>NC_137081.1:21760744-23182099 GCF_951640355.1 Cnephaeus nilssonii | reverse complement strand
GACAGCAGTCCCAGCCTTGCCGAAGCTCATCAAACTGTCATTGGAAGTGATGACTGAGTTGGATTAAACCCAAGGACACGGCTACCGTAGGTATTAACCCATCAGATGTTGCAGCCCCTCGGCCGCTTTCATCATTAGGGTGGGATTAATAGGCGTGCTCTGCCACAGCCTTGATGCCTAGGAAAGCGCGCCAGGAGAATGCGGACGCTTCGACGGGCCGAGCTCTAATCACACCAGGCAAAACATGACAGTCTGGAAATTAACTCAGGAGGGATAAACTTGGAAAGGAGATTAAAATAGCCTGGGTGTTTATCAACAGATTGCACAATATTAGCCAACAGATTTTCTAAACTCCTAGCGAGCACCCCTGTGGTTGGTATCCTCCGTGTTCTTTCTTTGAAAATAAACAATGAAGAGTTTACACGGGCACATACAAAGCAAGGCAGGTAAGTAGCTAACAGGGTTACAGGTAACATCATACACATTTCAGGGGAAAACAAACACTCAGATCAAGAGAGCATTGGCAGGTTCTCCAACAGAATTTAAAACACTTTCTGCTCCAAGTCTGCACGTGTCCAAATAAATCATGATGCACTTGAGCTCTGCTGGGCTACCTTTTTGTTTTGTTTTTTTCCTCCTGGTGGTAAGAAAAGCACCTGCTGTTCTTAGGGTCAAATCAAAAATATGATATTAACTTCTTGCAAAGATGCAGCCACCAAAGCAATAGAAGAATGCAAATAAATCAATTCTGCACGGTTAAGTCCATCTCTCTTTCCTGCAGCCTGGTGATAGAGACGGATTCTTTCCCCCCAAACTCTGCCTTATCATTTTGAGGTATGAGAAATAGATTGTGTCACAGTAATGAAGCACAGGAAAAGGGAGCTTGTTATAAGCTGATTACAGTGTAGATTGAAGGACTGGTTCTCATTAGCTACTTTAGATTGGACAGCATCCTTGAGCTGTAGTAATTACTGAAAGTAATTTTTGAAACGGAAGGTGGGGCAGCTGGTACAAGGAGGGACTCAAACAGTTGCATGGGGTTTGGAAAGAGAGGTGGGAGGGGTGACCCGCAGCCTGCCAGGTTATTACCCCCAATACTATGGCAGAATGAATGAAGCAGCTGTGCCTGGCTACTTTCTTGTTATGCTCTCCAGCAATGAGGAGAGCGCGCTTTGCATGGAGGGAATGAATACAGCAAAAAGCATTAAGAGGCCTGTTTAAAGTTCAAGTGGGCAGGGTGACTCCCCGGAGCTATGCCATCAACACAGAGAAGCTCGGTTTTCATCCCATAATAAATGTGATGAAGGCAGGTTTCATTGCTGGTTATAGAAACAGACTTGAAAAGCAGACGCTAAATGGTGGTCAAGGTAAAAGGACCTATTTTCTTGCTTCATTAAGTGGATTTGCAAGCTTGACCATTTCCATGGCCCAAAGAGGATGAAATATGCAACCTCACCAGACTTGGAGGTATTCTGAGCAAATCTCTACATGCTTTGTTCCAAATGCAAGCTTTTGATCCAGCATTTTCTTCAGGGTTAGATAGAGGTTTCAGAGGAGAAAATGTGCTGTTTGTTTTGTGACTTGGGGAGACTGGAAGTTTGGAGGCCTGGTCTAGCTCTAAACCTGCCATTACCCAGCCCTCTGGCGACCTCCAATAAATCATTTAACCTCTGGGAAATAAAAGAACCAAATTCAATATTTTCTAAAGCCCTTTATACTTATTGACTTCTCTGATTCCAATTATTGTCTCTTTGAACTGATTTATTGAGAATGAGATTAAAAGTACAAAATAGAAGTCTTCACTCTAAATCAATGAATAAATTCTGCACAAGGTTAATATGAGAATTCCTTACTCTTAAACACATGAGATCTGGTTTGCACACTGATGGGAAACTAAGGACCATTTACCAAGATCCTAATATGTGGAAGACTTCTTATGCATTGATCCTCCAATAACCCTGCTGCAGAGAGATACACACCATGTCACATGCCCATGGTGACACAGCTCAGAAGCAGGAGAGACATGACACAACACATGAGACCACTCACTTGCATGAGCAAAATGGTCATGAAATAATGGACTGAGTCAAATGAAAATCATAGAACAACCTCCTTTGTACCGTACCCTAAGCAGCACCCAAAGGCTTCACTTACTCCAAATACCCCCCAAAACTAGCAGAATGGTGCATTCCTTCCTCTAAAGTCCTTCCTTTGGGTTAACAAATGCACCATCTCCAGAAAGCCCTGATTAAAATACAAATGCATTACCTGGGAGGAATAAACTCATTAAGCCGTTAGTGAAAATTAACAGGCTTTATAAAATTAACAGCCTGAATTTATCTGATTAGCCAGCTGTCATTCAGGAGAAACCAGATTCTAAGGGGAGAACATGAAGTTGAAGTTTCTTCTTCAGGGAGGAGATCCAGAAGGTCTGGATCTGCAGACACTGCCGCCAGGGGCAAGGCCAAGTGCATGCCCTACTTAGGGCACCTGGGCAGCGATCTCAGGGACATAGCAACCTCAGACTGACTTGCAGAGGCGGTGGGGTATCCGTGGGGAATAGAAGATGAGAACAAATACAGAAAGGGATTTGGGGGAAGGGGAGCACAGGAACTTGATAGTGGGGAGCACTGAGATACATTTTACCATTTGACTGTTTTGCTAAAGATGGCAAGTAGCTGTCAAGATTCAACTTTTACATATAGCATTATTGTTTTTAAAATGTTTTAGTCCAAAGACATTCAATTTGAAGTAACTAAAAACCATCCCGTATTCAAACTTTTGAAACAGAGGAAGCCTGATTTTGTCTATATTCTGTACTGGGCTTTTATGTAACAAACTAGAGGCCCGGTGCACGAATTCATGCACGGGTGGGATCCCTCAGGGTAGCTTGCGGGGATCAGGCTGAAACTGGCAGTCCAAAGCTGCCTGCTGTTCCTGCCTGCCCCTCCCACTCATCCCAGTCATGCTGCACCTGCCAAGGGCTCCTGCCCAGTCAGTTCCGATAGGGAGAGGCTTGCACCGCAGCAGCAGCACTCACCAGCCATGAGCCCTGCATGTGGTACCCATCCCGAAGTGGGTAGCTTGGGGGATGGAGTTCCGGGACATGATTGGCCCTCCGGGTGGGCAGTGGGATTCCCTTGCAGGCCCAGGATCCAGACCCATCCTGCTGACATTCGCACCAGTTGTGGGGAGCCACCTGGCAGTCACTTTTATATTGTTTCTTCCTTGTGGAGCATCTAGGAGGAGAAGGGCTACAGTGCCCGAGGCCAACTTCCAGGAGGCTGGTGGCGCTGTCTGGATCATGCTGGCAATGCCGGTCCATGATTGCCTGGCCCGTGGTTCTATGGAGATTGGACATACAGGACTAGTGAGGGAGTGAGTGGCTGCCGCCAAGCTGGTGGGCTGCCGGGACGGGTCAGTCAGCTGAGTGGCGCTCCCACTGTGGGAACACACTGACCACCATGGGGTAGCTCCTGCGTTGAGCATCTGCCCTCTGGTGGTCAGTGCACATCATAGTGACTGGTCATTCAGTCATTCAGTCATTCGGTTGCTTAGGCTTTTATATATATAGATAAATTGTGTGAAGAAAGGACTCATGGCCCAGCTGGTGTGTCTCAGTGGTTGAGCGTTGACCTATGAACCAAGAGATTACAGTTCAATTCCCAGTTAGGGATTAGCCCGGGTTGCGGGCTTGATCCCCAGGATGGGGCATGCAGGAGGCAGCCGATCAATGATTCTCTCTCATCATTAATGTTTCTATCTCTCATTGGATGGAGAAAAGGGGGGAAAGGAACATGAAATCTGGAAACCAATGTTCTAATCTAACACCTGGCAAACTTTTTCAGTAAAGAACCAGATAGTAAATATTTTAGAATGTACAGTCCATTGGTCTCTGTGGACAAATGGATAAGTCTGTATTTTAATAAAACTTTATTTACAAACCAGAGAGTGTTTGACCAGTGAGTCTAGGCCAAGTTCCCTATGGCCTTATAGCTGTAGAAGAAAAGGCCCTAAATAGTTCGGTCATTTCCCAAAGCTATTCAGGCCTTCTTCTCCAACCCCAGTGGGTTTTCTACAGAATCTCAATATAAACCTACTTTGAGTTAAAAGCATTAGTTACACATTAAAGAAAGGTGCTCAGAGACACTTGAAAATCCAGGTCAGAGTTCAAGCTTTCATTCCAAACTAAGTCTATTTGGAGTTAACTGCGGGGTCATGAATCATATAGGCACAAGAAAGGTTGTAAGCAAAGAAGTAGTCACTAAGGAAGAGCGCATAGGAGAGTCTACACTGAGAGATATTTGAGGAATGCTTAGTTTATGATGCCATAGGGGAAAGGGAAGCTGGGGCACAGACTCTCACACACGTACACACACATGCATTATGTATATTACCTCACGTAGTTCAACTCTCAGAATAGCGTTAGCACCAGTTAAGAGAAATGAAGAAACTGAAGCTCGGAACTTTAAGAAACTGCTTTAATTTGCATAGTTAGAAAGTGGCAGAGCCAGGATTTGAACCAGGCAAATTTCATTTTTGGGTGTTGTTGTTCATGTATGAAACATGGTAGAAAAGTCCATAAACAATTTTACCTGAAGCTGATGGTATTTCTCTTCGTATTTTGTTAAATTAACCACGCTGGTATTAAAAAGGAAGATCACATTTGAAAATTTATATTATTATCATCTCAAAATTGTATAATTAGCTCTCACTTTAAACCCAACCTCATCAAGCTTTTAACTCCATTTTCTCTCTTTCACACCCACACAGGCACATGCACATGCACACACACCCAAACAGTATTTTTCTCTCTGCATCTCTATTATTTTCATTCTCTCCTTCCCCTCCTGTATTATGGTGTCCTACTGAAGAATTCTCACCTAGACTAATGCAGCAGGCTTCTGACTAGTCTCCCAGCCCCCTCTCAACTCTTTGCTTGCTCTGCAGCCGGAATGACCTTGTTTAAATGCTTCACTGGTTTCCTTTTGCCTTGAGCATAACTTCAGTGCAGCCTCCCGGCCCTACCTGCTCTGCCCCCCCTTACATCCCTGGCCTCCCTCTTCTCAACTGCCCTTTCTCTCTGCCCTCAGGTGACAGGGGCTGTCAGTGACCCAAGGGAGGAGGCTTACTCCATGAGGCCATGAAAGGTGCTGTCCTTTTAAGTAAAGCCCTTCACATCTACAGGCTTGCCTTAAATGCTATTCACTCTTCACATCTCAAAACAAAAGGCATGTCCTAAGGGGGCTGTGCTCCCTAAATCCACAGGCTAGGTCACTCCTTAGTGTGGTCTATCACATAGCAACAAATAGCATTTCCAGGATATAAAATCACATATGCATTAGCATGATTATTTATTTTTGAGCCTCCCATGAGACTGAATGTTCCAAAAAGGCAAAGCCCGTGTTTGTTTTCTCTAATCCTGTATTCGATACAGAGAGCCTGATGTAAAGGAGGCAAACAAAAAACATTTGTTAATTAAACACATAAAACTCCATTTCAACCTCTACAGGCTCACCACCACTGTTAAAACTCTCTTTGCCGAATTCAGTGCTAACTATAAAAATGCATTTTTTAAATGTGTCTTCCCTTCTTAATACCAGGGTGGTTTAGTATATAGAGATAAATAAAAATACAATGATAAGCTTGAGGTAAAATTGCCTTATAGGTTTCATTGCCTTATAGGTTTCCCTCGCATTTTTCATACAATCACAACAAAACCAGAAAGTTGAAATTCAGCTGCTTGACATATTCCCAAGCTACCAGAAAGAAATATATTGCCCCAGAGAGTTAACCTTTTTTATCTTTTTTTTTCTCCTTTCATAGTCCCTGGATGTTTCCTGGGAGGATTCAAACTGCTTTGCACAAAATTTTTTCATGGTGGATAAGACTGTACAAAGCCAAAGTCAGCGATGGATCAGAGAAACCCAAAGGAGAACTTTCTCCATCAACAGCCCATAGAGCCAAGCGCTCCCCTCCCTCCTTTGGTCCTATGCAAGGCAGCCCCTGGGGCTCTGTATTAAATATCTGTGCCCTTGGAACTTTCTGCAGAGATCCCTGGATGGGATTATTGTTCAGCATTGCCCAAGCATACAGCTTAGCTTGATAAATTTACGTATCATGTCTTAATAAGATTCATTTTAGTAACGGCCTTTTCTAAACACCTACACCTAAAATTAAAAATACTAAAGAGAAGGCATACTCAAGTCATTTCCCAATAAGCAGATGGCAGATGGGCCCCATCGTACCCAGCTCTGGACTGCATGAAGCAACAGATTGTGCATCTTTTCACAAATCCTCAAATTAGAAATTTTATAGCATCATGAATTGCAAGATGAAGTCTGTTTTCCTGAGAAGGAGACCTGATGCTAATCTCAGAGCCTCCATCTCTTCCATAGAGCACTTTGCAAATAAAATTGCTTCACAATCTATTTAATTAGCTATTGCTCACAACCATTCTAGCAATTCACATGACGGTTATTTGTATTTTATGATTGCATTAACTTGCTCAAAACATGCCCTGAACAATTTCTTGGTGTCTGATTTCACACTAGTTCAACAACGGGGACGGAGAAAGTGAGCAACTGGAGGGCCCGAATGTAGCAATGTACCCCACTTCCTCTTAGGACTGCATGGCCATGAAACAGTTTTAGTAATGGGACCCACAACAGGATGCACAGGACCTAGGCTTGGACCGCCTGCTAATTCCATCAATGAATACACATGACATAGCAGTCTGAGGGCACCTGTCCAGGTGCCGCTTTTCTGGCAAGAGAGGAGACACAGCAGAGAACAGAAAACTGAACTGAATTGCTGAAATGTTGGAAACTGCTGAGAACCAATTCTAGCATGTAATAATTACAAGAGTTTCACCAAAAGGTTGGTGAAGCTTGGGCGGCTCAACAAGGGTGAGCCACATATGTAGTTTACCTGTTGGAAATGGCTAAATGGCACTTCCCCCAAACCTGAATAGAATAATCGTTTGCTGCCAGACAGCTTAGGGCATTTTATTGCCTCCTGTTGGCCAAACACCTGAACAACTATAGGCTATTCCCCAAACTGACAATGCTTCTGTACCCTTTGAAGCCCTACCCTTTGAAGTGTATATCTCCACCTTGCCTTAGGACAAATTGTGTTAAATAAATAGCATGGGGTCCTAAGACAAGAAGAGTCTTTAGCTCCTTCAGCTGAAGATCCTCTGACCCCCAATGCCTTTCAAAATTATCTCTAGTGTCCAGACTCTTTAATGATCTATGCACAGCCCCTTTCTCCAGAATGCTGAACCCTTTGTAAGGCTGGGACAAGAACCCCGGCAGGAAACCTGGGTTTCAGGGAGTGGCTGCTCTCAGTGTGTGACTCAGACATCCTTCTGCAGGCTTCCCAAGTTGAGAGACAACTGCAGGACCTAGAATACTTGCCAGTACATAAAATGTGGCTTTTCTATTGGCTGGAATGGTGTTCAGAAGTTAAAAGCAATAAATTAACATGAATCAACATGGGAAAATTTCAAAAACAAATTGTTGAGTAAAAACACAACTTCCAGAGCAACATACATACCATTTATATAAAAAATCATACACACACACACATGAAAACCATTTTATTTTTCAAGTATGCAAATATACATGTGCAAATCATGAAAAAGTGTTTTTGTGCATATAAGCTTGAATTCTTTCAAGAAACATTTAGGGCTATTCTAAAGGGGGAAAATGAATAAATAGCTTAGGAAATCTATTTTTTTACTAGTAGTTTAGAAAGAAGTCAACTGGTTAAATGTTAGCTTTTGTTTTGCATGTATATATCCAAATATATATAAACATATATAAATATAGATTTATATATACATATATGTTATATGTAGTATTTTATATACTATATATAATCTTTTTATGAGCTAAAGGATACATAAAGAATTCATCAGAGTTATTGTACCAGAGGGAAGAATTAGAGCTGATTGTCCAAAAAACCTATATAATTATTGATCAATAAAATTATAACAAGAAACAAATTATGAAATGGCATAAAGTATAAATATCAGCTAACATGTACTGAGTCCTTATTACAAGCCAAGCACAGTTCTAAATGTTTTGCATGTTTTAATTAATTTTATCATCACACAACCCATGAGGTAGGCATGATGCTTATATCCATTTTGTAGAAGAGGTCATCAATGCCCGGGGGTTACATTTTCTGCCCAAGTGTAGACAGATTGGAAGTGGAGGAGCCAGAGTTGAGACCCAGGCAGATTGTGTTTACCCACTGTGACTTGTATGGCCCCTTACATTCTGATCTGACCTTGCTAACTCTCTTGGGAGAGGCACTGTCCCATCATCTGAGTGCAAAGGTGCATCATGGGACTTAATTCTACTTCCAGTGGGAGATCTGGATCTGATCATAGAAAACTGTTCTCATCCTATTCCACTGTCACCTAGGAAGTTAGAATCAGAGCAAAGCACTGCCGACAAGGCAGAGAAAGGCCAACCTCCTAACATTCAGGGAAAATAGCTTCTAAAATAACTGACCAAGGTTCATAAATTATTGAATGCTTTCAAGACAAAAAATTAAATTAGTAATTTCTTTTTCCATTCAATGCATTTCAAAACCAACTCTAAAGCTATTGAGTTGGCTTATATATGTGTTTTCTTCTCAAGGGAAGGATTGAAACTGTAAGATGCAGAGGCATAAATTTGATTCTAACTCAAAATGCAGTTGTCTGACTCAGAGATGTAGACAAAATAGGATTTCTCCTCTCTTCCTTTTTAAGGTAGAGAGGTTTTAGATCAAAGATCAAGTAGCCTCAGAGCAAACATGCATCTATTCCTGGCCCTCCCCAAACTCCAAAAATATCTGACATGAAAAATCAACTTGAAAAAAACAATAGCAATCAAATCCAAAAAGACAAAGAGAATAGGACAGATGACAACAGTGTATGAGAGAATGCAGTAAAAGTTTGGAAGAACAAAAGCAGGTATGGCAGAAGTAACTATTGCTTGGGAAAGAGAATACTGAAGAAAAGCAGATCCATTCAGCCTGCTCAAGAGGTGGGGTTTCAGCCAGGAGCTCACAATACAAAGAACAGATGAAAATCTACAGTTGAGTTTGGACATCAGGGACACTCTTTTGTTCCACAAAGCCAGGTCCCCATCAGAACCGAGCCATCTAATTATTGCAGGAAAAAACCCTGAGAACCTGGGGATTCGGGTACACCAAGCACAGGGAGGTGGAATGGAGTGGAGGGTGGAATACTGGCCAAACAGAAGACAAAAATGAAATTCTATGCGTATGGTGGGAAGCCAGCCGGTGTTGCTGGGGCAGCATTTTTCTCTGGAGAAATGGAAGCACCCCTGGACAAACATCTCCAAGAACTGGCAAGTGTAGAACAGAGGCTGTGCCTTCATGCCTGATGACCCTGCAGAGGTGGACAAGCTCCATGCAGGCACAGAGAGTTCTCCATACCCATTTAACCTCATACTTCGAAATGAACAGAAAACCAGGGATCATCAGACATTGTGACAAGCCTCCAACCTGACATACAGAGACTACATCAAATAGACCTATATATGCAACAAAGCACAGGGCATTTCTCAAAGAAGCCAAAATGGTTAGGGAAGCTGAGGAAAACTGCCAAAATAAATGAATATCCCCAGAGAGATAAACATAAACAAATTGCTAAGAAAAGAGGCCAATCAGAGAAGAAGTAACAGTTCTTAAAAGTTAAAAATAGCCAGAGGAAAATTGTTGATAGAAGAGTTAGAAGTTAAGAATTATTCCAAAAATTAGAGCAAAAGATAGAACATAAAATAAAAATGATAAAATTATATCAACTCAAGAAATCCAATAATAGATGTTCCAGAGAAAGAAAGAAAAAAAAGAACAAATTCTGAGGAAGAAATTATCAAAGAAGTAATTCAATACTTCCCAGAACTGAATCACATGAGTCTTCAAATTGTGGAGACACAGCGCAATGACTAAAATGCCTGGCACAGAGGACCATCTCATGAAATTTTAGAAAACAAGGAACAAGACATTAAAGAAGAAGAAAAAAAACAGGTTACATACCAAATAGTAATGATGAAAATGACTTCTGAGCAGCAACACTGGAATCTGGGATCTGAAAGGAAGTGGGAAAAATATATTTGAAATTCACAGAAATGTACATTTTTTTCAATGTAAGTTTCTACAGCCAGTTTTCTCCTCTATAAAACTGTTAGGATGATAAAGTGAGTTAACATTTATAACCTCCCTAGAACAGAGCCTGACACCTAAAGATGCTCATTGTATTGGTTAAGTACATTAAAAAATGGGGTACCCTGCGAGTGAAATTGCATCCCTCATTTCAATGCTTCCTATCCCTCTGACCTGCTTTATTTTTCACCTAAGTATTATCACATCTTCTACAATTTAATATGTATTTTGTTCTTTGATAGAAGTGATGTGTTTGAATATGTATGTTTTCTAAACCTATTTTGATGGGCACGTGATAGATGTTGAAGCATCTGAAGGTCTTCACACAGCACAGACTGCCCCTAAACCCCACACTCTCCTGCTTCCTTGAGATTCCCTCTCAAATGTCCAACTGCAACATGACCATGTATCACCAAACAGGGGTGCCTTTGGAGTGAAAGAAAGCTGTTGATAATTATGTCATGATGACAGAATAAACAATGACTGTCCAAGGCAACCAACATGTATAAACTGAACTTTTGCTCTTCTTCTCTTAAATTTGCTTTTTCTAAAATCTCACCCCATTTAGTTAGTGGCAATCCCATCATTCCAGTTAGCTAAAGCACAAATGTCATGTGTGCTTTCTAAAGCACCCTACATCTAATTCGTCAGCTAATCTTACCAACTCTACCTTCAAAATATGCCCCAAGTTTCACCATTTCTTACCCTGGAGGCCATATTTCTACCACTTTCTACCACGCCAGCCCTTTTCATTTGTTCTCATTCCAGTAGCCAGTGGCTTCTCAGAAATCTAAGCTTGATCTTGCATCTTGTTACTCCATTGTTCATTAACCTCCAAAGGCTCCCATCTCTCAGAGTGAGAACTGAGGCCTTGATGGGCACATGGCCTGTGGGAACCCTAATCAGAGTTCGCTGGAAGATCAAGGCCAATTTTCTATATGCATGCATGCAGACAAGGATGTAACCTGTTTATGTTAATGTAGCACAAGCATCACAAAATGGCACAAGGCCTCTTTTGTTTGAGCATGTATATAAGTTGCCACGACCAGCCAAGTGGGCTGCTTCTGTAGGGCTACTTTGAAGAACTACTTTGTCTGATGGCTCCTGTAGTAGCAATGGCTACTCGTTCTACAATAAGGTCTCTCCTGTATGTGCCTACGACATCTCACGTCTTCTTCGCCTAATACTGTGTCCATGAAGGTCCAGTTCTTGGCAGGAGACCTGTGCTCCAACAGTTGGCATAATTGAGCAGGATCAAGGACCTGTGTTCACACACAGCCCTACACCATCTGTCCTCATGCATACCCCTGTCCTCTCCAGCCACATGGCACTCTGTTTCCTCTCTATGCTTGTTTCTATAACACATCATAGCTCTCCTACCTAAGGGGCGTTGTATTTTGTGTTTTCTTGACCTGCAATCTCCACCCTCAGATATCTTTATGAGTCACTCACTCCCTTGCCTACCACCAAATTTTTGTGTATTTTTAAATGCAAGCAGCACGTTATTTTGATCATTCTTCCTATTGCAAATTGCACCCCTCATTTCAATGCTTCCTATCCTTCTGATCTGCTTTATTTTTCACCTCAGTATTATCACATCTTCTACAATTTAATATATATTTTGTTCATTGATTCTTTCCCCAACAAAATATCAGTTCTATAGGGGCAGTGAAATTTTAATATCTTGTTCACTGCTGGGTACCTCTAACTAGAACTACACCTCATTAAATATTTATTGAATGAATAAAATAAGAATATAAACATGTTATTTAAAATATGAAGTTAATAGTAAGAGAGGTAGAAGAGTTGAAGGTGATTGCTATGGGGCAGGGGAGAAGACTAGGGTTGGGCAATGGATGGCTGTTTTTCTCACAAGCATTCTAGTATTAGCTAATTAAAAACTGATAGTTTGCTTTTTAAAAGTAAATTAACCTCATGAATAAAGGTGGATAAATTCTTGGCAGCATAAACTTCTGGACCTGTGTCAGCAATGCCAAGATGCTCTTCAATTTCTCCCACTTCCCTGAATGCCCTGAGGTACACAGCCCCACGCCCTCACATCTGTAGAGGCAACATAATATGTATCTTCTCTGACTTGCCCATCACTGTAGTGTTTCCATCACCCATGAAGCTCTCTGAACCTAAACTTTCAGTATAGCTGCCCAGGTTTGCTGGGGCTGCCATAACAAAGTACCACAGTCACTGTGGCTTAAAGAACATAAATTATTTTCTCCATAGTTCAAGATAAATTTATCAGGGTTGCTTTCTCCTGAGGCCTCCCGCCTTGGCTTATAGATGACCATATTCTTCCTATGTCTTCATATGGTCTTCCCTCTGTGTTTGTGTCCTAACCTATTCTTGAAAACACACCAGCTGTATTGGATGATGGTCCAGCTATATAGGGCCACATTTGACCACAATTATCTCTTTAAAGGCTCTATCTCCAAATATAGCCACAATCTGATATATTGAGGGGTTAGAACTTCAACATATGAATTTTTGCCCCATTACACACAGCAACCCATTGAATGCCTTTCAGGTTCCTACTGAAGAAACATGAAGAGGAGAAAGACTGGGGCATCATGATTTTGTATGGATTTGTTTTCTACAAAAAACCCTTAACCCTTCAGAACCCTTTAAAGAAACAGAGAAAGAATTTGTTGTATTATTCAGGAAATTCTCCCCCAGTGACTTAGAAACACCATTTTGTTGAGAACTGATTTAGAAAATAAAGGAAATGTTATTGCTGCAGGAATTTCAGCAATATAAGAAAGTTAAATTGAATGTTAAAATGATCAACTCTCCTGGTGATCGGGCAAGCACTGCACTGAAGAGGAGCCATATCTGAATTGATTGGAACTGTCTGGGTACAACCATTTCTTTTCTTTCTTTTTTCTCTTTCTTTTTGCAAAGAACCACTGGCAAAACTAACAGTAGGTCTTCAAAATAAAATTTCACAGGGGCCTAGGCATTTAATCCCCCCCCCCACACACACACACATTTTTAACTCTTAATTTCCCTTCAGACCATTCAGTTAGGTGTAGAGTTAGGGAAAACCAGTGAAGAGACATCCCCTTGCAGAAAACATTGACAGGGATGGGGAATAATGAAAATCAAACATGGCCAAAAAAATGGCTTTTCAGTATATTGAAAGGGAGATTGAATCCACCAGGGTCCAAGAAATCCCCTCATCAAAATCCAATCTTGATTTTTACCTACGAACTGATTAAAGTCCCACCTGTCACTCAGCTGTTTTATCTCTCAGGTTCAGTGGATGAGCAATTTTTCAGCGGTTTGTCAATATGGTGTCAGTCCACCGAGACCAGAATGTTGTTCATGATGGTAAGAATAAAAAAGAGAGCCACTTACCAATGCATTTTATATTGCTATTAGAAGATATTTAAATCATGTGTTAAAAGCCAACGATTTTGAAGAAATTGCAGGTTACAACAGCAATGCAGAGTTAATTATGACATCTTAGCACTGACACTTAACAAAACAATCTTATTTTCATATACCTTAAACAAGGTAAAGCTTGATTTGAAAATCTAAGTAACTTCAAGAGTCCAGAAACAAAATATTAACACATCTTTGTATGCTGAAGTATCATGAGAGTGAAACCAATTTCGAAAGATTCTGTGTGAGCATAGAAATCACTCTGGAAAAAAACAATGAGTTTATGTTTTCATTAGTATTGTACCTTTGAAAAATGTTCTTTCATATCTCATGTTTTATCATAATATTTATCTTTTGTTTGTTCTGCTGATACTGATGATCTTGATTTATGAACACAATGAGAAAAGCTAGATAAGCCAAATACCTTTCCATATTAAAGACATTAAATATGTAAAACCACTGAGTGAAGAAAATAGACAACCCCCCAAAATAAATGTTGATTAGAGTGTTGGATTCAAAAAATACTGAGGAATATAATGACTTCCCGGTTATCCTCTGTTGATAAGATGTAATCAACATTTTCTCTTTGCCTCCAGTAGAGCATTTATAAATGGTCACCCTATTTTTTTAAAGTTATTATAAAATGAGAAATATTTATAGAACATTCCATTAGGAAAGAAATTTATACCCATAACATTGACATTTATTTTATTTACATTGCAGAGGGCTCTCTCAAGCCCAATCTCTTCTGTCTTCCCAGGTTATGGTGTGTACTTCCCAGATGGACCTCTAGGTAATGTTCACTAATTCTATTTGTCCATGCAATAGAGAGGAGTCATCCAAATATTGTATCACTTGGCATTCACTAACTTAACTAAATAGCCAGGCTTGAATGTAGAAAAGCATATTCTATTTATATGAATTCTCCTCCTTGGGATTTTTATTTTAGAGGAAGGAATATAGCTTACTTTTAACTTGAAGACTAGGAAAATAATTCAATATTAATCACGAACATTTAAGTGGCCACTACATGCCAAGTACATTCTAACCTGCACTCTAGACCTATTTTACAGTTGAGAAATTGAGTGTAAGCACTAGGGATGTTTCGGCTAAACATAAGAGAAAGCTAGACTACTATGGCTGAAACAAATATATTTTATTTTTCTTCATATAAAAAGCAATGAAAATGTAATATAGTCTAGAACTGCCACAATGGTTCAATAATGTCATCAAGAACCTGTTATCTTTCCATCTCAGCATCCTCAGCATGTTGGAATATTGCTT
The DNA here is from genome assembly GCF_951640355.1 of Cnephaeus nilssonii. Lineage (NCBI taxonomy): Eukaryota > Metazoa > Chordata > Mammalia > Chiroptera > Vespertilionidae > Cnephaeus > Cnephaeus nilssonii. Next base: position 23,167,234 of record NC_137081.1, on the reverse strand, counting down.
CAGGGTTGTTGACTGAATGGTGTTTGCAGGGTCTGGCATCATATTTTTTGTTTGTATCAGAAAAGGCTGTTTGGGAAAACAAACCTTCATGGGTGTTTTAAACAGAGAAGAGATTTTACTACAGGGAATTTAGTGTTTATGGAATTGTTGGGAGGATGTCTGGGGGAATAGAGATCTGCATAGGTCCTTTCTGATTCTGGGTTTGCAGCTAGCTTTGGGGTTAGGAAGCTCTAGGAACCACAGAAAACACTGATCAGGATAATCTGCTCAGACTCAGTGCAGGCAATTCTAAAAAAAAAAAAAAACCTGATCTGAAACCATTGTAAAATTCTCTTCTCTGCTAAAGTTCATGTATCTGTTCACTGTTGTCAAAGGACCAATAAAATGGCTTCTGTTTCTCATCTACTTTCCAAATTTCATGTGACTACTGACCCTAAACTGAAACTCTTGTGGCAGGAATTCTGAGAAAGGCAACTCCCAGGCTGCCAGAGCCTACAGCACAAGAAAGGTATGGGAGGGAGAAAATGGAACTGAGTTAACAATAGACAATCCAGCACAAGGATCCAAGGAACAAGAAGGGCAAGCAAGATCCAGCAATGACCTTCACCCCCTTTACCAGGTAAAGAAATGTATTTGTTATATTTCATTGTCTAGAATTGGGACCCCTTGTGCACTTGGTTGTAAGGGAAAAGGGAGAACATGCATTTAGCTTTTCTTGCTGTTCTGTGGATGCAAGACAGAATCTCATGAGCAAACTCAAAAGATAGATGGCAGATTGAGATGATACAGATAGGATTTTTCAAACAGTTAGAAGTAACATGGATGAATCCAACTAGCATAGTATAAAGTAGAAAATAAGTAAAAAACAGAATGAGATCTCCAAGGCCACTTGTAAAAACAAAAAAATACATGCAACCAAAATACAATGCATGCTTAATGATCACACGTTAGAATGAGTGGCCATGATGAGGAAAATAGAAAAGGGAATGGAGATAAAGAATAAATCAGCAAACAGGAAAAGAGTCTTATTTAAACCAATGATAATGTGTCCTAAACTGAGGATGATATGATTGATTTAACCCTGGGAAACCTACGTTAATGAAAAGGAGCTAATAATCAATTGATTTAAAATATAAATTGTGTGTGTGTTTTTGTTTATTACAAACACTAATACCCATCCATGCCCTCAGAGAAATGTGATTCTAATGCATAGGTTCTGAGAGTTATCTGTACACAAACCTATCTTGGTTACTATGAATCCTTTCCTAATGAGCCCCCTCCACAAGGGTGTGCCTCCCCTGGAGACAGCTCCAAGGGTCTGGGGGAGACAGAGCGGTACAATTAAAGATCAATGGACCAGGAGCCAGACAACACACACTTTGTGGGTAACATCCTCCTTTTTGTTGGAAATAATTAAGTGGTTCTTCTTATCAGGTTGTGAGTGAAGTATTCAAAACTCCAAGGGGCAGCCATCAGGCACAAGGATTTTTCTACAAAGTCTTTTTAATTTTCCAAGAGTGTGTTAAGAAAGAAATAATCAGATATTATCTACTTAGGTTTCTCAGCCCTCTGCTTGTGAGGTTTCTTTCTTTTCCTTTCAAAAGCCTAGACAGGGAAGCGTTCCCTTGCCCTCAATTAGGAGGAGCAGAAAGAGAAATCTGTCAAGTCTGTGGACCAGCCTGTTCTCCACTTCCCTGGGGGTTCGTGGAAACGAACTCCCTCTTTTTTCCATGGGTGATTGGCAGTGATGACATCCAAGAACAACTATTCCCTTCTCAATTTAGATGCTCAGAGGTAGGTGTCCTCTCTTCTCAAATGGAAATATTCAATGCAGCCAGCATGCATAATTTATCATGACATAGGACAAGATAGAAATGTTTTGCTGATCATGTCCTGCCATTATACCCTCCCCTTCCTGACACCTATGGGGAATCCCTGGAGAATCAGAGACCAATCCTGGTGGCAGTCACTCTCCTGGTAGCAATTTATCAAGCTCATCTCTTTCACAAATGAAGGAATGATTGGCACCTGAGGAAAGCACAACAAGGAATAAGATTTTCCAAGGATGTCTTAGCAAATCCCTGCAACTTAGTGCCTGTGTGACTTTGGACAAGCTATTTAACCATTTTTAAATGTCTATTTACTCTAAACAGATCTAAAATATTTCTAAGCACAAATAGTTGTTGTGAGAGTAAACCAAGGAACTTAGGAGTAAAATCAAGCAGACTACAGTATTTTTATCTCCCAAAGCCCTCACTTCTGAGCCACAGGTTACACCATTCATTGGACTAGTGAGGAAAGTGTGTTCCCTTGGTAAAAGAGGGTATAAATCCACTCAAATACAAGGATGATAGCCTATTTATAATGTAGCCTCCTTTCAAATAGAGAAACCCACAGCCATTATCATCATTTTCATATTATACTAAAGTCATGTTACAGATCAGTATTATATATGCAAATGTACCTAAGTATGTTTGTCATTTTTTGGTACCTTAAAAATTAATCTAAAATTGCATCTTGCTATTGTGTTCTTTTAGTTATTAAATATCTACATAAATATTATTAGGAAGTTGTATAGACACACTCAGAAATTTAAAAGTATGCTCTATTTCATGATCAACTTAATAGCACTTGGGAGTGATTGTTAAAGAAATTTTACAGTTTCTCCATGTGCTACATTCATAACCTAATTTCTATTTAAGATCAGTCTTCACTGAACTATTTATAGTCACAAGAATGCGCTCTGAGTCCAATGGCCTGGGTTAGAATCATAATTCCAGGCCACCCTGTATACTATCAGGCAAGTTGTTCCACCTCTTTGAGCCTCAGGTCCATCGTGTATAAAAGTGATTAGCACAATGCCTGGCAACTTGTAAACACTCAATAAATATTAGCTGCTGCTGCTGTCACTACTCCTCCTATTATCATTATCATCACTGTTACTTTGCTATTACTCACTAGTCTCTAGCAATAGTTATAGTACTTATATCGCTCCAAACATCTTGGAACCCCTAATCATGTTTCTACATAAGCATAATGCTTTCCTCTTCCAATTCACTGTCACTAGCTGCTTTTTCCAAGTTCTGTAACTAGGAGACATATTAAAAATCAAAAGAATAGTTTAAGTACTCGGGCCTGGGCACTGAATTGGAAGGTATTGCTGTCACTTAAGAAGAGAATAACAAAGAGCAAAACCCTCCTTGTGTCCTCATTTTCACTTTGATGTGCCACAAATAAAAAATGAGCTGACAGTCCTAAAATATGAAGACACCATATTGTTGTCACTCTGCATCCTGGCACATCTAATCCTCCTCATGCTGCTCGAGCTGTTGAAGGCTTTGAAGTTAGAAAATACCACTGCCTGATCTTCCAGCTCTGATAATTAAGACACAGTGTGGCAAATCTAAAGAGACAGGCCATCTAGTATCTACATTCCCTTCCCAAGTAGCAAAGGGAGGGGAGAAGAAGGAGAAGGAGGAGGGGAGCAAGCTTTGAGTTGTAACTCATAAATCAATTGGTTCTACCTTTCGGTAGGAAAAGACCAGCAATTTCTATATTACGACTCAATCTCATCTTGCAGCCCCCACACAATTTTTCTTTCTTTTTTATGGTTTATGATCTTTGAGTTTCTTTTTCTTAAGACTAATTTTTCTTCTAAGGAAGAGAAATGCCCTCTCTTTTAAAAAAAAAATCTTATTATTTGTCTTCCTGCGGGAGGGAAATGGATGCACTTCTATGGCATTCTTCTTTGTCATAAGCAATTGCTGTTGTGTCATAAATTTAAAACAGGTTGTGCTTCTGAAGCTCCATTCAAATCTGAGCAGGGGACATGTGGGATATAAAGGTTTATTAGTATAAATGGATAAATAATGAATGTTGAGTCTCGGGAACCTTGTGTTCCAGCTAGTTGGCTCCAATAACATGTCATAATATATTTTTTAAAATTCCACTAGGCAATATCTTCACAAAGATAAATTGATCTGAACTCTAATTGGAAAGGCATAGAAAGCATATTGACATGTTCATTTCTTTACAATAAATAATTGGGGTCTATGAATTCAACTGTGATTTATTTGTAAGTATATCATAATCATCAAAATGGGTGACAGACTTTAAAAAAAAACAACTCATTGTTGAATAGATTCAGAATTAAAACCTGTTAACTCCAAGAAGATCTGTCTGAACATTATCTCAAGTGATATTTGCCTGTTGTTCTCCTTCTGGTCTCTGACCTTTCTCTTCCTACTGCAATATCATTTAAATGAAAAGATTCAGCACAAATTGCATAGTGCTGCAAAAAAGACTCAGAGTGATCTTTCGAGTCAAAGGAAAATCTAACTTGATAAATAAACTTAAATCCCATCTCCTGTTTTCAAAAAAGAATTTTTAAGAATGTCAAAATAACAGTTTTCAAGTTTCAGATTAGTCAGATTATGGAACTATCAACCAACTGTTAAAATCATAAGTAGAAGTACATTTAAAAATAAGCATTAGGCATGAATTGGGTAAGTTTAAAAATGACCCAATTGTTTTCATAATTTCTTTGTGGAAGAAATAGGATTAGCAAAAGGTAAAGGAGAATTCCTAGGATATAAAATGTGGAATCATTTAGAATCCTGAGATGCTAGTTGAGCAAAGAGGAGGGATGGGTAGGTATGGGTGGGACAGAAGGGAGAAAAGGAAGCAATGTAGGAATTAACATATTCCCGGGAGTTAATATGTGTTCAGACAAAAGCTGTGATTTAACATGTGGTCTTACTAGTTTGTGTGTCATGTAATACTTGAATGTGTTTAATCATGACAAGGAGATGATTGAAGAATTCCAGACCTTAAATGGGTTCCAGACGTTCATTGTCTATATTTCTTCATATTTGGTAAAGGAGAAAATGTCATATATGGCTCTAGGGACACCCTAGCCCAAATGAATCAGACAGTAGTGGTGGACATGGCCCTCCAATGGAGATTACTAGAGTGGGTAGGAGACTGGGCCAGGTATAGAAGCTACTTTTCATTTGCTATTACTGCAATCACTATTGTTCACTTAACATAGCTTTTAACTTATATGTATTTATGTGTATAGAAGTAATTTCATTAGACCTTCCCAGAAGTCTCCAAAAATAGTAAATTATTATCAACCCCATTATGAGTGATTTGGGGAAAAATCACTCATGAGAGAAGCTGTGAAAAAAAGACTTGGTTTGGTGAAAGGAAGGTATGAAAGGAAGATGAAGAAATTAAAGAGAAATTGTAAAATTTCTTTAACAGACATTTGCATAGCTCTTGGTTTGTTCAAGGCAGTCTTAGGCACATTATAAATATTGACTTATTGATGCACATAAGAATCATGTAAGGTAAGTGCTACTAATAACCCCATTTTAAAGATGCAAACCCTGAGATCCAACGAGGTTAAATAACCTGCTCCAGAGTCTGGCAACCTGGCTAGAGTCCACGGATCCAACCAGAGATGTTTGCTGCATCTGCAGGTAATGGCTTGGACATTAGGAGGATTAAATGAGGTGATATAACTCAAGTGTTTAGTACAGCCTTTGGAAAATGGTGTTTAGAAGAACTTAAGTACACAATCAACTACATGGAGAAGACAGCTGGCAGCCTTTTCTGGCTCAAGTAAAGAACACAAACTATGACATTACACAATAGGAGGGAAGTTACACAAAGTATGATAAGAGACTTTAAAGACCATCCTCCACACAGGAGGTTTCCTGAATGCATTAGCTTCTGTTTGTGTTATTTCTACCCAGACTTTGGCCTTCTGCTGAGCTTGGAACACTTCATACCAATATCAGATTACCTGGTTATTCTTTTTCCTCTTAGTCCCTACTTCATCCTTACTTCAGTTCTCATCTAGAACTAGTTTGCCCAGTATCTTGAAATAATTCCACAGCTCAAACTTTAGCAAGTTGCCAGTTGCAAAAATTCAAAGATGAAGAATCTACAGCTTCACCACTCAAGCAATGAACTTCCTAGAAAGTGATGACAGACATATAAGTCAGTAATAATAACCATGTCATATATAAAGGCAAAAAAATCAAAGTTTGCCCAAAGAACAGAGAGAGCACATAAGAGTAATGTTGCTTTTGTCTTGAGGCAGATTTCCTTTAGAAGGTAAACTAACAAAGCTTGGAAGGGAAAGAAAATGGGTGTGGAAAGAAGTGTAGATGAAAGACAGTCCAAGCAAATTACACGAGCTTGCAGAAATGGGGTGTGCTGGAGGACTCAGGCATGATTTGTTATTGCTCAAAATTAAGTAGGAGGAGGAGGCTTAGGAAACAGGAAGAGCTAGGAGGCATGAAGAGGTTAGGCAGGTGTCCTGTCATGGAGGCTGTGTGCACCATGGGAAGTCTCATGGGAGAGAGAATAGAAAGGGGTAAGCAGAGCAGATCTGTATTTTCGATCATAACTCTCCTGAAAGCATCGTTGAAAAATTTGAGGTGGAATAAATCAGATGCAGAAGTCTATTTCCAGGTGAGAAATGTTGAGAGCTTGACCTAAGACAGTGTTAGTAGGAGATGAGGAAAACAGAAGATAAGTTTGCAAGTCAAACAGGAAGACAAATTGAAAGGAATATTGTAGCTGGGACTGACTCTTAGATTTCTGGCCTAATGACTCTGTTAGTGGGGTCACTGAAGCAGATAGCAAATACAGGAGGGAGAAGAGGTTTGGGGATAAAGGAAGGTGATCATAGACTTTTGAACAGGTTAAGTTTAAAGTGCCTTTGAGGCATCCAACTAGAGATGTCTAGTAGGCAGTGAGAGGAAGATATGAGCATATAATAGGCATTCAAAATTAGTTTCCCTTGATATATTTATGTCCCCTGCAACACCAGTTGTTTTGGATATATTCATCCTATTGAAATACACAGGACCCCAGTGATTCTTTTCTGTTTACAACTGCTCACCCCACAGGGCTCCTCCTGATTAGCTTCTGGATCAATCTGGCCAATGGCAGAAGATTGAAAGATGGAAGAAATTAGAGAAATTAAAAGTTGGATCATCAATGTCTTAATTACTCCCTCCAGAGCTGCTATGGACTGGTATCCTTCAACCCAGTATCACAATTTTGGTTAGATAACTCTTCAACTGTTCAGTAGTTTTCTCTCTCTCTCTCTCTCTCTCTCTCTCTCTCTCTCTCTCTCTCTCTGTCACTATTGTTCTCTCTTTCTCTTCTTGTCCCTTCAGGCCCAGCTGTCTTAACCCCATTTTCACCCCTTGGGTACCTCAACTATTTCCTTAGGCATTCTCTATGTTGTGATCATACTGTCATAAAAAAAATCCCTTTATTAAGCTCTCTTCAAGTACTCTACCTGCGCCCTGACCAGTTTGGCTCAGTGGACATAGCGTCGGCCTCCGGACTGAAGGGTTCCAGGTTCGATTCTGGTCAAGGGCATGTACCTTGGTTGCGGGCACATCCCCAGTAGGGGGTGTGCAGGAGGCAGCTGATCAATGGTTCTCTCTCATTGATGTTTCTAACTCTCTATCTCTCTCCCTTCCTCTCTGTAAAAAATCAATAAAATATATATTTTTAAAAATACTCTACCTGAGTGCATCACCTTTTTCTTGCCAAAACAGACAGCTAAACTTGGTTTTAAGATGTCGCATTCTCCCAGTTTTCCTCCTATATCATCATCCATCCATCTTAATGTCCTTCACTGGCTTCTCCTCATCTTCCCAATACCTAAATTCTAGAGTGCCTTGGGACTCACCTCTCAGATTTATTCTTTTCCCTGTGTACCTTCAGTATGATCTCATCCAGATTACTTTAAATACCATCTATGTGGTACCCACCAAATTCATGTCTCCAGCTCCAACCTTTCCCACCGAGTTCCAAACGCAGCAATTCACTTGAAAGGCTAATTGTCAAATCAAACTTAAATTTTCCAAATCATGCCCTCTCAAAATCCCTTCTACTTGATCATTCCCATCTCATCAGTAGCACCGCCATTCATACAGTTGCTCAGGCCAAAATCTAAGAGTCACCTTGGACTCCTCTTTGTGCCTACCTTGAAAATAATCCAGTAGCAAGTACTGTTAGCTCTACCATCAGAATACACCCTGAAACCAACAACTTCTCACTCCTGCACCATGGGTATCCTAGGGTACACCTCTTTCATCCCTTTCCTAACTACCTAATGATCTACTACCAGATCTCCATGCTTTCATTCTCTCCCCTACTGAAGAGATCTCTTTAAAGCACAAATCAGAACATATCACTCACCCATTCATATGCTTTCTATCTCAAACTGAATGAAATTCAATCATTTTCCCATAATTTTAAGCTCTCTGTCTCTGGCCTCTGTCCAGCTCTCCAATTAATTTGTTCTTTTATAGCCACTCAGCTTCTCACCGTCCAATACAACAGCCACTGGCTACATGGGCCTATTGAACACTTGAACTATGGTTACTGAGATTGAGGAACTAAATTTCTCATTTTATTTAATTTTCATTAATTTAAATTTAAATTTTGCAACATGTACTAATTTAATTACCAGAAAACCCTTAAGTATGTTTGAACAACATAAATATATTAATCTTCCTTATCAATTATAAATTTTATAAAGTCAAAACACAAAGCAATTATTTCCAATGAAAATTTCTGAATTGAGACATGCTTTAAGTATAAAACATGTACCAGATTTTGAAAAAAATTGAATGAAAAGAATGTAAAATATTGATTACATGTTTAAATGATGAAACATTTAATTAAAATCAGCCATGCTATGCTCTGTGTCTGCTCAGGATAAAATCAGCCCTGCTGGTGTGGCTCAGTGGTTAAGCATCAACCTATGAACCAAGTTGATTCCCAGTGAGGGCACATGCCCAGGTAGTGGGCTTTATCCCCAGCAGGGGGCATGCAGGAGGCAGCCAATCAATTATTCTCCCTCATCTTTGATGTTTCTCTCTCTCTCCCCCTCTCCCTTCCTCTCTAAAATCAATAAAAATATATTTTTAAAAAATCAATCTTATTTTCCCTGACCACACTATCTAAAATAACCACCAGCTTCTCTCTTTTATCCTACTTTAAAGTTTCTATATAGCTCTCATCACTGCACCTATTTGCTTATTCTCTGACTCTTATACCAGGAAGTAAAACTCATAAGAGCAGGGATTTTTTTTCCCTGTACAATGCTCTATTCTCAGGGCCTAGAAAGAAAATAATATATACAAGCACCTACTCAATATTTTTTGAAGAATGAATGAATGAATGAATGAATGAGTGAAATAAGCCACCGATACTCCACTATGGCATATCATGGACAATTTATATTTGCATACTCCTTAGTTCAGCATTTAAACCTCTCTACCATATTGGAACATAAATGAGCATTGAAACATTTCACTCATAGGAACCTAGGACCCTGTGATTTCAAAAGGGAACATAATATAGCAAGATGTAAACTTGAAGCCTTCTAAAATGTCTTTTGTGTAGGATGCCTTAAAATTATACCTGAACAGTTTTTGCAATGCAGGTACAATTAAACACACATTATTTCTTCAATTTTCAAAAGTCAGTAGCAGGTAATTCTAAGGAGAAAGAAAATTAGACTTCCATAAAAATATTCTCGGCTCTCTCCAATGTGAAATATATAGAAGGCTTATGATTTGTACGCTGCTGGGAATCACTGTGAATTTTTTACTTAGATTTTAAACAGAAATATCACTTCAGGTACTAAGACAATCCTCTTTTTTCTAATATAAAGCTGTATATATATTTAGCATGAACACCAGGGAGTTTTCAATTTTTCTCTCAAATAGCATCAATTTGTACTTCCTAAACAATAAAGACTGAGCTAACAATAGCACCACTGCAAATGTCAAAGAACATGCTTTCACTCAGCTTAGGAATTTCAAAACTGAAGGAAAGGTAAATGCATCAACATAGCAAAGTGGAAATAAGACACATCTTTATCTTGCCTTCCAGAAGTTGCATAACTTTCTGTAATTGTAAGGTTATCATCATGGATAAGTTCGAAGGATGTTAGCAGACTCAGGCAATAAATCTTCAGTGCTGGGAGGAAAGGACGGGGGAGGAGAGTTCTCCCTCCAGAAGGCCACAGCAGTGAGGATATGTGAGGACAGCTGCCAGCCAGCTGATGGCCAGAGTCTCAAATCATCTCTGGATGACTATTACCTTCTTTTTTGTGGACATGGAGTAATGAGTCCAGGTTGGGAGGAGGGGGTAGGTGTGAAGGGTCACATCAACCATCATTTCCTGCCCACATTCTGCAGGCATGGTGTTGCTGGGTTGCTTATTTTGCTCATCTGCTTCCTAATTGGCTATGAATTAGTGAAGTGGGTTAAACTTTTGTGACTAAGAAGAACTATATTTTATGCCAGGTTTGGGGGGGGGTATCTTTTCTGCATATTTCTAATCAGTAGAGCCTTATTCTTGTGACCTTTGTCTGAAGGCCTGAGTCACATTCAGACTCTCCACAAAATTAGAGATTGAACTGGTGGGCTTGGTGAATATTAGGTGGGAGAGGTTATCATTGACCTCTCACCCTAATTTTCAGGCTTGTGGAGTTAGAAAAATCACAGAATATGAGCCTCTGGAAATGGCTTTGCTGAGACTTGCCACAGTGTTCAGCAACAATGATACTGATTCTGGGTTCAAGCCATGTTGGGCAGAGCCTTCCCGTCTATACAATAACCTGGATTGTCTCATATCCTCTTGAAAAATGTACATTCCTGGGTCTACTCTCAGTTGGTGCAAGCATTCAGGAACATGAAGCACATTGAATGTCAAATGCATGCATACACTGAGCTATGCATCAATTTGTAAGATTCTGGCATGCCTCAAATTACAATCCCTTCTCGATAGTCTTTCAAATCAAAAGGTTGTTTATGTGGAAATGAAAAAGGGGAAAAATAAAAAATATTCAAAGTGTCTTTTGATCCCTCAATGTTTATTTTCATTTGCTTCATTCTTTTCTACCTGGAAATTGCTTTATAACCCATTTTTCACAATTCTCTACTCTTGTCCTGTGAAATGCTAAGCTTGGATGTGCACCTTAAACATAAACTGATATGATAGTGGTTAAATCTGACAACACTTTCTTTCCCCCAGAAAATATTCATAACTATTTCCTATGCCAGTGATTCATTTCAATTCTGATATCAAATAGCTTTTGTTTTACACCTCTGGCTGTCAAATGCATGTGCTGGTCTTCCTCTAAATTTAAAATCCAGTCAGGGGAATGAAGAAGATAACACCTCTTTTATTACAGTTTGGGAAAACAATAAAAATCATTTTGAATATTGAAATATTTCACGAAGCACTTGGGTATATTTCACTCTGTGCTAGGAAAATTGCAGACAATATATTCTAAGAAACAGATGTCAACTAAATACAGTTAAAACTATGATGCCTCTGTAGTCACAAACAAGTTTGCAAATACTACTAAAATGAATCAGTAAATAAGCACAGAGAAAACTAATTGCCTGGAAAAGGATGTTCCACTTGCTTTGTCATTAGCTACTTAAAATTCTCTACAAGTGCAGCCTATCTGAAACCAAATTCTAGAACAGAGATCAGTCAGATACAGATATAGAATCCAAGGCCAAGGCTTGTGTCTCTCACATACTTCAATCAGGGCAGCCAGGACTCAGAGAAATCTCACAGATGCAAAGTAAACTTACCAATGCTATGCTGTTTGTTTGAGAGCTGTCCGTCAATACTGATAATTCTAGTTCAAGGTAGCTCAAATTTTATTGTGTATTGTGTATATACATCACCTTGGATCTGGATAAAATGCAGATGCTGATTTTTTAGGTCTGGAGCAGAGCCTGAGAACCTGCACTTCTAACCAGTTCCCAAATAAGGCCACTGCTGCTGCTGGTCTAGGGGCCACATATTAATAATGGGAGTTCACTTGGCTCATATTTTCTCTTGGAAATCAGAAGACCTGAATTGCAATTCTCACTCTTCCAGTAATCCACTGTATAGTTGTAGGGAAATTGTCAGACCAATCAGTGCCTCCCTTACTATGAAAAGGCATGAAGTTTAAAGAGATCACATGGACATGAAACCTCACAGAGTTAAAGATGTTCTGTGAACGCATTTGGCTGAGCAAGCATGTTTCAGGGCATGAAAGACATAAGAAGAGTAAAGAAATGAGTCTTAAATGCTGAGAACCTGAAGTACAACAAACAAACAAACAGGCCCTGTTGGAAGCAGAACCACTAGCAAAAGAACAAGAACGTATGAGTGAAAGAAAAACAGAAAGCAAAGAGTCACAAAAAGAGTCATTTGAAGGAAACTCAGACTTTGGGACAGAGAAATACTCATAGAGGATAGTGTGAAGGTACTATAGTCTTTAATATCTAAAGAATTATGGCCACAGACATTTCCAAAGGACAGATCTTTGGAGAGAGGTGAACAAAAAGATAATGTAGCATATATTTTTTTAAAAATAAGAAAATTTTGGATGAAGTACAACAAGTTATTTAAAGTAGACAATAAAAGAAACAAACCATCTTTCCCCAAAATGCTGGGTCAATTTTTAATGAAACTTATTTGTTGGCTTTTTGGCACTTTTTTTAAGTACCCGGGACATGCAAAAGTAGTACAACTTTCAGTCATTGTTCAGCCATATATTGCCACCAACATGAGATGAATCAAGTTGCCAAGAAGTTCCAAATGTTCTAGAGGTTAACACTGAAACTCTTGGTACTGGGCTCTCCTAAGAAAGGCAGTCTGCCTTCTTATCCTCAAATCCTCCTTGTGACAGGCACTACCTAGCAGGACTCAGGAGCAAAAAGGATGGAAAACAAACAACATTTTTTATTTATTTCCTTTATAAGTCACTAATTAATCAAACTCCCATATCAGCAAAGATGGAAAATCCTGCCTATGAGGAGTAGCCGTCATTTATTCTGGTAGCAAGCTTAAACTTTTCCAAGGTTGAAACTACTGATTAACTTCTGGGAATACCCGTGGTAACTATTTCAGACCTGTGAACTATCACACCTTCTCAATGTCAACAGACACCCACATTAAGCACAATACCTTTTCAAAAGGCTATAAGATTGCATTGCATTTCAGTTTTAGAAGTGACCATTGTAGCCACCAAATGGTAATACTCTCTCTGAGCCTGCCAAGGGCCATGGCTGACTTTCTTCCAGATAAAGGCACTATCTGCCTAAGAATAACATTCCCTATAAATCATCTGTTGCTGTACAGAGACTGAATCTGAAAGCTAACTGGCAATTCTGACACATCTACAGATAGAAACAAAGGGGCATATTTTTAAAAAGTGCCAGTTAGAGCATTTGCCACAGGATCAGTTGTTGAACAGGGCAAGGGAGATGGAGTATTCCTCACAGATAAAGATAGCAGTCCAGGAATAGTAACCTGGCCCTCTAAATTTACCAAGATTCACTCAAGATTCTACTGCCATGCTTACAGGCTTTTATCTCTCTGACAACCAAACCCAAGAGGTTTGCCAAAATAGAATTCTAGTGTAGGGGGAAAGAAGCTAAAGAATTATGCATTAATAACACCTTTACCCACAGGCAGAACATATTTTCATCTGCACACATCAGGAGCTGGAGAACTTAGGTTATTAAAGGTGAGGGAGGCTAATAGTCTTTGGGATGGCTCTCTTGGGACACCTATTTGCATAATGAAGCTAATACATGGCATCACAACTCAGCAGTTCTTTGGAATCAGCTACTTGCAGTCTCACATGATATTTTTAATTCACTAACTAAATTACTTTGTGGAAGAATTGTTGGTTGCTAATCTCAAAACTATGTCTAGAAATAATTCATGAGTATATTTACCAATGAAGAAGAAGCCTAATTGGTAAAGATATAGGGTTTCATTAATCTGTCTTTTGAAAAAATCCCAAATTAATGCATAAAGATTAAAACCCTGCCCTGGCTGGTGTGGCTCAATTGGTTGAGCATTCACGGTCAGTGATGCAATTCCTACTTAGGGCACATGCCAGGGTTTCCGGCTCTGTACCCAGTAGGGGGTGTGCAGTAGGCAGTCGATCAATGTTTCTCACATCTATGTTTCTCTCTCTCCCTATCCCTTCCTCTCTCTCTAAAATCAATAAAAACATGTTTTTAAAAAATGTTTTAAAAAATGATTTAAACTCTGCTGAAGTCATCTGCATAATATAAACGCAAGAGGCAGCGACTCTGTCTTGCTCTGAATGCCCAAAGCCAGGAATCCGAGATCAGGGAGCCGCTTCTGCCCAGAGTTCTCCAATATCAAGGAAAAGAAGGACACAATTTTTGGACATGGTATTATTTTTATATTTAGTTGTTAGCTATTTGTTAATCTTTGTAATGATGGCTACATGTCAGTAAATATTTGTCCAAACCCATAGAATGTACACCACCAGGAGTGAACCCTAAAGTAAACTATGGACTTTGGGTAATTATGATGTGTCAATGTAGGTTCATCAATGGTAACAGATAGTTACCATCAATAGTAACTGAATTATCAGATCTCCTGGGAGGTCTTGATGCAAAAGCAGTGTCTTGGTTTCCCTAGTACTTTGCTTTTTCTATGTGTGTTTTTTATATAGAAATCAGGGTGTATGTATATCTACATTGACATGTCTCTATAAATACCACAAATGTATTAGGTATGTATTTGGTATCATTCAATGTGTTAGGAGATAAATGTTAAGAAGCTCAATAAGAGGGCCTCCTTCCCCAAAGTTCTCTGCATCTCCCTGACACTCCTTGAAATCCGTATAACACAACTGAGTAGCTATTCCATTGGTTGTTGATTAGTGATCAGTTATTTTAGCACTACCTATTACACCTAAATTTAGCTTCTTTTGCTTTCTTGAGTAGCTTTCTAACCCAGCACAACTTATCTTTCAACTCAAAATTAGGGAAAGTAGCCATCATATGCCATGCTGAGTTTCAGATGAAGACAATTAAAGTCAGATCAGTCGTGCAGAAAAGAGAAAAATAATATAGGAAAATTAGGAAGTTTTTGGGAGCTGGTCCCAAGACAAGAAAAGGAGAGGAGTGTTTAGAAAAGGAGTAGTAATCTGTTAGAATGAATGTGGTCCATCTAGTGGTGGAGCCTCTTAGAATCCAAAAAGAAGAAACAAGATAAGCAGAGATGAAATAAGTTAGACAATTATAATTCTGCCCTAACTGGTTTGGCTTGGTGGCTAGAGCATTGGCCTGAGGACTGAAGGGTCCCAGGCTCAATTCCAGTCAAGGGCATGTACCTTGCTTGCGGGCACATCCCCAGTAGGAGGTGTGTAGGAGGCAGCTGGTCGATGTTTCTCTCTCATCGATGTTTCTAACTTTCTATCCCTCTCCCTTCCCCTCTGTAAAAAAATCAATAAAAAATATATATTTAAAAAAAGATTATAATTCCCCCTTCTTTTGAATGCGGGATGAACTTTGTAAATTTCTTCCAATAAATAGAGCAAGGAAAGAGGAAAATAATAAATTTACAGTGGAAAAGTCATCATAATTATTTGGCATGTATAGATCTCCGATCGGGCCACGGGGCAATTCATTCCATATATGAATGTAAAATCTATGTTAAAACACACAGACATGTGTTTTACCACATAGATGTGGCAACAGTGTTAAAAACAACAAATTGGGTAATTAAAAGTATGTCTATAATATTAAGGATGAGGAAGGCTTAAATCTAAAAATTGAGATAAATAACATTATTAACAAATAATGCAAAAGTCCTGGACTCTCATTTAAAACTGAGGCCCAATGCACAAAATTCATACAAGGAGCTCGGACCTCAAAGCCATGGCTTCATCCAGACGGTCATTCTGTTGTTTGGTCTAGTTAGCATATTAGCTCTTTATTATATAGGATCATCTTCTATGACAAGTTAAATGACTTTCAAATTGAGAAGTGTAGGTAACAACATAGTTTTCAGGGAAATTTAGTTAAAGATGCTAGGAGACAGTAAAAAATATAGCTGGAAATGACTAGAAATTATCAAACTCAAATGTTATCCACTGGGCCAGTTAAAAAGGAAAACATTTAATTTACCATAAAAGCAAGGTGTTTCAGTAGATAACACAGGGGCAGATAGTCCAACATTTCAAAATAGAAAAATAAAGTTATAAACTAGAAGCTCCATCAAGTTGACCTGTATGTTGACCATGGCTATATTCTGGAGTAAAGTTGAAACCAAGGAACCAACACGCACAATAAAATTGTCATGCCAAACTAATTTTTGTTAAAAGAAAAGAAAAAAAGAATCATAGGCAGGAAGGTCAAGAAAATACCATACAATGAATATATGTTGATTTCAGTAAGTTTAAAATATGTCATATGTGGTTTATTTTACAAAGTTTCCCTCTACATCTTTAACAACAGGAACATACACACACACACACACACACACACACACACACACACACACACAATGAACTGCAGTCAGCATAGCTACACTAAGCATTGTACCTAAAGTGTGTTGATTAATGGGTCAGTAACAGAATAGGGTGTGGCAGGACTCTACAACAGTCATCATCTAGTCTGTCGCTTAGTTACTATGAGCCCAGAGACATCCTTATCAAGTTTATATAAGATACACATCTGGTGATGAAATCAGTTTCAGAAAAAACTTGATAAGCTAGAATTGTGCTGACTTCTGTTCAAGTCCTACACTTGGGCCTCAAGAAAACAACTGCACCAGTGAAGTGCAGAAAACGTCAGATGTGCCCATGAGATTGTTTATAAAACTGCTTTGGAATTTTGGTTGAAATTTATTTATGAACCAATGGAGTGGCATCATTTATTTATGAGCCAATGGAGTGTGCAATTGTTATTTATAAATGCCTATTTATTGTGCACCAGTTAGAAGTATCCTATCTAAAACAAAGAAGGCACTGTTCTTGCAGGCACACTCTTTAGTTTAATCCTTGCCACCATAG
Source organism: Cnephaeus nilssonii (assembly GCF_951640355.1). Classification (NCBI taxonomy): domain Eukaryota; kingdom Metazoa; phylum Chordata; class Mammalia; order Chiroptera; family Vespertilionidae; genus Cnephaeus; species Cnephaeus nilssonii. Next base: position 23,150,334 of record NC_137081.1, on the reverse strand, counting down.
TAAGAGAAAGATTTTGATTGACTGAGGCTTATCTAGAACAGTGAGACCAGAACTGTGGAGACACTAGGAAGTGGGTTATAGGAGTAATTGTTGGAGAAAAAAAAAGACAAATGGGGACAGCAAAATAATTATTTTCAAATATTTGAAATTCCATTTTAATGAAGGGGGATTGAACCTACTCCACAAAGCCCCAGAAGACAAAAGTCAGATCAATAGGTTGAAAATTTGAATAGGCAAAATTGAGCTCAGTGCAAGAAAGAACTTTCTAATAATTATAGCTTTTTAATAAAAAGAATGAAATATCAGTATCACCAAGGGTATGAAAACATGAATATTTTTATACAATTGAAATGGAAATGGAAATTGAATCATTCTTTCTGGAGAAGCAATTTGTCAATGGATTTAAAAAGTCTTAAAAGCCTATATATTTTAATTCATAAATTCCGCTTATAGACATTTACCTACATAATTAGAAATGCTGGGAAAAATTTATAAAAAATTAGCTGCACCATTTTTGTGGTATACATTTTGAGATAATCTAAATGCCCTTTACATATTTGACACATAGAATGGAATATTAAGCTGTTATTTAAAAAACACAGAGTAGAACATATTTTGTAAAAACTAATATTAATAATACATTATTAGTTGAAAGGAGATCCCAACCTTTCCTTTTTAAACATAGAAAAATAGACAGAGAGAGAAAATGAAATTAAATAATCCAAAATATTACCATTGCTACCTGTTAGATAAAGAGCAAATTTTTCCCTTACTGTTGTTTAATCATCTGTCTAAAATGAAACTATAAACATTTTTCAATCAGAAATATAAAAAAATGAAGGCACAGAACATGTGTTCTTGTATCCCTAATACCTAACTCACAGGAGGAAGGCTACACAGTTTTTTGTTTAATAAATTAATGAAGTCATATTTTATTGCATAAACTCTCTAAAAGAGTTAATAGCTCCATGTGTGAGCAGAGGCTGAATGGCGTTCAGCATAGATAGAGGGCCATTCTTATTTTTATTTAGATTAGTGGTTCCCAAAATGAGGTGTGTGGGAAACCTAAAATGCTCCCCCATTTCATGAAATGCAAATTTCCAGTTTCTACCCAGATTTACTAGCTCAAAACCTACAGGAGTTGTTAGAATTTTGAGATTATTTTCATGCATCTGGAAAACCAACCTGTGGTCCTGGATCCTGTAGAGGTTAGTCAGGGCCTTCGCATTGACTGCTCACTGGCCTGCCATACTCAGCTGGTATCTGAGGACTGGTTGGTGGTGCAGAGGAGGAAAACCCACACATAGGAATTAGGGTACAGAATTGTTAGCCAGCCTCACAACATCTCTGCTGGTGACTGAGTGGGTGCGTGAAGAGAAGCCTTAGGTACAGACTCAGGTCCCAAAATATATAGATCAGGCCAAAAGTGAATGGGTTCCCCTTGCCTAGCATTCTTTGCGTGAAGACCCCTCTGTCCAGAACCCTAAAGAAGAAGAGAGCTCCCTAACATTCACCTTAACAATTACGTCGAATAAATGAAAATTTTACTTGCCCAAATCCCTACCTCTTGTTTCCCAACTGTTATTTATAACAAAATACTGCACAGACTTTGAGCAGACAGGGTACAATTGCTGACTATCAAGTCAACACAATTAAATCTGTTTTCTGTCTTATGTGTGTCCTTTCACTTGCTCTTATAATGAGTCATTAATTAATTCATGTCAGGATAGATATTAATTTGTCTGGGACTACATATATCCATATGCTTACTTGTCCCCTGAGATTGTTGTATGAAAATCTTAGATTAGTTTCAAAAAATACTATACATATTTTTGTGGTGATAAATTAGAATATATTCATCCAATTTATTTTCCATCCTGTTTTCTTCAGGTAAAACTGATACATAAAAACAGAGTCTTTTATTTCTATTAGATAGCAGAAAATTATATCCATTTATTTTTAGATGAAGTAAAAATATCTCCAAACACACACACACACACGCGCACACACACACACACACACACACACACACACACTGTAGCCTCTCATGATGAAATACATATGAATGCTACTGCTGACACCAAAAACTCCAATTACCCCAGGAATTGAGTGCTGACTGGGTCCTGATTTATTTTAGGCAAATTGGGCACATAATGAGTAAAACAAATACTTTGAGGATCAGATTTAAATGAACAAATGTAAAGGCATTCAGGTATAAGTCTGATTTCCATGGTTATTTCTTCAATTGTGGTAAAGTCTTGGCAGCTGCAAACATCAATGAATGAGCTGGCGTGCCAACAATAACAGAGTCCTGCTCAGAATAGATTTATAGAAAATATGGCCAATCTGATCCAAAGCTACCAAATTGGCAAATTTACTAGAAGTAGATGGATAAAATTATACTGTGCAAGACAATGATGACAAAAAAAATCTGCCCTACAGAAAACGATTGTCTTTGGGGGTTTAGGAAAGAAAAATCACTTTATTGCCCATTACGTTTCCAACTGGATATAATGACCCACATGTGTTGGGGAAGGTCATCAAGAGATGACTGCAGGTTTGACCTGAGAGCTGAAGAATCCTCACTCCCTCCCCTGTGCTTGAAATGTGCCTTCTGCTTGCCTTCCCCATGTTCAAAGGTGCCCAAGGCCCCAGCCCTAAGATAGCAATGTGGTGATGAGACCATCTGGGCTGGGTTCATGACTAACTTCCAGGTGAGGCCTCTATATAAACTTTTAAGATTTGGTGAGTGGGTCTAGCAAACTACTCATCTGTGGCCTCTAAGACAAGCCTCATGAATAAGTATCCTTGCTCCTTAGACCTACCACCTTCTAATATGGAGGGGTCTACCTCTTTCTTCTGTCTCTCCCTGCCCTGTTTACAAGGATCGGTTTCAGATTTCACCCAGAAAGCTTCTGCAGAGGCTGCAAACTAACATGGCCATTGTGTTTAACAGTTTAAAATGTTTCCATAAACATCATCTCATAAAATGCTCACAACAACCCCATGAAGCTGATGTGCTTACTTTAACAGATGAAGGAATGGGAGCTCTGAGCAATTAAATAACTTCCCTAAAGTCTCACAAGAAAAAATGGTCCAAACAAATGGCTGTATAAACAGCTGAAACTACAGAATAAATATATAAAAATGACCATTCATTAAAAAGGCCAGATTGTACCACAGCCTCTTTCTTTGTGACCCAAATAGACAACTTCCTTCACTGGCAGTGTTTTCCTAATCAGTAATGACCAATCGGTGGCCTGTGGGACATGGCAAACCACTAGGTGATGGAGAGCACTCCAAGGACCAGACACTCCTGGATAACAAATGCTGACACATAGTTCCTCGTAGCCCCCTGGTCCTGAATTCATCTGCAGCCGGTTCTGAAACACATATAAAACTTTCCTTCTCAGGTTTCCAGGAACTCAAGGATGTGCTTTCAACAAAACAAAACAACCTTACACATAAATTATTGGTAGTGTTAAATTCTGCATCTTGCCCCCTTTTTCACCTCTTTCCATTTCTAGACACATATGTCTAGGCATAGAAACCAGATTAATTGCAAAAAAAAATACTTGAAGAATATTTTGTAGTTAAAAAAAATGCAATTTTGAATTTGAATAGAAGGATCCAATGTATCGGTGGTCCTCAAAATACCAAATAGTTCGAAGACCTAATGGGCAATTTCCTACTAATCACAGCACTTCAAAGGTGGACTTTTGGAACCACGTATGTTCAAGTTGTAAAGAAGTATAGACCCTCTCATTGAAACCTCTTATTTTCCCAAGGAGGAAGTCCCAGCGACAAGAAGTGACTTTTTATAGGTCATGCAATGAATTAATGTCTGAGCCAAACCTAAAAACAAAAGTCTCCTGACCTGTCTAGGTCTTCACAGCTATGACTGCATAGTAAGAAGGGGCCTGCTCATGAAAGCAACAATTCTTAGGATCAGTCAGCTCTAAGCTGCATAGATGTTTCTTCCTTCCTCTGAACAGAGACCAAGAAATATTTTTTCACTTCTTACTTCTGAACTTTCTCAGGGGGAAATAAACTGGTATTATCTTGAGGCCAAAACAATAAAATCTTCAAGAATTTGAGACAAAACCACATAAACTGCTTATAAGATATTGGGGATCAAATTAAAAATAGTAAATGCAAGACATTGGTCTAAGCAGCGAGTTACCTTGAGGTATGAAAGGGGGTCTCATTTTTAAAGTTTGCATAATAGCACATGACTTCAATAGATGCCATTTATTCCTGAGCAACATCATCTTACCAACAGGGGGAGGATCTGAGACAGCACAGAATTTTTCCATGTCTTTTATAACCCACCAACCTGAGATCTAGAGTAGATGCTCAATAAATTCTTCTTGCATAAAGTCATAACATAATATATTCCTCTTTCAGTTTTTAGCCCTCTTTAAATAGGCAAAACACTCAAGAAATATGAATTACCTAAACTCGCTGAAAATATAAACAAATTGTCATAGAATAAAAGCTAGATACAATCTCCAGAATTATTGAATTTAATCTCCTTGTATTATATGCAAGGAAATAGAAGTCTAGTGCTACAATTGCACACACCCAAGACAGAGCTAGGATTAAGTCCTAGTTTGCATGAGCTTTCAACACTGCAAGCAGTCTCAGAGTGTCCCAGTTCTGTGAGCCACTATATCACAGAGAGAAGCATTGAGACGTTGCTAATTAGTCCAGTTTTCCAGGCACATAGCAGAGACCATCAAAACCAACACACTATGCCAGACAGCATCATTCTTTTAACTACCATTCAAAATCCACCCACTCACCCAGTACCATCTGCATCTTGCTCTATGCACTTAGCTTGACCCACTTCCTCTTTTTTCCCCTCCCTCTTAAACCCTTCCCTTGTCCCTTGGTCAATTTCAGACTCCTCTCTAGTCTCCACCCTTTCTCAGATTGTTCTTCCCACATCTTGTCTTAACTAAAACTCAGTTGTCCTCCAACTACTTCTTTGAAGACTGCTCACATGAAGGAGGCTTTTACATTCCTCACTCATGTGTCAGAGCATCCTTTATAATTCTCGTTGCTTCTTCTAGTTCAAGACTACCCCCCTTTCTGCCAAAACCCCTAAACTCTTGAGGCTTACATTGTGCAAATATGACACTTGCTCTCTAATTGTTATGGTCATCTACCAACCTCCTGATTACTCTCCTCCTCATTCATAGAAGACTTCAGCCCCTAGCTCCAGTCTTTCTCTACACCTCACTACTTTTCATAGCTTACGAACATGACAGAATTACCAAATATCATGATCCTAGATTTACTCCTACCCATGTATGTGTTTTCAGATGTCAAAGAACACAAGCTTTAGCACAGGAAACAATAAACTTGTCCACCTCACTAGTTATGATATGGTAAGTTCTACAATATAAGAAGTATTAAGTTCTAAAGAAACAAAGCTAGAAATTTTATTAATTCTCTCTCATGGAATTGAGAAAGTATAAATGGAAGTGGTTAAACATTTGTGATAGATCTTGAAAGATGAGTATCAGTGACAAGAGGGACAATGGAAGAAGAGCATGCCAGCCAGAGGAAACAGCACAAGCAAAGCCATACTATGATGCCAAGGTCAAAAACAGAAAATAACGAGATATGGCTAAGATATCAAGTGTGTTGGGGAAAGTGAGAAGTGATGGGAAAGGTGCAGGACTAGGCCAGATTAGAAAGTGTATTTAAATAAGCCAAGAAATATTGAAAGAAATGTATTAAATAACAAGCCAAGAAATATGGAATGGAGTATATTAAATGCTAAGCCAAGAAATATTGAAGGTTTGAAGAAGAATTATATGGTCAGATTAGTGTTACTAAACTAATGACTGCACAATGTAATGAGCAGTTTAAAAGTGGTAGAAACCAAGTACACTTAGGTTACAGGCCAGGGAGAGTTTAATCCCACTTCAGCAGCAAATTCTTGGCAGAAGCCGAAGATACAATTTTAAAGAAATGTTTTTTATTGATGATAATAACATTCTAATTTGGTCAACTTTCAATGCTAGAAACAGAGGGCAGGTTTCTTAGGTTCATGTTAGAGAAAAGCAAAAATTGTGACTTTTCTGGGGTAATTCACAGTAGCATTGGGCTGTAGGTTCCCATAGCTCTCTCCCAGTCCCCAGAACTCCCTTAGACACTTCAAGGCTCAAATGTAGAATAGACTGGGAATTCCTTAAGCATCATAGAATTCCTCTGAACTCATCAAGAAGACCTGAAACTGAATCAACTTAGTTTATTTTCCACTGAAATGGGAGGTCTGCCTTCTCTCTCAAGACCCATGTAGATCTTTAGGGTCAATATCAAAGCTCTAAATAATCTGGGAATTAAGCAGTTTGGATTGAGTATTTGCTTCTCTAAATGACTAATGTGGGATGAAACCAGTTTATTTACAAAATTCTTAATTTTGTGTCAGAGGGGGGTTTGTATGATTTATTGATATTAAAATGAACTACTTAATTTGATCTAATTTTGTTCTTACTTTTTGTACCTGAATCCTTACATACAAAATATAATGACATTTTTATGGTTTGTGCATGAAAATATATGCCTATGAGATTAATAATTCTGATTGAATTGAAATTCTGTCCAAACATTTATGCTATTTTTTATTTAACTGAAGTGTTCAGTTTGACTAATAAACAAAATAAACATTTTAATTGAACAGGATCCACCTTCATCTTTAATGTTTAGAATTGTTAATCCAGTTTTCTCACATAGATATCATTCAGTGACTGGAAAATAATAGAGTGTAATTTTGTTGCAACTCATTTTTTAATGGGATTTAAATTTCTTCTCAATTTTTTTTCTAAATATAGACTTCCCTATTTTCATGGCTTCAGATGTTAATACTTATTTTCTTGTTAAGAAGTGTATTATGATGCCCCTAAGGGATCTTTTGCATTTGCCTGAACTGACCTCATGAATTATTGGGAACTAATTTGTAACTATACAATATAAACACGTAGTTCAGAAATTTAAAAAAAAAAAAAAACACTTATTTTGTCTTATAAGGCCAAACATGAACTGGAATTTTATAAAGAAATTACAAAATGGTTACTGAAGTGATATTTCTACTTTTAGTTAATGACATCACTAATGAGATTAATATTAATTTGAGAAGCATGTTAGTATGTATACTCCTACAGACATCAATAGTACATATGCAATACATATGTATGTGGATTTTTTTAAGTCAACTTGGATTCAATTAAACCTGGTAAGAAATATGCACATTTCCTCATTTTGAAGCTCTTGAAAAAGAATCTCTTCAGGATGAGCTGCAATTATGTACATCTTGAATTACATTGAATTGAACTTGACATTAGATTATAGGGAAAGCTACAACACAAGTGAATTAAAGTTTCCATAAGGACTTCCCTGCATGCTTACAGATTTCGGGTCTGTCAGTTTGAAAATTTGAACAATTCAGACTTAAAGGCCTTTGGACCTTTATGGTATTTGTCTATGGACAAAATTTAACACGTTCCCATGCATACCTGTCTGTGGAAAATACAGAAGTGTGTTCTCCGATAGGGCCACGGGGCAGTTCTCCAGCTGTAACAGTGTGGCATGTCTGACAATCATTGTCTGCCTGAAGTGCCAACTCACGTCTGCTTTATCTCCAATCCATCTGAGTATAAATGGATGTTTGCAAGGCCTTGAGACTATACGAGTCACCTCAGGCGGAATAATAATTGTTCTTGTAGCAGCAGCTAGGCTATTTCATGGACATATTGGGTTGGCAGGAAAGTGAATCAATTTTAGAAAGAGTGTGCAGCATTAGATAAAGCCCAAGTCCCCATGGTCTTATCTGATGCTTTACTTTGTTTTTCAAAAGTGAGGTGCCCAGAGGTATTGGTGCTCTATTTTAAGCAGACGGAGAGTTTAATAGGAAGGTGCTGACAAGCAGCTGAAAGGTCACCAGCAGACACTACTGTGCATCTAACTGAGTTGGAAGTTTACACTTTGCAATTGCATCAGGTGTAAATAGGCATATTGTTTCAGTGAATTCCAGAACAAAATGCCAGCCCTGTTATGCATCTATTGTAATCAAGAGGTTGATAGTTATCAAAATCTCTTATTATTTTTTTTACTCTCTACTGAGTATAAATACAGTAGATCCTCTAAACAGCATCGCTTCATTCAACATCATTCTGTTATGATGTTGATTATATGCTGTAGGAACTTGAATCTTGTTTATATCAATTAGCCTGTGGTAAAATTGGCATTGTTATACATTTTGCTTAAAGACATTAAGTGAAGTCTTACTGTATAGTACCCACCCTTGGAATTGAGCACTAAACTGAGAAAATAGCACAAACTAGAAGGAAAGAGAGATAGTGATTCTCTGAAGTGATATTACAGTAGTGGTCAGCAGCTATGGGAGTTGAGACTTATGAATAAAACATAAAATGTAAGAACTATTTTGTTTCTGAATACATTTCAGGAGGGTCAGGTGAACCAAATAGACCTAGTGAGATAGAGAAAAATGTAAAAGGCCAAGGAGAGTCTTATCAAGGATTACCAATGAAAGTTGCATGTAAAACTTATTCCTATTATGTAAAAAGAAACTGAATGAGGGGAAATAGAAGCAAAAAATTAATAGCAAAACTTAATCTCTTAATTGGTCTCTCTGCTTTGATTATCTTTGCTCAATTCCTCCTCCTTACTATTCTCAAAGTTTGCTTCTGAAACAGGACTGAACGTATTACTATTTTGTTTTAAATGTTCAATGGCTCCCCATTGCCTCTAAAATTTCATAATTTGGAATTCAAAACCCTCTATTATTTGTGTCCAATCTATTATGCCAACTACATCTCACCCTGCCCCCAGGAGAATCAGTCATTCCAACCCTCCTTTATACATCTGAAATTCCTGGTCAAATCCATCCTCCTTCCAAAAGCCCCCTCTGCTTCTGTTTCAGAGGGAGAAATTCAGGAAAGCAGAGAATGTGTCTTTATTCTGGACAATGTTGATGATCCTTACTGGGTGCAAAACACTGTGTAAAATATATACTTTTATTGTGTTATTTATTTTTTAAATATTTTTATTGATTTCAGAGAGAGAGGAATGGAGAGATAGAACATCAGTGATGCAAAAGAATCATTGATCTGCTGCCTCCTGCACATCCCCTGCTGGAGATTGAGCCCACAGCCCGGACATATACCCAGAGCTAGCATCGAACTGTGATCTTTTGGTTCATAGGCTGATGTTCAACCACTGAGCCACACCGGCCAGGCTTATTGTCTTATTTAATATTGACAATAAGCCGCTGAGGTAGCCCATTTTATACCTGGGAAACTGCAGCAGAGAAAGTTTGATTAACTTACCCCCGGTCACACAGTTGGTAAAGGATGGGGCTAAAGCCAGGTTATCTTAATGCAAGAGTCTGTGCTCTGAAGCTCTTCAGTGAACTACATTACATCTCGTCACTTAACCAGCTCTCCACCAATAGGTACAATCTGTATAATGGCCAATAACATATGGTTAAACCAAAGCCTCACTAGGTAATATAAAGAAAAGAATAAAATGGTTTAAATAGAGAGAAAAGTACATGACTAAGAAACAAAATGAAATATTGACATCAGAGAGAAGCAATGCAATAAAAAGGAAACAGTTTTGTCAGCAAATCCATGTTGTTGTGTAGTAGATACTGTCTTGTAGGTAAGGAAAGACATCAGAAGGAAGGATAACTTACCACAGTGGACTAAAAACTAACAACACTGACTCTGGAAGGTTCTGGGAGGGTGATGAGTGAGGCTTTACACTCACCTGCAGGGAAAATCAAGTTTCAATTCAAGGCTTCAACTGATTACTGAACATACAACTCTATTAAGTCTTAAGGGAGCACAGTAGATCTAAAGATAGTCAATGAAGTGTTGCCAAGCTGAAAACTTACTATGTAAAGTAAAATCAAAGAAGACAGTTGAGTGTGGCAAAAAATCCATCAAAACAGTGACAACACCAAGACAAAAAAATTCCAAGTGACATGGGCCAAATGAATTGAGAAAAAGAAACTGAAACCTGGCTGGGGACATTGGGTTGGCTCTTGGAGAAGGGACTGGAGTTGAGCAGAACAGAATACATAGAGTTTGAGTAAGTAGAGACCTTTGAGAGAAATTTCTCAATCAATTGTTAAAGAATATGAGCCAGGATCTCTTGGGTATATGTCTGTCACAATATTTTCTAAGCAGTATGCCAAAAACATGAATCCAGCCAGATGTTCTATGGAAAAAAGAGTTAGTGGTTAAGTCAGTCTTAGACAGGCTGAATTATCCAGGCCCCTGCTGCAAACTCAGAGCACTCATGAGCATACTGAAGCATCTGAGAATCCCCACAGTAGTAGTAGTGCTACAACTAATAGTGATATAGCAGCAGCAACTTACATTCCTTGTGTTCTTACTATGTGCCAGCCATTGTGCTAAGACTTTACATGGACCTCTTATATGTAGCATTCCTTATGTGATATGTGTATCACTGCCTCATTTGATAAGTAAAGAAACCAATGCTTAGATAACAAACTAATCACCAATGTCATGCAGCTGGAAAGTGATAGAATTTAGATTTTAAATCAACTACTCTGACCTCAGAGTATATACTCATACATACCACACTATTACTGCATCCTACTAAACATTCCTACTTAACATTTTTATACAAACCTTTTGAACCATAGCCTATCTACTTTGTTCATCATTGTTTCCTGTACTAGCATATTCCCTTTGACCTAATAAAACCTCCTTTTAAAGTCAGCTTTCTGCATGAATGCTGTGTAGTGAGAGGTGTCCTGTCTGGCTGCTGTGTTTGACTGTGACTTTGGTCTAGTTCTCTTCTTTGATGAAAAGCCTGCCATCCTGCTTTATTTACTAAACAGCATCCTGCAGATTGGAAAACTATCATGCTCAAGAAGGACCTGATTTTCACTCACAGAGCAGATCAACGGTCAAAATTATATCATCTTCTGGCCCCTTTCCACCAACTTCCTTCTTCATTGACTAAAACAAAATACAAAGTAGCCCTTGGTTGGTGAATTTATTATGACTATCTTTCAACTTCCTGCCAGAAAGCTTCCTGAATTAACTAAGAAAATATCTATGACATTGTGTTACCCACTTTTTGGTAGATAGGTTATATTTCATGATTAAGCCATTTTAAAAATATATCTGTGTTATAACAGTACACCTGATCAAGGGAGGTATGCTTTCAAAATTCCTTCCAGGGAATGCTGACTCTTGAGCAATCGAACACCAAGCTGATGATATCGGGCGCTTACAGAGCAAGTGCCTTATGAATTTCTAGACATGATAAGTCTGGTTAGAAACATTATCACCACCCTCCTATGGAGTATGCATTTGGCATTTCCATTGCAGGCCTGAAATTAACAGTATTTCAGAAAATGATTTTTTTTTCAGGAAAGGCTGAAGTTCCAGGGCAGGGCAAAGGAAGAGAGGGAATTTCTGTAATAGTTCTGCTTGTGACCCTGCCAGGTAACCTCCAAAGAGAAAACTCAGTGGCAGCCACCAGTAGATGAATGTCTTCAGGGAGGCAGGTCAGGAAGGGACACTGCTCAACCGACAGTCTGAGAGGAGATACCCCAGGTTTCCCCAGCCCTCCATATCTGCCCCAAACTTCTCTTTCCTTTATTCCTACACTGTGGGCTCCTTTGATGAGGACTTTAAGGTTTCTGCTATCCCTGAATCTTGATCTGTTTGGGTAATTTACAAAAACAAACAACCCAACCAAACTTCGAATTGATTCCCAATTGATGGAAGGTGCTGCCTTTCTGCATTTGCCCAACAATGTCACTAAAAATAAATAAATCAAGCAGTGAATTTCTCAGGGCCTGCCAAGGAATCATTAACTCGGTGAGCCCTCGGAGTATCTCTTTCCTGTTGACAGCTGGTTTTCTTAAACAAGTTAGTACCTGCTGAGGTGGGTTGGATTTTATCTGATCTACCAGAACTGATGACTTTAAAAACACCCCAAACAGCCCCACACTTTGATAATTTGCAAACCGCCACCATGTAGTTAAATAGGCGCTCCGTGAATAAATAGAAGAATTACAGCTCTGTACTGGGAGACTGAAATACAACTTGCTAAGCTGCACTCGATTTTTCCCAGGCAGGACACGTGGTGTAATTTTTGCCTTTTGATTACATGATGTCAGCGCACACTCCATGGCCTCCTGTATAACTGACACTTGACAGGCCGATTTCAATGTATTCTGAGTCTGCATCAGCACAGTTATTGTTTCCAAGCTTCTAAGAGCAGCAGAAGAATGGGGGTGAGTTTGGTTTGATTACCAGGCTGAAAGGTTTGAGGGAGCCAGAGCGGCTCCCTTTCCATAAGCCTTCCCATCAAAAGTCTCCACTTAATTGGCTTTAGAAATGTCCCATCTTTGGTGAAAGTAACAATGGTTTCAAAAAAGAAATATGTATTTAACCACTGTGGATCCAGAGCATAACAGATACATACTGGTCTCCATAGAGCACATGTCTAAACATGAAATTGGGAGGGATAAATCTCTGAGAAAGAGAATTCGCTTCTTGCCCAAAGGTTTGAAGGGGCTGTTAAGAAACATCCAAACACTATTGGATCCTCATTAACATTTTTATTACCGTCTATGGTGTGTCTGTGTGTGTGTGTGTGTGTGTGTGTGTAATAGTGGAAAGGGGGAAGGGGGTTAGATTAGAAGAGAAGGTACAGTGACTGTGGAAAAGGAGGATTTATTTGTAAAAGAGTCCTATTCTGAGTTAGAATGTTTTGTGACTCTTCTTAGCAATACTTCTTCTCTCCACACAATACCCATGTGTGGTAAGGCCCAGAATTCATAATTATTTCTCAGAGAATCTGGCCTGTTTGGAAATCCATGAAATGGACGCTTTGTAAAAAACAAAAATCCGAAAGAAGGTATACTCTAGAACATGTCTCTACAGGAAAGTGAATGTACGCCCTTTATGGTTATTTACTACCCCGAGGAATACAAAATTATTCCTCATTAAGTTGATCTCTTTCCAGGTCAGTACTTTGTTAAGGCCGAAGCAGAGTAAATCATTTTATCCCCAGGACAAGCTGTCAAACCAGAAGGGAGAGCACAACCCTCATGGTAGAAGTGAGTCTGATTCATCTTCCCAAGAGGTGGGTGTCACCTTGGCTGGCTGAACAGCTTGCCAGTACAACTACTCAGAGAGCTCAAACCACCTCCAGAAACTCCCCCAGGCAGCAACCCTCAAGCACTCTTCAGCTAATGCTAGGTGGACTTCAGGGCCAGGCACATCTGAGCTTACTGCCACATTCCCTCATTGACTCTGTGATGGTGAACAAGTCAACATCTACCAAATAAGGTTGAATATACTCCTAGTGCATCTGGGAAAACTGCATGACACAGCCCTTGATTGTCTGAAACACAAGAGTTCAAACATGGAATTGTATCCACCTAAGGTATTCACATCCAAGACTAATCATGTTTACAAAACAGAGGTTGCTTTATCAGTGGAGGCTCATGATTGGACAACAACTTAAAATTCCTGTTAACAACCTTCAGTGCTCTGCAGACAGCAATCTCCTGTTTCTACCATCTCAGGTTCTAGAAAAGATATTACACTTGCTTCTGAAAGGCAGCCCTGCCCATGCAAATAGCAGCTTTTTAAATAAATTATCAGAGAAACGATGACAATCCTCCCTCACTCTCCCCCCCCCCCCACCATCCCCATCCCCATGACACAAAGTTACCATGATGCTAACAAGGCTTAAACTTTAGGGCCCTTTTACTACAATGGCCCATTCCAATGCCTCATAACCAACATAGAATTGAGTGTTAATATTCTTTTTATAAAGAGGCCTCCCAACTAGTATATATTCTGGACCCTCAAAAATATAGATCTGCCCTTGGACTGACCATAATGACTGTCTTCGTGATCTGACAGCTAAGGAAATGAAAGACCGGAGATCATCACGAATAAGCTCTGAGCGTCTGAGCTCCAGCCTCAAGTGTAAGTTCCCACTTAGGTTGCACGTTTTACAGAGGCTCCATCTCCATTCACCCTGAGGCACATCTCCCGCCTCTGCCACCGCCCACACTGAAAAACCTAATTAGAAAAAGCAAACGGGGGATTCTGAAGGTCCACATCTTACCAGTAACTATGACTAAGAAGCTCATATTTTTGTTAGTATAAGTGGTAGATAAATTTTACTTAAGTATAAATATGAAATTTTGCCCCAGACTAAAGCAAACGCTGATAATTATATAGTTGCAAATTATTGTGCTAACAAGAAAGGTCTAAATGATCTCCTCCTAGCATTTAATGAACTCAGCTGCTTAACGAACGCCCCCAGTGCATTGCCTTTCCGCCTTCCACTTTCCCCTCACTGCAGTGGAATCGTGTCTGCTGGAAAGAAGAGGGATTCCTATGTCATCCTTATGGAACACTATTTATTTGCCAAAAGGAAAAATGGGGGGAGGGTGGGAGAGACTAAGTTGTCTTTGATCAGCAGGAATTAGTTGCGAAAGCTCAATAAAAATAAAAGCTGCATTTGACTGTTAGTATGTTTAGGACTTCAATGATGCAATCCCCCAAATTTAGAATTTATAAGGTTGCTTTGTTCAGCTCCTTCAGCTCCGTTCCCATGTAAATGTTTGCTCGCAGGGCAAAAACATGAAGCATCTGGATGGAATCTATTCTGGCTGCAGGAAGACGAAATGCCAACATTGTAGAAAAACGGTCCATCTTTAAATTAAATTCAAATCCAAACAGCTTGCACCCTAACCAAAGTCTGTTTCCCTCCATCTTTTTTAACTATATGATTTAAATCATCTGTGCAGTGAGTCCTTTTTTCCCTGGTCTTCGCAATCTTTTGGAATAAATGCGGTGCTTGTTCACATGAGGAATTGATAGTGTGTTGCCATTTTCTATGGTCTTAACATTTGGGAACATTTGTAATCAATAAAGGCAAACATAAGCAAACAAATTTGATAAGTGTTTTAAGGAATAAAGATAGAATATTAAAACAAGAATCAAAAGAAGTCCCCTTACCCCAAATCTAATAAAGTTGTAGCTTGAAATGTTTGACTAGCTATCTGTCATGTCATCCAACCTCCTTCTACATATTCAGGAGAGCTGCTTCTCATTCATGTTTGCCCACATTCTACACACAATGCCGTACTATCCAGGCACAGTGACAAGTCAGCTCACTAGTGTCCATTAATTCCATGTGGCACTTGCAAATGACAACCTGACAATCTTCACAAAGGCATAACACAGTCAAATGCTGGTCTATGTGACACCAACTTTCTTTTATGACAATTTTCTTCCATTTCTCCACCAGTAGAAATGCCCATTTCTCCCTTTGCCACATGGTTACACAGGACGACCAATCGCAGCTACAGAATCTGCCATGTCAGATAGTATGTCCTGTCTGAGCTGTTTCCCACCCCTCTCTCCACATCAAGATGCCTCTGTCCAATGTCTGACCTCACAAAGTCATAATCTAAACAGGGCCTCTCACCTTCACTTAGCTTTGCTGATGGAACTAGTTTATCCCAGCTCTGAATCACCACAGAAAAATCCCCACTCATTATTGATGGACTCCAACGGAATATGGTAATACTTTCACATAAAGTTTATTATCTTTTTCTAATGGAAAATAGTAATAGTACCTTAACTCAAAGAAGGGATTCCAAGATGAAAGTGACAAACAGTGATGGGAAGGCAGGTACCCAGAAGGACCCCAGGAGGCAGAAAAATGTTGGCACATCTCAGGTGACACTTCCCAGGAGGCTCCCTCTATCTAAACTTTTCACAGAATGAAGCTATTAGGACTACAAACATATTACAGTATTACCTAATTAGAACAAAATTTTCCAAACACTTCTTCTACGTATCCATAGTTCTGCAGTGGCCAAGGATCTGGAGATTGTTAGAAACAACCTGAGAAGAGGAAGGAGACGGGGAGTTACAGTGTGAAGCTGAGTATCATTCTAGAAGGTCCACTTCTACCTTACTTACACAGTGGGATCTAGTCATATTTCTTTTGTAAAGAAGTAGCCTGATAAATGACCTAGATTACCCTACTTAGTACCTAGGTTAATGAAATTCACAAAGAAGAATTAAAGAAAAACCTAGTTCCTCTCTCTCTCTCTCTCTCTCTCTCTCTCTCTCTCTCTCTTTCTCTCTCTCTCTCTCATCAGTATAGACGCCTGATTGTACCTATTTTACACTGATTCCAGAAGGGACCTTACACTGGAGAGCCAGTCTTCTTTCTCAAAAATCTGAGGGGTAGGGCTTTGGAAACTCTTTATATGCAAGAAATTCGTGTTCTTCTGTGGTTCCAGTTAAAGATGTGTATAACTATTTTTTTAAGCTAAGGATAGAAAAATAGACACATAGACCAATAAAGCACGTAATATCAAAATTTAATTATGATAGACTTAGAATGATCATCACAAGCTAAGCTCAGAAAGGCAGAAGTACCATTTTAAAATAAATTTAAAAAAATAATTCTAGTAGAGGTCCTGTGAAATTATTGTTGCCCCACAATATCCAAAAAGGTGACAATGGCTTCCTTTCATGCTCACACAGAGTGAAATATGCATGAAATATGCAGAATTACCTAGATTGTCCTGTCCTATATTTATCCCCAGGTTACCTATGATGGAAGCTAAATATAGAAACCAAAGAAGGAAGGAAGTCATTTGACAATATTGCTGTCTAAGGTCCCAGGGCCAGATATCATAATTGAATTTTAAAATTACCTTATTTTACATGATCCTTATTAAAAGACTGCACACCTTATTTCCTCAGTTGTAGAATTTAAGCCTGGAGGTTGATCAGGATTAAACTATGCTGGCTGCCTCCGAGTTAGAGAACATGTATTCCACTCCCATTGTGTGGGTGAAACACACTCTGGAACATGTTTCTTAGCACATTCCGCCTACTTCCCATCCTTGCTTCCTTCTTTAAGAAACAGACTCTTTTAGGATATAGTCCCAAATGTGATGAAAATTCAGACTTGTTCCTTATTTCCTAGTATGAGGCAACAATTGAAGAAAAATGGAGAACATGTTTTAAAGAAGTTGCAGCATCTCCAAACAATAAATAAAATACAGTAAATTACCATTGAGCTGGCTTGCAAACAATTACAAAAACAGAAACCAAAAGCCTTTTTGCAGCTTTTGCATTATTATTTTTTTTTGAGAAAGAGACAAATGACAAGTAAACAAGCTGCCGTGGGGGATGCATTCAATGTCCAGAGAATGCCCCTGGCTCTACCGAGACTGGACACCAATCCTTCTGAGTCATCTGGGTTCTTTTTTACTCTGCAATGAGCTAGTGTTCAGAGTCCTGGACCTTAGATTCTTCTGAATCTCAGATGCAATACATGCAAAATAAGTGTAGTGTTCATGTTTTAAGTGTGTGCAGTCTGGAAGTCCACATAGGTAACTATAACCTTCTGACATGCATTATGTTGCTCTCCATCCTGAACTATACCTTCGACTGAAGGCACAGTTCTTTCCTACAGAAGGCTCTACCTCCTGGTGCTGGGAGCATGGGTGCCAGGAATCCTTTTTCTTTCTAGAACAAACATCCAGTGACAGAGAGTAATTACCCATAGAGAAATCTAGATTTGGGGTTGGGGTGGGGACAGATGTTGGTCAAGCCCTGGGCTCCTTGGGACCACACGTCAACCATCACAACCCCTCCAGTCTCCCTTCCGTGGAATTCTTTACTGGAGAGTAGGGTTCTTTGATCGTTATTCAACTTCTATTTTTTACTATTTGGGTTTTCCATTCTTTAAAATTACATTCTTTATTTTGTGATCATATAAGGGATTTTCCCAAAAGTAACATATCATTTTAACTTAATTTGGAATTACATTTCATGTCACAGTTTTTCTTCCCTTCATCTAGTTTTTTTCTTTTAATTAAATGGGATTAGTCACTCACACTCACTTAGAATAGAGGTAAGTGACATGGGTATACTTCCAAAAGCTTCTTTCAAGCACATTTAAAAGTTCCTTTTACTAGGCATCATGGGCCATTTTCCCTGGAAAGCAGACTCTGAGGCTTGCATCAGGAGGTTTATGGAGTAGTACCCTCAGGAATAGCACTGGCAAGAGGTGAGGGAAGCTGGGCCCAGCAGAAGGAAAAGTTGAACTGTGATCCAACTGCAGGAGATACCTCAGCCAGTCCTATGAAGAGCTCTGGCACTGGAATGGCCCTTCAGAATTGTCCCACCTAAGGCAAAGGTCCTGGGTTTTGTGACCTCTCCCCCATCCCCATATCAACCAGTTGATGGATGTGGGCTGTTTTCATGGTGGGAGTATATGTAACTTGGACAAAGTGACTTCTCTCAAGTGGAGGACAATTCCTGAGGAGGGACTCAGCTATGGGCCATCAGTGTCTAATATTCCTGCCAGCTGGAGAATAAGCCATCTGTCCTGAAGGGGAATCTGGGTGGCACAGCACAGTTATGATACTACATTCTATTCTTTGCAAACCATTTGCATGTTATTGAGAGCTCTTTCTGTCTGAAAATGGCTGTTCCCAGATTGGGTTGGTCTCTTTTCTTAGAGAAACGTACCAGAGGAAGGTTAATGGGACAAAAACTAAAGCTCACACCACTGCAGCAGGTACCCTTTCCTCCTATATTACCCACCCTAGATCCCTCTTATCATTCATTAGTACTGATTTTGGTCTTGGTAACTTTGGTAGGGTAACCAAGGCTCTCATCCTTAAAGGGACTGAGCTCCTGTTAACATGCCCTTCTCATGCCTGGGCACTTGTCCAAGTACCATCAAAATGGATAAGAGTGTGACAACCAATGCCCCAGTAGATCAACCAGTGCCAAACAAATATTTCTCTGCCCTCACGGTATAACAGAAGTCTCATCTTTATCAGATGATAAGGGTCAGTTAGCCCGGCCAGGTTGGTGACTGTATTCCTTGCCTCCTGGTCTTTTGGCACAAGGATCTCAAAAGTGATTGATTGGCAGCCGGAGTATAATTTAGTGGTACAGTCACTGTCCCTGGGGGAAGCGCTTCTCTGTGGCTCAGAAATTTCAGAGCCTAGAGTTATGGGAGCCACAGATCCCCCCAAGGCATCACTGAGTGTAATGATAGCAAGGCCACTCCTACTCCCACTTTTTGGCCCCCCAGACCAACTATTCCTTCTTTTTGGGACACAACACCTTATAATATCACAAATTTAGAGTGTATATTGCAGCCTGGAGGAGGGCTCCTCTTTCCTGAAGGTAACCATCTCTAATCTGGTACCTCAAAATAACAGTCAAAGGCTCATTCCATCACTTTATCAGGACATCAGGTTTGGGGTCATATGGTTTAATAGTGAAGATCCATAATCAAGTACACAGGGCCACATCTTTGATGGTGTGGAGCAGGTCCCTTATTCTGATGCAATGTTTTCCAAGATTATATATCACATATTACTTATTGCCTAAGTTATCCGTGGTGCTGGTTGAAGCCCTGTAGTCAGGAAAAGCAAAACCCTACCCAAAATATCAGTCTATTTCTATCAAAATAAATATCTACCATTTCTAGAAGATATTTAATATAATCAGATTTCTACCAACCAAGTAGCTAGTTGGTTCCTCAAGGAATAATGCTTCCTCCTCAGATCACTATCTCTAATCTTTCCCTTTCTGGCCCTAGACCAACCAAGCAAGCATTACAAATGTATTTTCTCACTACACATACCTCTAATATAAAAGATTGACCAGATCATGTTTTAGTCACAGTCTGGACCAGTTGCAGATGCCTGTCCTGACTGCTCTGTGTCAACTTAAAAAATTGGTAGTTCTTTCTGTTACTTGGTCAACCAATCAGAGCACATAATAACTAATCAATATGGGAGAGTTCTTTAGACTACCAAGTATATCCATGCCAAGTAGCCATTCAGGGACCAAAGGTAAATGACTCCCTGGTGATGGACCCAGAAGACCTGAGCCAAAACTCCCTTTATTACTTGATCCTCATATGTCCCCACCCTTATCCTGCCAACTCAGATGTTAATGGTCTCCTATCCATATTATATTAGAACTAGAGGCCCTGAGCACAAAATTTGTGCATGGGGAGTGGGGGGGTTGTGGCCCTCAGCCCAGCCTGCACTCTCTCCAATCTGGGACCCCTCAAGGGATGTCTGACTGCCTGTTTAGATCCAATCTTACTTGGATTGGGCCCAAACGGGCATTCAGACATCCCTCTCACAATCCAGGACTACTGGCTCCCAACTGCTCGTCAGCCTGCCTTCCTGATTGCCCCTAACTGCTTCTGCCTGCCAGCCTGATCACCCACTAACCACTCCCCTGCCAACCTGATTGATGCCTAACTGCTCCCCTGCCAGCTTGTTTGCCCCTAACTGCCCTTACCTGTAGGCCTGGTCACCCCTAACTGCCCTCCCCTGCAGGCCTGGTCACCCCTAACTGCCCTCCCCTGCAGGCCTAGTCCCCCCCAACTGACCTCCCCTGCAGGCCTGGGTCCCCCCAATTGCCCTTCCCTGCAGGCCCGGTCGCCCCCAACTTCCCTCCTCTGCCAGCCTGATCACCAACAACTGCCCTCCCCTGCAGGCCTGATTGCCCACAACTGCCCTCCCTTGCAGGCCTGTTCCCACTCAACTGCCCTCCCCTGCTGGCCATCTTGTGGTGGCCATCTTGTGTCCACATGGGGCAGCCATCTTTGACCACATGGGGGCAACCATCTTGTGTGTTGGAGTGATGGTCAATTTGCATATTACTCTTTTATTAGATAGGATAGAGGCCTGGTGCAAGGGTGGGGGCCAGCTGGTTTGCCTTGAAGGGTGTCCCGGATCAGGGTGGGGTGCCCTTGGGGCGTGGGGCAGCCTGGGCAAGGGTCCTATGGTGGTTTGTAGGCCGGCCACGCCCCTGGCGACCCAAGTGGAGGCTCTGGTATCTGGGATTTATTTATCTTCTATAATTGAAACTTTGTAGCCTTGAGTGGAACCAAGCCTCCTGTTGCTCTGTGGCCACAGCCATTTTTGTTGGGATTTATTTATCTTCTATAATTGAAACTTTGTAGCCTTGGCCAGGCAGTGTGTGTGTGGAAAGCTTGGCTTCCTCCATCGCTGGGGGCAACTCAAGCTTCCTGCTCTCTCCAGCTCCATGGCTACCGCCATTTTTGTTGGGATTTATTTATCTTCTATAATTGAAACTTTGTAGCATTGAGTGGAGGCCTGGGCTGGCCAGGGTGTGTGGAAAGCTTGGCTTCCTCCATTGTCTGGGAAACCCAAGCCTCCTGCTCTCTCCATGGCTGTAGCCATCTTGGTTGGGTTAATTTGCATACTCACTCCTGATTGGCTGGTGGGTGTGGTTTGTGGGTATAGCGGAGTGATGGTTAATTTGCATATTACTCTTTTATTAGATAGGATTTGTGTAAGTGATTATAGTTGCCTTTGAGGAATCCCTGGAGTAATCATTACTGAACATACTTGCTATGAATTCACAGGGCCCTTCCTTGTAAGGACTCACTATCTCCCTCTTTTCAGTGGGTTCTGATCTGCAAACTGGCTTGGTTTGGGAAACTGGTCAAAAGATAATGACTTTTGATTGGAGCACTTGCCTTCTATCTACTACAGATAATCCATCCTTATTTTCTTTTGTATTATAGAACAGTTAATACCCTGGGTTGTATTTCATCTGGAAGCTTAGCAGGGTAAGAATCTGCTTCCAAGTTCATTCAGGTTGTTTCAGAGTTAATTTTCTTGTGGTATATGACTGAAGACCCTGGCTTTTTTGCTGGCTATTGGCTGGCGGCCACCCTCAGGTTCCAGAGGGATCCCCATAATTTCTTGCCACATGGTTTCCTCTACATGGCTGCTTACTCCATCAAGCCAGACAGGAGAATTTCTCTGCAGTCAGTTGAGGAGTATAGCAAAATGCAATCACAGAGTGATACATTCCATCACCCTCATTGTATTCCATTGGTTAGGAGTAGTCACAGGCCCTGAACACACTCAAAAAAGGGGGATTGCACAAAGGTGTAGACACCAGGAGGTGGGGCTCACTAGAACTCACTTAGGGTCTGTCTGCCACATGTGCCCATTGGAGGACTGCAAGAATAAGAATGGTAACCAAGACAGAACATAATAGAAATCATAGCCTCTTGGAGTAACTTCAGATCAATGAAAAACTGCATTCAGCCCACTGGCTAAAGTTTTGACTGAATGGGTGGGATTATCTGTTCAAATGGGCCTCAGGTTTTACTGAAACATAAATATGCAGGTGTTTGCACATCCAAGCCAATGCTTGCTGTTTTATTCTTTTCTTTGAAGAAGTATAATAATCAAACACATATACAGTATATAATCTATTATGTGTCAGACATGGTTCTATAACTCAATCACTATTTAGAAAAAATTTTGTTATGACCATTTCACAAAAATGAATGGAAACACAGAGAACTTTTAGAGCTAGTAAGTGACAGAGTTGCAATTAAAACCAGGAGTACACTCTGCCCCTTATTTATCTGATGATATGAAATAGTGAAGTGAAGGATGGAAGAAACTCTGTGAAAGGTCAAAAAATGTAAAAAGAATAAAAAAGTTATCAGAAAGTTGTTGTTCTATCACATCGAAGCCCACTCTCCCCAGTACAACTCTTTACCATCTGGCTCATTCACAGATTTTAATGAATGTGACTAGATCAAATTTTAGAGTGCTATAGTCCATCTGTTATAACTAGGACTATGGAAATATAACTTTTGCATTCTGCTAGTCAATAACCGAGACTTATTGTTTAATTCCTATCTCTAAACTACAAGTCATAATCATTGATGTCTCCATGACAACAAATCTAATTTTAAAAAGAGAGATATTGGCAATGCATACACAGATATGTATACAGTGAATTTCTGACATGTGAATTTACTATGCCTGCGGTACCGTAAGGCCTTGTGTTAAATGTAAATGTGTTGAAGGGATATAAATGAGGATGGATTCTTTCTGCCCCCAAGGAGTTTATAATCAAGTTGGAAAGGCAGATGTATAACAAATATAATAAAAGACAGAGCAAAATAAAGTGCTACTAATAGAAGAATAAGCAATATGGTATGGGAATACAGAGGAAGCAGGGATGGGCATTACAGAATGAGTCAGATGTCAAACTTGCTCCCAATCTTACCTAACTGCAACCTTCTCTGTGATCTGAAAGTGTCAACTTTCAAAAGATCTGATGCCAACTTAGAGAACAAAGGGGAAAGCATAGAGAGGCCATGAAAACTGCTCATTGGCGTCAGTCATAGATGGAGCCACGGGGAGGAGGGCCAGAGGCAGTACACTCCTTCCACTGGATTTGCTAGTTATCCACCTGTGAGAAATATTCTTTCAGAAACTTACATCAAGAGACTTTCTTCTTCAGGTTGAAAACAGGAGAGAAAGGAGAGGAGACCAGAATTTTAAGGGAAAATAAATTTAACTAGAGTTCACAAACTTTCCAATTTAATCTAATAAACATAACAGGTTCAGACCTCTGGGATAACTTTTATGATGTTTTCCAATAATAAGATTACCATATTTATCTAAATTCAAAGAAATAATCCATTTTCTAATACTCTTTGTCACTCAAAACTCTAGGAGGCATTTTGAACAATGCTTAATGTCTATAAGAAACACCTGGAAATCTTGTTACAGTGCAGATTCTGATTCAATAGAGCCGGTTTGGGAGATTCTGAATTTCTATCAAGATCCCAGGAGATGCCATTGCTGCTGAATCATGGAGCACACTTTGAATAGCAGGGCTTAAAGAAAACTTTAAGAATATACTAAGTACACGAACTGTTCACTATAAAGGTGCAGTTGTGGCCCAGCTTGCAGACTGAATGACACCAGAATGGATTGGGAAGAAGAGAAGCATTTAGAAAGTAGATCTTAACTGGTGACTTATCATGAAGAAGAATATATTCTGCTCCAATGCAGGACATAAAATACTTGTATACGTGTGTGTGGGGTGTGTGTGTGTGTGTGTGTGTGTGTGTGTGTGTGTGTGTGTGTGTGTTTGTATTCAGTCTGCCAGCATATTTTAAAGAATTATTTAATTTTATCTTTGGTCATTACACCTTCAGCATCAGTCCTTTAATATCAAAACCCTAGTTCTTGATTTTAGTTAGCGTAGAACCAGATTTAGAGGAATGGAAACCCTAAACATTCAGAGACATGAAAGCATGCAACAGACTGATGTATTTCAGAGGGAAGGCCATAGGAGGAGGGTGGACAGGAATAGATTAACCAATGAACTTATATGCATATATGTATAACTCATGGACAGACAATGGTGCAGGGAATGCCTGGGGAGGGGATGGGAGCAGGTTGGAGGGGGTCAATGTTACATGTGCCCATTGGGGGACTGCATTCAGCCCACTGGAAAAGGGGGATATATGTAATACTCTCAACAATATAGATACATGTTAAATAAATAAACAAATAAATAAATAAATAAATAAATAAATGCAATAATTTGTATTCTGTTTTTCAAAGGTATAATGTTGCCTATCAAAGGCAGCCTCTGATTCGGGAATGGTTCTTCTCTGGAAAGCCAGCTGTTCAGAACTCAGAACAGCACACCTGTTACATAATTACTTTCTCTGGGCAGCTCACAAAAAGTCTGTTCATTCTATAACATGTATCCCATAATAATCTAGATTATTAAATCTTTGTTAACAACTTTCTGGTATCACAATATATGAGAATTCCTCCGCTCCGGGCTGTCCAGAAAGTTTCTAAAAGGTATCATGCTTTCAGGCCCCTAGAGACCTCCCAAGCCCTCAAGTTCACTGCAAGGATGAGAATCCAACCCTTCCAGTCCCAGGTCAATGGCAGCTGCAAACCTAGACTAAGGCAAGGAAGAAAACTGGGTAAAGAGTAAAGGGTGGAGGATTTCCCACATCTCCCTCAGAATAGCCTCAGTGCAAGCTCAACTCCTCGGGGCTTCTTCTCTTCCTTAAGCAAGTCCCAGAATGTGATCTGTCTCTTCCCCGCTTGCCATCTGCTACTCCCAGCCTGGGCTCCCATCCTTCTATGGCTAGTGGGAGACAAGATATATTATCCCAGCCTCTCCTCCCATTTCCAGCTTAACTGTAGTTTTTGCCTTTTAAAATCTGGTAGTGCTGCTACTTGCAAAGGAAACGGATTGGAACAGAAAGGTTCTTTCCTATACACAGAGGTCTTGGGTAGGCTATATTAAAGAGAATAATAAGGTTTGTTCTCATTTTATGGACCTAGCTATTCCCGGTATATAACCATGGAAGTCAAGGCCAGGTGCTAGGATGGGCAGGGATAGGGGTGCTAGAATATGAGCAGAAAGGTTGAATGGATGAGGTAAGACTAGGAAACCTGCTGAGGATACTAAACCTGTGGATGTGGTCATGATAGCAAAGAAGAGAATAGGACGTGGGGGCCCTTATCCTCACTCCTCACCTCAAACCAGTTCTACCACCCAGTTCCTTTCTTGGATCCTTGTGGACCAGTATAAGGAAAAGTGGGGAATGGGGGACAAGAGCGGGGTCAAAGGCAGCCCTGCAAGGTGTGAACAATAGACATTAGAAACAGAGGGCAGCCAAAGCAGTAGCAGGAGAGAAGAATGAGGGTTTGTGCGACCAGCTAATGCAGGCGGCTTTCACCAGCTGCTACTCCAACTTCAGGAAGGTAAATGGAAATTGTGTAGAAAGTCACATCAGACAGGGTTGGAACAAGAGAATCAGAAGGGCTGACTCCTACTCCTTTGCTTGAGGTTCAGAATATCCTTGTAAATATTTCTTTTTTCTAATGAGGTACAATATCTTTGGATTTTTTTTCTCTTCTTTCCTGAAGGTTTTTTCTACACCTTGTGTTTGCAGCAAAAACAGCCTTCTACAAACACAATTGCCCCATAAAATAAAGTTCTTGATTCTTGATCAGACTTCAACCTGAGGAAACCTTTTGCCAAAAGAAGGAGTATCCAAAGTTTGTTTTTTAAAGAGCCCCATGTTGGAACCCCGGGGAAAGTGCAATCCTTGCAGGCTCGAAAATTCACACCCTAGCCTTGTGATCCAACACTGTTGTTTCATTTCCTATACACTTTCTCCCTACTCACTTTAATTAAGGAAAGCAATTCCTCAACTTTTATTAAAAAGATAAACTTGATGTATTTCCCAGAACTATTCTCATTTATCGCAGGCTACTTATTTGTGTAAGTCGCATAATCTAGGTAACCTTTTAAGCTGCCACCTTGTTTCCAGCACAGCACACGTAGGTATATGACATAAGCACATGTGTCCAAGACCCAAGGCTCTTTGGGCTTCATTGTGAGACTTCTTTTTAATATTGTGGCCCGGCCACCTCCATTCACACATCCCACACAACCCTGTAAATGGGTAGGTTAACTTGTTGTCCACAGGCCATTTGTCTCTGAATATAATCAAGTATAATCTTTATATCCTCAGGCAACACCAGCCTGAGTGTAAAAATGAGGTTAGTGTTTATCTAACTTTATCTTGACCTGTTAAAACAGGCCCTCCAATCTCTTCACTCCTCCATACTTTACTGAGAGTCCTTGGGAAATATATTGTGTGTGATTCAAATACAGCCCATTCTACCAGTACTTGGCATCTATTTTTTTTCCTCCTCCAGCTCCATCTTCCTTCATGAATGACCACCAACAAAGCCACCAAGCCCATGAAGTATGACAAAAGTGCCTCCGCACTCCAGGAATATTGGGAAGGACTGCCAAAGTCATGCCAGTGCCATTTCACCTGCACCAGTGATGTCTTGGCAGCAACAACTCTGGGACTTAATTTGATAGACTAGGAACATTTCCAAGAGGGTGCCTTATGGTGCCCTTCCTGCTGGTGATGGCACTTTGGTCCTGAACCTCTCTGGTGCCCAAATCACCAGTACCATAGGGACAATCAATAACTGGGTATTCAAGAGGCTAGCTGTGCCCTCTGACCTCTTTGCCCATCTTGATATCACCTGTGGTCACACAAAGGGGCTCCAAGTAGCAGTCTCAAGTCCCTCCTCCTTTTTCCATATATCTCTCTTTGCAGGGCTCGGGCACAGATTTATGGCAATGTGCAGCCTCAAGACAATTTTTAATAGAGACATACCACTTCCATCTTTCATACACTTATTAAGAGCTTACTATCTGTCTGGCCCAGCACCAGGGGCCAGATTTACAGTGGTACACAGCACAAGCCACTGCCTCCAGAGCTTATAATCTGGTGGGAACTCAGATAAATAATGAAGGGAGTGTGAAGAGTCTTATGATCAGGGAGGACCAGAGACATGTTAGAGCCAACTTTAGTAGCTAAGAGCAGTGCTCTCTGCAGAAGACTGTATAAGATTCAATTCTGGCCCCATCACTCACTAGCCATGTGGCCTAGGTAATTTACTTAATCTCACTGGATCTCAGTTTTCTCAGCTGAAGAATTATTTTGATAGCAAGGCTGATGAAAGTACCAGATATAGTAGACATGCATAAGAATACTGTCTCTGGTGATTACCAGAGGGAAAGGAGGTGGTGAGAGCAGGCAGAAGAAGGTAAAGGGGGAATAAATGGTGATGGAAGGAGACTTAACTTTGGGTGGTGAACACAGAATACAATATACAGATGATGTATTATACAATTGTACACTTGAAACCTATATAATTTTAGTAATCAGTGTTGCCCCAATAAGCTCAATAAAAATTTTAAAAATAAGTCAGAATAGTAGAATAAGTAGTGGCTAGGAAGTGAACAAGAGGGAGGTTTCTGGGTTATGGGATATTCTATATCTTAATCTGGGTAATTGTTAAATTTTATAATATCCTTGGTTTATACATGCTTAAACTATCATCTAGATGTACAGTTAAGATTCGTTCATTTTATAACATGTATGTTATATTTCACTAATAAAATAAAGTCAAAATTTATGGAGAAAAAAAATAATAAATAATAATACTATTTCATTAACTTTGTTAAGTGACTTTAATCTGTGTTACTTAGAAATGTGTACACTTTTAATTGCTATTATAAACATATTAAAAGCAATTATTATTAATGTTTAATTTGCAAAATTCATGTGGTATTCATTGGTTTCCAGAAATCATGAAAAAAAAAACCATCATAAAATAAGCATAAAAAACTTGACCCTATTTAAGAAATTCAGGGAAACACTTACCTTGGAAAAAAATTATATATATTTCCCTCAAAAAAACTTAATGCCCTCTATAATTTCTGTGTTAATAAGGGACCTGATAGGTTTGAGATGGTGGATGGAGAATAATTCAATCTGATCTTTTGTTTTGTGTATATCCACACAACTATTTAATTATCTGCTTTCTTTGGCTGTCCAGACAGCCATGGTTTTATCGGGCAGACCTAAAAGTCCATGATGACAAAGTAATCACAATTCCTATGACTGCAGAAATACATGCTCTATAGCAACTCACTTACTCCACACCAATGATTTATTACATTTGTATGTGTGCACATATAAGTTTGCCATGACAAGTTGATGCTTAGTAATTAATTTGCCTACATAGCTTTATGTAATAGAATCCAGCCATACTAAATGCACCCCATTTAATAATAGAAAGTGCTTAAACAGAATTCTGTTCTGTAAAGCCATTTGGTGTGATGGTGAAACATCAGGAAACCAAAGCAGAAATGTAAAGCAGGAAGCCAAAATCTAAAACAGTGCTGCAAATCCCAAAGAGGTAGCTGTTTGAGTTGTGAAGACTTCCCATCCCAAACGGCAGTGTTCTTGCGTTACATCAAATTGAGAGGTCTTCTGGGAACCCGAAGAGAAAGAAATGAACGCTATTTCTTATTCTTTTAGATGGCCTGCAAATTTGTGCATGAAATATTAGAGATCGCTTGCAATGGAGACATTTGAAGTTCTGGGAGTGTTTCTATTTTGAGCCTCGTTTCTCAGAAGTGACATCATCGCTGGTATAGCTCACCTTCACATGGGGAGCTGGTCGTTAGCATCTCAGCTCATGAGTGAAATTGTTTTTGTTTAATTTGTTTGGAAAGAAAAATTGATTCACCTTTTGTCTTTCAAAATAATATTAGTGATATGCTCTCTTGAGTGGAACATCTCAGAGCAGACCATTTTTCTCCCTTTAATTAATGGCTGCTGAAATTTTTATTATAAGTTGGTTTTGTGTGTTATTTTAAATGACATTTAAGATCGAAAGGAATCAAAGCACTATCTGTATGTGGAACAAACAGTTGTAAGTGTGATAATCAATCTGAATATTCTCTCATGATTAAAAGTCCTCCAGAAAAGACAGACAAATGCCTGTTTCTTTTTTTGCATGGCCCGGCCTGCTCACCACACTCCCTAGATACCTCCTCCTTCCCTCTGCACACAAGTCCTCCTCCTACAGGAAACAGCAGCATATGTGGAAGACGATGTGCTCTCACTGCTGCTATTTGGCTTCTATTACACAAGGACTGCCCAGAGGATAATAACCAATGCAAATGAGTTTGGGAAAAGAGCAACAAATTCCACCTCCCTATAAATTTCTGCCCATCTCTGAGAGAAGTGTTTCATGATTTATGTCTCTCCTCTGCCCTTATTGACTTCCCCTGGCCCTTGCTGATTTGCATCCCTTCATATGTTATCTGAAAATATTTGTTTTCTGTGTTCATCGACTTCAAGTCACTCTACACACTCTTCAGAAGGCCACATGCCCCGTATCCCATCCGTAATGCCGAGCAAGATGCATCTACATTCATGATATTATGCCACTGTTGCAGGAATTTAAAATCTAGAAAGGGCCCTACCTGGTTTGGCTCAATGGATAGAGCGTTGGACTGCAGACTGAAGGGTCCCAGGTTCGATTCCAGTCAAGGGCACATGCCTGGGTTGTAGGCTCGATCCCCGAGTAGGGGGCGTACAGAAGGCAGCTGATCAATGATTCTCTCTCATCATTGATGTTTCTATATCTCTCTTCTCCTTTCTCTCTCTGAAATCAATAAAAATATATTTTTTTAAAAATCTGGAAAGGTATATAGATTGTTTCATTCAATTGCTTCCCCAAAATGCTTTTCTAATCAGAAAACAACAAGTAATTGCCAAAGATGTTTACTTCAGGAAATTTGAGCCTTGGAGTATTAAGAGGGTATCATTGTAAAGATATTGGTGAATTTTCAGTCTTTCTAAAAGAGGTGGAGAGACAGATCACTTTGTCCAGTTCCTGCACCATTGACTATACCCCATGCAATGAACAGGAGTTACAACAATTATATCACTACATTTAGAAGAATAAGAATTTTGTATACTGCAAATATTCCATTTTTGCACCTAGAAATAGGTCACTATGCTTGTTTGATTTAAATTCCTCAGTGAAGTGCTATAGTTTTCTTAATAAAACTTAAAAGTTTTTTCTTAAAGCCTTCATACTCTTCTTTCTAAAACATTTTTCTAAGTATTTGTATAATTTTTCCTCTTGTGAGTGGAATCCGATCTTTTTATTTTCTAGGGTGGTATATTGGAAAGCTATTATGTTTTTTCTATGAATTTCTTACTCAACTCTAATTAGTGCTAATAACTCCTTAATCAAGCCGACATTTTAAGATGAGAATAAGAATCTTTTATGGAAACAAAAAGTGCAAGAGAAGATAGAAGCAAAGAAAAAAAATGTCAGAGATTAATGGAGAACTTCCTGGTTGGTGTGTGTGTGTATGTGTGCATGTGTGTGTGATATGTGGGTGCACGTGTAGATAGAGAAAAGAAAAGTTGAATAATGTTTTGAACCCTACCTTCTACATGCCTTCAGATGACTACTTATATTGTGAGTGTATGTTATATACTAAGTTCTTAACCTATGTTTTTTAAAGAAATAAATATAAATTGCAAAGCAGAATTTGAATAAATAGAAATATTACCCATATTATGTGCATAAAATCACTAGTTTCATATTTATACAAAAGAATGATAAAGGGGAAAATATTCCCACATGAAAGGCAAAAGAAAGCTGAATTGATCAATCTAGGCCATTAATCCATGAACACTGTCGGGTGCAGTTGACAGAATTGGGATTTTTACATGGTGACATACATCAATTCAGGACTCAAAGGCAAGATAAATTCATATTTTGAATTAAGAAGTTCAACTAAACAAATCTGTGGGGAGGAAAATGGGTATTCTGGGATCAGTTGTTACTAGGAAACAGGGTAAAGCTCTTTGACATGGCCCCAGCAGCAATGGGACATACAGTGGGCATCACTTAGGCCACAGCCCACCCTCCTCCTCTTAGGCCGTAAATCAAACTAACCTTTCTAAGATGGCTAATACTGGTAATTTTTTAAATATATTTTTATTGATTTCAAGAGGAAGGGAGAGGGAGAGAGAGATAGAAACATCAATGATGAGAAAGAATCATTGATAAGCTGCCTCCTGCATGCCCCCTACTGGGGATTGAGCCCAAAACCCGGACATGTGCCCTATTGGGAATCCAACTGTGACCTCCTGACCTCCTGGTTCATAGGTGGATGCCACTGCAGCTGGCAAAACTGTTAACTTCTTAATATATATATATATATATATATATATGCGACTGTCACAACAGAAACAACCAGACAACCGAACAGGCTACGTGGGGCAACCAGGCTGGCAGGGGGGATAGTGAGGGACAACCAAATGACTGAACAGCAGGCTGTGTGGGGCGACCAGGCCGGTACAGGGGCTAGTGAGGGCCGACCAAATGACTGAGCAGCGGGCTGCATGGGGCAACCAGGCCAGCAGGGGCGTTAGTGAGGGATGACCAAAAGACTGAACAGCAGGCTGTGTGGGGTAACCAGGCCAGCAGAGGGGGAGGGGGGGTAGTTGGGGGCAACCAGGCTGGCAGGCAGGGGCAATGAGGGGTGGCCAGGCCAGCAGAGGGGGGCAGTGAGGGGCAACCAGGGTAGCGGGGGCAGTTAGCAGCAAACAGGCCAGCGGGGGGGGGGGGGCAGTAAGGGATGACCAGGCTGGCAGGGGGGCAATTGGGGGTGACCAGGCTGGCAGGGGGGCAGTTAGGGGCAATCAGACAGGCAGGCAGGTGAGCAGTTTGGAGCCAGTGGTCCCTGATTGTGAGAGAGATGTCTGACTGCCTGGATCGGGCCTAAACCGGCAGTCAGACATCCCCCAAGGGGTCCCAGATTGGAGAGGGTGCAGGCTGGGCTGAGGGGACCCCCCCCCCATGCATGAATTTCATGCACCGGGCCTCTAGTAAAATTATATTCTTCTATGTGAGGATTAACACTTAAATAGCGATAGGATTATTTTCAGGTGCTTTACAAAAATTAATAAAGATGGGGTGAAAAGAGAATTATTATAATCAGTCAGGAATTATTTAAGCCACTCTGGTCTGCTCCTTCTACAGATGTTTGCAGCCTAATACTGTACAGAGTTCCTAATAAACTCTTGCCTTTAATCCTTTTAAATACCCAAGATAGTAAAGAACCATGAGAAAGTATAAACCTCTCAAAATTAAAGCAAAGCATTTGATTCATTGGGAAAAAAATCCTAATTCTTAGGTTCATTAAAACTGTTCAGTTGTGAGCAATGTGTGTGTGTGTGTGTGTATGTATGTGTGTGTGTGTGTGTGTGTGTGTGTGTGTGTGTTATTACCTCAAAAAAAAAAAGTCCCCATGCACTGTTTCAAATTAATTTGTGCATTAATCTGTATAGGGAGCTTTCTTTATTTGATAAAAGAGGGGAGGGAAAAGACATCACTTTGACTTAAAAGTTTTGACTAATTTCTAACTGTGCCTGAGGAGTTTTCACTTTGTCTTCCAATCAGCAAAGGATTTGTGACTCTTTTCAGTGTGACTGAGATTACACAGACAAATTATTTAAGAGCCCAGGGAGATTACCTCTAATTGGCATAAAAAGGACATGGCATTAAAGACAAAATTCTCTGAAGCTCTGACAGTGTTTCCTGCCCAAAGGGTAAGGCAGTTCCCAATGCAGGACTTCTGTGGAAATAAATACTAGTACATCAGATGTGATAGAAGGTGGCCTTTTGGGGTCTTATGTAGATTTGAGGAACTTAACTTCTCTTGCCCTGTTTCACAGAGCTTTGTCAAACCTGCAGAATGAGGGCAAATAGTAGATTCGCCTTGGCAGCCCCTTTTCTTGCTGCCTGCTTTTGTCATAGCTAATTAATTCCCATTGTTTGTGAAATACCAATATTAACACTCACTAAAAGTCAATAGGAAATACTTGATGTTTGCATAATACAGAGACCAGAGATTTAAGACATTTGGGGAGCAGTGGGAGGGGCAAGGAGGTGAGGTTCATACTAGCAGATAGGTAGGAATATGTAGCAGCAAATCTCACCAGGTATTTAGTAAATGATAATAATCGCAAGACTCTTCATTAGGTCATGGACTGGTATCAAATTTCCTGCCATCATAAGGTTTTAAATCGCATACATGGGGAAAATAATACACATCCTCCTACATAATAAAAAGGCAATATGCAAATTGCATCACTCCGCTACGCCCACGATTGGGCCGGGTGGAGGCGCGGGGGGCGGGACTCAGGGTGGTCGATTGGCTGGTGGTAGGAGCGGGGGGCGGGGACTCGCGAGTCCCCGACTCCCGCTCCTCCCACCGGCCGTTAGGCCAACGCTGCGGAAGGACCCATGGGGCCGGCGGAAGATGCCGGTTATGGCCGACTGCGTGGCTGCTGGCAGCAGTTTTCCGCCAGCACCAGTTTTCCTCTGGCCACCCGCCAATCGGAGCGCCTCCCCGGATCGGAGTTCCTCTCGGGGTAGCCGATTGCGCTGGCAGGAGGCGCTCCGATCGGCGGGTGGCCAGAGGAAAACTGGTGCTGGCGGAAAACTGCTGCCGGCAGCCAGGTGAAAGTCTATTGCACGAAACTTCGTGCAACGGGTTTCTAGTTCATCATAAAACTGAATAAAAGTAACATGGAAAAGGCAATAGAAAAATTCTAGAACAAACATCAACAACATTAGTTAAGCTACTAGCGATCACCCAAACCATGCCCTGTATTTTGTAGTTGAGAAAACTCAAGCCTAGAGAGATTAAGCATCTTGCCTGTGGCCACATAAATGGCCAGATAGTCTGGCCCAGAACTTGGGTCTTATTTTCTTACCAGTATACCACACTGCTTACAGAATACAATGTCAAATAATAATGTAAAAGATAGGTTTATGAGTTCAGGAAAGAGATAAATTATTGTGTAAAATAGCAGGCTCAAAAGATTTTACTTAATACGTTAAAAAAAGAAAAGAAAAACAAGCATGTAAACAGCAACAAAAACCAGGCCTTGAAAGGGAGGTAATATTTCAAATTGCAGGAAGGGATTGGGCTGGAGCAAGAGCATGAGCTCAGGCTTGGGTGGAGAAACAGAACCATGCTTGGAACATGGGGGACCTAAAGGGCTGAGCTGAAGAGACCTCATGTAAGAGCAGTGGTAGTGGAAAGAGGCAGCATTTTCTCTCTAACACCCCCAAGAACAAACTTAGGATTTAGAATTCTCTAAATTCTTTAGAATTCTCTCCAGGATTTAAGGCCAACATCTTCCAATCAGTTGAGTCCCCTCATTAGGCTCTAAATACCATGTTCTTCCTAACCCTTGTCTTTGCTCATGCAGATCCTTCCAGGACACATTCCTTCAAAGCCAGATGGAAAGCCTGCTTCATTAGAATGTCCCCGATCCTTAGGCCCATGTACTAGTAAAGCTGTTTTCTGAACTCTGCCGATTACTGGCTGCAATACTTATGCAATTATGTAGATTGTAAGCTTTGAACAGATCGGTATCAAAACTGCATGTTCCCAATAATTGTTGCTTTTTGGCCAAATGATGAATGGAAGCCATTCTTCCAAAAAAGTGTGCACCTGTCATTAAATCATCACTTATCCTTGGGTCTTCACCTGAGCTACAGAATGATATTGGTGATGATGATAATGAGAAGGCAGAGGAAGATGGTGGTAGTGGTGATGGTGATGGTGAGATCGTGATGGTGATGGTAATGGTGATGGTGATGGTGATGGTGATGGTGATGGTGATGATAATGGTAGCCTGGCCAGAGTGGCTCAGTGGTTGAGCATCAACCAATGAACCAGCAGGTCATAGTTCGATTCCCAGTTAGGGCACATGCCCAGGTTGCGGGATTATTCCCAGTGAGGGGCATGCAGGAGGCAGCCAATCAATGATTATCTCATCATTGATGTTTCTATCTCTCTATCCCTCTCCCTTCCTCTCATAATCAATAAAAAATATATAAAAAACAAATCCCAAGCATCATTTTTTAAAAAAGAGATAGTGATGGTAGTATGGTAGTGGTGATAATGGTGATGCTGGTGATAATAACGTTAATGGCAATAGCATCTCACATTTTTTCAGTACTTTCAGTATGCTAACCAGACACTCTTCAAAGCACTAACATATTACTCCATTTAATACTTGACATAATTTTATGAGACACACACTGATATTATCACCATTTTATAATAGATGAAAATTAGGCACCAAATGCTGATCATACAAAGCAAAAAAATTTCTATGCAGAAAGCTTCCATTCATGGTGGTAGCATATTAACTAATTTGTATTTTAAATAAATTCAGATTTTTATAAAATAATTGGGGTTAAATATTGCTCTCCTTGTTCAAGCAGTTATTCAAAACATAACATCGTTTCCTTCTGCATGAAAGCAGGCAAGACACTTCAAGTTTTAACAACCCATCAGGCAGAGATATCAGCCTTTAACTATAGGAACTTGACTATCAAGTCTGTATGGAGGGACGTTCTATCAGATGGTCACTCTCATCCCTCACCACCACCATCCTCCCCTCCCACCTCAGGTAAGGAGAGTGATGTATCTAATGGAAGGTTTAGGGGAAGAGTCTGAGCATGCATGGCTTGGGGACTTCCTCTTCCTTTTCATAATCTGTTTCCTGAAAACTGTACACACTACTGAGCTCCTCTAGCACCTAAGATTAACAGCAAGCTTGAGACGGAGTGGGAGAACCCGTGTCATTTTGAAGTTGGGTATTCAGCAGCACACTGTTGCCACATACCCTAACAAGAGGTCAAGAGCTCTGCTAGAAGTGAAACTGACGTTTTGGTTGCAATACCTCAGCCTCTTGTCTTGCTCGGAGTGGTTCTGAAATTGATCAAGGAATATTCATGCTATTTATTGGGCTCTCCCAAAACTGCACCATGAACCAGAAGATGTTTCTACATAACACAGGATTTGCAATAAGAACACAAATTTATACTTGAGTACAAAGCTTTAATTCTATGTTTAACATGGAACTTTGTTAAGCAATATTTTATTTAATCTTTGTATGTCAGGGATGAGACTGTCATTGAACCTATTATATCAAAGGCTCTCATAAAAATGGTATCATTGAGGAAATAGTTTGGACTCTGACAATGCATCCACACCTGTTTGTACCACTTCTTTCTTTTCCATATTTTGTAGCGACATGAAATGACAAACCTAGCACCAAAAAAGACTTTTTTTTCCCCTAATGAGAAAATAATGCCATTCTTAAATGCTTCTAAGTTAAGAAGTCACACTAGAATCTATTATATTTACATATTATAGTAAGATGCTATGTCAACCATACGTATACTTTCACATTTTGAGAGACTTTTTTTTAATTAGTTTCTTTAATATAAAGAATAATAGTCCTTATTCCTTTCATTCAAGAGAGACATTAGTAAAATGTAACAATGTTATATTTAGGGATTCTTTTAACATTTTTAAGCCCCAGACTGGCAAGAACAAAGAATCACTTTGCTAACTAATGTATTAAATATGTTGTCTATTTATATAGTAATTGTTTGATGGAAAATTCATCTCTTTTGTTCCTTCTTATCTTTTCTTTCCTCTTGTCCATGCAGTGTATTTATGAATTATGCATGTGAACATAATTAAAAGTAACAATTGGCAAATTGTACTTCATGGACATTGTTCCATGTTTCAAGTCTTATTTAGACTGAACCAAATTTATGCAGAAAGAAGAGCTTATGATTAAATTCATAGCCATCTTTCCTGGGAAGTTTTTTTTTTTTTAATGTAAAATGCATTGCTTGCTAGAGGCTGTTTTTCTGACCAAAATCTTTTCCTAGCATGTTTAAGAAATCAGTAGACAATTTAGCAGCAGCCCCCACCCGTCCTACAAATGAAGATTTCCTATAACTGGTTCTCCATCTTCCTTTATTCTCTGTAGCTTGGTTACTCTGCAGATCATGTAGAATCAGCTTCTACAGTGGCTCTTTTATTTGCAGTCTAGGAACAAATACAATATGGCAAATGATGGACTGAAATTAATTCTTACAATGCATTCCTTTGATTATTCTCAGGAGCTCTCACAGATTTTTTCATCTTTTGTGTTCTTGGTTATTTTTATGTTCTAAGTGCAAGAATCCCGAAAAAGGAAAAAGACAGCTGAGACCCTTTGGAGTGATATTCTATCCACGGGGATATTTCTTCGGGAAGTGAAAGAAAATGACTGTGAACATCAGCCCTGCTCAAAACTTCTTTCTTCCCCATTTACATTTCTCAAAGTAATCTTTCCTTAGGAAAATAGTTTTTATTAAGTGACTATTTTTTTAAGCTATGATCCAAATCCCAAGCTTAGTGTCATGAGTATACTTAACTGAAAATTATTAAAGATGGGAATATTCTGTTCAGAACCTGTCACATATTTTACTAGCACATACCTGCATCGTCTTTCTCTTTCTTGACCTAGGGCGTTTTTAGCAATTTCTCTCTCTGCCCTTACTATTTTCCTGAAACAAAAACCCTCCTGTAAAGATACCACATGATAAATTTGTAGGAAGGAATTGACTATTTCCTTTCACTGCTAACAACCATTTCTAATTCAAAGTCAATTTCTCTGCAATGTGACATTATCATGAGATGCACAGACCTGGAGAAACTGCTGCTTTGCTCTGAGACTCAGGGAAGAATGTGATGCGCAGGCTCGGCTGCCTGGCCTGCTGTTGTGAAATGTACTTGGATACTAGCTCCTCTTCCTCCCTCTGCTCTTTCCTTCTCCCGTGACTTGAAAAATGTCACATTTAAGGCTTTGGCTGGCCCACAGTGTCACCCACTTGATCCATCATCATCTTCTCAGCTCATCCTTCTCTCTATTAAAAATAAGATATTTATACTTCTAGATGAAATGGGAGAAACCTGGGCCTGATAAATGACTTCCTGGTGTCACTATTGCCGAGCAGTATATTATTGGAGAGAGGTCAGCCATGATCTAGTGTGATTGCCTTCTGTTATGCTGACTGGAAACGATCACTCATTACCACATACTGTAAAGTTTATTTTTAAAAATTAAACTGCTAATTAAAGAGAAGAATAATGAAGCCAGGAAGCAGGAATAGAAAGGTGGTGACAGATGTCACAGGCTGCAGGTGTTAATGTCTATGGAGGAGATCCATGGATTCCCTTCAATTATCCATATCTCTAAATAGTTGAGTGAATGTAACTGTTATAAATCGGAGGTGAAAGAAACAGTTGTTTGAAATAAGCACTACTCCTATTTACTATAGAGCCCCTGGCCCTGGGGAAGGCAGCCCCTTCACAAAGCTGCTGAAGAGTTGCCCACCAGAGCCTGGAGTGTGGGAATGTTGAGGCCCTTGAAATGCCCAGCAGTTCAGGAGATGACCAGAGGGGATGCCCAGACATAGCACTATGTACCTCAAATCCTATAGTGAGGAAAGCATTACTATTATATTTAGTCTTTATTCCTATATCTAAGAGTACGTCTCAGGTGGTGTATTTCTTTAACATCACCCATCACAGGCTAATCTTCCTTTATGACACAGAGAAGACTATGAACCTTCTAACAACACCTGGATAGAATTTAGGAATCTGTTTACTTTTTACTTGTTTTTGTAATTCTTTTCTATCTACGGTAAGCAAAATTGGTCTTTCATTTATGGTAGTCATAGGGCATTACCTTTTAAAATAAACTAGTTTAAATTTAAAAAGTAAATCAATCCAAATAAAATATTATGTAGGTAGTAGTAGACATGATACCCAGATGTAATAAAATAATTTGAAGAAGAGAAGTCGTAAAATGAGTATGTTTTAAAAAATGTTAAGGTTTTCACTATGTTTGTGAAATGCTGGGTTAGCAGGGATTTGTGTCAAAAAACACACATAGGGCTGAAGTAAGTCTTTATTGTGGCGATAAAAAGATCAGAAAATGAAAAAGAGATACTGAAATAAAATCAGTATTAAGTCCACAAGGAAAAGTTGCCTGATATTTTAACAACTATGTTTAGGGTGTCTCTTAATACCTATTACTAATTAAACATTTCAGGTTCTTATAAGAAATAAGATGTTCAGCAAAATTAAGTAGAAAAGGATTTAACAATATTTAATTCCTTGCCTTTCATGCATTCCATTCAACATGACTCAAACTGAAACTTACAAAAATAAGTATATTTTGATTGGAAATGGAAGGTCAGGAGTCAGAAATTTATTTTAAGTTCATTTGACCCTTTGTGGAGGGATGTATTATACTGTCTGATAGAGATGGCTTCAGCCTGCTAAATTTCTGTTCTTTTGCTTTGAAAAGACTAGGGTAGTAGGATTTCCTCTTTCCTTATGAAGCCATCTCTCTTACTAGACTCTCTAGCCTCTAAGACCTCAGAGGCTGAGCTCATCACTGTATCTCAGAGACTAATTCATGCCTCCCTCAGAGCTGACACTCATAACTATCGAATGAGTGAATGAATGCATAAGCAAATGAATTTAAGATCTTTATATAGGAGTCAATCTACTGAGATGTAATAAAAGGAAAGAAAAAAAGCACCTCCTCTCCCAGAAAAATAGTAACCAAACTACTGAAGTCGACAGTTTGTTTTCCCCACTGTTAACCTTAAGAGAGAAGGTCATACATAATCAGTGCAGTTCAGCCGCCCGCTTTACAATCAGTGCACAAGTTTTGTTCATCTCTCTGTGAAGCTGAAAAGATTATAATGAAAATGCCTAAAGAAAGAAGGGAGGGACATTGTAAATAGTTTTCTCTGACAACTGGTATCAGCATTTTCTCATAGCCTTGCATTTATTCCGACTAAAACGACCAATGTATCACAATGAATAGAGGAGATCTTTCTGTCTGGAAGTGGCATAAAAATAAAACAATACTGTACTGATTTTTCTCTCTGGGTATTGTCCTCCTCACACAATTGCGGGACATTGGCAGAGCTGTTAACACCATTGATAGCAAACAAAGCAAAACTTAGAGGGATTCTACAGCCTGGGGCTTGTGAGTGTCTGGGGTTTATAGCGCAGCTGGATGCCCCTGTCAGACTCCTCTGGCTTCAATATCCTGCCAGCTACGAGGGTGGCTTTTCTCTCTTCATGAAAGTGCACCTTTTCCTCAAGGTCACACATTTACAGTTTCTTAAAGAGATTCCTATTGGTCCTGGGACTTCTTTCAGTCTGAGGAGCCTTCTAGGTGCTTTGAAGTATGGCTTCCTGCAAGCTGCCCTACAGCCCCCTGAACTGGAGCTGGAACCTAGAGAGATGGACTGTTTGGAATAGAAACCACTGAGTCCCTCTGCCTTCCCTGTAAGCCCAACAGTGCGCCACTGAAATGTTCTCACCAGTTTCCTGGAAAACATCAAAGTTGTACTAAATACATCCTAAGCATACCTGAGGGCAATTAAGTCAAGTCTATGATATAGCACTGGGAACAGAGAGCAAGCTTAAAATATTTCCTGGCCCATGCCCTACATTTGAGTTTTTAATGGGAACATGGTAACTTCTCCCATTCTGGAAATGATGGGCAAGGTTCCAATCATCCCCCGCTCTCCACAAACCTCTGCCAGGAGGGAGCTTCATTTCCTGATGAATCATCCCAACTTAGGACCCTGGAGGGCCTCGCAGGGCAAATGCACCAAGGCCAAGTTCCCAGGGCACTCTGAACCTACAGTCAGTCACATCTCGAAGGAGGAAGTGATGCCCTTGTTCTATAGATGATTTGAGGACACGAGTCAGTTGTTTTTATTCTATTTTTTCTTAGTCCCTTGTTTTACACCCTCTGACCCATCATGCAAGGAGATTACAACTTTTAAGATCTGTGGTGTCTTTTCAAAGGAGCCTGTGTAGGAAAACTCTCATGGGCATGGTAAACTAAACTGAAGGTGAACTGACTGAAATGCCCATGAAAAATGACCCAATAGAGCAAGGATTCCAATTAGAGGCATCATAGTGTCCTGAGAGGAGCACAGGCATGGACCTTATATAGATTTATGTTTGGTTTCAAGCTTTTCCCACCTTAGCTAAACCACAGACGTTGAATGCACCTTCATTTTCTCATTTGCAAGTGGGAGGAAGGAACATGCTTCAGAAAGATGGGGCATAATGTTCATAAAGTATCTAGTGTATAAACAACAACTATGTTCAAGGTGCTGAATCAGTCTTTCATCTGTGAGAAAGAGTATTATGGGGAAGAGGTGTATTTTGTCCTACCCTGTTTTCAAAATTTATTCTGCTCAATTCTTCCTTTAGTATATAAGGTTCTAGCTGTTCAATTAACTCCACTGAAATTAAATGTCATGAGAGCAGGTCACTATTTTTCTAATTGCTGTATTACCAACTATTAGAATATTATTAACACGTGGTGGTAGCTCAATACATTGTTGTTGCTAGATCCAGTTAATACTCAGCATTTTGAGCAATAGTAAGAACACAAATACTATTCTTTATTCTAGAATCAGCTCTTGAATTATACCTTCCCAGAATAACTCAGTCTCACATTTGAGATCGCTTATCTTTTTTAGGTTGTGTCCAGTATCTTCAAATAGACTGGAATCTGTCAACAGCAAGAATATTTCTTGAGTCTGACCAGGGATATGGGACAGAGAGAGAGAGGAGAGGGCCTCATGTTTCCTTACATACCTCCTAGCTCAGCACTTCACTCATAGCCACATATGTTAATATTGACCCTGGCAAATACATCCTGAGAGAAACTGTTGTGGCTTTGGTAGAAACCTCCTCCAAGTCTTATTTCTGTCAAAGCACTTGGTTGTTCTTACCTACCATTAATCATGGTCTATACGTTTTCATTCTACTTATTGGGTACTATACTTTATGAAATTTCTAATGCAGTCAATAAACACACTTCACAATACTAAAATGGACTTTCTAATTGATATTTCTTTAAAAAGGCAAATAATAAGATACTTTTTTTACCTTCCATTTAGTTTTTCAGAATACCTAGCAGTATTTTTATTGTTTTGCAAGTTGTACCAATCACCCTTAACACTCCTGAAGAAACAGTGCTTCTGAAAACTCAGCTTCGATCCTTTTGACTTCATTGGGAGGCCTCTTCCTACAGAATGGCTGGTTTAAGTGTACATTCTATCACAATTTATCTTTCTTCTAATGTTGCAGAGTAAAGTGGTAATGATCTATCACTTAGAGATGAATCTTCCTTTTCCCTCCTTGACTGGATATGAGGAAACAGCCATGAGCATGCATCAAATATTGACTGTAGAGATAAGAACTGTATTCTGGGGAAAAAATAGTTTTTCAATGTTATGCTCATGACATATTTAGGACTTCTATTTTACCATTATTTGGCTGCACAAATCCCATTCTAAAACATGCTCAGAATATCAAGGAATTATTTTATGTATCTATCATATAAGTATATCTAGAGATTCTATCCAAGCTCATTTTCCTATGGCTTTTGAAACAATCTTTTGTGTGAAAAAGCCAGCATTTCTAACATCTTTCTTCCAACAGAGATGAATACAAAGCCAGAGGAATCTTGTCAGAATCTCCTCAGCTTTTTTTCCTTCTTACCCTAGCCCTTGTCACATCTCATTCAAGGGGAAACACTGGCATTCATCAAGGATATGTAGAAAACACAGTAAGGACATTGCCTGGCATGGAAAACTCTACTGGATGGAGCAAAGAGATCATTGTATTTTCCTCAAGAATGGGTCTCTTTCTTCCCCTATGGCTAGAATAGAAAATCTTCTGCTGTTTTTCACCTTAATAGCACACGTCCAATTCACAAAAGTCCAAGTGGGACTATGACAGGATAACAAGTGACAAGGACCCACTAACATAGGTCTTTGAAGCGAGTATCGGGAAATTGGTAAACTCTTTCCAAGAGTCAAAAACTCAGAGTGAATAGTGGTAACCTTCAAATAAAAGTCCATAAACAACTTCTACATATATATAAAAACAGGCTTATTAAAACAAAAAAACACAGCAATTGTGAACTATAATGTGTGTCATTGGTCAGTGAAAACTAAATATTAATGGATTTACTAGAAGGTCAATGAAACAAGTCTACTACAAATCCTATATAATAAAGAGCTAATATGTTAATTACACCGGATGGCAGAAGGACCTTCCAGAATGACCTTCTGGAATGACCAGTGGGCTGGGGGTGGGACCGTGAGGCAGCCAGGACCGCGAGGCAGCCAGGACTGCAAGGGCTGAATTTTGTGCATCAGGCCTCTAGTACATAAATAATACACTCTAGGAGCTATCAATTTGAACAGAGCATGGGCAGAAGAGAAACCACTAAATGTTATCTGGGGTCTCACTCTTCTCTCTGCCCAGTTTCTGCACTTGCTAACGCTTTATCTCTACTGTTTTTCTTGCCTTCAGAATCCTAGATATGCAGAGCTCATGGTAGAAGCACGAAGATTCTGTGACCCGTGTCTCCCCAGTGATTGTCTTGGCTTTGTCTGCAAATTACTCGCTCTACTTTCAATACTTTAGAAACCACACAAACTGCTATCCATGTGTTTAAAAACATTAAGTAAGGGCAATTGTGGAGAGAATGAAATATAAGGAACATTCTTATACAATTACAACCACAGTGGTTTTATCTACTCTTTGTTACAAATTGTTTCTTAACCACATCTCTGATTCTCAGACCTAATGGATTAGGGCCAACCCAAGATTCTTAATGTACAATCCTTGGCCTAAATCACCTGTCTCCCACTGCCTGGGCTTGTTTTTATCATGCTCACTAGCCAGTTCTGGCCAATTCTCCTTCCCAGGGGAAGGCAAGGCTCTAAGCGTAGTGTCCATTGCTTACACAGAGGGCCAGACTTCTGGGTACCCATGCAAACCTGATAGCATCCTCCCTCGTGTGTATTTGTTCTTGGTTACCTGTTATAAACTGTCCCTCTTACCTGTTCTCAGCCTGGAAGATCACCATGCCTTCCTCCAGCAACTAATTTTTTTTACTACTAGTAAGCATAATTTTCTCATTTCTTGTCTG
Source organism: Cnephaeus nilssonii (assembly GCF_951640355.1). NCBI lineage: Eukaryota > Metazoa > Chordata > Mammalia > Chiroptera > Vespertilionidae > Cnephaeus > Cnephaeus nilssonii. The sequence goes on along the minus strand of NC_137081.1, from coordinate 23,106,072 downwards.
GCACTTACCTTTAGTTTAACATGTACTAATCACTCCTGGTTCATATCTACCAGCTCATCCTCCCCGAAGTAAGAGATGTTCTGATGTACCCATGGACTTTTTTTTCCTTCTTTTATATGTTAAAATTCATTCTCCCTGTACAATCACTTTGGAAAATTATTTGGCAGTATGTACAAAGCTAAATATATACTTGTATTAGGACCCACCCTTTCAATTCTTAGGTATAGACTTAGAATTGCTCACAAATGTTCAGCAAAAGAAATAAGATGATGTTTATAGTTACACTGTTGGTATTATTCAAAAAACAGGAAACAAACTCAATGTCCCCCTACAATAGAATGAATAAATTGACATATGTTCATTTGAATAAAATTATTACATAGCAAAGATGATGCACAAACTAAAATTACACACAATGTAGAGAAATCTCACAAACAATATTGAGTGAAAGAAGCCTGACACAAAAAGAAAAATACATGTAGTTTTATTCCATTTTATTATGTGTAAAAATGGGCAGTCCTAAGCAATGTTGTTGGAAGTCAGGCTGGTGATTACTTTTGAGGAAGGAGATTGGCTAGTGACTGATTGGTATGGGAACCCTTCCAGGATTCTGGCAAATTCTATTTCTTGGTCCAAGTGCTAGTTACATAGGTGTGTTTATTTTAGAAATATTCACTGAGCTGAGCTGTGTTCTTATGAATTGTGTACTTTTCACTACTATTGTATACTTTAATGAATTACTTGAATGAATGTATGTAAATTAATGATGTGCTTACATAAATTATTATTGATAACACTACATCATATATATTAATACCATGATATATTAATTATCATTAAGGAAAGAAGGTTGAGGGTCAAAGGGGCTAAGGCATATTTTCCAAATGTCACCTATTAATTTGGTTTTATAGAAATCAACCCTGGAATCCAGATCCTGGAGAGAATTAAAAAATGACATTTTAAAGGATGACAATGTATTTGGTGGTAAAATTAGAATAGAAACCAGATACCATGACTCGGTCTGGTATTCTTTGACCACACAACATTCTTTTGAATAAGAAAACATATTGAAGTTCTCCATAAAAATAGTTTAGGCTTCTCAACTCAATTTTTTATTCTTCTACTAGGTATGTAAAAATTCAAACATTTTTGTATAATGAAAAGTTCCTAGTTATGACACTTCTGGACTGTGAGTATTCCAGTGCCCCAAGAATCTAGGCCACCTACAGAAATATGTGGTTAATCCTGGGTGAAAAATTCATGGTTTCCATCCAGTCCCTGCTCCTTCCATATACAACATCTTCTTCACTCTCCATTTACTATCCACATAAACTATATCGAACTCCTAAACAAACCCATATATTCAATACAATTAATATCTGTCTACAAGGTACCAAGCAACATTTCCATTGTTCTAGCAATAATATTGTATTTACCCCAAACCATCCAGACTCTCTTTTTAAGCTTTCTAGTAACTAGAATATTATTAATTTGTATAACTGATGATAGGAATCAGTAAAATGATTCCATCACAAAATCTTGCTTCCTATCCCAAGAGTTCTAATAAACAGATAAATTTATATCACTCTACATATAGATTTGGGTGGGGGTAGTCTGTGGAAGAGATAAAGATGAATAGTCTTTATCAACACTTAATATGCTATAATGGTCCTACTGATCTCTCTCTAAAGCCTTGATTTTTAGCATAAAATTTTTAACAAGTTATTTAATATCTCTAAGCCTCATTTTTTTTGGCTGGAAAATGGGAATAATAATATCTACACCATTTTTTTCTTGAAATTTTTCAATTAAAAACTGTATATAAAACAATTGAACCATGCCTGGGAAAGAGTGAGAATCAGTCCAGGTTAGGTATTACTATTACTATAATTCTTATCCTTGCTCTTAAAACTAACTCCATTGTCTTGGCTATTGGTTTATTGACTGTCCTATAACAGGTTCTCCAAGAAGCAGACTCAGAGTTAAGGACTCAAATGCATGTGATTTATTAAGGGGCTGGTCTTAGTAGAAACCAACACAGAATTTAGGGGAACATGCTAAGACAGGGAAAGAAATCAAGAAATTGTATGATTTTAGGTGAAGGACAGCCTCGGCCTGATCTCAGAAACAGCTATGGAATCTGAAGTGTACCTCAGATTTTGGCCCATCTCAAGGCCAAGTTGGTGGGCTTTGTGTACTCATGCACCTGTTTGTCATTGTTTAAGGGGCAGGAGAGGATGAGTAACTGCCCCTAGAAGGTATAACTTCTGAGAACTTTGGGCTCTTCATTTTCGTGAAGCAATTCCAGAAGCCTAAAGGCAACCCTCTGAAGATTTTAATGGAAAAGCAGAAGTCCAGAAAACTGCAAAGGAGATTTGAGGGGCTTTGGGCAGACTGATAACAGTGCCTGCTACAACTTCCTACAACTACATTTGTGCAATCTGTTGCCAATTTGCCATGCTTAGTATTTGCCTATTTGAATCTCTCAACCAACTGACCATATTCTGATTGGCTTGAGACCAAAATGTGTCTTCCATTCCCCATAAAAATGGCTCCCATGCTCCTTTCTATGTTGAAAACCCCTGGATCAACCTAACCTTGAAAATCTACATGTCTTACCACAGCCAGATTCTGTTCCTGTTTCTCTCCCAACTGGCAGGAGGAAGACTGACATCACATCTCTCTTAATTTTGAAGAATAGAATTCTTAGAATTATTCAGAACTCATCTTAAGAGTCAATTTATTTATTTTTAATTGTGTATACAACTATATTTTACTTCTAACTATATCTTCGGCTTAGTTTGAGAACATGAGCAGTCACAGGACTAAAAGAACTGAGAACTAAATACCAGTATTTGTAGAAACAGGAAAATAAATTGTAAACCAAATAAATACAGTAGAAGAAAAGATGCAATATCAAACTTGGCACATACAAACAATGATAAGTGAATCAAACCTATGTATAAAGATCAATTCTCCTCTTCATAATTTATGACAATAGTTTACATATAATAAAATCCACTCTAGGCAAAGAACTGATAAAGCAATAAAGCCATCAGATGCAATACACAGACTGTTTGACAGGACTATCTAGAAACACTGCCATTCAGAGGCAGATATCCTGTTATATTCCGCTACATGCAGAAAACATTTTATCTATTGTGTGATAAACCTGACACGTACTAAAGCAGCTGCCTCAGAAGGCTCTCTGGAAATGCACCTCTACAAAGGCTGATATTTAATTATATTACCCTGAGTGTGAGATATAATTGCACCTATTATGTGATAGGGGAAAAATGAGAATAGAAATTAACTCCTATTGAACAACAAAGTGATTATCCATTATTGAAGATAAGGTAGGACATTTCCATTGTCTTTTATGACTGCACTTATTCATCAGTAGTTCTTTTGCTCCCTCTACATCTACATGACCTAAAAGGAATGTCAACCCAGCAGCAAAAATGTTATCCACAGGTGAAACTTGCTGATATCTGAAAACATACACTAGTATAAGCTCCAAATATAATCAAGATGTTATCTTTCTCCTCATCCTGGTTTTTCCTCCCATTTTTGTTTTGTTTTTTGTTTTGTTTTGTTTTGTTTTTTACCACCTCTACCCCAACAGTTGCCCAAGCTATAATACTTGGAATTATTCTTAACTATCTTCTGCTCCCTTACATCTTTTGGGGCATCAATGTTCACAATTCTATGTCCTAAATGCCGATTAGTTCTGAGTCCTTTTTCTCGTTCTCCAAATCCACTAAGGTTTAGGTTCTGAACATTCCTTGTTATGCTCGTTATATTTGCCTCCTGCCAGGTCTTACCAAACCCAGCCTTGAGGTTCCCCAGGCTACTGGCAGGACACTGATGTCAAAGTAGTCTGCCATAATATAGAGCTAGTCATGTCACTTTCCCACCTTAAAAATGGCCTAAGTTCAATAACAGAGAGTTCAGAAGAAGAAGCCAGACATGAAAGAACATTCTCAAAGATTCCACTTAGAGAACATTAAAAAGCATAGGTAGTGTTTAGGGAACCACACTTGGGTGGTATATTAGTATACTATTACTGCTGTAACAAATTACCAGAAATGTAATGGCTGAAAGCAAAACAAGTTTATTATCTTATAGCTCTGGATATCAGAAGTCTGAAATGGATTTTTTCAGAGCTAAAATTAAGGTATCACAGAGCTGTGTGTCTTCTGAAGTCTCTAGAGGAGAATCCATTTTTTTGCATTTTCCAGTTTTTAGATACCACCTGCATTCCTTTGATTGTCACCCCCTCCCAGCAATCAGATCACTCTGACCTCTGCTTCTGTCCTCATATTTCATTCTCTGATTCTTCTGCCTCCCTCTTTCACTTATAAGGATACTTGTGATTATGTTGGGCCCATTCAAATAATCCAGGATAATCTTTACCTCTCAAGATCTTTATCTTAATCACACCAGCAAAGTCCCTTTGCCAAGTAAGATAATCTGTTCACTAGTTCTGGGGATTAGGACAGGGATATCCAAACTGGGATTGGGAGTGGGGATGTGGGGAGGGCATTATTCTGCTACTACAGGTGGCAAAATCATAAAGAAGCCTAAGGATGTGATAGCCATGAAAGTCAAAACAGTTTATCTATGTGGAAGAAAAGGAATGTGATTAGAAAGAAGCATGCAGAGACAGGCTTGTAAGGGGCTAGAAATTTTCTGTTTCCTGCACCAAGTAATGGTTATGTGGGTATTCACTTTAAAAGAATGTTTTAAGCCATACGTCTACGTTTTTTTGCATTTTTATTATAGTTGTTTATTTCACATAAAAAATTATTTTTAAAACTTGCCTAAAGGTCTCTATTATATTATTCAAGACTAGAGGCCTGGTGCATGAATTCGTGCACAGGTGGGGTCCCTCAACGTGGCCTGTGGGGATCAGGCCCCAGCTTACACCCCCAGCCTCGCAGGCCCACAGCCCCACCTGGCACCCCGCCATGGCCTGGTGCTGCCCCCTCACCTGCTCCACCATCCCACCTGTGGGGGGATCAATCGGGCTGGGCCCCCCACCCAGCTCCCTCAGTGCCTGGGAGCCGGGAGGCAGCCCCACCCCCACTGCTCACATCTGCTGGGTGATCGGCAGGGTGATTGGGCTGGCACCGCCCGCTCACCTGCTCCACCATCCTGCTGCAATCTCACTCTCTCTGGGGCCCATCAGGGCCAGCAGTGCCTCCACTGGTGCCCACTGCCAGCACTGCGTCACCAACGCCCTCCACATTCCGCACCAACCCCTGGTGGTCAGTGCATGTCATAGCAAGTGGTTGAACTCCCGGTCAAACAATTTGCATATTAGGCTTTTATTATATAGGATAACTGGTTCTCACAAGTTGGACCCAGCTTTTTTTGCCAACCTCATCTCTTAGGATCCCTTGCCCCTCCCCAGGTCCTCCTCACCTCTCCCACCTCACATTCTATGTTCCATCCTCACTGACCATAGAATGTTCTTTTATACCTTTGTGTCTTTGCACATGAAATTCTCTCTGCCTTGTCTGCTTTTACACTTTTTGCTTGGTAAATATTATCACATTCCTTAAACCCAAATAAAATGCCACATGCCATGTATGCAAAGCTGTCTCTGACTCCGCTAACCTCCTCCCTTCCAAAGAGAGTCAGCAGGTCCATCCCCTGTGTCGTCACTTCATTTTGTCCATAATCCATCATAACACCATGTTCTGTTGTGAATTGATATTTATGACTCTATCTTCTTAGCAAATCTCCAAGCAACTTTAGGACATCACTTTCGTAGTAAAGTGCTTGGCATACATTCTGTACTTAATAAACATGCCTTTTTTAAAAGGTGCGAACCATTGCACTCTATGAAAAAGGCTAGAGCATGGGGTTAAGGCAGATGGAGGTTGAGAAAATGGAGAAAAGCCAGATTCACACAATCATATTCTAGGCCTCCTAAGTTGGGTGAAAGAAATTGCAGTTTTGAAAATAGGCTTAAATCCAACGTGCACAGACACTTCATATATAGTTGATTCTCATGATAGTTAGGTTCTATAAAGTTGTTGGAAATAATGAATCTTTGTTCCTAGCAAGAGAAACTGCGGCCGTATGTAAGGACCAGATATCCAGAGTAATATAATAGAGACTTTTAGGCAGGTTTTTAACATTTCTAAATGTGAACTAACACCTATATTAAAAATGCATGATAGTGCTAACCAATTGCTCCTAGGGGAAATACAGAGGTAGGGACCTGTGAACCTCTGCTAACATTTCCATCAAAATCTCAATACATAACCTTGTTTTAGGCATGTTTCTGTTTAAAGATACATAACTTAATTATATGTTGTTGATTCATTAACCTTGAACTCATGATCAACAGCACTATAACTCAATCCCAAACAAAGCTTATCCAACACACATATTTCCTCCATAAGATACAGTACATCCTCCTTGTGCTTGGGACACTTAGACAGCATGTCAGCAGTATGCTCAGGGGCTATTTCAATCAGCAAAGTCATCAACAAAAGCACAGAAATGTGAAAAACATGGCACTAAATATGCCTCGAAAGGATACCTACTTGTTTATAGTGGGAGAGCTGAAACAAGAAGACAGAGATTCTCCTCACCTTGTTCATATCAACTGGGAATATACACATCTGGTGACTGAAATATTTTGCTGCTTTGTGCATGCCCATGTCCACAAATGACCACTAACCTGTGGCTGAGTATTCATTTGGGGATTAAAAATAAATTTTAGCAAGTAGACAAATTCCCAAATACAGAATCCACAAAGAATGAGAATCAACTATCCATTATTTTAATTTCACTATCATCCCACTTTCCAAGAGTATAAGCCAAGATTTAGAATACTGATGAGCCTAAGGTCACTAGGCTGATATGCAAGAGGCAAGATTTAAACCTCTGAAACTCTGCCTGGGGCTAAAGCTTGTGTTCTGCCCCCTACAGGCTAGCTGAAGACCTGCAAAGTGGCTTTTGGAGTGAGTCAAAGGGAATGACTACAGGTTTGGGGACTAAGTTTTCTATGGTTTATTTTGCTGTCATTCTCTGACATCTTAGCATATTTACTGGTAGCTTGTCCTGCCTCTTAACAAAATTTAACTTTGTTAATTTTTAGCTTGCTTTCATGTCATTAATAGATTATTTAAAGGAACTACTTTTTCGTACACATCGCAAGATGTTCCAAAATGATAAATTTAACTAAAATACTCTAATACCTGAGAGTTTATTAATCATTCTTCATTATTAATACATAAAAACTCAGTTAAGATTTACTGTTCTCCTTCAGTATAGTTTATTGACTTTACTGACCTCGGGTCTTTAAAAATTATAAGAGTAATAGAGCTTCTTGGAGCTCATCTCACATTTCCAGGAATATAGGAGCCCCAGATAAGGGAGAAAGCTGGTACACAGATACCATCTGTGTGGCTTTCCAGTCCATGGGACATGGAAGTCTGCAATGTTCTTCAATGTGCAGATTTCCAGCTATGGCCCATTTTCCATTTAGCCACAATCAATGGGGATTAAGCAATTTCATTATTGATTTACCATGCAAAAAATGTTTTCCATAATATACTTTCCAGTGTAAGTGTTCATCATAAGCAAAGTGTTCTTAGATACTCATTTTATGAAATGTAACAGCCTTAAGCCAACATTACCACAGATCATAGCTTCTGTCTAAGTATAGTCATTTAACCAGAAGATCCTGGTTTGGACTAAGTGTTCAATAAATATTATTCTGTCAACATCTCTTTACTAATGTTCTCTTTAATGAAATTATGATCATGATATTCCTAAGATCAAATTCTAGAATTTCATATAAGGGCAACCAAATAATTTTGTAATGCCTACTAAGAACAAGGTTGTTCCACAATATTGAAATAAAGTTGAATGTTGATCAAATCAATCTGTCCTCAAACCCCTCCCATGTTCAATCTTGGTCCCTGCTATTATTTCTTACAGAATTGAAATGCAAAGGGAAATAAATATTTAACAGGTAGTTAGAGAAGTGTTGTGCTTAAATTATTTACCTTTTTGAACAAGTTTTTCCTTCTATCACTTCTCAAATTATATTGATCATTAGCTACTCCTCAACTTAGGTGTCTTTCAAAAGTCACCCAATAAGATAGCAGGTCAACATTTTATTTCATTCTTGTTAGAATGAAAACCAAATGGCTTCATTTTTTTATACTTGAGACTTACCAGGTGAAATTCTCCCTTCCCTCTCTGATTGATTCAAGAATTCCACAGCAATCTTAAATTGTTCTGGTGAGTCAGTACTGAGTTTTTTTTTAAATTTGATTACAATTCTTAAAATGACAAACAGCCTTTTACTCTGGATGCTATTGGAGGTTAAGAAAATATTTATGTAATCAGCAATGAGCACAGAGAATCCAAGAAGTCATTAGTGACAAGTTATTTTATGTGAGGGATTGCAGGCGGGTCAGATTCAGAGCTTAAGCAAAAGTATTTTCCTGTAACTTTTCTCCAAATGAGCACATTAAAGTCAGAGAAAGAACAATGCTTTCGCCATAATTCATAGTTTTCTGAAAGCTAAATGATCTTTTTAAAAAATTCTTGGCCTCAAGATGTGATAAAAGTGGAAGGAATATGAATACCTACCATGCAGTAATGAATTGTAAATGACTTAGTAATCCACCTCCAGTGCTCACAGATCCTGTCCCAAAAAGCATCTATTCATACATCTGAGCCATCCAACAATAGCTCCTTCTGCTGATATCTGAATTCCACATCAAATTGAAAAATTATTCTGGTTATTTAAAAAAAAAAGCTTTTCCTACATGATTTGGGTACATTGTTGTTTACTGTAGCTAATTTAAAATTCATTCTAACATATCAAACAGTATGCTATAGATCAAAATAAATACATTAGTCAGGCTGCTCCATTAGCTTTACATTTTAAGAAAAAATATCGAACGCTGCAGTCCTTTTCCTCCTTCCCAGTAGGAGTGGCTCAGATTGTGCTCTGAATAGAGAATCCAGACCCTTCCAGTTCCTCAGGTACATTGTCTGTCACTCTCATTTCAAAGCCCCACTCCACCAAGGACATATTCGAGTGATCAAATCCAAACTGGAGAAGTGGAACTCCGCAGCGATCTAGAACTTCAACTTCTAGACTCATTATAAATAATAATAATAATAATAATAATAATAATAATAATTAAGCAATTAGGGGCCTTTAGTCAGGAGTCCTGGGTTTTCATTCTAGGGCTATTATGGCTTAGGCTTTAGTTCTTCATCTCTGTCACCCTCTCCGATTATTGTCATGATGAAATTAAGTTACCTTGAGAGGCTTTCACATGTAGCCCAATTAGATCTGGATCTCAGGAAGCAGGGCCTGGGGACAGCCTTAGATAAAGCTCCTTGAGTGATGCAGGGTCAGGACCAATGAGTTAAAGTCACTGTTCTCTCTTGGAGAAGTTAAATGGACAAATCCACAGACACGCCACCTGATGTGGTTCAGCGGGAAGCTCTTCCTAACTCAGTCACCAGGCCCTTCAGGAGAAAGTGCACCTCAGGAACAATGGCTGAGTCTGTGAAGGGAACCTATGGAACCTGCAAGTGGATGGGTAATTTTGGAAGTTGGTCACATGTCCAGCAAATACCCCTGCGGCCCAGACAAGATACGGGCCCAATGGGGACCCTTGAAAGTATGGACAAAGATAGATTAGACTGTACAGAACCTCCTGGTTCTACAATGACTCCACATAGCAACAACTGAAGCACGGATAAAGGACAGGGTTCCACTAGTGAACTGATCATATACTCTGGCTATTTCTCAACTTGGCATTTGGGAGCAGATCTACATCCTTTGAACTAAGCAAATCCCATGATGCTTAGTCAACCAAGGGGCTGGGACTGGGATGAGGAGAGGTAAGGAGAGACTCAAGAGAGATACTGGATTTCCTGCTCATTTACCATTTTTCAAATGCATTACATAGTACATTATTATGTATTACATAATCAGAAAATTATTTTTTATAAATATGTAATATACAATCTGAAAAATGTTATTCAAAAAGTTGACTCTAGATGCTTCTATGCCTAAAGGATACAAATAACATCTCTGTAGATCTTCCATTTAGCAAAACACGTTGTTAGGCCTCTTGGTTATGGAAAACAAAGGCTGAGAGCATCAGCTGGATGATAAATAGGTGAAACTAAAAGAAGTCGCTCTACATTGTGTTCCACATTATGACTGCATTAGGATTTATTTATTTGTTTCCTACAATGGACATTTTTGCTGTTTCTAAGTTTTTGCTCTTACAAATAAATATACATATGCAATATTTAGATATAAATATAAAAATGTTCATTACAAATACATATCAGATAGAGAGAGGTATATATAGATAGGTAGATACATGCATGTATGTTAGTGTTTCTATTGAATAGATCCCAGCCAGTGAGATTTCAGTACTTCTTAACTGTAATAGGCATATGAATAATCACTAGGGATCTTGTTAAAATACAGATTCTGATCCAGTAGGTCCAGGATGTGGCCTGAAATTCTGCATTTCTACCAAGTTTTCAATATGCCCATGCTGCTGGTTCATGGACCACTTTTTGATCAGCAAGTTTAGAGGATATGTACTTTATTTTATTTTGAAAGTTTTGAAAAAGAGGAAAAGAGGGGAAGGTAAAAAGTTAAAAGTAGCAGAATGAAGGAGAACAAAATTTTTTAATTTTATACATTTATTTAATATTGTTGGAATTTATTTTCAACTTTAGTAATTAAAAAATATACATTTAACACAAGCAATAATATAATTTTAATAATTAGCAAGTAAATAAAATATTATTTTTTCTCTTCTCAGTAATAAACAGGTGGGTTTCTCCCATCCTCTCCAATGTAAATGAGTTTTCCAATATTACTGCAAATTTTCTAAAGATATTCTTATTTTATTATTTACTTGCTTCTACTTTAAACTGTCCTCTTTCTGTTTTTTGCTTTTTTTCCCAACAACCTGCCTAGTGGCCCCACCCTGCATTCAGCCAGGTGCCTTATAAAACCCCCACAGCTTCCCCCTCTGTGTAAAGTGCAAAAATTTCAGAATATTTTATTTCAAAATTGTTTGGCATTTTATTGGTCAAAAACTCGGAAGAGTGAACATTTCATAGTTTATAGATTATAAACTAGAACAAAAGTATTTACTGGAACTATAGATCTCACTTTTTGATCCTTTGCAAAAACAACACCCAACATTTGGGGGACAGGGCTGAGAATCAGAATAATTTCTCTGCTTACAAAGACCCACTGATGGAGGCAAAAAGCAGAATAAATTTGTCATTACAAGTAGAGAAGAGGGCAAATGCTAAGGGTGTATGTGCACGCATGTGCATGTGTGTGTGTGTGTGTGTCTTAAAAACATCTTGCAGGTGTCTTTAAACCTAAAGTAATCAGGGCAGAATTTACCTGTTCTTTCTCCTCAGACTTTCTTAATAACGCTGTGTAACATGCTGGTATCAGAACCCAGAGAGGGATGTCCCAGCACTGGCCAGTCATGTGCCATTATGATGACACAACAAATAAATCAAGAATGACTTCTAATTCAGTGGAATTGGTAAGACATTCTCAAGTATTCATTTACCATTTGCTCCCATGTTTTGCTCTTATCTTACCCTCTCATCCAGACTATGCTTATTCTGGCAATATGATCACAGATGAACAATTATTCCATGAGGTAATTATACATAGCAACCTTTCCAGATTCTCTGGGAGACTCTGAAATTGCAAATTGGGTTTCAACCAAAGATGTCCTATGCTGGAGTAGCTGCAATAAACTGAAACCATTAGGATTATTTGCAAACTAAGTGGATGTGTCCTTGTTAAAATTTGATGTTTATTTTTAATATGGTTGCCTGCCCTTCTCTATTTGAACAGCTCATTACACCTTAAATATAAACCACATGCGCACTAGAGCATTTATGTAATTTTCTGGGGCAAAGAATTTGGGCTGTGATCCAACACTAAAATATATTACTTTAATATTTATTTGCATCTGTTTGGTATTGTCATGATCCATACAAGACTGGATCATTTTACTTTCCTTTAAAAAATAAAAAAGGGAAGAAAAATCTCTGTTCACAGACTACTTCTAGTCAAGTGGATTTGAAAAGCTTAATTTGAGATTCAGTTCCTCTTTGCAGATATTAGTATCATAAGCATTGATGAGGAATAATATAATGAAAGATGAGTTCTGAACAATACTATGGCTGATTTGGTAAAGCTATGTTTTTAGCTTAAACAATAGGATGTTTGATCAAATCAGCCACAGAGAAGGAAATGGTATTGCAGAAGATGAGTTTCTAATTGAGCTAGACAATGAACCCTGCATCAGAAACAGCTGCAAAAAAATGGATCCCACTGCATTTTTACATGTTAATATGCTGAATTTCCACATTAGATGGTCACAATTTGAGTCCTAGCACATCCAGGTGCCTTTACATCTGTGTAGTATATTTAGAAAGAAATAAAGATCAAGTGGAAAATATGTCATTTCAGGCTTTTCCTTATTAATTTCATTATTATTATGACTATGCAAATGAAGACAGCCTTTTTGGCAAGGACATTATGTATAAGGTTAGATGGCACAGTTCCTCCCTTTCCAGGCAAATGGACATGCTCCCTGTCCTTTCCACATTTAACTTTAGGTAGTATGTTGAAAGAAGTCAGGCAACAAGTGTTATTTCTCTGCAGAAGGTACTTGTACTAAGCAAGGAAATCTGGGAACAAACAAACCACAAAGCTCAGTGATTCCATGATGTAAATGTTCATATGTTGCTGTGATGTGTTTCCCCTGAATTTATATGTTGAAGTCCCCAGTGTGCCCCAGTGTGATGTAGAGCCTTGTGGAGGTAATTGGGTCATGAAGGTAGAGTGCTCATGAATGGGATTAGTGCCCTTATAAGAAGAGATATATCTTATGGCCAGGTGAGGATACAGCAAGAAGACAGCCATATGCAAACAAGAAAGCGGGCCCTCACTAGACATCAGATATGCAGGCACCTTGATCTTGAACTTACCAGCCTCCAGAACTGTGAGAAATAAATGTTTGTTGTTTAAGTCACAAGCCTATGGTATTTGTTATATCAGCCCAAGCTGACTAAGGCAGTTGCCAAAATTATGTATCCAACATAGGTCAGCAGGAGGCTTTGTTCCACATTCACCAAAAGCCCCAGGTTTGAGGACACTCTACCATCATATAACATCACCATGTTGACACATGACATTCAGGATTGACACATCAAGGAAAAAGAGCACAAAGAACTCACACCCACCCTCAGTTCCTTAAATCTACAGTGGTTTGGCCCAGTGGATAGAGCATAAGCCTATGGACTGAAAGGTCCCGAGTTCGAATCCTGTCAAGGGCACGTGCCTGGGTTGCGGGCTTGATCCCCAACGGGGGGGCATGCAGGAGGCAGCCAATCAATGATTCTCTCTCATCATTGATGTTTCCATCTCTCCCTCTCTTTTCCTCTCTGAAATCAATAAAAATATATTTTTAAAAATCTACAGTGACATGGATCACTTTCACTAGCAGGTCACTGGCCAAAACTGGTCATCTTGCCCCACACCAAATAAGGAAGATAAGGGAGGGAAGCAATTGAATATTTGGTGAACATTATTGTCAGTGCCATAGCGCTTTTTTCATCTGTGGGCTAAAAAGCCCAAATCAATTATCTCCTTCAACAGGATATATTGTGTTGGGAGTCAATGTCATCTCTTTACGCATTAGCAAATATTGTGTATCTTATTAAATTCAGTTTTTAATTTTCTATGAAACTACTGCAATTTAAAAAGAAACCCTGATGTGAATTTACATATCATTCACAAAAATTAATTATTTTTCTAGTAGCTACCTCTCCTGGATTTTATGGGACATTTTTTCAAATTATTTTTAAATATATATATATATATATATATATGTATACAGTGAGACTCTTGATAGAGAAAGAGAAAAACCATAAAATTAATGAAAGCATTGACAGGTCCTATGAATGGCCTCCAAGGACACAGACTTATTATGTGCCCTTTATAACATGAAATAATATGTGCATTGATACCAACTCTCATTTTGGAAATAACTAATTGAACTCATCCTCCTTATATAGAGCTGAAAAGAAGTTTTAAATGAGCATTTATCAGTGGGTTTGGTGGAAATGGATCAACAAATCCCAAAGGCAGGTTTGCTACACAATGCTCTCAGGAAAGACCTGAGCTCCAAGGAACACTTGAGAAATTCTAGGCTGAAATGGGGTAAAGGGGGAAGCCTTGTGATTGTCTGAACTGTGCCTATGGAAGGAACATGGGAATAGGCCAGTGTAACTGGAAATATTAGCTAGGGATCAAAAATGTTCCTTAAATTACAAAATATACATTAGACGGATCAGGGAGCTTACATTAAAACATTAAGAATAAAGTGAGGGAAGGAGATGTCAACTTGTAGAACAGTTACATTTATCAAAGCTTAAATACAAATGTCACACTCCTATCTACACATGGAAGATAAGGTTAGAATAAGGACTTTATTTGCATGTTACTGCTTAGGCAAATGACTAGCTGTTGTAAGGGAAATGATTTTCTTGCCTTCAAAAATGTTTTAGTGCCATGGAAAAAATTCAAGTTGTGTTTGAATTCCCATAACCTCTACATTTTATGGCAGTGACCCAGATCCTATTAACAGTTTTCTGTTTCAACACCTGTTATCAAATCATAACATTTTTGTTAAACTGGCAAATGATTCTCTTTCATAGTGAAAGTGTAAATGAACTCTGATTTAGAATCATTTTTCTAATTATTTTGTATACTGTGGACACTAATAGCTGCTCAGTCTTCTAACATGACCTAAATACACATTTATCTCAATGCAGTAAATAAAAGTAAGCAGTGTATATTCTATCTCTGCTACTAGAACATAATCTTTTCAAGGACAAGGCCAACCTTATTCTTCTTTGGAGCAAGTCAGCATGTATTTATGCACCTTAAACAAAGATGGTCCTCAGTAAATGCTTACTAAGTGATACACACCTAGTCCAAAGGGGAATAAGGATGTGTTTGATTGATTTACCATGGATGCCTTTTGGTTCAGAATCATTTGGTGACAGAGGCCTTTCAACCATTTATATTTGGAGGGAAAAAGAATACCTCAAGCCAAAGATCATAAAACAAATTTCTGAATTTTGGGAAGAACCATTACTTAGGGATTTCTCAGTATAATGGGGTTAGAATGCCTACCTGCCCAGATTAACATGGTTATTAAATATTATTTTTAAAGTTTATAGCTCACAGCTTTTCCATAAAGGAAGATAATGTCTAATAAGAGTGTATGTTTTCCTTACCAAAAGGTATAAGCTTACCCATGTAACTCCCTCATCCTTTTAAATACTTGGGCCTCAGTGTTCCCATTTGTGGTTCAGTGAATCGGTCTAAGATCCATCATGGAGTTGGCTGCCCCCCCCACAGCTCTGAACACTTAAAATGTAGCTAGTATCACTGAGGAATGGAACTTTTAATCCTTTTAAATTTTACTTAATTTGAATTATACAGTCACCTGAGGCTAGGTGCTATCATTCTATATTGCACAGATACAGGACATTTCTATCAACGAAGATATTTCCATTGACCATGATACTACAGAGATTACACATTCAGAATGTGGGGATCAGATCTTACTTCCTGTCTGGCTGACTATGCTTTTTAAGGCAATAGCATTCTCCATTCTGCTTCATTCTACACTCCCTAGTCCTTCACTTGAAAATATTTGGAGAAAGTTTCTTTTTATTTAAACATTTATGTTCCTATCAGCCAGCTTAAATTGAATATAGATGTATAACTGAATTTCTGTGAACCTTTCTCCAGTTGCATTCCTCTCCCTCTTTCCCAAGGAGTAACCACCATCTTGACTTGGTGTTTATCATTTCCAGTCATGCTTTTAACTTTTACTATATGTGTATCCATAAACAAAGACAGAATTCTTGGGCCAAAGCCCATAATGTGCCCCTCAGATGACTGGATTCTTAACTGGAAGAGAGTTTACATCCTTATAAAACATGGATGTTTCTCCAAACCAGATGATTTCTGAGACATGTTTCCAAGTAGCCTACCACACCAGGGGTTGTAAAGTCCGTCTCTGGAGGAAACGGCAAAGTTGTATTTACTTGAACTCACATACGAAGATCATTCTGAGATAGAGCAGAGGAATAGAAAGACATAGTTTTAAGCACAGAACACCAAGACTGCCTTTACAAGCAAAATAAATCCAAATATCTGAGGAACTCATCTAGTAACAGAGGCAAACCTGCAAAGAGGCTCTATCTTTTCTATAGACATTCACACTCTCTAATAACTACCTTCCTCAAGATCCTGTCCTGCCCCACACCCCGACCCTGTCCTCTCATGAATTCAGTTTTAACCACCTCAAGTGCTCAAGGCCCCTCAGATGTCTTCCCATCTCTGAAAAGCTCTAATAAACACTTCATATATTCCAATGCGTTCCCCAGAAGTGCTGAGATAAAATAATGCAAGTGTTCTCTTAAGGAAGTTCTCCCAGGAGATGCTACCAAAGAAGTGAGGAAAACAGGACAGCGACAAGGGAAGAGCCTGATTCCACAGAGGAATTCTGGAGAGGAAGTTTCTTCAGAATTGTCCTGATCCTACTTATAACTGGAGTCTGACCTTTCAAGGTGGCACTCTTAGCCAGCATTGGCTACGAGCCACCTGGAAGTAGGGTGGGAGGAGAAGTAAAGGCCCAGCTTTCTACACATCCAAGGGGGCAAAGTGGCTCCTATACGGTGAGATTTGAAACACTGGAAGCAAAAATCCATCAAAACCAGAGGAGGGAAGCTTCGAAAGTATAAAAGTGACCCATGGAGGTCAGATCAAAGCATGGCAATGTCCACCATACAGCATTTGTTGGAGTTGATGGATCATTGCATTTTAGTAGTGATAAAACCCTTGAGCTAATGGGATGGCTTTAGAATTTCAGAAATTAACATTTTGAGTTGAAAAATCTTTTAATATCTGTACTTCCCAAAAGCCCCTTCTCCAAATCAGACTATGAAAATAGGCTTTAAACAGTTGCTAAGTCCAGCCTCAACTGACAATTCATCACTAATAATGATAATTGCCACAGATTTTTGATAGGTGCCCTTAATCAAGTTAAGAAGTTTCACTCCTACTCATAATTCACTTAAGCGTATTTTCCAATTAATATAGCTTGCATCTTATCAAAATGCTTTTTAAAAATTATATGTTGGAATGATCATAAAGTTTTCCTCCTTTAAAATATTATTGTGTTTTATTATAATAGATTTTTGTTGAGGTTGAAACTTCCTTGTATTCAATAGATAAAATCATCTTCATCATGATGATATTTTATATACACTGCTGTGTTTAATTCACCAAATTTTATTATTTTTGCAGCTATCATCTCAATAATATCAGTCTATTCTTTTTCTTCTATTATTCTTGACTGGTTTTGCAATAAAAGTAAAATTGGTTCTTAAACAAGTTGGGGAATTGTTATTTTTCTGTTTCCTGAAAGCATCTTTGAAATTAATGCTTTTCTTAACATTTTGGTAAATATCACCTGAAAACTACCTGGGCTTAGTGGGTTTGATGGTCTAGAAGTTTTAATCTCAATTTGATATCTTTAATACTTAAATATTTAAGATTTTTATTTCTTCTTTAGTCAGTTATGGAAAATTATAGTTTTCTAAGAAATTCTCCACTTGGTTTACATTTTCAAATTTATTATCATAGTCATTCTATATTAATTTATGATCCATTTAATCTCTAATTATAATTGTCTTTATTTTCATTATTCTCATCTATTAGTTTAATATATTTGTTTTATCTTTCTTATTTGTTTTGTTTATTGTTATTCTTATCTATTGTTAATCTTTCAAAGAATCAACTTTGGGTTTTATTGGCATTGCTTTATATTCCTGTGCTCTAATTTATTATTTTTTATTCTTGATTGAAACTTCCATTATTTGTGTTTATTCTGGTTTAGCTTTTCTTCTCTTTTATTTAAAATATAGATCTTTAGCTTTTAGTCTTTCTTCTTCTCTAACATGTAATGCCACACTTTAACCTCTGAGTGCCACCTTCACTGTGACCCACTCACTTGTATGAGCTGTGTTTTCAGTGCCACTCAGGTCTCAACATTTTCACATTTTCTGATTTCTAAATTTTAATTTTTGTTCACAAATTACTTGTAAGTGTGTTGTTTTTCTTTTATTTACCAAATATATAGGAAAGAGGGTTGATGTTTCTCTCTCTAGTCCTATATTCACTTCATGTGATCAGAGTAAGTGTTCTATGAAATGATTTTTTATATTTATGACCTGGTATGTGGTCAATATTCATAAAAGTTACACTTGTGCTTTTAAAGAATGTGTATTCTCAAATGCAGAATACCAAGTTTTATACATACTTCCCATTACATCAAGACTAATAATTGCATTTAATGAAAATACTGTATTTTTCCTAAATGATACTTGCTAAACAAATCAGTCCTGACTTTTTAAAAAATATGTTAAAATATCATGTATTTATCAAATTCTACTTATAATTTTACTAACTTTATATACCAACCTCAAGTTGGTTCATATGCTTAACAATTTATTACCTCGGACAATTTCATAAATATTGTCTTTTCTTTCTTGTGAGCACAACTATATATATGTAACATTTTAAAAATATTTTTATCTAACTTTTCTAAGTGGTTGTACCAAAAAGTTTTTTTAAGGTTTGCTTTTTATTTGCCATACTTCCAGAAGGAGAATATAATAGGAAGGAAGGGAAGACGAAATGAAAGAATAACGGAAGGAAGGAATAAAGGGAAGGAAGGAATAAAGAGAAGGAAGGAAGAAAGGAAGGAAGGAAGGAAGAAAGGGAGGGAGGGAGGGAGGAAGGAAGGAAGGAAGGAAGGAAGGAAGGAAGGAAGGAAGGAAGGAAGGAAGGAAGGAAGGAAGGAAGGAAGGAAGAAAGGGAGGGAGGGAGGGAAGGAGGGAGGGAGGGAGGGAGGAAAAGAAGACATTCTGAAAGATGGATGTACTGTATATATTCCTTTGGGTTCTCGTTTCTATAGGTATTTTAAAAATTTGTGTCAGCCTATACTGAGGAGGACGTATCTGAGACTAAGGAAGCTCCCCACTCCATATGTCACTTTTCCTTCCTCTATGCTGAAACAGAGGGCCAGAGCCATGCTGGACTGGTGGGAAAACAATTTCTCTTATACAGTAAGAGCAACTAGACTACAGGGAAAGTGTTTTTATACAGCACATGTTGGAGACCATCTCCTGTACCTTCTAACCTAATTAGTTCATATTTGTGGCTTTCAGTTAAAGAACACTTATGAGGCTTCTGCTGTGTTTTTCTTTTCATCTCTGCTAATTACTATACCTGCAATCACATAATCAACCTCTTGGGTTGCAAAGAAAAACAAGGGTGTGAGTAGTTAATTGCAAAAGCAAGTGGCCCATTGCTTATGCAATCAGCAGACCTCCAGCATATTAAATTCGGTGCTCAGTTATAGCTCAAATATTACAAGTGGCAGAGGCTATCCTTTTAAAACTGACTTCACAAGTTCACTTGCAATTTTCTCAAACTCTTCAACCCTTTGCAATTCTTTTTCAAAAATCACAAAAAAAAACAAAAGAAAAAGATCACTGTTATTGGCCCACTTAATGATTTCATTCCTTCCACTTACCAAGCGGTGACACCTTTGTGTTTGGATGCAGAAACCATTTTGGTGGTGGCAAGACAACTGGCTATGGTATGATTTATAATTCACTGGATTACACAAAGAAAAATGAACCTAAACATAGACTTGCAAGACATGGCTTTATGAGAAGGAAAAGACCTCAAGAAAACAAAGAAAGAAACACAAGAATAGAATGAAGGAAGTCAGGGAGACTGCAAAGGTCAGTGCTGGTGCTGCCAAAAGTGAGCTGGAGATTGGACAACAGAAGGAGTAAAGATTCTTCAGGAACTTGATCTGTGGTGATTGGGCAGATTTTTCATGAGAGTATTAATAAACTAAAAACTTCTTTTAAAAATGAAAATGAATTGGTAGTAGATAAAGCTTGTTTTCAGTTGTAATGTTTTAAAGCTATAATGCAATTCAATCACATCTTTCAAACAAATACGAGCTTTTTTCAGGGTCATTTGCTAAATGTCTCACACAAAATCTAAAAAGAACAGTAGTTAATTGTAAACCCTGAGCTAATGGTGTTCTTTCTACTCAAGATCTAATGAGGCTCAACCCCTCACAATAGGAAATGATTTAACAACAATATTTATTTAGATGATGCACCCGGTTCTCTGACCCATATGGTGATGTGCAGCAATGGTGTAAAGTATATATCTTCCAGATGGACATTAAAGCCCCAGCCCCATTCATTCCAGCAGAACTGACACATGGAGGGCAAGGTGTGTTTATTTTTTAAACTGAGCCCAATAGTCCTTAGATTGGTTAAATCAGTTTTGATAAGCTATAAAAGAAACTTTAGAAGATACCTCTAGGAAATAATTTTCAAAAGTCGACATACCATGACAATGTTTAATTGGATTCTAAAAATTAGTGCGATTAGTGAGGAATTGTGATAAGAAAATTTGCATAAAAGCTCAGGCCCTCCTGTATGACTTTGAGAAAAGACTAAGCTTCATGAAGTCTCAGTGTCTCCATCTTCAAAATGAGGCTAGAAATCCATAGCTTTCATCCCTGAAAGGACAAATTCATTATAAAGGCTAAAGTGCCAGGAAGAGCAAGCTGTTATTTTTGTTATTTATGAGGATTCTTTGACACTGAAACAAATCATGGATTGTTATGTCACCATGTCTCAGTTCGATCTGCTATTGCATGTTTATGATGAACTTTTGGCCTATGACTTGCCTTGACTCTTTGGTTAACAATTCCAACAGCCGCATGTGAAGGGTCCTTTTTTGCATGGTATGTGGGTGTGTTTTCCTCATATTTTCTGCAGATGTTTCAACTGAGTGTCAAAGTCAGCCCTATGGAGTCAGCCATATGGGAATAAGCTGTCATTTTACATGATCCAAGATCTCCTAATCCAACCCCCTTTCTTTTTCTACCCAACTTCAATTTCCAGGTAAAGTTCAGAGTTTTCATTTAAAGTGAAGTGGCTTGCTGAAGGGCAAAAGGTATTAAAAAGCCCAGGAAGGGCCCACTCATCAATCCTGTCTTCTTGTAGGGCTGATCTTCTCTTTGAGCTGGAAGACATGTTTGATTTCATATTGTCTCCAGCACTTTCATGAGATCTAATTTATCTAACATATCCCGAATGATTACGACTGATAGCTCAAATGTTATTTTTAAGAATCAATGTCCATGCCTAGCCGGTTTGGCTCAGTGGATAGAGCGTCGGCCTGCAAACTGAAAGGTCCCAGGTTTGATTCTGGTCAATGGCACATGCCCAGATTGTGGGCTCAATCCCCAGTGGGGGACTTGCAGGTGGCAGCTGATCCATGATTCTCTCTCATCATGGATGTTTCTATGTCTCTCTCCCTCTTCCTTCCTTTCTGAAATCAATAAAAACATATTTTTTTAAAAAAAGAATCAATGTCCAAAATTACTTCATCCTATATAATAAATAGGTAATATGCAAATTGACCATAACTCCAACACAAGATGGCTGCCACAAGATGGGTGGCAGGGGAGGGCAGTTGGGAGGAACCAGGCCTGAAAGGGAGGGCAGTTGGGAGCTATCAGGCCTGAGGGGAGGGCAGTTAGGGGTGACCAGGCCAGCAGGGGAGGGCACTTAGAAGCAATCGGGCTGGCAGGGGAGGGCAGTTAGGGGTGACCAGGCTGGCAGGGGAGGGAAGTTAGGGGCTACCAGGCTGGCAAGGGAGGGCAGTTAGGGGTGACCGGGCCAGAAGGGGAGGGCAGTTGGGGGAGACCAGGCTGACAAGGGAGGACAGTTATGGGTGACCGGGCCAGCAGGGGAGGGCAGTTGGGGTGACCAGGCCTGCAGGGGATGACAGTTAGGGGCAACCAGGCCAGCAGGGGAGGGCAGTTAGGGGCAATCGGGCCAGCAGGGGAGCAGTTAGTTGTCAATCAGGCTGGCAGGGAGTGGTTAAGGGGTGATCAGGCTGACGGGCAGAAGCTGTTAGGGGCAATCAGGCAGGCAGGCAGGCAGGCAGGCAAGCGGTTGGGAGCCAGCAGTCCTGGCTTGTGAGAGGGATATCTGATTGCCCGTTTAGGCCTGATCCTGGGATCGGGCCTAAATGGGCAGTAGGACATCCCTCAAGGGGTCCCAGATTGGAGAGGGTGCAGACTGGACTGAGGGACACCCCCCCACACCATGCACAAATTTCGTGCACTGGGCCTCTAGTATTAAGGTAAAATGCAATATATTTATTCAATCTTTGTCCTTTTCATCTTTACTACCACACACATAAAGCCTTTAAGACCTGGTACTGGAAACAAAATTTCCTTAATAAACTAAGTAAGGAATATGTTTAAAGTGGCCACATAAAGTTAACTCTAAAGGGACAAGCCTTTAATATTTCAGGTTCAGGTGTCACAGGAAGAAGGATTTTCGTACAATCTCTGGAATCACACCAAATAGAACTAAGAGCTTCTATTTACTGAGCCCCAGGAACTATTGGGTCTGAGATAAATCTACCAGCACACTGAATTTTTCCTCTCTAGCAAACACTGCTAGTGAAAATGCATATCATATGTTGAGACAGCCTTTGGAAAATCACATGATATGGTATAAAAACAATATGATAAATTAATTTTCATATTCTCACCCCTCTATCCTACTTGTAGCCTGTAAACATTCGCTTACAAACATCCTAGCATGATATAATCCTGTTTTTTGTACTTTTTATGAAGTAATCTATAAACTCAGTAATCCTGTCTCAGCTCTCTGCAAAAAGTCATGCTCTGATAAACTCAAAAGAGTTTATGGCTGTTAATCCTGTGGCTTTGTTTGCCCTTTGATATTTCTGTGGCAATTCTCTTTCTACTTATGGGAAAATTACCCATTTTATTGTATCTACTGCTATATGATCAATTTACAGAATCAGCTCGTAACCAAGGACATCACATTTTAGTTATTTCCTTCAAATCTCACCTACGTTCAACATAATAGAATAGTATGTAAGGAGGCAGTAACATTTTTTTAACTTCCTATGTCATGAAGCAAAATAGAAGTAAAGAGATCTTTACCTTATTGCTTTGTGACATGCTGACTAATATGAATGCATGATAAGTTTCAAGGAAGGTAGAGACCAAATGATATATACCATTTCCCCAACTACCCAAGCATTGATCTGAGATAAGAGATGGATCATATGGAGTACAGAAAATGCAGGGCATTAACAGGTGGTTCTTCTTCACAGAGAGGGACCAGTTCTGAGGACATGTAATTAACCTGAAGCTCAATACATACAAGCATCAGTGAGCAACACAGTCCTATATCTCTAGGGAGGACATGTTCTCAGAAGTTATGGTTGGAGCCATCTATCATGGACAGGTGAAAACCTAGTTGTTGGCCAGGAGAGTCCATGCAGAGGGCTGCAAGGGATTTCAAGAGACCCAATCCAGGGCAGATGAGAAACAAATGAGAGAAGAGTGGGCTTCCTCTTCTCTGATATAGGGATTTTAGAGAAAATGGTAGAAACATATCCAATTACCAGTAGTCGTATTAATCTTATACAGAGGGGATGGGAGAGCTGGACAACTGAAGAGCCAGGTAAATTTGGGTTGGGTTTAAGGATGGCTCCTTTCAGTAGTTGAAAAATAGAGCTGTCTTAAAATTCCTTAAAAATTATCTTTGAATTATCTCTTACTTTCTCCCAAATCTTTTTTCAGCAGCTATTCTAATTATCTTTCTTCCAAAACTCCTCCAACTCCCTCTCTGTCTTTATCTATTCTTCTTCTCTTCCTCACAAATAAGGAGGTTTAGATTCATTTTGGGCCATCACCTCCATTTCTTATCAAGAAAATTGAGCTTAACTCAGTTTACTCTTTTAACATACTCCATTTACATTCTTGTAAAACACTTATGTGACCTTGAACTTTTTGGTAAAATTAAATGCCAACTAGTTTCAAAACCTACTATCTCTGAATTAGATTTTGAGGAACTTCAGTTTATTCTGCCATGGTACATCTTTTTTAAGAATCTTTCTTTCAGCCCTAGCTGTTTGGCTCAGTGGATAGAGCATCGACCTGCAGACTGAAGGGTCCCAGGTTCGATTCTGTTCAAGGGCATGTACCTTGGTTGCGGGCACATCCCCAGTGAGGGGTGTGCAGGAGGCAGCTGATCAATGTTTCTCTCTTGTCGATGTTTCTAACTCTCTATCCCTCTCCCTTCCTCTCTGTAAAAAATCAATAAAATATATTAAAAAACATATTACTTTGATAAATAAACAATGGTGAATGAGATTAAAAAAAGAATCTTTCATTTATTCATTCACTCATTTGCTTTCTCAAAAAATTATTTGATGAATATTAATGAAGTTTTTATTTGCAGAGGAACTGTGTCAGATGTTGGGGGGGAAAAATAACCTTAGACACAGTCCCCATCTTCTAAAGGTCACCGTCCTTTGGGGAAGACAGGCAACTAAATGAATTCCAGCTGAATATAATGTAAACATGTACTGAATCATATGGAAACTTAGGAGAAAAAGCAATGGTTTGACTGAACAAACCGGGAAGGTTTCAAAGCAAAAAGTATACTTCATATGGTTATTGGAAGATAAGTAGAAATTCATCAGGCAGACAAAGGAAGAAATAAAAATAATGCCAAGTTACAATGATAAAGCTTGTATATACCAGAAATTGTGCTGAGCCATTTCTATGGATCATCTTATTTAATCTTCCCAATAGCCCCAGTGAGGTAGATGTTTTTATTATCTTCATCTACCAGATGACAAAACAGGCTCAGAAAGGTGAGTAACTTGCCCAAAGGGGATGTCAGACATGCATACAAGGCATTGCCTTTGAAAAAGCAGGGAGAATTAAGGAAATGATCAGTAGTTTACTGAGCTTAGCATGCAATCAGGGAGAAATCCTGGGGGAAAAGGGCAAAAAAAAATAATAATAATAAGACAAGAATTATGTCTGAAAAAACCTTATCTAGAGTTTGAAATAAATTCATTAAGTAGCATAGACTACTTGAAATTTTTTCTCCCCCCCATAATATTTAGGAGAAGAGATAGATGCCCCCACTTCCAGGGTTCTTACCTGCTCCTCTTTGCTCAGCTAATTAATTGCCAACATTGTAGGATGTGAGGGCTGAAGCATAGATGCCCTCCCTCTCTGGGGTAGATGAGCTTGACTTAAGCTACAGTAGCTATTACTTGGATAACTCAAGGTTTTCCATGGCTGAAATAGCGCAGAATTTCAACAATTAAGAGTCACAAGGATGCCGTCAACCATAAGGGAATTTTCTACTCTCTAAATCCTATTCAGAAGGAAATTTTGTGGAGTTGGAATTATGGTATAGTGGTTGTTCTAGGAAACTTCCTTACTTATGGTCATTGAGACATTTCCAAGACAGGACAACCACCCAATATCCATTACCCACAGGGATGGTAGACTCTTCATTATAGTCAGCCAAGGGCTAAGCAAAAAGAGGTACTTCACCTTTCTGGTATGCCTTAGGTTTTGACTTACAAAAGGCTTTTAGTCAACTCTTACCCCATGTCACATATTTACATGCTCAAATCCTCAACATAAGGAGAAATTTATGCCAAGCAAATACCATGGACTCTTACCTGTCTACAATAATAAACTGAAAAGATTTAATAAAAACAATTTTCAGTTAATTAAATTGAGCCTTCTGAAGGCTCTCCTTCAAAACAGTGATGGAACTGACGTTCATGCCTCCTTTGATCTGGGTAGTACGAGGAGGAGAAAGCAAGGTTAAAGCAAAGTGAATAAACATTAGCAAACAACTGCACTGACAGGTAGAAGGTACAATGTGACAAGGGAGTTGCAATGTACTCTGAGAATTCAAAGGAGAGAAACCTCTGTTTGCTGAACATTTTTTTCCAGAACATAGTAATAAGTAGAAAACTGAATGCTATTTAGATATCACTTCTGCTTCCTCTCCACAAATGAAAGGTGTAAAGGTGAAGCAAAGTAAATGAGTCATCCACAAATTGAAAAGTGTGGAACTGACTACATTCCTGCTTCCCAGGGTACATGGACAAATAAATGTATTGTCACATTCACATCACATAGCTCTCTATCTATGAACAATTGTATTTTATTGGTGCTTGTCTCGTCAGTTAAAGTAGAGCCCATCCCAGAGCAACAGGATTTCTAGAAATCCCCATGATTTGGCAAACATACATATTTTTTAATCCCTGTCAGTCATTTCATGCCGGCCTTTTTTTTCCTCTTCCGCTCTGCTTCCTTCCCTTGAGTCCTTCTCCAAATCACACCACTAATAAGTGGAGAGACAAGCCAAGACTCAAATTCAATTTTGTCTGACTCTGAACCTAATACTCTTAGCCAGATTGGATTCTCATTACCTACTCCCAAGAAAGAATAGATCTTAGTCAAATTAGTGTTTTTCTAACTGTAATGATCTGAAAGTCATTGACCAAGTTCTTATGAGTTTTTAGGCCTTAACTTGAATATTCTACTGTTCAACTAGAAAAAGGAAGTGGAAGGCCATTTTGTAACCAAAACCATGTCATCCACTCACCCATGTATTTCTTTTGTTTATTTTCATTTAATTTGTTTCATTAATTCTTTATTTTTTATTTAACCTATTTATTACTTATATATGAACCAGACACTAATTGAAGCTGATAAACTGATGGGAAATGAGACAGCCTAGCTTCCCATATTTTTGGAACCTACAATGGAACAGAAATCAATGCTTTCCAGAAAGCATCCTTTCCCTAATCCATCCTTAGATCCTCAGATTCATGTTGCCCCTTGGCTCCAAAATCATCAGTGATTTCACAAAGACAGCATAATTCTTCTCATTATCTTTCAAGGACCCTGGTGTGATCTTCATCTAACTAGCTATCTGTGAGGCTATTACTGGAATAATCATGTCACTTTATACATGATGCAGTAGAAAGCCCACTAGACAAGCAGAGAAAAGTAGATTTGAATCTCATCTCTGCCAATATTAACTCTGAAAACTTAAATAAGTTCATTTCTTTGGGCTCCAGTTACCTCATGTATTAAATTGGGAGTGGAAATAGATGTGGGTTCAATAATTTTAAGAATTATTCTCTTAACACCTAATATATATATATTATTCTCTTAACACCTAATATATATATATATATATATATATATATATATATATATATATATTCCACTAGGCGTTTTCTCTATTCCAATGTATATTTTATTTAATTAAACCTCTCTTTAATAATGAGCAAACTGAAGACAAATGATTTTGGCTTAAATAAAGTTACCTAGCTACTAATTGGCATAGAATTTTGTTTGAACACAGGTGTCTTGACTTCACTTTAAAACCTGACTAGATGACCACAAAGAACTCTGCCAGTTCAAAATTTCAGTTACTGCTACCTTTGGGGTTTTATCTCTACTTCTCAATTATTCATCAACTCTTTAGCCAAGTTGACTTCCTAAATATGCATTCCTTTGCTAATGGAGCCCCTTCTTTAAAAAAAAAATCTCTAGCCTGGCTGATGTGGCTCAGTGGTTGAGCATCAACCTATGAACCAGGAGGTCATGGTTTGATTTCCAATCAGAACTGGGTTGTGGGCTCAATCCCCAGTAGGAGCCATGCAGGAGGCAGCCAATCAATGATTCGCATCATTGGTGTTTCTATCTCTCTCTACTTCTCCCTTCCTCTCTGAAATTATAAAAAATTATATTTTTTAAATTCCTATGTTATTGAGCAAGATAACCTTGTCTTTTATCACTCAATACAGATTAGCATCTACTCAAATCTTTATCCAAGGGATCTAAGATATTTCATATTTAAGTACAAGCTAGATAGCATATGAGAAAATTCACCATTGCACATCAAAATGCCTCAGGTGTTTCATATCAAGCAATGTGGTCAAAGTCCTATTATGTGCAAACATAACAAGAGTCCAAGGGTCTGTATTAGAGGTGAATAGTAATCAGGGGATTTCTCAAATCAACTTGACAAGGACAAAGACATTCTAGGGATAAAACCATCAAAGGATTTATACCTGTCCTCATCCCTGGCATCAGAAATCAAAACATCAAAAATATAAAAATTCTGAGCCATGCCAGATTGTTGGGCCATTACCAAGAGGTTTCTCTGTTGACTTTAAACACATATGCTGAGACCTAATCATTATTTTAGCAAATAATGATTGAAAATAAACCAAGACTCTTACATTGGCAAGGAAGAACTCAATTCCATTGCATCCTATCTCTGGTTTAGTGGGATTCTTTCCTGAAAAGCTTAAAATTCCTAAGGATATAGTGGAAGGACATAAAAAGAAGAGGAAAGAGTTCTGCCATGTTACCTTTTATGGCTGCTGTTTACCTTTAATGGGATTGTGTAAAAGCCTGCCTGTAACAAATGCAGCATCTAAGTGAATCCGCACAGGTTGAGGAGGAAACTAGGAACCAGAGATGGCACCAAGAGCTCCAAAGCTCTTCGTTTCACACTGGAACAGGAAGCCTAAAAATCTGCTATTTTGTCAAGATCCATTTCAAACATGCACTACTCCATGAAGTGCGTCTTGATTATTCAACCTTAAATAGGTTGAATCTACTCATTCTTACTGTTCCTTTCTTTAATTATTGCTCATTCTTTTGACATATTAGGTCTGTCTTTGTCTTTAACCCTAAAGCTCTTGATATCCTCATGCCTGGGTATTCAGAGGCCTGGTGACATCCAGACCCTTTGCATCATGTGTTCCTCAAGACATTGGCTTCCTCTGACTTGAATTCCACACATGCTCTGCATGACCTTGCAGGATGATGCCCCCCTATAAAAACCGAATCACCTTGAAACTCACCCAGGAGTTCTTTGTATATTTCCCACACTTGAACATGTTAGTTACAAACCTGAATTTAGCTAGTCCCTCCAGTTTCCTGCTTGCTCATAAACACAGAATAGGATACAGAACAGCCAATGTAGCACTCCTCCTCAGGCCTGGCATTCACAGCTTGAAGCTAGAACTTCACCCATGCACAGAACTCAGTTGCCTTGTCCTTTAAATGCAGCTAGTCTTGTTCTGCTCATAATCTCTAAAAGGCCAGTGGAGAATCTCTTTTCTCTGTAATTGGATAATTGTTCTCAGCTTTGTGCCCATGAGCCACACCATACAAGAGCCCTAGGTGTGAACTCTCTGGCACCCACATGGATCAGTTGAAGTTCCCCACAGCATACCCCCCCCCATAAAAAGAATTGCCCATAATCAGAACTTCCAAAAAGTGTCATTCACCAAGGGCAACATATTGTTTGTCTGTCTTAAAGACTCTCATTCAGATCACAGTAGCTAAGTGCCGACTACATTACTCTAAAAACTCACTTGGGCTAATATAAAACTTAAATCACCAAAATTAAAAAACTCTTCCCCCACACTAAGTCTATGGCCCATAAACCATACATCTTGCCCACCAAAAGCCTTGTAACAAGTATAATTTGCACCCCCACTCAAATTTCACTCTTTGTTTTAATTTCTCAGTGCCACCAGCCAAGGCAAAACATATTGGAGGATTTTTAAGTTACTACCTGAAAGCTGCAACCTCACTCCTCCTGTTTGCCACTTAGCAGCAGAAGGCCCACGCAGGACAATGCCACTCAGGACAAATGCTCAATGCAGGGAGGCAGGCTTCTGGGAAGAAGGGCAGAATCAAGACGGGCATTCTTCCCAAGTTTACAAGTCAGTGAGTCCCCCACCTTCACTGATGGGTAGTGAGTTACAGGGTAGAGAGAAACTAGCAGACATACTTGGACATGAAAGAAAATGACAGGAGATTGGGGCCAAACCATTTCTCCCTTCACAATGTCCTATTCATCCCTAGCAGTGCCTAGCAAAAATGTCTCATTTAGTGGATGCTCAATATATATGTAGTTATTGGCATGAAACTGAATTAGAAAGAAACCTGGATGTTTTTCCTGCTCTGTTTCACTGTCACCCTAACAGAAAACCTTTGCAAATGTGAAAGAAGCAAAGTGTCCTGAAGTGTACATTAATTCCTAAATCCCCCTAGTATACAGGGTTAGTTAAGGAATGAGATCTTTTATTGACTCTAAGAGGTTTAATTAGAGAGTCCTTTAAAATTAAGTTCACAATCAGTCATTTCTCACTCTCTGGCTCAGGACATGTTTTCAACCAGCTGTTTTAACCCGTTTTCCCCATGTGGACTAGTAGGAAATAGCAAAAGAGCCTTTCATTCTGGAAACATCACTGTACTTATTTTCCAGATGGCTGTCCCAAGGCTTAGCCAAGACCAGGCTTCCCTCATATCTGCATAATTGCACAGTATTGAACTGGAAAGGATGACACAAATCAGCCATAATAATGTTCTCATTACTCAGTTTTAAAAATCGAAGTCTAGCTAAAACAGTGATATTTCCAGGTTCCTTCCACACCTGCAATGGCAAAACCCAGGCTGGAACCTGGGCCATGACCCTGTGAACAGGACTCTCACGGCTGTGATGTCTTCTTCCTAGTGCTTGGACCAAGGGCCAGCATTTTTGTTGTCCTGTTGTAGTGGCTGCAATATCATACACAAGGAAAAATAGACACATGAGCTAAAACAATTACGATTCCACCAAAATTGCCTTACATGTTTCTCTTAGGGCCAGGGATGGGGAGGTGCAGACATTCTTCATCTAAAGCTGCCTGACCTCTATTTGATTGAAAGCAACATCTGGTCTCCAGGCTTCCAGCGGTGTTTCTCCTATTGAGAGGTAGCCAATTGCAGACAGATGTGACATTTCCTCAACACGTTGTGTTGACATCACTGACATATACCTTATTTGAACAATGGGCAGCCAGGCTTCTCAACACCTTTACACCCAAAGCAATTCCAGCCCAAGATGGCAGAGGAGCTATACTGTGGGTAGACTTTTCCACAGAGAGATGCAGAACATGTCCAGACCCCATGTTTTCTCTGCCCTATATCCTGTTACTTAAGCCCCAAACCATTCCCTTTCATACAATAAATGTGAATTGCAGAACTAAAGTCGCGAAAAGGTATATAGCCTATAGAAAAAAAAAAGACTACATCTTAAATTTCAGCCACCCAAAAAGCCCCACTTCACAGCCATGTGGTGACTTCATTCTTACTCCAGGACTCCAGCCTCTACCTAATTCATTCTTTCCTACCGACTTCTCTGTTCCCTTACTACCCTATAGTTCATGTGGTACACAGACAGGTTACCTCCAACTAAAGCGCAATTAGTTAGAAATGGAGACAGGATTTGAACCTAGACAGGAACTGAGTCCATACAACGAATCACTGTGCTATTCTCCCTCGAGGCACAAACCAAAAGTCCTCAGATCCACATGGTCAGGTTTAGTAGTTCTTTAATTAAAAATGTTAACTAAAACAGGAAGTCATTCAAAAGAGAAATGCAGACCTACATTTATCCTATACAGTTATTTTAAGTTAAATGGTATTTTTTAGCAACCCGTTGTTTTCAAGTATTTTAAAATCATTCACTAGCCTTATTGTGGTGATCACTTTGCAATATGTACAAGTATTGAATAATTATATTGTGCACCTGAAACTAATATAATATTATGTCAAATATACCTCAATAAAAAAAGAAAAGAAATAGAACTTGAGTTAGTTCAATTATGTAACTCATTCTAAAGCAATTGATTAAATCATGTCAATGTTCACTATCATTCAGCCAATTTCTGGTTTTTGCAGAAGTTGAAAATCCTCAGAAGTTTTTACAGAATATAATAAAAATTTATGATACATGTTTTGCTGAAGATATTTTAGTGGATATTTTTTGACTGCAGATACATTTGCAAACTTTTAAAATTGATCCTAAGGGAACAACAAAAAGAACAGTATTAAAATTTCTGTAATTTATCTTATAAAGTGGAATTATTTAGGAATTTGTGATCTAATATTTAAGCCTCTTCCTAACTATTTTAGATATTTGTTGCTTCATGGGAAAGAAATGTTTCAAATATCAAATTAATAAAAAATGTTCTTCAATAAAAACAAAACATAAACCTAGTCTTCCAAAACCAAGTCACTTTTGATGGATGCTTATATTTGGTTGAGCCACATAATTATATAGAAAGTTTCAATGGGCATAAAACAAGTTTTTTTGAAGAAACGAAGAAACACAACTGGCTCTTGGAAAACACAGAAATAAATTTTGAGCATTCAGCAGGCCACAGGTATCATTAAAATGTTTGCAAGAAAGAATGGAAAACATCAGTTAGACCAGTAAGGTGAGTAAATGGGTTAGTGCATGTAGATGCTGCTATTGCTAATGCTAATATATGATTATGCTATTAAATAAATATGCTACTATGTGGCATACCTAAATAGCACATAAACATCTCAATTTTAATTCTAAATTAAAATTAATAAAACAAGGGCTTAAATTTTACCCTATCTATTGGTTTAGATAGAAAATATTACCTTAATTCACCAAAGAAATAGCTCAAAGGAAGAACGTAAGAGGCTTAGGAACTGGCTAGTTATAGGAAGAAGAGAGAAGACAAAAGCAATTCTGAGTTTTCATATGCCAGGGTGCCTAAGAGAATGAATTACAGTGAGGATGAGAACAATTGATGGAGGTAAGACAGGATTATCAGACTATGTAATCAGTGTTATTAGTTTAAAATTAGCAGAATATTTAAGAGTAAATATTTATAAGGGCTTTGGGATTCAGTGTTGAATCTTGATATCAAAGTAAAGATCGCTGAGGCTATAAATTTGGGTACGTTTTCCAAGGAAAAGAGAAGAAAAGAGAGACCAGATTTTTGAAAGAACAGTAGAATCATTATGAAGTGTCAACAACTACAGCTTAGGGATGCAGAAGAATGCAGTAAAGGGTGGTCCATTTCTCTGCTGTCATGGCAGCTGGCACTCCTTCAGGAGCTTAAGGTACAAAATAAAACCACTTTCTTTTTAACAGTTTTAATGTCAACTACGTCTAGAAATGCCCTTGCTTCTTTCTTCCCTGGAGCCATCCTTTCATGATTACTCCAAGACAGCATGTAAGAGACAAGTGCCAGACATGAACATGGCAATATTCTCAGGGACCAACACAGGCTGGTGACTCCTAGGTACTATGCTTTTACAGTCAGTGAAATCTACTAACCCAGCATGTGGGCCCATCCCTCTCTAGAAAAAGAGATGAGCGTATAGTCCAAGGATCACTGCTACGGTCCAGCAATAGTGTTCATTTCACCCAGGGGCAAAAAAATTCTCCTTTCCCTGCCAAGTTGCACTCCACTTTCAAAGTTTGATCCTTCCCCTGGGCCCAGTGTTCCCGCTGTTATTGTGTTTTAATCCCATGTTCACACATACACACCACACTCTTAGCTATGCTATGTGCCTAAAATACTTTTCCTAACTTTCCCATCCCATTTCTAGAGCAGAGCAAGTCCCTTGCATCTCCGTCCCCAGGTTGATTTCCATTTCTGTCTCAGAATGAGTGATTTTCTTTAAGGCAAATCTCAGATCTGCTGTTTCCAGTTGTCTGAACTTCTGGAGAGCAAAAAGTAGATCTAATTGCTTAGTGAGAATATGTTAGAATGTGTTACCCTTCCCATTAAATCATTATTGTGATTTAGTTGTATGCATCAGAATTTTGAATAGATAAGGAAAAGCAATGAAGTAAATTGACATTTAATGGTAGAATTGTACGCTATTTTTTTTCATAGAGATTTTCCCAGCAAACCTTAAAGTCCTCTACTTAGTCATCTGCTGTTTAATCCGGCCCTTTTAAGTCTTTGCACTTCTTAATTTTTGCACTTCTACTAAGTGAGAAGCCCAGCACTGAAGGAAAAAAAAGTGATCCATGTTCCCCTGAGACTGGAGTTTTGGCAAGATTCCATGACCATCCTAAATTCACTGAGTGTCAATCAATGTCCCTAATATATCTGCTCAGGGTTATACATATTGGTATCCCCATTGAATCAGATATCATATTTCCAGATATTAAAATGTAGTGCTACTTCTTAGTTGTGTTCATTCTTTTTGCTAGATATCAACTTGAAGGGGGGAAAAATCACAACTCTTTTTAAAGTAATATTGTTCTCTCTACTCACTTTGGAAAATTAGAAAGTAATTAAAAATAAATAAAAATCATCCATAATCTCACTCCTCCTTGAAGTGGTTGCCATTTAACATCTGGTTATATTTACTAACCTCCCCCCCATTTTATATATTTAGCTAATTTTGCACAAACTTGTGATATTGTTATGTAACCTGACTTCTTAATGCATATTTTATTGGAAGAATTTCCCACTCTTTTAAAAATTATCAAAATCATTTTTGGTGTCTGCATATTTCTTCCCTATTTGTAAGACAACTAGATTATTTCAGTTTTCAATATATTATCACTACAATTATCAACTTGAGGGTAAATGTTCACTCATACTCAACAGCTTCCCATCTCAGACTAGTCCCTTGACTTATGTGCAAATCATCTGTTTCTTTACCTATAAAATGCAAATAACTATAAGCTTTCATTTCTAGGTGGCTTATAGTATTAAGGAGTTCATATTTGCGAAGTTCTTAGGATAGTACTTGGAACCTATTATGTGCCATAAAGTTTTGATGCAGATATGAGTAAATTTTCAGCCCTTATTCTTTTCACAGGTCAATCAAATATTAATGCAATGAACACTTTGTTCTCTGCCCTGTGCCAGGGTTTAAGAGAAAGAAGAGAGGATAAACTATAAGAAGCACATGCCATCCTTCTCATGTTTAGTGAAGCCTTTGGTGATTCTAGACAGGGCACATAGCACACAAAATATATGCATGACTTGATCTCCTCAGAAAGAAATGTTCTTCCTTCTACAAATCAATAGCTAAATAAATGGATGATTGGTTTCTATAATGAGAAGATAAAGTTTTACTCATTAGATCATTGCACAAAAACCTTTGTCTATTCTCAAAACATATCTTTTTTTCACTAAGGATTTTGTAAGCCTTTATTATTTTATTTCTTATGCATTTATAAGTTATGTTATATATCTTTATTGCCAAAATATATATTTTTAAAGTAGGCAGAAAGAAAAAAACACCAAAAATCTAACTAAGTGTAAATACAAATGTCATTTTGGTGCCTGTCTTTTCAGTGCATATTCAGACTGTTTTTCCATTTGTGCCCAATAAGTATAGTTTCTATTCAATGCTACACATATTATTTTATAACCAGCATTTTTATGTAACATAATATAAATACCTTTCCATATTGATAACTGTATAGCTATGTTATTTTGTAGAAATTCATTTTATGAGTATACCATAACTGACTTAAATGAACCCCGGTTATTGCAGTTATAAACTTCTCACTATTATAAACAAGACTGTAATAAACATCTTGAGATAAATGTCTCTGTATACTTGTCCAATTCTTTCCCTTAGGCTAAATTCCTCAAGACAGAATTGCTGATCCAATCATACATATATTCCAAGACTTTTGCCAAATTGCTGCCAAGAGCATAAACTTCCATCAGCAGAATGTGTCTTTTCCTATGTTGTTGTCAACACTGAGCAATTTCATTCTTGTAATTTCACCAATGTGATAAATAAAATGTAGTATCTTATATTTACATCTCTTTGATACTAATAAAATTTAAACTTTAAAAAAATGATATATAGAGAGTCTATGAGTAAGGGGCTGAAAACTAAAG
The DNA here is from genome assembly GCF_951640355.1 of Cnephaeus nilssonii. NCBI lineage: Eukaryota > Metazoa > Chordata > Mammalia > Chiroptera > Vespertilionidae > Cnephaeus > Cnephaeus nilssonii. Next base: position 23,070,239 of record NC_137081.1, on the reverse strand, counting down.
ATACTCATAATGTAGTAGTTCTTAAAGTTATTTTGGTTCTGATCTGATGAAAACTGGGCAGGAGCACACATACTAACAAAAGGTTGCTTGCAATTTCATACGACCCCTATAAGTCTGTCCGTGAGCTCAATGATGTCCACAGAGGTGTCTGCCTTAAATTAGAGCTCAATGGGCAACCACAAATTCACCACACTTCCACCCTGCTTCACTGGAACATGTCCAGAGAGTTTGTTTTCCAGTAGCAAGGCCCAGAATTAGAACTAATTCCACCAGCAACTTCTAAAGCTGTGCTATATTTAAACAAAGTCTCAGCATGAGAAAGGTAAGCAAACTAAAAAGCTCCAGCTTCGGTAATGGATGATTTGGGTAGACGAGCTATTTTTCTTCAAGGCATCCGAGGCAGCGAGGTCTAAGAGGGGAGACAGGACACTGGCAAAGGAGCACTGAGGTTGAGTCATTAATCCTCAGATAAGTCACATACAGCTCCAAGAACTATTAGGCCTTATGGATTTTATAAAGCTTATGGGGGGAAAATGAATACAGGCGAGCTTGTCTGAGAAAAATCTGCCATAAAATAGCCAATCTCCGGGACATAAATTAGGGGATAATTATTAACTTTTCTTAGTGATTTTTCATTTGACAATAGGTTTTATTATAGGTCTCCTGTAAACAGTACCTAAGAACATTTAAAAATAATACCATTTTTTAAAATGTGATTTACCACCCACTTATTGTGTAAAATGTCTTGTTCTCCTGAGACTAAGGATGTTCTATGCCAATAAACTATTTTAATGCATCATCTGTGGTCTCCTAGGGAGGCCACAATGCATGATAGATAGTGGGAGTAACCCACTGTGTTATTACAGAGGCTGTACTCAAAAGGATAATCAATAGATTGGTGTCAACCTGAGGAGCAGAGGGGGAGCATCACTAGTGGATTTTTTTCTTGGCTTTGACTTGAAAGTATTGGTATTCTATGTTTCTGCCAGTGACCTGCATGATGGAATAGTTAGCAGAACAGTAAGCTTTGCAGGTGACACAAATCTAGAGTGGCTGGCATTTTGCATTGGAAGATTAAATGCCCTTGCGTATTTGAAAATTGTTTAGGAATAAAGAGAATTGAACGTGAAAAGGGTAAGTGAAGGAGAGTTTCACTGGACAGAAACATGAGCTACCAACTGAAGACACACAAAGGGGAGAGGACCTCCCTGACTTGAAAAAAGAAGGCAACCAAAAAACATTTAAAAATCACATTTGAGGATACGATGACCTTCAATTTTAAAATGAAACCATTCACTAATTTACTCAGTAATATCAATCAAGCACCTACTCTGGGCCAGTCCCTCTAATGCTGAGAAATGTAAATATAGGCACCATTAACCTGTCTTTCCAACAGATCATTTTTTATAATGGAATGTGTTTTACTAAGAGCTAAAATCCAGGAGCTTTCTTCTCAGTTTTGGAGGAAGCATGAAAACTCTAGACCATTCAGGGAGGGGCACATAACAAACAAGTTCAAAAGTTAAGAGATTGAAAAGACCAAGTAGGTGGGGTTTTTCAGCCTAAAGAGTGAATTAAAAAAGGAACCAACTATTTTTCATTTACTTAGAATGGGAATTCTTTTAAATGGGCCTGAATACTGTGTGAGGATATATATATATATATAAACAATGTTGAGGGTAGTTAAAGTTAAAATAGGATTTAGGTGGATAAGATGGGAATCTCCCTTGAAAAACTCTGAAAACATAATAATCCCTGTTGGCTAGAGCCCCCGTTAAATGAAGGATATGGTTCATGGCTTCTTGTAACTTTACTAATTGATTCATCTCCATGAATTCTAATCCGTGCATGCTTTTCAGATTTTCAAATTGGAAATTAGCCCATCACCAGACCAAGAGTAAATATTTTCTGGACTTGTTCTATTCTTAGACATTTATCTCCCTTATTGAATTACAGTTTATCTTACCCACTGTCTCATGATCCTACAACTTGAATTGATATATGGGAAGGGGTCCCCTAAATTGAAGTATTACAACTATTTTAGAGTTTGTGGATATTTCTCATTATATATGCACAACTCAATTCTGTAGATGCTCTTTTTAACCTTTCAAGCATTTATTTCTAGTAATGGTTTTATAATTTAAAAGGTAATATTTGTCTACTAACGGTTTGGAAAATTTATTTAGAGAATACAGAAAACTCAGGAAAGCAAAAGGAAAAAACATAAATTGCCCAAACCCTATTATTGCTCAAAGATAACCATTATTCACATTTTTATTTCATCTGGACTGTAATTTTCTGCATTTATGCTTTCCCTCTTTGACACACACTTTCATATGGAGGACATTCCCATAGGCTCACCCAGATTTGGACAACTGGGCTGCAGCATACAAAACATAGCCTTTGGTTTATTCACAATTCCCACAGTTACTGTAGGAGTAACTGTTTCTTCTCAAATTCTGGCACGGTAACAATGTAAAATAGTAGGTGGAAATGTGACATAGTATTTATGAGTTTAACATTAGACTTCCTGAGATCAAATCTACCCTGTCTCATTGGTGTGATCATGAGCAAGATAGTTAATAACTAAGTCTGTTTCCTTATAATTAGAATAGCTAGTAGCCTACCTCATGAGCTTATTGTGAGCATTAAATAAATATTCATAAAACATGCCCAGTACAATGTCCTTCACACAGAAGGGACTCAGTGTTAGCACTTGTTTTTCATATTATTATTTTTTTATTATTATTATCATCATTATTACTATTCCCCAAGTGAGAGCTACTGCTCTGTGTACGTATATGTGTGTCGCCTGCTTTGGGGGAAGTTAGTGATCACCTGTCCATATTAAATGTTTTTCTAAAATATTACCTTTTTATTAAATTTATTGGGGTAACATCTTACCTAATAAAAGAGAAACATGCAAATTAACCATCACTCCACCACGCCCACAGCCAATCAGAGTGAGTATGCAAAGTAACCCAACAAAGATGGAGGTTAACTTGCATATGCAGGTGCAGAGTGGCTAGGAGGGGCATGACACCTGCTATGAGGGAAAGGGGGGGCAGCAGAGGGAGCTACAGGAGCGTTGCTGTGGCCAGAAGTGAGGACTTGCCGGCTCCCGGGCGGCCGGGGAGCAGGGTTGTGCCGGCTCCTGGGCTGCTGGGAGTGAAGCCAGGGGAAGGAAGGCCTATTCTTGCACAAATATCGTGCAACGGGCCTCTAGTTGGTTAATAAGATTATATAGGATTCAAGTATACATTTCTAAGAAACATGATCCATATATTTCATTGTGTGCCCACCACCCAAAGGCAAATTATCCTCCATCCCACATCACATTTTTGGCTCCCTTTACCCTTTACTACCCTCTCTCCCCCTTCCCTCTGATAAGCACCATACTATTCTCTATAGGTTTCAGTTTGATATCCCTCATATGAGTGAAATCATATGGTTCTTAGCTTTTTCTGACTGATTTATTTCTCTTAGCATAATATTCCATCCATGTTATCACAAATGGCAGTATTTCATCTTTTCTTGTAGCTGAGTAATATCCCGTAGAATGTATGAACTACACCTTATTTATCCCAAGCATCTACTGAAGGACACTAGTTGTCCTTAAATATAACTTTTAAATGTCTGCATAATAGTCCATCATTTGCACTTATTCCAAGTTCTTTAACAATTCCCTATGTAGGATAAGTAGGTTGTTTATAAAATTTAGATTGTTATAAATAGTGATGTGGAATTAGAGAATTGCAGAGCTTGTACAAGTTCAAAGGTCTTAACACATGTTGCTGAATTACCCTCCTGAAAGTCTGGATCATCTTACAATGCCACTTGCAGTATACAGAGGTCACATGTTGGATTTTAGGTGGAGCCTTTCACTCCACAAGGCCCTATTTAGCTTCACTTAAACCTCAGGATAATAATAAAAATAGGTGCTTTTTTGCTTATTAATATTCACCTTGATTGAAATCAAGCTTCAGAAAAATGAGTTTAACTCCTTTTGACTTCATGCCTCTCAATGCCAAGAACCACTTCGCCAGTGTATGATTAAAAATTCACCTGTTCATTTATTCATTCTGCTTCCGTGCCTTCTGTAGCAAACGAATGCAAAATCTTAGGACATTTCCTCCAAAATCTTGGGACTTTTCCTCCTGCTTTCTTTTCCATACCTACTGTCATCTGTCATCAACTGAACAGATGGCCTTCCTCCTCTCTGGCTAATGCCATTACAATAAAAACCAAACAGATCTCTCTCTATTCCATCTCTTCATTTTTCATCTTCCTCCACCTTGCTCCCTTAGTTATCTGATAATGCTGGTCTGCACTAAAAATCTTCCAGAGGGCCCATAAAGTCTAAAGTTATTCATCTGGGATTTAACATCATTTAGATAAAAGTATGACCAGACATTGTTGGCTTTGAAGCTGGAGGGGTCCACTAGCCAAGGACTATAGGCAGCCTCTGGAAGCTGGAAAAGACAAGAAAACTGATTCTCCCATTGAGCTCCACAAAAGAACACAGCTTTGCTCAGACCTTGACTTTAGCCCCACAATACCCAATTTGGATTTCTTATCTCCAGAAATGTACAATAATACATTTATGTTGTTTTAAGCCATTAAGAAAATGATTATTTTATAGCATCAATAAAAAAATTAATACAAGATGCATCATAGTGTCATGGAAAGAGTATAAATTTGGGGTAAATATATCTGGATTTTTATCCCAGGTCTGCCATTAACAGTGTGATGCTGGACATGTTTTTGTTTTTAACTTCTTTATAACTCAGTTATCTATAAAATGTGGGGGAAATGCTTACATCATGGGTTGTCATGATGATTAAATCACAACTTTTTTATATATTTAATGCTCAAGATAGTGTGTCTGGTATATAATAGTCAATCTACTAAATCTTTAAAAAATATTCCTTCTATTCCTTTACTATAACCTTTAACCACATTCATTCTTTAGTCATTGCTATGTGGGAATTTGCCTTATCTTTGCCAGTATAGTGTGGGTAATCAATGTCATATTTTTAATTATTACTTCTTTATACCAGGTTCTAAGCACACAGTTAGCCAGGTGGAGAGAGGGAAGGAAGGAAGGAAGGAAGGAAGGAAGGAAGGAAGGAAGGAAGGAAGGAAGGAAGGAAGGAAGAAAGGAAGGAAAACAAAGTTGAATAAATTTATCAATTTTCAGACAATATTTTCTATTGTATAATTTTGAAATATTCTGCCAATCTGGATATAAAAGAAAAAAAATGCTTCATAAAATTCTTCCCAGGAGAAGAGAAATAAGAGTAAATATGTTTTGTTGTGTTTTATAATTAAATTTTAGCTTTTTATAAATGTTCTACATCAATCAATGGTAGTTTCAAATTGTAAATAGCTTCTGATGATCAAAACAAACAGCAAAAATAGGCCACAAATTGATACAAATAATTTTCTCTCTAAGGTGTTGATTGAACAAAATGGAACCTCATTGAGATCCAATTAAGAAGAACTCCCCAGGGAGCCATAAATGACCCAATGCGTCTTCTGGGTTTACAAAAATAGCTCATGGAGTGAAAGAGTGTCTGCTGCTTTTACTTTCAAGTTTGCTCAAAGTATTGTTTTAAAAATCATCTTAGGAATCGGTTGCATATCAACATAAAGGTTTCCCATATTGGTTAGAGGAAGCAAGGGAGAAAAAATGAAAATAGGGAGGGAGACTAACACTTCATTTACGCCGCTCATCCCAAGACCTTACTGAGCACTTTCACATGCATCTCATTTAATTAAGGACATTTGAAATTGCAATTTGTGGACACCTAAGTAATCCACTGGGTCGTGCTGATAACAAATTGGTCTCATAATGCTCGAATATAGACTTAAGCCCTGAGTTAAGGGAATTCAGCTCTTGTTGAATTAATGAAATATCTTTAGCCTAGCAGAATTTGTTTCTTAATGTTTTATTCTGCAATAAATCAAACTCTATTTTCTCAGGTACAATCTTCTAGTTTAATTTTCAAGGAAACAAACTAAAAAACTAGTAGCTCCTTTTTATAAAAAAAAGAAACAGACCAGGCCCTGATCCACCATGAAACACGGTGCACTTTGAAAGTAGCAGGTGGGACTTCTCTCTCACCACCTGATTTCTCACAGGCAAAGGGACAACTTGTTTACCGTCATCACCAACATCCATTAAGCACCTAATGGCATGGAGACTTATGCAAAGAGAGTTCCAAACACAGTTTCCTGTACTCCTCACCTTCTTAAATCATGCAAAATTAGCTCTGTTTGACTACAGATTTGCAGAGGATTCTTCTGGTACCTGGTTCCAAGAGCTTATTACTCTGAGAAAATTGTGTTCAATCGCAATTCATAAAAACAGACTGTCAGGCTGCCAAAACCTGTCATTCTGGGCTTTATTCGTAGCATTTTTGTTATTGTTATTGTTAAGCATTACACCTGAGCAAGAACTATTTTCTGGAATTTGAGTTCAAAACAATTAACTACGAAATGATCTTTTATCTTTCATTTCAAGTCTCATCTGTATCTCAGTATAAAAGTATGCAAATTTAATGCAAGACTAGGAATGACCTTTCAAGGAAGAAAGTCACCAATCATCTCATGACTGGATAAAAGTGCCCAAGTATAGATTCCAATTTCATTTATTCAACCCTAATTGCTCACTGTGCGCCACAGTGCTTATGGCATCTTATTTAGCACTCACAATAACCCTATCAAGTAATTACTATTAATGTCTCTGTAGGTGATGACATTAAATCTTAGGGAGGCTAAAAAACATACCGAGCTGTATAGCTGGTCAGTATTAGTTATGATTGGACTCCATTTCTGATTTAAGTACTTTGCTCTTTCATCATCACTTACTGCTTTCTTACATCCCCCCCACCCACACACACACACACAAACACACACTCCTATAATAGCTGCAACCACTCTCCTCGCCTCCATTTCAATGGTTCTCTGCTATGCTTTAAATATCTGTTTTATCTGCAGGTAAAATATGCTGATTGATTGGAACTCTACCTGATTTACTTAGAGTTTATTTTAACAGAATGATACAATGTTTATCTCCAAAACATTCCTTGGGCAGTTTGAAAATTTCAAAGCTGTTGGGTCCAATAATATGACAATTATTAATTTGTGGCATCCCTATGTGGAGACATGTGCTAATCATTTCCTTTTCTTGTTCAAGTCACTCCAAAAAAGAATCGAACTTCAACTAGAATGAAGAAGAAACCAACTAATGAGCAGTTGTATCTGTTCATTTCCTCTGTGTTTTACGTTGGGTAGAGAAATTACTATCACAGGCTTTGGAAATTCTGGCACCAGCATTTATTAGCTTTGAGTGTTGTGTAAGTCATGTATAGTCCCACAAGCTCTCAGTTTCTTCATCTCTAAAATGTTAATAACAGTAGTAATGAATAGTTTATAAAAATAGTATGACTCATATAATCTTTCAAAGCATAAATAAAATATATATTTATGAGCTTAGCATAATAAAGGAGAAATGATAAGCACTAAACAGTCACAAAAATTTATTTTATGGCTTTTTGTTTCCAAATGTGAATAGAAGAACTAAACTTGGGTTCCCATCAACTAAATTATTTAATCAGTTGCAGCATTGTCCTCTGATTCTTCCAAGCCATTGCAAAGCTTTCCAACAAGTTATTCCAACCAGAAACACCACCAGTGAAGATTATGACTGATATTAAACATTCACTGTCTTTCCAAGGAATATTAGGGGGAAAGGACCACAACAGTTACATGTTTTCCTAGGGTCAACTTCAACTATTTTTATGAAAGGTGTGAAATGGAAAAGTTTTGTGTGTTTTATCCCCCATAGAAAAAGACAAAAAGAAATTTCCATAGAAATGATTTCTCTGGCATTTCTATTAAAATACTAGACAATTACATCTGAGATGTTTTTATTCCAAGATAGAAAATTCCATGATAAACAGAAATGAAAAGGTGAGGATTTCTTGGTTCTTATCATTGAGTCCCAGTTGCACAGTGTTAATCACTGTGATGTATTGTATCTCATTTAGTTCTGTCAATAGTATTCCCACTGTTTCAGCACCACAAGAAATAAAGAAGAAATTCCAACACTGCAGCACCATTTGCCACAATACTTTAGTACCTGTGAGCAGACATTTAGGAATAATGGGAAACACTAAAGTTGGATTCAGGGCTTAGGAGATCATCATTTCCCGGATCTAACTCAATACTTTTCCATCCTCAAAATAACATGCTTTAACTGCTATGGCAAGAGGAATTCTAGTTCAAACAGCTTATTCACAACAGCAGAGGGTGTGTGCACCAGGTACACTGGACTCAGCAGGGCTCACCAGAGCCCCAAAAAAGAAACACACCTACAGTCAAGAGATCTCAATCCAAAAATGGTTTTCTACATTTCCTATGGGAATCCCTAGGAAGTTCCTTCACAAAACTCATATTATTTTCTCTAAATTAGGGAAACTTGGGATGTCACCTGATAGGGATGGAAGGTAAGCTACCTAGCACTACATATGTTAAATGCTTTAATTCCATGATGGAATGGATTTCATGTTAATGATTCTAGGAGCCCCACTTTGGGGAGTTTCCTTGCTTCTTCCAATATGGTCCATCACTAGGCCACCAGAGAGCAAACACTTTGATGACGCCACACATCAACAAGCTACCATGTTTTATGGGACTCTCTGCTGGGAAGTATATTTTGGAGTAAGACTGTCTACCAACAGACCAGGAAGAGAAGACAGTAAATTTACCTTCATTTATAACATATTACATCAGCACAAAAATATTTCATTAACCAAATCCCCTGTGTCGTTCCTTTTAAAGTTCCCTAGAGCCAGGCAATCTGCTTTTTTATTCTTGAGCCTTCCCTTAAAATTTTCATATCAAAAGTGCTCTGGCTGTTAAAGAATACATTTTTGTATGGCCATTTTGGGAGTGAATCACATTGGTTAAGTTCTTATTGATATGAAAAAAACTAGAGAAAACTTTCCATTTGACCCACAAAAGCTATGCTTTTGGAAAACTAATAAATAGAAAAATTCAATTATAAAAGTCTTACAATGTTTTTATATTTTGATTGCCAAAAAATATACCATTTCTACATCATAATCCCAAAGTAAAGAAAGGAAGGGGGGAAAGAGAAGGAAGGAAGACAGAGAGGGATGGAGGAAGGAAGGAAGGAAGGAAGGAAGGAAGGAAGGAAGGAAGGAAGGAAGGAAGGAAGGAAGGAAGGAAGGAAGAGGAGTTTAAATGTTTAAATAGTGGGTATAAACATGTATTCAAATTTCAATCAAACAATGTATACTGTGCTCATTCAATACATATTTAACTGATACTGGAGTAAATGGATGAAAAGCTTCAGATTATTATCAGTAATATTTATAGCAGTATAATGCATTAACCAGGCACTGTTACAAGCATTTTATAAACATAAACTCATTTAATCTCAGAGTAATCCTAGAATTTGGGTGCTATTTTTATCTCCACTTTACAGAAAAGAAAACTGAGACACAGAATTTTAAGTAACTTATCCAAGAGCACATGACTAGTAAGTAGCAGAGCCAGGATTTGGACCCAGGCAGTCTAGTTCCAGAGTCCATGCTCTCACCACTGTATTTTCTAACTCCAATTGGCTTAAACAATGAAGAAAAGCTTGGGAAGTTGAGGGTTATAGTAAGTTCCAAGAGTGACATAATCAGTGATCAATGTTTTTACTTCAAAAGGACCCAAGTTCTTTTTATCTATCTATCTTGTCATATGTATTGTTGCTTTCATCCTAAGCCAGGTTCCCTTGGTGGATACTGATTATCTGTTAGCATTTGGAAACACAGAAGAGAGAGAAATCTGGGATGCACCAATATTTGAGAGTCAACCTAATTGTCTACTATAGTGTTTTGATTTAGAAATGGCTGCAAGCTTACAGAGAGACCAAGTTTAACATGCTGTCTTCAAAATAATCATGTCATAATGACTTCATCGTAAACTCTATGAATTGGAACACTTTAGGTTAAACATTCTTTGATTTTATTAATTCATTATATTTTTGTTAACATTTCTCAGGGTAAAAATATTCCTAGAGAAATATTTTTGTACATTAGGTTTTAAATAAATCAAAATTAAGCTTGCATCATTTGCCATATTGGTGACTTAGAAGGGAAGCATCATGAAATAAAAGGAAACTTCGGCACTGACTTGCTCTTATGGTATCTTAGGAGCAGATATGTTCCATCATTCCCCTATTATCTGCCCATTTTTGTCCACATAATAAATGCAGAAATGGACCTTAGGCAGGTCTGATGTGTGGGCCAGCTCAGAGATTTTACACCTGAGAAAATGATCTTTGATTCAGTTGGTCTTACAGAGAATACTCAGGAAAGTTCCCAGGCTATTGTTTCTTTACCATGAGCTGGCATAGAGGCAGGCCGAGTCCTCATACCATCAGCAAAGGACGTGAGAATACAAATATATCCCAATAATGAAAAAGAGGCACTTCTCATCAATGCAAGGACTCCGTCTTCATGCAGGTGTTATGAGAAGCTGTTGTGTGTGCTTAGAGAGATCTAGTGACCTGGAAAGACTTCATCTGGAAGCACACCTTCTTTTCTCCTGCTTTTGTAATGATCTTCAGTTTCCATAACTTTTGCCATTAAGGAAACATTGTATTCTATAACTGTGTCTATTGGCCTTTTACTATCAATCACACCACTCCCATAGAGACACTCATGCAGTTACACAGGAAATTGAACAAGAGCAGTTTGAGAGTCATTCATTTTCTGTAAAGTTTTTATGTACTGAACCTAGAAATGGCTGAAAGGCAATTTTCCGAGGTGTCCTATATGGTTCTGCTCCTAACCAGGAACACCCTAAAATGATTGAAGGGATCTACTTACATGAAGTGTCCGGTGGGTCGATGAGAATACTTTTGCCTTGGCAGTGAGAGTAATTCTCTATTGAGTTGAATTTTTTAGAACCTTACTACTCAAAAGAGTAGTTCGTAGACCAGCAGCAGCCACTGAAAGCCAGTGTCTGGGGGCCTCCTCCAGAACTACTGATTCAGAATCTGAATCCTGACAAGATCCCCAAGTGGGTTCTATGCACATTACAGTTTGAGTAACTATCACTGCTTTAAAGGACTGCCTTCTTTGTCTTACATTTTACTTCCTCACATTCCTTCATTAAATAGAAAATTCATATTGGGTCAGTCAAATACCCATATCTGGAGTCATAACTTCAGAATAATGCAGTAAATGAGACAGACATACACAGATGATATACCCCTCCATAAGTACCTGTGCTACTTCTAAGATTCTAGATATTCTTACCTTCAGAGCCACTAATATAATACTAATTTAACTAAATGTAACTGTTTCAGCTGAAGTAAAGTGATTTAAGACAATATCACTGGCATTCTCAAGCACATGAAGGCTGGTCACATGAGAATACTACAAAAGACAGAAATACCATAAAAGATAGATGACAAAAGACAAATACTATAGAAGACAAAAGCCATCAAAACCTCACACCTCAACATTCCAGGAACAGGAGGTATAAATTCTGCAAGAGGACTATCTTACCTAATAATAGACAAACATGTAAATTGGCCATACCTCCACTACACTACCAGCCAATCAGGAGTGACAGGCAAATTAACCCAACAAAGATGGCAGTTAATTTGCATACACAGGTGCCGAGTGACAGGGGCTGGACGCTTGCATCATCGCCATGGCAATGACACAGGCGTTCTGCCCCACCCCTGGTCTCTCAGGGCCTCTGGGCAGCGTGGGAAGGCCAGGGAAAGGAAAGCCCATTCTAGCACAAATCTTCATGCATTGGGCTTCAAGTTAAGAATAATAGTGAGAAGAACCATTCCTGCTTCTGTCCTTGATTCTGGGATCCATGTACTTTGGCAGTAGGAGAAACACCACCATACACTGATCACTGATTCTACCTGCCATGATAGAATTCCAGTGTGTTTTCTCTTAAATGAATAATTAAACCAATCTTTAGTTGTTCATTCCACCATTCCAGTGGATCAGTTGTTTCTGAATGGTAGATTATGTAATAAATCATTGATAGTAGAGCTAATCTCCTCAACTCCCTACCTTAATGAACCTTACTCCACAGGTGACAGGGCCCATGTGGATGCATATCTCCATTCCAATTATGCCTTTGGAGAAATAACAACAGGAGGGTTCTTTAACCCATTTGGCCCTATTGCGAGAAAGACTTGGGCCAAAATTTTATTTATTGCTTGTGACTGCAAGTCCCCGGTTGACTGGTGGATCTTAGAATTGTTTTGTATTCTGAGAAATTTGCATCAATTCAAAGACAGTGTCTGTTAATCCCCCATTTTTTGAATATTTTTCTTTCTCCAATATTTTTTTTCTTCTATTCCCTTTCCCAAAGTCACTCTTATAGATGGAAGACTTAGGTGTGTATTGGAAAACAATAATATAAACTAACAACACTCTCTGGTCTCCTTTATTTTTCTTTATAACATTCATCATTACCCAAAATCACAGCATATGTTTATTTGGTTTTCTCTATATTCTATTTTCCTAATTAATATAATATAATATACTAGTAATATAATATAGGAGGACTAAATGTCTTATTATCACTGTATCTCAAGCACTTAGAAGAACTGGCCCTTAATAAACAATGAATACTTGTTAAATGAATGAACATTTCTGTTACATGGGTTGACAATGAATACCAAAAGCTTTAAAAATGTGTAAAGCCTATGGCCTCTGAACATTTATTTTTAGGAAATACCTAGATATGAGTAAAATTTAGTATTCGAAGAACTCTTCATCGATAGCATAAAATTTGAAAAAATTACCTAAATATACAATGAGAGATTATTCATTCACTCATTCAACAAATACTTTGATTGATCACTAAGTACCAGGCATGGGGCTAGGTACAAGGGACACTATAATTAACAAAACCCATATGATTCCTCAAGGAAAACAAAGAGATAGATGTCAAGAGACAATTTTACTTTTTATTATTTTAATACAGAAAATAACTGATGTCAGTTTATAGATACTCCACTAATAACAGCAATAATAATGAGGATACTTTATATTTGCATAGCACTTCTTTCAAAGTAACTCTCTAGCTATTATATTTCTTAAAATTAGGTCATATTAAACTGCTCCTGAACTTTATTATTAGATATCTTCTGAGAAGAGAATTGAGAGAGTTTTGGCCCTTTTACATTAATTATGGACATATAAAACGAATTAATCAAATTCTGCTGTATTTGCTATTACTGTCAATGGTGGGGGGGAAAGCCACTCTCAGCAGGGTTTAGAGTAGGATGCAGCAGAGAAGATTATGCAAAAACAAAAGTTCTTAAAATGCTTTAATTTTAAATAAGCCCTAAACCCATTGTCTTGATGAAGCATCATTAAGAGTCTATAAGAATACTACCATTTTGCAGATTCAAGTTAATTAGCAAACACAGATTTACAGGGAATTTCAGGGCCAAGGCTCTGGAAAGGGACTCAACAAGGTAATCAATGACATATGTTTTTTGACCAAAAAAAAAAAAAAATACTTTTGACCTCAATCAGCTTAGATGGCCATCTCTTTCCTTCAAACTTACCCTCTTTTGCTTTTTTTTTTTTTTTTTTTTTTATGGTCAGGTTGTGCTAATGTAGCCATAGGCAGGGCTACCTTTAGGAAATGCAGGGCCCCCGGCAAATATTTTTGTTGAGTCTCTGCCTATATAAACAATTTTATTTAAAAAAAATCTTACAAAATGTATGGGTCTGTGTGAAATATAGTTAGAAAAGTTAGAATAAGGACTGGAGATAGCCAATACATAGACCCATACCCATAACTCAAGCCTAAGGGTTAACAGTGAACCATCAGTAGCTCAGGGCTCCAAATTCATTCTGTGTCAAATGTGATTGAGTCACCCAAATCAGTCTGTGAGCACTATTCTGGTGGTCCAACATATCAAGATGCCATGAAAGAAATGCCATTGCTAGTGAGTACAACCCACTCTACACCCAAGTCCCACAGATCACTAAGGCATCTGGTCAACCCCATACATGAGGTAGAGGATCAGAGAGCATCCTAAAGGTTGAAATAAGGACCAGAGGCCTTGCTGGCCCAGGTCTAGTGTCAGGGTGCTTCATCCAGATGATGCTGGCCAGTCCCAGTCAATCTCAAGAACCAGAGAGAAACTTAGACAATTTTGAGGAAGGGACCCAAAATACATAACCCCCTAAGGCAAGCGTCAGGGTGGGGGCCTTGCTTACCAGAGTTTAAGGGTAATATTAGCCACAGGTGTTTTAATATGAAGTTCAGAGGATGTTGATTTAGAGGATACATTTGGAGTTTTGTGAAATACATTTATTTGGATTGCCATTGTTTCCATGTGTAATTAAATTATTACTAGCCTTCCCAATGCAGAAACAGCTTCCGGAAATACTCATTACCCAGCACTGTGTTACAAAGGTGCAGGGCCAGAGGCCATGCCATAATATGACATTTGCATCAAAAGAACATGGGTAATGACAGGAAACAAAGTTTGAAAGAAGGGAGCCAGAAGCTAGTCTGTGGAGATTTTTTTTTTTAATCATAACATCTCACATATGAAAGGAATATAATGGAAATTTTCTCATATTTAGAAATATTAATTATTTACATACAATTACCAATAACAAGGTGCAAGATCAAAAAAGCTTAAAAACCATAATACAAATGCTAAAGAAGAGAAGGAATAATCTTTTGCTTTTCTATACAGAAAATGTTATAAAATCATTTTCACATAATGAGATGCCTAAAGAGTTTACAACCCAAGAAAAAGTATTATAGAGATACGTTAGTCAATCTACTAATAGCTCTATAATGTTTCTGGATTTTGCAATTTTTATGACAGTCAACTTTTAAATTTTAAGTCACTGTGATTTCATCTCTCATTCTAAATATATATATATATATATATATATATATATATATATATATATATATATATCACTTTGTATTCCGTTTTTAAGGGCTATTAAAATTGTATGAGCTCAGAAAACCTAGATCTATTCCTCTTTATAGGGCAACATTTTACATAATTCAAAATATCTGACCTGTCAATTGAAATTCATCACTGGCTATAAAAAAAATACATGTCGATTCATGAGTTCTTCTGCATAGGAACTACAGTATTTACTCCCCAAAAGAAGTCATTCACACTTAGAATCAAATAAATACACATATTCTTATTAAATGAGACATTCACCAGATGTAAACACACTCACAAATAATCGCTTACCTCTTCAATCTGACTGTTAGGAGATGGAATCATACTAGTAGTGTGTCTGGAGAAGTTCCTGTTCCTGAAAATTCGTTTATTTCCTAAGCAAGGTTGACATTAATTTCATCTTTGTTTTCCTACCAGCTCCTACTTTCATGAGATTCTCTTGGGAGAAGTTCCTAAAGTATTGAGGACTGTGGCGGCCAGCTGTGCAGGGCTGGGCTAAGGGCCAAGGTGTAAATATGTGCAAGGTCACCAGGTCAGCAATCCTGGCAGGGTTCTGCTCAGGCTGCATCCTCCAAGGGGCAGTTCTCCACTCCATCGCTGGGGAACCTGACTCCCACAGCCACATATGCTGTGTATGACCCACACACTACAGTGGAATCTGAGCACTTGAGTGTAGGTGGTCACTTTCAATGCAGCAGATGGAAGAGAAGAGCAGCATACCATGGGGAGTATTAGAAAGCTGGAACAGTTTAGAGCTAATCTTGTATCATCTGATTGTAAAGCATTTTCCATAGGCTAAGTCAGGCATAAGATAAAATGCATCCTCCTACAGTCAATATGAAAAGAACGGGTTATGACCAGCAACTTACTCTACATTTAGCTTCCATAATTAACCATTCTCTTATTTTCTGAAATTGTGTTGGCTCAGTGGTCGGCAAACCGCGGCTTGCGAGCCACATGCAGCTCTTTGGCCCTTTGAGTGTTCTAACGCCACTTCTTCAAAATAGACTTGCCCAGGCCAAAAACCGACTTCTGCGCATGGGCCACGAAGTTTCAATCGCACTGTACGTGCGCACCCGCACGTGGTATTTTGTGGAAGAGCCACACTCCAGGGACCAAAGAGCTGCATGTGGCTTGCAAGCCACTGTGTTGGCTGAAGCAATTAATGTGAACTATGCTAACAAAAACAAAATCTCAAAGGGTTAACAAAATAAAAGTTTATTTCTAACCTATACAAAGTTCAGTACAAATGCTTGTGTGAATCTCCTCTAAATAGTGACTCAGAAAGCCACTTAAAGAGAAACTGGGCTTTCTGTATATGCCAGGACTGCAGGTGGCGTTTATCACTTCTGCCCACATTGCATTGGCCAGAACCCAAACATGTAGACTCACTTAGCTGGAGGAGAGACTGGGAAGTATCACTTAAACTGTATGCAGAGAAACGACAGGAAACAGATTTGGTGCCACTGGTGGTGTCAACATGAACCAGCTGAACCTTGAATTTCAATGTCAGTTCTCCACACACCCACAAACACATTTGCATGCTGGGAAACCCTTAAACATCTCCACTTATTGCTGGCAATCACTGATTTGATTTTGTGCTTTAAATTAATATAGAATGGTTATAATTTGATTTGTACAATTCTTCATGTGTTTCAGTAAATCAATTGAACATCTCTTTCCTCTCATTTGGTTTTATGTGGATATTTGCTGCATGGATTAAAGCTGGTAGAATAAATATTTAAAATTCAGAAACGTTCTCTCTTTTATCAATCCACCATCTATTCCATTCTCTCTGGTTAACTCAGTTGATACCTTCTGGCCTCTGTCATATTTATTTCAGTCCAACCTCCTTCCCACAAGAATTTTACAAGGCACTTGCAGTTAATTTGATGAACTAATTTGAACTAAGGACTTACTTAGGTTGGTTAATAATGGCTTCAAATATCGTCACCCCCTTGTCCGAATTTGCATTGTAACCATTAGTTTTCAATGTTTTCATCAATCCTTCTTTATTTTGAGCATTTCCTCAATTATGTTTCAGTAAGTGTCAGCCTCGAAAGATGTTGATGGGGTGTAAATAGGTGAAATCTCCCTCTCAACCAAGTTCAGCCCTCCTCACATGGCTACACACTGTAGCTCTTTTTCTTACAATTCCTAATGCACCTGAGAATATTACAGGTCATGGGAAATTCTGCCATTAAGATTTCTGTTTTCAGCTTTCCCCAAATCCTTCAGCCACAAAAGGTTTGTGGTTTCTCTTAATTGTTTTTTGGTATGGGGTTTTATTGTTTATTTTTGTTTTTACACAACTTTTACACAAGTCATGAGAAATGTCCAATGGAAGCATTTTTAAGCCCAACAAAGGGCCAGTAAGAGCAATAGTTGCGGCCAGGGATTTTCTCATGGCCTCAGCAGCCATCCTCACTCTGTTTGTGGGGTAGCACTAGTTTCAGCTTCCCCTCCCTTCCAATCCCACGTGTTTGTTGAGCTCTTAATTCCATGTTTTACCATTCAAAATTAACATATTCCCAGTGATAGATTAAAAATATATATATATGTGAATCTAAACATTCAGTCCCCTCATGGGAATCCCAATCTCTCTCTTTTAAATTAAAGGATAATCACAGTCAGCATCTCTGTTTTATTTAGTCTTTTCCACATCAAAAAATTTAAATCAAATTTTAAATTTTCCCACTTTGGGCTTTGCACTTAAAAAGAAGAGAACTTTGTGCTCTCAGAGGGAAGGACTTTTAGGGGGAAAAAATAAACCAAATAAATCCAATAAGCCCCCTGCCAGCAGTTGCCCTTCTTGTCTAGATTTTACCCTCTGGGGGGGAAAAATAAACTTTCCATTTGAGTCTCCCTTGCTGACAGTCTCTTCTAACTGCATCACAAACTGAACTTTAAAATAAATAAATGGATAAAACCAGCTGCTATGGGATGGGAAATACAGAGATGTGTGAGTAGAACATTCTGAGAAAGGAAACTTCAGCATCATCTGAAAACATCTAAGTCAGTGTTTTTGATATGGCCCTAATATAAATGGAGAAATAAGGAGGTGTTTTTTTAGCCATAGTGAGTGATGATCACATCAAAATAAAATGTAAAGCCTTGTTTAGATGATTCACCAAAGCCAGACAGAGAAAAGAAAGGTAGAGTAACCCTGAACAATCCTCCTATTCCCATTTCATACTAAAATAATCTATAAAAATTAATCACCAGGAATGGGAAAGACAGCACCAAACTGGTTGTGGGGGGTTTTGAATTGACCAAACATGATGCCTCCAGCCAAATGAGGTTTGAGCATAATACTGAGTGACTGCCCGCCTCTCTGTTCACTCAAGATATGTATGTACATTTTACCTCTCCAGATAGACTGTAAATACTTTGGTAACTGGGAACCATTTTTAGATTACCTTACATTTCTCACAATGTTTGGAACACTGTTCTAGGACTGCACAGATGTTCACTGGGGACGAGGTACAGATCATGGGTCACAGGTCATGAATTCTAGGTCTTCCTTATACTATTTATTAACCATGTAACTTAAGCAGGTCACAACTTTTCTGAGCCTCATTTTCTTTACATACATAGTGTTAAAATAAAAAACTTCACTGCTTCCATCACAGAGTTGTTAAAAGAATGGGGTATAGTCCCAGGGTAAGAGGTGGGCAGTGGACAGATGGCATTATGAGATTCCAGGACCTCCTCATCATTTCAACTCCATCAGCTCTGCTTTTATCTATCTTACATATTGAAATTCCACATAAAATTTTGTTTAAGCAAAGAATTGTGGTGCTTAGAAATATATAAAAAACATTTTTGTGTGAGGATGTGCTTGTTAAACTAAGAAGCAGTGTAACATGTACTTACAGTATTGTATTGAGGTATAGTTTGCATAAAGGAAATGTACACCTCTCAAGCTATACTCAATGACTCTTTTTATATAGGTATACACATATGTATGTGTATACCACCCAGGTAAACATAGTAAACACTTCCTTCAGCCAGAAAGTTCCCACATTCCACTCTTCATTGAATAGCCTTCTTCCACACACATATTCACCTGCCCAAGGTAACCATTGTTGTGATTTCTATCATCATAGATTTCTTTTGGCTATTTTAGAACTTCATATAGTGAAATCACACATTATATACTCTTTTTCTACCTGGTTTCTTTCTCCCAACATAATACCTAATGTTATTATATATAATTGAAGTTAATTTTTTAAATTCTGCACAGTTTTCCAGCACATGAATATACCACAATTTGTTTGGCCAGTCACATGTTGACAATCTCTGGAACTTTTTCCAGTTTGGAGCTACTATGAATAAAGTTATCAATATTTGTATCCAAGCTACTTAGTGGTAACTGTTTTCATTTCTCTTGGATAAATACTAATGAGTGGAATTGCTAGGTTATAGTGTAGTGTATGCTTGACTTTACAAGAAACTATCAATCAATTTCCCCAATTGGTCTTACTATTATATATTCCCAACTAGGTAAGCAGGAGAGTTTCAGTTGTTCATTAACATTTGATAGTGTCAGTTTTTTGTGTTTTTTTTTTTTAATTTAACCATTTTAATAGGTTCAAATTATCGCACTGTGGTTTTATTTTTTTAATATATTTTTACTGTTTTCAGAGAGGAAGGGAGAGGGCGATAGAAATATCAATGATGAGAGAGAATCATTGATTGGTTGCGTCCTGCACACCCACACTGGGGATTGGGCCCGCAACTTGGGCATATGCCCCGAGTGGGAATTGAACCCTAATATTCTGGTTCATAGGTCAACTCTTAACCTCAGAGCCACATCCCAGGCTATCATACTGTAGTTTTAATTTGCATTTCATTGATGTTAAATACCTTTTCATATGCATATTCATCATTCTAATATCTTTTCTTAAAGTGTTTATTCAAGTTTTTGCCCTTTTTTTTCACAATTGGATGATTTGACTTTTTATCACTGGTTTGTAAGGGTTTTTAACATAGTCCAAATAAGAAAACTTTGTTAGACAACTGTATTGTGGATATTTTATCCCTGTCTGTGGCTTTTCACTTTTTAAGTAGTGTCTTTAAGAACATGTAATACCTTAATCAATAAAAAAAAAATTGGGGGGAAAAAAAGAACAGACAGTTCTTGATGTTTATAAAGTCTCATTTTAAAAATCTTTGCCTATACAAGTTCTTTCATATATTCTTCTAGGAACTTTACAGATTTAGCTTTCACATTTAGGGCTAATCTGAAAGTATGTATGTTCATTTGTTAGCTTCTTAAATAAGATGTTTGAGTTTGAGAAATGCCACTTGAATGATTTAAGAATTAGAATCTTGCAATTAGATATCAATAAAGAGTATCTAGGTCTAATCTCTGTTTGTCTACCTAGCAAGTTGTAACAGAATTTGGAGTAGGGCATTTTTGACAGTGAAAAGGGGCACCAGCAGAATAATACCAAGACAAGAAGCATAAACCAGGACTGTTTGTGCCAAACTCAGACATATAGTCACTCTACATTTAGTTCTCCTAAGTCCAGGTTGAGGATCATCCTTGAATATTTTCCATTAATAGTGACTCAGTTCATGATGGTCTACTTTTGTAGTCATGCCTATGTTTGTTGCAACCATTAAAACAGCATTGAGGTGTCAAAAGCAGTTGAAGATGGAACTTGTCAGGCTCCTCTCTCAGGTGAGGGACAAAGGACATCAGACGTGGTTTAAAAATCAAACTCGTAACTTCTTTATTCTTAAAGACTGACCGTTGAGACTGAACAAAGAATTTTCAACTCTGGTGTTCCATGATTCCTTTGGGGGAAGTCTTCTAAAAAGATATATTGTTACTGCTCTAGTTTGCATCACCATTTGGTTTAATTATTATTCGTAATTGGGAAATAATTAGATAAAACGATGATGTAAACCCCAGTGGAAAAAAAAGACATCTCTTAAGAACTCTAATGTTTTCCGTCACTTGAAAGGAAGGGGATATAACTTACTGGAGGAAAAAACTAATTAGAAAAGCAGACACATCTTCTCCCTCTCCTCATATTTCAGGCATGCTGGCAAGTGCTCAAAAATGATCAGAGAGTGGCCTATTTCTCAAGGACCCCAGGAGAGCATGATAATTTAAATCATCATCTCAGGAAAGTGCCCTGAGCACTTGTCTGTGCTGTTTTGTGATCTTCAGTCAAGGGAGGTTTGGCTCTCCAGACTGGCATGGCCATGCAGAATACTGACTGAAGGAGAGCTGAGGTCACACCCACACCTAAGTGAATCCAGACAAGTTAGGATGCCTGCCAAGAGAAACACATTTGAGCAAAGTGAGGAGACAGAAATGTTTAAAACAATGCTGTCCCCCAGCAAAATGAAAACAAAGCTTTTATCCAGGGACACAAATCGGCTTTCAGAAAAGTTTGACAACACAAGGAGATGAGAGGGGAGTGATTAGAAGCTCAGATGTGGGCCTAGCAACATCAAAACCCTAAGTAAATCTCTCTAAAACCTTCTGTCTGGAATTAGGTCATTTTATTTTAAAAAGTTGAATTAACAATAACCAAAAGAAATCAGTGAATGTCTCAAGGAAAAACATTTTAACACACACACACAAAAAAGCCAATTTTATAAAAATGACATCTCAATGATGGGATACTAGTTAAGTATCCCATTTTGAAAATGTAAATATTTATTAATAAATCACAATGAGGTCATTTAAAGAGGAAAAACAGGAAGGCTTGAAAATAAATAATTAGGATTGCAAATATACTAAAAGGCTCTTAATACTTTCTCCCAGTTCCAGTGAGACTTTTGCTCCTTGACAAGCAGACAAAAAAGTAAATCTGGCTCTCCAAGACTCAATTCTTGGCTATAAACCAGAAAATGTGTCTTTGACTAGCCTCTCCATAGCAGAAAGCTATAACACCAACTCATCTAAGCACAAATATTAATTCTGAATTAATGAGTTCTAAGAACTTCAAGTACAACCTGATCCTGGATACATGACCTTTATTTTTTTCCTTTCCCTCATGCCTTCACTTAGGAAAAAAGTGACTCCCCAGACTTCTTTCAAGGTTAATAGGAACCCTTGGCTATAGGATGTGGGGGCTCCAAGTTATTAAAAAACTAGAGGCCCAGTGCATGAAAATTCATGCACTGCGGGGTCCCTCAGCCCCGCCTGCCCCTTCTCACAGTCCGAGAGCCCTCAGGGGATGTCCTACTGATGGCTTAGGCCCACTCTCTACAGGGAGTGGGCCTAAGCTGCAGTCTGGCCTCCTTCTGTGGGAGGCAACCAGGCTGATCAAGGGAAGGCACCACTCCCATCACCCCCTCACTGCTGCTGCCACTGCCAGCTGCTGAGGCTGCCAGCCCTCACAGCCACCAAGGTGTTTTTATCAACATGGACTCCAGTCCCTTCACCACGAAAAAATGACTACTTTCTTTAGGCATTTTCAAGATGTCTCTTTCATAGGATATGACATTTCTTTCTTTATTTCTATTTTTTATCCTCACCTGAGGATATGTTTCCATTGATTTTTAGAGAGCATGGAAGAGAGAGGGAAAGACAGAGAGAAATATCAATGTGAGAGGGACACATCAATTGGTTGCCTCCTGCATGAGCCCTGAGCTGGGCCCAGGCCAGGGAGGAGCCAGCAACCTAGGTACATGCCCTTGACTGGAATCGAACCCGGACTCTGCTGTCAGCAGGCCGAGGCTCTATCCACTGAGCCAAACCAGCTAAGGCAGGATATAACATTTCTTAGCCCCTCCAGCAGTGGACCTTCATTTTTTCACCAGGAGTGAGGCGGAAAAACTCCACATCACCTTCTTGGATTCTTATTACCCAAGTTACCAAGAACACTGTGAGTGGTGTACTGGGAGCTTAGCCAATGAGAGATCAGAAAAGGTGTATCCTGTGCAGCTCATGCGCAGAGGTGGGACTTCCGGCACACTGCGGCCAGGGGCTGCCAGGCTCTCTCCTCTCCACCCTCTCTTTTCCAGCCCTTGCAGCTGCAGCGCGCTGCAGCTTTGTCCAGAAGAAATCCACCCTAATTAGCATATTACCCTTTTATTAGTATAGATATTTACAGAATTACCACTAAATAAAAGACCCTTGCGCTGGTAGTATGACATGTAAGTTGATGAGTTGTTGTTGATAAGATGTGCTATTGTGGGGAAAGTTTTTTCTAAGGAGGTGTAATTTTAGTTAAGAATTGGAGTAGATAGGCTGTAAAGAAGAGGGAAAGGAAGCGCACTATTAGCAAAAGCACTTAGATGTGCATGCAAGCAACATGCACAAGAGAGTGAGAGGGGAGTTTGGTCAGAGCCAGGCACTAGTGTGATGGAGAATAGGGAGTAGGAAGGCAAAGGACCATGGGATCCAGTCTGTGGGATGTCTTATATATATCACATAGTGCATGAGGTTTTACTGAATGGTGATGACTCCTTAGAAAATCAAACAATTGTCTCATTGCAATGAGCACAGGCCCTGTCCTGCAAATATGCCTTAGCAGAATATCCATTTCTGTTGGCTTTTTAAATAAATGATTAGAGTGTGCTGAGGGAGGGGAGATTGAAGCCATTGGAAGCTTTAAATAATGTTAAAAAGTCCCAATTTCATGGTGTAAATACCCCTACAATGGTTAATTTTGAGTTTCCAACATAAGGGATGCCACTGAATGTAGAGTTCGAAACAGGTATAAAAATCTACTCTTGCAAAATCTATGCTTAGAGCCAGCTCTACCATATCATTGTACCAACTCCTACTTTTTCCATTTTTGAAATGGATCTATTTTATATCCTATCTTCCTAGGTTCAGCACCTAATTAACTTGCCTGTGTTCCTTTGAGATTTTCTGAATTTCTCCTTCTCTTCCCAAGAAACATCTATAACTGGAAATAAGAAGGGCATATTGATCCATTTGCTCTCTCCATTCACATCTTTACTGGTCACAAGAATGATGGGAAATGAAAGATGAATCAATTTATACTCATCTTATTCTAAAGTAACAAGTACAAACCCTTGCTTAGCTAAGAGTGGGTTAATATCATTAGGTACAAATCAGAAAACAGTGTGTTGTCTTTTCCATAAAACACCAGATATGAAAAACTGACTCAAAAAGTCTCTTTTTGGAAATGCTTTTATTCATAAAACTTTTATTTACAATTTTGTTTATGCTATTCAATATAAAAATATAACAAATAGTATATTTAGAGTTTTTTTCCTCTTCAGTAATTCTTTTGTAATTAGTGTCATGAATTCTTTCAAAATCAAGAGAAAAAGTATTTTAAGGGTGTTTTGCTCTTTGTTGAAACATGGTTTAGTGTTTATTATCATAATTTTAATTGCTATTGTACCACCTCATGTGATGTATTTTTTACTCAGTGGCCTATTATTTGGCTTACACTCATAATTTGTGCATTAATACCATTCAAGGTTATGCAATAACAATCAGAAATTATGATAATAAACACTGAACCACTTTTCAACAAAATATGACAAAATCATGTGAGGTTTTTAAAAATGTTTTCATTAACAAAAATCTTATGCTTCAGTGACACTTTAATTACCAAGAAATTACCCAAGAAAATATGCAATTATTTCTAATAATTGACAGTGATTCTATATGTAGCACTTTTTATGTTAAAATAATTGTTAAAATGTGACTATTTTTCCAGACATGTGGCTTAATTGATTGCATTCTGTTTTTCAAATAAAAAGTTAATAAAAATACCACCACTAAAGTACATAAGTAATTCTGGTTCAATTGAGGCATGTTTTAGTGACCTCAAAACAATTTTTTATAATGATCAGTATTAATGAAATTATCCTGATAAACTTAGGGTAATTATTGCAATTTCTCAATCAACCCCAACATACCACAACATTCTCTTTCCCAGAAAGGTTTTACCATCATCCCAAAACCTCATGTACGTTGCAAAGAACATTCCCCCAGTGGCTATTTAAAAGATCAAAATCCTTTGCTTATACATGAACATTCATTAAAAGAAAAAGGGAAAGCTCCTCTCAAAATCTAAAGCCACTCTTGGGAGAAAATCATTTTGATTCCTCCTAGCTTTAAAATTTCAATATATTATGGTTCCATAAAGCATTTTCATAACTTAGACACATTCTTTAAACAAACAAAAAAAATAGTTCAAATGTGTGTACCTCTCTGCTTCCTGTTGTTTTTCACTTGACACTTTGGACTAGTGAAAGCCTCACTCAAGAACTAGATGCACAGCTCCTTCCACAAACCTCTGTTTTTTCATTATTTTCCCACTGTTCCTTTCCTCCTGTCTGTCAGGACAACACATCTATCAGATAAGCCTTTGTCATCACTCACCGTCTGTTTTGAAACTGACCAACATGGTGAATTTCTTTTAACAAACAATATAAAACCGCGACCCATGCAACAACATAGTATCAATATAGTTGAATTTCAACAATCATCAATGCAGATCTGCACAAAATAGAGGACTGAAATTTGTTAAGAGCCTGGACATTGTAGGACACAGATATCCTCTGGTATGTTTCTCTCCTCTTTGTAAAATCACCTTAAGGGTCATTCTCCTACTGAAAATTTAGGAGAATGCACACAAGTCTAAAACCACATAATAAAAGCCTGAGATTTCTGTTATGTGATCTCCAGGAGGGTTAGCATGGGAGGCTATTTTGGAAAACCTGGATGCCTAAAGACTTGGTGAAGCTACTCGAAGGGATGATGGGAAGGAGCAGTGGATAAGGTAAGCAATGGGTCCTTGGTCCCTCAGCTGTGCTTCAACCAGAGCTGCTCTGAATTTATTTGCTGTACGCACTCGATTTTCATTTGAAGACAGTCTTTATTTTCTCTCAGTTTATAGATTAGGAGATGGCATTTTTGCAAGTGCAACTGATTTGCCCTGAGTCAAACATCTGCTCAATGGCAGTGCCAATTCTAGAGTACAGTCTAAATGACTCGCAGTCCAATGCCCCTTTTTCTAGAAGATGTCCCCATTCTGAGAAAGAAAAGTGTCCCAGTGTTTTGATTAATAATCTATGGACTGCTCTTTAGAGTTATCATCATGTTTATTTAGGGAGATAAATTCGTCCATGATCTAAGGCAATGATCATCACTGAACAAAAATATTGGCCCTGAATCAGGACTCAGCTGAATGTAATATGCAGGAGCACGTCACATAATTCTCTCTCTCTTCATCCAGGCTCCAGACAATTAGTCAGCCATGCCCTTGGTAGACGGTGCCTCCCCAGAAGCAATGTCTAGATGTAGAGCAAGGCTTACTTCTGCTTACGTGGGCCCTCATTGGCTGAAAGCTTCAGCACAACCTCTTCATCACAGGCGCTTTAACAAAGACGGCGACAACGTCTCCTGTCTTCAGTTTATATTCTGGTCCAATCTTCTGCTGTGCATGCTGGGTGGCTCCTTTCTTCCAATCCCATTCACTGCAGAATTCATCTCCTTCTACCCCTTGCAGATGGAGAATTTTTTTCAATGCAATGGGAAGCCTGAAAGCCAAATGCTTTGGGAATAATTTTTCCTGTGTTTGTTTTCCACTTGTCTCGATACATTTTAGGTTTGACAGCAAGAAAGGGCTTTCTGTATTTCTATGAGCTAGAAAGGGTCTCATCACTCAACAAATCCCGTGAGCTTTTACATTCTCAGCACCGTGTCCTTCTCCTGACCTTAAACTTTCTCACTGGCTGGAAAGAAAGCTTTTCATGAGAAATCACAAAACCCTACAAGCTGAGTCTGACAATGACATAAGCAATGAGCAGGGCAGATTATCGTCAGAGGAAACTGCAACTTCCTCATCAAAAATCATTGGTTTAACATAAAAAGCGGGAGTTTACTGCAAGCTAACAGACTTGCTCCCTTCCCTCCAGATTATAATTCCTTAGGAACACAGAACAAGTGCGGCACTTACAGAACTAAATGACTTTATTTCTCCTTGCATTAGACATACCCTCCCCCCATGTCTGGCACAGAAGGATGCTTAGCTGCTTTCAACCCAACCTCAGGGAGAGCCTCGAGCTACAGCAGAAGCACTGTACCTTTTCTGCCACTTCTGGTTGGAATTCCACTTAAGAGACCCGAAGAGGATCACAAAAGGAAGGACATGGGGACCAACACCAACCTGTCCTGAACACCCAGTGGATGGCAAGCTTCTTCTGAGTCGCTGATTGAGTATTATCTGCTGGTAACTCACTAACAGACCACAGGAAGGGGGCTGAACCTGCCAAGCACTGTTTCCTGATCTTTAAAATAGGACCAAAAATTGCACCTTCCTGCATGGAATTGTTGTGACACTTAAGTAAGATAAAAAATGTCAAATCATTGACCAGAGCTAGCTCAAGCTTGCTGTTCAGTAAATGTCACCAGTTAAAATTAAGTGTCCTTTAATCCTCTTAATGATCCTGTGAAGCAAGCCCCATTCCCATTTCACAGATCAGCAAAATGAGACACAGACTATGAAGAAGCTTGCACAAGACCACCTAAGTTTTCCTATTTATGGCACCCTATCTCCCTTGTAGGTAGCAGCCTCTATAGAGAACTTCAAACTCCCATAATTATCTGACATATGACCAGAGAAATAATAGTAGTCATGCCCAAATAGACCTTTGAGTATTAGGATCTAACTCTACCCTTGGCAGGAAGAAACAGCTCAGCCTAGGAATCAGAGATAAACTTAATCTTGATAGGAGAAGATCAACTCTTTTCCCCCAATCCACCTACAGTGGGCTTTGCCACCCAAGGACTTGGTAGAGCAAACACCCTCCTCTGTCTGTGAGATTCCAAAACCCCCCATAAAGGGAGTCACCAGGCTATAATTGTTTCTCATTTAATTTTCCACCTAGTGTGAACAGAGTCAAGGTTCAGGCCAGGTACTTCAAATAACACTAAAGTTATTGTTCCAGATATTGTGGTTCAGTTATTTCAGTCAAGCAAGGATAGGCTGCAATCCTTAAGTCCCAAGTTCATTGTAAACAAAGAAAACCCATCAAAAACAGAATCTCTCAGGAGAAATCCTTTCCAGGCTTTTATTACTGACTGCAAAGGATACAAATCTTTCAGCTTGCTGAAGCCTTCGTGTCCCCATGCACATTTACAGTGAGGTGATTGTTTTGTTCAGGCGAAGGCTTACATGTCCTCTGAAGGAAGGCCATTGAAACGGTGGTTGTTAAATATGTGTGTGGATCTCCCAAGCCCTTCAGCACCACCTGGCTTAGTGTCCGGACCCAATGCAGTGCCAGAAAGAGGAAACATTGTTAAATGTCACTCTTAGACACTTGAGCTCTTGGCTATCAGATGGACATTTTATCAATAACTCCTTCCATTTTAAAAACTCTGATTTAGAAGTCCAGGAACTTTGCTTCCTTCTAGTCTCATAAACTCAGCATGGAGACTTGCATTCACCTGTAAAGTGGGAATAGTAATTGTCCTTCTGATCTCTTGGGGTTTGTAGTTGTCAGGGCTCTCCAAAAAAAAAAAAATAGAACTGGTAAGATAAAGGCGGGAGAGGGAGAGAGAGAGAGAGAGAGAGAGAGAAAGAGAGAGAGAGAGAGAGAGAGAGAGAGAGAGAAGGGTTATTTATTTAGGAATTGGCTCACAAATTATGGAGGCTTCCAAGTCTAAAATCTGTGTGTGGGACGAGTTGGCAGTCTGGAAATTCAGGTAAGAATTGATGTTACAATCTTGAGGCCAGATTTCACAGGGGAGCACACTGGAAACTCAGTCAGGATTTCTATGTTACAGTCTTGCAGCAGAATTGCTTCTTCCTTAGGAAAACTAAGTCATTTCTCTTCAACTGATTGGATGAGGCCCACCAGATTATGGAGACTAGTCTGCTTTACTTAAAATTCAACTAATTATAAATTAACCATAGCCACAAATACCTTCACAAGCAATATCTAGACTACTTCATGTTTGACCAAACAACTGTGAACCATAATGTAGTCAAGATGACACATGAAATTAACCAGGTCTGTTTTAAATATCACATTAGATGAACTTATACATAGGAAAGGAATTTCAAAGATTTGAAGAGCTGCACAGATATTAGTGTTTTAATAACCATCGTGTTAGATGAGGCTTTGAGGAATGTGGATATGAATACAACGAAAGGCCTGCCTTCAAACTGTTTATCATCTAATTGAGATTCTAAGATTAAATGCATAGGGAGTAAAATACTACTAGGCTGCCCACGGAAGTGCTGAAGGGACAGTGTGAAAACACAGGAACCTGTGGGCCAAAGGGTCTCAAGTAGCCTCTTTGAAATTAAAAACACTTCTCCAGAAAGGTATTTCCAGTCACTCACTCCACTCTCATTCAAATTATGTCCCCTCTGTCACTTTCATGACACTACCCTTGTTACACTTTGTAACATATTGCAATATGCATTTAAGTCTTTTTTTTAAATATATTTTATTGATTTTTAGAGAGAGGGGAGGAGAGGGTTAGAGAGATAGAAACATCGATGAGAGAGAGGAACATCATCAATTGGCTGCCTCCTGCATGCCCCAAACTGGAGATCAAGCCTGCAACCCTGGCATGTGCCTTGACCGGGAATTGAACCCAAGACCTCTTGGTTCCTGGGTCAATGCTCAACCACTGAGCCACACCCACCAGGCTGCATTGAAGTCTTGAATAGCTAATTCAATTGTAGTATAAAAAGTTCTATGTCTGTCTGGATTTGTCGGCTTGTTTCCTTATGATGTCATTTAACTTGTTCTTCCAGCTCCTGTATATGCTAGAAACTAGAAGTTAGGCCTGAAGGCTTGATTAGGTTCAGGTAAACATGTTTTCTGAGAATGATTGATAGGCAATGCTTCTCACTTCACATTGCATCCTAGCAGGAGTCACACATGTCAGTTTGTTCACAATTTGGGATGTCAAGGTTAACCATATGATCCAAACAATGATCACCTGTCCTGTTACATATTGGTGCATTTCCCCATTTGTATGAGCAGGATCTTATTCAAGCAATTTTTTGAAAATTTATTTATATTTGAAATCCAAGTTAAATGTCTTTCTCTATAACTTAATACTAGATGAGTCAAAAAGCGTAGTTTATTTGTAGAACTTTTTATTCCTTTTCTTTTGGCAGAAGGGGGAGATGATTACATGGAGGGGTATTCAATTAGCTTTATAGAAAATGTTGCTGAGCTTAAACGCAAATCTTCATGAATTTTAAAGTAAAAGCAACCCCTCAACATATATTTTAGAGGACAGCAAAAATTAGTACATATTTTTGACTGTAGTATTTTTCACTCAGCATTAATTACTTTTCATCCTTCCTGTAAACTGATATTATTTATTAAGAAAAGACACAATTAATCTTCATGATTCATTGTTTTCCTGCAAAGAACTAATGCATATATAGGATTGAATTTTTTCTCTACTAGGGCTATATAATTGGGTTAAATCAGTACTGCTCAAGTCAGAGGATCTTTTAGGGGTGTGTAGTAGTGTGCTGGGGGTACTCAATAAACATGTGATCTCTTTCTGAAGTCATTTTTTCCTTAATGATAAGTAATTTAAAACATCTTCATATACCAAAATGAACTCACATATATTACAGAATAAAACAAAAATTTCCCATGAATTTAAAGAAAGAACATAAGGTAAGCCACCAGTCAGTAGCCTCTCTACACCCTACCACCTACCACCCACCTCCAACCCACAGATTATCATTCTCCTCTGCTCTTAGATTAATTAAAAGACCTGGATAACTTGCCAGCAAAATTTACTTAACAAAAGCAAACTTCTGAAAATTTACCTAAGATTTCTAACAGCCGACCTCTACAATCCCTTCTCTGTCAGATACAGGTAAGGATTGCCGTTAGGAGACCCCACCCATAATTAATGAAACAGCTCAGTAAAGGTCACTTACCTGCCTGTGCTTTCACGCTCAGTGTCTGCTACTTCTTCTCTCCTACACCCTATATTTTCCTTAATAAACATTTATAAAGGGCTTACTATGCACCAGGCATCTTTCCAAGCATTTGATTAGTGGTAATTTACTTCACATCAGCCTTTTAAAGTAGGTACTAATAGGATCACCATGATACAGGTGAGGAGAGTGAAGCACCAAGAGGTGACTGGCCCGATGCAGCTATGGACTATTAGAGCGAGGATTTTAAATCAGGAAACCTGACATTCTAACAATAGTACTTAGCCCAGGACTTTGCACTTAAGACCTCAAATAATGTGGTTGATAATGTGGCACGAAAATCTGGAGTCACCTTTGATCCCTCCTTCAAACTTACATTCAAGCCACCAACACGTTCATTGATGCCGTAAATAGTTCTTTTACCTTCTTTCGGCAAACAATATCAGTATTATCATGAAAAGAGTTTTGATCTCATGAACCCCCTGAAAAGGTTGTGGGAATCCCCAGGAGTCCCTAGCCCACACTTTGTGAACCACTGCTTTTGATATTCTCTTTAGAATGTTCTTCCCTTTAATTTCTTATTATTAAAACTTAACCCATCCATCAATGTTTAAAGTGTCACTTTTTTTTACGACCTCTCTTCATCTTTTGCACTTCTGAAGAAATTTGTACCTTGACTTACATTTAAGCAACAAATCATTTGGGCAACAATTATTAAGTGATTTTTTTTTTATTAAGTGATTTTTATAAACGTGGGCTGTGTCTACCCATTCTCTGCTATCTTTTCCCTCCCTACTCCCTCTACTTTAAGATTTACCTCCAGCCCTGTCCTCTTTGAGCTGACTATCAAAGCAAGCCGTTAGTGGTAGAATTTTGGGTACACTGGTATATTGGTAAGAAAATTATTTTTAGACTCAGAGGACCTTTTAAATTCCATCACATAAACCATCTGATTCTGCCATTATTTAAAATCTCTATTATACTTAAACCACACTAAAATAGGTTCAATTTTGTTTAGTAAGCAGAAAATTAAGAGACAGTCATATGATAAGTATTTATAAGCATAAATTGAACCACTGTAGCCCTTGTCAAATACACCATGAATATTCAATTTGACAATTATGTATTACAACAGTAGTCGAAGAGTTTGAATCCCAGATGAGTGGGATGCTCTAGCGGCTAGCCCATGTTTCTGTAATGCTAAGCTTCAAATGAGCATTAAGTATTTCAGCAAGGAGACCCACGTCTAGTACCTCTCTCTGTAGTAATGATGTATGTGATTTTATGCATGACACTGGACATTTCTAAAACTCAGTTTCTTCCATTCAACTACAATCCTCCTGGAACCAAATGTCATGCCTTTTTAATCTCTGATCACCACAGTGTCTGGCACATAGTAAGTGCTCCATAATTTTCTGTTGGAAAAAAAATGGCTCCATCCTTTTCAGTTAGAAGAGTGCAGAGCACAGGGTCCACATGGCATACCACTCATTAAATATTTGATGCACACAAATAAACAATTGAACAGTCCTAATCTCTGATTCTACTATGAGAAAGATATTGCCCTAGGCACCATGGTGTCAAAGTAACAGCTAAAACATAATCCCTGCCCTGCAAGAACTCAAAATTTAACCCAATACCAGCTTTTAAGACAGCCATAGAGCAAACAAAGCACCCACATTCATGATTCTTTATCTGACCTGAAACACCAAGATATATGAAATTCCACCTTTGACTGGCAAAATCACTTTTATGTCTGCTTCTCATAGACACATAACCAAAGGCAGGGGCTAATGGGATGTCAAAGCAGTGTCATCACAGCTCCTTAATTGATTTGAAGGTACTTGGGTAACTATTCAAGGCAAAATGATGTTCTCACTGATGGGAGATACAGAATGTACAATTTGCATCTCATCAGAAAAAAAAAAATCCTTGGTTTCTTCTACAAAGCACTAATGTTCTCAGTACTGCTGAGTGTGCTATTTTGAGAAATAGCCAGCATGCCCTCCGCACAGTTAGAGAGCAAGAGGAAATATTGCCTCCCCGGGTGTCAAATTTCCTTTCTATAATGGAAGGATGTGTGGGACAGCATTTCAAACATACGCACAGAGGAAAAAGGAGGCTGACAAGTAAGATGGATGAATGAGAGGGGAAACATGTGTTGAGGAGGAAGCTGTCAAAAGTATATCCCGTTTGTGCATCAGAAGTGTCCTAATTAAAAATGCCCATCATAAGAGCCTTTGGAGAGGAAAGAAAAGAAGGAAGCCCACATCTCTGCAATACAGCAATCTCAGCTGAATGGCAGGACTCGGAGCCCCACTGAACTGCGGTATTTACATTCGTGGCTGTATTCTGGCATCCAGGATATTAACTGCTTCTATAACTCAACCCAGGAAATCTGCAAGTTCATTAAGGATGCCTTTGCTTTCTAAAGAATATCACAAATCCAGCTGAAATATCAGAGTTGGAGACATTGGGGTATTACTATCCAATTCGGGGCTCAGTTCTTCCAATTTCTCATCAATAATGATTTCCTTTTCCCCATAGTAATCGGAGTCCTGAGCCTTCTATGTTTACAGCGACATTAGTCAATTCCCAGATGCACTAGGCAAAATTAAATAAAGGACTGCAGGGAAATTTATCTATAGAGCATGAATCTTTAATGAGCCTTCATCCCTATAACTCTTACAGTAGAGAGAAACTTACAGAAATGGATTCTAGTCACCCATGAAGGCTGGGTGGACTTGAACACATAAATAAGCATCCCTGATCCTTTTTTGCTTTATGTGTAACATAAGGGGGATGGATCAGATAATCATTGAGGCCCTTTCTACTCTGAACTTCAGAGTCTATCATTCTTCTCAAATTTCCATCTTCCTTACTAGGAAGTGGTTAGGGGCCATTGTTAATATGTGCTGGAGTTTGTGGCAGTGGAATGTGGTAGCTGAGAGTGTAGGCTCTCCAATTAAACTGTCCAGGTCCAATCTCACCTCGGCCACTTACTAGCTATGGGAATTTGGGCAAGTTACCTAAGTTTTATGTGTCTCCGTTCCTTCATCTGTAACATGGGGATAATAATAGTACCTCTATCTCAGAGAGTTGCTAAGAATAAACAAAATAATCTATACAAAACACTTGTTATAGAACCTGCTACATAATGAGCATGCAACAAATGTTTGTTGATATGATGTGTATTGCACCTCTAGTGGTGGGAGAGGAAACTTTCTCTCAGAATGGACTACACTGTGGTCAGAGGCAGACCTGCCAAAGTCAAGTGATTTCCAGGGGCATGAAAGAGACCCTATTCCTATAAGACAAGTAAATGTTACTCGCTGATGTAAAAATTTCTTTTATAGTATAAAAAAGCAATAATATACCAGTTTAAATTCAGTCTTTTATAAATAATGTTTACTCATTTATCAACTTATTGACAATATATTCATTTTAAGTCAAGAATAGAGCAAGAGAAAACCAAGTGAATAAAAGATCAGCTTCTATTACTTTATATTATTGCCTAGTTTTAATTCCACTTCTATGTCTATATATGTCAGATTTCATTTGTATCAATACAAGCACCTTCTTTGAAAAGGTTCACAAGGAATGCAAATTTAGACTTTATTTGTGAAATCTATATAAAGCCTATATATGTGAACTGGTTGTGCTCCAAATTTTAGTTTTATTAAGATAGGTTCAATCCTGAATCCCCCTCCCAAAAGAAAAAATATATATATTTCTATTAGCAGCCATGTTTGAAGATTTTTTATATATTTCAAGACATTCCTGGTATTAAATACAATCAAGCCCTTTAGTGTTCCTGAGGGTCTGACTATACTAATAGCCTGCTATAAACCTGGGAAAACTGTGCCAAAACGGTAGTCTCAAGATCTTAAAACTGTCCAGAGTGCTATATCAGACACAGATGTCTCTAAAATTTGGCATTATCAACCTTCACCAAAGATATCAACCAAACTCAAGCCAGAATGCATTCAACAGTCCATTGAGTTATATGGCCACTACTGCCTTCCATTGAAAATAAAGACAAAATACAACAGAGAAAAAGGCCAAATAAAGATGACAACTTCATTAGATTAAAAAAAAATACATCCAGCCAAGCTGGTGTAGCTCAGTGGTTGAGCATCAACCTGTGAACCAGGAGGTCATGGTTAGATTCCTGGTCAGGGCACATGCCCAGGATGTGGGCTCAATCCCCAGTGTGGGGTGTGCAGGAGGCAGTCAATCAATGATTCTGATCATTGATGTTTCTATCTCTCCCTTTGCCTTCCTCTCTGAAATACATAAAAAAATATTTTTTAAAAATCCATCCACATTAGTATTTCTCAGTTAGTAGGATTCACTCATCTGTCAGATTTAACTATAGTATTTATTTATGTATTTTATTGATACAAAAGCATCATAACAACACAACCTAGAATTATACAGCAAACCAGATAAAAACAAGAGCAGAAGATAGAAGGAAGAGATGGAAGAAGTAAGGGCAGGAGCCTAGTTCTAAAATTAATTCAAACTAAAAGTAAACAATCCAAGAAATAGCAAAACCTACCTACAGTCAGGGGAGTTTTTGTGTGCCTTTGTATGTCAGATTCATTCAGAGGCCATTGCTTGACTTTTTTGTTGTCTTATTGACTCAATCAGGTCAACCACACAATCAGTCAATTTTTAAAAAAGTAAGCTGATGACCCCTTTCAGGGATAAAAAGTACATGTTCTAGAAAACAATAGTTTTAGTGATGCTGCATGACACAATATATTCAACAAAGTTGTCATTCAGTAATGATACAGAGATTGGTTTAGTTACCCTAATAATGACAAAAATTAGGCTGATAAATAGTCCAATTACTACTTTTTATTTCCAAACCAACATATGAAATCTGCCCCTTAAATTAACTTAAGAATTCAAGTGTGTTCATTTTTAAGAATCCAAGATAAGAAATAACCAATCCTTTCCAAGGAAAGTTCACCGTTTTTCTTTCAGTTGATAGTAGACACAAGGACAAGAAATATTAAATGTAACTACTTTCAAAGGGATTGAGCTTTATAAGTTCTATTAAATGACATGTAAGAGCAATAGAAGATACTTACTTCCCCTCATGTTATCTGTTGAAGAGTAAATGAGAACCTGCACTGCTAAATTGATCATTTTTCATCAATGTTTAATCATTTAGGATAGAGAAAATGTATTTCATTAATATTACATGAACATAAATTCTCTATATCCTGGGGTAGAGAGAAAAAAATTATTGGCATTACTTGACCAGTTTTCATGAAATAGATATTGAAGACTTTTACTACAATTTAACAGATTCTTCATCTACATGGAAAATGCAGGTTATTTGTAAAAGAATAACTCTGAATGGAAGAAATAGCAGAGCCAAAGATTTCAGGTGTTTTTTCTTTTATAAATGTATATAGTACTCAAAAATAGACATCAAAATGTAGTGACTATCAAAAACAAAATAGAGCCCAAGAAGTTTTGTAAGCAAATCCCTTCAAACTCAAGAAATCCTGTTTAAAAGAACAGATATATGGAGGACTATAATGAAGAAATCAGAAAAAGGAAGCAAAATGAAATGGAACAGAAAATGGGGATTAGTAAAATAAAGGTAGAAAATGACAAATCTGGAAGAAAAGCTAAGATCCAACATATAAATAATCGGTGTTTAAAATAATTAGAAAATATGAAATGGAAATAATTTCTTTTCAAAGGACTAAAAGGCAAAAATAATATTGCTGAAATATAACAGAATTAAAATCTATAGATTAAAAGAGCACATGATGTTCCAAGGAGTGATGTTTCTGAAAGATCAATGCAGACTTGCCCTGGGTAAGCTACCAGACTCTTGTGGGCATTGTGTCAAGAACATCAGATCAACTATGAAAGGAAAAAATTTATCAGGCTGACTTCAGGTTTTTCTAGTCACACTCAATGCTAAAAGGCAGCGGTAAATGGTCTGCAAAGTCCTGAGATAAAGGAAAAGTAATTCCATAATTTTACATTTTGGCCAAGTTTTCATGAAACTAGAAAGGCCAAAAACATACATCCTCATATATTCCAAAATTCAGGCATGATTTAAGTCCTCTCTAACCCCATAATCCATGCAACAAGGTGACAATATTTCCAAAAAGCAACATTAGTCAGAAACATATATATGCTAAGTCAGATAATGTGCTCCATACACACAGGCTAGCTCTCTATAAAACATAAATGGAAATTAATAGAATTATCTAAATATTTTTCCCATGAGAGGACATAGTTTTTAATCCCTAAATGAGCTGTTTTTTCACACAAGTATAATAAAAGGCTTAGTGAGTTTGAAAAGACAAAACATTGTAATGATTTATACAGCAAACCAGATAAAAGCAAGGG
This sequence comes from Cnephaeus nilssonii, assembly GCF_951640355.1. Classification (NCBI taxonomy): domain Eukaryota; kingdom Metazoa; phylum Chordata; class Mammalia; order Chiroptera; family Vespertilionidae; genus Cnephaeus; species Cnephaeus nilssonii. Next base: position 23,032,958 of record NC_137081.1, on the reverse strand, counting down.
AGGAAAAGAAAGAAGGGAGAGATGAAAGAAGGATAGACGCCTCATTCTAAAATTAAACCAAACTAAAAGTAAACAATCTAAGAAACAGCAAAACCTGGGTACAGTCTGGAGGAGTTTTTGTGTGCCTTTGTATATCAGATTCATTAAAAGTAATTTACAATTTTTTCTTTTAATTTCTGTGATATATTTTCACTTTAAATGTGTGTGTATGTGTTTTCACCTTTGTGGATTTCTTTTGCCTCTAATAAGTCATTACTGCTGCAGTTTGATTAAAGAAAATGATTGCCCTTGAACTCTCTCTGTATTCCAAGGCAGCAGAGCAGGAAGAAACATATGGCACCAATGCCATAGCAGCACAATTTTAGGCCTCCTCAAGAGCTATGTGGCCATGGTGGTGATTTGCTATCAACAATTTTGAGACTCTGATTCAGAGTAGTGGATTCATGGCCTAAAGATGCAAACCTGTGGGCCAGCCAGGCAGTCTCTCTCGTGTTGAGAGCCAGCCAGCTTTTCAGCACACAGCACCTGTGTTTCTCTTTACACGACCACTGCACTCCGGAGAATTTGGACCAACTCATCAGGCAAGGACAATAGGACAGGCATTTGCTCTGTAAATAGCACACGGCATGATTATTAAAACAACTGACTTTGTATAAAAAGAGAGGAAGAAGAAGGCTTGCATGTGATTGCATGTCTATGTGTGTGTGCTTTTCATCCACAAAACAGGAAAAACTGCTAATTTATGATCATTAACAAGACCTAATATACAAGGCTTGACTATATAATGACTTTTTTTTTTGGTTGCAAATTTGTGAGTTTGAAAATGAAATTTCACCTCACTATCAGAGTATTGACATTGGAATTTCTTCTCAGCTAAACTCTAAAGTACCCACAATTCTCAGAACTATGGGTCTGGCATCTCTTTCTGGTTTGCTGATTTTTTTTTCTGGACAGCTTTGATGTAGTAATAGATTTTTATTATGTGAGTCTAGTCTGCATTCTTGCAAATTTACAGTTCATTTTCCTCAATTCCTTCAGGACCAGTTTCCAGAGACGGTTTGTGTGACCTTGTGAAAGCAAGTGTAGGACAATGATTTTTCTTTGCAAACTCACTAAATCTTTTATTATACTTGCATGAAAAAAAAGCTCATTTAGGGATTAAAAACTATTTTATCTCATAAAAAGATATGGGGTCCTACTTTAGATAATGCTATTAAACATATCACTGGCTTCCCTCTTTCTTGGACATGCTGCACTCTATATCCCTTGAATCCTGATAGAAAGTGCTGCTACACTTATTTTTCATTATAATATAGATGTGTGACTTTGCAGGATGTATTTTGGTGATAGAAATGATCCCTTTCCATCAATCCTGTTGTTAATCCTTTGTTGAATTTCATTATGCCAATAAACAATGGGTACTTTGCTATCATGCAAAGGCAGGGTTGCTAGTTAGGATGGCATGACCACAACCAAGCTTCCTCCTTCCGTGTCCTGCCCCACAACTGCTCAACTCACTCTCCCACTCAGGTTACATTATAAGCAAATACAGTGGTTTCCCACAGGCATGTTCTCATGGGGAAGAATGCACAAAAGGAAGATAACACACACCCTGTTTTTGAGTAAGGACGAGAGGGAGTATCAATACTGACATCCAAATATAACATGAGAAAGGACAGATTGTTGAAGACAGCAATCAGGAAATTCCAAATGTTGTCCCTCATCAATTCAAATCTGTAACCCTTGACCTTGAACACTATGTTTACTCCTCTTTAAAATTCCCTCAGATGTTCTCTCATCCCCAGGCTAAGTGTCAAGATCCTTAGCATGGCACTCAGGGCATCTGTGAGCTGTGCTCAACTCTATGTTTCTTATCACTTCCTTGACCTTTTGTGCACTAAAGTGGGCTCTTCGGGGACCCCACACAGATCAAGTAGTTTCCACTTCTGGGCCTTTGCTTAGGTTCTCCCATATACCTAGAATCTCCTCCCCTTCCTTTCCTTGGTTAACATCTAATCCTGTAACACTTGTCCTCCTGCAAGGTGGCCTCCCCGTCTCTTTGTTCCCATAATGCCTTGCATATGGATCTCTCATTTTAGTTAGGTTAATTTAGTATCATCACCTGTTTATGTGTGTGTGTTTTCCTGAAGCACTGTGAGGTTCTCAAAGTATAGGACTGTGACTTCTTCACCTACCTATCCTGAAGTCCTGGATAGCTCTGACAGATGCTAGGAACTTAATAAAGATAGGTTGAATAATTGAATTATTTTGAAAGGCCCATATTTAAAGGGAAAAACTGAACCATAAAAAATAAACCTAATTAGTTCTTTGCTCTGTTACCTTGAGAAAGTTACTTTGCCATCAGTCCTAATTTCCTCACTTTCACAATGGGCATAATATCACCTACCTCATAGAATTGGTATGACAATTAAATTTTAAAAAAATGCCTCCTAAGTTTCTTAGCCAAGTTCCTAAAATATAATCAGAATTAAATAAATGTTAGGTACTATTATTAATTAAAGTCAATGCTAATCCTTTGACTTCTAATATCCCTATATTTCAAGAGTTAAATTTTCAGAATTATTGGTATTGGCTTGTGTGGGATTGTTTTGGTCTCCTTTTGAAGGTTTTTATATTGTGTTACACTTTTTTTCTGAATTATGCTGATCCTGCCTTCAATTTTCTTCCTCTCGGTGTGGGAAGAAATAGCCAGTAATTCAGGTGCCCAGTAATTCAGGACTGGGTAACTCACACACATGTGGAGTCAGCAGGGACTCCAATTTAGAACCACATCATCAGACATCATTCTCTGTAAATATTTCAAAAATTGATGGGCATGGCTGTTTTCACTATTCCAAATTACCATATGTGTCCATCACTCAAATCTGTTTCCATTCACAAATAAGCTTTGTGATGTTCTTCTGAAAAAAAGAAGCAGTGAATCCAAATTTCTACATACATTAGTTTTAGTCATTCTCACTCCGATCAAAATTGGCAAGAGAAGGGGAGGTTTATAAATTGGTGACAAGAGTAAATTGTACGTAAACCTCTAGGTCAGCAATGCCTCAAAGCCTGTTCATAACTAAAGGTCAAATCCCCAAAAGTCAAAAGTTATTTTCCAAGGGCAGTAATCTTATTTTATTCCTTTTAAGACCACAAACATACTTATTTCCCTAAAGGTTTTGGAGATTTGCTTGTACTGTAGGGAGACTTGGAAATGAAGTTAACTTCAGCACTCCACTAATTACAGACCACCCTGGTGCTTGAGTCAGGGCAGTCTCCTCCTTGTACCACAAATATGCCATGCTCTTTTCCATCTTCTTGCTTTTACCCACATTTTCTTCATCCTGTATAATAACCTACTACTTTCTTGGTTCAAATCCTGGCTCCACTGTTCATTAGCTCTGAGACTTTGGAAAATGTACTTCACTTTCCCTACACCTCAATTTCCTCATCTATAAAATGGGGATAAAAATAGTATCTAATCTCAGAGAGTTGCTCTAATAATTAATCTAGACAATGATTTAATTTTTGTCCAATTTCTGGCCTTACATGACATATACTTCATGACAAATAGGTATTTGTTATTCTTCTGTTGTCATTCTGCCTATCCTACCCACCAGTAAAGGCTCAGTTCACCCTATATCTTTCCTCACTGTTCTCTCTCTCATATGAATGTCACTCTTTACTTCATTTAATATATTTAATACTAGTCATGCCGTGGTACATGATTATGTATAATATATACAGCACTTGAGATTATACATATTATATATAACATGTAGAAATGTACCACAGTGTTTACATATGTAAATATATATTCTTAGCACTTAGCATAGATATAGATAAAGATAAATATATAGATAGATATAGATGAAATAGACATAGACAGATATATAGAGATAGAGATATATAGATATATAGATGATATAGATATAACCCTTCATACTATGGTATATGCCAATAATAAGTTCTCCTATTAGGCACAGAGGAGGATTGTATATCCCATCCCTAGCTGTTCCAGATAGAGGGAGCCCACATAAGTAGTCTGGCCAATGAATTGTGTATAGAAGTGGATGACATATCATTTTCAGGTCACAGCATTTATTACTAGTGAAAGACTCTCTAGAGTTCTTTCCCCATGCCCTAGTCATTGGTCCTGGGATTATTTGTTGAGACAAGGTCTCTATCAGCCTAGATTTGAGTGACTATAATGAGCAGAATCCCCTGATATCCATTATGTGTCTGTAGTTTAATAAGAAATAAATCTTGTTTTAAGTTTCTCGGGCTGGGATGAGAAGTTGTTTGTTACTGCAGCTATCCTGACTATTACACACACATTGGTTTTGTCTTTGTAACTAGAATGCAAACTCTTTGAGGAGAAGGAGTAAAGTCTGACCCTTCTCTTTACCCTATACACCAATCACAGGCCTGGATACATAGTAAGTATCTTGTGCATGACTAAAAACCATCCAAGTGTACTTCAAATGAAGAAACACATAAATAAGGCTGTCCTCCAAAGATTCCTATACTTCAGTAATAATCAGAATCAATGACACATTTTTTAGAATACAGATTACCAGTGAGCATCTCAGACTTACTTATTCAGAACCACCTGGGATAATGTGGAGGAAATGCATCTCCAGGTCTACTATTAGCACATAACTCAGCAAAACAAAGTGAACTCTTTTCTGGGTTACATGAACTGCTCTGCTTTCTCCACAATTGTCATGCAATTTTTTCTAGGAGAACCATGTTCTCTTTGGGGCCAAATGTAATTATTTTTGTAGGTGTCTGAATGGCACTAGAAATATCATTGGAAGAACAGTCATATTCTTGAGCAGACATTCTTGTGACTAATCAATTTCATAGAATGATGCTGTTAACAGTCTTAAAACCACTCTTAAACCTTATTTTCTGATAATAATATTTTAGATCTGTGCTTCTCTGTGTCACATGACCTAGACCAGCCTTATTTACAGGTGCTATTACATCCCTGACCCACCTGGTTTCTGGGATTTGCCATCAGTTATACTTGGGGTCTGCCTGGAAAGAAATCTATTGGCTTTAGGGTCTTACTCAAGTATTTGGGGTCTGACTATTTAGTTTAACACATTTCCACTTTAATAACTAGCAATTGGGTCTGGGGATCTCAATTCTCCTCTGTTTTCCTATAAAAAAGAATCATTCCTTTTGCAGCTGGGGATGTTCTGAGTCCCAGGGGGAAAATCAAGGTGCTGTTCATCCTACAGAGAAAGGCACCTGGGAACTTGGGAGGATGAAAGGGAAAGTTGGTCAAAATTGTTCCAACTTTTCCTCCTGCCATTTGAGAACCCAAAACTAAGAGGAAGTAGGGGCTCCAAGGAAATTGGGGTGGTCCCCAACATATGTTTTAATTACAGCACTATCGCCAGATGTTTTCCTGAGGGACAGAACCTCATGTGGTTACTGAAAAGCCTGGGAGACACCCCTGGGAGTTTTTTTTCTCCTTCTTTGTTGTCATTTTACCTGCATCAAGAGAAAATCCAAGGCAATGTAAATAATGTATATATTTTCTTTAAAAAACAGTGTAAATATTTCATAGACTCTACAGTAAATAATAAATACATTTGGAAAAAAATATATAAATATTTGATTGTTCACAGAGCAACTGTTAAGCCTGGAATTGCATATGCATGTTCAAAGAAATCCAATAAATCCTAAATTACATACAAATGGTTCAAAAGTCACCCGAACATAGTCATGGGTACAATTTTTTAAATCACAGTATTTGTTTCTTAGCCAGGGGAGTGTTAAATCAAGATGTCACAGTCTGTAACAGCCTGTTTGTGAATCATCTGAAATTTTGGTAACTCCCAAGCTCCTATGCCTTCTGATAATACTGGGCGTGCATCTTGAAATAATAAAACACCCTCTGCCTATGAGAGAAACGCAGGAAAACCATGCCATGCAGCTGCTAGCTTTAATGCAAAGTTTCCAAGCCTGCAATGGCTAGTCCCACAGAAAGACTGGGTTACAAACATTAAGTGCCTCTTGTAAACAGAGTAGGTAAAAATTTCTCACACCTAACAGTGGGCCAAATCTCTTTGTAGGAAGCTTCAACCTGATAAATGTTTTTTCAGATTAACAGGTATGCGTTTTATTTTCATAAAACAATCAATCCATCCTGCCTGCAGACTCCTGGTTCTTAATCTGCTTCTTTTCCCACCTCTCTGTTCTTCCAGAATTATATGGAACTCTAGTCCCCATGACCCAGCCACATTCATCTATGTTTTTCTCCACTTCTATTCTTTCCTGTCAAGTATAACCTTCGAGACACAGCCCCAGCATCACTCCCCTGGGGAACTGTTCTCACTGAACCTCGCACATGCCTGTATTTCAGCATCTGTCTCAGAGAATTGAAGTACTTGGTTATATTCTTTATTCACCACTGTATCTCAGAATCTAGGAGACTGGCTGTCACATAGTTGACTCTATAAATATCTGTTGAATGATTGAATGAGTGAATGAATGAATGAATGAATGTCTCCCCTAGAGGCCAGGGACACTATTTTTTATTCATTGTCTCCTCAGAGCCTGGTACAGTGCCTCACACCAAGTAGGTATGCAGTAAAGCAGTAAAGATATTTTAAGTGGCTAAATAGAGCTTATCAGGCAATGTATCTGTGTGTGGTGAATGTATATGCAATATGTGAAATAGAATGAGAGAGAGAAGAGATAAGAAACAGGGGTGTACCAAAAAAAAACAAACCCACAGGAAAAAAAAAAAGAAAGAAACAGGGGTGTACCAAACTACAGCTTCACTGTTCTCACTGAAACATTGCCCTAGGGAAGGTTAATAGGTATATGGAATAATGAAGGTTTATGAAGAGGATGACGAGTATTTTTTCCCAAAAATAAAAATCCTCATAATATTAAAAAAAAACATCCCTGATTATACCTATATAGTACGTACATGGCACATACCTCTAAGAAGCTCAAAGCATAACCAAAGTTAGCATGTTAAATTTTTCATCAAATACCCCAGTGTGGTAGATGGAGACCATTAGTCCCATCATTTTCCCCATGGAGGAAGCAAAGGCAAATTAAAGGAAAGTGTGTAATGGTCTTCCCAGAGGAACACGAGGATCACAAACATGCAGCAGTGAATCCAGTTTCCTCTCCACAGCTCTGAGCACACATTGCTCAAAAGGTTTAGACGAGCAAGTCTGGCATTAGGAAGCTCCAGTGATCTATAATCCACCAATTAACAAAAGTCCATGGAGTTGAAGCACCCTGGAGGACTTGACAGAGAGGTATGTGAAGCAAAATAAGATGTGTCCCTGTCCTTGTGGAAGAATCTAATTGAGACCATAAGACAAGACAAAATCCAGGAAACACTTAAATCTCAAATGCATAGCATTAAATGGCAGGTGCAATTAAATGGAAGACATAATGTATCATTAAGGGTTCTTTTGTTGCATGCAACAGTGACTGAAGCAGAAAAGAAATATAATGATGGCATATGAGAAGCCAGAGGATAGGAAAGAAGGTTGCATAAGCAGGAAGCTCCAAGGAGCTCCTTGAAAGATTACCCAGCCACCACTTCTGTAATGAACAAAAATTTGCCAACCATTTATTTCCTTTTTTAAATTTCTTTTTAATATTTATTGACTATATTCCCTATGTTGTCCTTTACATCCTGGTAACTATTTTGAAATTGCCAATTTGTACTTCTTAATTCTTTCACTTTTTCCACCCACCTTCCTAACCCCCTGCCACCTGGCAACCATCAGTTAGTTCTCTATATCTATGAGTCTGTTTCTCTTTTATTTGTTCATTTATTTTATTTCTTAGATTCAACATATAAGCAAAATCTATGGTATCTGTCTTTCCCTGTCTGATTTATTTCACTCTAAGTCCATCCATAATGTTGCAAATAGTATGATTTCATTCTTTTTTTTTAACTATATGGATACATATTGCCAACCATTTCTTTTTGTCTTTTCATGATTCTGTTCAAAATTCAAACTCCCAGTAGAGAGAGTATAATTGGCTAAGTTTAGAGCAATACTGTGACCTTGGCTATATTGGAGATGAAATAGGAAGGATCTGGACAATGAAGCCCCTAAGGACCTCTCAGCCTCTCGCCTGGGAGGGCAGAGACCCCTGATTTATTGTCCCTATGTGATTCCACTCAATGAGTCATTTCCCAGAAGGGCACTGGGGTGTTTTCAGAACAGAAGAATGTACAAAGGGCTTCCAGAAGAAGGCAAATTCTCTTTACCAAAGATTCCTGTGAAAGGAAGTCAACAGAGGGGGAAATCCCTGAACATGAATCAGTGAAGAACTATGGAGAAGATGGGACTTGAGATTGGACTAGATGAGATTCCCACATCTGATTAAAAAGCAAGATGAAAGCCATGACTAATATACCAAGAGGTGAGGATGGGGGCGGGGGGGAGTGGGTAAATACTGCCGTCAAAGAATTTTAGCAAAGATGTCGATAGTGGTTATGTTAACCTAGCTCAGTGGTCGGCAAACTCATTAGTCAACAGAGCCAAATTTCAACAGTACAACGATTGAAATTTCTTTGGAGAGCCAAATTTTTTAAACTTAAACTTCTTCTAACGCCACTTCTTCAAAATAGACTTGCCCAGGCCATGGTATTTTGTGGAAGAGCCACACTCAAGGGGCCAAAGAGCCACATGTGGCTCACGAGCCGCAATTTGCTGACCACTGACCTAGCTCTATGGGCAGTGTGGAGTGATTGATAGATCTGTGCAGCATACAGGATTTTCAAACACGCCCTACTATCTGTGGATTAAAAATAAGAGTTTTCAGTTACATTCAGTAGAACTGGAATAAGGGATTCACTCAGGTTCATGGTTCTTTGACTATTTTAGGTAGTTGCAATCAAGCATTGCATTCAACTTTGGTATCTTTTGGACAAAGGCAAAAGTTCTTTTGCAGCACTTGGGTACAGTTTAAATCACATAGTATAATAATCATGCTTTATATGTACAAATACTTTAATGTTTCTCAAAAGTTTTCACAAATGCTAAGTCAATTGAGCCTCTCAAAATTTCCATGCCATACCTACGACCTCTGTTTCTAATCTGATTTTACAGAAAAGAATCAATCTTAGAGACATGAATGACTTGCCCAAGATAACAGTCAAGGTCATCCAAATGACTTTATATGTTCTTCTTTCAAGTTGTGCTAAATAAAGAGGCAACAAAATATTGCACCCATCTACAAACGTTAGAAATCCATGTTCTCCTTAACATTCAGACTGAATCAAACAACCTAATAAATATTTATATCTTTTTAAGGATAATGATGATATTTCTCTGATTAAAACAAAATAATGATAACAGCTGTTTCAATGGGAGAAGAGCCCTGGAGAGAATATTTCATCAGTTAACAAATATTTACTCTGTACTTTGTGAAAAATCTCCCCCAAGAAAAGCCAGGGCCCATGGCCATGGAGCTGGGAAAAGCCATCAGAATAGGACCAGATGGAGAAATGGGGAAAAACAGGACTGGCCTGTGACTAGAGTTTTAGGAGAGAGGAATCCAAAGGATTTCAGACAGGGCAAAACAGGAGATTAGAAATGAGCAGGCTATGGAACCAAAGCTGCAGCCTGAAGCAGAAGAAAAAGCAGGGAGAAAGCAGACAGTAACAAGACAGGAGTCAGAGGTCCCAAGCACAATGGTGGGGAGAGGGTGCTGGAGGATGAGGATGCTCCCCAAGGATTCCTGTGAAGTATCCACAGCCTGAGCTGGCTCCCAGAGCCTCAGGAAAGGAAGACATAAGAAAGCCCAAGACAGCCCTAATCGGTTTGGCTCAGTGGATAGAGCGTGGGCCTGCTGACTGAAGGGTCCCAGGTTCGATTCTGGTCAAGGGCATGCACCTTGGTTGCGGGCACATCCCCAGTGCGAGGTATGCAGGAGGCAGCTGATCGATGTTTCTCTCTCATTGATGTTTCTAGCTCTCTATCCCTTTCCCTTCCTCTCTGTGAAAAATCAATAAAATATATATTTTTTTAAAAAAAAAAAGAAAGAAAGCCCAAGACAGAATTTCCTTTAAAGAGCTCCTGATCAGGCTGGAAGGATAAAAGGAACAGTTGATAGCGTAAGACAGGGAACCAATACCAAACAAAACAAGTTAATGTTCAGGTAAGGAAGGGACCATTCTAGGCTAGGGCAGTCATGGAAAATTTCACCAAGGAATCACAGATCTTGAGAAATGTGTTTGTGATTTATCTGTCTTGCCAATTTGCTTTGAAATGTAATGCAGACTTGTATTTCACTTTTCAGACTGTCACTCTTGAGAGTGTAACCCTTGGTCCCTTTATTTATTTTTTTAATATATTTTTTATTGATTTCAGAGAGGAAGGGAGAGGGAGAGAGAGATAGAAACATCAATGATGAGAGAGAGTCATTGAACTGCTGAACTCCTGCATGCCCCATTCTGAGGGTGGAGCCCTCCACCCAGGCATATGCCCTGACTGGGAATTGAACCGTGACCTCCTGGTTCATATGCCAATGCTCAACCACTGAGCCACTCCAGCCAGGCAGTCCTTTTATTTATATTTTCTCTGCCTGTACTGGATGGTTTCTCTGAAATCCAGCCAAAGTATCAGATCAGTATGCCTTCATTGTATCAAATTTCAACAGACTATGTTGGGCGTCTCTGCTCTGTGCTTGACACTGTACTGGACAGAAATTTTCCAACACTAGGGAGAAGATCATAAGAGGAGAGGGGAGGGGGAAAGCATGAAGTCAAAACCAGGTAAGGTATTTCACCTTGAGGGTAAACTTTGGGATGGGGAGGGTATGGTGGGAACTCTCAGACTGGATTCAGTGATTTCCCCCAAGGGGAGAGGGCCTGCTTTGTGTTGTGCTGGGCACACACTATAGAAAGCATCAGATTACTTGAGAAGATAAGATATGAGCATGAAGTCAAATGGGTGACATGGGTAAGCAGGCAGTTTTCTGTGGCTTAGTGTGGCTTCTGGGGGCCCAGAAATCGCAGCAAACCCAGTTGGGGAGGGGTACAATAAAGACTGATGAGTCAATATGGGATTACTGAGACCATACATAAGCCATGATGTTGGTCTTCAGCAGCATTGGCCAGTGTGGTGCCCCCAAAGCAGGTGAGTCCAGCTACCCTCAGCAGGCACTAGGACAGGCGCCAGTGACCAAGGGAATGAAGGACCTCTCGGAGGAATCCAGTAAGGACCAGGCAGCAGCACCACTGCCTCTCAACCCCCCATAGCCGTGCAAACTTATCACAGTATGTGCCACTGAGAAGAAGGAGGTGGTGGGAGGTCTCCTAAAAGGAAGAAAAATGACTCTGATTAGGAGATTGAACTTTCAAATTTGAAAGAAACTATTAGAAATGTCATATTGAATCAACTGTAAATGATGAGATCAACTTCCCCATTCCACCATCAAGAAAACTGGTAATGGGGGAATAAGGACACATATGTAATACCACAATCAATAAAGAAATTTAAAAAAAACTGAGGGATGAGGCCAACTTCAGAAAATAAAGTTACTTTTTTTTAACCTACTTAGTTGAAAGACCACATGTAGATAGTCAAAGTTATAGTGCCAGGGTATTTAGAGACAGCCTGTATTACTTATAAAACAAATTCATAGACACAGATAATATTATGATGGTTTCCAGAGGGGAAGGTGTTGAGGAGGGTGAGGAGGTTAAGGGGAGTCAAATGTATAATGACGGAAGGAGACTAGATTTGAGGTGGTGAGCACACAATGCCTTATACAGATGGTGTGTTATAAAATTGTACACCTAAACTTATATAATGTTACTGAGCCAATGTCACACCAATAAATTTAATTAAGAAATAAATAAAATAAATGGTCTATTTCATTGTCTAGTTCATCTTGATTTTCATTTAGAAAATAAAATGTATTATCCAGAGACTATTATCATTTCAGAAATGGTTAATCTTTCTAAGAAAATAGTCAGCATGATCTTCCCAAATAAAAGGAATCATTGTTACATATGTAGAAAATACAAAGTCGGTTTCTAACAGTAAGTGAAACTTCTCTTCCAACAAAAGCTTACTCCCACTTGCTTTGGTGAAAGGAAAATTTTCTTTTGGCCTCCTTTCAAGTAAAAAGGAAATCTCCAATGCTACATACACACTATTCCCAACTTATGAAGAGATGGCAAGTGCCCAATATAAATATTATAGCCAAAGAAAACTAAAGAAAAAAATTTCTGTAGGATCAAAAAATAAAATGCTCATAAAGGCTGAGGGCAGAATAGGTCTTAATATGACAATTCTGGGTACAAAGAAGCATATTAAAGGGCCCATTCCTTTACTAGACAACGACTACACCACCTCTGCTTCCCATTTCTCAATTTTTTTTCCAATCCAAGAGAAGTCTTGCTTTTTTCCAGCTTAAGAGTAAGTTTACATTACTATGTTACACAACTCGAGGGAGACAGAAAAACAAAAAATAACCTATTTACCTTAGGTCAGCATGAAACCTGAAATTACCATTGCAAAAAGTAGCTAGCATGATAAAAGATAATTTTCCCTTATAATGGAAAAATACAAAATAAAGTAAAACAGAGGTGTTGTTTTCCAGTTCAAAAATCAAGGGGCAAGTACTTTTGATGATAATATGCGATTCTCATGAGGTTTCAGTGATGATAGCACTCGCTGCTGGTGGCCTACATTCTTTTCCTACACAATATGGTGATATCTAGCCAGAGCCACAGAGGCGTTCCCAGTCTCTGAACAGCAACACTATCATTCAAGTCCTAAGAATTAACCTAATAATAGAATTCAGAAAAAGCAAACAGCTGCATGCACAAAGATATTTACAGCAGTCTTGTCTATACTAAAGCAACTAAAAAACGGGGAAGAACTAACTGTCCAAAATAGGTTTACTACACATTAACCTAACATTCTGCTTCCTTGAAATCATGTATAATGCAAACATCTGAAAACATGGACTACATTTATTATATAACGTTAAATAGAACAATAGAATATCAATTAGTCCCTCCCCTCTGTCACAGATATGTTGGAAATATTCACTTGCAATCTATATATACAAAAGCCTAAGCAACCAGCTGATTGGCCAGTAGTTATCACACGCACTGACCACCAGGGAACAGATGCTCAACTCAGGAGCTGCTGAGCTGCCGAGCTGCCATGACTTGGCAGCTGCGGTTCTCCGGTGACGCACCAGGAACCAGAGAGGAGGGAGCCCAATTCTGGGGTGTGTCACCTGAGAACCACCCTCTTGCAATCCAGGACCCCTCAGGGGATGTCAGAGAGCTGGTTTCAGCCAGATCCCCGCAGGCCAGGCCAAGGGACCCCACAGGTGCATGAATCTGTGCACTGTGCACCAGTCCTCTAGTAGGAAAATAATAAGAATAGTTTTATTCTGGTCTTGGGATTCCATATTTTTCTTTTTTAAGAAGTCCTTGACTTTATTTTTGTGATCTTAATAAACAAACTATTCTACCTCTTAAATGTATATTTTTTAAGAAAGTCTCTTCAAGAGGCAATGTGTTCTGACATAAATTCAGATGGTAGAATGACAACACATTTAGAAGGATTGTCTTTCAATGGAGACAATTTTGAGATTAAACAATAAAGGAAAGGGAAAAGGCTGGAGTGAGGATGGTGTCTGGGCAATGCCTAACTCACAGTAACTATCTCTTCAACAAGAAGAATCACACAGGGAGTCCTGGTGAGGGAACTTTTAAAGTTCTGTTTCAGTTTTTCCCTTCTGAAGCTTTCTCTCTTTTAACTATGGAAGGTGAGAGATTTTTTTGAAAAAATTAAAAATCACTTCTGGGTTACTGCTCTGCAGAGCTACTGCCAAATCTGAGCAGAAAAGAAAACAGCGGCTTTGACAAGAGTTTGCAACTAAATAAGATTCTCACACCTAAGAAATAATTGCCCCCATCAAAAGTGCCCAGAGGAGCATTTAAAATCAAAGCCAAAAGTGACTTATGGGTAGTCTGAACATTGGACAGAGCCCAGCATCTGAAGGTTAAAGTGTTTTCTAAGGAGAGGACAGAAACCAAAGTCAATTCAGTAGATACAGATAATAAATGGAATTGAGTGTTCAAAGGTGCATTATACTTGGGAGTTGTACTTCTTTGAAACGCATGCTAGAGCAGAAAGGGCACTACACCAGGCATGAGAAGATTGAGTACTAATCACAGCTCTGCTGCTAACTACCTGATGCCCTGAGAGAGAGAACATCACAACTTTATTCGCTATTTTTGATGTTTTCTTTTAATCTGAAAATTGAAGACATTCAGTTAAATTGCTCAGGTCTGCTTACAGAACAGAGCTGTCTTGGTGGGGCTGCCTGGGAGGCTGGTACTCAGTGTTAGTAGATCATGTCAAGAAGCATGTTTTCATCAAACAAATATTTCATGGAGATGGAGTCTCCATTGCCAATGCCCTCCAGCCATAAACCACCAGAAATACACTTATATTCAGCAGGTGAGGCTGATTGGCTCTTTGCACAGTATTTGTGTTAAGATGGGAGATTGCACGGAATTTTAAGGCTCAAGAAAGCATGGTTTTGTATTGAATTGGGTGCCCTCAGAAAGCAGGGACAATTCTATTATCTTAGTAATTCTTTTCTACTGGACAAGAGGAACAGGGTTGGACTAAAGCTATAACACTGTAAAGAAGCAGCACCCACTCATGTGGACCCAGAAAGGGGAGTGTTTGGCCATTTTGATTTGGACAGTGTGCTTGTTTTCAACTGTGTGCAGACATGTTCACGCAGTGGCTTTGTCTTTGTCTTAACTCCACCCATGGTCAGAGAGTGGCACCGTCTGATGCCGATATTCTGAGAAATTGTTTCTGTCTAACAGAGCTCCATGGTCCAGCTATTGGAGCCAGACAGCTCTAAGCTGACAGTAGTCAGAGGCTGCACTTCCCTTCTCACCATGATGAAAATAATTAACTCCAGGGAGAAGTAATTAGCTCAGAAGCCAGAAAGGGAGGCCCCAGGCTGGAAGCGATTGAAAGGTAGAGAGTCAATCCATAAATCTAAAGCTCTAGGAAAATGAGCCAGACAACAAGTGAAGGGTATTGACTTTGGAGAAAAAAGACAGAGACGTATGAGCAGGTGACACAAGATAGCCGAGGAACTAACTCCTGGAACGTAGAGCTTCAATAAGGTGGCTCCATTGATGCACAGACCTGCAGCTTTCATTGCTAGGGCAGATTTTTTAAAGAGATTACGCTAGGCCAGACATAGTAATAGCTCAAGTATTTCCCAGCTCTGTACTTTTCTGACACCTTGCTCTAAATGGTATTTTACTTTAAACACGAAACTGATGTGTGCTCGAAATAACAACTGTTGGTCTATTTTAATAGTTTATTTTATTAAAAATTGAATTAAGTCATGAGATGATGGGAACTATTCAATCTCTCAATAGTCTGTGTGTGGATAAGAGGACCATTGTTTACCTTTTGAAAGTATAGAAATGATATTTAGGAGGAAATCAGTTTATACAGATGGGAAAAATATGCATTTCGGATGCTCTGGAACCTTTCTGGTTTCAAAGAGTGTAAGTCCCATTTCTCAAACAGTGTATCTGCTCACCGCAGAGCATGTACCATTCTTCCAAGCCTATAGAACCTATATTAAAAAAAAAACTTGTCTTGCCCATGCAGACCTATTTAGTGATGCTAATTTCCACAGCCCATACTGGTTAATTGGTTACCAATTCCGGGAAGCATCTGTGAGACAGGAAACTGGTTAAGACTGAAAAGTGTTTAGAGAGCACATGTGGAGGCACAAAGCCCCTTCATCCTACATCTCTGGGTTTCCTGGGTGCACACTTAGCCAGGATGAGAACTAGATATCGCACAGGGTGACCAGTATCTGAGAAGGCCCTCACCAATCTTTCTAAGTTGCAGCAGTATCCATGGGCTGCAGAATGACAAAGTGGTGATTCTGGGTTCCTCCAGGGAAGTCTGGCAGGTACTTGGGTGGACCCCCAACCTTTGGCAGAAAGAGCAGTATTTGAAAATAGCAAATCAGGAAAATAAAAACAATTTTTAAAAAGGCAATTTCCTAAATGAATCTGCATGAACTGAACTACCTGCCACAGTTCATCAGAAGGGATGAAGATCACCCAGAAGGTTTTAATGACTCCACACCAGTGGATCCTGCAATACCCTCTGAGTATCGTTTCCTAAACCTCCTTCTTGGGGGAAAAAATGTATTACCAGGAATAAATAGAAATGTACTTGACCCTTACCCATTTCAGGCCTTTGTTTCTGGTCTCTGTTTTAAGATGTGTGTGTGTGTGTGTGTGTGTGTGTGTGTGTGTGTGTGTGTGTAAATATAATATATAAAAATATACCCTACTTTCCAGCGTATATTGGACTATATTGATGGGATTAGATATAATGGATTAGATATATTGGACTACCGTATTTTCCAGCGTATAAGACGACTTTTTAACCCAGGAAAATCTTATACGCCCAGTCGTCTTATACGCCGGAAAATACGGTAATATACTTATAATTTATACTCACTGTAATTTTTATGCATTAACAAAAAGTAAAAGAATATTCTTCCTTCTCAGGGAAACCTTTCATAAGACCTTTTCTGAACAGAGTTTTAGTGGAAAGAATAAATCATGCAATTATGGACCAGCCAGACTTTCTTAGGATTCAGGTTCCACCACTGTTATTGGACCTCAAAAGGAACTTGGAGATGCAGCGATTCATCCTATCTTTTCAGTCCCCAGTGATGTGTGGATGAAAAAGGCGGCACATACTAAACCTGACAAGCGCAGGGAGGCCTGCATGATGGGCATGACAAACTCAGAGACCAAAAGTAGCCACATAGGATGGCAGGAACATAAAAATCCCTAATTGAAAGCAGGTCATGGCAGGTAGTCATATCCTAGGCCTTAGCTTCCTTGACAAAGGTCAATCTTTACCTTAAGTGAACCTATGACTTTTTGCATCTAAGATATACCTTCGGAATGTCAGAGTAATCTTCTTTTCCAGATCCCTCAGGGCACAACCACCCACTGGAGCAATAGAACCCATCATGTTATCTTGTACCCCTTATACCGCTCTGTGTGTTGTAAATGTTATTATCTATGCTGCACACACCAATGTAAAAGAAGTACGTGCTTCTTTATTTTGCCTTATTTCCCAGTCCCAGAGATCTCCCAGCCCCCCTGGCTTTGCTTTATCAATTTGTTGAGATTTTGCTTCCTGGCAATTGTTGTCAGTTTGTCTCAAATAAATTCATAAAAATTCTCTATAAATTTGGACATTTCTTATGTTGACAATGAGAACAGTGAACTCTGTTAAAAAAAAAATGCCTAAGTTCACAGCAGCTCTCAAATGTGGGGCTCTTTAAGGAGGTCTCTCCGTGGGCTTGATCACATCCAACAACCTGTCTCCAAGGATGTCCTTATGCCTCTTCATGGTAGGATATAAATGAGGCCACAATCACCTCCACTGAGTAGCTCACATGAGTCACTGTTGAAGTGAGTGGTTCTCACACTTTGCTGCATATTAAAATCACCAGAAGAGTATTAAAAAAAAATCCTGTTACAAGGCCCCAACCCAGACCATTTAAATCAGAATATCTATTAGTGGACCCAAGCATCAGTACTTCTTAAAGTTCCCAAATAATTCTAATGTGCCACCAAGTTTGAGAACCACCGGTTTCAGGTAAAGGCACAAAACACACAAACAACAAAGGTCAGTAAATATTTCATTACTGAGGCTGGGTTGGAATGGAGCCAAACCAACCCCAATGACATTTTAGAGACAGCCACTCCCAAGAGTTGGGGAGGAGATAAAAGTAGCTTCTTCACTTTGAATAGAGGCCCATTTACTTCTACAATATATGTGTGCAGGATGCTGTAGTTCAGCCTGTGGGTGGAGCAGGGTTTGGTGAACCATTCTTGCCAGACTTGAAAAAAGTAGAACATGCTGAGAGAATGCAGGAGGGGATCCCTTTGTGGATCTCTGTACCTGAGTAGAAATGATTTATATCTCCTAAGGCCAGAGTTGATGAAGGCCTATAAAGCTACTTTTTGGGGTATGAGACAGAGTCCAAGAACAGGAAACTTTTTTCAGTTTGTCTAGGTCCTCCCAAGCATTCACCTTCCTTTGCTGCCTCTATTTGCATGCTTTCCTTGGGAACCAAGCACTTGGGAGCCAAGTTCTAGTGACAAACAAACTTTGATGTCAAAGCCAGGATGCAAAAATGGGCAGCTGCTATTTTTCTATAAAACTCAAAGAATATTTTGCCAACTAGTAAGATTCTATTCAAAGTTGTATATTCTGCTCATTGTTAAACTTATCCACACAATCAAAGGATAGTTACTAACAAATTTGCTTTAATAGCTTGCTATTTAGTGACAATCTCAAAGTCTGAGGAATCTTAGACTAAATGACCCTAGTGCCTAGCTCCTTCACTACTTTTCAGTTTTTCTGGTTCCTTCCTTCTTGTTTGGATGATATAAACACTGCATATTGCTCAGAGCATTTTATATTTAATTCTTAATAAACATATGTTGAATAGATGAAAAGCAATCGCTCTTAATAACATGGTACTTATTATGGGCCAGGCATTGTTCTAAGCACTTTATACATATTAACTCATTTAAGCCTCATTAAGCCCTATGGAGTCAGTACTAGTAGTAGGTTCATCCTACAGTACAGGACACTGGAGCACAGAGAGGTTAGATCACTGGATCAGTATCACAGAGGTAGAAAGAAATCACAGACTGGAAAAGCCGGATTTCTCCCCAGGCCAGCTGGCTCCAGCATCTTCTTTATGAAGACTGAGTGAACCATGAAGCCTTTCCCTTGCTATTGCGTGTGTCTTCCTTTAGACCACATACTTTTGAATGTACTGCTTTTTTTCCACTCAGAATTATTTTCAAGGTCTTCACATTGCTATATGGAAATATAGCACATTGTTTCCATAAGAAGCACAGAACTGATTTTACAAAGCCATTCCTCCCTGACTGGAGTGGCTCAGTGGTTGAGTGTTGACCTATGAACCAGGAGGTCACAGTTTGATTCCCAGTCAGGGCACATGCCTGGATTGAAAGCTTGGGTCGTGCAGGAGGCAGCCAATCAATGACTCTTTCTTATCATTGATGTTTCTATCTCTCTCTCCCTCTTCCTTCCTCTCTAAAATCAATAAAAATATATTTTTTTAAAAAGCTATTCCTCCAGGGACAGACACCCAGATTACTCCCCCAGCTCTTGTTATAACAAACAGGATGCATCCTTGTATTTATCTCTTGTGAACTTTTGCAAGAAAGTTTCTGCAGTGTCTAATGAGGAGAAACTTCTGGGGTATAAAGTAATGGTGCAGTTAAGTTGACTAATCATTGCCAAGTTACTCTCCAGGAACCCTGAGACCAGCTCATGCTGATGGTGCATGAGCAAGAATAGCTCTGGATAGGGTCCATGACCAAGCACAAATGAATAACTCAAAAAACCATTTGTAGTATCTTATTCTTCCATTGCCAGGCTTCTACCTAAACCCCTTTTAGCTTAAGCCAAATTTTTAAAGAATCGCTGTAACTATTTTTATTCTCACTAAAAATAGATTATGTATTACATAGACTCATTAATACCACATTTCAAATCCCAGTTATAATTTCAAATATGACTTCATCCTGTGTATAACTCATAATATATAAAAACTATCATGTATGTTTTTTGTTTTCTATGCCACAATAATTCAAAATTAATATGAAAGTTAAAATATACCTATCCCTACAAAGTATGTACAAATATACTAGCTAGCAATAGCACTCTGCTTAAGGAACCACCTTAAGAAATGACAGTCCAGCTCTGGCCAGTGTGGCTCAGTTGGTTGGAGCATCATCCTGTATATCCAAAGGTGGTAGGTTCGATTCCCAGTCAGGGCACATATCCAGGTAGTGGGTTCTATTCCCGGCTGGGATGCATGTGGAAGGCACCCAATTGATGTTTCTCACACCGAACTCTCTCTCTCTCTCTCTCTCTCTCTCTCTCTCTCTCTCTCTCTCTCCCCCCATCCTCCTTCCCTCCTTTTCTCTCTCTAAGATCAATATTTTTAAAATGTCAGTCCAACTATAAACATGCCCGAGTTTATAAAGGTTCTGGGGGCAAGGGTGCGGGAGGAGGGGAGAAGAAAGAATAAAGAGAAATTATACCCAACATATAAATCGCCAAGAATGTGCTGGCCAGATTCAGATTGTTGGCAGGAAAAGATTTTTATAATTTCTTTTCCATAATTTAGCTTAGGCGGATAATTACATTTAGAAAAATAAGAGCATAACCACAGATGTGTATGTAATGGAATTTTTTAAAATGTAGATATATCTCTCATGGAAATAAAAGGGGCAATAGAAGGCTATCATTATCAACTTTAGAACAAAAGTTGTATTCATGCCAACCGAAAGAACAATTAAAATCAGTCAGGGAGACACAGAATGCCAATCTTATCCACTTGTCACTTCAGCAAGCTAGCTTGACAGTTGTGCACCCACTCTCGCTGACGCATTTCTAAGAAATAGATCAGCTTCGACAGGTGTGGGAAGCAAAGCTTTTGTATCCAAACCAGTTTCACCCAAAGAGTTCAGAACTTTGTTTTAAGCAGCAGCTTTGGCTAAAATCGTTCTTGATTCTCCATAAATAGTTGACATGTTCTGGGAAGGCAGCATGGCTTTGAGGTCATCTGGGTGACCGTTCCAATGGTTATATGATCCTGGGAAAGTAACTTAACTTCTCTTTCTGGAGGTTCCAAAGAAGAATCTGATTCCTTGCCTTTTCCAGCTTGGATGTCTTGCCACCTGTGTTCCTTGGCTCCTGGCCCCTTCCAGCAATCACATCCCTTTGACCTCTGCTTCCATCACCACATCTTTTTCTCTTACTCTAATCCTCCTACTTCCCTCTTTTACTTATAATGGCCTTTATGATTGTATTAGCCCCACCCAGGTAATCCAAAATAATCTCCCCATCCTAGGTCCTCAATTTAAGCAAATCTGCTAAATCTCTTTTGCCATATACTTGCAGGTTCCAGAAATTAGGACACCGGCATCTCTGGGGAATACTATTCTGACAACCACATTAGCTGTCTGACATTTGGCAAGATGCAATCTTAATGGCCCTCAGTTCCCTTACCTGTCAGATGGAATTTTTAATTTATGAGGATTGAATCAAATAATGACTGTAGAATACTCAGCAAAGGCCCTGGCTCACAGAGCACATGTTCAGTAATTGCAAGCCATAACAACACCAAGAACAAAAATTAAACAACAACAAAAAGAATGATGCCAATGGCCTAAGAGTTTTATCATTTAATTTGTTTTCATTTCTCCATTGAAAGGCATCTTTATGTTCATATTGAAACAATATATCACTTGATTTTTTTCAAGCTATAATCAGAACAGGAGTTTATGTCATAAAACTGAAGGATTACTTAGAGCCATGGTCGGCAAACTGCGGCTCACAAGCCACATGTGGCTCTTTGGCCCCTTGAGTGTTGCTCTTCCACAAAATGCCACGGCCTGGGCGAGTCTATTTTGAAGAAGTGGCATTAGAAGAAGTTTAGGTTTAAAAAATTTGGCTCTCAAAAGAAATTTCAATCGTTGTACTGTTGATATTTGGCTCTGTTGACCAATGAGTTTGCCAACCACTGACTTAGAGCATTAGTAATAGGTTAACAAGAGTGCCTAATAGAAAAGACTAAATGAAACTTGTCTTAGCTCAAAAGAAAAATCAAAGAGGTGAGCTAGAAAATAGATATAAAAAGCCTTGAAACTCCACATTCCCAATGGCCCAGTCAGCAGACATCCACTAATGTATATCCAAGAGATATGGGCAAAGATTCAGCTACATGGTGTTTGCAAAAGCATAGATTATAAAAGGAAAAAAGTGTGAAAATCTAATTGTTGTACAGTAAGAAATCTTTTAATAAATTAAGCCAAACATGTTTTATTAAAAGAAGAAAAAGAGAGAAGAAACATATCAAAATGTAATAAGTTTTGAATTGCAGTTAATGGTGGGTAATTTTTATTTTCTTTTATTTGCTTAGCTTTATAGTCTAAATTTTCTACAGTTCTCTACTTTGTAATAGACCAAATTCGATGTTGTTTGTTTCTCTGCAGAGACTGTTGGTTTTACATTGCAACACAGAATGAGCAGTTCAGTTGGTACTCTGCCCCACACACGAGCCAGTGGTGCTGGAACCTGAAGAGCCAGGCAAGAGCTTCGCTGGTTCCCAGGAGTCCAAGAACTACATTTAAGCCAGACATGAAAGTAAGCAAGTGCCACAGAAGGGTGCTGGATAAGTAGAGGTTCTGGATAATGGAAAAGACTAAAAGAAGTATATCCTGAGTTGGGTACAGATAGAACTGAGTGGTTAGATCAAGACATCCAAAATAAAGAGGTCTCTGAATATAAGCCTTGACTACTTATTCCATGTCATGCCATTTTTTATATTAGCATTCATTCTCTATGCCTGTATTTACATGAGTAAACCATACTTCATGGTGCATTCAAAAGTATTGACATGAGATTATCTCAGGTAAGCAGGGGTTTATAGGGGATGTAGGGAAATGACTCTTCTGATGTTATAGCCCAACCAAAACAAAAACTACAAATAAAATGATCCTCATGCAGCGCCTCAAGTAAGTACTTCTGTGCCCTAGACTTGCTTTTCCATTAATTAACTGTGTGACCTTGAGATCAATTATCCTCTCAAAATTTATTTCCAGAGACGATCAAACTAGAATTAATGGTTGTCTATTATTTTTGGAAACAGCAGGAGGATGGGGCAAGGGATAAATGGAAAAACCCCACTCTTTCCACTCTTGCTTAAAACCAGAGCAATTATCATTTTTATCTCTTTTATTCATTCACATTTCTTCATAAAATTTTGTTTAAAGAAAGAGTTCCATTGTCTTTATAAAACAATTTTTAAATTCCTTGACTAGATGACTTCTAATGAAATCCCAAAATATAACCATCTACCTAGAAGTACTTCAGATGGTGGCCAGGAAGTCAAGAAACAAAGGATTCAAGGGCCCAATGCCTGAATCTTGAGGACAAAGGGACAACGATAATGGCCATATAACTCAGACCAAATGTAAGCGAACACCATCAGCAGTTAGGAAGCCAGTGGATCTGGTTCTACATCCTGTCTTCCCACTTTTCCAGGTAAACCCCTGCCACCCACAATTCTTAAGTGGAGCATTTGCTTTATTGTGATTACATTGGCCAGGTCAAATGGGGCCAATAGTGCATTGCAATTATACTCTCCACCCAAAGCTTTAAATGGAAAGAACAGGATGGGAGCACATGAATATTTATTCGTATCTTATTGTCACTTCTAGTTTAGTTAATTACCAAGAATATGGAATAGAAAAAAACAAAGGAAACAGAAAAGAGATTGTATTTGCTTAGGTATATAGATAAGAATAAAAGCCAGCACTTATTCCTTATTACTCTTTGTTCCCACCCTCTGAAAACCTGTACACCTAACTCTACCTCAATTCTGGATAGTAGCAGTAAGAGCTGACACTTATTCCACACCACCTATGGGCTAAGTGCAGTACTACATACTCCCCATACATAATCTCATCTGGTTCTCAGCATACTCCTACTAGGTATTATTGATCCATTTTAAAGATTATAAAAGCAAAACTCAAGAAATGTAAATAACTTTCTCAAGATCTCAGAACTAGTCAGAGAATAGTGCAGGACTCAAACCTTGATGTTCCTAGCTGCAAAGCCTGTTTTCACAATATGGACAGACCATAGAGTTTATTGCATGAGCCACTAGGTGTGTGAAACTAGAGAATTCACACAATGGTCAAATAACTAGTAATTTTCTCCACCTACTTATTATTCTTTGTAACAAACACATTTTGAGTAATAACAGACCATGTGATTTCTTCAAAATGTTTTCTGAAGGTCATGACTTTTAGCAGAAGTTACTATTTTCTATTTTGGTCTGGTTTTAATTTGGGTAATAGTCTGATTGAACATAGATATTTATGACATTTATTAAAAGCTTTTATTACTAATTTTACTCAGAAAAAAGTTTTAATGGAGATGTATTGGAGAATTTCCATAAAATTAATGTCCAGACTTAATGGATGTCTAAGGTATCATTCTTAACGGGAATGTTCTGTATACTAGGATCCTTTGATTAGAGATTAGATACAGTTAGAGCAGAACTTATTTAAAACTGGACACATGCCAAAGTATCCAGAAATTCAATTTAAACACATTCTAGAGGCTAATGCTTTATTTAGATTATGTCTTTATGATGCCAAATGAAAAGCTGCAGTTACAAAAAAATCAATTGAGTCGGTCAGCTGCTGGATGATCTAAAGACCACATCATGCTTGGTTTGACTCCCACTGATGCCTACACAAAGCCAGGCAGCTGAATCAAGATGAATTTTCCCACTGTAAACATTGACCGCCACCCATACAGAGGACATTCTTACTGGACCCGCAGCTCGGGTCTCACACAGTGCTTGATTGGCCCCATCTTGACTGATGAACTCAGTGAGATTTTCTGTCTTTACCAAGACCTCAAACCCACAACTGTGATTCTCAACAATATGAGGAAACCCAAGCTCTTGCTGTCATTTTGCAAAATGTATTATCAAAGAGCCATGGGGGTGAGTACATTTTCATACTACACCTGCCATTAACATCAAAATTCTGAGATAGAGCATCCTCTTTTAGAGTTGGCTTTAAGGTGGCCAGGAAGAGTGTCACATGGGAGTGTTAGCTTTAGTTTCCTCTGAGGAATACTAAGCCATTCTCAACTTAAGCAATTAAAACCAACTTGAAAGTGGCTGGAAATATCAGAGAAAGGGGGAACCTCTGTATTTCTAATTCCATTTCAGTCCTCTACTCCCCGCAGGTAATTTTCTGGGTTGGTGGCTATGGGGTGGCTCATCCCTGGAGCCCTTTACTAGCAAAGCAGAGGGAACGCTGCTGTGTCCCAGTCAGTGATTGAGGCTGTTTTTATTAAAACTTGCCCTGAAGACTCTCATTTTTCCAACCCTGGACCCAAACCAGAAGCAGCTCACCAGTGGCCCACAGACATGTTTTATTTGGCTTACAAAGCAGTGTCCCAGACAATATTTAAAACAAATTAACAACAACAACAACAACAACAAAAAAAACACACCTGAATTAGTTCCTAGCTTTCAAAAATTGTGAGAATTCCTAGAAAATGTATATCTTCAGCTTCTCTGAAAAATTTAGAATATGTGGTACTTCTGAGCTCACATCCCCCAAGTGCTCCTTTAGTGAGTCTCCTCCTCTCCGCCCCCCCAAACCCCCGCCGCTGCCCCTATTGTCCTGGATGCTGAGGCCAAGTTTTCCTTAGACTTGTCTCACTTGGTTTGTTACTATCACCTGCCTGGCCCCTGTGGGCATTTGATTCTGCAACTCCTCCTCAAACTGAAAAGGCTGGATTCAATGGCAGAGCTGGGAGTAGATTCCAGGTCTTCCCATAACTCATCATCTCCAATGAAAACTAACCCCACTGACACTGACACAATTGGCCATTAGTAGCAAATACAGCTAAAATGTATTAAGCCTTTAATATAAACCTGGCACTGTGTTAATCTCCTTTTAATATGTGATTCTCAGAACAATACCATGAGCAATGTACTTGTGTTAACCCTGTTTCACAAATAAGGACACTCAGACTTGGAGAGATTAAGAAACCAGCCCCCAAAAAATAAATAAATAAAACTTTTTAGACCAGTAAAAAAAAAAAAAAAAAAGAAAAAGAAAAGAAAAGAAACCAGCCCAATGTCTCACATTGAGGGGCAGACCATGGTTGAAAAGTCAGAGCCCAATCCCATAACCGCTCTCCTTCCTCTGAGTTCTGATTCACTCATTTATTCAACAAATTCCTGTGCCCTTATTATGAGCCCTTTACTGTTCTAAGTGCTGGGGATACAGCAGTAAAGAAGCAAAGTGGCTGCCCTCATGGAGCTTGCTGTCCATGGCAGCATGCAGGTATCATCGACTGCCTGTATCATGATCAATCATTTCAATTTATGCCACTTCACACTGTCATGTTTTATATGTGTAAAATTGTTCTGCTTCTACATCCCACTAAGTTCATGAAATGTCCTTCTTTTATATTGCCCATAACATCATCCAGCACTGGGATTGGCTCCTATTAGGTGTATAAATATCATTAATCTGAATACAAAGGAACACAGGAAAAACAGGACAAAAGGAGAGTCAAACTGTCCAAGGTTTAGCTGGATGGCCTTGACTCACACGTATGGTTCCTGTCTGTTCCTCTGCAAACAAAAACTTGCTATGTGACGCACAATACTTGCTCAGATACCTACCTATTCCCAGGTATCCCTCCCAACTTTCTAGCCAGTCTTCCCCATTGCTGCAGAATGTTGTAAATTGGTCTGTGAAATAAAAACCAAAACTGTTGCTTTGCCTCCTAGAAGCCAATTCTGCTATCCTCAATGGGTAATGCAGGTCCTTACCCCTTGGGCCTACATCTAATCAATTCGCTGATGGGTGCAAATAGATACCAGCTCAAATGAATTGAAAAGCCCAATGTGCAATTTGATTAGAAGAGAGTGCCTGATTACAGCCTAACCAGAAAAGAGCTCTTTTTTGCCCAGGAAGTGGACAGAGTTCCAGTGCCCTCTTTGTGATGAGACCATCTGATCACTGGTGGAGAGAAACCCCTGGGCCCTCAGCTGACAGCTGCTGTCTGCCCCCAAAGCAATTGCCGAGGCTGCAGACTGCAGGTGTTCTGGCCATGAGCATGGTTAGTGGAGCCAAAGCAAGACACATGGAGGGAGAGGGCAAAGTATTTCTTTAGTCCAGTCACAGGCACCTACACAAACAAAGAATTTCCTCACCCACCTGAAACCTCTCTGCACCATCAACTACCTGCCATGCAAAATGCACCAGAAAAATATGCCACATGACTAGTAACCTGCCTCAAAGAAGATGCCACAAAATAGTTTATCTTCGAAATCATTGATTTATTAATTAATTCATTAGTCTTCCAGTCAAAAGCAAACAAATACTGAGTACTTAGTATGCTTCAGGCACATGTATAGCCCCTAAACACCTCAAGCTCTTTCATAAGTTTGCATAGATCTTTTATCTTTTAAATTAATATTTTTAAAATGTCTAAAACTGTTCACTGAGTGAAAAAAGCTTATGCCTCAGTATTATACAGACCTATATATTTTATTTCACTTTGAATATTTTTCAATCATTCTCTGATCCTGTGACATTTAGTCACTGACAATCTCTATAAGGTCCAGTGTCCTTAAGCAACCCTTGTAAATCTGTATCTTGGCCTTATCCTGAGATTAAGTTCAATCATATGTAAAAGCCTACGCAATGCTTCAAACCCAGGAAAGCACTGAATGAATGAAGGCATGGATTTCAATCTATTATGTTACTAAAAATTATTTTTTAAATTGGCTCCTACCCTCCAAAGTTAAGGATCAGTCGTACTCTTTTTAATTGCATAGGTTAATAAAGGTACCCAACCTGTTTTACTGAAGGTAGAATATATGTAGCCCTAAAAGAAGCTATGTAAAACTGGAATGCAAAGGAGAGCTGTCTGACTCTACTTTCTATTTTATGATTGTTCGAGAAAATAATACAAGTGTAACATAAAGAAGCACTTGAAACAGAAAGACTACTTAAAAGCAAGGGTAATGGAAAAATAATCTCCAGATTTCAAGAGGGTACCATTAAAAATATGACAGTAGCTCCTGGCCAGTGTTGCTCAGTGGTTGATTGTCAACCTATGCACCAGGAGGTCACAGTTTGATTCCTGCTCAGGGCACATGCCCCAGTTGTGAGCTCAATTCCCAGTAGGGTGCATACAGGAGGCAGCTGATAGATGATTCTCTCTCATTATTGATGTTTCTATCTCTCCCTCTCCCTTCCTCTCTGAAATGAATAAAAATGTATTAAAAAAAATAAATGATGGCAGTAGTAAAGGACACACACATACATATACATGCAAAAGGGAGAGGCATTAAAAGCTGTAATAAAAATTCATCCATTCTAGGAGAATGAAAGCATAAAGAGAACGAGATTGACCATCAAAAACCAAATTAACAAAGTAAAAGACTATAAAAATAGGCTCTTTAATTTCCACTATTAGCAAAAACAAAAACATATACCAAATGTCAGAAATGAAAATCTAATAAAATTTTCAAGAAAAAAAAATACTTTTAAAATAAGTTTCTCAAAAGAAAACAACAAATCTCACACTAATTCCAGATTTGATTTGATGGTATAATAGTGCATGAGATGAGATGAGATAAGATCCTTCTTCTGATTCTCTATTGCTAACAGGTTAAAATTATGTGGGGGGAAAAAGCTATTGATTCTTCTACTTGTTCAGTATTTTGTGGGATGGCTGGTATACATGTGTAACATGCAAATGAAAATTGGTTCAGTATCTTTAAATTATTCAGACACAGATATATTTTCCATTATTCAAAGCAATTTCCTGTTGCCTTTTCTATAAGATGTAGATTCAGAATGTCTTCAATTTGAATTAAAAACCAAAGCCTGCATTTTTTTTAAATACAAAAGTCAGGTGCTGATATGAAAGCTTATCTGATAAGGAGTGTTATGGTATAAGGTCCCTCAAGTAGCCTCTGGGTGTTTTAAACATGATAGACTTTCTTTAGAGCCTGGATTAGTTGATGTTTTTGCTTTCCTTTTTAGGTTATTTTTGTTGCAAGTAACACAAAGTAAATGTCTTTAAAAGATGAATCTATCTCACAAAATTCAAGGAAGAATTGAACAAAGAAGGCTAAGAAAAGGCAGGAAATAGCTCTATTGTAGAAACCATCTAGAGGAGATCAGGAATTTTCTCTCTAAAAATTACATTCTTCATGGGCATGATATTGCCCACAAGAGGGCAAAAATTAATTACAGGGGGGGAGGGAAAAATCTTACTTTTGTATGTAGAAAGCAGAGTTAAATATATATGGTGCATACCAGATATACATTGTTTGTGGTATTTAAAATTTTATGGAAGTGGGAGTCTTTAGGGGGGAAAATGTGTAAAAAGTCTCTTTAAAGGGCTCTAGTACTAGTACATCTATCAGTATGGAGACTCAACTCAAGAATTTTCTATTTCTGTGATTCCCAGTTTTCTGTTCTAATTCCTTAAGACCCAGAGTCAGCCATTGACAAAAGATCAAGGTCATGTAGTACAGACATTATTATTGGGGACCCACTCATGTGTTTCAAAGGCAATTTGGAAAAAAAAAAAAAAGACAGAATTGGAGTAGCCAAACAGCCCCCTCCAGAGGCATCTAATATCAAATTTGGGTCCTCCATATTCCTCTCCCCAGAATCATTTTCCATGATGCTACCTCTAACGGTCATACCCTTCCTTCTCTCCTCTTAACCAAGGCTCACCTGCTGCTATAAACTGAATGTTTATGTCCGCCCCCATTTCTTGTCAAAATCTAATCCCCAATATAATAGTGTTTGGAGGTAGGCCTTTGGGAGGTGATTAGGTCATGGCTTTGAAAGAAAACAGAAATGCACCTTTAAAGAACAATTTAGAATGGATTTAATCTACATATTGGAATGAACTGTATATAATTTAGAAAAAAATCTAAATTAAACATAACTACTGTAATAATGAGTTTAAAATTGTAATTTCCAATTTTATCTAACTAATTTAGACCTGTGCAATGCGTGTCCAGTGCCACTATGGAAATATACCAATTTTGTATATCTGGGTTCCTCATAGTACTTGCCAAAATAAAAACCTGTCCCTTATTTATACAGTTACTCAAAATTCACTTAAGTACATTGCATTCATCAATTAATTGCTTACCACCAAGAAAATTGCATATTTCTCTATTTACATGGCCTTGAAGTTTCTGTTTCTCCTTCTAGCTTTTTGTCCCTTTGTCCTTTATTCCTAATTCTGCCTCTTCAGAGGCATAAAAGAGTAAACTTTTAATTCTATGGATTAGTATAAAGAATAACTTTTCCATTGGCCTCCAAGTAGGAAAAATTAGGCTACCTTCTTGAACAAGAGATTATAGTAATTTCTATGCAATTCTAGTAAATATCAATGATCTTTAACCCAGCATCCATTTCTCCTTCTTTGTGACATAGCCCTGATTTTCCTTTAGGAGTTTTCTCTTCCCTAATCTCATGTTATGTGGCCTGGGTAGGGCCCGCTCCTAGATTAAGGCACACCGACATATACAAATCTGCACATTGCATTCCTCCTCCCTCAGCCATTGGTGCACAGATGGCCATGTGGTCAAATCCATGCAATTTATAGAGAATTTTAGGACCAAAAGAGCTCAGGGTTTTCATTGTCTAACTACAACAAACCCAGCATACTGAAGGAAATAGAGTACTGGCACATAGAGAACATTTTGATAGCTGTTAGTTTTCCTTCCCTCCTACCCTTTCCTCTTTCAGACATGCTCATTTTAGATTTCACATATAAGTGAAATCATATGTATTTGTCTTTCTCTGTCCAACTTATTTCATTTAGGATACTACTTTCTAATCTCATACATGATGTCCCAAGTAGCAAGATTTCATTCTTTTTGATGACTTATATGCCATTGTATATATACCACATCTTCATTATCCATTCATCTACTGATGAACCCTTAGATTGCTTTCATATCATGGTTATCGTAATCTTTTGAAATTTTTGAGACTTGCTTTATAATGCAGCATATGGATCTATCAGTAAATAAATATTTTATGTACACTTGAAAGCAACTTATATTATATAGTTGTTGAGTGTAGTTTCATAAATTTCAATTGGCTCAAGTTGGTAGATAGTTATTTGTCAACTCGTTTACATCCCCAATGTATTTTTTGTCTGCAAATTCTAACAGTTGTGTTAGAATAACTTGTATTATAATAATTTCTTATTCTAACAATATTGGCTGCTTATTGTAACAACTTGAATTATGATTATAGATCTGTCAATATCTCCTTTTACTTCAGCTACATTTTCCTTTATATTTTTTTAGTTTATCTTATAGATTATTATTGTATTTCTGTTCAATTGGTTCCTTAAACATTATTAACTGCTCCCATTTATTTCTAATAACACTTTTTTACCTTAATATCTATTATGTCTGATATTAGTGTAAATATACTAGCTTACTTTTGATTAGTGTTTGTATAGTATATCTTTTTCCATTATTTTACTTTTAACCTTTCTGTGTCCTTATATTTAAAGTATAGCTCCTGTGAACAGTACACCATCTGGGTAGGATTGGTTAAAATGCGAAAATTAAGTAGACTTAAAGAAAACAATTTTAAAGCTCCATTTCTTATACACCTGAGCTTATAAAATAAAAACCACACTCACTGTACCTACATGTAGGTGTGTGTATGGTGAGTACCTGGCCCAAGAACAAGGAACTTGGGACTAATTATAATAGCAAAGTGGTTAAGAGCACAGACTCCCTCCTGGCTCTTCCAGATTCCTGCCAGCAGTGGCCAGGACAGCTGTTTCCCAACCTATTTGCAAAAATCTGAGAAAGTTGCAGCCCTGAGTAGTATGGGGATAGGGCCAAGGAAAGGAGATGGATTTCTCTGAAACTAGAAAAACCTATTCACCTAAAACAATGTGCACACAGCAGCAAAGAAATATATCCAGAAGAAACTAGTGGTCCTGATGCCAGTTTCAGAAAAAGTTGGTTATACCCCAGACATGTGAGTTTTTCCCTTATAAATCTCCTATCTGACTCTCATGTGGGATTTTAAACCTAAAAGGATTCCATCTGCAGTTATTACAATGTGAATAGTGCAACCTGGATTAAAAATCTGAACATGTCTTCCATTTTCCACACCATCTCTAGGATGACCAAACCTCTTGAAATAAATGATGCAACAATGTTCAGAAAATCCTTCTTCCTCAAGATTCAAGTTGGTATAGAAAATACTAGAAAATTAAAGTTATTAAGTCACATTTCTGTTAGTTCAAATGACCTAGGAGGGCCACAGAGCTAAACAGTGGCAGGGCTACACTATTTTTTTTTTCCCTTCATGATAACAAAAAGGCCAGACCGATCCATATACAGGTATATTTTTCAAAATATTGTACCAAGAAATATTGGAATGCTTATAAGTATGTCAATGCAGCTGTATGGCTAAGTGTTATAACCTCTGAAGTCAAAAAATTTGAATTTATAGTTGCCACATTAAGCATAGATGTTAAAGCATTAAAGTTAACACCATATACAGTCATATAAAATATTACATGTGTAAAGGGGCTGAGTTACGTTCATACTGGGAACCATAATTTAGAATTTCCTGACTTCTGAACATGTAACACATCATAGTAATTGATCTAGCTCCTTGGAGCTAATATAAAATAGCTTGTTAACATGTTTTCTATTCAATTCTTTCATCATTTACCTTTTGGCTCTTGGAGAAACAATCCATCATGCTCAAATGTTTTCACACACCTGCATTGAGCTAATAGAGCAATGAAAAAGCCAATGCAACCAGGATTGAGTGAAAAGATTTGTAACAGGCAGGGATGCTGTTATTGTGGACACTTAGTCAGGATCATGCAACATGACACTTTGCCTTGGGCTTTAGAATTTTGTTTGTTTTGTCATGTCACAGTGACAGCCCCATATTCTGCTGGATGCTGTGGGGTACAGGAGATCAACGTAGCCTTTGCATGCAGAGTATCTGCAAACTTAGTTCACAAACTGATGTAGCAGAGAAAGGGATGGCCTGCTCCATGATGGAACATGTGGATTTCCTGGAATTCCCCTGAAATTCATATGTTGAAATCTGAACTCCACACTGTGATGGTATTTAGAAGTGAGCTTTTAGGAGGTAATTAGATCATGAGAGCAGAACCCTCATAAATGGGATTAGTGCCCTTATAAAAGGCATCCCAGAGAGCCCTCTAACCCTTCTGCCACCATGCTGGTTACCTAGCTCTTGGACTTTCAGCCTCTAGAACTGTGAGAAGTAAATGTTTGTTGTTTGCAAGCCAATCAGTCTATGGGACTTTGTTATAGCAGCCAGAACTAAGACATACAATCTTTAATGGAGTTCTGTGCCAAGTACTGGGACTATGTGTTCTTCCCCTCAACAGAACCCCTGTCTTTATTTCATTTGACTGAATGTCAAATTCACTGTATCTTAACCCACTTCTGCTTAGTGTGTACCTCCTGCTGCCTTGTTTCTCACCAGGCAAAGGAAACCAGTAGCCAATAGTTTGAAAGATATTACCAGATTCCGGGCACTGCTTAAAGCACCTAAGAACCATTGATGCATTTAACCCAGTAGAGTAGACACAGGCAAACTATGACCCATGAGCCAAATCTGCTCTGCTACCTCTTTTGGTAAATAAAGTGTTTCAGGAACACAGCCACACCTATTTAAGTGTGTAAGAGTTTAAGTGCTATCTATGGCTGCTTTTGCATGACAACAGCTGAGTTGAGTAGTGGCAACCCATATGGCTAGCAAAATAAAAAATATGCATTATTTATAGAAAAGGTTCCCCCACCCTGCAGTAGAGGATTCCCCTCCATGTGGTCAGCAAACCAGACTCTCCAGAACACATGTGAGAATGTTAGAATCAGTATTAACAGAATTCTTGGGTTAGGGAAGGAGAACAACTAAATAATGACACAATTGTCTATATCTAATATTTATGCATTAAGACCTGCCTTTTATCAATGTATGGTTGGTATTGGGAATCCTTTTCAGTTCAAGTCCTAGTCAGGGTGTTCCATCATTTCATATTCTGTTCCTCACTCATTTGACCTTGTCCAGACTTTAACTTCTTACAATTTTCTATCACAAATTTAAAAGTAGCTACCAGGACCTGACTTGTGGAGGACAATGACATACCAGGACCAGACCAGAGGAGAGTAATGACATACCCACAGCAGGGCTTGCTTAATGTGGTTGTTTGCAGCTAAAAGAAGGAGGCTATATTTCATAAATCTCCAAGGACCACAGTTTACTATGGAGTTCTTATACCCTCTTTCCAAAAGAGAACATGTGCTTCCTTGGCAGGGAAGAGAAGGGAGCTTCCTCTGACCCCTCCCAGAATTTCCCCTTTTGTCCAGAAGCTACTCCCCAGGACAGCAAAGGGGCCATCCCACATGCACATGTTTGCTACATATTCACATTGCCAAAACATCTGGAGTGAGAAATGCATTTAATCATTCAGATTATTTTCCCCTGAAGCAATGCCAAACATCTGTCTAACTAGAAACAGCTGTGTATTAGTTTGGGGATGCCATAACAAAATACCACAGGTGGGGTGGCTTAAACAACAGAAATTTATTATCTCATAGTTATGGAGGTTGGGAGTCCCAGATCAGGATGCCAGCGTGATCTGGTTCTGAGGAGGACTGTCTTCCTGGATTGCAGATGGCCACCTTCTGCTTGCACCTTCACAAGGCAGAGAGGTGGAAGGTGAGGGTGGCCCTCTGGTATCTCTTCTTATAAGAGCATCGATTCCAACATGATAACTTCACCCTCATAAATTCATTACCTCCCCTTGGTCCTAACCCCAAATACCATAACATCAGATAAATTTCAGGGGACAAAATTCAGTTCATAGCAAGCTTTATCTCCAGCAGGAAGTAGGACAGTATTTGGTGTCTGTGGGATGCACTACCAGTGGTTGGCAAACTGTGGCTCATGAGCCACATGCGGCTCTTTGGCCCCTTGAGTGTGGCTCTTCCACAAAATACCACGTGCGGGCGCGCACGTGCAGTGCAATTGAAACTTCGTGGCCCATGCGCAGAAGTTGTTTTTCAGCTCTCAAAAGAAATTTCAATCATTGTACTATTGATATTTGGCTCTGTTGACTAATGAGTTTGCCGACCACTGCACTAGGCAAAGGTTCAGTGAGTCCCAGCACCAGAGACAGCATGCTCCTTAGCTCTCTCTTAGTTCTCATCGCCGATAACTGTGTCCACCTATGAACTTTCTTATGAGGGAACCACACAAAGCCAATACCCATGTTGGTGCTACAGGCTTTGTCCATTTGAGAGCTTTCTCTGTGCTCACTATAAATCCAGACTGGGTGAGCCAGGATGAAAGTGTGCCAGATTCTCACTGCCATTCAAGTTGCAGAAACATGTACTAGTAGCTTAGAAATCCAGAGCAAAGGCAGGATCACATGACTAGATACCTTTACAGTTGTATCTATTTAGTAACAAACAGCCCCAAAACTCATTGGCTTAAAACTTAGCATTTATCATTGTCAATCTGGGTAGTTTAGCAGACCTAGGGCAGACATGGCTAACTTCTTCTGGGCTTGCTCACATGTCTGTGGTCAGATCCAGGTAAGCTGGGGAATGGATAGTCTAGAATAGCCTCAGTCACAGGTCTGACATTTGTCTAGTTGTCACCTAGGTTGACTGGCATGACTGAGCCATGTGGTTTCCAACCTGCTATAGCTAGATCGGGTCTACTCTCAAGATGTTTCAAAAAAAAAGCAGAAGCACATGAACTTTTGGAGACTTAAGTTAGGCACTGGCACATTGAGACTTCAGCCACCTCTATTAGTGAAAGCCAGTCTCAGGACCAGCCCAGAATCAAAGGAAGTGGAAATTGACTCCACTTCTTGCTGGAGAAGCTTCGAAGTTGCATAGCAAATAATATGGAAACAGGAATGGGTAAAGAACCACGGCCATTTTTGCAGTCTTCCATAGGAGTGAAATCTGGGAAATAGTAGTTCAAAAATGAATAAGCTTCAGACAATCATTCTCTCCTTCCCCTCTATTCATTGCCTTTTCTTCGCTAAGAAATGAGCATGGAATATTAAGCCGTGGAAAAGAAAACAGAAGTCTTCTAGGCAACCAAGAGCTAGAAGGACTGTGTTTTGCTTGTCGCCTTAGCAACAATGAGCTATGTTACCTTGAACCAACCATTTTCCTCCTTTGAGTCTCTGTTTTATTTTCATCCTGAAAAGAAGTATGAAAGACTATTTCATATTAATGAGTCTTATCACTTGGACGTTCTGTATTCCAATCGGATTATTCCCTGTAGACCTTTCCAATTAGTCACCTATAAAGCATAGTATCAGAGGTGCTTTCCCTAGCACCTGGAGTCATCCCTCATTCAGAGTAACTCTGAAAAATAATCATTAATGTATCCTAGGTCTGCTTCCACCTCTGAGATTGTGTGATTGAAGCAATTAGACATTGTGAACACATCCCTGACCAGGCAATTTGGTGGATTTGATTTCCTTCGGTATCTCTTTAACATGGGTTCATGCCAATAGGACAAGAGTTTCTCTTATTCTCATAGCCCAGAGGATGGAGAATGAGCTCTGAGAAGGACCAGCATATTTCTATCTTGCCCTCTTCTCATGAGCTAAGGCATGCTCCTTCTGTGTCTCCATTATCTCTCCTATCACTTGTGAACAACATATTGGTAGACAAGTGATACATAGTCCAGAGTGTAATTATTACACTAAATTTGCAAATTAAAGAGGTATGTAAGAAATACAATCTTCTCAGTTGGAAGTATGAGTATTTGCTATAAGACATTGGCCCAAACAGCCCATATGCATACTTATCTTTCATAAAAGCCTAAAATTATTCATCTCAGCTCTGTAGCTTACTGAAATCTTGAATTTCACTGTATGCAAACCACTGTAATATGCAAACCACTGTAACTGACACATAGTATGTGCTCATTAAATACTTTATGAATTTAAGTCTATTTGTGGGGGAAAGGAGAAATTTACTTATTATATTAAGGTTTTGTTTGCAGGTTGCCAAAATATCTAGTTGAAAAATGAAAGCTCCAATCATTTCTATGCCAAGTTATGCCACACATTCCAACATCTGGGAAACATTATGGGCATTTTTCTTTCCCCTGACTGTTTTGGTGTCCTATAGAGGCAAGCCTCAGGAAATGGTTGTGGGTGTCTGTGGTGAGGGGTGTGTGCAATGTGGGAGGTAACATTTTGAAAGTGGCTTCTGGGAAGGGGTGTGCTGGTAAACTCAAATTGAAAATTGGTTCACTTCTTTATGCTGATCGCCATGTGAATTTGTGCTAGCTTTTCTTTTTCTCACAAAGGGCAATTAATAGCAAAAGTCACCACAGTGTCCATTTCCCTTTACTCAACAATTTCACATCAATAATTCAATATGACATAATGTTTAAAAAATTGTTTTATAGCAACTCTATTAAAATATATATTTCTCATATAAAATATATAATAGATATCCAATATATTTATTAAAATATAAAACGAGGATTTTTAAGCAACATGGAAAAATATTTATAATAAATGGCTAATTAGGGGGGAAAAACATAATGTCCTATACATTAATGATACAAATAGCTAAAATATAGATGAGTAATGAGTGGCATCCTATAGGAATATACCTTGTCCAACCAGGATTCTACACTGCATTACTTACAGGAACTGACTTCTTTCCACCAGCATTGTAACTTCATGTAATGGCAGTCTCATCTGGCTCATGTATCTCTCCTCTCAAACCAAGTTGTTTATTAATTCATTTATTCAATATTGATTATGAGTTTACTCCAAGCCAGGCACTCACTCAGAATGTCTATCTTTGAAGGGCTCTCACAGGCTAATTGTGTAGGGAGGTATGTCAATAAATAATTCTTAAATATGAATTTAACATTGTTATTAAAATAACACTGTTATTTTATTATTTGGGGGAGTTTTGAAAATTAATTTGACAAAAATGTGACAGGTCTTTTCAGCAGTTTTGGGTGGCCTACAAAGTGTGTAGTACCTGGCCCTAATCCCCTTACAGCAGGCAAGGCAGAGGGAACATCTGAAATGAGAGGGCAGCAAAGAACTACAGAGACAGGAGTCCTTATTTCCTAATGGACAGGCCTTTTGGCTATACACTTCCTGAAAATTATTTCTTGCCACTCAAAACGATCAAATCAGGAGAGATTTCTCAAAACCATGCATCTTTGACATACATGTTTTTAAAATTATAAATCCAAAAAGCTAAATTCGCCCTTCTCCTAAACCCATATCTGAATCATTTAGATTATTTCATTGTCATATCCCAACCAAATATTAATTTTTCATTTTGTAGTTGATATAAGAATACTGGTTTGGTATGCTTGTTTTTTTCCAAATTATAAATGTTTTCCAAATTAATTATTATAATACAAAATTATTAGCACACTGCCCCATCATGGGGGCTCATTATCCCATAATTCCTTGCCAGTTGAAAGTTACAGAGGACTCAGAGACCTGAGATTTACACTGAGAGCCTAGTGCCTACTTCATTTGGAGATTTGATCTCTCTATGGCTGGAGATGGCAGGGATTAATGAGAATTGGCTCTAACAGTGCCATCGGGTACATGAGCCATGTATAGGTTGTACATTTATATCTTTCACCAGTTCCCCAGACATCACTGATAATTGAGCTCATCCCTAAAAGCTAAAGAGTTATGACCAAAAAATTTAAGATGTTCAAGATTCAAGGAAAATTCTTCAATGAAGATGCTTCTCTCCTCCACTTTATTTTAAAAAAATGATTTTATATAAGCTAGGCCTACTTAAATCGATTATCAAAGGCCACACACACAAAAAATATTACCTTGAAAAGTGTGTGGCTGGATGCTGGATATATGACAAAGTAGAAATAGCCTTATGTGATTGAGTTTACACATGATTCCAAATATTATTCACTAGAGGCCCAGTGCATGAAAATTCATGCACTGGACAGGGGGGTCCCTCAGCCCAGCCTGCCCCCTCTCACAGTCCAGGAGCCCTCAGGGGTGGGATGCGACCTGGCAATCAGGGGAAGGCGGCGCCCCATCACACCTCTGCTGCTGCCACTGCTGGCAGCGCAAGCCTAGGCTGGCCATGGTTACCTGAGCCTCAGGCGGCCCTGGGAAGCTGGGCCACCACCATCTAAGGCTTGCCTGCACCTCGGGCCGACCCTGAGTGGCTGGGGGGCTGAGGGGACTCAGGGACTCTGGAGGCAGGCCTTGCCATGTGCCTGCCGCCCCCACGGGGCTGAGGGAACTGGACACCGCCATCTTGTGGCTGTGGGCATTGCCATCTTTGTGACAGCGTGAGAGTCAATTAGCATATTCCCTCTTTATTAGATAGGATGACCAGTTGTCCTGTGCTAATTTATTATACCTCCCTTATAGATGCCTCACTAAGATGCACAGGGGCCCTCAAAAGGCAGGACCCAGGAAATCATCATCACTATTTGTCATACCCCAACTTGACTAGGATGGTAACCAACTGATCATTTCTGATGAAATTTTCAACTGGTACATATTTTACCATTGTCATCCATGATAGGAAAATTATGTGGCAAGAATATAGCCATTCAAGGAATTGAAAAGTCGTTTAAGGACAAGAAGAAGGTAAAAGGAACTTGGGAGTAATCAATATAACATGGGCAGGAAAAAAATAGCACATTTTAAAATGGAAAACAAAATAGTATTGACAAAATTTTCCATAACTTCAATTGCCCTTCATTTTCCAAATGTGTGCTCTTTGAAATGATTAAGGTTTTTAACAATCCAGAATTAAAGGAGCAAAGAATAAAAGAAAATAAATCTTTCCATATTCAAAATTTGCAATATTAAAACTTGCCAACAAAAACACGAGATCATTTGGAACCAGTTCTTGGCTATAATTAAATTAGAATGTGTTTAAATTCTTAATAGCATGGTATTTTACACTGAGTTTTAAATATACACCTAAACACTTCAGCCATCATGAGTTATTAATATAATATGCCCAATAACTGGAGAAGTATTGCAGCATATTATCACTCCTCCCTGGCTAATGAAACCAATCATCCTCTCTAGCATTTTAGCCACAAAAACCAGAATCACTCCCTTTGTAGCTTAAAAGGTTTCAGAAAGCACTGAAGCAGCTAAAAGGCAGCCTTTTTTGCCTGATGAAATGACCCTGAAATAAATGTTGGGTTGTTTTGACTGAAGTGTGTGTGTGTGTGTATGTGTTTTTAAGCTTTATGCCTTTCCACTACTCTGCATGGAATAAAAATCTATTCAGATCCTGAGAGACACAAATAGCATGAGCACAGTTTACTAATTGTTATCAGGAAGCTTCTGTCTGAGAAGAAAATCACAGATTAGAAAATAAAACCTGCCTGTGTAGTATTGCGCTTATTTTGATAAGGATTTACTGAAGTGCATTTATTAAATAGTCCTTGGTAATAGGTGATGGAAGTCCATTGAATCTAAACTGGTAAGAAATAGTGTAGGTATCAAGTAACTGTATCATCAAACATTTCATTAAAATTAGGGCTGCCTAAAACTTTTAACTAGCAGGATTCATGGGCCAGCATTGGGACTAAGGGCTTTGGCAAGAACCATGGTCTCCTCCCTAGACATTTTGGCATAGAATAAGGGCAGTTATGCCAAATGTATTTCAGTGTGCTCTACCCACTGTACTAATGATCCTCCTAATTGTTAGGCTAGGCCTGGTAAAGCAATCTTCATAAAAATAGGTGACAGAAGCAGAATGGACAAAATATTGCCAATACTATAAAAATAGGAGATTGCTAGCAGCTTTCTCGCCATGAGGAAAAGGTAAATTGATCTTAGCATATTCTTACAAGACAATTAAACTAGGAGAAAAAAAGGGGTATTATCTAAGGAGCAGAATTTAGAATCTAGGATGGAATTTTGTGCCAAATGAACATTTTGATATAATAAATAAAAACACAATTTGATTGATCAAGGACTTCCTAATGACCAAACCCAGACCATGACTAGAATTTCCCCAAGCTTCCTTGAGAAGCCAAGAGCCCAGCAGGATCCAGGGAAGGCAGATGCCTTGGGGGTGGCATGGGAGAGCCATGTCAGAGAGTCCCCACATTAGACCTGGCCACCAGGTCTTGGGGATGAGCACAGTGCTGGAAATGGAAGGCCAAACTGAGAAATCAGAAGCCAGAAAACAAGAAACAATGCAGATGTGTGGAGTAAAAAGGAGGGTGGAAATAAGCAAGTCTAAGGTGATTACTAACATTGGAGCCATGGGTCAAAGGTTTGTTTTAATTTGATGTCATCAGCTTGGGGCTTGGATACTAAGGTATACCATTTCAAGGTATAGAAATGGGTAGATTTCTTTTTTAATCTTCACCACCTGAGGATATATTTTCCATTGATTTTTTTTTTTTTAGAGAGAGAGTGGAGGGGGAGAGAGAAAAACATCGATGTGAGAGACATATCAATTGGTTGCCTCCAGTTCCCACCCAGACCAGGGCCAGGGATTGAGCCTGCAACCAAGGTAAATTTCCTTAGCCAGGAATCTAACTCATGACCCTTCATTCCGAGGGCCAATGCTCTTAATCACTGAACCAAACTGGCCAGGTCTGGGTAGAAAATTTATGTTAATTTTTTAAGGGTTCCTGTGACAATAAAATACTAATAAACCTAACAAACATTATTACTATTTACTGAGCATTAGTTTATGCTAGAAATTATCTTAGAGGATTTCATTCATACTTTATTAAAACCAATGTTAGTAACAACAATAACTACTCTTTATTAAGCATTTATATGTTCCCAGTATTGTGTGAAGTGCTCTAAACACATTATTTTTATGTTACCCAATACACTGGCAATGTCATTTATTTATTATTCTTATTTTATAGATAAGGAAACTGAGGCTCAGAGAAGTAAATACACTTGTCCTAGTTCACAGAGCTTATAAAAACAGAGCCAGCATTTACATAGAGTTTTTGTCTGAAGGCAAAGACAAAGCTATTTCCAAAGGTTGAGTGATGGTACAGACAATAGGGAAAAGAAGACTAATATGAAATGTGTCGATGACAATCTATTAAGATCAACAGTTTTGATGTTATAAAAGCAGTTACACTCATAACAACTCACTTGTTCTAAGTGACCCATGAGCAGAATAACTACTTGGATACATACAACTGCAAATGATGATCATGACCAAGAAGAAGAAAGAGGAGAAGGAGATGATGACTATGATAATGAAAATTATGATGATGCCAATGATTATAGCAGCAGGACCATCCTCATATTCAGGTAGAGCTATTTGGTCTCAGATGGGGCATACTTTGGGTGGTACCACCAATGTCTTAGCACCTATTTCCACTTAATAATACTTAAAACCCCTATAAGAGATCAAAGAACTTTTCATGGTTAGAGACAATGGTTAAAGATTTCCTTTACACAGGTTAGAGTGTCCAAAGTTTACTTGAAGGTATATTAAAATATCCAAAACCATCTCTAAGAAGTGTTTTTGATAAAGACATGGTGATAAAGAGGATAAGGAAGTGGAATATAGGTTGACTGATCTGCAATAAGGAAAGAATCAGTCATTCGGTCCACAAATATTTATTGAGCTCTTCTATGACCCAAGCCATTTAAGAGTTATTATTCCTATTTTCAAGTGTGGAAACTGAGTCTCAGAGAGTTAAAACAATTTATAGTGGTGCAGCCAATGTCTTAGTCCAAAGTCTGCTCTCTTGCTGCTTAGCCTGGGGTGGTGGAAGCCAAAGGCCCTAGGGACTTCGTAAGTACGCAGGTAAAATTCTCTGATAGAATGGCAATACCATATCATCTATGGGTCTGCCCAACACCACAGATCTTGGTCCAACACCAACATCTGAAAAGAACTCTTTTATAATTATATTTCTTTTATGGCTTCAGACTTTGATTCCTGATTCCATAGTTGTTCCTAGTTCTGATTATGGTCATTTATATCAGGAACAGAGAGCTTTATCACAGGTTGGGACTCCATATAACACACAAACTCATAAACATGCATTTACCTTGTTAGACTCAAAGCTTTGTAACTAGCAATATTAATATTAAAATATCAGTAAAATTTCACATGGCAACAAATTTTTCTTCTTATCAAAGAAAAGAAAAGCCCAAATGCTACTGTGAGTGAGCATGTAGTCATGGGACCAGGCAGTGCCCACAGGAAGCCTATTGAGATTTTCCTATTCTTCACCAACCTGGGCTGCTTCTCTCATTGACCACCTCTTCCCACATTTCATCTTTCCATGTGTTCAAGCTGTGTCCGGGGAGAGAGGTGCTAATTCCTTTTGAACAACTTGTGGCTTAGTCCCTGGCTGCTTCAGTCAAGGGGCAGTGCCTCCAACCATCACAGCTACCAAATTCACATAGAAATTGACTCCTGCAATTAGATATCACAGAGAAACTGGAGAAAGAACATAATTGCAAACTGCAGAGAATCAACAATAATTCAGATTTGTTTTTATTGCATTTTCTTCCAAATTTACCTGGACAAAGGGAAGCTAAAATATTACTTTTAAAGAAAGAGCAAAAATCACATGAATATTAACAAGAAGTAACCTGGTGGTCTAACAAAGGCATAGTGAGTGTGCTAAACAATCCTTTGAGAAGGTAGTTAAGTCATCACAGTTGGCACTATTTATAAAAGGAAACCACATTTTTTTTCTTTAAGACTTACAAGAAATGCAACTATATTAGCACATGCCAGAAATAAGTTAACTAGATCCTGAATTTTATTACCCTGTCTGATTCCCCAAAGACAGATTTTGTCTAAAATTCAGCTATGGGCTCAATTGTGTCCCGTCAAAAATTTTTATGTTGAAGTCCTAACCCTCAGTACCTCAAAGTGTGACTGTATCTGGCGATTGGGTCTTTAAAGAGGTGAGTAGCTTTAAATGAGGTCATTAGAGTGGGCCCTAATCCCACAACTGGTGTCCTTAGAAGAACAAAAGTAAGACACAGACTCCCACAAAGGAAAGACTGCGAAGACACAGGGAGAACACAGAGAACCTCTACAAGCCAAGAGAGACCTCTGATAAAAGCATCCCTGCTGACACTTAGAGCTCAGACTTCTAGCTTGCAAAATTGTGACAAAATAAATGTCTGTGTTTAAGCCACCCAGTCTGGGGTACTATGCTATGACAGCCCTAGCAAAATAATACATAATCCAAAACTGTAGATGTTTGACATGGATAACCTAGGACAGTTCCGCTGAAATAAATCTACAATACAATTGCTTGCTTCCCATGATCATTTGCATTCAACTCTCAAAACCACTGAAATTAGCACATGATCTCACTCATCTAGGGGAAATAATGAACAACATAGACTGATGAACAAGAACAGACCCAGAAACAAGGAGGCATGGATCAGACTGTCGGGCCTCGGGGGGAGGGTAGGGAAGGGTGGGGGTAAAGGGGGAGATCAACCAAAGGACTTGTG
This sequence comes from Cnephaeus nilssonii, assembly GCF_951640355.1. Taxonomy (NCBI): domain Eukaryota; kingdom Metazoa; phylum Chordata; class Mammalia; order Chiroptera; family Vespertilionidae; genus Cnephaeus; species Cnephaeus nilssonii. The sequence continues at coordinate 22,988,697 of NC_137081.1, read as the reverse complement.
TGCAGGCATATGAGCCTAACCAGCGGTTAAGGACAACAGGGGGGTGGGGGCATGTGTGGGGAGGGGTGTGGGATGGGAATGGGGGGACGAGGACAAATATGTGATACCTTAATCAATAAAGAAATTAAAATAAATAAATAAATAAAAGTATTATGGAAAATTAAAAAAAAAAAAAAGAGCATGGCCTTCTGTGTACTTAGTTTTTCTGTATACTTAGTTTTTCCCTTAACCATGAGTTCAAGGACTCAGTCTTATTTAACATCATTATAATTCCACTGAATGAATGAGTGGATAAAGAACACATTGGGTGAAAGCACTTTGTAAACTTTAAGATGTTATATAAATACAAAGCATAATTTATAGATTTGAAGGCTTATTAAAGCAGAACTACATGTCCTCTTTTCTTCCCATACCTCATTTCCTGAGTAAAAGGCAACTGCATTGATTCATTTACTCATTATTTGAAAATGATGCTATTAATGGACTCTCATATGGAATAAATTATGATTTATAGCAATGTGTGGGTTCTAAATAGTTTCATATATCTGATCTCATGTCAATTTTCACAAATTCCCTGTGAGCAGATATTCTTATTCCCATTATACAGAGGGGGAAACTGATGCTGAGGAGTTCAGTAAACTGTTTAAGTCTATGCATATAGTAAGTGGTAGAACTAAGACTTCCCATCACCCCACTGCTGCCATCTCAATCAAGCTGCTTAGTAATTGTCCCTCCTGGGCCAATGGTGACAAATGACAGACAAGGCTGGGAGGACCCATGGTTGTGTAAAAGGAGATTGTCCTATAGGTTTGTCTTGAAGCAGGGAAGAAATTTTTCTTGGAATAAGCTTTTTTGAGCCACTACGGGAGGATTTTGCTTTGTACCCTATTTTTTTCCTTTATATGTATCAACTATAGAACTCAAGCATATTTTGCTACTAAAGTCTAAAATATTCCTGTCTGCATTCTATTTTGAGACAAATTTCTCCAAAGATTATTATGCTGTTTATAATATAATATTATACTTTTGACAGATGAAATATGATATTGTTATGTTTTCTAAGGTTAGTGCTTCCATGTACTGAATTAGGTACTTTTTTCCAGGGGATAATTTAGTTCTGTGATTATTATTTCACACATCAAACTTATTTATTATTTCTGTTATCAGAACAACATTCATAACAGATTATATTCTCTCTTGAGATAACATTTACAAAATAATTTTGCTAGGAAAATGGATTCTGTGGTCAAAGTTGAAAGACAAATGACTGGATATGCAAAAAAACATTTGTAACATACGTATAATGATCAATGTTAATATCTCTAGTATAAAAAAATCTCCTACAAATAAATAAGAAAATTTTCAATATAAAAATGGGCAAAGAAATAGGAATGAGAGTTCAGAGAACACATAAAATTGTATAGCTAATAATCAATAAAAAAAGACACAACCTCATTGACAAGTTAATGCACATTAAACAGTATTTGCTTTCAAATATACTGGCAGAAACTTTGTAAACTCAAGACATCTATATAAGCAAAAATATTTTGAGGTGTAAAGTAACTTATGTGAAGTTAAGTAATTATTCAAAGTCCCATGGCTTGTGAGTAGCAAAGCCGCTGAGGATTTGAACATGACCACTACACTAATAGCTTCCCACCAATGATGTGAAATGTTTAAAGTGTGTGGCATAGAACCTGGCACAGAGTGGACTTAATATTTCTCTCCTTCTGACCCCACCCTAAATCAAACTGCAGAGGTAAAACACTGCGCGCGCGCGCGCGCGCGCGCGCACACACACACACACATATCATTCAAACAGCCTGAGGTTGTCCTAACAAAGAGCCTTTATCAGCTCCCTTCCCTCCTACCTCTTACCAAACCCAATCCTTCAGAAGATAAACACCCACTGATCTGGTGTGGAAATCTCACCCATCAAAATGATCTGTGTAGGCAAAGTGATCAAGGGCTTGGTGATTGTGGTAGGCAGTCTTCAATGATGGCCCAGCAATGACCCACACCTCCCTCTATTCATGATCTTGGGTAATCACCTCCTGATGAACCTGGACTGTCCCTGTGATTCACTCAAAACCAATAGAACAAGGCAGAACTGACCCTGTAGGACTTTGAAAAGCAAATTAGAAAAATATTTGTCATCTCTGCCTTAGTCTCTGGGAACACTCACTTTGGGGGAAAATCAGCTGCCCTATGAGAAATCTGACTACCCTGAGACCACCATGCTGGGAGGAAGCCCAAGGTACCCACATTTCAGGCTGAAGAGAGAGATGGTCTACCCACCACTAAGTGTTCCAGCCCAAGATCCTTCAGATGCCTCCAGCCTCAGTCACCATCTGACTGAGACCAAATGAGGGACTCCAACAAGCAACAATCGCCTAGCTGAGCCCATCAACCCTCCGAACTGTGAGAGAACACAATAAATCATTGTTTTAAATCACTATGTTTTGGAATGATTCTTACATTGCAATGGATAAACACTAATCACCCTGCAAGCACTCCATTTGGAATTTTTTTCTATGTGTTTTTTAGTTAATAAACACAATGCTTCTCTAAATATTAACTATCCATTCCCAAATGTCCAGTCAGCATGCTTTTTCCCTTTATCCATACTCAGAATAATAACATACACTTTATCTAATATTTCAAAATTACCACCTATCATGATACTCAGACAAAGAATATTTTGTTTCTCCTTTTTCAGGAAACAGTTGAAAATGAACTTAATAATCAACATTTTCCAAGCAACCTTCTGCTCCAGAACTCATGGGACTTATAAAATAAACCAATACTAAGAGGGTGAAATGGCTCACCTTTTAAATTCTTTATATCTTGAAGTCTTTGAATTAAATCATTATTATTTTTTTTACAAAAATCAAATCACACAGTGCTCTTAATAAAGCATTATTATTTCAGGGGAAAAGGATAAAGCTTTCCAAATGCAAATGCTTAGCTGGAGTAGAGTCTTAAAAGATTCCAAGACATTAGTCAGGAGATGGATTGCTTTGCTATTACAAGTCTGGGTTATAATATCACTGGAACCAAATTCCCGTCAGATTAGTCTTTCCTCAAAATGAATGTTTGTAATTATGAAATGAAATAAGTTTTAATTTGAATTGCCTAAAAAGGGGAAACCAAATATTGTGTAATTACAGGAGAAGAAATTTGAGATGGAAAACAAGATAGTGTTATTTACAAGTAAAAAGGCTTTTATGGGATTACAGGGCTTTTATGTGCATATTTGCAGGATTTGGGGTGGCAGAATTTGGAACTCAAATATTTTTCATCAGCGTTTATTTACAGTGTGCACGCAAGAAATGGAATCCCAGACACATCTGATATTGGGCTTATTTAAACCTTTTATATCCCTACTAAATCTGAAAAGACTCAAATGTTAGCCACACATAATGGAAGTAATCATGGAGTGTGATAAAATAAGTATTTGAAAACCACATGCAACTTTTAGGCTCACATCCAGAACTATAAAATCCACCTAAAGACATAATGAGCCCGACTCTCCTGCTCAGAGGAAGAAAAGCAGTGAGGGGGTGAGGCATGTCCTATTCTCCAGTTTGTGGCACCTGAGTGGAGCCCCCAAGTGGCTTGTAAGTGCTTTACTGCAAAGGCCGCCCACAGGCACCATTTTGCTTCTCTGTAGGGCCGTCGCTTATCCTCTGCAAATCCATGACTTCTTTTTTTGTTTCTCTCTTACATTTCTCCTGTCCCCTTCTAAAGTCCGCTTCTTCTGCCCACATGTCCAGGAACCTAGGACCACAAGTCCGGCCCAGTTATCTATCCCACAGCCTGCACCACTCAGCTCTGGTAGCGCAGAACCTTTCTCCCCAACCTTCTTGGCAATCAAGCCTTCCTATGGAGGATGTTTTTTCTCCGCTGGGGACAAACTCATTTACAATGAACCATCCTTCCCAGAGATATGGCCCTCTTCAAACATATGGCAAGGATAGTTTATAGTTTAGGTTCTTTTACCTATATTATACGGTTGTTATTGGAAAGCTATTGCTCAGATAGGCAAGCCATCTCCCAAATTTTCTTGCAGATGGCTGTGGCCATATTACTGGTTCTAGACAATGAAAAAAGACAAAACTGATAACATATGCTACTGCAAGGTTGGTGCATAAACACCTCTCACACAGCTCTTCTCCGTGCTCTGTCCCCCATTCAGCTGGCTGGAAGGAAGATAACCCCAGGGTCATTGGGCAAACCTCCATTAACCTGGATTCCGGAGTGAGTTAATGGTAGAGAGGCACCCCATGCTCATATATGCCCTCCCAATGTGGTTTAAGAGCAAGAAATACAAGTTTGGTTCTTCTCTCTCTCTCTCTCTCTCTCTCTCTCTCTCTCTCTCTCTCTCTCTCTCTCTCTCTCCCTCCTCCCAGTTATACTATTCTAAATACTTAATCCAAAGGAAGCATTCTCTACTGACTGAAACAGATAAATTGGATGGTGGAAAAAATTTCCCAATTCCCTGTAAATCAGCCAGTTTAAAAGTTACCTACATACAGACAGTTTTACTAGATCTCCAGCAAGGGTTAAAGTCAGGCACTGTGTATGGGTACCCATGTGTGTCCATTAGTGACTCTGCCCTCTGGCTGCCTTCCTGCCCAAGGACTTTCTTCAACCTAGTTTGTCAGTGCCCCCAGTAGTCATTGCTGAGCCTCAGATATTTTCAACATGTTTTCGCTGATCAATGAAAATACCTTATGTCATGATCTCATCAATTAATCATTCATTCATCCTACATTTATTTAATACCCCAAATATCAAGTATTTTGTTAGGCACTGACTGAATACAGACAGCGTATAATCCACTGGTGTCAGAAAATAATGAAAACAGATAAAAGCTTTAAAGCAATAATGTAGGTTCCAATAGTATAATTATCATTATAGCTGAATTTATTGAGCCCATGTTATGCACCAGACACATTGCTCAGAACTTTATATTCTTTACTTTATTGAATCTTCACAATGCTCCTATCCTTATATTACAGACAGAGAAATCAAGGCCTGGAGACATTGAACAGCATGCTGAAATTGCATGAATAATTACAATCAGGGTTGAGATTTCAACCAAGTTCTCTCTGATTCAAAGTCATTTACTGTGTGACTTTGGGCAAATTAGTTAAATGCCACAACTGTCCATTTCTAATCTAAAATGTCATCATAGTCACAAAGAAGTAATTTCTACTGAGAGTTGAATAGCAGGACAGGGATGTTTACACTCGCCTTGCCCATAGTATACTTTATGAATACTATGTGTAAAAATCTGGCCTCTTGAACAATTTCCTTGCTTCTGAAATGGCAGCAGGGGGTAGAGGAAGCTTAAATAAATATTTACAGCATTCATATTATGAAAGAATTTTCCAGATGGTGAGTCTTGAAATACTGATTGCCTGCACACAAGCTGAAACACTCTCTCGGCCCTACCCCAACCCCCACCTCGCATCTCAAACTTCATCTTCACAACTTAAAACAGGTGATCACCAATGATCGCATTACACCAGGGTTCCTGTTCCTGTTCCATGCACCCGTGCACCCCAGTGAGCGTGACTGGGGGCTCTGAAATGTCCCAGAGAGAGCGCCTCCTGCCTGAGTTTCTGGGCTGTGATGTGTACCGCATCAGGAGCCTCCTCTGAGCCTTTGTTGCCAAATGCGCTCTGGATCAAATCCCTGCTTTCCAGGTGCTTATTTAGGCTCAGCCACGGATTGATAGTTGAGCATCCCCCGGAGAACTGAGAAATACATACTTGGAAGAGACTTGGAGACTGAGAAGTGCTGAGAAAGAAGCACAGAGGAAGGCTGCCCTTGCAATTGGAGAACAAAGCCCATGCATGCCTGTGGATTGAGGACCAAGGAGGGCACACTTGGAATCTTTATTCCCAGGCTGCAGCCATGGTGTCGGTGGGGTCAGTGTCACCTTCCAGAGATGGACTGGGTGAGCAGAGCAAATCTAACCACAACAAAGTTTGCAAAGCAAACCTATAACAAACACTCACGGATCTCTAAGGAAAGTTGCGTGTGTTCATGAAAAAGAATTTATTTTCTGGGTGTTTTATTTTTTCTTTTTCTTTTCCCCAGCTGAATTGGGTTGTAAAGTTAAGAGTGAGACTTCTGGAGTCAGACACCTAAATTTAAAGTTTTCCTTTACTACTTCCTGTGTGAATCTGGGCAAGTTTCAAAACCCCTCTAAATCTCAATTTCTTTGACTATAAGTGTGAATAATAATTATACCTACTTCCCAAGGTTAACAATAATTAAGTTTCACGTAAAAACACTTAACACAGTGCCTGGAATTTGGGCAATGCTTAAGCAACTTTTCCCATCTGTATGGCAGATTTGGGATAGGAACCAATGAGATAAGCTGCTGGAAAGTAGCACCTCTCAAAGGTGTGGTCTCAGGACCCCTTTATATTCTTAAAAATTATCAAGGACCTCAAAGAGTTTTTGTTTATGTAGATTATATCTGTTAGTAGTTGCCATATTAGAAATTAAAACTGAAAACACCCTTAAATATTTATAAACGAACTTATTTATAAATAACAATAAGAAATCCATTATATATTTTATAACATATTTTTATGAAAAAATACATTTTCTAAAACAAATAATTTAATGAGAAGAGTTGCATTGTTTTACATTTTTGCAAAGCTCTGTCTTGTCTGCCTTAATAGAAGCAGCTGGAATCTCAATATCTGCTTCTGAATATGATCAGTCATGATATGTTGTTTTCATTAAAGTGGGTAAAGAAAATCCAACCTCATACAGATGTGTAGCTAGAAAATGAACCAGTACTTTATTAGTCTTTTCAGATAATTGGAATCATCTTTGATGGATCACCAAAATTCTACAAGTGGCAGTTTCTTTAAGGCCAGTTGCAATGAAGAATGTAAAACTATATAAATAAATTCAGTTTTTGAAGTCTCTTGCACTTTGAATGGATCTTTTGTTTATGCATGATTTTGTCACACCATGCATTGGTCATTTGGCAAATACTGGTTCAAATGACTGTCGACACATTTCATTATAGAATGTCATCACACAATGTGTAGCTTCTGGAATACTCCACTGTACACTTGTGAGAGAATAAGTGAAAAGGACAAGTAGTCACTTAATATTATGATGATATAGTTTTGACCTTGAAGACCCCATGAAAGAGTCTTAGGGACTTGGGTAAGAACTGCTACTTTAAAGCAACACAGAAAACAAAAACAATCTGTTTCAGATAGAAATCTGGGAGAGAGTCAAGAATAACAGAGTCTGAAGGAAGGTCCTAAGAGAAAGCATACCCACTGCCCTCACTCCAGCAAGTGGTAGAAATGCTGAAAGGGAGTTTGGCAAGTGATACATCTAATTTATGTTTGTAAGGTTTTTCTCTGTCTGCCCTGAAAAGTTTCAGAAACTAATGTTGTTACACAGGTGAAGTCTTTGGCAGTAAATTGAGAGAGAGAGAGAGAGAGAGAGAGAGAGAGAGAGAGAGAGAGAGAGAGAGATGGTTTATGTCCTGTTCTGTATAGCCTGGAAAAAGCATGCTTGGTCACAGGACCCCAGAGCAAAGATGAAAGTTCTGGGGATTTGCAGGGTGAGGAGGAGGGCATACATTTCTATGGGAAAAATGGCTTCCCTTGTCTGGGGAAATAGGAGTTGGAGGTGATCCTATCTGGTTGTCAAACGTTGAGTGGCCCCAGCTGACAATTAGGGTAGTAGGCAACAAGGGGTCATCCTGTCCTCTAACCTAGGGTAGCCTATGATGTCTTCAGCTGGCTAGCTCTACCCAGGAGATAATGCCCTTCTCCTATCACAGGGGAGTGGCTAGTGCAGGTAAATTAAGGCCCAAGTAGATTTTTCCAGAGGAAGTTGGGGGCAGTGGAGAACCTTCAAGTGGAGAGAGGGAGCCAAAAAGTCCTTGATCCCACTGACCTTAGTCCAGTCTGGCCTTCCCAAGAGAGAATAAAATCAACAGGTCTTAAGAAGAAGGCCTAAGCCAAACATTCTCAACTGGGAGCAATTTGGCTCCCAAGGAACACTTGGCAAGTGTTGGAGACATTTTGGTTGTCATAACATGGTGGGGAGGAGTATTATTGGCATCTGATCAGTAGGGTGCTACTAAACATCCCACAATGCACAAGACAGCCCCACAACAAAAAGGGTTCACTCCAAATGCCAGTAGCACCAAAGCAGAGAAACTCTGGCCTAAGCCAGTCACTCCCTGGGATGCTCTGGGCCCAGCCACCCTGAGCTGTGTTGTTTCATTGGATGTGCAGCTATCCCTACATGAGGGGCCACAGGCAAAGAACTAGGGGAGAACAAGAAAAATAATGAATCATAAATACTAAATGTGCTAATGAGCTTGTCTGTAGACCAACTGCCTTCTGTACCTTCAACCCCCTTACCCCTTACGAGCCACCCCTTTCCCCACCACCCTAACTTTCCAGGCTCCCAAAGCCTGTGGTCTCTATTCCTTGCAAACCTGTTCCTAGGAAAAGATCCAATGTTGCTTCTTAATTGTAGGATGAACGTAAGTCACCATGATTCCTCTCGCAGTGATATTAGCCTTTTAAGCCACATTGTTAACTGTGTAATGTAGGTCTTTGGGGTAGGGGACACAGTTACTTACATAATGGAGTATAGAACAAGAGCAAATACATAGGGGAATGTTTAGGGTTTAGGGCTAGAATATAGCAAAAGGTTCCTATTGGTGGCCTTGAAATCACATCCTGAAAGGCAAAATAGAATGAAAACAAGAATAACCATTATATTAACTGGGCACTTACTATGGATAGGCCCTGTTCTAACTGCTTTACCCATATCAACTCATTTAATCTTCACAACAGCCTGTTGAAGTAGTTATTACTGCTATCATCATTTTATAAATGAGGAAACTGAGACACCAAGAGACTAAAAAAAATAACTCACTCAAAGCCCATTAGCAACCGAAGAAGTAGGAGGCAAACCCATACAGCCTGACTGTAGAGGAGAGCAGGGGCTCTTGGTACCCCTGCTTTGATGCTTCTCAAGCTGAAAAAATAACTCTGGGAGAAATGGGCCCCACACTGCACTAGAAATGTGTTCGGGGCAAGTCAAACTGCACTTGGGGTTATAGTTTCCTTCTTTACAAAGTGATAGGGTTGCACGAAGCAATCACTGAGTTCTCTGCAGTCACTAATGTTCAGTGATTCTTATGGTCTTGATCTTAAACTTCAAAATAAGCAGACTTCATCTTATCTTTGGTGTTATTTTTACTGAGCAACATGGTTGGGTACAGAGCATCCTCTAAAGGGAATCTAGCCATAAGAACTTTGCTCTACAGGGATCCCCACTGCCTTCCCCTAGAATTAGCCCCTTGTTCAAGAATTGGCTGGGCCACCAGAGCTAAATCCCAATCCCCTTGTTTGGTGGATCTCTTTAGATAAGAGAAAGAAAAGCATAGTAAATTAATTTATGTCAAGAAGAGGATGGATGGTGAGTTTCAGAGACTTCCCTTGTTATACATTGTCAAGAAAAATAATCTGTAAAAGCAATGGGGAAAGAAAAGCTATTTGGGAGTATGACAAACTTGGGTAGCACTACTAAAATCATCAGCTCTCGTTTCTCTCCAAGTCTAAAATTGGTTCCACTGAGCTGGTCTCATATTTTTTCTGTCATAATATCTAGCCAAAATATAGGCTCAAATCAGTGTTCAAAAAGTTCCAGTAGGTTGACTGAGAAAAAAATGGCTCTGTGTGCCTTAAGTTTTAATTTATTAAGTTAATCTCTGTTGGAATAAAGTTAGACTTCTAGTTTAGCTCTTGAAAAATACATCTTCACCACCTAACATGTCATAGATTTATCAGAATGTTCCTACATGTTCTGACCTTACATCTTCCTGGAGGGAACTAATGACACATACCCAATATTTTGCTTCTCAAAGTACCAAGCATGGGAGGGGTTATTATGATATATTGGGAAGGGATTGAAGAATTTGACATATAAAGCTACCTAAAGCATTTCCTGTTTAAAACATGAAGATTATTTTGCATTTCTGGAGCAAGTTTGGATCTAGAGATTACAATTAAACACACATAGGCATACACACCCACACACACACACACACATGCACATGTGCATATGCAACACACACATACACACAGAGGCATCATCTCTACTCTGCAGCATTTTGCACCCTAGTGAAGGACATATGTGTAATAAAAGTAACCACCATCATTATGATAGTACAATAACAGTGGTAGATTCAGTGTGTGAGGGAAGGGTAAGAGAAATTACCAGGTTTACCTAGGGGACTCAGAGGAAGTTTGGCAATGTAGACAAAATTGTCAAGAGCCTTTCAGTTTTAAGTTTCAAGACAGAAAACTATTCCAAAGAGTGTCAAGCAAGTGACACCTGTTGCCTATCGCCAGGAGCAGAAGCCCAAACACTTCTCTTTAGTGCATCTGGGTATCAGAGTCTCCAGGAAAGCAGCTCAGTTAAGCAGTGGATGGAATAGCACTTCACTCACACAGGGAAGGGAAAGATCAGCCCCAATGATGGGCCTCAGTCTCCCATGGCTACTAGATGCAGGGTACTTGGCCCTCTTGTGCTGCACAAGAAGGATCCAGTCCCCTCCCTGAAGAGGACAGATATAGTAGTAGGGTTGGCCAGGTGCCATATGACATCACGCTTAAGGAGAACAAAGGAGCAAACATTAAATCTGAAACACAGAAAGGTATTCCCACACAAGGTGATAAGCCTAGTATAGGCTGTTAGAACTCTACTCTTGGCAAGAAAATGTTCCAGGCCCAAGGCACATTTTTATATAACCAAGTTGGGATGGAAAGAATGTCTACATGAGTGCATGAGTCTACGTTTTCCAACAGAGGCTTAAACCAAAAGAAGAAAAAAAAGAATTTATTATTTTATGTCACTAAATAATCCAGGAGCAATTGGCTTCAGGCATAGCTGTATCCAGGTACGGAAATCATTTCCCCATTTTCTCCATTTTGTGTGCTCTCCTCTGCTATGGCTTCATTCCTAGACCAGTTCCCTTTAGGCTTAACTTTCCAGGATTCCCAAAGTCCTGCAATTATTCCTAAAAACTCCCATTGGCCTGTTTGGGGCCATGTGATCACCTCTGAATTAATTGCTATGGCTGACAGATCTAGATTTGAATCCCCACTCTGCTATTATGAGCTTGAGGGTGAGACTCCATGTTGTCCTGTGTAGAATGGCAGACAGTAATGCCCAGTTTGCATGAGTAAAGCCAGTGAATGCTCATTAATTAGTAACTAAGCTTAGTGTCATCTTTAGGAGTCTTACTCCTAAAGGAATTGACTTAATTTTTCAATATTAGGAACTGCTATTTTTGTTTTCTAAGCAATTTTCATTAGTTATATGATTGTGAAGCCCAACATTTACAAACACCTATATCTGCTCAACATCAGTCCTAGAAATCAAGGGCTGTTATCACACCAAGTGGCCCAAGGTGAGTGACCAGAGCCCTATCCATGGCAATTTAGATTTCGACAGATTTAGATAACTTTAAGAAAGAAGAAAAATTACAAACCCTCAGGGCCCCAAAGATTTAAAACATCATCTATCTGTGACTTTCACAGGCACTTTAGATTCTGACTTGGATCCTGACCCTACTCCATAGGAGAAGGTTTACAGAGAATGTTTTCTGCTTTGAGATCAGGATCACAATTCCCATCACTCCTTCCTATTTTTCTACCTTGTTTTAATTTATCCAGGTGGATACTGGCAATTGCACTCCTTGAGAGCATTTCCATGTGAGTTTTAACTCCCTAGGCTCTATTGAATGAAGCCTGAGTAGAAGAAAGGCTGTAAAATGATGTTGTTTGGTCATCTTGAGTATCAGAAAAGTAGACAAGTCCTTGTAAACATAAATCAATTCTTAATGCATCCCGTGGAACCAAGGTCGCACAAATGTCCAGGGGCATTACTGGCCGTAGGTCCATACCCACCCAGAAAGTTCAGGGTTTAGGCCAGGCCCTCCACACAAAGAGGAGTTGATAGCAGACCATCTCTTTGCACTTCTATTGTCAGCATTAACAATTCCTATGAGCTTACACCTTCTCCCCATTACAGTCAGAAATAGCTGCCAATGAATGATAATGTATTTGAACTTAACCTATTATTTCTAAGCAGTTGAAGGAGTCTCCACTAATTTTTTTCAGGGACAGATGAAGGAAAAACAGCCTCCTTGTGCTAACAAAAGGTTACTCACAGAATACATATAAATACGTAGTTAAGAAAACAAAAAGCCAAATGACAAATACAACCAGCCAGCTGGAGACAAATATCCCTTCTCAGAACATACCTAAGAAGGAAGCAGGGAGAGGGGGAAAGAAAGAGGGAGGCTAAGAGACTGCTCCCATCAGCAGCATTGCCTGTTATTTGAAGCATTAGATCTTTTTCTCCTCCCATGGTCCCATCTTTCCACTTTAAAGGAAAGTGCTTGCTCTAGGATTAGACCAACTTTCTTATTTAATAGAAGAAAACGGGAAAAACAAAGGAGAAACATCAAATGCATAACAATGATGACCTTCAAAAGGCTGAGCTGAGAGGGCTGGCCTTTGCTCTGTGCTTGTAGCAATCTCTCAATAACTGATTAAAGGATTAACCACCCAATTTGTTCAAAAGAGCACAAGATTTATATACTTATAAGGTCTGGGAAGACATACACCTGAATTAGCATAACAATAACCTACACCCTGGAGTCAGACCAAAAAGTAATTCACATTTATAGTTTGGATTTTAAAACTAACTATAAAGTAGAAAATACAGGCTACCTTGCAACCAGCTGCAACAGCATGAGGAAATGTGTTGGTTTTGTTTGTACTTCTTGAGCAAACAGGTCTAATTAGAAATGAAAATCGTGCATCAATTGAATATAGGTTAACAACTGACAGATCTACACATGTTTTATCTGGGGATCTTAAAGGGATACCATCTGATTCTAACTGGCATGGAAAGAGGTGAATTCCCAGCAGAGAATGTTAAACGCCACCCAGTATTCCAAAAAGGGGGCCAGGCTGGACTAGAAGGGTGTCATTAAATGCAGTGAGCTCACCCCAGGGAGGCAGGTGCTAGAGAAACAACATAATCCCAAGCTTTTGTTTCAGATATGGCCCCACCCTCTACTGTACAGAACTGTTTACTCAAAAGGACAAGAATACATTCCCTGTGTCAGTACAAGTGAAACACACCCTTTTGGGGAGGGTCAGATGGCTGGGTTAGGTATGGGAACAAGGGTGTTGAGCCCAGAGGAAATTTTCCCAAGCAAGTCAATGCAGGTGGATGTGCCCCTGGGAACAGGCGGCTGGCTAATCTGTCTGATAGTCCTCACACAGAAATGAAAGTGTGGGAGAACCCACTGCACTACTCTTGATGGACCACAAAACCCACCTTGTGAGGACCCACCTCTGGCTACAAGTTATAATCCCTAAGCAGGGTTTAGTGAAGGAAGTGAGGAAAGAAAAGAGGAATTAAGATTTTAGTATTGGAGAGTAGGACCTTACAGTAAAAACCATACCCAGAAGCAAGCAAAGGGGAAGGACTAATATGAGTCTAATTTTATCAGGTTTACCTGACTTTCCTCAGAGCTAGGAGATATTTCGCCCATCTTCCCCACTCTTCTTCCATCTTTTCAGCCAAGAATGTAAATTAGCCAGTTCTTAATCTTAAATTTTGACTCCTTCGGATTTCATCATCTTCCTCTGCCCTCCCAATCTTCCCCAAATGCCCTTACCTCCTTCAGAATCCAAGTTCACATTCTCTACTCCAGTCTGGTTGCTCATGCCTGGACTTACCCCTTCTCCCTGGACCAGCCAGCCCCCCCCCCCCCCCCCCCGCCTTCCCTCCATGAATGCTTCTCAGCCTTTCTTCTTCTAAAGCCTGCTTCAAGTTCACATTCACAAAGAGGCCTTTACAGAAATTTCTACCACCCTCTACTGCAGTAACTCTAACCAATTCTTCTGAGTGTCTGCCCATTCATCTGACACTGGTTGGGTTGTGTGGTTTCACTGTGATTTTATTAGTGATTATTGTGTGCCTCCTTAGGGGTGTCCTCCCACAGCTGCCCCCCACCCCACCACCACCACCAAGGGCTCTTTACTATGCTCTAAACATCCTCAGTCTCTAGTACTGGTGGTGCTGGAAACCTAAAAACTCCTTGCCTGTCTTTCTGGGCCAAATTGCATAAATCAGGAACACACAGAAACCAGCTAATCCAATTAATAACAAGCTCAATACACCATCAAATTCATCATCTAATTTCAGCCACTTATCCACAGGTGAGGAGTAAACCCAAGTGACTGAGGTTTGGCTGGTGCTGTTCTTGCTGTGGGTCTGATGGAGGTATGTAAACCATGTTAGACCACATCACTTCTTGATTTTTTTAAACTTCATTTGAATCTTCTTTTTGTACTATTGAGACATAGTCCTATAACCACAGGAACCCCAATTTCTGAAATCACAATGCAGTGGCACAGCCCAACAAGGGAAATTTTCCTATTGATAAATTAAGGTGAGAAGTAACCTAATTATAGAAAATTAAGTCCTCTTTATTTTAAATTAAGCAAATCACCTTTATACACAAGAATAAAAATTATATTAATTGGAGCATTTTGAAAAAGGGAGAACAGGTGATCACCAAATACCAAGAACAAATAAATCCTTTTTGACCCCTGTAATTCTTTCAGTGCTAGAAGCCATGGTCATCTGGAAAATAAGCCTAGGAATGGTAAATAGGGTTCTGAGATTAGTAAATGAAGCACTCTTAGATTTGTTTATTCTGTGTCTCTGACCCAACCTCTTTGAAAGCATGTCAGTCTTTTGGAATAAATCCCTGGCACGCCAACAAAATTAACCCAATGCTAAAGTGGCTTGAGACTGTCTGAGAATGGACCAGGGGACATCTAGAATCAGGTCCGGAGCTTCAATAAATGGGAAATAACCACAGGCTGATAGGAAGTGGAAAAATGGGAGGGGGAAGGGAGGAACTGGGAGGGAAGGGAGAGAGAAGTCAAGAATAATGCAGACAGAGGTTGTATGAAGCTAGCAGCTCTCATTCTCAAAGATGCTAGAATGCCACTGGCAGCTTCACAATATAAGAATAGTCCAAACAGGTCCTTTCTTGTGTTGATCAAAGTGATTTCCCTGTAGGGCAGCTTTGAAAAACATCACAAAAATGAACAAGGTCCTCAAACCTACCTCCTCTTCCTGCTCTCCTGCCTCTTGGTAATAAGTTACCAAACAGAGTACTCATACAAGGACCTCACTTTCAAGAGTTAACTTCATGGAAGTATTTGTTTTTCAGCACTTGTCTCAGACACAAATGGATTTAGGCCACATGGTTTTTGTAAAGCAGTGGAGGAGAGATTCCAAGGAAACATATTTATGACTTATAATATGAAACCATATTTCTGATCACTTTCCACTAAAGGGAGGAAGGAGATTAATTGGCATGAAGCAATTTCCAAGGTCGGCTCAGTGACTTTTCACTGATGGGCAAACCATATTCCTGGCATCATAGAATTTTAAAGCTAGATGGGGCATTGGAGATTATCTCACCAACCTTTACATTTTCCAGATGAGGAGCCAAAATCAGAGCTATTCAGCAATTTTCACAAGGTGACATAGTATTAGAGGCAAAGCCCGAGTTAAAATAAAGGTCTCCAGTCTCTCATATATTCAGCTGTATTCTGTTGCCTCCTTCCAATTAGCTGAGAAGCCACCTTAACACATCATCTCTAGGGGAAATACAATGGCCATGGACTTAAAGAATCCAAGCTGGCTGAAGGCTACCTCAGTCTTACAAAAGCCCCACAAATCCCAATATTCCCTAGATTAACGATTTGACTGTTGCTGTTCATGAAGGCACAGGTGTCTTTTACTATCTAAATTTAGTCATTTCTGCCAAGAATATAAGCAGATTTGTTATTATTCTAATAAATAGTATAAAAGAATAAGATTATGAAAGAATGCACCTATAGGTCCCCTCCCCACCCTTGCCAGAAAACCCTCATAAACTTCTAGAAAGCCACAGGCTTACACCAAGTATCTCCTGGACAAAGAAGCTACTTGGTGAATGCATGCATGCTAAATCAGGCATTCAAAATTAATTTTTACAACCATTGATCAACTCAAAAAAAAGACATCTTCAAAATCATCTGATGGCTGTGACCCCAGGTATAGCATTTGTAAACAGATTCTTCAATGTTTAGGTAATTCAGTCTATTACCAAAGAACAACTTCATTAGTGAAGTAAAAGGGTGCAACTCTGAAGAACAATAGCTGTAAGGTGCTCAGGTTTCCTATGCTCACTGTTGCTGCCCTGCTCCTCACACACTTTCCCTGACCCAGGACCAGGAACAGCTGTCAGTTAACCCTGCATTAGACATTGGTGGCAAATGCTGAAATTCCAGGTTTCTCCCTTTCATGTTGCCATTTGAGTAAAAAAAAAAAAACAGCTGCATGCTATCACACTCCAGATACCTTTCATCTACGTGGAGAATATGGTGAAGTCATTCCTGTATGGCGTCATGCTGTTCTCTCTAGCATGCACCAGCATTTGGCCTGCATAGGTGAAAGGGACTAAAATTCCACTCAGTGAACCATGTTTATGCAGGTCAACAGCCCATCCTTTTCACACTTTTCTGTGGTGTCAGGTTCCATTTCTCCAGGCCCATTTTCCTGTGAAAGACATATTTACCTATCATAAAATTTCTCCTATGCCCCCACATCCATCAAAATCATGCTCCTTTTCCAGGCTAAGAAGAGGGTGAGGGCTGGGGGAGAAGTTGTAGCTACAGAAGCTCTCTGCACCTTCCAGGTGATAACCACCAATTATGCAGTGTTTTTCAACATCAACAACTAATTCCCTGATTCTCCAGACACTGACTGCATGCCCAACAATTCCGTTCAATCCTAATACTATCTACCAGGAGTTAGCATCAGATCCCACAAGTTAAAGGGGCTCAGTCTCACAAGATCGTCCTCTTTCAGATGTCAGTTGCAAGCTCTGAGCTACCTGTACACCTAATCAATTGCCATAAATTGTGGGTTCACACAACCCTTTCCTTAGTTTTGGTAATTTGTTAAAACAGCTCACAGAACTGAGAAAAATACTTCACTTGTGTTAGTTGCTTTATTTATGAAGGATACAATTCAGGAATAGTTAAATAGAAGAGATGATCAGAGCAAGGTATGGCAGTCGGGGTGGCACAGAGCTTTCATGTTCTCCCTGGGTGTGTCACTCTCCCAGCACCTAGATGTGTTCACCAACACAAAAGATAAATGATGACCAAACATACAACCAGGTACCAATGGGAGAGACCTGAGCAGCATTACCCAAAATGTGTCTCCACAGATTACCATCTCATGGGAAACTCCCCCAAAAATCAATTCTGTAGAATTGAGAAATGACTGCATGCTGTGTTGTCCAGATACACACACACACACACACACACACACACACACACACACACACACACACTAGAGGAGGCGCAGTGCATGAAATTCGTGCAGGGGAGGGGGGGAGAGGGGCCCATCAGCCCGACCTGCACCCTCTCCAATCCGGGACCCCTCGGGGGATGTCCAACTGCTGGTTTAGGCCCGATCCCAGCAGTCGGATAGCCCTCTTGCAATCCAGAACCCCTGGCTCCTAACCGCTTGCCTGCCTGCCTTCCTGATAACCCCCTAACTGCCCCCCTGCCAGCCTGGCCACCCCCCAACTGCCCCCCTGTCAGCCTGGTTGCCCCCTAACTGTCCGAAAGGAAGTCAGAAGTCCGGAAGATGTCCAGTCACCCCGTCTAATTAGCATATTACCCTTTTATTAGTATAGATATTTATATAGATATAGATAGATAGATAGATAGATAGATAGATAGATAGATAGATAGATATAGATACATATAAAATCTATTAACATATTGACGGCTTTGAGAAGTAAAGAAATTTGAAAAACTTACCTAAAGATTCCCACACTAAACTGATCACAGAATGCTTAATTCTCATTAATACCTCTTAAGGAAATGTTAAACTGGAAGGTTCCTCTGCCCCTCCAGGTAACACACAGCCTTCTCTAAAAGTCTTTACATACATTATTGAACATGAAAGAGTGGATCTGATGATATTTTAGGACCTGGATGATAGAAATGGAGTAGTCCGTATAGTCAGGTAGAGAAACTATCTCAGGGGCACACAGCATTGCAGAAAATTATATCATGTGGTGGTCATGACCGTGGTTTACCAAATAGTTCAGGCCATAGGATTGCACATCTTGCCCTCTTAATGTTAACCATGTGACTTGCACTGGCCAATTAAATAAATGGAAGTGTCATGTAAATCTTCCGTAAAAATGTTTCAAAAGCTAGTATGTATGTGACCATTCTCTTCCCATTAGTGAGGTGATTGTAGAAGCCAGTGCTGAGATGCATCCTCTATCATCCTGGACCTTATGGAGCAGAGTCCCTTTTATGATCCACGATAGACATGTAGCCAAAGAGAGAAATTAATCTCTGTTACAATAAGCCAGTGAGATTTAGGTGTTGTTTTTATCACAACGTAAAATATTCTAATACACACTACCAATTTGACTACCTACATGATTTTATTTTTACCTGGCCCTTTCTCGATGCCTATTTCTCTCCATCCCCCTGAGGTTCCACCACTATCCATGGACTGAGTTCACCCTAAACAAAATTGCTCTTTATTAGAATGTGCATAAGAGAATCTTTCAATACTCAAGAACTCCCCACTCTCCATTCAAGGCTTTTCCACTGGGTAGGGTGAATTAGCCTCAATGGTTTAGAAAGATTCATGCCTAATTTTATTGAAAAGGGAAATCAGTGCATTCCCTTTGTAGATGGTGTGACTGAATAATTCATTGAAAGCTTCATTATCTATAATTGTGATAACACACACTTGTATTGCACATATCAAATATTCTTGATACATTTTTGAGCAAATATGTGCACATATGTAATCAGCTGTGGTAATCAACTGCACATCAACAAAGAGTCGGAGTGTTTTAGGGGCGTAAGATGCTGTTACAGTGAACAATCATTTAGCAGTGTGGCTTATTTTAATAGACACATCACTTTGAAATAAGTCTTCACCATCTGCTTCAGCCTCTAATTACAAATGCAACAAGAACATAATTCACAATTGCATCATTAAAAAGTAAGGCATAAGGGGTTTAATGCATGCCTATGTCCTTTTTTAATGCAGCAGACATCTATTCATCTTCTCTTGTGTTTCAGGCACAAATTTGTGATAAAACTTTCTTTCCTCTATGTTGAAATTTCTGAGAGAGTAGAGTGTTTCAGGAAACAACAGGAAATTCATATAAGGGTGCTATTTTCAAAAATATTCACAGGCTATAATCCCATTGATATGAGATTGACTTTGCAACATTGTTTTTCCTATGCCAAAAAAAAATCTTCAAACAATTTAAAAATGAAGATAAGAAAAAAATCTATTCAGCAAGAACTACAGATAGTGCAATTTATTCTGACCAATATAAATAGCTTGGAAATTCACTCTGGTTTAGGTGTCCAAAATAAATTAACCTTTTGGAAAGCCACTTTCCAAATGTTGTGTGGAACTAGCTTGATGAGTTAGGCCTCTGCTAGACACATAATTAACATAAGAATGTATATTACTAAAGCATCTTGTTTAAGGTCAATTCTCCATTTTTTCCCTCCAGATAAAACACTAATTATTCAAAGACTACTGAAGAAAAGAGGTGCCATAGCATAAACTGTCAATTTAGAAGTCTGGGTCTGCAGTACTGATACTTTGTCTAAAATAGTGTATCCCTACCAGATGAATAAGGTCATGGTTATGACCCTGAGGTCTAATAGCAATGTTATCAAATGAAAAGTCTAATATACTCTATTATGCCTTTAAATATAAAATTATCATCATCACTGTCTTTTATTTAATAAAACATAAAAATACTCATGCATTACTAATCATCATAGGAAACTCAGAATTATGTGGAAAGAATAAAACACATCAAGGTGCTGTATTCTAAGACCTTCCTTTTTTATGGATGGAAAAGGACAACAGTTGTCCATTCTTCAGTGCAGTAAATTGCCTTCCTGTATTTTAATATTGACTAAGTTCCCCCAGTTATATAATCCCTTGATTAAATAATATAAATGCTCTTATCTTGTTATTATTTTAATTTCACTGTTATTATTTGGTCAGTATCAATCCTTTTCTTGGAAATGTTATAAAAATATTTTTTAAATCAGGTTTTTTTAGCCATATCTAATTTTAACAGTTATGGATTCTGCCATCTTGAGTTTTCTTTATTTCCACAAAGTTCAATTTTCCCAGATCAGATTTTATATGTCTAAATTTTGTCAAGAAGATTTAATATTGCCATCAATTTCTTAGGCAATAACAAATTCTACCACAAGCCATTTTAGTCATTGTCAGTTTTATTTTTGTTGTGATCAGATCTTCTAGTAATAGCAATTATGAATTTGATAAAAGAAAGATAGCTTGTATTTATTTCTTAGCTAACCCATGAGAAAATTGTCAGCAGTTTCTGTGAGACAGAAATACAGGCAAAAAGCAGGATGTAAAAAAGAGAGAGAGAGATAGACGAGGAAAAAGGAGAGACCCACAAGGAGGTAGAAACAAAGAGCCACACTGAGTAAAGCCAAGAGAGACGCTACAGCAGTTTTATTGTATTAACAGCTTAGTGTTTGGTGTTGTCAAAGTTTCTGCAGCCAATATGGCAGAATCTAAACCCACAGCCTGCCTGGCTGGCATAGCTCAGTGGTTGAGCATCAATCTATGAACCAGGAGGTCACGGTTTGATTCCCGGTCAGGGTACATGCCCTTGTTGCAGGCTCCGTCCCCAGTGTGGAGCCTGTAGGAGGCAGCCAATCAATGATTCTCTCTCATCATTAATGTTTCTCTCTCCCTATCTCTTCCTCTCTGAAATCAATAAAAATATATTTAAAAAATAAATAAAAATAAACCCATAGCTTTGTTACAGTTTTTCAGTTATTGTCCAGTTTCATAAACTTATTTTTTAAGTTATAAGGACTGAGACTGAATATTATACTCTCCTAATGGTTTGATCAGTGCTCTGTGAAGAGGAGAACTGGGCTATGATTTGTGCAATCATCCATTTCTTCACTCAACCATACATAATATGAAACGTTCAGCTCTCAATGTGCAGGTATGGTGCTAAGTACTGAAGAAATGGGCATATGTGGGACAAGCCAAAGCCCCTGCCTGTTCTCAGAGTCCAGGCTATATATATATATATACTAGTAGCCCGTTTGCACGAAGACTCGTGCAATAGACCTTCATTCACCTGGCTGCCTGCACCAGTTTTGTGCAGGCACCAGGGACCCAGGCCTTGGCTGTGGCCACCGCCTTCTGCCTTTTTCAGGGTCGGGGCTTGGCCCCAGGCGGTGGCCTTGGGCTCGTTGGCACCCAACATCCTTGCTAAGGATCGCAGGAGCCGACCCCCAGTGGTTTCCTGCGATCCGTGCAGGCTGCCCACTGGTGCCCAAGGCCGGAAAAGCCTCGGCCCCTGGGATCCCCAGGAGGGGCGGGAGGGGCTGGGCCACGCCCCCCATGGTGGCCAATCGCCTCCAGGACCCCCGGGAGGGGCGGGAGGGGCCCGGACACGCCCCCCTAGGTGGCCGATCGCCCCAGGCACCCCCGGGAGCGGCAGCATGGGTCCGGCCACGCCCCCCCGGGGTGCCGATGGGCCCAGGCACCCCCGGGAGCGGCGGCATGGGTCCGGCCACGCCCCCCCGGGG
Organism: Cnephaeus nilssonii; assembly: GCF_951640355.1. Lineage (NCBI taxonomy): Eukaryota > Metazoa > Chordata > Mammalia > Chiroptera > Vespertilionidae > Cnephaeus > Cnephaeus nilssonii. The sequence goes on along the minus strand of NC_137081.1, from coordinate 22,966,876 downwards.
TGCCGATGGGCCCAGGCACCCCTGGGAGCTGCAGCATGGGTCCGGCCACTGGGCACCGCCATCTTGTTCTTCTCAACGGTGGATATGCCACCCTGAGTCCCGCCCCCAGCCTCCCCTGGCCCAATCGTGGGCATAGCGGAGGTGCGGTCAATTTGCATGTTTCTCTATTATAAGGTAAGATATATATATATTAAATAAGATATATGCCAACTGTGATCAATGGTTTGAAGCAATAAGAGGGTGATAAGGCAGAGTCAATGGGAGGTAATGCCTCTAAGAGGAAGTGAAATTGGAACTGAAACCTGTAGGATAAGACACAGGGAGCTAGGAATTAAGCACTACAGATAGTGTAGAGACAGGGAAGGGCACTTATGGAAAAGAAATGAGGTGGCATGTTCAGGAATTAGTGAGCAAACGACATATTTCAAAATAAGATATCATCCTCTGATGAGTATAAATTAGAAAACACACAAAATATTTATTTTCAAGAAGATTAAAATCTAAATGTTTGAGATAAATGTTGCAATACTAAGGTGAGAAACATTAATTCCACTATTCAATTTGTCACTAAACTGGCATTCAAATAATCTTAAATACTCAAAACCAATATGTAAGTATCCAAGTCATATTTCATATTAGTAAGTCTAAGATTACATTTTTGAGGAATAATTGGAGGTCTGCTCTTGCTCGAAGTTCCTGAAACACAATTTTCCCTATTGGTTTAACCCATTACACAAAGCCCGGAGGAATAGTCCAGCAACAAAGACTTTCCCCATCAAATACAGGAAGAAAACTAACTTCATTTCCTCCTGTTCCTTCCTGCCACAAATCTAGCTTCATATCAGAAGATAAACTGACCCCCAAACACAGGTGTAATTCAATATTCTATTTCAAATGCCATCTGATTTGCAACCCAAGTAATTAACAGCTCACTAGGGACCCTATTGAAATAAAACCAACTTTGATCCTATTCCCAAATCCCTTGCCAAATGGATGGGCAGCTCAAATCCCTCTGCTTTTGCATTAATTGCAATGAATAACTATATCAGAAGAATTCTGTTTGTGTAAGAGCAGGTAACAAGGAGGGTGTGTTTTTCAGCTTGATTATTAGAGGAGCTAATCTGAGTGTTGGGATGGGATAAATATTAACATGCACAATTATTCTCTATCCTGAGCTAAGCCAGCATCTTGGCTCTATGGCATTTTGGAGGAACAGAGGCATGTGAGATGTGATTCATCTTAACTTCAAGAAACAAACCTCTGCTTCTCCTATTACATCCAAGAGAAGAGCCATATTTTAGTTTTAAGATTTTTACATACAGAGAATGGCCTTTTGGCCCAGGTTTAATGTACACAAACTATGTGTGTATACTAGTAAACCGGAGAGTTTTCAATAACTTGTTCCTCTTCTGTTCCCATGATTTGATTACCTATAGTGGGTTACATAGTGTAGTCTGAACAACAGATCAGCTTTATTTTTACAGAAGTCACTTGCTAAGGCCAAGGAGTCCCTGCTGAACCACCTTGAAATAGATAATGGAGACATAATTGATGATCATTGGTAACTACAACATTGGTTCAATAATAGTGGCCACTCGTTGAACTCCTACCTTCTGCCAGGTACTGTGCTTCAGACCCCAAGCTGTTTTCCTCCCAGTACCTATCAGTTATAGCACCAGGACTAGAGTCAGGAACTTAGTTTTCGTTCCTAGCTCTGTCCCTTCCTAGTCTGTGACTTTGCACAACTGACAGTGCCCTCTCTGAGCTTCACTTTCTTCCGCTACCAAATGGTGACTATAACACCTACCTCAAGAAGCCATTGTAAGGGTGAATTGAAATTTTAAAAAATATAAAGTAATTCTAAACAATAAAATTCTACATAAATATGTACATAATTATTATCAAGTACTGTTTATGAAACACCTACAAATTGCCAAATCATAAGCTAGATCTTTACAAACATTTTCTCCAGTTCCCACACACCCTGATGAGTACCAGTAAGTATCTTCCCCAATTTCCAGACAAGGAAATGGATGTGCAGAGAGGAGAAATATTATTGCCTGAGATTTGGCTGGAATAAAAATCCTTGTCCATTATGGCAAAAAATTCTCAGAGATTATACCAACAAAAGGTGAATTCAAGTAGAAACAGTTGTTGTCTTCCTTTTTTAAAAAAAGTCTTACAAATAACCTGCAAATGTTACATGTATGTGATCACAATGTGTGTATACAAAAGAAATGCACATCTATGTCTGTATTAAATACATTCAGCTGTCAATCACAAATCACACATAAACAAAGTAAAACTGGGCATGGGTAGTAAAAAGTCATTGAGTAATCTAGCATCTCTCTGTGCCCCTAGAGCTTGTACAGCCTGATTAAGTAAAATTAGCATGTGCCAAAGTGGTGAAGGTGAGCTACTGGAGTTGTAAATTACCTTAAGGTGTCAAAGACACAGCAACTCCTGGGTGATATATGTTACCTTCCCATCTGCTAGGGATATTCATTACTTTCCAAATAACCTGAGTCATTTTTAGACTAGGTAACAGCACAATTGAACTGGGTGATGACTTCTGCCTTGTTGTTTCCATGGTCCCTGTAGAGTTTAACAACTTCTTGTACTTTCTCTTTCAGAATTCTCAAGGTCTAAGTGAGTTTATATGAAAAAGAAAATAGAAGGTGCAAATAAACTGTGTCATTGTAGGAGATGCATCTGTAGATATCTAGATGTTCCATGCAATTCCATGGATTATTGGCCATCTGTATTAAATGGTCTACTCTATGTTGGGGAAACAAACAAATCTAAGGTCTCAGTAGCTGAATACAGAAAAGGTTTATTTCCTGTTTATACAGAGTTCTCTTCTGGGTGGAACATCTATCCAGGGAAACTGTCTTAATAGTAGTAGTAGTAGTAGTAGTAGTAGTAGTAGTAGTAGTAGTGTTTTGGTGGCTCTGCCATCTCAACATCCACCAGAGCAACAAAAAAGAAAAAGATGCAGGATCACATAAGACCTTGTCATTGCCTCAGACTAGAAATGACACCTGTCACTTCTGTTTATTTCATTGGCAGGACCAAGTCACATGGCCCTTCCTAACTGAAAGGGTCAGGGAAGTCTCTTATCCTCCCCAAGGAGGAAGGGAGATCCAGAGGGAGCACTGTTCATATTATTCCATGTGCAAGGGAACTGTGCTGGTGCTGGGAATTGAGGATAACTTAGACCCAGTCTCTACCCATGAAGGGCTCACATCCTTATAGAGGAGACAGGAATTACCGAGTTTGCTATGAAACAAGCCACACTATAATTTGTACTCTAATTCAACAACAAACATGGGGCTTGGGGAGTGCCAATGAACAATTAATTACAACAGGGATGAAGAGAAGATTTGACAGAAGAAGTAATATTTGAGTGGAAATGAAAATAGTTTTTATATGTCACTCAACAAAGTACATAAGGACAATATCTGAGAAAAGAAAGGCAGCATGGGGTACTGTAGAGCTCCCCCAAATCCTTTCCCAGAATGGTCCCCAACAGCACAGGGATGAGGAGGCCCTACTAAAAGGAATCCTGAAGCTGCCTGACGCATCTTACTCTGAGTGTAAATTCCTGTTTATAACACAAACCAGTAGCCCTGCGCATGAATCCGTGCATCAGTAGCTCTCTGCGGGGCCTGGCGGCTCTGTGCCCACTGCCCAGAGGCTCTCCGCGGCCCAGAGGCCCATCCGCAGCCCCGTGGGTGGGTGAGTGGCTTTGCTTCCCCTCTCTCTCAGTAGCTTACAGCTTTTGCTTCCTAGGGGAGAAGGTGAGAGAGGGAGGGGGGCGGGCTTCAGTGCCAGCACCCTCCAGGCACTTTACCCCAACCATTGATCACCTCTTTTGAGGCCTGGGTGCAAGACTGTCTAATACCCAACCCCCTGTGGCTTCAGGCTTTTGCTTTCTATGAAAGAAGGTTCAGGGAAGTAGGTGATGCTTTCTGCATTTTTCCTCCTCATCCTTGGATTCCTCTTGTTGCCTGCACCAACAGCAGCAGTTGCTCTGGTCTTCAGCTGGCACTGATCTTCCCCATGAGCCTCCAGGGAAGCCCAGGGGAAGGAGCTTACAAGTACAGACTACCCTTATAAAGGTGCCTCTTTCCCCCCCCCACCCCCACCCCCAGCTACAGTTGGCATTAACTATTACTTTATATTTCCAGGGCGACAACGAAAGCGTTCTGCACCCCAGCCTGGCCAGAGGCTCATCTGTGGCCAAGCATGGAACGCTCACACTGCCTGCTCTCAGCGGCTACCCTCCTCCCCCACCCCACCCCCGCCGGGACTGGGGGACTCCAGTGGGGCTGAGAGGACTAGGCACCACCATCTTGTGTCTATGGGCACTGACATCTTTTTGATGGAGTGACAATTAATTTGCATATTACCCTTTTATTAGATAGGATGTGTATAATTACACAGCTCTTGCTCTTAATACAAATCATACAATTTCTTCCATAATCTTCAAGTAAAATAATACTGAATTAACCTCATTTTGCCCTGATTTCTTCTACTCTTAGCATAACTCCATGTGTTCCCTGCAGGTCCACAGACTCTAGGTACAAAGCACTGAATCAGAAGTAATCTAGAGCTGAGAGGCTGACAGTATTGCCCAAAGAATGATCTGTGTGGCTTTTAGAGGAGTTATTTAACTTCTCTTCACCTTAGTTTGTCCAGCTGTAAAATAAGATTATCATATGCCATTGTCAAAGTCTCTGTCTGCAGCATATTTTTCTGTAATGATAGCGTAACTTTGAAAATGTATGCAACAGGTGATAAAAGCCCACAGCAGTTGAAGTGGATGTTGTGATTTAGCTCTCTAGACCTCTAGGCCACAATGCTTTCAGCTACAAAGGTTGAAAACTGAAAGCTGTGTTCTCAGTCTCTCACACTGAGGGTTCTACGTGAAGCATGATTGCACACCTATAAGATTTTAGAGGCAGGAGAGAGGTGGTGAGCATCTGCCTGCTCCTCTTGACTGCCTTCCTCCTGGCAAGAATGGTCCAGGAAACATGATGTTTTTCTACAACAGCATTTGAGGGTCCATCCTCCAGCTTATAGGCATCATCAAGAGGCAGAGATGGCAGCTTCTTGATTCCAGCTTCCTGATTCCTGGATATAAATTTGCAATGTGCTCTTGACTATATCAACAGTGGAAGCTACAGAGATGAGCGCTCCCTCCCCAGTGGGTAAATTCCATAGTTTTTCTGAGCATAATCACTGATAATCCAACCTAGTAGTACTTTCTCAGGGGCCTTTATAAGCACTTTATTCCCTCTATAAAATGCCCTCCTGTTTAAAATACCTATGTGGCAGTCTCTATTTAATCTACTACTTAAACAATCCTAAGCCTTCCTGAACTTTCTTAACCTCAAACTCCCAGTCTGTGGAGGACAGTAAACTTGAAATGGAATTGGCTCGTGGAAGGTGTCTGGGCCACCTCAGGAGCCAATCTCAGATTTCAGAAATCTGCTCTTATTTCATCAAGAAACATGAACAAGGAAGGGCCTTACTGGGTTAGGAAGAAGTGAGGAGAATGATCTCCCAAGGCATAGTTTCAAGAAAACTACCCACTCAAATTGAAAGGAAACAGAATACCCACATTCAGGGTGAGTCTTTGAACAGAAGAGTATGTGTCCTAGATGTCCCATATCAGTCTTCAGTCTGTTCAAGGGTCATGAATGGGGATTTCTAGGAAGTACATTTCTCATAGTCTAAACTTTCAGCTGGGTATGAACATGTCCTGAAATGAATGAACCTGCAAAAACAGAGGAGGTATTTTTGTTTCTGGGCACAATGGCTAACTAATTTTATCTTTAAGAAGGAAGCAGTCCTGACTGGTTTGGCTCAGTGGATAGAGCGTCGGCTTGTGGACTCAAGGGTCGCAGGTTCAATTCAGGTCAAGGGCATGTACCTTGGTTGCGGGCACATCCCCAGTAGGGGGTGTGCATGAGGCAGCTGATTGATGTTTCTCTCTCATCAATGTTTCTAACTCTCTCTCCCTCTCCCTTCCTCTCTGTAAAAAATCAATAAAATATATTTAAAAAGAAGAAGAAGGAAGCAGTGTCCAGCTGCCGTGGCTCAGTGGTTGAGTGTCGACCTATGAACGAGGAGGTCACGGTTCAATTCCAATCAGGGAACATGCCCGTGTTGCAGGCTTAATCCCCAGTGTGTGTCAAGCAGGAGGCAGCCAATCAATAATTATCTCTTGTACTTTTTTTTTGTTTTATATGTTTTTCTCTCTCTCTCTTTTTCTCTCCCTTCCTCTCTGAAATCAATATAAACACATTTTTTTAAAGAAGAAGGAAGCAAAGAATATACAGGAATGGAAGAAATGCTAGAAAATGGTTAATGAGGAACGTTGTCTCTAAAAACCAGCTTGTGCCAAAGAGAGAGCAACACAGACTCAATAACTAAGAGGAAGAAACTCAAGTAGAATACTGGTGAAGGGCCAAGCTGTGGTCCTGAGGCCACAGGATATGTCAAGGGTCCAGACTTCATGCCCATAGAAACAGAACTGCCAGCCAGTGTCCCATAGATTAGCATCCTTGGTGAGACTGCGAAGGCTGGTAGCAATCACTTGTTCCTCTGAACAGAGCACATAGAATTTAGCAGGAGACAAAGAAAAACTCCTGTTCTCTTGCTCACAGAAAATGTTCTGAAGGGAGTCTTCCAAGAGACTAAACACATGAAGCCCTGACCTCAGAGTCTCCCCATCTTCACCCCCTAGAAAGGGGAGGGTTCTCCCAAGCAAAAACTTCTTGAGGGAGTGCAGGGCAGCTATTGGAAGGAGGTATATGTGGTTGCACCTGAAGCCTGGGCTTCCCTCGGGAGCTTAAGAGGTATGTATATTCTGAGGGGAAACATGTTAAACACATTGGAAACATCAACTCCAGCCTCCAAAGAGAAGGTTTTATCTGGGGTGAAACACAGGCTTCCCTGGGGTCCTTCCTAATGGTGCCCTATCTTCCTTAGTGTCTGCATTTCTCTTCCTTGCTTCCTCTTCCCTCTTCTCCTCAGTATGTCCTTCACCTTTTCCCATGTTCTCCCTATTTCCTCTTCTACCAACTTTCCCTCCAGCTCTTTTCCCAGTCCTTCCTTCCTGCTTCCCTTTTCTCCCCCAAGGAGCTGATAGGCCCATGTTGTAAGCCTGGGTGGCTTTGATCTGGATTAATGCTTAGAAAACAAAATAATTTGCAATAGGAGCATTTGCCTGCCATGCAATTCTGTTGTTTACTTCTTCTTAACCAGATTCAGCTAGTAGATTATACTTTCTTAGCGAAGTACTTAAGAGATCCTGTGTTGTGTACACTTAATTATTTGTATGGCCTACCCTGTATTTATCTGTTTATTTTTGCCAAATATTTCCACAGAATTCTCAGTGATTGGCTAGTTAAAATTCTTCTGGCTTAATGAACATCCAGCCTCCCAGTGCTGATAGAATCATCATTTATACATGTAAAAAGAAAGGTAGACTCTCTATCTAAAATTTTTTCTGACTTTCCTTATAACCTGCAGTTATCTCTTGGCCTTTGGCTTATCTGGAAAGGAAGCTAAGTAAAAAGAACATTACTTTGTTTTCAGAACTGTACTGACATGAAGAATTTTTTTTTTTAATTAACTGTCCTGGAGCTATTTTTCAAAATCATCCATGAAAAGAGGCAGAGAATCCTAGTATATCACCATAGCCATTTCATCATGTGCCCATGACATCTGAGCAGTTCTGTGATAGATCCGTAGTGCTGTGAGAGACAGCATGTCTTTGTCTTTGTCCTGTGAAGTTTTGAAGCTCAACATTACAATCCTTTCCTAGCCTCATTGCCCCCGAGGGCTTGAAATGTCTTGTTATAGTGCCTAGGACAGACTTCATTATCTGACCAAATGGCCAAGAGCAGTGGCAATCTTCATGGGACAGGCAAAGTTAAACTCCCTGCAGGGCATGCAATGAATCTCAGATGATGCAGCATGACCCTAATCCATATCACAGAAACTTCAATTCTCAAGTCATCTGTCGTGTGTGTGTGTGTGTGTGTGTGTGTGTGTGTGTGTGTAAAGATCCACATATGGCAAACAGGAAAACCGATATCCCAGTTTCTCCCAGGGAAATACTTTTAAGCGTGGCCACAATAACCAGTGGAATTGCATGTGTTGCATGTCAACATTGAGTTTTCTGAAATTACACAATCTGAGTCAGTAATTCAGAAGGCGTCAAACTAATAAATACGTACTGACCAATTTTCAACAGAATGATGACTTTTTTAAATAAATGCACATGCTCACTCCATCTTTAGTTTTCACCTGTCTCACTGTTATAGCCATCTAGTTTTTTTCATTTTAAGACTATATAAAGATTTTGAATGCAGCATTTTCTACCTTCTCAAATTGCTATTTCCTAGTACAATTTTTTTTCCCAAATACACATCCTCCAACAAACAGAGTTGGTTTTTATTTTGTTACATTCTTAAAAGGAGCTGTTTCTAAAGTGTGGCATCTTAATAAGAACAATGCCTTGTATTTGAGCCATTACTTCCATCCACAGACTCCTTTCATATTTATTACCTTATTATTATTTTGATTCACACAACACGCAGGTACTGCCACCTCCTTCACTTCACAGATGCTTAATTTGAGAGTTGGAAAATGTAAGGCATATGCCCAAGGGCTCAGAGCTAGTGAGAGCAAAGCTATATCACATCTCAGTCACTCTGACTCGGAGTCCAGCTCTCCTTCCACTCTCTGCCTCGCCCCTTCTGAATAAACATTATGATGAAACTGTGCTTCTGACAAGAGCGATAAGTGGGAGACTTCAAACTTCAAATCACCTTTGGAGACTCTCTCCTCTGAATTCCTTCTCACTTACTCTCAAAAAGGGCCACATATCCAAGAAATGAGCCAGCACACAACAAAAATCTTGAACCATCTGAAAGATGCTGATACAGTCGCGAAGGTGGAATGAAGAGAAGCTACTTACCTCTTCACCTCTCAAGTCCTCCCAGCCATGATTCATATTTCCAAGGCCACATTACAAGCCTAAGGTCAGCCCTTGAGCCTCCTGCCGAGGAGACAGCCAGTCTTCTTCCCAATGCAGTCATAAATCTATATAAGTCAGAGATCGGGGGGAAAGAACAAAGATTTTGATCACTAAATTATCCAATGAGCATGGCTGACTAGCTCCTCACATTTGTAGAGAATATTTTCTTCTGCTCTTTAGCCAGAATTTCAAAGGTAATGGTTAATGTGGCTTGGTAATTATTACCATTTATACACATACCTTGCAAAATATGGTACATGGAAATAAGAGATATGAGTAAAAAATAAAGCAACTATTGACAGCTACATATGAACAAAAGAGATAAAGAGGAATTGAGGGAAAGAAAAGTCATGTCCTAAAATATTGAGGGGATGACAGGAGAATATCAGGGTGTCAACTGAGATGACAAGTTACTTGAGTCTAAGGTTGATGTGTAAATGCAACTCCCTGCCATTTCCTCCTCACTGTCTGCCTGGAATTCTCTCCAGTCAGGCCAAACCCAAGAGTCACTCTATTTTCTCTGAAGCCCTGGGTCTGCCAAGAATCTGGGACTTTATGGTACTCCATATGCAAATAAAGCAATTGTCGATGCTTAATATCACATATTAATCTGAACCATTCTGGTAGCAAGTGAGAGGAAACTAACTACTAACTCAAAGTCCACTGAAATGTAATGGACACACATAACAAAGGGGAGTCCAGAGGAGGAGATGGCTATAAGGAATAATGGAAAATGGGCACTTAAACATTTTCATTAGCTCACTCTCTTTCCCAGCCCACCACTACTCATCATGTTGCTCTCATTCTCTCCTTATAGCCTGTGTCCTTCATGAGTGAGAGTACAGAGAGTCCTGGGGAAGGCACAGTTAGACAACTCCAGGTTTATACCATCCCTGAGAGGAAAAAGAAAGTGTATTACCATAACCAAGGGGATGGGGGATGTGGTACCATGATTAATCAGGCCTAGGTCACATGACCACCTCTGTGCACTGTGGTTACTACAGTTGTCTACCCAACTAAAATCAAACAAGATAGTGTAAGGAAAACTTCCAAAAAGAGAGAGAAAGAGAGAGAGAAGAAAGAAAACTTATCCCACCCTCCCATTAAAAAAGGAAATGATGATATTAGAATAAGGGTTAGATGAAGGAATTCAGAGAAAAACAAGTATCCTCCACAAGGCACAGTCAAACTGTGGATCATCCTAATTATGCATTTCATGCTTGTTAGTGGAAAATCAAGGACCAATAAACTCATGTGGCTTCAGCCTGCACTGCATTCATATGATCCATTTTTTTCACTGTCCATTAAGAAAAATCCAAGATATGTTCCAATTAGGCTTCTGTTGAAAATTAAAAGCTACCAAATTTTGATAAATCTATGAAAACCAGATTATTCTTTAGTCTACAAGTCTTCATAAAAGTCATTTGCGGATTCATTGAGAAAGCAGAACTCTGAATCCACCATTTAAGATGTGTCTTTTTGTGTAGAAAATGTAGATGAGCCTTATAACTAACGGAGTGTTATCATTTGCTGATAACGAACTAAGCTAGAAGCAAAGCTGAGGCTTTTTGGGGGGGGGGGGCGGGGGGGGCAGAGAGGGAGTCAAAGAGTACTTGCTTTCCTTGATCACATTCTTCACAAGTTGCCCTTTGAAACAATTTTAAAGGTAATAAGTGAGTTATAAGACTATGATGAAAATAAAGTCAGAGTCAAAGCAAGGCCCTAAAGACACCAAGAAAGCAATCAAAGGTTGGCATCGACTTTATATACTGGTTCTCCAGGGAACTAACAGCCTAGGCCTCACCCCTGCCTTTATAAGAGGCTGTTTATTCCTCTGAACCAAGCCTGTGTTGGAGCCAGAAAAATGAAATGGAGCATTGAGACCATTATTTGGATACTGGAGGGGAACACACGCAGAAAAGAAAACCTAGGAAAAGTTCCATTCATTTGAATTAATTGAGATGAGCATTTATTTTTTGTTTAAATTGACCCTGTAATTGTTTCCACTTTTTTTTCCCCCATGAGGTATGTAGAGACATAACCTCGAGGGCTACTCCATTTATAGTAAGAAAGAATTCAGCACTACTGAGACACCCTGTATCATTCACCCATGCAGGTCATAGAATTGATTCTCTCGCAGAGACCAGCCATATGGATTGATTTAGCAGCATTTCGCTGGCTGCCTAGAGACACGGTTTGAGTCATCCTGTATAAATTACTTAACTCTCCACCACAAAGAGGGAAAAAAAATTGTTTTCTTGCACAGCAGTAGCAATTAATGTTCAACATGTTTATGGAGTTTAATAATATATGGCCCAGCACCAATCTCTGTAGGCAATACAATTATCTTGAGAGAGAAACTTAGGTGGTGTCATCAACATACACGATGCGGATGATTGATTCATCAATAACTGAGCCTGGCCTTATTATAGCAAACAAATTAGACATCATGGAATATATGACCATTTAGACAGGACTTCCTTCTCTTCAAATAGATGTCATAATTAATAGTGTGACCTTTTGGCAACACTGGAAAACAGCTTACAATTAACAGGCTCCCTCTTCTTTGAGAGCTTGGTCCAGCTCAGTAGAGTGGAGCAAGGTCTAGACATCTTCCCAAGAGAGTGTTAGCCAGAAAGATCAATCACTTCTTCATCTTTCTCATATTTCATTCCAGAGGAATGCAAAAGAAGGAAAGTGGTGAGTCGCCAACAAGTATTTATTGGGCCACTTCTGTGTGCCAAGTACTGTTCTAGAGCAAAGAGCAAGACAGAAGGACCCCCCTCCGCACACCAGGGGTGGAGAATGAGAACAGGCATGTAAACAAACAAATAAATACTAATAACATTCTGACAGCATGCTGAAGTTAAAATAGAGCACCCTTGAATCTATGTATGTTTTAATAGCAAATAGGGATTTCAAGAATAGGAGATATTTTATGTATTCAGCATCTACATGATTAAATAATCCACAATGTAAGCAAGATCCTGTTATTTTTATATTTTCTCTTTCTCAAATTTTAAAATATACTTCCAGTTCTGAAGAGGGATGGGTATTGTCTGTGATTTGATCATTTTAAAAGATTTAACTTTTAAAAATAATTATTTTGGAGCTTCACAACAGCCCAGATAACAAAAATATAAATAAATAAGGTGGATTCAATACTAAATAAGGTGTTCATACTAAAAATGTATAATACAAGAAGTGTCAGGTCACACCACAATCACAGTATGACTAACATGCTATATCTGTGTAGCTTGAATCATTCATGGAACATAAGGTCCGCACATTTCATTCTCTTGAAAGTTTTTATCTCTGTAATATGATATAGATGATGTCTCTACAGATAAATTTAGGTTCATAGTTAAGATAATTGTCCACAAACAAATCCTTTAAGATGAAATACATAAATAGCTCAGACAAAAGTTCCTTCTCACATGAATTCACTGGAATCTTCCTTCAATTATTCACTCTAATTTTAGACATCAACTTGCCCCATTTATTTATGATGTAAGAATATTCCAACCCATGTGTTGTGGTGCTGAATCCCTTTGTAGCAGTAAACTGGGACAGTTGGGTTGGTTATGAAGTATGTCCCTGTCATAGGTCATTTATCTGCACTGATTTACTCTTTCTTGTCTCCCATAACAATGCCACTCTCACTCCTGTAAATCTCAGTGTCCTTCTTGAGTGGGAAAGGAGAAGAGATGTGTGCTGGCCATGGCTAATGACCCTGGGCACATTCGTGACATTCATGGGGACATGATTTGCAAATCACCATTATCTCTTATGCATGTCACAGCCAAAAAAAACAGTCATGAACAATTGCACTAAAAAAAATACTGATAAAATAATAACTGATTACACATATAGTACTTTAGGTAGTTTTTCTTTCTGCCTCCCACTTCTTCCCAGAGTGAGGTGGTCCCACAGGCCTGTTCATCCTCAGACCTTTTCATCATCCTTTCCCTGCTCGGCTCTGCACACAGGGAGGCTGCCCTCCATGGGCATCACTAGGCTGACTTCCACTGAATCAACTGGATTCAGACAATGAGAGCAAATGGCAGAAGAATGTAGGGCAGAGAGGAGGGAGAACCCATGCATTCCTCTCCCTGCCTCTCTGCTTTGGGAATCATCTTTGGCAGGAGAGGTTCCAGCTCTCTCCAATTAAGTCTTCCTGGATTCCAGTTTCTAGCTGGAGGCCCCACACCTGTTGTTCTGACAACTCCACCTCCTCCTAGGGTGGTAGCAAGTTCTGCTGCTGCTACTTTCTGCTTTGCCTCACTGTCCCCTATTCTCAGCTCTTCAATCATCTGTGCAAGGAATTCACAGTATTACAATTCCTCCATTTTAAATAATCAGAGCAGTTTCTGCTTTCTTGGGGGAAGGGGTGGCAGGGGGTTGCACACTAATTAATACAGAGTTTTCAAGAATTCCATTCAGTTCATATTGAGCATCTACTGTATACCAAGCATTGAACGACACATCAGGGAGACTATGATGCATAAGACACTGTGTCTACCACTGAGGAGTTCTGAATCTAGTGGACAAGTCACTTCAAGATTATGTGATAAGCATTATAAGGAGTTGAGTCCAGAGGGTTCTGGCATCACTGAGACTGGCTCCTCAGCTGGGTCTAGGGCTCAGAGAAGGCTTCCTAGAGGAAATTCTGGTTGAGCTGAAACTTAAGAGATGAGAGATAGCCAGCTGAAAGATGCTGGAATGACCTTCAGACAGAAGAAGTAGCATATGTGGCTGTACCAAAGCATGAAATCGAATGCCCTGTGTTTCTGGGGTTGGTGTTAGAATGGGTAAAGATGGAGCTGGTACAGAATGGAAGCAAAGTGGTATCACTAGACCTCAGGTATGTGGCCAGAGAATAGGAAAAGAGGTAAGAGACAAAAGGCAAGTAAAGGGTTTGAATTCTCTTCAGTGCACAATTAGGAGAAATTGATGAGCTTTAAATCAGTGACAGCATGGTCACATTTACAATTTATAATTTAGATAGATCACCTGGGCCACCTGTAATAAATGGTAGCTCTAAAAGAGGCAAGATACCCACCTGTCAGCATACATAGTTATTACAAGGTGGGAACTAGAAATATGGGGGCAACACTTTGCAAAGTACATGATTGTCTAACCACTATGATGTACACCTGAAACTAACACAAAATAATACTGAAATAAGTTTTAAATTCTTTTTAAAAAGAGGCAAGGTAGAAGAAAGAGAAAAAATCTACTTGAACCAGATCATACTAATCATATCATTCAATTCAGCCTACTAGTGTTGAGTCCCTGTGTGCCAGTCATGGTGCTGGGAACCAGAGGGATGTGAAATAGCAACCCCTTACATTTGTATGTTCCTTTAAACTTTACTAAATTAAGCACATCTCATGATTCTCTTAAAAGTACCATGAGTTAAGTATTAGAATCCCCATTTTTCAGATGAGAAAACTGAGTCTCAGAAGGTGATAAAATATATCCAAGACCATATAATGAGTAAGAATTGATCCCAGCAGTCTGCTTACTGCTGAACTTAATAAGATAGTTTTCTGTTCCCCACTGTATGACAGAAAAAATTGATGTCCCAGAAAATTGAATGTTCAGAAGCCAGAGAAACAATGTAGGGACTCCAATGTACACATACATCAGACTGTTTCAGAATTAATGCATACTCTACCAGGCATGAACTTGATGTTTGTTTTTTTACTCCTCTCAAGGCAGACTCTAGTTCCTTAGGGTGCTGAGAATAATCATAGGTAATTGACTCAACCTCTCTAAATTGAGACTGGTTGCAGCCAGAATTTTAATCAAGATTTGAATTAACCTTTCATCCCTCCTCCAACATAACAGGGGTGTGAAGACAGAAGATATTATTTTAAAGAAAGTAATTGTACAAGTATTTGTTGAAGAGTATATATGGAGTCTAGAGGGCAGCAAAAAATAATTACTTTCTCTATTGAGTGAATTTTTTTCAATCCCTCTACCACAGTATTGGTCAAGATCATGGAATTCTTCACTGGTAGCAGTAACTCAACCCTTTAGAGCAGTGGTTCTCAACCTTTCTAATGCCACGACCCTTTAATACAGTTCCACATGTTGTGGTAACCCCCAACCATAAAATTATTTTTGTTGCTACTTCATAACTGTAATTTTGCTACTGTTAATGAATCGTAATGTAAATATCTGTGTTTTCTGATGGTCTTAGGCTCTACAGCAGCGGTTCTCAACCTGTGGGTCGAGACCACAGGTTGAGAACCGCTAACAGGGTCACCTAAAACCATCGGAAAACACAGATATTTACATTACAATTCATAACAGTAGCAAAATTACAGTTATGAAGTAGCAACGAAAATAATTTTATGGTTGGGGGTCACCACAACATGAGGAACTGTATTAAAGGGTCGCGGCATTAGAAAGGTTGAGAACCACTGCTTTAGAGGAACAGACAGGGCTTCCTGGCTTTTCAGATCATTAAACCTCCCTCTTGCCATACTGATGCCCTCTAATGACAAATACTAATAATGCATTGGGATGCTGCCCACCCCCATTCCTAACAGGGATTAAAGGAGAAACAATGGGACTGATAGGAGACAAAGAACACAATGCCCCGCCACAAATATAATTCCCTTTGGAAAGCCCGCCTCTCAACTCACTCCTTCCCTGTCCTGGGATAGCCACTCCCAAGCCAGGAACAAAGATCATGGCACACTCAGCACCTCCTGAGATTAGAGCCAGTGATTTACAGACTTACTTCCACCCCTAACGATTCCCATCAGTAACAGTGATTTATTCAGGCTGCCATGATTCTGCCCACATTTGAGAATCACTTTTTGACTTTTATGTGCATGCATTCAGACTTCACATCTTTGTCATAAACTCCCCCTCATCATGGGGAGGTGGAAGTTGGGACAGCTCAGAAACAGTATCTCTTGCCTCTGGCCCACATATGCCATGAGGATATTTTGTGCAAGTAAGACTCCAATTGACTATAAGTTTGTAAGTACAAGGACCTTTTCTGTCTTATCTATTTCTACGTTTCCAGCATCTAGTACATTAACTGGCATATAATAAGCACTCAATAAATGATAATAACTAACATTTACTGAGCATGTACTATGTGCCATGGCACCGTTCTAAGCATTTTACACACATCTATGCTCATTTAAACCTCAAAGCAACCCTGTGACTTAGGTAGTATTGTCTGTCTTATAAGACAAAGTCCAAAGCACAGAACAGTTATGAAATTATCTTTATGACATACAGATTATAAGCAAAGAACTTGGGATTCAAATCCAGGCAGACTGGTCAAAGAGCTAGTGCTCATAACTATTAGGCTATACTGCCTTTTATTGATTAAGTGATTGGGCAGACTGGTCTATCAGGGGAGACTACCTTCCTTCCTCCCTTCTAGCTTACCCTCATCTGAGTCTGTTTAAAGGCATGATTCAAATACTGCATCCTGACCCGGTGACAGTCAATTTCAAAGGAATTTTGCTCTCTTGCTTTGCCAGCAGTTCTCTCCTTTGGCAGGAAAAGACTTCAGTAGCCCGGGCAGCTTTACTTTCTCTGTAGGAACCTGCAGTTTGCTCTGTCTCCAGGTCCCCTGGCTATACATAGTGACCATAAGTTTTCTTATATAAAACGAGGATGCTGGGTGGCAATTTGTCACTTTTAGCAAAGCCAGCATCTTCTTTCAGGGTGGCCATGCATTTCACAAGTCTCTTGCTAATAATGTTAGAGCTGGACTCTGATGGGGAAAAAATTTCTTTGGATATGAAATCCCCCCCCTCTTCAAATATCTGTTCTTATTTCTCATCAGAAAAACCAGAAGGGAAAAATGAATGTTCTCAGCTTGGGCTGAATTTCCACTAAAAGTTTCATATCTCAGTAGCACTGCGGTCTTTAAATGAGCATGTGTCTTTTATAATGGCTACCCAGGTGATTTTAGTCTCGCCAGAACATTCACCTTCTGATCCAGTTCTAAAAGAGACGGTACCACTAAAAAGCCGCTTTAAACTTGAAAGAGATCCTCAACACTCAGAGGAAATGCTTATGAGAAAGAAAGATGATTTTGACCTAAATAGGAACATTGTGGACGAAAGTGGTTATTATTCTTCAAGAGCCCTGCAAATAGCCAACTTTTCCAGCATCGAAGAGAAAATTCAGAGACATCATTCTTACTGAATCCTGGACACTTTCTTTTGTTTGCTAGCAAAGTAAATATATATCAACCATGGGGCATAAAATTGGACTTTGATCCCATTCCATGAGCCAGCCGCTACAGACCAAATAATGCAGTTGGATATTGTCACAGACCAATCAGCTGTAGAATGATAGATGCATAGAGCAGGATAGAACCACACGAGGAGTCCACACCTGCTCTAACTCGAAGACATCTCTTTCCCCCACTATTCCTATCTACACCACCACCAAGTTTTAACAGCTCTACCACTAAAACACAGAGGCCCCCAATCAATTTACTTCTCTCCATCTCTGTAACTTCAGTCCAAGTCACTGTCTCCTCTCTCCTTGACTATTGCAGAAACTTCTAACTTATGGTCCCTCTGGTTCTATTCTTTTTCTTTTTTAACAGCTTTATTGAGATGTCATTTATATCCCACAAAATATACCTTTTTAAAGTCACAGGCATTGCTCATACTACTGTGGTTTGCTGCCTATAATCATAATTGAACGAAATGCTATATTTCAATTAGAGATGAAAGAAAATGAAGGTATTTTTTTTAAAACCATAAAGTTAAAGGCACCTTGAGTTCCTTCCTGGCTTAAAACTTTAGTAAGTAGGGCTAGAGCTAGGAATCTGCCTTTTTAACAAGCTCCCCAAGTGCTCCTACCTATCATGGTTCGATGGTCAACACTGAAAGAAACAGTGATTAAGGAGTGTTGTATGAGAAATACTGGGAAGCCATTTCCCTGTGCTAAGTTTCCCCTCATTCCATCAAGGAGACCACAATGCTAATATGGACTTGGGTCAGGGACTCTTCAAGAGAGCAAAAAGCAGCTCTCTCTGGGTATCTTCTGCTAAAACCTGGGAGAAGGAGCTAAGCCACAGAAAGTCAGAGGGAGGCATCAACCAGCCGTCAAGAATTCCACAGACTTCAGACACCATGGCCTGTTAATAGAGGAGATACCATCCTTGTAAGTCAGCAAAGGCACACACTTCAGGACTCAGAGGATGTCAAGAACAAATTAAAGAGTTGGGTTGCTGAAGAAAATGAACACTTGGCTCCAAACTACAAAAAGAAAGGTGTAAAATCCAAAATTAGTACATAGTTCAATTAAAAGTCTACAAATGTAAAAATGTTCCAAAGAAACATTATAAAATCCTTGCCAAATCTTTAAGGTCCCACACACACACACAAAAAAAAATCTGTATTTAATTTGGGATATGGGTTAAATATATTTGATATGATGTGAAATGGGACCTCTAAAAGTAAGAATGCCTAGAGCCCATAAAAGGCTTAAAGCCCTTAGAACCAGACAGGAAATGAAATGAATGGAGACAGGTACAGAATGATGATCCACAGCTGATGCCTCGACCCCACATCGAATATTGAGACGTGGCAAACACATGTCCTTTCTGAAAGGGGAGCTGGTTTCGTAGCTCGAGCTAATTGTTGTCTCTTGGAAAAGGGATTTACTATTGCCTGGTAGTCCAATTTCTGAAAAAAGTCAAGAATGCTGATTCTTATGTAAAATCTCCAATTTCAAAATACTGCCAACCAGTTTTAATAATCACCCTTTGCACCACAGCAAAACTGGCCACACTGGTTTTGGAAACATGAGGTCAGAATGCTCATTCATATCCAAGATAGAAAACAAAAGAAATTCCCTTCCCAGGTAGTTGGGACATGCAAGTTCTCCAACATAGTGTGTGTTGTGTGGGGTTGGAGGTGCAGGACTATGCAGGAGAGTACACTATAAATGACTCAAACTGGTATTTATAGGTCCGGAATTAGCTTCGTCGTGAATATTATAAAATTATTTCAAGAATAATTAGTTCGATAATGAGTCTGCAGGTGAGAAGCAGCTATTTTGCTCCTGGACTCAGGGTCACTGTCTCTGCTGTGTGAAGAGTCAGCAGTAATTAGAAGAGCCCGTGGTGCCAAACTAAATTAAAATTTTTCAAACCGTTACTCACTGTATGATATAATTTGTTTCATGTTACCAGGATGAGGAAATTTGAATTAAGTCTCTATTCATTACAAAAATAGGCTAACTAATTTAAGGCTATGAACTATCTGTTTGTCGATGGTATTGAATGGTTCTATCTACTCTAACAGATCATTCTGCACTAAAATAAATGGCAACTGGTTACATGCCAATGGTTTATTTAACAGCACTCAATTGTACTGAACTCTGAAATCATAATGGGTCTCAGTGGACCCTCTTGCCTGCTATTTTTCTGAAAATAAAATATTGATGTAATTGGATTTCCCACCCACATTGATCCTCAAACACACAGATGGGATCAGTTTAAGTAAAAATTGGGAAATGAAGAAATTGTGATAATCACTGAATAAAGTTATTTATGTCGAGACACTTGGGGTGCATTTAATTAAGCTGTCCTTGAATTATGGAAACCTTTGAATGGTATATTCTCAACAGTTCTAGGGACTACTGTAGAACTCCAAGTAAAGACCAGGAAGAAAAAAAAATCTACAAATGAATATTTAAAAGGAGAGAGAAGAAACCTCTCAAAATATTTCATGGACCATATTCCTGTGATACCAGACCAACTGATTGGTTCAGTCAGTTTAATGAGGGAAATGCTACAGAACCAGTTGTTCAACATCTTTTAGGGGGAAGAAAAAAAACAGTGTATTAATTGAATCTTTTACTTTTCAACTTGGTATTTTGCTATTGTATAGACATAGCTTTAATCACACCCTGTAAGCAGCCAATTTCACTGATGTGACTGTGTAAGCAAGACCACAGGGTTGAGCTTTTAATAAGATGGGCTTACTCTAATGAAAGTTCTTTCAATCTTTCCTTTTAGGTTCTCTCTGTTTTCTTTAAGTCATCAACCTCTGCACTAATCTTGTTAATAGAATGATTTTGCCTGATTTTAAATGTCTCCTCTGATCCAATCCAACTTGAGCAATAGAAATGCTTTCTTTCATCAGCATTCAAAAGGCAGCATTAGCAACAGCGATGAAAAAGAGGCTCAAATCCTTAACTGAATTTTCCCATCATTCCTGAAACAAGATAAATAACTCCCTGGAGTATTGAAGTTCTCAGCATCTGGGCAATTAAATACTTTCTGTCTTGAATGTAGGCCACACCCTCACAAGAAGGGGACTAGTCAGATGGTGCCAACCAAAGGTTATTTAGAGATCTGCTCAGTTTTCCCTACCATTAAGGAAAAACAAAAACAAAAATGGCTTCCCTCCCTCATCCTCAGCCCCCTTGTCTGAACAAATCTTTATGCTGGAGTTGTCTTTCCTAAAGTGATATCAATTGGGGTCTTAAACATTAGACCAGTTTTTAAGTACATTGGAGGTCCTGAGTTTAAAGAACTTCGTTGTGAATCTTTTTGTAGTGATTTATACCTTAATTTATCTTTTCTGAGAATTTGTTGGAGAATTTGGATTAGGTTTCCTTAGAGTAAATATATGTTAAAAAGTGTGTTTTCACCCCCCAAAAGATGAAATGTGATAAAAAAAAAAAAAAAGAAAGATCCAGAAGAATCAAGATGGTGGCATAGGTAAACACCTGTACTCACCACCTCCCATAATCACATCAAAATTACAACTAAAATACAGAACAACCATCATCCAGAACCACCATAAAGTTGGCTGAATGTATACAACTAGAGAAAGTATACAACTAGAGAAGTAAAGAAGAAAGCACACTGAGATTAGTAGGAGGTGCGGACGTGCAGAATGGGCTGGGCTGGCACCCACATGGGCCACTTTTTTAATTGGGAGGGAGATCATCTCTGCAGAGGCCACTCATGAGGAGCAAGGGGTCCCAACCCCACAATAGAAGCCCAGCCCAGGGGTCCACACCTGGGAAGAAGAATCCCCGTAACTACTGGCTGTAAAAACCAGTGCAGATTGGGGCTCAGTGACACAAAGGCTGCTGGAGACCCAGGTGTTCCTCTTAAGAGGCTGGCACCATAAACTGAATTTACAAGGTCCTGCTTCCTCTGAGCTCCAGCTCCAGGGTGAGGCTTTGGGAGACACAGACACATATGAGGAGGAACTGGATTATCTGGCATTGGGGCAAGAACTTGGGGGTGACTTTCTACCAGATGCAGGTGCTCACAGACATCATTGTCCCTATGCTGGGACTGGCAGCCATTTCTGTTTGCTCTGCCCTGCCTCATCCAATTTACAATCCCACCCAAGCTGTGTGCAGCAGCTTTTGCATATGAGTGGCCTATCCTTGCTCAGGCTACAATCTCTCAAACAAGCTGCAGCTGGGTCAGGGAACCTCAAACCTATCAATAAAAAGGCCAAGACTCCACATCAGCACCAGCCTGCCTTTCTTCATAGGTAGGCCTCAACTGGGCACTTCCAAACACAATACAAAGAGGAGGAATCTTCATATCTCTCTGTAGCTCCTGCTGGGTAGCCCCAGGCAGTGGCTGACTTTGCAACTCCCTGGAGACCCAAGTGCCAGTGTACCCAGTGGTCAGTATCAGACCACCTGATTACAACTCTAAACATCCATAAGTGACACACTCAAAGGGATCAGTAAGCACCAAAGCCCCACTGAAACAAGTCCTCCTCCATAGGGGTGTCTCCTGCATAGTAGCTCTCCCACTGTAGTCACAGCTGGTCCCCATAGCCAATTGGCCTGGAGGTCAATTCCTCTCAGTGACACCAACAGCAATCAAGCTCAACTACAATAAGACTGTGCTCACAGCCCACAAAATGGTGCACTTAGAGTTCCCAGGTCAGGTAACTGGGGAGGCTGAGCCACTGGGCCCTATAGGATACCTACTACACAAGGCCACTCTACCAACTCAAGGAGACATAGCAGCTCTACCCAATACATAGAAACAAACACAGGGAAGCAGCCAAAATGCAGAGACAAAGAAACATATCACAAATAAAAGAAATGGAAGAAAGCAAACTACTGGCTATAGGGTTCAAAACCACAGTATAAAGTTACTCAAGAATCTTGTAGAAACTTTCAAGGGACTTAGTGAGACTTTCAAGGATCTTAATGAAAATGCTCCAAAAAAAAAAAAAATTCAAAAGGACAGGTCAGAAATTAAGAATAATATACAGGGATTCAATAGTAGACTAGAGAATTCTGAGAATCAAATCAACAATTGCTTGACTGAAATAAAGAATAATATATAGGGGTTCAACAGTAGACTAGAGGATTCTGAGATTAAATCAATGACTTGAAATATGAGGAAGCAAAAAACACCCAACCAGAAGAGCAAAAAGAATAAGAATCCAAAAATAGAAGATAGTGTAAGGAGCCTCTGGGAAAACTTCAAGCATACTAACATTTGCATTATGAGGCTGCCAGAAGAAGACAGAGAGCAAGATATTAAAAACCTATTTGAAGAAATAATGACAGAAAACTTCCCCTACCTGGTGAAAGTAGACTTACAAGTCCAGGGAGCACAGAGAACCCAAAACAAGAGGAACTCAAAGAGGACCACACCAAGACACATCATAATTAAAATGCCAAGAGAAAAGACAAAGAGAGAATCTTAAAAGCAGCAAGAGAAAAGCAGTTAGTTACCTACAAGGGAATACCCATACAACTGTCAGATAATTTCTCAACAGAAACTATGCAGGCCAGAAGGGAGTGGCAAGAAATATTCAAAGTGAGAATAGCAAGGACCTGCAACCAAGATTACTCTACCCAGTAAAGCTATTGTTTAGAATTGAAGGTCAGATAAAGAGATTCACAGATAAGAAAAAGCTAAAGGAGTTCATCACCACCAAATCAGTATTATATGAAATGTTGAAAGGTATTCTTTAAGAAGAGGAAGAAGAAAAAGATAAAAAATATGACCAACAAAATGGCAACAAATACATTCCTATCAACAATTGAATCTAAAAATCAAAATAAATGAATAAGAAATCTGATGAAGAGAATAAACTGGTGAATAAAATAGAATCAGAGGCATGGAAATGGAACAGACTGACAGTTCTCAGAGGGCAGGGATGTGGGGGGGGGGGAAGAGATTAAACAAAGATCTTATATGAATATATGCATTACCTATGGACACAGACAATAGGGTGGTGAAAGTGTGGGGTGGGGCGGGAACCGAGTGGAGGGGGGGAATGGGGGAAAAAAGACATCTGTAATAATCTCAACAATAAAGAGGAAGGAAGGAAGGAAGGAAGGAAGGAAGGAAGGAAGGAAGGAAGGAAGGAAGGAAGGAAGGAAGGAAGGAAGGACTGGATCTTACTTGGTCTAGCTAATTTTTCTGATCTGCCAGATTACCTTGGAACAATTGCTGAACCCCTCTGGACCTCAGTTTTCTTATTTATAAAGGCAGATAAGAATCAATTCTACTTTCCAGAGTCCTAAAGGAATTAATTAGGATTCTTCTTAAATATGTGGGTGTGTTGTGTTTTTTTTTTATAGACTATAAGTGCTTTCTATACAACACAGTTGTTAATAATAATTATGGTCAGGGTGTGAAAGAGAACAGTGTTGGGTGGTCATCAAAGCAACTGTAGGAGGACTTGTTGCCAACCTGATCCTTCAAATCCCACTAGAAATGGCATTCTCAGTTTGATAAGATTTGTGAAGGTCACTCTCCAGACCCTGATATTCTCTTAAAATATCTTATCAAAAACACATTCATCTGGAGACTTTCCCTCGGAAAATGCAATGAGTCTTTGGATGTGCACATAGATGCAGACCTCTGGTATATTATTAAATTAGCACATGAAGGAGTCTCGTGTTTTCTGGGGCAAGTGGAGGAAAATCTAGCTGCATGTTTATAACATTTTAGTATTTCATTTCTTTTACTCCTGGGATTCCTGTGCACATTTTCTATAGTAAAAAAGTAATTGGTAAATTTTTTAAATTTTATTTTTCCCCTTTGAATGATGAAGAAATGGGAGTGTGGTGAGCAGGTAGGCATCCAAATGGCAACTAGGGTAGATGAGAGAGTTTATACAACTTAATACACCAAGAGTCTAATATCAGTATAATAGGAAAGCCGAATTTATTCCTCCAATTGTATTCTTTTAAAAAAATGTACCAACACCTTATAAATGTCTGAATTAAGGCTGTATAAGAGAATTTTTGAAGCCACTTAATGGGAGAACAATGACTAGTAAAAGAGGTCTAAAATTAGTTTCTTATACCAGGCCTCCCCAAGAAGTGGTAAAGCTGAGCATATGGGAGGTCTCCACCTCCACATCCCTGTAACATTATGTAACCTGTGGGGAGTTATTTAACCTGTTTGTCTCTCTTCTCCATCATCAAAAGAGGTGTTTAGCTTGAGTTCTCAAGCCTAAAAAATACAAAAGGTGAGTTGCATGTTTTAATCCAAAACTATGTTATAGGTAAAATGCATTAGATCACAGAATGAAGATTATTACAGAATCAAAGGATCTTAACAGTTAATACCAGAAGGGCATAAACCACTGGCGGTCTGGTTACACCAGTCTCCTCAGGACTTGATCATTCTGAATTCAATGGCAAAACTTAATCTGAGCACCCCCTAATCTGAGGACTCCAGATTTCTAAATATGGGTGAGAACTCAACCTCTTCATTATCTTATTATTAGTGAAAACCCTGCCCATCACTCCTACAGTGTCTTTTACTCCTATTTTAACTATAACAAACAAAGCCTTGCATTTAAAAAGTCATTGATGGTTTACAAGGTACCTACATACACATTGTCAGGCAGGGCAGAGATTATTCACAATTTTCAAAGGAAGAAATCATTTATGAGGAGGTAAGTAATATCCTCATGGTTTACATTACAGGTAAGTAATAAAAGCTCATCTAGAATCTTTCTAGAGAGGAATTGCACAAACTGGTTAGACCACAAGTCCTTTAAGGCTCTGAAATTATGGGGTTGAATTTTATCTATAGAGAATCCCAAAATGTGTCCCCCACAATGTCTAGCATAATCTGGAGCAAATAGTGTATACATTCAGTCAGTAGTTTCTGAATTACTTGGACTATTCCCAAGATCCTTTACACACCCAACAAATAAACAATTTCACCCCATTCTTTTTCCTTATGATGATTCAGAGTCTAACTTGGTAGAGACCCAAAATTTCCCTCACAAACAGCTCCATTCAGTGACTAAACCAAAAACTTCCCTACCCAAGATCAAGGCAGCAGGTGCACTATTTAGAGGGTGTTACTGTAGCTCAGATAATTCAGCAACCCCTAAAGCTCCCCTTACCCCAGCTTTGAACACAAACTGGTACCTGTTTTTCCTGTTTTTAACCTGCTGCATGAATTTCCCCATTTCACCTTGGCCCCTAGTTTTGCCAACACTGTCTGCTCATTCATGGATTTGGGTTCCGTCCTTTGCTGTTGTCTCTAGTGCACCAAAGCCTCAGCATTATATCTGGCTACAGGAAATATAGAAAAACAGGGTTCTCTCTGCTGACATCAACCACAGTATCTTTTGCTGTTCTTATTTCAAGAGCCATATCTGCATATCTCCAAAGCTCAAGGATGCATTTCAGTTTCCCAAAAGACAGTTGCAACATACAGCCTGCTGATGGAGCAAGAGCTGAGCCAGGAGCAGGCAACTTTAGAGATAATGGGCTCATGAACACACAGCCCACACCTGACATCTGAGGCCTTTGGGTCAGGCCTAGGGCCCTAGAGCCTGAAGAACTAGAAGGGCAGAATTAGCCACATCTTTAATTCATAAAGTTCTCCCTAAAATATTGAATTTCCAAATTATTTACAGTTGGAATTTTTTAAGAACCTTGAACACCATTCTTCCACATCTTTACATGCTTGACATCTCATTACTCTGGTCTCCACTCAAATAAATGTCAAACCCTCAGAGTAGAATTCCCTAACCATTCCAAATAACCAATGAAGAATGAGCCTCACTTCTCCCTCCATCATTGTCTATCCCGTGGCCATGATTATTTGCTTCCCAGTACAAGATAACTCACTGAATTTTTTTTACCCTCTTTATTATTTATCTACCCTAATTAGAAAGGAAGCTCCATGAGGGCAAAATCTTTGTATATCTCATTCATAGTCACTAGATAATCCCTAGCATGAAGAAGGCTTTTAATAAGTGTTTGCTTTCATACATGAATAAATGGATGGGTAAGTGAATGATTAGATATGAATGGATGAATCTACTACTGGAGCTCTTATATATGCCAAGCACTGTACTGAGTACTTTTCATACATTATCACGGTGATTTTCAAAAACTTCATTTTTTTTTTGTCTGGGCAAAGCCTAATGAGAAGCTCTTTATATGATCCAGAAATCAAAGCATAAACAAAAAGGCCAAAGGAAACAGCTCGGGGTGCCCAGCCACTTCTTCCTCTTTGGGATCTCAAATATCATTTAATTGTCTTACCAATTCTATTGGATATGAATTATCATAAGTCTCATTTTTGTTTAGAAAACTGAGGCTAAGGAAAATTAAGTGACTTGTCCAAGGTCATATAAGATAATAAGTCAGAGGACAAGGTTACAAACCAATTCTATCTGACTCTAACCATGCCTGGCTCTCTAAACCATGATTATAAAGAGTCTGAATATTTTCTAAAATCCGGGGGAACTCTTTCCAGAATAAGTTAACATTAGGTTAGTATTTTCAGTTCTTATTTGAATAAGATTAGAATAGCTTATTGTAGTGTTTAATAATTAATTGCTATAGGTATATGAAGAATGACTTTTTCTTAATGAAAAATTTCAGGATGATATTATAATGTTAATATTCTCAGAAAGCACTCTCATGTGACATGGGTCTCAATGTTAATGGAAGAAAGTATATTCATATTTTTTTCACAGATAATTCTTGAAAGCCAAAGTATTTAAGAACCTTCACTGAAGCAAAATTCTATTATATGAGAAGTAGCTGCTTGGCAGTTTCTAAGAATTTAATAAATCTCTTTAGGAAAATGTTAGTTTCAAAAGAAAATTTCAAAAGTGCCTGAGGCATACTGTTTTCTTGCATTCGCATTACAAAGAAAGAACCTTTTTGCTGGCTTTGAGAAGCCAGAGCAAACAAGAATGATCATTTTGCATTACTTGGTGAGTGGTATTGTGTTACCATTTTTCCCTTTTAATATGAGAAGCCCACAGATTACATGATGCAGATTTTCAGCTACAGAACACTTGTTAAGAGGTCTGTGGAATATCGCTTTCACCGAGCCACACTATCTCGGAGTCGTCTGTTTTTCAGATGACTTCAGTGAGAAACGATGGCTTCCATACGTAGGTCCAGGAATGGCTCCTTGCAGGACCTGCCCTGAGCACCTTACACTCTCCTTGTCTTACTTTAGGCCACGTATTCTACATCCTGTGTGTGTGTGTGTGTGTGTGTGTGTGTGTGTGTGTGTGTGTGTGTGAGAGAGAGAGAGAGAGAGAGAGAGAGAGAGAGAGAATATGCATAATATAAAATTTACCATTTTAAGCATTTTTAAGTGTACAGTTTAGTGACATTAAGTACACTCACATTGTTGTGCAAAGATCACCACCATCCATCTCCAGAACTTTTTTATCATCTCAAATGCAACTGTGTATTCATTAAAGAAGAACTCCCCATTCTCTCTCCCCCCAGTCCATTCTGTCTCTGTGATCTGACTACTCTAGGTACCTCATAAAAATGGAATCATACAATATTTGTGCTTTTGTCATTTCATATTCTTGGTACACTTGACCATCATTTCCTTAAAAATTAAGGACATTCTCTGGTGTCCATAGTGACATGGTTATGCAGTCCTGCCACATGACTCATAGGGGACACTTTGAAAATGTTATTTTTTAAAATACTGGATTTACACACTCAGTGGTAATAGTGCTAATGAGGCTGCAACATTTTGTCAAACCAATTATCAAGATTATATCATTTGGTCTTTCTTTTATTAAAACACTAGTGGCCTGGTGCATGAAATTTGTGCATGGGGGGGTGTCCCTCAGCCCAGCCTGCACCCTCTCCAATCTGGGACCCCTTGGGGGATGTCAAACTGCCAGTTTAGGCCCGAGTCAGACATCCCTCTCGCAATCCGGGACCGCTGGCTCCTAACCACTCACCTGCCTGCCTGCCTGATTGCCCCTAACCACTCTTCCTACCGGCCTTCTCGCCCCCAACTGCCCCCCTCCACCAGCCTGCTCACCCCCAATTGCCCTCCCCTCCTGCCTGATAGCCCCTAACTGCCTCTGCCTCGGCCCTGCCACCATGGCTTTGTCTGGAAGGACTTCCAGAAGGTCTCCCGGTCTAATTAGCATATTACCCTTTTATTAGTATAGATGTAGAGGGAATTAATAAGCCCCATTCTCAAGGAATCATATTAATTGGCACAAGTCATCTTTCGGGACAGCCTAGAAAGTCAGAAACTGTCGTCACAGCGTCCCGATGGAAAGTGACCAAAAGGAATAATAATTCTCAGTCCTATAGCCTTTTGTAAAGTTCTATAACTTTGTTCATGATTTTTATCTTTGTAGCCTGCCTTTCTAATGATGGTGAATGGGGTGGGGGTGAAAGGGGGTAGAGGGCAAGAAACTTATTGTGTATGTATGGGGTGCAGGTAAGACTTGAAGGGGGGCTCAGGAAGCAGCAAGGAAGGAGGGAGCTGAGGTATCCATTCCTCACTGAAGCTGGTCTGGGGAAATGAGGACCCAAGAAGATCAAGTAGGAGTTAGAAACTGAGGAGAGGAGAGGCAAGCAGGCAGCATCTGGAACCTCTGAGGAAGAAGAAGGTTTCCAGGAGGACATGGCCCCTTGGGGTCCCCTGGCAGGTGCCTAGGTCAGTCTCTGGTCAGGTCAGGGACAGTTCTGGTACTCTGATCACACAGCCACACAGGCTGAAAGCCTTGGGAGGAGTGAGAATATGAAGGCTTCCCATAATGCCTTCCACAATGGCTGCCAGTGTAGGAACTGGGAGGTGGCCCTGGTCCAGCATCCTTTCAGAATATTTGCTTCAAGACAATTGTGGGGTCACAGAATGCAACCCACAGACTGGAATAGAGGGAAGAAATAAGCAACAGGAGAAAGAGGTCATGTTTAAAGGAAAAAATCCTATTTGAATGCTCTCCAATTTATTGTCATTTCTAATACTTCTACCACATGGTGCCCAGTTGGCTTCAACCTTGCATTTGCTTTCTTAACTAGAAAGTCAAGGATGGATTCTGTGGATTTCTCTTGTACTGTGGGGACTCCCTAAAGTCTTGGGGTTAATTTCTAGGAATGTCCTATTGTGTTTCTATACTCAAATATTGAGCTCTCTGCCTCTCTCCTTTGCCATATGGATAAGATAATGAGGGAAAAATAGAGCTGGTTTATATAGTCAGTTATTATGCCATGCCGCTCCTATTTATCCTTTGAGAGGAGTTCTTTGTTTACCCAAGATAATCACTACATGAGCAGAGGAAAGTTTGGTCAAGTCTCAGGTTTTTTTTGTGTGTGTTTTGTTGTTGTTGTTTTTTAATCAGTTAATGTAGACAAGAACTTCCTGCTCCTCACCCCTCCCCATTTCCCACTTCTGTCAGGAGTCCCAATATGACACCACCTGGGGAATTGGGCCTATCTATGGTTAAAGACTAGTAAGATAGAAAATAGATGAGAAGACTGCATTAATTTCCTAGGGCTGCCATAAATTGGGTGCCCTAAAACAACAGAACTTTCCTCTCTCACAGTTCTGGAAGCTACAAGTCTGAAATCAGGGTGTCAGAGGGCCATGCTCTCTCTGAGACTCCGAATAAAATCCTTCCTTGCTTCTTCCAGCTTCTGGTGGTGGTTGCTGACCCTTGTCATTCTTTGGCTTGCAGATACATCATTCCAACCTCTGCCTCTGCAGTCACATGGTTTCCTTCCTGTTTCTCTGTCTTCACGTAGCATTTTTCTTTTCTTAAAGGGACAGTCAAATTAGATAGGAGTGCCCCCTAATGACTTGACTTAATTACATCTGCAAAGACTCTGTTTTCAAATAAAGTCACATTCTCAAGTACTAAGAACTATGACTTCAACATATCTTTTTGGGACATAATCCAGCCCATAACAAGACTCTAACCTCAAGTTCTTGCTTCATCTGGGGCCAAGCCTTCTTGTCTTGATTCTAACTTGCTGATTCCAAAACTCCTCTCTAAGATTCCATCCTCAGTTACCCAGTCCTTCCTTTCTGTGGTTCTGTTCCTGAGTGACAAATCAGATTTCTATCCACTGGCCCCAACCTGAAAATTTTTGACATTTGTCTGACTATCCAGACGCTAGGGCTACAACTTGTGGTTTCAGGGAATATCCAGACCTGTCCTCAGCACCAGGGCCCCAGCTCTGTGAGGGCCACTGTGTAAGTCCTCCCCAGGGTCCAGCTCTTCCTTGGCCCACCATCTCTAGAAGCCTCTTTAGACCTCTTTTAAGGCTTCCACCACCAAACCTGGCTTCCATCACTTGACAAGCCCAGCACAATTCAACTATAGCATTGCTTTTCCAAAAGCAAAATTTTCTCGTTTGCTTTGTATACATCTTGAATAAGGATCATGTTTATGATGTGAAAAATGATAACCCCTTCCTCTCTACAATTTATATATATATATATATATATATATATATATATATATATATATATATATATGCCATAGCTTCTCAAACTAGCTTGAGAAAAAATTAGCTAACGTTATAGCATGGCAGTAAATAAAATAATTTAGACCAGTGCAGTGGCCAATTATAAATAAATTAATTTCTTCAAAAGTCAAATAAGTAAATTAGCCCATATTTATACTAGCAAAAAATAAATGGAAAGCTGGAACAATTTTTTAAAGTTTGGGGTCTTAAAATAAGTCTTAGCCACAAAATATCTTTAACTTAATTATTGGATTGATTGCATTAGTCTCCCATTTACCATGTTAATATAGACCTGGTTTAAAGCCAGATCCACATAGAGGAGCAAGCCCAACTAATCCATTAGCTCATTGCCCTCTTTCTAAACAACAATGCTTGGCTAACTTAGAAAGGTTTGAATATCTTGCAAGTCTATAAAAAGTCAGGCACTTTCAAAAAAGCTACAATTTCCATTCCTTCAACACAGAGAGATGGCCAATAGTAGAATTAAGCAGACTGAAGTTGCCAACAGCCATGTCATCTTATAACTGTAAAAAGCCTGTTGCTTACAATTTATAAAAAGATTAACAGCTTGGCCATACTTTTGGTCTATAAACATAAACTTAATGACAACATTAGAATCTTCCAATTGGCTATATACATGAACCCAAAGAAGAAAACCAACAATTTTCCCACTACTAGTCATTCTGGTTATTTTGTGTGCATTTATCTAATCTGCCTGACACCCCCTACTGCCCCCACCCCCCCCACCCCCGCCTCTTGCGAAGTTTTAAAATAAATCATTCTCCCTTGGTAGAAAGAAACTGAAAGAACAACTGACCAGCACAAGTTTTGCTACCAACCAAAACCAGCCAATTCTCCAGCCACTATTTCTACTTATGGGGCCACCAGAGTCTAAATGGAATATTTCCATCCCTTGCCAAGAACATATGCCAGTATTTACTAGTACTTACACAAAATAATTTTCCAGAATCACTTTTCAAAAGCTGAATGCTCAGTTGACTTATAAAGTCTAAAATGAATTAATAGGAAAGAAATAGACAGTCCCAGATGCACAAGTTATCAATTTTATGCACAGGATGAGTAAGCCTTACATATTTCAACTAAGCTGGAATTACAATAAGCCCATTTCTCTCAGGAGACATGTGGCTGCTGTAAAAATGAAGATGTGATTTGTTTTACTTGCATAACAGGAAGTATTCTTGGCTGGATTAGTCTGGATTAAAATGATTGGCATGAAGGCTTGAAGATGCTGCCTTACCAACTGATTTGGCACAAGTTCTAAGCCATGTCTACATGACCGTGGTGAGCTGAATGATGTCAGATGATCTCTGTGTTCATTCATTAATTCAACCAACATTTACTAGGCACTTATCATATTCAAAACATTATACTAGGACCTCTGAATTCAAAGACACAGAAGAAAGTGTTCCTTCTTGCTTTCAACCTGCTCTGGGTACTCAGCAAGTCTCCTGACATCTCTGATGCTCAACTGGCATCAGAGGGTCAGAGCAGAGATTGGCGAACACTTAAAAGCCAAGCATATTAGAGCTGGGACACAGATTATTTCATCTAACTCGCGTTTTCCGATAAGAAAACTGAGACTGTGGGAGTTAAGCCACTTCTTCCAAGATTGTGGGCTATTTCTCAGGGAGCCAAAACTAGGAACAATTTCTTTGGAGCACAAGAGGCATTGAAACACATGTCAGTGACAGGCGTGAGTGAGCAGCATGTGTGAGGTAAAGATGCACAATTACAGTCAAGTCCATGCAAATAACCGGCTAGAGATGGCAAAAGAAGAAAGGCAGTTGATCTGGTCACCTAGTGTCGACATAGCCCAGAGGCAGGAAGAATATAAAACCTACAGGCAGACCTGGAATGTATAAATCAGAACAATTGGGTATAATAATTCGGCTATCAACTGTTAGCCCAACAGAAAGACATTTTCTTGGGAGGAAAGGGGAATAGAAAGAAAGCATTGTTATATATTGCACTCAAACCTGGTGAAAACATCAAAATAATCTCATTAAAGAGCAACACACTTACTCAAGACAGACAAAAGGAATTCACAGCACTCTTAAAAATTTGTTTAAGGAATTTCACTTAATCCTGCCCTTCAGTAGACTGGTGTGTGTTTTTTTCCAAATTTGCCAGTTGGTTAAGACTTACATCATTGCATTTAGAGTAAGAGCCTATCCGTGCAAACACTTATTTAAATAAACATTCCTTCCACAACCTAAAAGGAACGGTTAGTATTGAATCTTATCTTTCTACTTCATTTAGTGACAAACCTTTCTGAGAACCTCTTAAGCCACAGGTGACCTGTCTTCTGTTTTTTAATAAGCAGTATTTTCTTTTAGACTAGGAGGAGATAAACAAGGTCACTTTTAACGCCAAAGAAACATTTACGTAAACCAACAGCATCCAGAGTATGCAATTTAAAAGAAAATGAATGGCTAATGAGCCTACCAAATTATATGCACCCCTGCCCAGAGCAAATCTTACTAAATGATGAGTGATAGAGTTTTCCATGGTTGAATCTCTTTGTTAATTGAGTGAAAAAGTGAAGGTGAGAAATAAAGTATAAAAATAAAGACAATATGTGGAAGAATGAGGGATAGTAGTGTTCAGTAAAAGAGTAGGAAGATTTATTTGCTTTTTAAAATTTTTGTATCTCCTTTTCTTTTAACGGTGTGTGTGTGTGAGTGTGTGTGTGTGTGTTGCACATACACAAAAAAAGGTGTAATGTAGCTCTTGGAATCACCTCTCTTGTGCCTGTGTTCCTGAACCAACCTATTCATTCCTTAACACTTCTACCAAGAAAACAATATACTTCAGTCTGTGAATTTGTTGCTCACTAGGTATGGTTATTAGCTCAGTTCTTCACTTCTCCTTATACCCTTGATTCATGTCCAGCCATGTGACCACTTTGCCAATAGAGTGCCAGTTCCCAGATGAGTCTTACGGTGCCTTGAAAGTTTCTGCTTGACCTCATACACCTCTGCTTCCACCATGTAAAGAGCCTGCCCAGGCTAACGTGCTGGTCCAAGAGGAGAATGAGGAGTACATGAAGCAGAACAAATCTGTCCAAGTCCATCTTAGGGCAACCAAGTCAGCCAGCCAATTTCAGCAAAGCTGCCCAGCCAAGACCTGATGACCCACAGCTAAACCACAGGGTTTTGAGCAATAATAATTCTATAGCAATAATAACTACTATAATATATAACTATGATAATAACCTAAGAATAGTTGTTGTTTTATCCCCAGAGTTTTAGGATGGCTTATTATAAGGCAATCTACAAAAGATATACTAGATTTGCTCAGAAATTCAACAAGATATTTCATCCTAACATATTTTGAATGATATGGAAAACATTTCCCTGCCAATGCTCTACTTTTCCCATTTGTAAACAAAAGCTAATACTAGCTGTTACCTTCTTCCAAGGTACTACTAGAATTAAATGCCCATAAACCTCTTACTCTAGAAAACTCACATGATTGAACACAAAGGATTATGCTATCATACATTGAAAGATAAAAATCAAGGGTACAATGAAGGGGTTATAAGGGTACTTCCCACACAGAAGGTAACTTCTAATATTCTGCTCAGCCTAGAACTGGTAAACAGGAAGAAAGAGAGGGGGGAGGAGGAAGAGGAGGAGGAGGAGGAGGAGGAGGAGGAGGAGGAGGAGGAGGAGGAGGAGGAGAGAGATAACCCTTCTCTCTAGAGATCATTGTCTGACTTGAAACATCCAAGTGAATAACTGAAACATTTGTTAAAATTGATGGAGATACCAACATCTCATTTTAAGTAATCCAGATAACTCCTTTGCATCAGAAGATATAGATTAAAGATACATCTGAATATCCAAATGAAGTGGTACATAGAAACTAGAAAAGTGGCATCTGCTCATTAAATGAAGCCCAAATTTCTTCTTCTCTTCCAGGCTTTCATGGAATTCTGCCTGAAGGGACAATAGCTGAGAAACCTTCACAAGATCACTCTTCCAGAATTCGAGTAACAGCCTCAGACTGCAGTGCGGTGAGTTACTGAGGCTGCAGCGCCCTCCTTGTTAGGGGAAAACAGCACAGCAGAGATACTGCACACTTCGTGTTATGCAAGTACAGTGAGCTGAATCATTGACTAATTATTAATCTGCCCTGCCCTCCATCTAAGACCTTACCACCCAAATTGCCAATGAGATAGCTGTTGGCCAGGTCCGTGCTCCTAAGAGAAATGGTACTTCTACTAAGTTGCCATCATCTGAATACTTAATTTGTAGAAAAAAACTCCATCAGGAAGAGTTGTGTGTGTCCCATTTGACAAATCCAAGCACAGGCAGAGACAAGGTCGGCTGTGTCTTTGTCAACCAGAAACTGGCACCACCACATCAAGGTGGTATGTGGGAGAGGTGATAAGAGGGGGTTGGGATGCTGAGGAGCACCTGGCCCAGGATGCAACACAGGCACATAGACATACACAAAGGGTAACCTGAAAGCAGAAGGAAATCTCCCCCTGTCCACCACTGTATTCACTACCTACTGTTGAGTTCTGTTTGGTTTCCTTGACTCTCAGACACTTAGTTTCTCTCTCCCTCCCACACAGCCTGGAACTGATTTTAAAAAAAATAAACAGGCTACACCTTCAATCAGACACCCAATTGCAAATGAAGCTAGGGTGTCCAGATCAATTTTACATGATCAACATCTTTCCCTTTGTCCCATTAAGCATTTCGTAGCAACAGTCCAGCAACTAAGAGAATCTCATTGCCACTAATAGCACACAGTTGCCCAGAAAAAAAAAAAAAACCTGGCCAGGCCATCATCCTGAGAAGTTTACCTGGCTGGGTTGATGGAAATATATCACACATTGGAGCAGAAAAAAAAAAGAGGCAGCGTGTTGCTAACACTGCTGGAGAAAGGGCCTCAGTACCCCAGCTATTCTCATGTCATGAGTGCAAAGAGACTGGCTCCTTCTAGGAAACATCACTGTTGCTCCTGGGTCTCTAGGATTCACTTCCTGTAGTTAACTCTTCTTTATAAGGTAAATAAATGTTCTTCTCGTCTTAGGAGAGTGGATAGCAGAGTAGTCTTTCACAACTTGATATGAGTGTGATTGGATTATTTCTGTCCAATAGAAAAGGGTTGATGGTGAAAGGAAGGCCATTTGCTTGGGTGGGAGAAAACGGGCAGTTTGGAGTTCTAGGCAATGCAGAGGATGGGAAGGGATTGCCAAGTACGGACTTTTAGAGGCTTCTGTAAGGTTGGTCCCTGTACACTGCAGGTGTAGGAATGAGACTGAGTGGCTAGAGGACAATAAAGTCTGAGAGAGAAGTATGGAATGGGAACCAGGGGGAGCCATTCGCAATGCCTCTATGGTGGGTCTTGGAACCCAGGTCTCCTTCCAAATAGTGTTAGAATGGTCACAAATGTACTCAACTGTATTTTCTATGTGTTCCATGATGTAAAAAAGGTTAGGAAGCCCTGGTCTAGCCTCATGGTATAACAGAGTAAGTGGTATTTAAAAAAATATATATATCTACTTTTACTGTAGTTAATCAGTTCCTGATGTTTCCTGAAGCCAAGAAATCTGGTTTGTCATCCCAGCTCTCTGCATTCCCATCAATCCCCCTGCCCATTTTCTCATCTATAAAATTAGAGACTGTACTAGATGGTCTTTAAGGTTTTGTGTGGTTCAAGATCCCGCTGACTTCCTGACTTTCATATTCTACCTCTCCCATCCATTGTCCATCCACTTGAACCATCCCAGGACTCAGCTGAAGTGCCACTCACAGAGAGACCCAATCAGACATAGACAAGTTTAAGCTCCTTTGCAATATTGTGCTTTCCCTTTGAAAAGTCTCATCCTATTTGCAATTATTTCATTCATCCATCCATTTATGCACACAGTATTTGTTGAGAGAGGGTCTGTGTTGAGAGCATGAGAGCTGGACATGTGGGTTTACATCCCAGGGCCATTGCTTCCTGTCTGTGTGACCTTGAATGAGCCACTTTCCTCAGTGATCAAAAGAAATTAAAAATTGTGTCTACATCTCAGGGATGTTGTAAGGGTTAGGTGAACTCAAGAGTTTATAAAGCACCATGAGTGACATAAAGTAAACACTCAATAAAGTAGCAATGATGATGTTCATGATGAGTTCTTTACATCATGCAAGACAAGGCATGTACCCAATGGCCTTCTCCTGCTAGGCTGGAACTCACATTTGTTTCTCTACCACCTGAACCTCCAGTGCCTCCCACAAAGCCCAGCATTTAATCACATAATCAAGATTCAAAATTTTGGTTGAGTGGATCAATGAAACACAAGTAGCTTGCTATGTTTTCAGTCCCATCAATTTTT
Organism: Cnephaeus nilssonii; assembly: GCF_951640355.1. Taxonomy (NCBI): domain Eukaryota; kingdom Metazoa; phylum Chordata; class Mammalia; order Chiroptera; family Vespertilionidae; genus Cnephaeus; species Cnephaeus nilssonii. Next base: position 22,929,728 of record NC_137081.1, on the reverse strand, counting down.
CTCAAGGCTAATTTTCACAGTTAAATTTCTGCCAATTCAGCTTAAACTGAAGTTTGCTTTGTTCTCAATCTTTGGGGAGAGCAAGATCAAATGTTCACTTCTCTGCTCACAAGAGAAATATTACCGTTTGGGGAAGTTGCATGAAATTCTCACAAATTTCCTTCTCCCAGATCCCAAGTCTAATTGCCATTTAAGAAATAATAGTTTGAGTAACCAAATAACATTCCCAAGAAAAGGGGAAAACTCAAAAATTGATGTATTCGATTTCCAGATGTGAGCAACTCTTGTTTTTGCCTAAATGGTGTTGACAATTTATGGTTGTCTTTGGAAAATCATTTGATAATGATCCAACTATCTAGAACCTCTTTATTTTATGCCTGTTAAAAGAAAAGAAAGTTATTACCCAGGAAAATTTCCAGACTGCCATAAAGTAAAGCAATTGCTGCCAAGAGCCATCTGCCATAAAACCTCCCCTAACAGCTCCTTACCTTTATGTATCTGTAAAGCACCCTTTTTAAAAATGAGGAAAGGCCATCAATCATTTCTTTTAAGGCTAATTGCAAATGTTTAATACAGAAATTACATATCAAAAAGTATGAAATAAGCTGTGTGGCATTCTAGAATCAAACACGGGCACCTCCCAGAGACGGATGTAAGTGTCCAGATTATAGAAGCAGCGGTGCCACTAACAGGTTGCAGGACCTTTGGCAAATCCTCCCTTGGCTACCTGGCCCCTCAGTGCCCACATCGGCTACAGAGGATGACGATGGAGGTCCCACTCATTCTAAAAGGTCTTGTATGAGAATCAAATGAGACAAGAACAGTGAAAATACTTTGAAATATTCAGCGTGGTATGAAAACAAAAGATGTCAACTTTCTTAAGAGAAAACAAAAGAAAAACCTGTATGAATAGTTTCTTGTTGATATGATGGTCAAAGGTATTGTAACGAAGGTACAATAAAATAAGGGGTTGGGCTCTAGGTCGGTGGTTCCCAAATCTGGCTGAGCATCTGAATCCCTGAGGATCCAGAGTTATTAAAACAGAAGTGTAAATCCCACCATACATCTACTGAATCAGACTATTCATAGGCCTATGGAATTAGGATTTGTGCAATAGCACTAAGAATCTGTATTTTAGTGCACCGCCCCGGAGATACTGACAAATGGGGCGATTGGGGAAATGCTGGGCTGGATGATGTCTAAGCTTTTGGGCAGCAGGGAAAAGAAAACTGTTATCTTCTTTGTTACTGTCTGCTGCCAGAAGTAATGATTCCAGTGTCAAATTCTACCTGTACTGGTATATTGCTCTATCTGACCTCTCCCAGTGCCCATCAATCAGAGGGACAGATTACAGGCTGCCATTGGCACCAGCATCACCCACAACAGGGATAAAAGGGAAGGATTAGTGGAAGCAAAGAAAAACACCCCCTCCCTCTGCCTGGACCCAATGAGTGGCTAATGCTGGTTCCAACCTTACCATGACTACCCTGGAAGTGGGGCATTTTGTGTTACGGCCACTATTTCAAAAATTAAAATGGAAACTGGACATCTATCCAGAATAACTAAACTTATTCTTCCCTCCCCTCCTCCTTTCTTCCTTTACTGTTTATGGCATACCTGCTATAAGCCAGGCCCTCTGTTAAATGCTAGGGTTCCAGGCCAAGCCTGGTGCAGCTCACAGTCTGTGGGAAAGTCCAATATGATGATTCCCTGAGATGATGCTACAAAGAAGGGAACTTATCTGTAGAACCCATAACAGAATAGGACCCCATCTGGAAAACTAGCCCATGAAATATAAAGAAGAGGAAGAGAAAACAGCTTATACAGAGGCCCTACTGATCTAAGGCCAAAGTGGCCATCCCAGAGAATGAGAGGAGAATGAGGATCACCTATTTAACATTTTGGCATTTATCACATGAGCCCTAGGGAGGCACTGAAGGGTTGTGAGCCATGCAGAGAGGGGACTTGATCAGAATGCTTCCACTGCAGTGAAAGCAACCACTAGGAGGCTGTTGTTGAGGGGGCCCATGTAGTCTGTCCTTGGTGGTGGCTGTGAAGATGGGGAGAAATTTACATTTCGATGGATAAAATTAACAAGTGATGAATTAGGTCTTTTAATTGTGAAACAAAAATAAATTCACTATTTATTCAGTTTGTTAAGAGAGCAGGACAGTGGGTGGAAGGAATAATAGAGGTGTCCTTGCAATATGAAGTTTGAGAAATTGTGATCTAATCTAACTCCCACACAGGAAAAGAAGTCTTGAACCAGAGATATAGAGCAACTTGTTTAACATCACTTATTAGTGTGGTAACAGGGAGACGGCTAGAATATTCCCTTCCCCAGGATAGCGTGATAATAAAGGCAGAAAAATTAACCAGCTGAGGCCAGGTTCAGAGTCAAGCCAATACCAGGCTCTTCAAAGCTGTTGGGAAGTAAGGAAATGTGTTCTGTAGCCATGGTACTCTAGGCTGGCCTGGACCTAACAGAGCTTCATGCTACAGCAACCACTATGAGAACAAAGAGCACACAAAGAAGGGAGCTAAGAGTCCTGACTCAGGGTGTTAGGGCTACAGCCATCCTCCATTCCCCCAGCCCACACTCAAACAGCATCATTTTCAGGACAAATGCAAGTCACCTCGTCTTGGTCACCCTCCTCATGACACACACTGCACCTCTGCCTCTCCTTGTCCATTCTGGGGCCCCTCACATTTCCTTTCCCAGATATGTTCCCTAGTCTGATGGAGCACAGCTTGATGCACAAAGCCTCTGGCCCATGCAAGGCTTGGGGCTTTGCAGACAACTGAACAAATGGAGGCAAGAGGCTTCCCCTGGTGTGCATTACACTCAACCTCAGCCAAAAAGATGAGCACAGCCAAAGAAGTCAGAGACACCACGTGATATCTGAAACAACTTGCCCCTCATCCAGATTGATAGAGCGGCTGCTACAAGATTAATTGTGTTTTTCCTGGAACAAAGCTGGAAATCACTCAAAGGGCAATAAATGCTGAAATCCGTCTATGCTCTGCCAAAATTTCAGACAAAAAGCCAATAAGGCAATTTTTACCTTATGTGCTTGAATGGATTTTTTAAAACAGATCCATATTGAATGCAATGGACTAGGTCAGCCCAGGAGCTCAAAAGAGACTGCTCACTTTGGGAAGGTGAGTGAGTTTTCCTGGGTCAGCCATACTTCACACCACGTATTGCATATGCCACCCAAGGGAGTCCACAGCCTCCATACCCTTGTTAAATTCCATGAAGAAAGAATGGCCTGCCAAGTATGTGGACCAAACAATGCAGTTCCTAAGGTCACTTCTTCTTGGAGTAGAGAAACCAAAGATGTGAATTTTATGAGGGCAAGGCAAAGGAACCTGCTAGCCACATCTACTTAGGGGTTTGCAAAACATTTCAAAGATTAATATTGCAAAACCTCAGCCTGGAACAAAACCAATACTCTTTAGGGCTCCCTTGGGGTTAAGTAGGTGGTGATAATAACCTGTGTCTTATATGTGTAAAGCAATTCATAGGCTACACAGAATTTGCATACATTATCACATTTGTCCTCCCAACAACCTTGTTAGTTGGGTATTATTATTAATCTCACTTTTCAGGTAAGAAAAATAAGGATCAGAAATTATATACTGGCTCATAGGAATTTGCTAGAAAGAATGATCAGACATGTCTAAAGACTGCTCTAAGATACAACTGCTGGTACAACAGATAAAATGGTTCTATGAGTCAGGGTTCCGGCAGGAATTAGAAAACTCAAAATGGAATCATTTTAAGAAGTTTAACAATTGATCATTTTACAGAAGTAAAAGTCAGGTATGGAAAGTACAGGAAGGAGAGATTAGTACTGCAGGACTAGTAACAGGGAGGCGGTTACATTCCTAGGCTAAAGGGTTATGGGAAAGAGGAGGAACCTGGACAGAGCACACCTTGAAGGGTGCTGTAACCTTCAGTCAAAGCAAGAAGTGATCGAGGAAAAGAAATAACCCAATTGTCTGTCTGAGTCCCAAATTAATCAAAACCAACTGCAAGTCAGAGGACAACAAGACAACTGAGTTAACCATACATCTGAGTCTCCAAGAGCAAAAAGCAGGTTGGGAAAGGTAAAGAGTAGATCAAATTCAAGATATTGTCAAGTGTTACTTATAATTAAAAACCAATCTACATGCCCAACATTTGGAGAGTAGTTAAATATATTAGAGTTTGTAGAAACAATAGAATATTTATACAGCCATTAAAAATCATTTTCATTCTCAAAGAATGACATCAGAGAGTATGCTCCTCATATAACCAATACTAAAAGGAGCCAGATTTTTTTTTACAAAAATAACATACATATATAGTATGGTTCTAAAGACACTTGAAATAAAGAATGACTAGAAGGAAAGACACAAAAATGTAAACATCTCTGAGTTATTTCTGGGATGCAGAATTAGATTTTTGTCATTGTTGTTTCCATTTATTTAATTGGATATTTATCTATTTTTCCGAATGTTCTATAATGAATACATATTATCACTACAACCTGGAAAATATTTTTATTAACTTAAAGCAGATTATCTTAAATTCTTAGAAATTCTGAAGAATAAAATCTTAAAATTCCTTGGCTCTAGCTAGCATTCAATATAAGAAAAAACAGGAGGAAAATAATTATCTATTCCTCTGTTGATATCAGGCTAGATGTTGGAGATTCTCAGGATATCAAATCAGGTGTTTGTGGGTCTCATAATGTATCTCCATAACAATCCTTTGAGAAAAAAGTCATCTTCTTCTACAGACGAGATGACCTAGGTTTAGAAAAATCATATCCTCTACACAAGGTCACGCTGCTGGTAAGTGACAGAGCTAGGATTTGAACCAAATTGTCTGATTCCAAAGTGAATGTTATTCCAAGAAACTGAGCCATGACCCTAATAGGAGCTGCTGTACTCCCAGGAGTCCTGTCCTACACAGCAGCCTCTCCTTGACCATCCTGACTCCAATGAACTATATTCCAGCAAAATTTCTCAAGCATTTTGGGGGCATCTTGAGCTAACAGTCAAGACTGAGAAAGTCCAGGGTACACAAAAGAACAAGTCCTAGTCTGGTGTTCTATTCGTCAAGTCCTCACTTACAGAATGAGGTGTTTGCTGATCTCAAGGTCCTCTCAAAGGTTCCCTCATTATGGATAATAATGATTACAATCAGCCTTCCATATCCATGGATTCTGCATCTGTAGAGTCAACCAACCACAAATCAAAAATATTTAAACAAAGTTACATTGTTGCTGACACATACTATGTAATTAGGCCAGGATGATTGCCATGGTTGTTGGTTGTGTCTATACTGAATATATACAGACTTACTTTCTTGTCATTATTCCTGTGACAATACAGTATAACAACTACTAATATAACATTTATATTATACTAGAGGTCCGGTGCACGAAATTCATGCACGGAGAGGGGGTTCCTCAGCCCAGCCTGCACCCTCTCCAATCTGGAACCCCTCAGGGGATGTCCAACTGTTGGTTTAGGGATCAGGCCTAAACCAGCAGTCAGGCATCCCTCTCACAATCCCGGATGACTGGCTCCTAACCACTCACCTGCCTGCCTGATCGTCCCTAACCCTTCTGCCTGCCCTCCTGATCACCCCTAACCCCTCTGCCTGCTGGCCTGATAGCCCCTACCTTACCTCCCTGCTGGCCTGGTCACCCCTACCTTGCCCCCCTGCCGGCCTAATCACCCCTACCTTGCTCTCCTGCTGGCCTGATTGGCCCTACCTTGCCCCCCTGCCTGACTGATCACCCATAACCTCTCTGCCTGCCTGCCTGATTGCCCCTAACTGCCTCTGCCTGCCTACCTGATCACCCCTAACTGCCCTCCCCTGCCAGCCTGATCTCACCCCCAACTGCCCTCCCCTGCTGGCCTGATCACCGCTAACTGCCTCTGCCTCAGCCCCCACCACCATGGCTTTGTTCAGAAGGAAGTCGGACATCTGGAAGATGGCCAGTCAACCCTGTCTAATTAGCACATTACCCTTTTATTAGTATAGATAGATTATATAGGATAGGATTGCTTAAATGGGGGGGGGGGACCTTTTTCAGCAGGAGGAGATGCTCTTGGCAGACAAAAACACATAATCCCTATATCTGGACTGATAGCCAGCCATATGCATTATACTGCCAAACTAGTCATTGAAAAATTAAATCACTTTCTTACACCTTACACCAAACAGCTGTTGCCCTTAAAACCTCTCCTCAGCCCCCACCTTAGGTTCTGCCTTCACAGTTCACCCAGATTTGGTTCTGATTGGTTCGTTTCTATGCCAGTTAGTGTCAAAAGCTTCACCTCCTAGGCAGCCATTGGCTTCTTGCACTTCACCCAGATTTGGTTCTGAATGGTTGGTTTCTATGCCAGTCAGCATCAAAAGCTCCGCCTCCTAGGTAGCCATTGTCTCCTTGCAATTCACCCAGATTTGGTTCTGATTGGTTGTTTTCTATACCAATCAGCATCTCCAGGCCTTATCATAGAGACAGGGCTGATCAACAGCCACCCCAGGCTGCTGGCCAGTGGGCTGAACTGCTGACCTCTGGGAGAGAGAGAGGCTTGGCTGCTGGCAAGGCCTGGAGAGAGAAGCAGGGTCTGATCACCCTGCATCTCTCTGAGCATCGCCAGCACTCGCTGTCACTGCTGCTTGACCTGCCTCTCTCTCTCTCTGAGAGGTTAGCAGTTCAGCCCATTTGCCAGCTGTGTGTGCAGCCTGGCATTTGGTCCACGCTGCTGGCGAGCGGGCTGAACTGCTGACCTCTGGGAGAGAAAGAGAGGCTTGGCTGCTGGCGAGGCCTGGAGAGAGAAGCAGGGTCTGATCATCCTCCTTCTCTCTGGGCCTCGCCAGCAGCTGTTGCCACTGCTGATCAGCCCCGCCTCTCTCTCTCTCTGAGAGGTCAGCAGTTCAGCCTGCTTGCTTGCTGCACGTGCAGCCTGGCGTTCAGTTGAGCTTCCAGTCGCTGTGGATGTTACAACCCTGGCTCTTTATATATATAGACTAGGTACTATAATATGGAGATTATTTCAAGTATATGGGTGGATTGTGTAGGTTATTTCAAGTACTATGCCATTTTATATAAGGGACTTGAGCATCCTCAAGTTTTGGTATCTAAGGGAATTCTGGAGCCAATACCCTCATGAATATTAATGGACCACTATATACAGGAAAAGATTTATTGAGTACTGACTATATGCCAATCACTGAACAGTGTGCTTTGATACTTATCACATTGTATCTCCATGACAACCTTCTGACCAAGTCTATTACTATCCCTATGTTATAAAGGAAGACACTGAGTCTCAGAGAATTTCAATTAACTTGCCCAAGACCGAAGAGCTAAGTAAGTGACAGACTAGGATGTGAACACAGATTTGTCTGACCACAAAATCCAGTCTCTCAGAGCTTATTAATTGGGGGAGGTATGACAGGCTTATTTGAGAAATCACAGAATAATAGATCAGCAGTTCTTATTAGTACTTAATAATAATGTCTTCCACTGGGCTTTATGTTGCTCAAAATCCCACCCCAAGGACATCATTGGACATCATTCTATTGTGTATTTCTCTCCCCCACCATGTGAGATGTCACTCCTCGATGCTAGAAAATGTGGCCTGCCTATGTGCCCAGGAAGAGGAGGACACAGATTATAGGTGGGCTTTAGCAGTTTCTGCCACAGACAGCAAAGTGGCTCTTCCTCTGAGTCATCAGCCCCAGACCTCATTCTGAGTGGCAGAAGGAGCAGAGGTTTGAAAAATGGTCCAGTGATGGACCAGTTTTAGCCTCCATTTAATTATCTTATTCTATCCCCAGCACTGTTACAGCACAGCCTCACACAACACTAGGCTCCAGTTGCCATGGACAGCATATTACAAAACAAGACATTAAAACTTCTCAAAGGTCCTGAACCACACAGTTCCCTCAGATTTGTCTCTCATCATTTTAGAAGTTCATAATAATTAACCCATACAAGTGTTCTCTGCCCACACAGTGTCTGCATCCTGGGAATGACAGTGATGCCCACTAAACCGACCTCTCCTTGCTTCTCATGCTCACTCCTCCACTCCAGCTCCATAACCAGAGTTTACTTTTCTCCCCACAAGGGCCTCTGTGCATTAAGCTTCCATTTCACGGTGGGGCAAAAGGATAAGATGTATCTTAATTTACCTGTGTTCTGCCTACCTGGCTTATTTAGATTTTTGTCCTGCTGAGAAAAAATTGCACCAGGCTTAATGATCAGCTTAGCATTTAACCTGTTGCTGACACTTGAGTGTGTTCTAATTCTGGTTAAAATGCATGGACAACATTCAGGCTGGCAGCTTGAGGGTAAGAGATATTCTCTGGCCCTCTGTCATTACTGAATTTTCTGCCCAGTAAAGTAAAAAATAAATAAATAAAGTTATAATGAGATTAAGTCTGAACTTGGAAAATGTCATTCCTTGAATTCCAGCAGCTGGCTTTAAATGCTTTTTGGCATGGGTGATGTCCCATATTTCTAGCCTGACACCCAAGCTTTGTGGTTCCTACAGTTTCCAGGGGCTTGGTGATTCTCTTCTGCCTACCTTCTACAAATTATTAGAAATTAATTTGACTTGGTTCAGCATTATCTGACAATTGCACTGACCGTCCCCCCCTCCTCCCCGCCATGAACCTTTCTGGCTAATTTATATCCCCGCCACACATTTTAATGTCTCCAACGCTGGTGCACATTATTTTAAGCTCATGCCAATTATAATTTTTAATACAGTCTGAAAAATCATGCTGTTACTTAGCAACAAAGGTCACTCCAATAAATAATACCTTGAGAGCCTATTGATAGCCTTGATTCTTTTTCATGGGGATTGAGAGTTAGTGGTGAGACCTTTCCCAGTAACTGTTAATATCTGAACTATTGATGAGTGTCTGCTACTGGCAGTTTCTTCAATCTAGCTCAGCCCCCTTTACTTCAAGTCATCTTTCTCTTCACTTTCACCCCTTTTAGGTAGTGATAGGGTGGGCCTGGTGAGCTCCTCTCTTCCCATCCCTAATCTCCAGTCTCTCTCTTACATGGGGGCTACAACAGAAAACCTGGTTAATGTACATATCCAAATGATAACTGGATTTGGAAACATCAAGCTAAAGTTCAAGGAACCTTTTTATATCAGAAGCCAAGGATTGAACATCACCAATGATATGGGAGACCTCAAAGTTTTTCTTCTTAAATAATTTTTTCTCAGCATTTTCCCCTGGGAGATAATGACCTTAGCAGCAGGCATGTTACATGGGCACAAGGGACAGTCCCTGCAGTAACCAGGACTTAGGGATTCCACAGCACAGCTGGACCCCAGACTGAAACCCCAAGAGCATCCCCCTTGGTGTCTCCTGGGTTCCTAGAGCACTCATTACCTTCTCTTTTCTGTTGGGATGAAGGCCCCCTTCCTCCCTGAGCAATGGGAAGCCAAAGTCAATTTGGAATGCTCGTCACACAGGGTTCTTTAAAAATTGTATACATTAGGAAATCCCTGTTAAAGAGCAATCAACAAAGATCAAGGGCAACTCCACATAGCCTGGCAGAGTCTCTAGAGAAGGAGAAGTCCTGCCGCTCCTTCTGCCCCCTTCTGTCTTTCCAACAGAAAACTGTCCAACATAAGTTGTCCTGGAGGTCAGACTCTGATCATGGACCATTAACTCCAGGCTCATCCCTCCCCATCAGGAGCCTCCATCCTTGGAGGACCACACGTGGATTTTTTCCTATAGTTTGACTCATTTGAGTCCTCACAAGTGCCTAAACAAAAGGAGAGTGGTCTCACACTGTCAGTCCATATTTTATATTCCATAGAAAGCAAACCCAGCTTTATTAGTTAATGTTTATTCATCACCTAGTACTGTGCCAAACACTTTACAGATGTTAGCTATTTAATCCAAAGATATAATGGCAGAGACTCTCTCCTTGACCACACACATCAGGCTCTTCTCGGCCCTCTGCTGGACCACATGTCAACCTTGGGGTTCCATATTCATCCTTGCTGAGTCCAGTTTTAGCAAGACTCCTGTAAAGTCCGTTTAGAGAGAATTCCCCACCCTTGATATCTGGTCACCCTGACTTGCCTTCAACAGGAATCCTGTTAAGTGGGTTTATCAAGACTCCCCCTGCCCTTATGCCTCCCCTTAATAATTTTCCATCCATTGGCCATCTCACCTTGCACTTTGGCAATGAATCCCCAGCTGTCTTTGCTGTATTAAGACCTGAGCCCCATCTCTCTCCCCTATTGTAATACCCTTACTGCAATAGTCCTGAATAAAGTCTTTTTTACCATTTTAACAAGGATTAAAATAATTTTTGTCTTGAATAACAGGTACCACTATTATTCACACCTAACAAATAAGAAACTGAGGCACAAAGGAGAACTCTATTATTTGGCCATCATATATCAGAGACAAAATTTGAAGGCAGAGAGTCTGACCAAAAATCCATGCACTTAACTAATTCCCTTAACTGCCAATATGCTATAAAGTCACTCTCATCCCCTTGTTAGTGATAACACTTTTTTTAAGGGACACCAAATCAGACCAGACTTTAAAATCCTGAATGGTCCCATCTTCCACAGACAAGCTATAAAACAAAATTAAAAGAGATCCTGCCCTTTTAATCTTGTTTTCCTAAATGAACCCCAAAACACTGGACCAGCTAAATGTCTCACTCCTTGGCCAGTTTTCCTGTAGTTGGAAATACCCAGCCTTCATAGCATAATTCACTGAATGCTGTCCATTTGTAAGGTGTTGTACTAGGTACCAAAAGAAACATAGACACATAAGATAGTCTGGTTACGATCTAAACCCGTGTCCCATGGTTATGAAATATCCTAGCGAGGTAAAGAATCTAACTGAGCAAGACACTAGCATCATTCACTTTATCTTTCTTATAATTATAACTTCATTTCATTCCCAGGGACTGGGGGGAAATGCATGTTGGTTTTCTCTAGACCAGCGCTTTTGATATCCAGAAAGAAGGTCAATGGTCCACAGAGAAAGGACCCTGGTTGTATCGTTTCAACAGCCATAGCCAGGTCTTCAGCTCACCATCATCCATAAGCCACCAGCTTCTATTTATCTGATAACCCAGGTGTGCATAAAGATCTAAAGGCATTGATGCCAGGCCAGAATATTTTCCTTTGAATTAAAAATCATCCGAGAGTCTGTTCCGAAATCAGTGTAGCCTGGGGCCTCTAAAGGGGCAGCTATAAGAACATGCTCACCTCCTGGGGCTTCTGCAGCACATCACTCAGAATGAGGGTGCAAGCCCTACAGGTCTCCAGCTCACCCTCTGGCAGGAAGTTGCTTCCTATAGTTATCTATGGGACAAAATCCAGCCCCACCATCAGAAACCATGAAGAGGCCAAAAGGAAAGTATCCATCCTCTCAGATCTAATTCACTTCAGTATCTCTGCTCCCCAATTCTGCTGTCTCTCTCCATGTCTTGTTAGATTCCTAAGCCTACTTTATCTGGATTTCTGAAATGTGTTCATTTCATCATGCCTCCATGGTTTGCATGTCTTCTTAACTGTTAGCTTAACTTTGACCAATGGTAAAAGAGAGCTTTCTTCAAACAGGGTCTCCATGGTCTGGACTTGTCCATGAATATAGTCACCAAGTATTTATTGGGAGCTATTAGATGTCAGGTTGTGCAAGATTTTGAAGATACAAATGAATAAGATACCAGCCTTGTATTTATGGAATTCAGGATCAAATAATGGAAATAACTATGTAAATCAATCATTGCAATGCCTGCAATGAAGTTTGTTCAAATCTCAGAAATAGCACAGAAAGTGACATTGAGAGAAGCAGAGACATCTACACAGAGGTGGAGGAGAAGGGGATAAATGTGCTAGATCTTAAAATCCAGAGGGGAATTCCAGTAGGAGAACTGGCACAATCATAAACAAAAGTACATGAAAGAGCCAGCTGGGCTTAGGAAATCCAGTAAGTTCTTCACTGTCAAAGTCTGGTAAGTATGTTATGAAGCCCAAAAGAAGGTGAGGATAGACAAACAGCAGGGGCCAGATTTTGGAAGGCCTTGAGTGACCTACTGGGGACTTTATTTAGCAATATTAACAGCCTGAAGTCTTTAAGGTTTACAATAGACAGTGTCCTGCACAATGCACTACATGTGTATGACATCATCTAGTCCTTATCAGATCCCAGTGAGGTAGGTATTAGGTTGAACAATAAGAAACATAACTAATACTTCACCAGTTGCCCTATGGATGTGGAAACCTCATGGTTCAACCTAATACTGTTATTATTATTACCATTTTAAAAATGTGGAAATTGAAGCATCTTACTTTCTTTCCCAGGTCACATGGCTACTAAATAGAAGGGGCAAGACTCAAACTCAGACAGTCTGACAAGTATTATCAGATGAGGAGTAAATTTTTAGATAAGGGACTAAAAGACCGCAAAGGAGTGAGAGTGAACTGTGTGGTTACACACAGAGCATTCTGAGAGGAGGTGCAGAAAATGCAAATTCCCTGAAGCAAGAATATTCCTGGTATGTTCTAGAAACCCAAGGAGGCCAGTATGGCAGGAGTAAAGAGAAGGGCAAGGAAGAACATGTAGGATATGAAGTCTGAGAGACAACCTGGAGCAAGATTGTGTCAGGCTTTATAGTTCAGTAAGGACTTTGGCTTTCATTCTGATTGAGATGAAAAAACACATGACATATTTTAACAAGATCATGTTGGCTGCCAGTTGAGAATAGACTACAGAGGAGCAAAGGCGAAAGCAAGGTCAGTTAGGAGGCAAAAGATGATGGTGATTTGGACCAAGGTGGTGGCAGTTGAGTGGGGGGACTCATCCGGATGTGTTGATAGTCTGGATAGAAAATGTGAGAGAAAGAGAGAAGGCAATGATAGTGCCAAGATTTTAGAAGAATGTGATTACATTAACCAAGATGAGGAGGTTGCTGGTAGAATTGGCTACAGGAGATTATCAGAAGGTCGTGTGTGGAAATGTCAAATGTTCATTGGATCAACTAGAATTATCAAGTAGTCAGTTGGATATATGTGTCTATTTTGGGGGAGAGGTCCAAGCTGGAGGATATATTTGGGAGCTATTAGCAGACAAGTGGTGTGAAAACCATGTGACTGGAGAAGATCACCCAGGGAGTGAGTGTGAATAGAAAAGAGAAATGGTCCAGGAACAATCCATGAGACACTCCAGTATTTAGAGCTCAGAAACCTGAGAAGCAATCAGCAAAAGAGACTGAGGGGAGTGATCAGAAATGTGAGAACCAGAGGCAGCTGTTGGTTTGAGCATAGAGATCATGAAGGTGAGAACTTACTCTAACTTCCTAGACCACTTCCTTCTTCCCACTGCTTCAGGTTCCCATCTGCCCAGTGCTGCTGGTCCCACAGACCTCAGTGCTGACATAAGTGTCTGAACTACCAGGGCAGTCATCACTGAACTATTCCAGCATCAGAATGTTTTTATTCAGTTAATAAGAAAGCATCATTGCCTGAATTATATGACTACACACTCTCTGTAATCAGAAAATCCCTTAAGAGTGGGAATAATTTCATGTTTTTGTTTGTTTGTTTGTTTGTTTGTTTTTAGTTCAGGGTAGTTACTATGAAAATAATTAAATTTCTGAAAATTCTGGTACTTTTCATGTAATTTCTAAAATTACTATTTAGAATTATCCACAAAAAAAAACTAATATTTTGCCCTGGCTGTGTGGCTCAGTTGGATGGAGCATTATCCCATAAACCCAAAGGTTGCAGGTTAGATTTCCTCTCAGGGCATATACCTAGGTTGTGGGTTTGGTACAGGAGGCAACGATCAGTGTTTCTCTCTCTCTCTCTCTCTCTCTCTCTAAAAATCAATTAAAACATATCCTCAGGTGAGAATTTGGGGGGGGGGGGGAAACCCACTTATGTTTTGCTGCTGGAAATTCCAGAAGAACTGGTGTTTGCACCCTCCCAAGTCAATCTTACCCTCTTTGATTACATCTGCAAGCTGGTGCCTTAACAAGGCCGGAAGCTCCTCAGCACGTGTGAAACTCCCCTATTAAATGTTGACACAAAAGCAAACATTCATCAAGGAGACTTCAATGGCAGCCCCCACAACCCGGAAAAACAACATATAATCAATAGCAAAATTCCATTTCTACAATTTGCTCCTTGCCTTCCAGTTTTTATTGAAAGTTTTCTATCCCGTAGGAAAATTGCTTCCTTGATACACAGGTCACTTTCGTGATCCTCACTTCACTCACACACACAGTTTCATTTCCTCTCCCATTTATAACGCTGTGCACTAAGCAGCATTTTCTCTTCCGAATCTGTTGTAAAAGAAATGATGACATTTCACTGAACACAGAGTCAAACATCTATATGAACACACAGATACGGGTAATACAAGCATGAATGAGTTCCATATGTTTTTCAAAAAAATAAGGTTCTACTAGAACATGAGGGCACCCAATGTTAATCATACACACATGAATTTTACTTAATAGTCTGCCAGTGGCTTTGATTTCTGGGAAAATTAACATTTTGGTTTATGTAAATAAGCTGTGCCTTTGAGAGAAACAGAAGGGAAAATGATGTTATTTTTTTCCTTTACTGCAACAGAACTTCCTCCTTCTGGTTTGTATGCACCAGCTGACACCAAGGGAAAATCTTCTCCTGCCTTCCAACACTCACCTTCCCTTGACCTTGATTAATATCTGAAATAGCTAACAAATCACGTTTGGCTGTCCAGGTCTTACTCATACCTAAAGGAAATCAGAGAGCATTTATGCACAAGGCAATGTGTCTTTGCAATCATTTTAAGTGAATACACAATGAGAACTGCCGTGAAGTGTGCTCTGGCAGATGGCTCTTTCCCTGCCAACCCCCAGAAAATACAGATATGCTGAGCTTTTATTTGAACTTCTGGAGGCTTTAATGCACCATTATGTGATTTCATTGCCCTTTACACGTGTTAGCGTATGTGTTACACCTTCAAATACAAGCACGTTGGCAAATCTACCCCCACCCTCCAAGACATAGGGGAAAAAAGACTTTGCAGGTTTCTGGCACTGCCCTGATGTGGCATGAGTGTTCCCACTGTGAGCTTCAGAAGAGCACAAAGCTCAGAGAATTCAGCTCTGTTGTCACCCTTTTACCCAGGAAACAGACTCTGGGACAGAATCAAAATCACTTCCTTCTGAGAAATCAAGGATGCTTGTAATACATCATTTCAGGAAGAAAAACTTCTGAGGTAGTTTTTTAAAGAAGACGATGTCTATGTCTCCGGCATCTATTTAGTTAGAAGTCTTTTGATGTGGGATTTTGACACCAATCAGTATTGCCAGAGGAATCATTTCAGTAGACTTCAGGTTTCTAACGGAGTCCCACAAAGAGGCTTCAACCACAGCCTTCCTCAGTCATGTGGCAGCATTTCAGCCACATGGCAGCTTTGGGAAATGCCCAGGGTGGGAGAATCCTGACACCTGGTTCTGAAGCGCTCCACCTGACCAGTATCTGACTAACAGAGTCACTGATCCTCTATCAAATTGCACTTTCTTTATTCAAAAGGGGGCTATTAGTCCATATCAGACAATCCCAATATTCTAAAACAAGGGAAAGATTAAGCAAGCCACAACACATCCAATATATGGATTACTTTGGAGTCAAGATGAAGAATGAGGGAGCTCTATTGGTGTTGGTATGGAAAGAGTTCCAAGATACACTAAGGTACTATATATAAAGAGCAAAGCACAGAACCAAAACCTACAAAATATTCTCATTTTATAGAAAAAGCATATTATTTCATGTAGAAAACTAAACTTTTAATAAATTCATCACATGTTTATGTATAAATATATATGAATATATAAATATATCTATATAGATATAGAGATAAAGATAGAGATAGAGATAGAAAATGATATATGAATGTGTGACATACATGTCCATGCTTAGAGATATGTCTAAAAGGATGTTCATTGTATTGATAACTGTAATTATCTCCAAGGAGGGGAGTATGATTGGGGTTAATTAAAGAGAGGAGTTTTCTCTTTATCCTGTGTACTTAGACATACTGGATTTTGTTTTACAACAAGAATGCATTCAGGTATTACTTTCATAACATAAAATTGAATAAGCTTAAGATGATGTATCATTTGTTTATTTATTCACCTAAGATTGAACAAGTGCTATGGCAGACAGTTGCCTCTCTACTATTCATTCCTCTCTTCCTCCTTGATAATGTGATCTTACAATGTTCCAAGCTGAACATTTTCTTTCCCCACCTTCCCTCCAGCTCCAAATAGCCAGGGATGTATTCTGGACAATGACACATG
Organism: Cnephaeus nilssonii; assembly: GCF_951640355.1. Classification (NCBI taxonomy): domain Eukaryota; kingdom Metazoa; phylum Chordata; class Mammalia; order Chiroptera; family Vespertilionidae; genus Cnephaeus; species Cnephaeus nilssonii. The sequence goes on along the minus strand of NC_137081.1, from coordinate 22,913,370 downwards.
AATGCAAGTGCCAGAGGGAGGTAGGAGGTGATACGTCCTCTCCCTGCCCTGAAGGGACAGGATGTCTGGAACTGCAGCAGCTTTCTTGGCGACGTGAGGTGTCAAGTATGAGGCAAAGGCTAAGAGAATTATAGAGAGGCCTTGTGTTTCCTAACCAACACAAGTATCTATGATACACTGAACAAAATTAAGTTGACTTTACAAGAGAGAGGAAGCATTATCAGCAGCATAAAGCACCTGAGATTATGTGATAGGATGAAATCCAAAATATAAATAAGAAGAACAGAAATAAAATAGGAGTGCAGTAATCTGCATAGGGGTGTGGAGTCAATTAAATAAGATTCTATGGAGGAGAACCAAGATGGAGGCATATGCAAATGCCTGCACTCGCCACCTCCCACAACCACATCAAAATTACAACTAAAATACAGAACAACCATCATCCAGAACCACCAGAAAGCTGGCTGAATGGAAGTCCTACAACTAGAAAAGTAAAGAAGAAAGCACACAGAGACTGGTGTGGAACAGACTGGTCTAGCACCCACATGGACCACTTTTTTAATCAGGAGGGAGATCACCTCTGTGGAAGCCACTAGGAGGAGCAAGGGGTCCCAGCCCCACACCAGATGCCCAGGCCAGGGTCCCAGAGCTGAGAAAAGAAGTCCCTACGGGCAGTAAGAACTAAGGGCTGTAAAAACCAGTGTGGAATGGGGCTGAGTGAGACACAGGCTGTTGGAGGCCCAGCTACTCCTCTTAAAAGGCCAGCACCGTGAACTGAATTTATAAGGACCCACTTCCTCTGAGCTCCAATACAGGGTGAGGCTCTGACAGACCCAGACACATACAAGGAGAAACTGGACTGTCTGGCATCCAGGCAGGAACTCAAGGGAGGGAGGTGCTCGGAGTGGTCATTGTTACCTTGCTGGGACCTCCCGGGTTGCAGGGTTGACTGGCAGCCATTTCTGTTTTCTCAGCCCTGGTAATTCCCTGAGACACTGCCCCCACCTAATTTACAACCCCACCCAAGTATGCAGCGGCTTTTGCATATGAATGGCCTGTCCTTGCTCAGGCTAAAAACCTGTCAAATGAGCTGCAGCTGGGTAGGGAGCCCCAAACCTATCAATAAAAGACTCCATATCCGGCATTAGCACCAGCCAGCCTTGGTTCACAGCTGGACCTCATGTGGGCACTTCCAAACCTGATACAAACAGGAGGAATCTGCAGATCTCTTTGTATCTCCTCCTGGGTGGCCCCAAGCAGTGGCTGACTTTACATCTCCCTGGAGACCCAAGAGCCAGTGTACCCAGTGGTCAGTGTCAGGCCATAAAAGATTAAAACTCTTCACATCCATAAGCAACACACTCAAGGGACAGACTCAGTGAGCACCAAAGCCCGACTAAAGCAAGTCCGGCTTCATAAGGGTGTATCCTACACAGAAATTCTCCCACTGTAGTCACAGCCAATTGTCCTGGGGTCAACTCTTCCCAGGACACCAACAGCAATCAAGTCTCAACTACAACAAGACTGTGCATACAGCCCACAAAGGGGTACATGTAGAGTTCCCAGGTCAGGTGATTGGGGAGGCTGAGCTAGTGGGCCCTATAGAACATCTACTACACAAGGCCACTCTATCAACTCAAGGAGTCATAGCAGCTCTACACAATACATAGAAACAATCACAGGGAAGCAGCCAAAATACAGAGACAAAGAAACATGTCACAAATGAAAGAAATGGAAGAAAACAAACTATTGGATATAGAGTTCAAAACCATAGTTATAATGTCACTTAAGAATCTTCTAGAAACCTCCAAGGAACTTAGTGAGACTTTCAAGGATCTTAGTGAGAATGCCAAAAAAAAAAAAAAAAGGAAAAGGACCAGTCAGAAATTAAGCATATACTGACTGAAATAAAGAATAATATATAGGGATTCAACAGTAGACTAGAGGATCCCAAGAATCAAATCAATGATTTGAAATATGAGGAAGCAAAAAACACCCAACAAGAAGAGCAAAAAGAATAAGAATCCAAAAATAGAAGATAGTGTAAGGAGCCTCTGGGACAACTTCAAGCATACCAACATTCACATTATGAGGCTGTCAAAAAAAGAGAGAGAGCAAGATATTGAAAATCCATTTGAAGTAATAATGACAGAAAACTTCCCCTACCTGGTGAAAGAAATAGACTTAAAAGTCCAGGAAGCACAGAGAACCCCAAACAAGAGGAACCCAAAGAGGACCACACCAAGACACATCATAATTAAAATGCCAAGGGCAAAAGACAAAGAGAATCTTAAAAGCAGCAAGAGAAAAGCAGTTAGTTACCTACAAGGGAATGCCCATATGACTGTCAGCTGATTTCTCAACAGAAACTATGCAGGCCAGAGGGAGTGGCAGAAACTATGCAGGCCAGAAGGGAGTGGCAAGAAATATTCAAAGTGATGAATAGCAAGAACCTACAACCAATATTACTCTACCCAGCAAAGCTATCATTTAGAATTTAAAGTCAGATAAAGAGCTTCACAGACAATAAAAAGCTGAAGGAGTTCATCACCACCAAACCAGTATTATATGAAATGCTGAAGGGTATTCTTTAGGAAGAGGAAGAAGAAGAAAACAGTAAAGATAAAAAATATGAACAACAAAGTGGCAACAAATACATACCTATCAACAACTGAATCTAAAAATCAAATGAATAAAAAATCTGATGAACAGAATAAACTGGTGAATGAAATAGAATCAAGGGCGTGGAAATGGAACAGACTGATGATTCTCAGAAGGCAGGGGGTGTGGAGGTGCAGGAAGAGATTATACAAAGATCTTATATGCATGTATGCATTACCTATGGATACAGACAACAGGGTGGTGAGGGCCTGGGGTGGAGTGGGAAAGAGGTGGAGGAGAGCTATGGGGGGTCGGGGGGGGGGAGGGTGGAACATCTGTAATAATCTGAACAATAAATATTAATAAAATAAAAAAAGATTCTATGTGTAAAAGATATAGAATGTAGGGGTAACAATGTACAAATATAAGGGCAGATTTTTTTTTTCGCATTTTTGGTCAGGGTGTGCTATGAATAGTGGCTAAAATTTCACACCACAGTGTTTGAAATTGTGGCATACCACACATATGAGCTAATTTCTCTGTACCTCAGTTTCCTAACCTGTAAACTAGAATCACACTAATAATTACTCCCATGGGATTATTGCAAGGATTAAATAAAATAATGTTCAAGAGTTTAGCACAGAGGTTGGCACATGGTGAGTCTCAGGATGAGTCAGTCATTATTAATATAGGATGATGTAAAGGACATCCAAAGATCCCTAGGTGCCAAAATATACCTCCCATGGCCTCCCTGCTAGTCAAAGAAAGTCCCACGATAATTACTATCTGGCTTAAGGCCTCAAAGATCACTGTTATACAAGAAATGTAGGGCTCACCTGAGGAAAGTTAAACCTTGATATTCCAGAAATATTTGTAGGGCAGCTATGACAAGTGAGCAAGGCACTGAGCAGGACAAAAAAGAATGCCAAAGATGTGCTCTGTGTTCTCAGGGAACTCGAGGACATAAGACATAAAATTTGCAAGGAAAGTGAACAAATATATGAAAGGTAAGTAACAGCTCATAGTTGTACAAGAAGTGTCACGAGTCAGTGTATGATGAATTGGCAAACAGAGATTCAGAGAAGCATTAAAGCCATCCAAAGCCCAGAGAGATGGCTGTGGGGGTGATCCAGGACTGTTTCCAAAAGAAAAGGAATCTGCACCAAGGAGGGATGGCTTCTGATGAGCAGAGGAGCATGCCAGGAAGAGGGTGCAACATGATCCAAGTGATGAAAATAAGAAATTCCTGAGCACATATGAGAATGACATGAGTATGGAGACCATGAGTGTGGGAGTGAGCCTGACCAAAGCAAAGGGAATCAGCAAGGGCCGTGCTATATCCTTAGAGATGGGGAAGCAAGGGTACCTGGGAGTCTGAATACGAAAGACTTGAGATAATTGAGAAGTTTGAAATGCAGCAAAAATAACCATAGCCTTGTGTTGACACTTGTCGGGAAGCAATGAGTAGAATTCCAGAGCTGAGAGAGTGAGCAAAAGACAATTCACTGGGACCTGCTGTAGTGACACAAACGGCATATCATGGTGAGAGCCTGAACTGGGATGGGTCAGTGGGAGCAGGCAATGAGCACTCAAATAATGGCAAATATTTTTTGGTTCTATTTTTACTGATTTTCACCTCTACTCACACTAGTTTATAAGATTAGTTCCTGCATGAAGTGAGACCTGAGGGGAAAATGCCCAGGGCAGGTAAGTTTCAAGGAAGCAAAGGAGAAAAGAAAGCTTAAGAGCCAGGACACTGCCTTAGCATGCAGGTGGAGAACTGTGTGCAATCCAAGGTATGCATGGGAGTGCTGGGCTCTCAGGGAGATAGAAAGGGAAGAGAAGAAAGGAAGACAGCAGAGGAAAAAATATCTGGTAGGAAAGATTTGACCCAACTTGACCAATGCATAGTCTGAGCTTCAGCTGAACCCAAGTCAGTTCAGTCTCTCAAATACTGAGACAGCTCCTCCTGTGTGCCTAGCCCCAATGCTCAGTGAGGTTAGAGTCTGCTAGCATGTCTCAGAGCTGTGCTCAGATATCTATACTGCAGAGCCAATGATAGCTGTCAGAGAGCAACCAAATGTTTTGTGAACTCAGCCTAAGGAAAGGCTTCCCCTGGATGGGCTGAGGAAGGGAACTTACCTCAGATGAGGTGAGATTGAAGAGGCCAACTTTGGATGGTCTTTGAAAACAAGTGGACTCTTAGAGAAGGGAGAAGAGCTCTAGGAAAAAAGAATCTCACAAACCTAGTGCCAATTGCAAAAAAAAAAGACTTGTGCTTATCTGAAAACAAAATAGTCCAGTTTTGCTGTAGTAAAGATAAGAATGAGACATAAAGGTGAACAAATTGAAGATGTCTGAGAATGCCAGGTGACATGTTTGTCTTAACTGAGTAAAGAATGGAGAGTCAGTCATGCGCTTCCCCAGGGGAGTGGAAGTGTGGGCAGCTGTCCATTTTGGGGGTAAATCTGACATGGAGTGGAATGGCATGGAGAGGAGAGACATATTATAATAGAACAGGCAATGGCAGCTGTAATGGAATAGAGGAGGCAGGTGTGAGCAACATCTGGAAAGAAGATTCTATAAGGCCAGAGGACTGATTAAACACCATGTGAGAAGGGGGAAATATGTAAAAGTCAATCCTAAAGTTTAGTTAACTATGAATAAGGACATAATTTATTCATTCACATTGGGTTTGAGAGTCCCAAAGAATGTCCAAGTGGGCAGCACCACAGAGATATGCCTGATTCTAAGGGGAAGGGGGTGCAGAACATTCCATTTATGGAGTGGAAGAGTAGGGTGGGAGAATAAGGCAAGATTCTACTGAATCAAGTCCTTCTAAATATAGAAAAATTCCTTTGGGAAACTACAGTGGCACTCGTGGGAGCATCAGGACTGTACAAAACATGAGGAAGACTAAGAGCTAATCACTCAAGAACTGAGGAGGGTTGACTTAGAGGAACTGGAAGAAGTAGGGTAATCAGTTGGCTCAGCATAGTTTTTGGAAAGGTTCTACCTTGCAACAGATTAGTTAATAGTCAGAGTTGGAGAGTCAGCCAAGTTCAATGCCCAGGATCAGGCCAAAAGTGGGTTGTGAGAGTGGTTTGAAGAATCAGGCATGTCTCCACAGGAACTCATGCTCTAACAGAGGGCCCAGAGCTTTGAAGTTCAGAGGGAAGGTATCCTGAAGCTCATGCTCTAAGCCTTCAAGAATCCATGTATAAGAATGAGCTGATTTTCTCTGAAAGGTGTGTGCAGTAGACAGAGAGGTGAAGGGAGAGGGAGTTTGTCTTTGAGTGTCCTGGGAAATCAAATCCTGTGAAGTCAGTCCAAACCTTATATAGCTTAGATCCTAGCTTCTGCCTCTATATCACTTTTCTCGTGACAAATATTGGCGTCCCCAAAAGCAGAAATATAAATTCACTGTAAGAGTGAGGCATGGTTCATGAAAGTCCAGTGCACACTTAATTGAGCATTCACTATGTGCTAGTCACGGCTGGACTCTAGGAATCAAAGCTGGACCAGACACTGTGTGTTCCAACTACCCGTGGCTGTCTCACAAACCACCCCACCATGTGTGGCTCACAACCACCACCATTCTGTTATGCTCATGATTCTGGGAGGCAAGAATTCAGTGAGAGCACAGAGGAGCAGCTCTAACAGCTTAAGAGGACTGCGATAGCCTGACTAGGGCTGTATGTCTGTGGCATAGTTCCTAGTTCTCCTTCAGATTCCTCAGCTTCGCGTGGCTCCTCAGGTGGTCTACAGGCAGTTAGGCTTCTTCTATGACCAGCCATGGATATATAGGGAAACAGAGAAGCACAGAAAGCAAAACCTGTCAGTCCTCTTGAAGACCAGATCCTAAAATGATAGAGCATCACTTCCACCATATGACATCTGAGTGAGGCAGGAAGGAACTGATGGCAGTTATCTTGTAGATGAGCTACCACACGGAGCCTGCCAGTGAGGCGATGATTAGTCTGGGAGTTCTATGAGGGCAAGGCCCCATCTGGCTAGTTTCCTGCCGCATACCCCAGGGATTGTTATATTTCCTGACACATAATGCACACAATAAATATTTATCAGCTTAGTGAAGAAAATGTGTCCAAGAAGACTCCAACCCAAAAGTATCCCTCAGCAAAACACGTGTGTGCCCTCAGAGAGATGTAACTTTAAGGAACACAAAGAAAATTGGGGTAGAAAAACTGGCCTCAATTCTCTAGTTTGGTATTTAGCAGAAAATAATCAAAGTTTCACATCATGTGGTTAGAAATGACCTTGACAATCATCTAAATTCTAGCACTCCAACACAATCCCTAAAATATGAAACAAAAGTGCTATTTCCATTGATTTCACAGTAGTCCTGTCAGGGCTTATGCTCCACTCCTGCTGAGATGAACTGGGTGGCACAGAAATAGGGTTCCCTTCATCCCTCTCACCCCTCAAGATCCAGTCAGAGCCAGCCCTAAGCAGACAAAAGCATGGGTCTCACCCTGGGCTTGTTAAGCCTTCTAGATGCCAGAGGTGACTCTCAAGCAGAAGACCCCAAGCTCCATCTCACCACTAATAGGAAATGGCTGCTTCCTGTTTCAGGAAGGAGACAGAACACCCAGGAAGAGCAAACTTCCAACAGCCCACCTGAGATTCCCCTTTGTCTTCACAGTGTAACCTCCTTCAGGCCTGGAGATCAGGGGGTGGTCTGGGTTGCCTGGTCGTGTCTTCAGTGTATATATGATATCCTGAATGCTTGTCAAGATCTCTTAAAAATAATAAAAGCCAGCATTGATTGAGTACTCAACATTGTGCAAATCTCTATTCATAAACGATCTTCCTGAAGCACTATTTTGTATCCATTTTACAAATGGGGAAACTGAGGTTTAGAAAATTGTTCCACTAACTGAGCTGGTAGATGGCAGAGGTAATATTTGAATAGGGGCAATCTGAATTCAGAGTGTATCCTCTTTAACCGTCTTCTTACCCACACGATCCTTCCTCTCCTTCCTCCCTAAGGTAGGTGAGCACTACGTTGCTTGATGGTTGGGACCACTATCAAATAGAGACCCAACTGGGCACTTGGAATTAGGGCTGATATTCAGGATTTAGAGTTCATGATGAATCAGGCCCCTGGGTTAATGAGATCCCACAGAGGCTCCTGAACATCTCTGGCCTTCCAGGTGGTCTGGCCAATCCTCTCTGAGGTGGCACCTCTTTTTAGCTAAGAGGATACATAATGATGCTCCTTACTGCTCCTGTAGAAGAGTGTATTCCCCCAGAAAGTTAACATCCACGTGAGAAGGGAAAATTCAGCTCCCTGCCAAAAAGTCCACCCTGGCTTCTTTTCCATCACTGTACTTTAACAAATCCACCATAGGCTTTCTTTTTACCCTGTCAGAAAGCCAAGAGTGGCATTTCAAAGGACACGTTTACCCCCTAGCAATTTTTCTCCTCCACCACCATGTGCTTTCTTCTCATAAAATCAGACCAGACAATGAAGCCATAAACCCAGCTGGTAAGATTGATGTCCTAGTTCTCCTGCCTCCCTCCGGTGGGTATGGCTCAGGACCTGCGCACTGTGAACAATAAACATTTCTGTGAAAATGCTTCAAGATAGAGACCATCACAATTTAATAATAACAACAAGTCAAGGTTTTAACTGATATAGCAGAGGGGTGAGTTTGAGAGAACATATGGCATATAAATAACGAACTGGACAGAGCTGCAAGGAAAAATCTCGACCTCGGGTTTCTGGAAAGCTCTACCTTACTGTTCGCCCACATCTGGAGCACATACACCGGGAATGGACTGCTCCTGTGAAATGTAACCAAACAAATCAACTGCTCTGCTCCTTATTTCAGACACTTGCATTTTTACAATGAATGGGAAATCTATGGCAATCACTGTTAGATCATTTACGATTAAAAAATCAGCAGGTAGACAGATTATAGAAAATAAAACAGAGTTTCATATATTCTGCAAACTTATCGTCTCCATCAAAAATGAGCTGCTAAAATAAACCCCAGAAGTTTTATATTTTTGTCTGCCACCTTTTGTTTTCTTACCCTTATAAGGACAGAATTCCAGTGGGCCTTAACACAAGCTGACTCCACCACACTCGAGATACGGCAATTTTATGAGAAATTAAAAGCCATTTGTGGGTATCTCATTCCCTCTATTTTCTGTGACAATTGGCCAATGAACTTTTCCATTCCCCAGATTCCAAAAGTGAAAAATACAGAGTTGACATGTGTTAATCATCAAAACAAAAATACGAACATTGTAGCACTTCTAGTGGTAGAGGGTCACTTATCAACCAAAAAAGGATCTGCTCACTGCTTGAAATGAAAAACAAACACCCCCTTCATTGTTTTCCTTTAATTTCCCCACAGAATTTAAACACACATCCCTGTTTTTAGAACATGAGCTTCATGTTCCTCGTCCATGAGATGAAAATGTGGAATGGATGATCTCCCAGCTGCCTTCCCAGTTCAAACAAATTCTATTATATTAAATACACACACACACACACACACACACACACACACACACACACACACACATATATATATATATATAATATGTAAATATATATGTACATATGTGTGTATAATATGCTGACACGTCAGGATAATTTTAAAATAAAAATGTATTTTTCTATGCATCTGACATGCATTTAGCCTCTCTCAGCCTCAGTCTCTGAATCTGGACCAAAAAAAAAAGTAAAGACCTGGAATCATGGGTGGAAACTGGATTTCAATTTGCTTGCCAAATCTTATCCTTTGCCAGAATCATTATGTTGGAAAGCATTGGTGAAGCTATGCCGGGGCTCAGCATAAAAGAGTGCTTATATTTATAATGAGTATTTATAATGAGTATTTATATATAGTGAGCATTTATAATGAGTAATTATAATAAGTTATAACACAAGGCAGATCATACATGAGATTTCCATAGCTCTCAATAAGCCTATTAAATCTAAACCCTATTCCCTTTTTGGGAGAGTTGGTGTGAAGATAAAAGGAAAGTTTGGAGTCTACCCATTGGGATTTCACAGCCAAAGAAACAAAGGTCCAAAGAGATGAAATTATTTGCCTGTGGTTAAAATTTGAACCCCAGAATTCTGAGTCCAGATCCATTATACTATACCACATGACCTTCCTTAAATTCCATCAGGCTCTATGCAAGGGAGTGTCTTACCTGTGATAAGTGAATCAGTCAGGGTCCAGCAGGGAGTAAGGAACCTCTCCTCTCCAGATATTTTCAACGGAGTAAAACTTATTTAGGGGATAAGTTACTCAGATAGTTAAAGAGCTAAGGAGTAAAAGAGGTGAAGCAAAGCAGGGATTCGTAACAGAAAGTTGTTATCAACCTTGGATGAAAGAACACAGATATGTTGTTCCCAGAAACTTCCCAGAGGCTATCTGGAAAGAGCTGGAACAATGGAGGAAGAAACTGTGGGAGCTAGAACCATGGAAGAGATGTAGCCAATGATAGAACATGAGGGCAAAGAGAGAGAAAATGCCCTGTCTTCTCCTCCTCCCCCACCTCCAGCCTTCTGCTACTGCCTCCATGGACCAAATCTACTTAGAAGCCTAGGAGAGCCTAAGAAACACAGTTGTAAGAAATGACAGGCACAGATGAAATAATATATAGAGTGACAAGGATATAAAGATAGATATGATTTCAGGCCTTGTGGTGAAACTGAAAGGCTATATCCATAACCTAAGGATATGCCCAATTGTTCCTACCTAATCTATTTAATTTATTCCTACATAACATCTCCCCTCTCACAAATGGAGTGAGAAAAGGTCACTTCTTTATACCTGAGTCTTTTGACTCTAGACTCATGGTCAAGGGGCAGAGATTAGTATAGAGCAGTCTTGATGGAATTTTGCACTGAAGCCAAAGTAAAAACAATCTTCTATTCAGGTCACTCCAACTCTTGTGTGAAATTTTAAGACCTTGAAAGGAAAAGGAAATTACCAGAAAGGGAGGCCCAGGAAAATTAGCTCTCCTCAGAGACCTGCAAGTTAAATAAAGATGTCTTTAAGCTATAGGCTGGAGATGGTTCTATAGCTGCAGGATCCCTGACTTTAGGATCTAACCCAACAATTTGTTAACTGGTTCTGGCTGTCCACAACAAAACTGCTTTGAGACTCCTGTTAAAGACCTAAACTAAGACCCTGCAGGTGACCCATGGAATTAGCAAATCTAGAGACAGAGATCTATTGTGTTTTTGGAAGTCTCTCTAAGATATTTGGGGAATAAGGGTTTCTGGACAAGGAAATCCTTGGTATCAACAAGAAATTTAGGATGTGGCTGCCAGTATTCCTTCCCAAGTGTGCTAGTGATACTCTTTAATAATGCATGCCATCTATAGGTGCCAAGAATGTGGCTCTGTTTGATAATCCACTAAAGGCCTTCTGACTGCTCCAACCTGTTCCTTGGAATATGTTCCACCTCTGGACTGTGTATTTATAGTTCTCTCTTCCTTTTACTCTTCCATAGAGAAAAAGTCAGAGGCCTGACCATTCAGAAAGCTTGCTTTCCTCTCTACTTCAGTTCTCCCCCCTCCGCTCCCCCAATTCTCTCTTGTTTTGGTCCCACACTGAACTCCTATCCTGAAGCTGGAGGCCCCCAAGCTGCCAGCTCCTCTTGTTCCCCATGTCACTCTGAAATGGCAATGTCATAGATACAGCTGCCCCAGCTGTGGGTCTGGGAGGCTTGCCTGTCACAGGTTCTGGGGGCTCTGGCCCCTCTGGGGGTGAATGGGACTGAAAGGCCCTGAGGACTGTGCCATGTTGCACCTGATCCTGGGAGATGAACATTCTCCCCAGAGGTAAAGCCTGAAGGATTGCACTCCACGGATTTACAGCCTCTCTTTTTTATCATCAAGTGGGAGGCGATGGTCTGGGTGCAGCATTGACATTTGTTCTGGTAGAACAGTGTTTCTTTCCCTTTAAACAATCTACAGGGGCCACCTTCCTGGAGATGAAAGATGAAAAGACGGTGAGATTACCTGCCAGGAACATTTAGGCTTTAATGATTTTCACATGAGCATTCCCAGAGATACCGTACAGCAACCAAGTCACAGGACGCTGTTCTAATAAAATTAAAATTACTAAAATAAACTGCCGGGCATCTGGAAAGCACCAAGAACACCACACAGTATATAAACTGACATCCAAACATTGTATACCTACATGGTGCTTGAGTTACAACAAAGACGTGATGCATGCTAAAGCCTTATTTTTTTCCATTTTAATATCTTTGTAAGTAGATTTTAATCACTAGGAACCCAAATCATATTCAATATCAATATCCTTTATGTTGCCCATGATTTATAGTTTCTGTGCATCCAATTCTCAAGTTCACATTTACAATGCATTCTAGAACTACAAATATAAGAGAAGGACTAAACAAATGAAAAGTAAGAGTATTTAGGAATATTCAAATAAAAGGTTCCCCTCTTCCTTTTTATATCTAGCTGTGTTGGAGTCCATTAGAAACAGACTCGGGATAAGACTAAAGGTCTAAATATGAATACTTTGTGACTTTGTGAAAAGCAAGCTTTGTATAACACTATTTTTAAAATAAATATTAAATACCAAGTGACAGTTTGATTATGAATATTGATAATATAATATTTATTTTAAATATAATATATTCATCAGTACTCAACCCCAAGTAAAATTAAACTCATCAGGATCAGAATAACTGTTTGGTTTTGCAAAAGTCAAGGACCCTCGTTGGGTGGCTTAATGACTTCTTGTTTGGGTTCTGTTTGCATAAATTATCCATCAAGTGCAGCCATTACACCAGATGCAGCATGGCACTGTGGAGGAGTGAAAGCCCCATCAGGACCCCCATTAAAGGGAAATGTGATTGGAATGGAGTCATCATCCCGTGCCTGGTGATGGTCTGCTATCTCCATTCTCTACCCCTTTGCACCCATTCCAGACCTGGATTTTTAAAGGCAATGGCTGCAATCAAACAATAGACGTTGTAAATGACAGCCGCTCTGCCTGTAGCCAAATGTGATAAAGAAAGGGGAGAGAAACAATATAATGGGTTTCAAAGCAATCAGACGAGTCTCTGAGAATGCAGGTGCTGGGTAATGCTCTCTCCACCCATCTAGCAGTTTATGTACCACAAAAGAAATTCCTTTTCTTAATATCGACAGACATTCTTTCCACCTCATGGTGTTACTCCCCAATAAACTGGGGATGGATCAGACCCAAGTCATGCTGTGTGTAATACTAATTAAGGAAGACAGACAAAAATAATGGCATCCTGCTTCACATAGCATACTCATCACGCTCCAGTATGGACACATCCTGCAGCTATTCCAATGTAATTGTACCACTCAGCTCAGGAAAGCCTCTGAGACAACACAAAATAAAGTTGTAGAGCACCAGAGAAACCAAATAATAGGAAGAGAGAAACTTCCCAACTGAGTGATAAGATGTTGTGTGTCTGAGATGTGCAAAGCTGAGCATATGTTATATTGGAATAAAAAATGCAGGTGAATCCAAGGGGAGTGAGAAACTCAACCACTTCTCACTGCGATATAAAATAAAATTGCCTGCATACCTAGCGAGAGTTCTGGTTTGGATCACACACATTCAGCTCTGAAATAAGAAATTGAAGAACATTATCAAATGATGGTCATCACCATAAACTAGCCTTGGCTGAACCCGCCCTCAAGGCGGGGACACAATTACCCCAGCTTAAGCTTGTCACAAATGTTACATGCAAGACAGCATAACTATGCAAGATCCACACAGCTGGGGCTCAGAGCCTGGCTATAACTGGTTGAGATGGGTGTTTAATACACTAAACTGATAGCAAAAATGGCTGGGAGGTGATGTACTTAGTTATAAAGTATATCCTTAGGCCTGGTAATAGCTCATAATACAACCTTACAGATGGGTTCAAGTACATGAAAGGACACTGGACACACAGGTGACAGGAAACAGCTGTGCTCCATTTACAAAGAGGACAGGAAAAGAGGGAATAAAGTTTAAATTACAACAGGCAGGTGTGACTGGTATAAAAAGACAGAAATAAGGATGACCAGGTTATTAAAAGAAGTAAAACATTATAAGTGGCCCAAAGAGAGTGCAAGAGAAATGGACATTAAAATATTGAACATCAACATACATATACATGGTAAAATGACATGTTAATTAGAGCAATCAATCTGTACACAAATTTTTTTTTTCATAAAATATTATCTTGCACAACACGAAATTGCCATTCGGTAGACAGCCTCAGGTGGTTCAACCTAATATTTCTGCCTTAGATCAGAACCTTGAACAGCACCTACTACATATTAGGTGATCTATAAATATTTGTTGAATGAAAATGAATTTTCAAATATTTAAAATGAGAATGTTCATCTGAATGAGCAAGAGTTCTCGTTTGTTTTGCATATGGGGCAGTCTTCTGTGTAAATTTCTTTTTCTCATTTACATTGATTACTTTTCTATCAGAGATATCTCCTTGTAGTTCATTGTTGAAGTTATGATCACTATTTTCAGGAACTCTGAGCATTTATAGACACTGTTAATAACTACCTTCCTTACTCTTTTAGATTACCAACAATGATGGTTACAAAAATTCATCAAGTCCATGTTCTTTTCTAAACTCTTTGGATATTAATTGGAAAAACAGATGCCAGAGGATCCAATAATCATTGTTTACTTTTGAGTATTTTTGCTGGTTTTAAAATGATAAAGTAAAAAATGCTCATTATCATTGAAGAAGTTTTAATGAGTTTTGTACATCAAACTTGTTGAGATGGATGATAATTATTTAACATCTTACTATATGCCAATTCAATTCTTTCAGTTCTATAAGCCAAAACCCTTGCAGTGATCCCTTTCACTTTTTGTTTTGCTCACACCCCATATCCAATCTATCAGCAAATCTTGTAGCACTACCTGCAAATACATCCAGAATGCAGCCACTCCTCACCACATCTGCTATTCATCCCCACACAGAACCCCTCCAAAGCCAAGCCATGATCCTTTCTCACCTAGATTATTTTAAGAAATTCTAACTGGTCTCCCTATTTCTGTTCTTGCTTTCCTACACTCTTTTCTCCACAGAACAGAAAAAAATCATCACCCTCAAAAGCTTCCATTAACCCCCATTTCACTCAAAGTAAAAGCCAACATCTTAACACTGTTCTAAAAAGCCCTTTCCCATCTGCTCCATACATCCCACTATCCCCCTGGTTTTATCTCCTGCTACTTGCCCTCCTGACACTCTGCTCCAATCACACTAGCCTCCTCCAGATATTTACTCAAGTTTCACCTTCTCAGTGAGGCATTCCCCAGGCAGTCATCTAAGATGACAACCTACCCTCCATCAGCACTCCATTCTCCCTTCTCCTCTTGATCTTTTTCCCTTAGTCTCTGTAGTGGTTTTAGATACATGGAAAATTCTTTGGTATTCTTCCCTTCAAAAAGGGGAGCCTCATTACTCTCCTCTTGAGTATGGGCTTTACTTAGTGACTCACTTTTGACACATAGAATGTGGTAGAAATGATGGTGTATCGCTTCTAAGAATAGGTCTTTAAAAGGTATTGTGGCTTTCTCCTAACACACTCTCTCACTCTTCAATCACTTGCCCTGGGTTTGGAAGTCAGCGGCCATGTCATGAGGACACTCAAGCAACTCTATGGAGAGGCCCACATGGCCTCCTGCAACAGGCATAGGACTGAACCATCATGGAAGTGGATCCACCAGCCTC
Source organism: Cnephaeus nilssonii (assembly GCF_951640355.1). NCBI lineage: Eukaryota > Metazoa > Chordata > Mammalia > Chiroptera > Vespertilionidae > Cnephaeus > Cnephaeus nilssonii. The sequence goes on along the minus strand of NC_137081.1, from coordinate 22,898,013 downwards.
AGTTAAGCCTTTAAGTCATTACAGCCCCGGTGAAAATCTGACTATAATCTCATGAGAGATTTTGATCCAGAAACAACCAGCTAGGCCACTTCCAGATTCCTGACCAACAGTAACTATAAAAAAAAAAAAAACAACCTTTTTTTGTTGTTGTTTTAAGCCTTACAGTTTGGGGGTAATTTATTACATAGCAATAGATAATTAATATAGCCCTTATCACCATCTAACCTTATTATGTATCATATTTTTTGTATCATTGCTTATTGGCTATCTTCTGCAAGGAATGTAAGTTTTATGAAAGCAGAGATATTTGTCTATTTTGTTCATTACTGTAATCCTGCATCTAAAACAATTAAACGAATCAATATTTTATTTTTAATAACAACTAAGTGGGTATCCAAGACTCTCATACATTAGTAGGTCAGCAAAAATGCAAAACTCAAGATGGGGTCGGGGGGGGAGGGTTGAAGGCATGTGTTGGGAGTTGGGGACTGCCAGGGAGAGGTCAATGGGGGGAAAAAGGAGACTTATGTAATACATTAAACAATAAAGAACTTAGACTTAAAAAAATGCAAGACTCAGACATATACTTACAGTGACTGCAAGAATTTATATCACTTGAGTAAAGGCTGATAACTCTTGGTCATAAAGCGACACCTACCATAGATGTGTTGCAGAAATAATATATCCTGAATATAAAGAGTCTCCTATTTTCCTACTAAATACTGAAGCTGTGTTCTCACAGAAAAACAAAGCACCCAGTAGATAATTTGCTAGTTGTTGGTTCTTCTCCTGAACAGACAAAATCCTCAGCAGAGTTTCCTATAACCACAAATGTCCAGAATCCACATCCTAAAATCCTGATTCAGAAGATTTGTAGTGAGGCCTTGGCATCTGCTATAGACTGAATGTTTGTGCCCCTCCAAAATTCCTATGTTGAAACATAATCACCATGTGGTGGTATTTGAAGGAAAGGCCTCGGGGAAGTCATGAGGTCATGAGGGTAGAGTCCTTGTGAATGGGATTAGTGTCCTTATAAAAGATATACCAGAGAGTTTCCTTGTTCCTTCCACCATGTGAGGGCACAGCAAGAAGACAGCCATCTAGGAATAGGGCATTGTTCCTCACTAGGCAATGAATCTGCCAGCATCTTGATCTTGAACTTTCCAACCCCCAAAACTATGAGAAACAAATTTCTGTTGTTTATAAGCCACCCAGTCCATGGTGCTTTTGTTATAGCAGAGCAAAACAGTGTCTTAACTGCAAAAACAAAAAAAGACCTCTAGATTATCCAGTCTACAAGTACTGGAAGCTTTTCATATAAATTCATCAACTCTGAATCCCCCTTATACATTCATTCATTCATTCATTCATTCATTCATTCATTATGTATTAAGTTGTTGGACACTGAGTTAAACTCTGGAAAAATGAAGAGCATGAAGATCAGACACTCACCCAGTTGAGATGTCCAAGCCAGAAAGCTCGTCATTAAAATCCTAGCCCCAGTAGAACTTCCCCCACATACACACACCTTGGGATGGAGATAGATTGGGCATGCATCACCAAAAAAGATATGGGCTCTATGAGCAACTGACTGCAAGAGAGGGAGTGAGGTCATTCAAAGTGAACATGCAAAATGCAAAGGAGAAGAGTTAACCCCAAGGAACCCCAGAATGTGAGGACCACTGGAGGGAGAAGAGCCTGTGAAGGAGACTAAAGCACGGGTTCCCTAGAGCTAGAGGAAAGCCAGACAGTATAAAGACCTTAATTAGAAGATGTAGCATTCTTAAGCAAGAGGCATGGCCTAAGTCCTACATCTCTGTGACAGGAATGGTGCCCGACATGCTCAGATCTATAAACTTACCAAACTACAAAATCTTTCACCCAAACAAGGAATACCTCTATCCTAGTAACTCTAATAGTCTATTTAATCTTCAGCTAGTTAGTTTCCAGACCATGGTTCCAGTCCTGGTCCTGGAGTCTCAGAAAATCATTTCAATTGCTTATGGGTCTCTGTTTCCTTAGCTATTAAGTTACAGTGCAGGAATAAGTAATCTTTTAAGTTATTTTTTTCTTTTCCTAGCCTAATGTTCTGTTAAAATTATATATGTATACAGGTGTGTATATGTAACAATCAATTATCCAGTATGGTTCTCCAAGAAATGGAGAGCATTGTGTATAGGGAAGAAATTGTAACCTGACTTTATCGGTAAAGGAAGTAAACACTGGCAGGCATATGCTAATTTCCAGAGTAGTAGTTGACAGTGCTATCTTTCACTTGGAAAGTATTCCAATACCAACTGGATGAGTTAGAACAAATATCTCAGGGCATTCCAGCAGTGCCAGATTAGGCCCAGGAGTTTATTTGGGTTTTGCAATGCCCTGGGTTTCTAGGCAACTGATAGCACAGAGTGCTTACCCTCCCCTCCAATTGCTCACCAGCTCATCCTGGTGCCAGAAGGGTATCTGAAGACTCTAGACCCACATCAACAGTCCAACACAGGTCTCTACCTTCGGGCTTGATGAAGGCAGGAACATGAGTGATGCTGCTGCAGGTGGGAAGGTGAAGGCCAGGAGAAGTTGTAACTCTTTGTTCCCTCTGCCAACTAATTCCCAAGAAAGAATCATTTTAAAAAGAGATTTCTAGCCCTCACTCTTCTCCTTCTAGGGGAGCACAATTAGAGATTAAAAAAAGCAATGGCATAAGGGGGACCAGAGACTGTCATTCCCACCTTACTCTCTAAAGCAAGAGTTCTCAACCTTGGCACCATTAACATTTGGGGCTGGATAATTCTCTGCTGTGGGGCTGCCTTGGACATTGTCAGATGTTTAACAGCATGCCTGGCCTCTGCCACAAGATACCAGTAGCACTCCCTCCACAGTTGGGACAACCAAACTATTTCCAGACATTCCCAAATGTCCCCAAAATTACCCCCATTGAGAACTACTACTCAAAGGCTGCTCTCTCTCACACACACAAAAGGTCCCAGACAAACCCAGTTGGTTGAAGGCAACATTGCCCACCTTCCACAATGAAGCTGCAGTCAACACTACCTGCACTAATTGTGTGGTTTATGCAATTAAAAAAAAAAAAAGCTAACAAAACCTCTACAGACAATTCCACCATGCTCCATTCTCAAATCCTGCATGTTGGTATTAAAAGCCCCAGCTGATAGCCTTCCTTTGGGCAAACCCATGGTACAAGGTCAACCTTCTGTTCTCAGCCTCTGCTCCTCACCCTAGCCACTCAGGCTGGAAATACCCAAGTGGCTCTAAGGGGCTGCCAAAAACAGGCTGTATGTGGCAGTCAGTCCTTGTGAATGAGGGGCGGGCGGGGGGGGGGGGTGGGGCTGGGAAAGGAGGGTCTAGCAATCAGAAAAACAGGCTTGGAGCTCTACCTATATCATTCACTAGCTGTGTGACCTGGAGTGCACCACTTAAGCTTTCTAAGACTGTTTGCTCATTTACAATTGAGAGTAAGCTATCTACCTTGTCATTCTCAATGGATCATTGTGAAGCTCCCACTACAAGGTGTGAAACATCTGTAGAACACTACACAATGGTTAGGAATCACATGGTTATTGTTACATATGAGTATTATTGTTGCTGTTACAGCAGTCCATCTCTTTCATAACACACTCCACTGCCGGAATCTGGGAAAATGCTGTAAGACCAGTTTTCTCTCATTTTAGTGCTAACTTGACCAGAAGTCCTCTCTGCTTAATTTCACCAAAATGTGAAATATCTCCAAGCAATTTCCAACTCTGTACCTTTAGGATATACATCAGCTACCTAAATGGACCAAGATTCCTGCCCTCAAAGGCTTAATTTTTTAAGGGGGGAGGAGATGTAAACAATAAACAAACAAAAAGACTTAAATAAAAGTAAATGCCATAATATGTTAGAAGCTGATAAATGCTATGAAGGAAAAGGCAAGTAAAGGAAAAGGCATGGTGTGAATGTGTGTGTTGGGGTAGGGTGGTTTTCTGTTTAAACAGGGAAACAGCATTCCAGACCCAGGGAACAGCCAATGCAAAGACCCACGGGCTGGAGTAAACCTGGTACCTTCAAACATCAACAAGCAGAGACTATCATGACGGGAGCAGGGTAAACAAGAGGAAAAGGAGTAGGAAATGAGGGCCAATGGGCTGGAGGCATTTGATGAATGTGGTGGGAGTTCTGCTCCATACCAGCCACAGTGCTGCCAGGAGCTGGAAACCCACAACGGAGGCGTGCTACCAGAGGAGAGGGGCAAGGGGGCTCTGAGAGAGGTGGACTAAATTCAGTCCTTATTAAGGACTAGTTTAGGAGTAAGGGGGTCAGCAGTCCAGGACAGCCCTCTGTCGCATACAGATTGCTCAGGCATCTCAGATGCTCTCTGAGCCAACACCCCCCACAATCACCACCAGAAAATGGTGAGTGAACCCTCCTGTACATGGGACACCTGGGACCCACTAAGAAAGGTCATTGCCCCTGTTTTTTGTAGATGCTTAGCCTGGTAAAAAACAAATGCCAAAGGGTCTGGTTCAAGGAAAATGTGGAGCTGTAAGGCCAAGTTCGCCTTCATGATGTCGGTCAACTCACTCTTACGCCCTCTCCCCCAGGCAGGACTATGCTTCTGACTAATGGTGTGCCAGCAGTTTGCCCCTTGGCCCCCTCATTTATCCTCACTCCCTTCAGTCCTCCCCTTCCAGGAGTAAGTCGGGGTCCTAGACTATCAGTTTCATGTTGGATGCAGCTATCTCAGCCTTGCCTCTTCTTCCCCAAGTTATTTGCAAAAGAGGCACTTGCAGGAGCACACACAGTTGGCTTTGTGCCTGAGGGAGAGGCAGTCTAAAGCAGCAGGGGATGTGCCTCTTCCAATAAAAATTAATGGAACAAAAACCCCCTGTGTGCTGCCTGAGTTTCATCTCCCAGGGAGCTTACTCTCCATCTTCTTTCACCAAGCCCCCTCCTGGCTCTCTTGTCCCCTGCAGGTCTTTGACACAGGTCAAAGGCCATCATTAAAGAGAAGGAGGCCAGGGTAAATCAGGCCAGGAGGCTCACGCACACCCAATACACACATGCTTATATACACATGCAGACACGTGTGTGTATACATGCACTATAAACACAAACACACTCATATATGTGCATGCACATTTTGCACAAGCATGCACCTTTTCAGTTTCTATTTGCTATAAGTGAAATATTGGTGATCTCATGAGGGTGAGTTGGTGAAGGGAATTATACCATGAGGGCAGCAGGAAGAAATTATAGGAAAGGATGAAGGAGCCTATTAAGGGTTTACAAAAAAAGTTAAGAGCCTCTGGCTTCCGTTTTTTTGTTTGTTTGTTTGTTTTGTTTTCTTTGTTCTCATACACAAGTACTCCATGTGCACATTTTTGTTGTGAAGAGTTTAGGACAGTATGCTTATGTACAGAGCACTGCCTGCAAGAAGCCTTTGACCTTCTGGCTATAGCCCACAGCCTCAAAGTTTGGACTAGATTAATCTTCCGTTAATTTGGTTACTCTGGAAACCCTAAATCCCAGAATCTCCTTCCCTTGTGGTCCTGGGTTCAAGTCGGGGATTTTCCAAATCACTACACATGAATGCATCCATGGATACACATGTGCGTGCACACACACACACTCGTGCTTCAAAGTCTGCTGCTCAAGCTTAATATCCCTTTAAATATTTTCTTTCCCCAAACAGAACTAAGGTTCTAATAAAAATAATCCATATCAATAAATATAATTATGTGTGAGGAACTTTGTTAAATATTGTACATGTCTTATGTCATCTGAGGTAGGTATTACCCCCATTTTACAGATGAGGAAACTGAAGTTTGGAAAAGTTAAGCCAACTAGTGAGTTGCAGGGTAAGAATTTGAACTCATCTCTATGTGACCAGACAACTTTTAGCCACCACCCTGCCAGTTCATGAAACTTAAGGACACCCCTTCATTCACAGTAAGGTGTGCACTTCAGCTATACCCGTGGTCGGCAAATTGCGGCTCGCGAGCCACATGCGGCTCTTTGGCCCCTTGAGTGTGGCTCTTCCACAAAATAACATGGCCTGGGCGAGTCTATTTTGAAGAAGTGGCATTAGAAGAAGTTTAAGTTTAAAAAATTTGGCTCACAAAAGAAATTTCAGTTGTTGTGCTGTTGATATTTGGCTCTGTTGACTAATGTGTTTGCCGACCACTGAGCTATACTGTCTTGAGAGCAGCATTTCCTAAAGAAAAGGGCATTGGGTGTGAGAAAAGACCAGTAAGAGAGAGAGAAGATTGAAAAAAGAAGAGGTGGAGGGTATAAATCCCAAAATCATCAACTTCCCGGGCCAATGAAAAGGAGTCAGAGCTAGATTCTCTCAAAGAGGTATGGGAAGATGACCAGAGCAGGTGGAGGGTCAGCTTCCCCAGTCGGGGCAGCTCCCCCGGATCCTGTGTTAAGAGCAAGGCAGACACTGGAAGTGGTGGAAAGGCATCATTTCTATAGTCTCTCTTCTCCTGAAGTTTCTATCGATCCAGCATACATGGGCCTACCCTGTGACAGACTATTTCCCTACTGGAAAATAACCCCCACACAACTCGCTGATTTCAGAGATCAGTGACATTACAGATAGGGAAGGAGCACAGGGATGACAGGTGAGGAGGTACCAGCGTGGGGTCGGGTTACGGCAGACTATGGGGTGGTCAGAGAGACCGGTGCTAGAAAAGGAACAAGGCAGAGAGGCTTTGTGAGGAAGGACAAAGGATGCAGTAGGAAGTCTCAGGAACAGTGCAGCATACACGTGCAGACCCAACAAAGGCAGCGTGATGGGGGCTGGGAGACAGTCAGTTTCCAGTAGAGCAGAGCCTGTACAAAGTCCTCAGAAGAACCACAATCCCAAGGGGGCCCAGCCCCAAACACAGATCCTGCGACAATCCTTTAAGAAGTCTACCCTTGCTAGGAGGCCTGAAAAATCAATCCTTTCAGCGAGTTGTAACCACTCTGGGAAGTCCTGCTCATCTTGAGATAAAAAGGAAAGATGCCTCTGGGAATCAGTGATTAAGGAAAACTTCTCAGGAGTGTACCAGACTGGCATGGAGTGGGGTGGGCACAGCAGCACACTTCTAGGGAGGTGGCGATGAAAGTGGCTGGTGCCTTGTTTAACTGGATGTCCATCCTGTTGCTGTCCCCACCAGGGGTCTGATAAAGATGTTCTGTGTGTGCCAAGGGTCTCCTCGTCCCAGTAGAACCTGTGGATGCTGAGAGATGAGCCACTTCAGCCACAACTAATGACACTGTGCAAACTCAGAGTAAAAGACGTGATGGGGGCCAGGCCTGATGGAATGAGGAGCATTCAGATGGAGCTATTTATTGTACTGAAAACTTGAAAGCCACATAAATAGAACCACATGAATCTAACTGATGGCACAGCACTGGGTGGAATATTATACAGCCATTAAGCACGATAGCTATTAAGACTAAGTAGCAGTATGGAAAGATTTATCTTGTGCAACTGCCACTGGTGATTCCAAAGATGCTCTTTATTCATGTGGAGAGGTGAATAAAGAGATCACAAAATAGCAACAGTTGTGGGGGGATAGAATTATGAATGATTTTCCCCTCTACTTTCTACATTTTCTATCTGTTGATAGACTAGTTTTATGATCATGTAAAAAAGGTGAGAAAGGAAAGGGGTCTGACTAAAAATGGAGGTGCCTATGATGAAGCTATGTCACTACGCAGTATTGTTTCAAAGTGAGTGGGAGAACCAGACCCACCTCCCCACATACACACACAACCCAAACACATATATCATGCACATACAACACACACCATGCACACACATACTCTATACACACACACAAACGTATACCACACACACAATAAACGCTATACTAGTACAACACACACACACACACACACACACACACACACACACACCATAGAGGCACACTCATGTGCCTTCATCTCCATGTGCATTTCACATGGGTATCGGTTGACATAAGAGTCTTTTGTCAGGGATCCTGCTTAGCCGGGGAGCAAGGATACCTCTCTTTTTCGCCCTCAGGGGAAACTGAAGTTTGCTCTCCAAGCAGAGCATGCCATGAGTCAAATGGGATCCCTAAACCAGTCCCTATCTGCAGAATCTTGAGAGCAATGCCCTGGATGTGCCAACAGACAGACAAGTGGTGAGAAACCTGATAGAGACCTCCAGGACAGCCACATCCTTTGTTTGGGAAAGCTTAGGCCTCATCCATGCCATATAGAAACTTCCTCTAGTTTCTCTGGCACAGACCTGGCTCCCGCAGCTTTATGTGCTGATACATGTGAAGCCTGCCCATAACGGTCCTTCTCATTTACGATGCTAGTATCAGCCTCACTGGGTCTTCCAGCGTTCAACATTAGGCACGGTACATCGCGTGGATATAAATCAAATTAACATACACTGCCACTGCCCGGTGAGCAGCTGTATTCTCTTTGTTAATTTCATAGCTAAAATGAAATACTTTTCCATCACTAAACTGCAGCTCCAACAAGCGACTGTGATGGTTACCTGCCAGAATTAAGCCAGATGATGCCAGCCCTGTCTCCAAATGACAAATGCAAGCTGGATTGACAGAGTGACTGAGCAGTGGCTAATTGACACCAAAATATAACACTGGTGTTGATTCACATCTTTGAATTAAAAGTTCCTATAAATTCAGCATCATCAGTAAGTCTCTGCCTGGCCCGATGGTCAGAGCAGGGTGCGTTCACAACGTGTGGCCTGGTTGATTTGCTCGCTCACGGCCAAGGAGTCTCCACTGTCTCGTATGTGCCGGCCACACTGACACACGTGGAGTACCCACTGCACACAGTACACTTCACAGACCCTCTACGTGTCCCTTTTCCAAAACAGTCATCATCAGCATTATGAGCCCCCCATCCGTAGGAGAAAATTGAGACCAGACTCAGGAAGACTGTGACCCAGTGACACAATTAATAAATGACATGGCCAGGACTCAAACCAGGATCCGACTTACTCCCACACCTCTGCCCCTGTCTCTCTGTCCAGCTGGTGCTGGATGGCACAGTGCAGACCCACAACTGCTGGAAACAGCAAAACCACCGAGAGCACAGGCCTTGCTGCTGATGGATTAACAGTGGCATCTCCCCGCAGAACATGCATCATGGTTATTCTTAGCACACTGAGTGCCTGCCCTTAGGACCTCAGATGTCCTTTTCCCTGTCACGTGTGGTATAGACGGTCCATGTACAAGACCCAGGGTTACGAAGCGGCAAAGCTTCCACTCCACTGCCCTGTCAGCCCAGACGTCAGGACCATCCATTGCCTTCCATGAGCCTTAACACTTCACAGGCTGGTCCCACTTGTATGCACCCCCCTCAATTCTTGGTGGGCTTTAGGGGGGGCTCCCAGACCTGTGTAAACAGCTTCCACCCCAGTGCCAGTCAGAATAGGCTTTAATCTGTGTTCCATAACTGCTATGCTTTCTGTCTCCTAACTGGGCCTGCCTGCTATACCCATCACATTTCACAGCTCCTGGAATCTGCCTAATACCTGGGCCTCAACTCATGTGGCAATAGCACATAGAATCCTGTGCTAACGAGTGTTGATGCAGCGAAAAAAAGGAAAGGCAATCAAATATACACTGAGCCTGAAGACTATTCTTACGAGGGCAGCACACATTTCAGTTGCCTGGGCCAAGGACTGTAAATCTCTCTATATGCACGCAGAGCCTATGCAGCTACAGAAAAACCACTGTGGGTCAGGACGTCTCCGATTGGATGGCCCTCGCTAGAGTGATTATCCAAATATTTTGGTAGACCACAGAATAAAAGAGTTATGAGTTTAGGACCGGAGATTCTTTTCTCTGCCAAACAGCCGTCTCACCGCAGGGTGGTAGCACATACTTTCCACTCCAGATAGATCAATGTTGCAATTAGGATGCTTAGCAGAGCGGGCCATTTCAAGTGCAACCTCAACGGGTGTCTGCATCTTTGGGGGAGGGTGGGTGTTGTTCAGGCTCCAGGTCTGACCCTCAGCAGGATGCGTTCCGAGGGCGATCAGGCCCTGAACGTTGACTCGATGTGTCCGTACAGCAGCGATTTGTGAAACTGGATTAATAAAGTTGATGTTGAGTTTTCTCTCAGCAGAAAAAGCACAAGCTTGGGGAATAGAGCGATCTGGGATGAGCCACGTGATAACTGTGCCACGATGGGCAAGTCACTTCCTTCAAGCAGTTAACATTTATGAGTGGTGGCAGTGTCAAGTGGTGGCAAAGACCACAGATACCAGAAGTCCAAGTGTGTCCTAGGCCCATACCTGCCGTTACTCTCTGTCTGACTGCCTGAGTTTCCCTATAGGCAAAATGGATTTTAAAGTAGTACCCATGTTTTCTTTTGGGGTGTTGAAAATGCCTTGGAATTAGATAGAGGTGGTGGTTGGACAACATTGCGAACGTACTAAATGCCACTGACTTGTTCACTTTAAAATGGTTCATTTCTTGCCATGTCCATTTCACCACAATTAAAAGAAATTAAGTACTACCCACATCATAAGGTTGTGGTAAGGATTTAAAGTTAACATATGTAAGTTCCAAGGACCATGCTGGCCCCCAGTAAGTGCCATGCAAGCTTTAGTTATTATGCCCCGGGAAGTGTGCTGAGCAATTCACAGTCACCCATGAGATAGGCACTGCTATTATTCCCATTTTGTAGATAAGAGCACTGACATTTGCAGGGTTACAGTGCTGTTCCAATTACTCTGGCTCTATAGAAAATTCCCCCCAGATGTGCAATGGAAAGAAGCCTGTAGATTCTTTGCTCAGAGATGCAGACAGAGCACAGCAAGGACTGCCCATCTCTGTTCCACCACGGCTGGGTCTCCCCTGGATGACTCAAAGGCTGCGGGCTGGGATCGTCTGAAACCTTGTTCACGCCCACGTCTGGCATTTGGTGCTGGCAGTCAGCTAGGAGCCTCCATCCCCCTCCACGGGGCCTCTCCATGTGGTTGCTCTGTGAAGACTTCTACATAGCGTGGTGGCTGGGTTCCCCAGGGGAAGATCCCCAGGGAGGGAGGACCTGATGAGAGCTGTATCATCTTCACAGCCTACCCTCAGAAGTCACGCAGCCTCACTTCCTGCACATCGGATCCCCAGAGGCAGACCCAAAGTCTTTCCCAGGTTCAAGAGGAGGGAACGGCAGGATTCTACCAGAGCACGTGGGACCAGAGATGCTGCTGTGGCTATTTTGGAACAATACAATCTGCCACCAGGACCTCCCTGCAGCCACCTCAGCAGTCGGGGAAAGAGCTTGGGATTCAAGACTATGAGGCCAGAGCCCAGTTTTTATCTACCGTGTGCTGAGCTGCAGTGTTTTCATCTATCGAACAGAAACAATAAAGTCTTCCGCTCCAGAAGGCTGTAAAGATAAGTTGACATATCCTAAACTCTAAAACGGGGGTTAATAAAAGTCCCTACCTCTTTGCGTTGTTAGAAGGATTAACATACTGTTAATAATTAAAAGCAATACGCAAACTGAAACATTCATGTCAGCTGGTCAATACAGTTTCTCCCCAATACAACAGTCGACCTGGGAACCCAAATTAAGATCAGAAGTTTCTTTGCTTAGGATTATCTGTAAGGACTGTGCCTGCTCACTCACATTTAGACCTACCAAGAGGAACTTTTATCTTTGCCACTACTCTGTAGGCAGGACATAGACAAATGACTACTCTCTCATTCTTTATCTTTTTCCTCCTTTTTTTTCAACTTTGTTGTTGTAATGTCACCTCATGTGGTAATTAAGTAGATTACTGTTTATCTTATATTAATTATTGTACAATAGTATCTCCCCAGTGAGATTTTCAGAAAAACCCTCGTCGGCAGCAAATTTTAAAACCTCTCTTAGGGAAGATGAATTTCTAGGAAGATTTTCACATAACAGCGAATCTCTCCCATTTTAGGTTAACTCTTGTCAGTTTCCCTTCCAACCAGGAATGCTTCCCGTCTTGATTCTCAATTCTGGGGCTGTGCTTCGTTTGGGTCCTGCAGCTCATGTGCAGGCGACATTCCACTTGAGTCAAATCATTAAATGAAGCAATTGAGTCACTGCCACCCGCAGTAATAACACATTCTGACACAAACTTGAAAGATAGTGTATCTCCGCCTTAACTCATGCGAGGATCAGTAGAGGGGAAGAGAGTAAATTCTTTTAAAATACAGAGAGAATCTTTTATCAATGAAAACCTGTCATCCGGTCTCTCTTATCTCTGTGTGCAGTGACAGCGGGATTTATCTTTCTTAGAAGCAAGGCTCCCAATGAATATCATGCTTGTTTTGCCAAGGTGAGCAGTTTGTCATTGTTGGGCAAGCAGACATGTTGTACACGGGTGTTGTGGGGCATGCACGCCATCTGTCACCGATCCCCGTGCCCTCTAAGGTGTCCGGAAGCCCTTAGCGTAGCCCGGTGCTCTCACAAACAGGAGAGCCCTGTGTGCTCACAGCCTGCTCGGCAGAACCCAGGGGAGCAAAATTCTCAGGACACAATCTCTGCGTGCAGCATATCAGCTCTAGTGTGGCTGTCTCCCTGACAGTGAGGGAAAGCTTGACTAGAAACCTCTCCACTGGTGGACGGAACAGCCCGGGTTGGAGCCAACATTATGAAGAAATCTTTCCTCCAGCGAAGAGCACTCTGCCGTGAGCACATCTCCCTAGGCACCTGCACGTAGCAGTTTCTTCTTTTCATTCTTTGGTTTTTAAAAACGTTTCTGTGCTTCTGTAAACCCAGCTTTGGGTTTTCTCCTCCGGGTTTGCTTCCTCAGTAGTAATGGAGCAGTGATCAGTATCAGGATAATAATAATAGCTAACATTTACTGAACACTTACTTTGTGCCAAGCACCACTCTGCACATGCGTCTTCACTCATCCATCTTTCTAACAGCCTGTGACATAGGACTATGATTGTCCCCATTTTACAGACAAAGAAACTAAGACACTGTGGCTTGAGACTGAGGGGTCGCACAGGTTGTAAGCCGCAGAGCATGTGAAGCCAGGTCAACTGGTTCCGGAACCTGCAATCTCAACCGTGTCTATCCTGCCAGTCCGGAAGCTACAACATGGCTGAGCTGCATGGTAGTTATTTGCTGAACATCCCAGAAACATTACAAGCTGATACCAGAAGCCCCCACTAGGTATTCTCTCCTTTGCTCAAAGTGGGAGATATCATTCCTATTAAGCCCAAATTGAGGCCAAAGCCAGGGTCACAGGAAAAACTTCCCCCACCCAGGCTAAGTCACAAGGGTAAACTCTTTCTAGCTGAGAAAGCTTGGAAGTTCCCTCAGTCAAGATTTGGGGCTAACTTATGCCAAAAAGGAAATTCATTCAAATAGTACTGAGAGGCTTACAGAAATAGAGGAAGATGGAACCTCAGGCCTCGGGAAGAATAGGAGCTCAGAGACAGTCTCTTCAGGGCAGGTCCACGGGTGACAGCTCTCCTGCAATCTGCCCGCACATGGCTCATGAACCAGTGTAAATCCCCAGGACAGAGCATCTTCTTGTCTTACTATGGGTCATGTGCCCAAGCCTGGGTGTCCATTAGAAGAGCCTCATGGTGAATTCTGACTCAGGGGATCAGCAGCACAAGCTTTGAAAGATACTACAGCTCACCTTGTTACTTTTATGTGCATTTTGTAAACTACGAAGCAATTGCATACAAAGGCGAGCTGCCATTGGAAACTTCCAACAGCTCTGGAAAAGATGTAGGACAAGCATCACTTTACATTCTGCAGGTCAAGACTCTGAGAGATAGGAAGGTTAGTAATTTCTGGGGACACTACAGTTCGAGCTGAATCTCGGGTCTTCTGACTCCTGGATACCGCCTCTCTGCCCTAGTGCCCCCTGCAGAGCTGAGTGCCAAACCAGGGTAGTTTTGTTTATTTGTTTGTTTTATTTTAAAATATGTTTTTGTTGGTTTTAGAGAGAGAGAGAAAGGAAGAGGGAGAGAGAAAAACATCAAGGTTGAGAGAGAATCATCTATCATCTGCCTCCTGCACACCTCCTACTGGGGATGGAGACCTCAACTGGGGCATGTGCCCTGACGGGGAATCAAACCAGTAACCTCTGAGTGCATGGGATGATGCTCCACCAACTGAGCAACACCAGCCAGGACCAAACCAGGATAGTTTTTATCACTCTGTGGCTTAGCATCTTATGGCTTTGTTTCTCCTTCTTCCTCTCCACACTCAACATACACAGTCATGCTGGCACACTAGTTCCCTAACCCATACTCTGCCAGGAAAAAGGGGAAAACAAAAGTAACCAAGAGAATCATCTAGTATGCTGCATGCTCCCCCTCTGTGGAGAAAGAAGAGGACTGAACCACTGAGTATGCATGCTGGAGCTTGGTCAATGGTGACAGACCCAGGCTGCAGGCTCGGCTCTCTCTCTCTCGCTGGAAATACCAGAGGCACATTCTCCAGCATCTTCTGCACACCAGGGCCACAGTCAGACTCTCCCAGTCACTGCTATGTCTGTTTTCCTGGAGCGGGCTAGGGGGAGGGGGAGATTTTATTAGATGCAGCAGGGTGTGTGGCTCAAGGAACACTTGAGCAGTTCCCAGTCAGGCATGAATGCGTGCAGCTGAAGGCTCTGGGCTGGGGGCTGGGAGGGAGGGAGGCAGGACTCTCTCCCATTCACATCTGGGAGAACACCTGGCTGCATCCTCCAAAAGGCAGTGCCAAAGGGAGAATCAGCACTGATCTGGACCCCATTGGAGTTAACAAAGTAACATTCACTTATGCTAATGGACGTCAAGGGTTATTTCATCATCGCTAGTGAGGTGGATTGGCCTGAGACAAGCTGGGGTCATAAAACACCCTTAAAATCTCTCTGTCTTGAAATAGGCAAGGGAAGAGAATTTATTGTTATTGTCCCTCAGTCACAAGAAAAAGAGAGAGAGAGAGAGAGAGAGAGAGAGAGAGAGAGAGAGAGAGAGAGAGAGAGAATAAAAATGAATGAAGGTCACCGTTCCCTTTACAGCTGATCGACTTCCCTTGCTCTCTGTTCCTGGGCCTACATAGTAAATTGAAGGTGGAGACAGAGCAGCATACTAGATGATTCTCTAGGTTACTTTTGTTTTCCCCAAGAGGAGAAGGGACAGTCCATTGAAAACAATGGAGCTGCTATATCACAGGGCTTCTTGTTTACAATTTAAACATCACTGAATGATACTCCAGCAGCACTAAACATAATAGGGACTATGCGCACCGCATTATTTCAACAATTATAATCCAAATACACATATAGTTCAGTGCTTTAGAGTTTCCCAAAATTTATATATATAAGATTTACCTAAATCTTAAGATGATATACATGTATATAATATGTAACTATTCACATAGATATAAAGTAATATGTAATACATATAATATGCATTTATACTATAGATTTGCAAGTAAAATACATTTGTAAAATACTTGACTTTCACACACAGATGGATGAAACTGAGATTTAGTTCAAGTGACTTGCCAGCCAGAATGGCAGAACCACTCATCTTAGTTTTATGACTTCAAGACCAGCGCTCTTTCCCATGATTCTTTATTTTTCCATGTACTAGCCCAAGACATATTAAGAGGCATCAAAACAATTACTCTGTGACTCCTCTAAATAAGGCATGTGTGCCTAAGTGCATGGGTGGTGCTTATCCCATGTATCAATGGGACAAATGTCTACAATAAAATAGCATGGAAGCAAACCCTGAACTGGTATAGATCCCTCAGGAGCAGGATGTTCAGGGTCAATAGCTCCGGAAACATGGATAAATATTTAAAACAACAGAGGAATTTTCCCTCTGGGAAGGTGCTTAGCATCAAGAGTGGTTAGAAGTGTGAAGGAGTGTATGAGAGGAGGTACGTGTGTTTGACGGGAGTCTTTTTGGGCCCCTCATACAGGCCCAGTCTTCCACTTACTACACCCAGAACTATTTTTTATTTTAAAGAAGTCGAGTCCCTCTAAGGGGAGTGTGAACACAAATGTTGTCTATGTTAGCATTAACGTGCAATGAGTGTGGCTCTGAGCCCACATCTGCTCTCATAGCACTTCAGCCTCCCCTCAAAACCTCCATCAATATGTCAGGGAGGCCCCCAGAGTGCCCCCCAGAGTGTCCCCCATGCTCCAGAACAAGTCTGCAGAGTTTCTTCTTTCCCAGCCCCCTAGGCAGGGTCCAGCCCGCAGCCTGAGGCCCAGCACCCCCAGTGAGGTTCTGCTTGGCTCATTGACCTCTCCAGGGACCCACATGGGAACCCTCAGTACCAGAGCTCCATGGAGACCTGTGAGGAGTTGGGAGAAAGGAGCCCCTCTCCCCAATTCTGTGTACCTCTGTCACCTGGGCCCTAAATTGACCCTATGTGTACCCTGAGTCTTACAAAGTCTTCATTATCCCAGCTCTTTCAGCCCTAAACTCAGAGAGATAGTCAGGGTTCTCATCTCTCAGAGAACTACCTCTCTATGAGAAAATTCCTCCCTTCCCTTTCAGACTAATGTCTGCATGTTCTAATCTATATATATAAACAGGGAATATGCTAATTAGCCGAACGTCATGACCGCTCAGGAGGAGCTGTGCACACAGATGGGCGGGAGGGGACTGCATGCCGCCCCCAGCCCCAGCGGCCACCGGGAGGCTGGGCTGGGGGTGGGCCAGAGTGGAGACACAACACACAGAGAGACTGGGGCTGGGGGCAGGCCGGAGCAGAGACACAACACACAGGAGCACCTGCCCCAGCCCCAGGGGACACAAAGCGGGCAGCCAGCGCTACGCGGGTCAGGCACAGATCCCGGCCCACCCCCGCGGGGTGCCTCCTTGCATGGCGGGAGGCAGGGTGACTCCTAGCACAATTTCAATCACACGCTGGGCCTATAGTCTATCTATATAAAACCCTAATATGCAAATAGACTAAACGGCAGAACAACCGAACAAACAGTCGCTATGATGTGCACTGACCACCAGGGGACACGCGCAGAACATGGTGGGCGTTGGCCAAGGCGGGATGGTGGAGCAGGTTAGCAGGACTGCCAGACCAAGGCAGGCCACCCGTCACTGTCATCGGGGTGAGCCTCTGGTGGTCACTGAAAATTCTTTGCTCCCACGCACCGTGGTCCCACCCAGTGCTCAGACCTACTGATGGCACCAGCCCTGCTCATACCCACTGCCATTGCCAGAGCCGCCACTCACACTGGCTGCCAGTGCCCTGTGCCAGCCCCGATCACTTGGTGCCATCAGTGGGTGCAAGTGGTAGCTGATGGCCCTGACAGCCCCTCAGGACTTTTTCACACACACACACACACCCCCCCCCACTCCTGAGGGGCAATCAGGGCTGGCAGCCACTGCTTGCACCCACTGCCGGCGCTGGCGCCGCCACTGGCATCCGCTGCCAGCACCAGCCCCAATCGCCCCTGAGGGCTTCTCCACCCCCCCCCCTGTTCCTGAGGGGCGATCAGGGCAGCAGCCGCCGCTCACACCCACTGACAGCCCCAGCCCCAATCATTCCGCACCGTCAGCAGGTGCGAGCAGGGCCAGTGCCATCAGTGCGTGGGAGCCATGGCAGCGCGAGTGGGGCTGCTGGCAGACAGGGAACTGTGGGCCACAGTGGGAGGGGCTGGGCAGGGACGCAGAATATGGGCCGAGACGTGCCCCTGTGCCCACCACAGCCTTGCACCCAACAGTTTGTTTGTTTGTTTGTTTGTTTTAATTTATTGATTGGAGAGAGAGAGAAAGAAACATCAATTTGTTGTTCAACTTATTTATGCATTCAGTGGTTGATACCTATATGTGCCTTGATGTGGGATCGAACCCACAAACTTGGCATATCAGGATGACACTCCAACCAACTGAGCCACCTGGACAAAGCTAGAAAGCTCGCTTTTAGATGGATGCAGATTCCACCCCAACAACTGGCCTTATCAGCCAATTGAGTATAGGTCCTGTGACTATAAGCAAAAGAATGCATCACAAAACCAATTTTACCATGTGCTAATGAATATAAATAAGACTTAAGTGCCTAAGGCATCTCATCTATGTTATAACAAATCGACGTTATTCAAGGACCTGCTATATTAACCATCTAGTGCGATAGGAGATTCTGCAGAATCCGGGCATTTTTACTGCAGTGTGGATTGGCACTCCAGAGCCTGAGGTCTCAAAATAGGCCCTTCCTCTGGGCCCCAAACCCACATTCTTACATGTTAAAGCTTCCAATGACTTTAATGTGAGTTCCATGCATGTAAGGCCTGCAGGATTGGACCCTGTGGGAGTGTAAAGTGACAACATAATAGAGAAAAATCACTTTAGCAGGCAACAGTGACAGCTGGGCAGGCATTAGAAAAAAGGGAAAAGGCCTCGCTTTAGACAAATTACTGAATGAAATGATCACATGAAAAGCCCTTTTTACAGCTGCCACTAAGAAATCCAGAAAATATAAAACATGTGAAAAAGTAAATAAAGGAATTTTTGAACCTTTTTCCCCCCATTAAAGGTGTGGTAAATGGTTGAAATGCTCTAAAAAGATCTTCGGTGTTCTGAGTCATAGGCCCAAATGGAAAAATGTGGCTATTTGGGTTTTTCACATCAATTACCTTATAACCAATAAAATATAAACAATGAAAGGGAAACCTGGAAAATTCCAAAGCCTATTTCAGAGTTTCTACAATTGTACTCAGATCCTCTCATCTCAATGACTTTTGACATCTCATTACCCTGCATTATACTCTTACAGATTCATTTTCCAGCTTATATAAAAATGACTTAATGCATCCTCAGAACCATCTCAATGACCTAATTGGTGAGTGCTATCAGCCACTTAAAAATAAAGCAGATATTTCCTTAATAAAATCCTTGGGGTGAGGGGTGCATGGAAAGAAGCTTGTGTTGGCAAAAAGAAATTTAAATATAATAGGCAGAATGGTGTAGCAGGGTGGGGATACCCAACTGGGAGTTAACAGATCTGGTTTCTGGTATTAATTCTGCCACTAATTTGCTCTGTGATTTGGGACTAATATTAACCCTCCGTGGGCCTTGGTTGCCCTGAAATGAAGGAATTTGAAAGGATGTTTTCAAGGCCCCTTCGTGCGCTGACAGGTTATGATTTTAAAAGCTTCCTCAGGGGAAGACCTCTTTAGAATATGTACTTATGATCTAGTCATTTTCAAATTTAGAAACAAAAACCATTTTAAATTCTCCATTTCTTTGTATACGCAGTTACAGAATTGTGAGGGATCAAAACGACAGCCACCTAACATACTCTTGAGCAGAACCCCATTTTATAAAGTAATTCCCAAGACCATCTCAGATGAAGTCCAAAGATATTTTCAGAAAACTTCCCAGCTGCCTTGGAGAGGATTTTAGGAATTCCTTAGTTTGCAGGACAGAGGCACTTGAGCCAGGGCACCCTGTGAGGGGCTCAGCTGCTAATAGCCAGGCCAGTGCTGGCCGAGAAAGTCCCCAGCCAGCCTGTGTCTACCAGCAAGGAACACACTTTCAGAAAAGAAGAAATTATGACACAGGATTAATATATACTTATTCAGGCTGTGATAAAACAGATACACAAGAAATACATTATTCAACAGTGGGAGCATTTTTAAAGTTCTTTAAGTAGTCCTTGAGTTTGGAGAGATGGGAGAGGAAGAGGGAAGGACGTGCTCAGGTGTAGACACTTCCAGCTTATTAACGTGCCTTTTCCCTCGGGCCTAGACCAGTGATTCTCAACCTTGCTGCACACTGGAATCACGTACAAAGCTGTAAAGAAATAGTGATGCCTGGATCCCAACTTCGGAGATTTTGATCTAATTGTTCTGGGTATTTAGATTCCTAAACATGACAATCACTGCTCTAGTCCCTCTAACGGTGGGTTCTCAAATATGGCCTTACATCAGGACCATCTAGAGGAGTCCATGATTGTTAGATATCACCCCAGAGTTTCTAACTAAGTAGCTATAGAGTGAGGCTCCAAACTGAATTTCTTCCAGTGAGAGTATCACTCATTGAATGAGTTACCATTAAGAGAGGCTGGACTAGGAAGGGAATTCCAGGCACAAGCTGGCAGGATGGATCTGGGTTTGGAGCAGAGGATGGGAGGTCAGAACTGGAGTTCTGCCCCGGCCAGCGGGGTCTTCTAACGGGGGTACCGAGGCGGCGCACCTAAGAGAATGAGAGACAGACAAGGGACGCAAAGAATGGAGGCAAGACAAACGGGTTTCTGATCAAGCCTCGAAATTTTATTCTTACAGTGTTCCTTATATGTGGTTTCTAGAAGGGGAGATGCCTAGGAGGGGTGGGGGCTGAACGGGTCATGTGGGCTTAGATAATCGGCTAAAGTCGTAAAGGGTGCTGACTATAGATAAAGGGTGTGGCAGTTGAAGGGCGGCTACAGAAGGAATGCTTTGTCCTCAGGCAAGAGGAAGTGGGCCTAGTTTCCGTGAGTTTCTGTTTCAGTAACTTACTGAAGTAAGTTCAGAGTTAATCCTTTGACCAACTCTTGGCTCCTGACAGAGTTCTTCTCTGAGCTAATGAGATTAACAATTCCTGGATGCTTATCTATCAGGTGGGGAATTGGGGGGGGGGGGGGGGGAAGGAGGGAAGGACTGTGAAAGGTACCAGACTGGTATACATAGGAGTTAGACTTCTTCTGAGACATGTGCACAAAGACTGCATCTTAGCTCTAGCATATGTGGATCCATATTCCTTTTCACTTTCTGCTTGGAACTGTCTGGGGAATTTTTCTTAAACAGAGATATTCAACTGGCAGCCAGGAACCCGGAATGGAAAAGTGAGAAGCAAACAGATATTTTGGAGAGTAGTAGAGGGCATAAAGATTTTTGTATCTGTCTTATCTCTACCACTAGAGACTAGAGGTGGTGGGGAGTAGAGGACTATCGGGACAGAGGAGCAAGAAGGGAGTGACAGAGCATTAAAAAAATGGGTGCTAATGATGTGTTGGAAAGGGGCATGGGGGATGTAACAGGTATCACTACTAATGATATGAGGTCAGGCATGGACTCTCTCAGAGGGTCAGTGATACCCATGAAATTCTTATTAGCCACAATAGAAAAAAACAGACTCAATGCAGGGGGACAGGTCACCCATCCTGAGGTGGGTCATTATTGTTCCTGATGCAAGCTTTAGTTCAATGCTCCTCACTCCTGACTCATCTAATGAGCCAGCAATCACAGATTCACCCCAGTGGAGCTCTAAAGCAGCCCAACCAAGGACATGGGCCACTGATAAAATATTTCAAAGCATGTCAAACACTTTACAGATTCAATATTAAATATAGCCTGATAGCCAGGACAAGCTTTGCGGAGTCTTGTCTTCCATTCCAACTGACACTTCTACACTTTCCTACCAGCTCATACCCAGTCTATTCCAGTCATTCTTAGACTGGTCTCTCTGGCTGCACTCTCTCCACATCAGCCCAACCAAACAGGCCAATTAGTGTTCCAAAGCACCTTTTGGACGGTGGCATTTCCAAGTGCCTTTTTGAATTATGTCATTTCCAAGTTCAAATAACATTCCCTATTGCAGAGAGAGTAGTAAAGGTGCTTAATCTGGCATTCAAGACCTTAGCCTGATTTTCCAGGCTTTTTTCTCTTAACTCCCCTACACAAACCTGGACAAAGCTAGAAGGCTCACTTGGCGTCGGCCAAGGCGGGATGGTGGAGCAGGTGAGCAGGAGTGCCAGACCAAGGTATCATCACTCCCAATTTACAAAAGGGCCCTTACTTTGCCAGTAAGCCAGGTTCACCCTATAAGAATTAACAAACATATGACTGACCAGTCAGAGCCCAGCCCATCCTGAGCCATCACCATACTCTTTATCCCAGAGCCCACCTCACATCTTTATCCCTGAGATGAGTATGGGGAACCCTATTGCCAGGCCTAATTTCCTATGTCAGCCTCATGGTTATAAACTATTTTATCTATACTAGTTAATAGTTGTGGACCACTTTGTTGTGCCAAGTCTTAGAGATACAAATAAATAAGACAGAGTCCCTGACCTCAAGGAGCTGGGCATCCAGTGAGAGAAACGTGTAAATAAATAATTATAAAACAATGTAATATCACATTACAGAAGAGGGACAGATGGCTCTCAGGAGTGGGAAGAGAGTAATCAGAGAGGAGAGAACTCTTGATCTAAATCCTGAAAAATGGAGAAGGAATTTTCCAAGTAGACAAGGAGGGGAAGGGCAGTCCAAGCAGAGAAACAACATGGAATAGAAGGAACTGCATACATTCAAGTAAGCAGATGAGCAAGAAGCCACCATAGGACAATTATAATCAGCCATTAATTAAGATACAGGAAAAAAAGAACAGGAGAAAATGAAGGTACCTGCTACTAGAGCCACAGTGGGTTATTCTTTTTACTGATATGGATATACATGTTTAGTATATAAACAAATATCCATATCAATGAACTGTTTAGTAAACTGATTATTCTCTGCTGGGGATTCAGTTTTTCTTCACTGACCTTTAGGTTGTTGTGATAAAGCTCCCCCTTCAGGTCCTATAAAGGAGAGAGAGATGAAAACACTTGGACTAGTTGGGCTTTGAAATCAAGACCCTGCTGCCCAGAGGGAGCAGTCAAGGGAACGAACTGCATCTCCCCTGCGTGGTTATACACACTGAAGTTCTCTGCCTTGGTTCTGAGCTTTTAGGAGCTTCCACACACCTCCTTTCCTTTACTTATCAAAACATCTCACCTGCTATTTTATATGACTCCCAAAGCTAGCAATTTAGGAGCATGATACCAAAAGTGGTGCCCCAGACTCCTGTGACACACACCAGAAGCAGAGGACAGCTGACAATTAGCCAGGATGGACAAGTCAGACACAAGTTCCCATTAGCCACAGCTGGCTGCATGGTATAGACACAAGTAACCCCTGAGACTCAAAGAACCTTAGAGCCAGGTGAAACTTTTAGTGATCCAAGCAGACCCTCCTCCCTCCTGGGCTGCACAGTCCTGGAGAGCCTTGTGTCACACAGAGTAAATGGTCAGACTCTGTTCTCCTTTTATCCTGACTCCCTTTCCAGTGCTCGTGCCTGGGGCCTGAGGATGTGACTGTGTTTCCACACAGTCTACCTGCTGATGTGGGCGATGAGGACCAGCTCATCCAGACGTAAAACAAGAGACTGGGAAGTGTGTGATATACCTTTGAAATATATTCATTTTGGGTTTGGGTTTGTTTTTGTTTTTTACTTGAAACCCTCTGGTCTTATCACCTAGTCTCAAAAGTTCTGAACATCCAGTACTTTTACTAATAGATACTGGTTATGTACAATGACTTTCAAAACATATTTATTGGTTCTGCTCTTTTATTATGACAGTATTGACAACTGGTCAATAAGTATACACACATAAGTAAAGGTATAAACCTTCAAATTTCCACATTTATAAACAGTGCAGTCAGGACTGCTTTTTACAGTAATCATTGCCCCATGCTCCCCACCATCCTTATTACTTCTGATGCGGAAAGGGGGTGGGGGGAATTTAAAACGGAAACTCTCTGCTCTTAAGATAACTTACTGGTGACCCCTGCTAAATGACAGCCAAGCAGAACTTCAAGGAACTTGTTACTTAAAGCTTGAATTTCAAGCAAACATCTTCCTGCATTTCTAATGAAAAACGGATCCTTCCCCCTGCTTTTGAAGTGCTCTTTGGGAATTTGAGTGTTCTTTGCAATCTTTTATACCCAGCCTAAGGACTCTGACAAACTCTCTCTTTCCCTTCAAAGGCTTGTTAACTATGTGATGAATACACCTGTCACTTCCAATTCTAACCTGACTTGCTGTTGTGATGGCTGTAGAATTTGGTATCTATGGCAACTTTTCAGTGGCTCAACATCGATTAAAAAATGATTGGCTTATCAGGGTTGCTTGGTTGATTGATGGAAATGATCAGTTGCTCAAAATAATCATGGCAGTCTCTTAATTAGCTAGTAGTTGCAAGATTCAGAAATTTTAGATTTCATTACTTTTTTATTATTATTTCCATGCAAAAGTAACTGCAATTTAATTCTAATGAAGCAGTTTTTTGCAAGTTACTGTGGACTGTCTCGATGATGAAAGCTTGATTCAATTCACACATCTTATTTAGAAGCCAAATAACACATTTTGTTCTAGAAAAATCCACTTCTTGACTTTTTTAATATCCCAAGGTCAGAGCCAAATTCCTGGCTTTTTAAAAAAAAAAAAATCAAGCTCGATACTAAGAAATTTTTTAGTCAGGTTTAGAGCATTTTCAAATCAATTATACAGCTTTTTATTCTAATACTTCCTCAAGTATGTAAAGCAAGGAGTGAAAACATTGTGGGGAGAAAAATTACCCAGAGCCTGAACTTCCCAGTAAATCTAAGTGCCTTATTTTGGAAAAGAACATTTTACACTAATGACTTCAAAAATGTAGCAATTTACCAAGGATAGTATACAAGATAATTTTAGGTAGTCCACACTTCTTGCAATAGCCAGGTATTCATTTTAATGTGAAATTGCTGTTATTTGACCATTTTGTATCTTAAAGATACAAAGGTGATCATTTCATATGGTTTAACCTAGTATTTTATTTTTTTAAATAACAGTATTAGTTTCCCAGCCATAGCAAAATACCACAAACGGGTTGGCTTCAAACAACGAAAATGTATTATCTCACAGTTCTGGGTGCTAGAAGTTTGACATTAAGGTTTCAGCAAGGCCAGGCTCCCTCTGAAACCTGCAAGAGAAGACTACTTCCTCCTAGATCCTGGTATTTGCTGGCAATCTCTGGCATTCCTTGTCTTAACATGCTATTCCTCCACTGTCTCTGTCTTCACATGGCCACCTTCTTATAAAGACAGCAGTCATAATGGCTTAGAGGCCCACCCTACTCCAGCATGACCTCATCTGAACTAATTACATCCACAAAAAACCTATTTCCAAATAAGGTCCCATTGTAAGTTACTGAGGGCTGGAAATTTAATATGTGGATGTTGGAGGGACACCATTAAATCCACAACAATAACTAACACATTAAGTCTGTGATTTCAAAGATAAGATTGCTTAGGAGGAAGTTAAAATAAGTCTGTGAGGGGGTTTTTTAATATGTTTTTATTGATTTCAGGGAGGAAGAGAGAGGGAGAGATAGAAACATCAATGATGAGAGAGAATCATTGATTGACTGCCTCCTGCATGCCTCCAACTGGGGATCAAGCCCACAACCCGGGCATGTGCCTTTGACCAAAATCGAACCTGGGACCATTCAGTCCATAGGCCAGTGCTCTATCCACTGAGCCAAACCAGCCAGGGCTATGGGTGGGGTTTTTTGAAGTTGAAGTTGAATTTTTAAAAGGTAATAAGGACGGTATGTGACTATGCAAACGTTGTAAGCGTTATACAGAGAATGACTAAAATTAGAGGGAGAGGTTATTATAAAACTGGCCAAAAATTCTTCTCCTCCTTGTTTCCACACCCCTTTACAGTGTGTCCTTACAGTAATTGCCATAGGTGTAGAGTCTATTTCTGACCCCTTGATTCTGGCATGCCATGGGGTTTGCTTTGGCCAATGGGCCATTTGCCAGTAAGCCATAAGCAGAGGCTTGATAAGTGCATGCTCACTGGGCTTGCCCTCTGGTCTGGGCTTACCCTGCTGAAATATGAGAGACCACATAAAGTAGAACCAAGGCAACCAGATGGCCAGCCAGCCCCTAAGCTGACCCAGCTGCTGACTGCAAATACATTGAGCCTCAGGCCAAGCTAGCCAATCCCCATGTGTAAATCAACAGAACCACCCAGCTGAGCCCAGGCCAAATTGCCAACACACAGAATAGCGAGCTAGAAAACAAAAACAAAAAAGTTGGTGTTTAAAACTATTACTTAAATGTTCTCATCAATCGTCTATTTATTCTGCCTAGTGATTACAACAGTTTCCCAAACTTTCTAGGGATTGTCTTCATCAAAATTGCTCTTAGGGTGCCAATAATATTGTTTCAGGGCTGAAACAAACACATAATTTGGAAGAGGTTTGGAGGGCTAGACAAAAAAGGTATCTTGCAGCATTTCACTTTGAAGTCCATTTATTCATCCCCCCCTTCTTTCATTCGTCTATGAATTCAACCAAAAATACCCTTAGAGTAGAAAGAACAAGGTCACGCCGAACAAGAACACAGCAAATGAGTCATATGCCCACCAGGGTCTGTTGTCTTCCTGCTGGACACTTTCAGGTCAGGAAGAATTGGTTTTGCTCATCAGTTTATCCCAAGCCTACTGCTTAGCATTAAGTGGATACTAAATAAAAGTTTACAGAATGAATGAAGTTTAGCAAAGGCCTTAAGATTCGTGGTGACTTGCAGCTATGGACATGATTCCTATCTATGCATGTACATAAATGTTTATTCATGCAGTAAACACTTATTCAGCACCTAGTGTGTGCTAGAATCTGAGAACACAAAGATAAATAAGATAGGTAGATGCCATACCAATTCGTCTGCAGGTTGAGTTCTCTTAGTGAATCATGGTTTCTGTTCCCATTATATTCAATCTACATTCCACTTTGGCCTGGGTATAAACAACCACTGAGATTTTATAAACCATGTGATATTTATTTAGCATTGCTATTTACATTCATTGCACATATATGATTTGATCACCTTAATCTTACAAACAAAAATCCTTCTACATCATTAAAAGTTGAAAAGGCAATTGTCATGCTTTCAGAAATATATCCTGATTATGGTCCCAGAAAAACATCTCTCACTAAATTTTTTATGGTTTCATGGGTAGCTAAAGAGAGAAAGGACAGGTAAGGATTTTAGGATATATATTTAATTGAAAGATACATACTAATTTTAAAAATAATTCCCCAGGACTATTGTGACTATTAAATGAGTCACACATTTTTTCAGAACAGTGTAATATAGACTAAATTAAGAGGACGTAGAAATAAAGTACGTTTATCATATTACACACCAATGCTTCTAAAAGTCCTGCAAAACCTAATACATTTAATAAAGGTAGAGTTTAGGACATTTACTGGCCCCAAAGCTTGACTTTGTAAATTCCTTTAAATCTGAAAATTACAGCTACCATGTGATGTTTGCCTGACATCTGCCAGGCTCTCTGATAGGTGCTTGACAGATATTATTCTAATCCTCCCAATTATCATGGAGTAGGTATCATCACTCCCATTTTACAAAAGGGAACATTTCAACTTAAAAAGCTTAAATAATTAAAAAGTAGCAAAGCCCAGGTTCACACTCCCACCCGTTGGCTCTCACAGTCCATGCTCTTTGCATTATCCCATGCTGCCTCAAAGCCGTCAAGAAATGGGTTCTGGCTGACTCCCTTTGTGGAAACTCTGGGATATAAAGAGGTAAATTCAATGAATTAAAGTAGGTTTTGCCTCTATTTTGAGACTGGAAATGTGATTCCTAAATGCCTTCCGGAGCTCAGGAGAGAGAAAACAGAAGTCTTAAGGTCTTCCATCCGTCTCCATGAAGCAATTTCCCCTGTAAGCATGTTCAGTTCAGACAAGGAGTGATAAAAATAGAGCTGCTTGCAAAGCGAAACTTCACCTAGGAGAGCTGGGGACTGAACCTTCTCTGATGCGTGTCCAGAAGGATAAGGTCTTTCCCAGCCTGCAACAGACCCTGGAATCCCCACCACAGGAGAGCTCTTCAATCTGGTTAAGCTTCTATCCCAGGAATCCTCTTTTAAAATTCATAGGAGCCTCGTAGAATAATTAGACAATTAATACCTTGGCTCATTTGGTTTGCTTGAGAGCAGTTAACTGGTCACCTACCAGTCCTTAAGGAAGCAGACCAGAGCAAGAAAGTTCGGGGTGGAACCTCTTCCAAGAGAAGGAAGAAGTGTAACTGGCCTTCCCTTCCTTACAAGGTCGTCAGGGGCCAACCTTAGCTGCAGCACAGGTAGATCGTCCTCATTTTCCTCCTATGAAGAGCTATGTTTTGATGTTTCCATCTGTAAAATGGGGTAAAGACAACAACTACATCATAGAGTTGCTTTAAGGTAAAATGACTTGAACAGCACCAGACATTATTCTGGGCAGAAGGGGGAGGCCCGAACCCCTGCCTGGCATATAGCAATCATTCATTATGTGTGGGTCTGAACCTCTCTAGACCTTAATTTTCTTATTTGTAAATTTGTAAATTGTTAGTGCTCTACATTGTAAGTGCCTTAATTCATCCAACAAATATTTATTGAGTGCCTCCTCTGTGACAGCCACAAGGATACACGGCTGACTATAATATACGGGTTTCCAACATTCATTGAGCTTAAGCTAGAGGGAGAGACAGACTTTATCAAATCTCAGTGACAATATCACACAAACATTTAACTACAAATGTTACAAGTGCATTGAAGGACAAGTACTGGACCAGTGAGACCTCCAGGGGGGTCTTTCTGAGGAAGTGACATTCAAATTGACTTAAAGGTGAGCAGGCTGGACAGATGAGTTGGAGAAAGAGCACTCCAGGCAGAGGGAGCACTGGGTGAAGCAGCTTCAAGATAAGGCTCAGGACAGCTAAAAGCATTAATGCTTCTGAAACAAAGAATGCGCTGGCCTCTGCTGTGGATAGAGGCAACTGTAGCCAACTCATGGTGGGTAGACAGCCTTGGGTCACTCAGCAGGCCACGTGGCTTGTGAATGCAGCAGAAGTGAGCCAGCCAAGTGTCTTTGGGAGCATCTGTTCTTGGTGGACTGAATCCAGCCCCTGCACATTCCAGAACAATTCCTCTCACCTTCCCTCCCCTGTTTCCCCTGTGACCCTCTGCTCTCTCCTATTACCAAAGTAGATAAGTGTGAATAGCAAATTTTAAGATGCTTTCGGCAGAAGTTGAAAAGACGAATAATATCAAATGCTGGAATAGATGCCAAAATGTAACATCATCATTCATTTGGGGAATGTGTAACTTAGTGATGCCTTTTTTGAAAACAATCAAAATTGTTTTCAAATTTTAAGTGGACATGCCTTTTGACTGAGCAATTCCACTTTCAGGAATTATGCTTTTAAAAAATCCTTGCTGCCCTAACTGGTTTGGCTCAGTTGATAGAGCATTGGCCTGCAGACTGAAGGGTCCTGGGTTCGATTCCGGTCAAGGGCATATGCCCAGGTTGTGGGCTCAATCCCCAGTAGGGGGCATGCAGGAGGGAGCCGATCAATGATTCTTTCTCATCATTGATGTTTCTATCTCCCTCTCCCTTCCTTTCTGAAATCAATAAAAATATATTTTAAAATAAATAAAATAAATAAATATTTAAAAATCCTTTCTCATATGCACAGAAGAAGGATGTTAAAAGATCTCTATCATGACTTCTCATTGGATGAGAGTGAAAAACCTGAAACACTTAAATACCCACCAGTAGGGGAGCAATTTGTATAAATTATAACATATATACATTATGGTACACTATGAAGTCAATAAAACAAGAATTAAACCACAAATGATTTCCAAGACATGTTGGTACATGAAAAGGAGTAAATTGCAGAACAGTTAGAATGTGTGTATTCCTTGACATTTTTAAAAAGAAACATGTATATAAAAGGTATGTAAACATGTGAATACATAGAAAGGAAACTGGGAGGATCATCACACTAAGGACAATGGACAGAAGTGGTGATCATGTGGGGGTGAGAGGAAAGCGTTCATGGTCTCCTGGCTATATGAGGGTCCTAGGACAGTCAAATTCACAGAGGCAGACAGTGATCACCAGGGCTGCAGGGAGGAGCAAATGGGGAGTTAATGTTTCATGGGCACAGAGGTTCTGTTTGGGAAGATGAAAAAGTTCTAGAGACAGAAGGTGGTGATGGTCACCAAACAATGAGAATGTACTTAATGCCACAGGTTGTGTACTTAAAAAATGGTTAAAATAGTGAGTTTTATGTTATGTAAATGATAGCACAACTTTTAAATGTATTAATACAAACAATCCCATCAGATTTATTTCCAGTGGTTCATCTGAAGACCAGGGAGCACTCTTTTCTGGAGTAACTGCTCCTAATACCAGGTCGTCACTGAGGGAGTAACCTATCAACCTCCCACCCATCAGACTCCATAATGAGAATGTTTACAGGGTATTTACAGGATGAGCTTCAGTCCAAGTTCCCAACTCCAAGCCCTGCGAAATGATCTCCTTAAAAGACCCAACCTTCTAAACTCTCAATGTTCAGTGTTGTGAATGAAGGACAGACTCATAACTGTCATTTAAGAAAATAAAAAAAATAAAGGGCAGAAAGGCCACAATTTAGCCCTAGCCGGTTTGGCTCAGTGGATAGAGAATTGGCCTGAGAACTGAAAGGTCCCAGGTTCAATTCTGATCAAGGGCACATGCCCAGGTTGTGGGATCGATCTCCAGTGGGGGACTTGCAGGAGGCAGCCAATCCATGATTCTCTCTCATCATGGATGTTTCTATCTCTCTCTCCCTCTTCCTTCCTCTCTGAAATCAATAAAAATATATTTTTTAAAAAAAGAAAGGCCACAATTTAGCTCAGTTCTTAAATGCTCCTCCTTGGAACCATTAGCTAAGCCTTCTTATTTTATTTTTTTATTGTTTAAAGTATTACAAATAGTAGTACATATGTCTCCTTTTTCCTCCATTGACCTCCCCCTGGCCTCCCCCACCCCCCGGCACATGCCCTCACCCTCCTAGTATCTGTGTCCATTGGTTAGAGTGTACATTAAATGGACAGCAGGCTGAGCAGTGGCTGGTTTTCTCTGTGAGCTGGCTTCTTGGAGAGAAAGCCCTACTAACAGCAAGTTAGTGGTGCAAATAAGACTAGAATTAAGCTACCTTGTGCCCACACACGTCATGTTTTGGCATCTGCACATCATTGCTCGAAGCCCATTGAACAAAGCAGCATTGATTACATCCAGCCAGACCACTTTGCAGAGAAACCAAACAAATACAAACAAACCCACGTCTCGTAATGTTTCATTGCTCTTCTACAGGCATCTGTCAGAAAGAAAGAGAGGAGACGTTTATGCTGGGACAGGAAATCAGGTCAAAGGTGGAGGGAGGAAAGGCTCCAGTACTTAAGAAGAACCCAGGGCAGGAAGGCAAATGTCACTGATAGAAAGTCCATCATTGCCACGGGTAACCAAATATGCTCAGCCTTTGATTTTTACAGGCAGGTGATTTATGAGTCATGACAAAACAGAAGGGACATACCTTGAGCAAATGCCCATTTAGAAGAGGGGATAAAACCCTGGTGTTTACTCTCAGTCCTGTTAATATCTCAAATGAATACTAATCAGAGATGTTGATTGAAAACGAGAATGATGCCATTCTTCCGCTGTATCGCGTGTCATCTGAATGACCTTGCACTTGAAAACAGCAAGGCAAGAATTTATTCAGTCTCCAGGAAATTGTGGAAGTTGAAATTTGCAAAGTCAAACTACACAAGCACCCTTGAAAAATAAAAAAAAAATAAAAAAATCCTGAGGAAGAAGCAAAAACTAACATTTGGCAGGAAAAGGGGGCGCAGGCTTAATTTTCTTAAAAAGCTTGATATTGCTTTCACACCACGACACAGCAGCAGGAAAATCGCATTTTCTGGTGACTGTGACTGCAGGGCTAACCTCCCCCCAGAGCCCAGTCTGGCTGAATCACAGTACTTGGAGTTTGGAGGGCCTTGGTGTGTCCCCTCCCTGCCTCCTACTTACTGCAAGAATGCCCTCAGCCCTGCCAGAGCCTCGGAGCTCACACTTACTCTTTCACATGCTGCACCCCTTCCCCAAGAGCCCAGAGCCGAGATGAGATTCTCTCCGGCCCCTGGCCCTGCACAGGCCCTGAACCAGCACCAGTCCCCCCTGTCGCTGCTACTGCTTTCCAGGACAGCTCTCACTTCCTTCTCAAACTCTCCTGCAGGTGAAACATCTGGTCCTTCGGTGAAGTGACTTTTCCAAACACTAGACCCTGCCCGATATCCTGGTCAACACTTCCATCCTCTTTAGCCCAAGAGTTTCTTTGAAGCAAAATCTTGAAAAAGCAAATGCCTCCTATACCCCCACTAATACCACTCTAAGCTGTTAATGATCAATTACCCTGGGTATGTAGGAAAGCAGAGACTTTGAAGAGAAAGGTTAAAGCGGAAAGGGAGAGGAATACAGGCAGTCCTCCGGTTATGTCGGACTCGACGTACGTCGTTTTGTGGTTACGTAGCCATCTCCAATTTATTTATTAAAAAAAAAAAAAGTGCCGTCATTTCAATGTATGTACGTATGTGCTTTATGTTTTTTATTATTTATTTACCACAAGTAAAGGTCAGGAATTTTTATCTTTCTTTTAAATTTTTTTTACTGTGTCACTTCATTACTGCTGTGTATGTGCTCCATGTGAGTGACATAGGTGCTTATGGAGGTGGGTTCCGACTTACGGCGAAAATTGCCTTACATTGCGCTGTAGGAACG
The DNA here is from genome assembly GCF_951640355.1 of Cnephaeus nilssonii. Lineage (NCBI taxonomy): Eukaryota > Metazoa > Chordata > Mammalia > Chiroptera > Vespertilionidae > Cnephaeus > Cnephaeus nilssonii. The sequence continues at coordinate 22,865,598 of NC_137081.1, read as the reverse complement.
GATCTCTGACGTAACCCGAGGACCTACTATAAAGTATTGAACCAGGAGGGAGAAACAGTGAGAACAAACACCAAAAAATCAGAAGGAGGAATGACAGGAAATATCTTAGCGTTCATCACAATTCTACCCAAGTGGATGTGGTGCATGCGTGTGCACCAACACACCCATGCGTGCACGCATGCAGACCCCACACTTACTAAGTAGCCCAGACAAGCAGCCAACTAGCTCAGTGTACCCCCTGATGCCTTCCTTCTGACCATTAATGGGTCCTATATTTTCTCCCTTAAGCTTAATCACTTACCCATCATCTTTTTTTCTAAATGGACTTAGAGACAGTGTTTGGGTAAAGACCTTCAATCTCTTTACAAGCAGCCCAATAAAGATAAGTGGAAATATCAAAATTCTCAGTGAACTAAAACCTCAGACTGCAGAGGTTTCTCACATAAAATACTTTCTAATGCTGACCAGGAGCCAGATGGAATAACCTAATAAAAGTTAAAACCAGGGCAGGCAGAGCTATAATGCATATGGCAAAGTGAGCTATTCTGATATGGAAATTTCCTTTGTAGAAGTGAATAGGTTCTGTAGGCATTTTCCAGACTTTAATCTCTCTGCTTGATTTTTCAACTCAAAGTCTCCATCATCAACCCCCTCCCTAATCACAAATCTGTCCTTTCACCCACGAAATCAGCTAATTTTTCAAGTCTTTTGTTTTAAGGTTATTAGGAAAAAACAAAGCCTTCTTCTGACTGCAAATGTCAAACTCAATTCCATCATTTATTTACCTTTTGTCTAATGTAATTAAAACAGGAACCACTTTTCCCTTGCATGCTGATAAGTCCTAAATATTACATCATTTCAACTGGTTCTCTTATATTGAATTAAGGAGCACAATACCCCTCCTCAAACAAGTGGAGATAAGGAGAATGGAAGAGGGAATATTGGAAAGGGTAGTAGAAGAAAGTGAGATATGCATTACTCAGTCATCTCCTTTAGTTAAGAAAATTATGAAAGTTTTAATTGCATATCAACTTTACAAAGCACTTTCATGCAAATGATATTGAGTCTCAGGACACACTGCAGAGTAAGCAGGGGAGTAGTCATTGTCTCCATTTTACACACAGAAAATTGAGGATCAGAGAAGTCAAGGAATTTGTCCCAAGTCATGATGACTGCCAGACACAAACACATAGTCCAGTCTGTATTTGAGTCCCAACTGTCACTCTTTTTGAAAGACTAGTCTGCCTGGTTCTGGATTTCTTGCAAAATTGGAGGTTCTAGGAATTTTGGTTATGCCAAATCTCCTGGCTGTGTCCCTCTCCTGTCTTTGGATCCCTTGCCTACCCAATGCCAACACCAATATCATCAATACCTATCTGATTATGGTTCTCCACTCACCTCTTCAGCCAGCCCTCATAAGGGCAAGTAACCTGACAAATCAGCTCCTAATTAAGCTCAAAGAACTTAACTTGTGGACAAGGTCCACAACTAGTTAGTGGTAGCACTAGGACTTGAACCCAAAACAGGGTTTAATCCCAGGTCTTACTAGGCATAGTGAAGTATACATTCCCAGAAATGCCTCATGACACCACTTGGGAAATTACATTCTCTGCATGCATCATATTAGATGGGAGTCAGGAAACACATCTTTAAAGATTCCCCAGACAGAAGTCATTTTGCATTTGGAGTGGTCCTGTCACAGGTGAAAAGGGCACCCTTTCCAATCATTCCAGATTCCAGGTAGACCTCCAGGTTCTGGATTTACCCAGAACCTACCTCAGAGCCTCAACGTGAACCGAGTAACTGATGCCTCTCTTCCCACACCTACTACCCTGCCTCTCAGATTCATAGTCAGCAAGTACAGCCCTGGCATGCCCCTAACTCTGTTTCTGCTCAAATCTTCAAAAATGCGCATATAAGGGAAATTAACCTTCACCCAATACTTAGAGCTATACCCTCAACAAAATGGAGAGAACATTCTAGATTATTCTATGAAAACCTCTGATTCTGGTTAACATTTTGTTAAGCAGAGATACATGTCAAGCCCTGGTGCATGGTTATAACTCAATGATGGTAATGATGGTGCCAATCACCCCTTCCTGAGCTTTATCTCCATGTCACACCCTGTGGTAGTCCCTTTAGTAATATTAGTAATATTATCTTCTTCAGTTCTCATTAACCCTGGGAGGTATATGTTATTATTCCCATTGCAGGTGAGAAAACTGGGGTCTATACTGAATAAGAAATTTGCCCATGGATAAGTAGGGGTCCAGCCAGGATTCAATTAAAAGTTCTGAGCTCCTAACTGGGCATGATCATTAACACGGGTCTGGGCACTGAGAAAAACTCAAATGCTTCAGAGTGGCTGGAACAAAACACAAATATGCAAGTACTTATTTCCACCACCCACGCAACACCGTGATGCTGGATCCTGGCAAACAAACAGACACTGAAAACAAGCCCCTTTTCAGAGTAGTTTCTGTTCTGGGGCCAATTGTAAATACCATATAACCAGACTTTCTCTGTGTATTTTTGGAACTTTCTCAGGCATAACAGGAATGAAAACACATCCACTGTAAGGGGAAATGGAGATGAAGTGTGGAAGAAATGCTTAGCAAGCAGTGCTGGTGTGCAGGTGGGGGTGTGGGGGAGAGGGGAAGCTGGGCTCCTCCTTCCCTGTTTTAGGTAGAGTGGAACCCACCCATCAGACTTGGCCATTTCCCTGAGCTCCTTCTCTAGCTTTTGTGTCTAAACCTTTCTAAATCCATCTCCTTCTGTGTCAATTCATTCTGTCCTCTCTCATCTGTGCTCTTTTTCCTCTTGACCAATAGAGTCAATGTATTGGAAGGACACACAGATGGGAGGGTACCCAGAAGAGGGAGAGTAGAATGCACAAAGTCAAGTTATGGTGCTTTTCAGTTCCTTTGCTCCTCAAATTAGGCAGTAGGAGGAGACAATCCACTGGCCTAGGAATTAGTAGCTCTGGATTCTAATCCTGACCAACTAAGTGTGTGACCTTGAGCCTCTATATGTTTGACTATAAAATGGGAAGAAACAGAACTCTCTCCCAAGTTCCTTCTCAATTTTAAACCCTAGAATTTCTGTAGCTGGAAATAGCACTACAGAATAATGGTATTACAAAATAATAGTATCAATATTTAATAGTATCACAAAATAATGACAATAATAATAGTATTACAAAATAATTCATCTACTAGCTGATGCAGTGACTCCTAGGTGAGACCCGAAGCCTCTTAGCTGCCCTCCAAGTGAATTTCTGATTGGTTACTTGTTTATTGCTCATTGTAAATTCAGGCCTGATAATCTAGACCTCCCAAAGTAGATATTTTTGTCTAAATAACTCACTTAATCAAATGAATCCAATAGTTGCCCAACTTCTGCTCTGAGCGGCAGCGACACATCTAAAGCTGAGGCTCCTTTCTAATTTGAGAAGGGTTTCCAGGCAACAGTGTGAGTGATCTTTTCCACTCGGTGTGCTTTGGCTGTACATTATTTCCACACTAATGTTGATTTTGTCAGACTTCTCAGGAAAAGAGACACTTAAAGACAAATAAGAGTAAATTTTAAATGCTAGACATTTATTTTATTTTCAATCCATCTTCAAGGTGAATGCTTCTTATTATGGGACGGACAGGTCTTCTCATTTTAAGAGCTTATCACCAGTCCAGGGCAAAGTTACAATCTGTTAACAAAGAACTATTGTAATCAAAGGAATCTAACAGAAGGGTTTCTATTGCTGCTTGCCTGGGAAAGAAAGTTTTTCTTTCCCTAACTAGTTATTAAAGTACTTATGTTTAAATCGAGGATATTTCAGTGACATCAGACTACGGACCAACCCCAGGCCTTTATGAAAACTTAAATTACTAGAAAACGTTCTGTCAACTTTCAATTTTTGTGTTTTCTATTTTCTTATATACCTTGCAACATTCTCTTAGTGGCTTGTCTTGATTCAGTTAGCCAAAGGAGCTTTTATTTTCTTTCTCTTTTTTTTTCTTTCCTTTTTTTTTTTTTTTGTTGTTGTTGTTAAAGAAGGAACATAAGAACAATGCTATTCTTTGAACTTAGTTGAAGGTAGCTATTTAGAATTTTCTAAATTAGATAGACTGGCCATTTCAGTTCTATTGAGCGCACTCATCTGATAAGTCTTTGATGCATATCTCTACTGGCTTGTGGTAAGAGCAAAAATTAAAGGCAGGTGGGGAAAGCAAGCCGCGCGCCTATGAGGCAAATCTAGAACATGTTATAACATTGTTATTATTGGCTGGGGTCAGGGCTCCGCATCCTTCTCCCGCATCAGGAGTCCAGGTTTGTTTGGCTACACAGAAGGAGGCCCTTATTGGACTCATATTGGGCGACCGTGGGAGAGAAAGTGGCCGGAGCTGCTACCAGGCAAGAAAAGAGTGTATCCTGGTGGCCGGGAAAGAATGTAGCGGAGGGAGGTGTGGCTCATGGCTTTGTAAGGTGATGACTTTCCATACATTTTAAAAACATAAAAGCCATTATTATTGGTGTTTAACATCCCACTTTGGAAGTCAGAATAATGATTTCCCTACTATTTGGGAGATTCATAAAGTCAGATTCCAAGACTAAAAGGTGACTTTAGAAATTCCAAATGTGATGAAGATCAGAGGTTTATGTATTTGTTCCCTTCCTCCTCCTCCTTTCCTGGTACTGAGTGGCTGGGAAAAAGAAAAAGAAAAAGAAAAAGGGTGCAGAAAGAGGGAGGGGTAGCAAGTTTGGACAGCCAGCTTTCTTCCCCCTCTTGGTCACCCAAGAGGCAGCAGCATCTACACTGGCTGACTTGAAATTTCTGTTCTCTGTATATGAACACCCCCCCCCCACCGCCTCATTTTCCTTTTTAGATTTAGCCATATTTCGTAGTCAGCAGACTTTACCACTCAAACAAGACATTGTAAGAACTCAAGCAGGCTCAATTCACACTTTAAAACTCTCGGGCACACCCTGGGGAGGAAAGTTTGGCTTCTCTGTCAAAGTCAAGGTACAGTAGTTTTGCATACAGCAAAAGGATAAGGAGAATTTGTTTCACTTACTGCATGCCTGAACTATTTGTGCATAACTGGCAGGCATCTGAAAAACACCAAAAAAGTATGTGTCAGAGCCCTGTGCAATGTGCTGACAAAGCCCTGCTGGCTTTCTGGAAGCAACTACCCCTTGCTTGTTGAGTCATTCCAGTTCTAGGAGGCATTAGCCAACACCCCAGTGCTGGAGGCTGCCCAGGGGATGCTGTATTGAGAACAGCCTAGGACACTTGTAGCTGGGCATTTGGCTGTGAGCTCCACAATGTCACCAAGTACTCTCTATGCCCAGAAACTTGACATTGAGTGATCTCTCTGGTATGCATGCCAAGCTGAGACCCACTGTGTGAAATCCTGGAGACAGCATGGCTCTCTCCTTCTTTGGACTTCATCCCCACGTTATATTTGACTTTTGCTGCTGCTCAGCCCACCCAGGAGCCACAGAAGTTTGCATGGGACAGGATGAGATGCTCACATGCACGTATGTCCCTTATTAGAAGGAACTCCACCTTTCTCTCTGGTCACATGCAACCCTTGGGATCTAAGCTCCACTTTCACAACACCTTCCATATCCTTCCCTTCTGACCCATTTTCTTTTCTTTTCTCCAAATTCCTACCATACGAGTAATAGCTAACCTTCACTGAATGCTCACCTCATATGGGGGCTTTATGTGGGTTAACTCAGTTAACCCTGTCGTGATCCCCATTTTAATGATGAGGAAATTGAGACTAGAGTGTTAGCAGCCAGCCCAAGATCACAAATGTAAAAAATAAATAAATAAATAAGATTTGAAGGCAAACTTTTGAACTACCCAAACTTACACCCACAAACCATTACATTATCTTTTCCCATTGTTGAGATATTGATCACATCAGGGTTGCCCTTAATATTTACTTAAAGCCTGAGTAAAAATAAAGGGTGGGGAGTGCAGAGTGGCACTAATTTGGGGGAGGGTGGGGTTAGGAAGAGATTGAAGAGAGACTTTTCCGTGTTGGTCCAATGAAGCACAGATGTAGTGGCAACAGTCACATTTGAAAAAAGCTTCATCTGTTCCCCCCAAAACATTTGAAAGTGTGGGAAATTCAGTTGGTAGCTATATGACTACTTAGTTTATTTTGGTTTCTGTGTGCTTTGTGTTTTGTTTGTTCATTCTGTTTTTGGGTTTTTCCCCTTGAGAGGTTTTGATGTTTTAGCCTGCAGGACTCATAGTCCTTAAAATGTTTTTGCCCTAAAATTTCCTACCTGGGACTGGTGGATTTGCCCAGGGAACCGCCCACAAGCCCCCAGCATCCAATGGGAGATAGGCTGGTCAATTAGTCTCCTGGGGAAGGGACTATATTTTCAAAATATGGAAACAGAATTTCAGACCTGGAAAAATTTTAAAGATTATTCAGTGGAGACCACAACTGTTATAGATTAGAGACATGGGGAGACCTGCCAGCACTGAGAACCCTGACTCCTAGTCCAGGTTCTGGAAAGAACCCACCAGTGTTTCCTAAAGGTCATTTATTTGTCTACTCCTTCAAAACAGTCTCTCCTTTCTGCCTCACCTTTCTCTCTGTGCTATTACTATATTAACATTTCTCTTTAAATCAACTCAGGTTTTTACTCAAATTTATTCAGGAAGCAAACTTGCGTCAGTACTGTAAGTGAAAGATCAATTGCTAGAAAAAGATCTCAAACCTCCCTGTCTGAATTTCATGAAACTTAGAGACCCTGTGGTTTTAGATAAGGAGAGACACTGCTAAACCGTCCGCTGCCTGGGGCTCTCAGCCTGGGGCCTGCTCTCTGCTTGTGGAAAGGTGAGACTGGCAAGTGTCAGGGAGATATTAGAGCCATACCACTGGTCAACTGAGACTTGTCTTGATTCATCTGAGGATTTAAAAGAAAATTGAAAAGGAAGTATAACTTAAAATATAATTTAAAGGCCATCCCACCTGCTGCTCTCTCCCGCCCACCAGGGGGGCCCATTCTTTGGTTACGGATACCTACACTGTGGTTGAGCAGATTCCACTGTCCTCCTGCCCCAGGCCACGATTTCATGTCTCCCTCTTGGTTATTCCTGTTTGTGCTGTGCAGAGACACACCAAACCCTGTCACACAATGGAATTGCCAATGGTCACCCCTTTCCAGCCAGAAGCATGAATATAGAGGCAGGTTATTCTTTTCCTTTCTTTCCCTGGTGATGGCTATCATGCTCCAAAGCAATGACATGTACACGGGCCAGAGGTCTTAAATCATTCCTCTGCTCAGACACCTTACATGTCTCCTGCCACCTATAAAACACAGTACAAATCCCTTAGTCCAGCACTTAAGGCCTCTTCCACCTGACCCTAACATACTTTTAAAGAATCAAAGTCCCTCAGAGTTAGAAAGGAGAGACCCTGTGGTTTTAGATAAGGAGAGGCACTGTTCTCTCACTCCAATGGAGTCTCTAGCCAGCCGTCCATTATGTCAGAATCCACCAGAGGCTGCGGCTCTCTTGGCTGCCCATTACAATCACCTGGGGAGCCTTGAACACTCCCAATGCCTATCTACACCCAAGACTAACTGAATCAGAATCTCTAGAGATGGGAACCAAGGCATCGCCAGTTTTAAAAGCTCCCCGGTGATTTCAAAGCACAGCCAAGAGAACCACTATGCTTGGGCCACACTTCATACCTATGGAAATGTGATCTCCAGGGGTGGGATCCAGGAATCTGTATTTTAAATAAACACTCAGGGGATTGTAATGTGAAGCCAGGACTAGTCTAACTTTAATCATCACACAAGAAACAGAAGCCCTGAGTAGATCACAGAGCCTACAGGAAAATCTAGTCTATGGCAGAACTAAATACAGACTCCATATGACCAGATGCCCAATGTTCTTCCCATGATGTGCTGCTGCTTTCTAACCTTTTCTCACTCCAACTTTCATAGATACCTTTTTCTCCAGCCGAGCCCCTCTGCCCAATGACACCGAAATATTCTGGCTTTTGTCATGTTAGTGCTGCCACTTGGAATAGCTATGCCATTCGTTTCATTTAAGTCCTTGGCTTTAAGGCCATTGCCAATTCCTGCATATGCTTTCTTAGCTGCCACTCCACCTCTCCCGCTCTCCACCCCTGTAGCACTTATGGTCACGGTTTAGCACTGAGTTATTCCCTAATAATGCAGGAGAGAAACTCCCAGAGGTCATAGACTATGGCTTATGTTCTTCTCATACCCGCCCAGTGCCCGCAGAGTGAGCACTCCGAAAGCTCATCCATGCCCAGACAGCAAGCCTCAAGGCTCGTTCAAGTATACCTGTTGAAAATCACCTTTTGGGCCCATTTTAAAATCCTGTTGCAAGGAGGAAAAAAAAAGAAATTTCCATGTTTCTTTTTCTTTTCTATTTCATTTTTTAATGGCCTTGAGGTTTATGTCACTTGCAATCAAGGGGTAATGAATGTGATGCCTAGAATACTTAACTTTTCAAGAGACCAGCATGGCATTGCATAGATATTGTGCATGCCCCCTTTGCTGTGCTGTCTTTCAGCAAATGGCAGTGGCTTTTCAGAATAATAGATGATCCTGGGCTATAGCACCACCTGCACGGGTACTACTAGAAACTACTCAGTCTTAGAAATAAACAGAAAAATCCCCTAATGCCCCAGGGAATAAAGGGAAATACAAATGTGGCAGTTCTCATCATTTGCCTCTTCCACTCAAGTGACGGCCTTAACTCTAACAACACCAACACTTTCAAACTGGAAGTTCAGCTTAAGATTTCTCATTAAGGAAATTCTCAGTTGCTAATTGGTTTTACTAAGTTGCACACATATATCTGTAGTGCAAACAAGTAGCCAAGATATAAATTACCTCGTTAGTGATTAGCTCTCGTGAAAATGCAAAATAGTGCAGTCGCTTTGGAAAACAATCTAGCAGTTCCTCAAAAGGTTAACCAGAGTGTTACCATGTGACCCAGCAATTCCCTTCCCAGGTCTACATCCAAGAGAAATGAAAACATGTGCCCACACAAAAACATATACATAAGTATTCACAGAAGCATTATTCATAACAGCTAAAAAGTAGAAACAACCCAAATGTCCATCAACTGATGAATCAATAAATAAAATGTGGTATATCCTGCCCTAACCAGTTTGGCTCAGTGGATAGAGCGTCAGCTTGCAGACTCAAGGGTCCCAGGTTCGATTCCGGTCAAGGGCATGTACCTTGGTTTCAGGCACATCTCCAGTGGGGGGTGTGTAGGAGGCAGCTGATCGATGTTTCTGTACACATCGAAGTTTCTAACTCTCTATCCCTCTCCCTTCCTATCTGGAAAAAATCAATAAAATATATATTTTTTTAAAATGTGGTATATCTTTACAATAGAACATTATCTATATATATAAAAGGCTAATATGCTAAGTGTTGGTCCAACCGGTATCTATGACGTGCACTGACCACCAGGGGGCAGATGCTCAATGCAGGAGCTGCCGAGCTGCAGTGACTTGACAGCAGCAGTTCTCAGGTGACACTCCCTGAAACCAGAGAGGAAGGAGCCAGATTCCTTGCTGGGCCGTGCGATTCCACCTTTGGCCGTGGGTTATGTTGTTTCTGGGGGCACTGTCAGTCCTGAATATGGTTTACTGCACACCTGCGTTTGCATTCCACACCCTGTATGACAGCAACTTTGCAGAGTGCCCTCTCGCACTCTGGGACCCCGCTCACTTCGCAGATGCCCTTCAAGACACAGCGCCACCCCAGGTGCAGCCGGCTGGGGAAGGACCACGGGAGGTTGGCTCCAGGGCATGTCTGGCCCCTCTCACCCAGTCCCACCCCACGGCCACCTTCTATTTAATTTCCTTTCAATGTGCATAAATCCATGCACTGGGTCACTAGTTCAGTCATAAAAATGAATGAAGTACTGATACATGCTACAACAGAGATGAACCTTGAATACATTATGCTAGTGAAAGAAGCCAGTCACAAAAGATTACATGTTGTATGATTCAGTTAATCTGAAATAGGCAAGGCAGAAAGTAGATTAGTGGTTGCCTAGTGCTAAAGGGCAGAGAGGCATTGGGGAGAAGTAGAAAGTGACTGCTAACGAATATGGGACTTCTTTTTCAAGAGATGAAAATGTTTTCAAATTGATTGTAGTTATGGTTGCACATCTGAATAAAAACCACTGAATTGTGCCCTTTAAATGAATGAATTAAAAGGTATATAAGTTATATCTTAATAAAGCTGTTACATAAACATAGTTTTACAAAAAGAGATCAAGGGTTCCAGTTCATCTGTCTGCCACTTACTAGTGGTGTAATCTTGAACAAATTGTTTAAGTCCCTAAGCTTCAGTTTCCTCATCTGTGAAAGGGACTTGGATTGTTGTAAGGATTTAATAAGATAATACATATGGAGGGTTTACGCCAACACTTTCAAACTCAGACTTCAAATTTGAGATTTCTCATTAAGAAAATATTGTTTCTAAATGGTTTTGCCAGTTTTGCTCAGTTGCATGGATATTTTTAGTGCCAACAAGTGACCAAAATAAGAACTCAATACATGTTAGCTGCGTTATCTATTATTTCCGAATCCCTAAAGGAAAAGTATATATCTGGGAGCCTCCTCCATGAACCCAACTGAATTCTATATAAGTGGAAGAAATCACATCAGAAAAGTGACTCAGATATAAGAGGAATCTTCTCTAGAATCATCCTTTCCCTTTCCCCTTCAGTCAGACCCCACTCTCTCCTTGCCTCCAATACCCAACTCCAATGTGAAAAAGGACTTAAAATATATTTTCCCCTCTCTGCATAATTTCCATTTTGTAAACTGCCATTTCAGCTGCTGCGGCAATGTTCCAGAAGTTCTGGAGACTTGGAAGAACTAACCAAGAGAAGAAAAGTGTATTTAATTAAGGCAATGGGTGAAAGGCAAATGGAAGAATGCTTACCTGCTGGGCACACCTCACACATCTTCCCAGGCTCAGAAAAATTCCATTCTGAAGGGCACCGAAGCTATTACTACCTAGAGCAGCCAGCCAGTGAGAAATTATGCTCTGGGTTTCAGCTCAGCCAACTTTCATTACTGCTGAGAAATATCACCATATAATTCAACCCAGCTCAAGTCTCACCTCCTCTCTCAAGACATCTGACCATCCAGTCCCCAGAAATTACTCCCACCATTGAATTCCTGTAGGATTAATGCGATAACATATGAAATCACCTAGGACTGAGGCCCAGCACATTAGTGACTGCTCTAAAAACCATCACCTAGCCATCCTGTAACACTTATTATTGGCACTGGTCCTTTGGCTCCCAGAAGTCTCCCACCCTGTGTTGTCATTTATCTTTTTTCATAGCCATGTTCCATCTCCCAAAACCCAACTGTAAGGCCAGGGAGGACAGGGACCTTATGGTATACTTCCTCATTTCCTGGCATCATGAGGTCCTCTGTAATAAGGTACTCAATAACCCATTTGTTTATGGTGATAATCCCCATCCCTTCCTCTTTTTGCAGAATAATGTCTGTGACTATGTGGGGGAAAAGTAGTACTATAATATTCTTCAATGTAAAGGCCTGTTTTGCCATTGAGATTTCTAATCAAAACTGCACAAATAGATGGGATGATTAAATTTTGAAACAGCAGGAGTAGAACAAAGTTGTGCTTAAATAAAGGACCGAATCTACTCAAGGAAAGCTATAGCTAACTTACTTGACCCAAACCTCTCCCAGCTTCCATCCAGTTGCCATTATGAATACAGGACAGGGATGAATCTCTAAGGGGCTGGGGTAGGAAGCATTGTAGAGGTATAGCCAGAGGTAGGTATGGAGTCTGAAAGAAAGGAATTTGCATCCAAGTCCTACCTTGCTGTAGTTGGACGTGTTACAGAACAACCCTGAGCTTCAATTCCCTTGCCAGGCACTTGAGGGATAATAAAAGCTATGTCTTAGTATCATTGTGAAATGAAAGGCACAATAAATGTCAATTACAATTACTGTAATACTTTAATCAGGTGGTGTTTTTTTTCTCAGTCATTTATTAACTGAGTTATCTGGGATAAGTTGTAGCTTCCTTACCTGTAAAATGGGAATAATAATTTCTAGTTTTGTGCCTGTGACAAAGTCTACTAGCTATTCATCAAACATTCCATTCATTTCCTTGTCTTTCTGAATCATCCACTAAGCTACATTTGCCAGCCATCCTTGAAGTCAAGGATGTCCATGAGACTCAGTTCTAGTCAATGAAGTGGGTAGAAAAAATGATCATGTGTAACTTTGAAACCAGAATCATAAAACCTCCCATACTGATTTCCTCATGCCCTTCTCACTCACTCCTTCTAGAAGTTGGCATTAAAGACAAACTGGGCGGCGGGGAGAGAGGGGCGGGGAGGGAGAGGCGCAAACTGGAAAGCCACATGTTGTAAAAGGCAGAGCTTCCAACAGCCTGGATCCCTGAATCTCTGCATGGAGCAGAGGTCCATTCCTTCCATTCACCCCCAGCCTTGACACTACTGTCCTGAAACCAAACTAGGTTGTTTTTGTAAAGGAAAAAATAATCTATTGCACTAAGTCACTTAAATTTGCAGGATTATTTGTTATAGTTGCTTAACACTAATCCTGACTAATACTTGTCCATATATGCAGACTGTCCCTAACTCGACAATGGTTGACTTACAATTTTTCAACTTTATGATGATGTGAAAATATACATATTCAGTAAAAACCATACATGAATTTGGACCTTTTCCCAGGCTAGCAATATGCAATATGATACTCCCTCAAGCTTCTGGGCAGTAGCAGTGAGATTACTATGCCCAACATAGGCTAATGTAATGGTTCTGAGCACGTTTAAGGTAGGCTAGGCTAAGCCATGAACTTTTGTTGATTAGGTGTATTAAATGCATTTTCAATTTAAGATATTCTCAAAACTTATGATAGACTTATTAGGATATAACCCCATCTTAAGTCAAGGAGCATCTGTATAGGCTTTTGATAAAGATGAAGTAATCCTCCAATATAATAAAAGGCCAATATGCATATTGACCAAACGACTGAATGACCAGTGCTGTGATGTGCACTGACCACCAGGGGGCAGACACTCAATGCAGGAGCTGGCCCCTGGTGGTCAGTGCACTCCCACAGGGGGGAGCATCACTCAGCCTGAAGCCCGGCTCATGGCTGCCAAGCACAGCAGCGGTGGTGGGGGCCTCTCCTACCTCTGCAGCAGCACTAAGGACCCCTTGGGGGATGTCCACCTGCCGGCTTAGTGCACCAGGCCTCTCATATATATATATATAAAACTCCTGAGTCACAATAGCTCAATAATGGTTCATTCCTTTCCATTCATGGGCCTGCTACACATCTGCAAGAAATTCTTAAATGTACAGATTGGGACTAACTCTGTAAGCTTATCAGGCAACATTATGGAGGGAAATCTGACCACTTACAACTTTAAATCACTCTGATCTCAGATATGATGCTTGCTTTGAAAATTAACTTGAAGCTGAGAGAGGTAGAGATTCTGGAACAGAGACACCTCCCCACTCAGTGGACAGCAGGCCCTTTCAAGTTTCCAGAGCAGGTCACACTTCCCTGTAATTTACTATGGGCTTCATCATCATATAAATACATCTTTTTTTTTTTTCTTACTAGGACCAATTTGGGACTATTTCTTTTTTAAGTATCATTTATAAAATATTTGTTGGTACGTTATATAAAATCCCATCGAGTTCTACAGCCACAGAGACAAAATTTTATAACTACCACTTTTACTTTAGCAGTAGGAAGTCTGCGCCCAGGATGGGCGGTTGAGTTAATAGAGATGGAGACAAGCTAGGGATAAAGCCAGCATCATGAACACAGAACACGATGGGTAAAGCAGGAAATTATGGTCAGTTTTTCCAGGCAGTAACAATGAAACCGATTTGAAGAAAATAATGATATTAGCCATTGCTAATTAATGAGAAAATAATTTAAAATAGACTGGACTGGCATTTCTGGGAAGTGTGGGGAAGGCCAGAAGCTCAATTTGGACACAACTGAGAAGTGCTTCCCTGCCACATCTCCTGCCACGGGCACACTTGGGCTGCTGTGGCCTGTGACAGGAAGTGGTCAGAGAAGCACATGAACATACTGAGTGGCCCTGGTCGAGGTGGCATCCAGACAAGTGGGCATACCAGGCAGCCCAACAGTCTGGCATCCCTGCAGACTGATATTCTAGAGGGTAGAAGAGGCATTGGATGGAAAGACAGGTTTTATTTTCGAAGTTCCACTTGGGGCTGCTAGATACTTCTCTGATTACTTGCAATAACCTGAATTAACTGACATGCTATTTCCAACTTTTCCAGTGATGTCTTAACGCCTCTGAGCTATTGCCCAGCAGGCCTGCCCCTTAATTGGGCTCTTCTGAGTGATCTCCTCTTTTGAGGTAATGCCAGGGAGCAAACTGGCAAGCCAGAAACTCCCCCTCATTTAAATCCATCCCTCCCTCCTCTCTCCCACCTGGAATCACATTCCATGTTTCTAATGATTCACATTGGGAAAGGAAGAATGATAAGGCAGAAAGAAAGAAAATCTGCATGATTGGGCAACAAGTATTTCCAACAGAAGTGTCTATTAAATTAATACACAATCTCATGAGAACACTAAAGCAATTCAATATTGAACTGAGAAAAGGACAAGGAAATGTTTTACAGATGAGGCAACCTGCCTCTGGGAGCTTTCTTTAGTATGTCTGTTGTTTTTATTCTATTTCTACTCTTCAGCCTTCCTGCTGGACTTTCTTTTTCTCAGATAGCATGTATATGCCATGTGTATATGCATGTGTACATGTGTTCATGTGTGCATCTGAATTGTAGCTTGCAAAACTGATCTTCAACTAGGATAATTCAATTTCCATTTTCCTGGACTATGAAAACCATGAATTCTTATTCCAGGGTTTTTATATCAAGGCTAAATTATGTTGATAGAATGAAAAATAATAATATATTTTTCAGGTATTTATATGTGATTGGAAATTCTCAAATTGTACAGAATCATCGTAGAAAAAAAGCACTTTTGTCACAAAACACAAAGACCCCAGAGGTGGAAACACCTTTAATTTAGAAAACTCACAATGTCTAGACCTCTTCTGTAATTTACAATAACTTGGTTCATACTATGCAGTCCTTCAGTATTGCAAAACTAAATGGAACTGAAAATATACATGTAATTAATAAAATTTAATTCTTTAGCCTTCCTTTCCCTCAAAAAATAAATTACCTGACCTTCAAAACATGCCTGCGTCTAACTTCGTTAAGGGTTGCTTTTGTGTTTTCCTTTGGTAGAAGACTGATGGTTTAGTCCAAGCTGTCACTCAAAGCCTCCAGGTTAAAAGGTCTCCATTTATTTATCTTGGGTGCTCATATTAACCAGTTAAATGGTTGACTAGCAGTCAATGACTGAGAAAAACAGACATCTGAGAACTAAAACAGTTGGTACTTGAAAAATTACAGAAGTTCTTTGGTGGAGTTTATTATTCAGTAATTATTGACTAAGCATAAGAAGTTGTATATTTTCCTAGCTTTGAAAATAATAAATCATTCCAAAGCTCCACACCTCATTCTAAATAGTTGGTAGAAATTGCTCTGCAGACCTAACAAAACCAGAGGCTTCGAGGAGCTTTTATTTTCCAACTGCTGACATCCTAGAGATGTGAGACTCTGGAACATGACCCGCCCTCCCCTCAAACACACACATGAGGTAATAGCAAAGCCAGAATGGAAGATTGGTCTTGATGGTGGTAAGTCATGGTGACTCTATGGATAAGGGAAGGGTTTTCTACACTTTAATGAGGCCAGAATCCACCTTTACAAGCAAAGCAAATTCACCAGCTGTCTTCCCAGCAGGGTCACCTTCCCAGTTTCCTCACATCTGTCAATAACACCACTGGTGTCTCAAGCAAGAAATCCGTCATCATCAGCCCCTCTCTGGCAGCCAGCCCCTATTTGCAACCTGTGACCAAGCCTGTCATCTCCACTCAGAGCCTCTCAATTCGCCCCTCGCTTCCACAGGGAAAGGTTTTGTAAGCCTCCTAAGTACAAGGTAATGCTGTGGTTGGAATATCTTGCCCTGTATTGCCACCCTAGCTCCAGCCTTCACTACTTCCCAGCACACTTCTGTCTGTCCTTGAGGACACAGGCCATTTCAACAGGATTTGCTGGGCGGGCAGAGGGGGGAGGGGGAGGCAGGGGATGGAAGGTAGCAGGTCCCTGCCAAAACATTGGACTGACTTCTAGCCTCCAGAACTGTGAGAGAATAAATTTCTGTTGTTTTAAGCCACCTAGTTTGATGTACTTTGCTACAGCAGTGAAAGAAAGAAAGAAAGAAAGAAAGAAAGAAAGAAAGAAAGAAAGAAAGAAAGGAAGGAAGGAAGGAAGGAAGGAAGGAAGGAAGGAAGGAAGGAAGGAAGGAAGGAAGGAAGGAAAGAAAGAAAGAAAGAAAGAAAGAAAGAAAGAAAGAAAGAAAGAAAGAAAGAAAGAAAGAAAGAAAGAAGTTGATAAGGGCAGAGGGAATTATTCAAATAATTAAAAGCTTTTCTAAAATATGTAACTGAGGCCATAATTAGCTTGAAGCCCTAAATCATCTCCTTATTTACCTTAACTTAGGGTATATGTATAGGGATATGGAATAGCCCCCGTGCAATTAATGATAATGATGATCATTTTTATAATTATACCCATCATTTATCAGGTGCCAAGTTCGGTTAATTCCACAGGTTATGTCCTTCTGTTTTCTACCAGGCAAATATCATTTTCAACCCCCTCCCTTGAGGATCTTAGCCCATAACAAAGTAACCTGAAAATAAATTAAGTTTATTCCTCTAGACATTTACACAGCCTTTTCCATTGGAAGCATCTAACCTATACAAATTCTCCTTTGCTGCCATTGATAAGTGGGGGCTCCCAGTAGGTCTCTTGACCAGCATTTTTCTGCTGATGGGGTTTCTGTTCCTGCCTCTGGTACCCACGGAGGAAACACAGGCCTCTCCTCCAAGGACAGCCCAGCTCCAGGATCACTTGCTATTTGGGATCTTCATTCCCAATAGAATCCCTGTGTTCAGCACCAACCAACCACCTCGGTTCTAGGATCCCTCTCCAAAACTCTTCCCAAGGAGATGCCTGATGAAGGAAACTCGCACCATCCCGCTTTGCTCCCTGGCCATTTCTGCAAATGGCACTGTTGCGACAGGAAATTTCAAACAGATGCCCCTCGACCCTCTGTGCCCCTAAGGTGACTGATCATAAGGTCAGCACGTGGCCTCTTCATTTGAGCAGAGCCAGGGCCCGGGCGTTTTAATTGGTGGTGTCGTCTGTTGCAGCTGCAAACAATTAGGGACAAATTCTTTTCAAAGAAAGCTTTTCTTCTGCTCTTGCTGCTGTTGCTCTTATTATGCCTGGAGACATACAGAGGGCGAAATGCAAGCTTATTAAAAGTGTCAGGTAGGCAGACAAAGTATGTTTTACAATTAAATGACAATAGGAGATTGCATTCATATCTAGGAAGTGTGAGACATCCAGGGAACTTCCAGGAGGAAGCCGAGGTAGAAATCTATGCTAATCACAAACGTGGCCTTGAATGCCAGACTTCACATGCAGTTTCTCCCCCACTTATCCCTCCCAAATGTTACTAAAAGAACTACCGGGCAGACAGCCCCTTTTCCCCCACTTCAGTTTCCGCTTGGGTGAGGGAGACACCTTGGTGGGGAACAAGACACACACACCTGCAATGAACTGAGCCTGGTTTATAACAAGCATGCTAGAACCGGTACAACTACGGAAGTCTGCTGCCTTCCAGGGATCTCTGTTGGGAGGTGAAACACTCATCCCAACAATGCCAGGACTTTCTTCACGAAACCTTGGCACTTCTTTTTGGAGAAGGATAATGCCCTCAGAGTCAGCTTCTGAACCAGGCACGTGCAAAGAAGCATACAGGGCTTCACGCTCAACCACAATTTGGGGGCCCACAAATAGCATTGTCACCTTGGTCATTATTGGACTCACTAGGCCAGTGGTTCTCAACCAGGTGTCATTTTGTCCCTGGGGAACCTTAGCCAATGTCTGAAGACATATTTGATGGTCACAACTGGGGGTGTGGGGGTAGAGTTCCACTGGAATCTTGTGGGTAGAGGCCAGGGATGCTAGGCACCCTACTATGCCCGTGGCAATTCCCCACAACAAACAATTATGCAGCCCAAAATGTCAATAGTGCCGTTATTGAGAAATCCTGCACCTAATCACACTGCAAGTGACTTCAGAAGGCCAAAGCTTCCCTTAGAAGACTGAAGAGTTATTAGGAAGACTAGCCTAAGCCTTTGGTTTTCATTGTAACAGTTAACAGCAATTTGAACAAATGCAACATCATTAGAAAAATATTTGGTTTCCCCAAAGGAGAATTTTGAAGAGAATCCACCCATTTCATCTCTCTTGGTTCCCAGAAAAGTCTCATGTGCTCAGATATGGCCTCCCGAGATGCTTCAATAACAGGCTCCCAAAGTGGAGGTTTTCAGCTTCCTTTCTCTTTGAAACTGCTAAGTCTTTTCTCAGAATGAAACTATAATTATAGGGAATCCAATATGTTTAAAAATTGTAATAGCACTCTGCTTGCAGAAAGGATAGGAGGGCTGGAACCTCCCTCAGGCAGAGCCAGCCTTAATCATCACCATCTCTCCCTACCTCAGCCTCCACCTAGGACTCTTACAAGTGTTACCTTAAAACTACCGTCCAGGAGCTGACCTGAGAAAAGAGAATTACATGAACCAGAAGACCTCTCTTATGCTAATCTGCCTCATGACAATGTATTCTGACCCTCTGACCCCAAAATATATTCTCTTGGAAATGTTTCTGTCATGTTGATTAATCTACTAGGTTCTGAGGAGCAACAGCATTGACTGTCCTTCCTTGATAAATTCTAACTAATTAGAGAGTCACTTATGTGAATAATACACAGGTATCATTAAGAAGCAGTGGAAGTAACCACAAAGCAGATGATTTTTTTTCTAAATCTATCATTTCGACATGCCTTAGGCACCTCTCTGCTCTACTGGCACCCACCTATTAGTGTGCTGAAAGTAATGCCATGCCTATAAGGCAAGAATTAGCAACTTTGATTCTAATTTGCCATTTCAAGTCTAGGAGAGATGATGGCATAAAGCCAAGAATGCATTCGATACTTCTAATTGTATGGGATGCTCATCTTTCTTCCAAATAGTCAGAAGTTGCATACGCTGAAATGATGTATGTAAAATTATAAAGAGTGTTTGGATTTAAATTCCATAACATCAATAAAGAAATACATAGAGAAAATAATTCTCAAATACACCAGAGGCCATATGAACTGAGCAACACCCATCTGGAAAGTTCTCAAAAATGCTATTTTCCACTGAGACAAAATACTCCAATTCTGCCTGTGGCAGCAAGCCTCGGAGATGGTTCCCAATGCCCCCCACCCCCTGGTATTCACACCCTTGTGTAGTCCCCACTCACACTGTACCAAGGCTGGGTCTGTATAACCAACAGCATATGGCAGAAGTGATAATGTGTCACTTCTGAGGGAGCTAGCTGCCGTGTGGTAAGCTGCCCCGTGGAGAGCCCCACTTGGCGAGTGCTGAGGAAGGTCTCCAGTGAACAGCCAGTGAGGAAATGAAGACCCACAACTGCGTGAGCGAGTTTGAAGAGGACCCTTCAGCTGAGACCACATCCCCAGCCAACAGCCTGACAGCTCATGAGACACCTGAGCCAAAACCATACAACAAATGCACTTCTGAATTCATCCCCCTTAGAAGCTGTATGAGATAATAAATGTTTGTTATTTTAGGCTGCTAAGCTTTGGGTTAATTCGCTAGGCCGCAAAAAAAATTGCCTTAACCATTATCCTCAAATCCAAGAGGAAACAATTATAAAAAATGGGATTCATAAGACATCTAAAGGTGAGGACAAAGGAATGAAAAAGATTGGGGAACTCCAACTCTGAGTATAAACCAGAGGGCAAAAGTCTGGCTGAGATTCCAGTTATCACAGAAAAGGATGAAGAAGGTGGTGGGAGAAGGCCAATGTGAGACCTCTGTAAGCTTCTACCACCAGCTTATTTTTTTTCTTCTATTTCTATGAAGTGATCAAAACATAAAACAAAAAGGGCCTGTAGACTCTTTGCTGAGACAACAAAAAGACTGAACTGAGGGAAAGAGAGTTCTACTCTAGAGCCAACTTTTGATCAGTGGAAGAATCCTAAGACAAGAAAGCAGGCTGAGGCTCTGGGACCTCATGCAAGAAAGAAAAGGAGAAAGTATAGAAGCAAAATGAGCCTGAAATGGGGCTGAGAGCTTAACTCTCTGAATCAATCACTAAGCACACATTAAATGAGCATCTACTATATTCTAGACCGTGTGCTAGGGATGGTAATAACTCCAAAATAGCATGATAAATAGTCAGGAAGAGGTATGCACTTAAAGCCATGGGAACCTAGTAAAGAGACATTTAAATCATAATGGAGAAGGAAGATCAGAAAGGCTTTCCAGAGTAATTGGGATTTGATGTGAGTTTTGATGAACTGGTTATCGAGATGAACACTAGGAGAAAAGCTTATCTGTGGCAAATGTAACATGGAAAAAAACACAGAAATTTTCAACTTTATGGGGTCCTAGGGAAAATGCAGATAATACAGTCTACTTGGAAGGAAAACTATATCTAGGAGGGTTGTATAAAATAAAGAGGTAACTGGGGCAAAATCATAAAGTAATTCGTGGATGAAAGTATTAACTTTTTCTTAATCTTTATTGTTGAAAGTATTACATGTCCCTTTTTTTCTCCCATTGACCCCTTATAACTCACCCCACCTCCTACCCCAGGCCTTCACCACCCTATTGTCTATGTCTATGGGTCATAGTTCTTTGGTTGATCACTTTCTACACACCCATCCCCACCTTTCCTCTGAGATTTGGCAGTCTGTTCCATGCTTCTATGTCTCTGAATCGATTTTGTTCAACAGTTTATTTTGTTCATTAGATTCCACATATGAGTGAGATGTGATACTTGTCTTTCTTTGACTGTCTTATTTCACTTAGCACAATACTCTCCAGGTCCCTCCATGCTGTCTCAAAGGGTAACAGATCCTTCTTTTTTACTGCTGCATAGTATTCCATGGTGTAAATGTACCACAGCTTTTTTTATCCACTCATCTATTGCTAGGCACTTCTTAGAAACTGAAATCTATGATTAACCATTGAAAAATCTTAAGCATATATACACACATTCAATCATTCCATGATATTGATGGAGCATCTATGTTGGGCAAAGTGTTGTGCTGGAATGGAGCTAGAAACGCATCCCTGCCCATGCTCTGCTTATGTTCAGAAGAAAAGAGTGCATTAATGAATTGGTGTTTTAGGTAGATCCCTTTAACAATTGTGTGGGGAATGGATAGGCATGAGAGGGGGGAAGGAAGATGAAGAGTTTCCCAAACGCATTTCCAAAGACATCCTCAACCCCATTGATCTCACCTTGCCTTCATATTTGCCAAACACACTTTTAAAAATTCCATTTCTAGGATAACAGTTGGGTATGCCCCAAGCAAGCATTTTCTAAATCTACCCTCTAACTCCTTTCCTCTCTTTTCTGTGGCAAAAAGGACTTACTAAATGTCAGAATTGAGCAAGATCCAATAGATCATCCTCTGCGAACCATGCATTTTACAAACATGGAAACTGAGGCCCAGAGAGGGGAAGGAGCCCCTCAAGGTCTCAAGGCTGGTGGTGGCAGAACCAGCTGGACTTTGGGTCTCCAGGTTCCATGCCAGTACTTTTTCCACTGCATCTCACTGATGCCATCATCCTCTGAATGCTATTCTTCAGCCGCCTGCAAGAGCAGCATGCCGAAAAAAGCCAGAACGTGGCAGAGATTTTAGCCTCCTGAAATGGCGATGGCTTCATTCGGCAGCTGTCCAGGTCCCTGCTAAGGCTGTTTTCCTCCACTCAATTAGACAGAGCACTGGGGAAGATCAAGCTGAGAAATTCTCTGGGGTTCCATCTGTTAATTAAAGCCACTGTCAGATTTTCCACACTATGACAAATGATCAAAGATTTCTACTCCCTTTCTTTATCAACCTCTTACTTCAAGACAACATTAGGCCAAATTACAAGTCAAAAATACTACCATCTATTTTACAATGGAAATAAAGCAGTCAAAGGGGGCCAGATAGGCCTAATCACTTAGATCATTTCAAATTTTGATGCCAAGGAGCATCCATTTTTTAAGGGGGCGGAGTATCACATTTTGGACAATTCTATCAATTTGTGAGCCTAGTCCCTCCCAGCCATGTTCCAATCATCTGCTGTCTGGTGTCTGGGGTCCTCCAGGCACTAGATGCATCAGTGACTGGCAAAATAACAGCCTGAGTCTCTATTGACATTCGTGTTCTCAGCGTAATGGTTAATTTATTTAATGAACAGCTTCGGTCCTCTCTAAGAGGGTAGGATGTCAAAAGTGACTTGGACTGGGCAATATGATAAACAAGTGGAGGGGTTTCTTCCTCATTCCCAGAGTTAATTTTTCGCATTTCATTCATTCCATAAACATTTTTTTTTTTTTTAGTACCTACTATGCGAGTGCCTGGGCCCAGGCTTGGTCTGAGGCCTCCTTCTGAAAGGCTCTCCCTCTACCCAAAAAGGGCTCAAGCTCAGGGGGTAAGTCATATAAGCCGAGTACCCAACAATGAGATTGAGTGCCCTGTATCTCTCTGAGTCAAATGAAGCTAGTTGCATAAAGTAGTAGCCATTAGATTGAGGACTAAAATGTCAACCTAAGCACAAATCTATGAATTTGCCGATTATCGATGAACATTGGCCCCCAAAAATATAGGCACAACTATTTCTAGTCCAAGAATTGCCCATCCTAAATAACAGGGACAAGAAAAGTTCTACTTAACACGGACAGAACCAACAATCATCTTCGGTAAGATTTTTCAGTCACTAAAATCGGGACAAAATCTCTCTTGCTTCATCCTTTGTTTTGACAGAGCATTGTCTCAGCTTCTCACAGGCTATTTTCTGTCTCTCAACACAGCTTTCTGCAGATGTCCGTGTCCCTTGCTCCATAGTAATGCATGAGAATTCTGAGTCTGGTGCCTAAACCACTGCCTGGCTGTGCTGATTTCTCAATTAATGTTAGTTGAACTGAAATTCTAAAACGGAGGATGTTTCTCGTCATGGATCCCCACCCCCCTTCTCTCATTTAAGACTGTAAATGTATAGAGAAGTGGTTAAAAGGGCAGATCCTGGAGCCCTGCTGTCTGTGTTTGGATCCTGGCTGGCACGTACTGGCTGTGTAACCTTGAGACAAGCTACTAATCCACGCTGTGCACCAGTTTTCTCCTCCTTTATAAAAGGAGGATAGAAATACTTGTTAGCATTGTTGTGAGATCTAAATGTATTAATATATGGGAAAAATCAGGGCTGGGGGTTGAGAATGAGGAAATTCTGCCAAATTTGTCTTGCCCAGGGACAAAAAATGTCCCAGGAAAATTTCTTCCTAATAAAAGTGGATTTGCCATCTCCAGAAAGTTACCCATTTGAAGGTCTGAGCCACATTGTAGCCGAGTCTTAGTCCCATGCTTTAAAAGTTTCCCCATTACCTTTTTTGTACTAAAAAGAAAGTCTAACAAAGACTAAGCAGGTGTTACATAGGTCAGTGATTTATACCTTTCAAAAATCGGAATTACAAGGAAAACTGGCAGCCTCCATAATATTTTGAGTCCCTCATTAGGCTGTTCTCTATACTTTTAAATAGGTATTACAGGAAGACACTGTGAGGCCTGTGGAAGTAGAAACCATATCTTGATTTTTTTAAATCCTCACCCGGGGATCAAACCTGAAATCTGGGTGTGTGCCCTGACTGGGAATTGAACCCATAACCTTTTTAAGTTTATGGGATGATGTTCCAATCAACTGACCCACACTGGCCAAGGCAGAAACTATATCTTCTTTATATTTGATGACACATCACCTAATACAGTATCAGACCCATCATAGGTTCCCAATGAATGTTTTATGAATTGAATAGCTCATCTTATTTTTGGTCACATCATTTATATATTTCCTTGACATAAATAAAATCATGAATAACATTAATTCATATATACACATGTGTATGCATGCATGCTTGTGTAATTCCTCTCCATTTTATTGAAGTGTACAGAAAGGGGAAAAAAAGGCTCAAAAGGAACCATAATGGAGGCTGTGGACAGAGCAGTGAGCCCAAATCCACCTATAATTGGAGGCAGCTTTCCAGGGACATTTTTGTCCCTGGATAGGACAAAGAGCTGGACACTTTATTTTCTAATTTCCTGCAAGGTATCAGAACCCAAACTTATGAATTGTGCAACTAGCATTTAAAACTATTAAAAATTAACACTGGTAATCTTATATAATAAAGAGCTAATATGCTAATTAGACCAAACAGCCAAACGACCTTCCAGATGACCTTCTGGACAAAGCCGGGGCTGTGAGAGCTGGCCAAGGCTGCAAGAGACAAGCCCCTTGCACAAATTTCGTGCGTCGGGACTCCAGTTTCAAATAAAATGCATCGGGAGCAAATGTCCCTAATCCCATCTACAATGACCTAACAGCCACAAGCAGAAATCAAGAAGCATCAGGACACTTGGCATTCTCCCTTTACAACCAATACACTCCTGGCTTCTTCACATCTTCGCCTGGAGACAAAAACTAATTCAAATCTTACTCACTTTGGTTCAATCTTCTGTCTTTCTTCTGGGTGCTATCCTTGATAACCCAGGTACTAAACAAGACTTAATTAGGTTTCAAAACTACTGTGTGTGGATTAGGTCAAGTATGTTCCTATGCTGTGTTAACTTGGAAGGGGAACATTTGGAAAAAAAATTCTAAGTGGCAAAATACCGTATGTAGTTTAACCCATAATAAACACAAGATTTTTAATAGGCATAAAGAGCTACCATTTACAACTTCTTCCTCCTAAATACTTAGGAATAAGAGGAATTTTAGCAAGAAGTTGAAAAGAAAAGTTTCATTTTAGGTTATTTTAGTTGATCAGAAAGGCAACCCACTTGTCTAGATTATGAGAGGGAGAGAACTCTGTTACTTGAAGAAGGCAATTAAGAGAAAGGGGTGTTAATAAGAATGGTCCAGCCGAAACCGGTTTGGCTCAGTGGATAGAGCGCTGGCCTGCGGACTCAAGGGTCCCAGGTTTGATTCCGGTCAAGGGCATGTACCTTGGTTGCGGGCACATCCCCAGTAGGGGGTGTGCAGGAGGCAGCTGATTGATGTTTCTCTCTCATTGATGTTTCTAACTCTCTATCCCTCTCTCTTCCTCTCTGTAAAAAATCAATAAAATATATTTTTTTAAAAAAGAAAAAAAAAAGAATGGTCCTATGAGAAATAGAAAGTGGGAAATAAGTCTTTTGCAGGTTCAATATCAAGACCATGTTTTTAGCTTGGTTGTGCTAAAGAACACACAAAAAATGTATGTGAGACTTCTGTTTGTATTTCCTATAAAGTTAATTTTCTTCATCTTGCATAGCTTTTTTTTGTTTAAGTAAACAGATCAATATTTTTGTCCAATGTTTTAGCTCAGGAACTCATGCTGTCATCATCAGTGAAAGCCTGTTACTCCAGGCTGCTCAGAACTTATAGAAATAACTCTACTGCCACCTGATGCCAATATCTGGAAATTGCAGGCACAGATCTTTCAACCCAAAATTTTTTGAAGCAGGAGACTAAATTTGCATAACAAAGAAAGCTTTGTACTTTCACAAAGAATGCAGCTTTGATGGACACCGATGCAAAGGAGAAAATATAATAACTTAAAAGAAAAAACTAAAAGCAGTTTTTCAGTCTTGATAAAATAGCCAATAAAATATTTCTGCACAAGTTCACCTCATTGCTATACTGTCACAGTGTAAGATTTTGTGCCTTTTTTCTCCTTTGGCAGAGATATTTCCAGAGATTTGAACAATTCCTTAAATAGTGACTGAGACAATTGCATTAGTCAGGTTACTGGTACAGCTGCTGTAAGAAAGAAATCCAACATAATAATGATTCATATACGTTAGAAATTTATTTCCTCAGATAAAACACCATGGTACAGATATTTGATAATATTAAGTAGTTATTGTTAATTTTCTTAGGTATAATAACAGTATGGTAGGTATTTTTACATCCTGCAACTTTTTAGAGGACTGAGGGGAGTGGGAGTTATCAGGCAGCTAGCCAAGGGCTGGTATGGCTGCTTCACAATTACCAGAGATATCTCGTTGATGAGTCTCATGGTCTGTGAAAGCACTCCTGCTATCACTGTCATATCTTTATCCCACGTTGCAAAAAAAAGGGGAGGAGGGAAAAAAACATTCTTTCCCTATAAGGGCTTGATCGAGAAATTGTACACATTACTTCCATTCACCTCCCATTGCCCATGATTGCAGTCACATGGTTACATTTAAAGGTCATCTGGGAAATACAGTCTTTCTATTACTATATAATTATATTAGAAAGATTAAAGGGAATTTGGCACTCCACAATATTTAGATTCTTGCCTTTAATCTACTCTAGATGCTCTTAAATATGGATTGCTTTAAAGGAAAAGTAGAAAACTATTCCAGAGTAAAGGAGGCTAAGAAGACATGGCAACTGAGTGCAATGCATGATTTGGGATTTTATTTTGCTATAAAGGGCATTATTAATGCAATTGGTGAAATCTGAATAAGGTTTATAGATCAAATACATAATGGTATTGTGTTAATTCTCTGATTTTGATAACTCTACTATGGTTACATAGGGGAATATCCTTATTCTTAGGAAACACACTGAAGAATTCACAGGAAGAGACATGTCTACAATTTTTTCTTAAAAAGTCATATATATATATCTATGTATCCTCTCTATAAAATGGTAATATGCAAATTAACCATCACTCCGCTACATAAGCCACGCCCACCAACCAAGCCACGCCCACCAGCCAATCAGGGCGAGTATGCAAATTAACCCCAATCCAAGATGGCTACAGCCACAGAGAGCAAGGTTTCCCAGGTAACAGAGCAAGCCAAGCTTTCCATAGCCGTTGCAGGCCTAAGCCTCCACTCAAGCTACAAAGTTTTAATTATAGAAGGTAAACAAATTGAAACAAATGGCGGCAGAATGGAGCTTGAGAGAGCAGGCCAGGGTTGCCGGCGGCAACAGGGGAAGCAAAGCTTTCCGCACACCCTGGCCGGGCCCACCCACTTAAGGCAACAAAGTTTCAATTGTAGAAGGTGAATTAACTGCCACAGAAATGGCTGCCGGAGCCCCAGGCTTGGCTCCGTTCCAGGCTACAAAGTTTCAATTGTAGAAGGAAAATAAATTCCAGATACCAGGGCCTCCCCTTGGGTTTCCAGGGGGCATGGCCGGCCTGCAAACCACCACAGGCCCCTCGCTCAGGCCACCCCACACCCAAAGGGAACCCCCACCCTTATCTGTGACATCCTTCAGGGCAAACCAGCTGGCCCCCACCTGTGCACCATGCCTCTATCCTATCTAATAAAAGAATAATATACAGATTGATCATCACTGCAACACACAATATAGCTGCCCCCATGTGGTCAAAGATCCTGCCCCCATGTGGACACAAGATGGCCACCACAAGATGGCCAGCAGGAGAGGGCAGTTGGGAGGCACCCGGCCTGCAAGGGAGGGCAGTTGCGAGGGACCAGGCTTGCAAGGGAGGGCAGTTGGAGGTGATCAACCCTGCAGGAGAGGGCAGTTAGGGGTGACCAGGCTGGCAGAGGAGGGAAGTTGGGGGCAAACAGGCTGGCAGGGGAGCAGTTAAGCATCAACCAGGCTGGCAGCAGAGTGGTTAGGGGGTGATCAGGCTGGCAGGCAGAAGCGGTTAGGGGCAATCAGGAAGGCAGGCAGGCAAGCAGTTGGGAGCCAGCAGTCCTGGATTGTGAGAAGGATGTCCGACTGCCTGTTTAGGCCCGATCCCACCAGGATCGGGCCTAAACGGGCAGTCGGACATCCCTCCAGGAGTCCCAGATTGGAGAGGGTACAGGCTGGGCTGAGGGACAACCCCCTGCCGTGCACGAATTTCGTGCACCGGGCTTCTAGTATATATATATATATATATATATATATATATACATATATATATATATATATATACACACATACATACATACATATACATATATACATATACATACACACATATACATACACACACACACACATACACACATATATATATAGAGAGAGAGAGAGAGAGATAAAACAAAAGTAGTAAAATATTAATATTTGTGAAATCTAGATAACAGGTGTCTGAGAAGACTTTGAACTATTCTTAAAACTTTACAATGTGTTAAATTATGTCAAAATAAAAAGTTAAAATCAGTACTACTTTAGTTCTGACTCAAATTAATTAATTAGATTTTTTTTAATGAGATTCATTTACAGTTTAGCCATTCTATAACACCTTGGTTGATGTAAAATTTCAAAAAATTTAGTAGATTTCATTACTCTATTTGCTTAAGATTCCCCACACCACCCCACCCCCCCCCACACACACACACACATTGAAATCAGCAGAGCTGAAATGGAGAAACTATTTGCAGCATTACAAATGGTGAGAAGAGGCCACATCCATGTGCAGGTACGGGTTTCTGTACTATGCAGGCAGGGATCCAGAGGAGGCAGCAAGGAGGCTGCCTGGCCCAGGACCAGACGCAGAGACTCTGTCTCAGCTTCTCCCTCTGCCAGACTCATTCAAGCTTCCATCACCAAGACACTCACAATCTATGAGCTTCCGTTTGGGGAATGCCTAGAAACCTCAAGTGCTCCCAGGTTAAACCAAATTCAGCATCAGCCAAGGCCTTATGCTTTATCCTTGTCAGAGCAGACAAAGCCATCTCAGTGCCCATCTCTCCATGCACACTCTCCAAACTGCAATCGCCCTAAGACACCTGGTTCCACAGTCCTCCTGGGAAAATGTACCTTGCCTCGGATCTATCATGTGACAAGCAGCCTAGCCTGACTCTTTCCCTCCCCCTGATGGTGACATCCACCTTGAACATGGGCAGAGAACTTCATTCAAACAAACATATCCAACTCTGCAGTCCCAACTGTCACAACTACTGGTCCTTGTCCAGGATCAGTTATGTTTCCCTTTCATTTTAAGCACACCGAGCTGCCACATAGTTCCTAAAATGTCACATCCCCCTCCATGCCCCTCATCTCACCTCAGTGGTTGTAACAGCTCTTATTAGCACTTCCCAAAGGGGGCACATCAAAGGAAGAGCCAGGAGTGAGCGGAGACCCTGCCCCAAGTGTGAGCCACCTCCAGCTGTGTCGGGCTGACTTGAAAGCAGCAAGCAACCCCCCTCCCCAGCAGCCCATTAGGCAATGGCAGCCAGGAGCACCTCCTTTGCTGAAATCACTCATAAACAGGACCCTGGGGGAGGGGGCCTCTCGTCCTTTATGCCTTGCTGTACTCAAAGGGGGAAGTAAACCTATTAAATGTTTTTAATATTCGCAGCTAATAATGCCCTGGATTTTTCAGGTAACATTCACACCTTCTCTTCCTTTGAGATTTAAAAACACCTATTTCCAAACACATGCTCCCCATAATTTGGGGTTTTAATGATAGCGATGCTCAGATTCTTTAAATGTTGGATTACTGCGTTGTTTGGTTTGGTTGAATTTTAATCAGAAATGCTTCATGGCATTGAATAAGAATATTTCATCTTCAGTTGCCACTCCCCCCCCCCCCCCCCCCCCGCCGCCGCCGCAAAGAACCAGGCAGCTAGATAGGTTCAAACAATAGCATCATCAGAGATTTGTAATCTGCAAAGTGGCAAATAATCTTGGGACAACAAAGGAAATCCTACATGTTTTAAGTGGATGATTTTGGTTTGATTTTAATCCTATCGCTCTGCTTTAATTGAATTCATGATCCCTATAATGGTTTATAACAGCTGCAGCAAAAGCAATGGCATAGATTCTACTTGACCTTCCTCCAGCCAGGCACTCAGAAGCCAACACTTCAAGGCAGGCCCCTGTTTTAATGAAACGAACTATTTCAAGCTGCTCTGGTCATAAGCTACAACACATTTGATGCTATGGCTATTTCCTCACCATTGAACTTACATCTGGGCCTGTCGATGGCCCTTTTCCCTGCATGACCGCTGCTCTGATGAGGAAAAAAATTGCTGGCGAAAGGCACGTGTTCCATTTCCTGACCTTGGCAGCTCTAAGCTTTGCAGGACTCTCTTGAAGTCACCACTGAGCAAATCCCTTTCCCTCACTGTAAATTTGTTGAAAAAGAGAAGGAAAGTTGCAGAAACACTTGCAAGTAAACAGCCTCTGAAATCAATGAAGACAGAGAATTATTCTTCTTCCTAATCCCTTTTTCCTCCCTCACAGAACTGCCAATAACCTTGGCCTGATTCTAACACCGATCGAGACTAATTCTCTCTCTGCCTTTGAAAGAACATAATACAGTACATCCCCAGAACAGAGCTGAAGGGGGAGTTGGAAATGCCACGCCCACACTCTTCAGAACACTTCTATTGAAATTGGCATATTCTAAGTCACGCAGAGAACCATTCGCACAGCCTTCAGATAAGTGGTTTTCATAGCTGCCTGGGAAACTGATACACTGGGTGTGGAATGGCCAGTCTGCCATTCACAGAGGGCTGACTTTGCACTTGGGCACACAGTTTGCACCATAAGCAGGCTAGCAAGCTACGATATCATTACAAGGGCCAAGTAATCAATCCTTTCTGGTATCATTCAATACTTACTGGACACTTATCTGTGTAGCCTGGTGATTAATCCAAGGACTCTGGTTTGAATCCCAACTCTGCCACTTAACTAGCTATGTGACCTTGAGCAAGATACTTCACTTTTTTACACATTAATTTTCTCATCCATAAAAGCAAACTACTTCATAGAGATGTGAGAATTCACTAAGTTAATCTGTAGAGTATTTAGAATAGCAATTGGCACTTAGTAGTGTCTCAACAAATATTCGATTTGTCATTAAAAGCTAATTTTAATAACTATTGTCTGTTTTTACTAATCTTGGCCATGTTTACCAGGACTGGGAAGAACCTGAATGAAGGTTCACTCATTTTGGCTACTCTCCTGGGCTAAATGGAGCGAGAACATAGGTCAATAAAGAGCTGGGGAAGTGGGTAATTCTAAAATGCCAACTTTAAGCCTCTGGCACCAGCACTGGTTACTTCCCACCCACCCTGAGCCCTAAGGCAATGTCTAGTGTCACAACACCTATCCCCACCTGGAGTCCTCTACTTTTACCTCTGTCTCCTAGGTCACTTTCTCCATTCTTATCTCTAAGTTCTTAGTGTTTTTGCACTTTTCTTTTAATACCTGTATAGGGTGTAGGGCTTAGGGCTTAGAGCTTCATTAGTGACACTGCTTAGCATCACAAGGCTGAGATTTCTGATCCCTAAACAGTGCCTGAAAGGATTCTTACAGAGGCGTGCTGTTCACAGCTCAAGTATTAGTCTGCTTCTCCTGGCTGCCATAGAGTTTGTAAGGGTCAATGCAAAATATTCCAAAAGGAAATTCTTCAGCTGTGATGGATTGATATTCTTAAAAAATATATATTTACAAGGTAAATTTAAAGTTGCTTTTGAGTTTTTTAAATAAATCACTATTATCTCATCCCATATTTCCCTACATCATAGAGCAATGCAAGAGCAGTTAGCCAGAACTGGAAAGACTGGCTTCTCATAAATTTCTGTCACTTGCTAATCATGTAACCTTGGACAAATGAATTTCAGGATTTGCATTTAGCTAAAGTATAGACAAAAATGCCTAAGTCTATTTTATTGGGTGTTATAGGGTCCAGTGAGACAATATATATGAAAGGGTTTTGAAGACTGCAGAATGTTTACTAATATAAAATCATGTATTATTTATAACATATGACAAGTCCTAGAAAGCATAAAGCAGAGAAAGCATCCAGCAAGGAGTCAGAGTGGAATTCTAGTTTCAGATCTGCTACAAATCAACCCTGTATATTTGGACAAATAACTTCCCCTCTCTGGTCCTCAGTTTTCTCATCTGTAAAACAAGAGGATTGGAGTAGATGAGCTCTAGATTCTCTTCCAGCTCAATAGTCTATGAATCCAAGCCAAACAACATCAACAAAAAACTAATAAAAGTAAAATGGATATGTAAAAAAAAAAGACTAAATTTAATAATAATAAAGAAAATGAAAAAAGTCAGTGACTGTAAAGGACTGAGCAAGGCAGACATGGCTTATTGATCATGACACTCCTTCCCCCCAGTCAGACATGCCCTCATCGTCTGATTTGCCATTAACAACAAATGCTTCTTGCAATGAATTGACAGTTTCATGTCTGCGTGTGTCTATGTGCAAATACACACACACACACACACACACACACACACACACATTCACTGACACTTGGAGAGGCCAACCCTAGTGAAGGTTGCCTTGGTTGCTTCAACGTGTGGGAGTCAATACCCTATAAATCTTCATTCCCATAGAATTTTAAAGCCTGAGGAAACTGAAATACTAAAAGGCTAAAATGAATTGCCACAAGTCAATGGCTATTTAGTGAGCAAGAAAGCAAGTCACCTGATTGGTTATTGCTTTTGTTCTATGTTGACACTTTCTTGAGCTTGACATCTGACTCAATTATAATGTCCCAATATCTTACCCAATGGTGTCCCTTCAAACTGGGGTGTTTTTCTTGCAGTCTTGCTTTTTTTAAAAGATGCCTCAGATTACTCTGCTCAAGGTCTCTTTGTGTTAAAGTCTTTACTGCACCACATTTACTCATGAGGTTGATAGCTGTTAACTTTTACATGTATAAACACATTCTTTGTTCCTACATACCAGACATTTGCTCACAATTCTATGTTTAAATTTCTTTTTAATTGAACTATATAAATTGAACCTTCAACTTTTTATTTTAAGTAAAATTCTAACAATTAACCTATAACTGTTTTCATCACTAATATAATTATTAAATAATAACTTGTGTGCTCATTAACATAAGAAATCGTATTAATTGCATGCCTCACAATGAAATTAACCTTATGAAGATCAGGCACCAAACCTATAAGGTAAGCAGAATCATAGAATCTCTTTGGAGCCGGCTATGCAAATTTTCAAAAAAATTTAGGCCTCAGAAGGTGGAGGCAGGGTGTTGGGACAGGGTAGCTGCAGTGTCAAAATAGTAACAACAATTAGAGCAATTAAGGTATAAAAACAGTTCATGACGGACTTTAAATGACAAAATGCTAGAGAAATAATACTAACAAATGAATTTAGGAATGATCATAAAATCAAGGATTTGATAGTCAGAAGGAAGAGAATGAATGAGAGAAAATTCCCTCTCCCAGCCACGTATGTGCTGGGATCTGGTTTATTGGTAACTCCCTGGTGCTGATATTAAGTGTCTTGAGGTCAAATCAGCCACTTACCTTTCTATGTTTCACTCCTATTTTACCTCCCACCTTCACCTTCATCCATTATTAACTTACCTTCCTATTCACTTTGCCACAATCCCCATTTGCCTACAAAACTTCTCTACTATCTTAGCCCATCCATAGTGTCTCTTGGGTTTTTGCTTTTTCTTTTCCTGCCTCTCAGTGGCCATGCTTGCACCAATAATACATACATTAACCTATTTCTTTGTCATTTTGGTGATAAAACTGTACTTGCCACTTGTCCCACATTGCCCCTTATTTTCACCCTGGAACTTAGTTGTGATATTTAAGGCTCCTGAGTCCTTTCAGAAGGTACAAAGCTGTGTGCTGTGAAAGATGATAGATTTGGGGTTAAATATGAATGGACTCTGAATCCCCCAATGACCATTCCTTCTCAAAAGATATCAATGGTTCCTCATGGCACACAGAATGTTCCAAACTCTTCATCCTATCTTTCAGAGCTCCCTATAGTTCATTCCAAAACATATCTCTACTCACACCACCCATCTAGGGTGGTCAATTGTACTCCTATAAGGTCAGACAATGGATTTATTTGACAATTATTTTTATTATTTTTTTGTATCTAGAAGTTCTATCCTTCTCCCAATCTGTTTGTCATTTGAACGGTCCCTTGTTTGTTACTCATACTTTTGATTTACTCTTCTATTTCTTTAAACTGATAAAACCTGGCTACATTAGATTCTGTTTCCAGTAGTTCCTTTATCTGAAGTCTTTGTGGGAATGCTTCTGCTGTTTATTGTTTGTTCTGATTCTCACTCATGGTATTTTAGCTCCTCATATGTTTTGTTACTTGTATATCAATAATTGTGTGAGTGCATGGCCATTGGAACTTTATATGTGGGAATTATATGAAGCATGTGTTGAATGGTTTATTCCTCCAGAGAGGATATAGATTTGCTGCTGCCAGGTACCTGGTGTCACCACCAACTTGAAACTAAATTCTCAGTGTATTCACACCTTGTACATTGTGTGAGTCCAGGCCCCAAATCCACATGAGAGCTAGATTTGTGTTATGAATTCTCAGAGAGAACTTTGTCCTTACCCTGAAAC
Source organism: Cnephaeus nilssonii (assembly GCF_951640355.1). Classification (NCBI taxonomy): domain Eukaryota; kingdom Metazoa; phylum Chordata; class Mammalia; order Chiroptera; family Vespertilionidae; genus Cnephaeus; species Cnephaeus nilssonii. The sequence continues at coordinate 22,830,981 of NC_137081.1, read as the reverse complement.
AAAGACTGAGACATCAAGTTTCTTTTTCCTTTTGTGTGTCTTTTCTTTCCTAGGTAAGTTTCTTGTACTCTAAGAGTCCCAGTGTTCAGGGAGGGAGCTCAGGAGAAGGTACAATTCAATTCCATACTTTAGCCACTTTCCCCAAGTAGTCACCAGACATCAGAAGATTCCTGAGGGCATCTACCAGTTTCAGCACACTCTTAGCTCTCTGGGTTTGTTTTCCTACCTTGTTTGATGCCTCTGAAAGTTACCTTTCCTTTCTTTCCAGTTCAAACATACATTTAAGAGTGGTTTATTTCTACTTCCGGCAGCATTTTGGCCTTGTTGCAGCAGGATTTCAGGAGGTCAGATTTATTGCAAGAAATGGGAGATCTGCAAGAAGTTATATCTTTTGCACTGTTTCTTCCCCTAAGAACCTTGATACAACTATAGTGATTTTGCTTCTGAGATGAACAACAATCAAACATTCTGGGATAGCATTTCTGTAATATTATAGCACCAAGTATCTCTAATTCTTATTTCAGTACTCTAGGTCAGGGGTCACAAACTTTCCCGTAACCTGCCAGATGATAAATATTTTTGGCTTTACAGGCCACACAGTGTCTGTCACAACTACTCAACTCCACCACTGCAGCAATAAAACAGCCATAGACAATATATAAATGCATGAGCACAGGTGGATTCCAATAAAACTTTATCCTTAAATACTGTAATTTGAATTTCATATTATTTTCTCATGCCACAAAACATTATTAAAAATATTTTGAACCATTTAAAATGTAAAAACTATTCTTAGCTCATAATCCATACAAAAATTGGTGGTCCACTGGACTTGATGTGTGGCCTTTAATTTGCTGACCCCCTGCTCTAGGCCATGGTTCTCCACTGGGAGTACACATCAGAATCACCTGTGCAGCTTTTTAAAAACAGGTGCTCAGCTCCCACCGCAGACCTGCAAAGTGAAAATACCTGGTGGTGGAGCCCAAGGTAGTATCCATTTTTTAAGTACCATAGTTTTTTTCTGATAAGCACCCCTAATTCTTACAGGTGCTCTAGCTCTTTCTGGACCTTTGCGATGCTCCCCACCTAACACAGTCTATTGTGTACATTTACCCCATTTCTTTGACTCCAAAGCAAGTCACATAACTGTCTAATCAAAATAAACTGCCACAAGGCAAAAGTAAATACACAAAGGAGAATGGCTCAACGGTTTTTTATTTATTTCCTGTGAAAATTACCTAAAATCTGCAATAAAAAATTTTGATGTGATAAAGAAGACATTGCAATAAAAAATAAAAAGAGAGGAATTCAGTCAACCAAATAGGTTCACAATTTGGAAACAAGAAAAATGTGTATCCATGTCTCACACCATACACCAAAATAAATACCATATGCACTAAAGAGTAAAATATAAAGGAATAAGCCACACTAAGAAACTGAAAGGCAACTGAATTGAATATTTGTCAATCCTCTGGAGCAAAGAGAAATTTCAAAGCTTAAATGCTTAGAAAAAGCCAGAAAGAGAAACAACACAGATTTCACTGCCTAAAAATTGTAAGCCTCTGTACATAGTAAGATAAAATAACTGAATTAAGAAATAAACTGAGAAATATATTTGCACAATTAAGGAAGTACAACTAGTTAGCAAAATATGGAAAAAAAGAGTCTGAGTAGTAAGGTTATATAAGGTTAATGCAAAATATTATTCTGATCTATCAAATTAGCCAAGGGTTTTCAAATATGAAATAAGACCTGGGCTGGCTAGAGCATATAAAACACTTTCATATACTGCATATGGATAGTCTGGAATGGAGAGAAACACAAACTTGATAAGAGTTTCAAACCAAATTTCTCCTCTTGCTAGCTGTGTAGTTAACCTCTCCAAAAAACTGCAAACAACCTTTAGGTCTAAAAGACGGAACTGGTTAAGCAAACTATAACATATTCACTTAATAACAGATTATGAGGCCATTAAACATTATGTTTACAAATACCATAAAATAACATGGATAGAGGTTACGATACATTAGGTGAAAAGGGCAGGATATAAAATTGTGTAAATACGGTGGTTACAATTCCATAAATCTTAAATACACCGATTCATAAGGGGGGAAAGGTGAAAAGAAATACAAGAAGACATTAACCATGTTTGTGTGGGTAGTATACGTCGGTGATTTTTTGTCAGATTCCATTCTCCAAAATCGCATTACATTTACAGTGAGAAATAATCTTTTGAAAGAGAAAATGTTTGGCAGCACAGTCAGCAGAAACCATATTCTGAAATTTTACTATAAAAAACCCGATTAACGCAAATAATTCATGTGGCAAAATTGGTAGAGTAGCAAACCTGAGAATTAAGTTTTAATTCTGCCCCAGGTTTTCTTTACACTTGTTATATCAGTAAGACTATAAAGTAAATAGCTACTATTCTCACTGATAACTAAGTGAAGCCTAATTGTGTAGTTTTAATCTCAATTAAAATTGCTGAAAATGTGAAGGCCTTCCTAACACTCTCACAGATAAATAACACTTTAAACACACAGCCTTTGAACTCTAAGATTTCCTTACCTTACCTTTCTGGTTATTGCTGCGCATAGATCTTCAGAGCTTTGCATACTTTCATGACACTTAAATTTACCCTTCTGCTTTGTCTGAACTTGATACAATTTCCCTATTTGTTAAAGGACATGTGACTTTCAAGACAATATGCAATTCTTTAAATGACAAAGGCATGCAATTTAAGCATCCGAACTTGCAACTGCCACAAGCCTTTTGTATTCAATCAAGTTCCAAAGAATGTGTTCCAATTCACAGAGATTTCTATGAGGAAATGGCAAATCAAAAACAAGATCTCTCCTCCCCCTCCCCGCAATGCTTCATGGACCCCCATCTTGTTTCCTTCAGTGCTTTCTAACCTGTAAGCTAGAATGTCGGAGGAACATCTGCCCGTAGGTGGAAAGCTTTTTTAATAGGAACATGAACTGTCTGGCTTCCTTGTTCCTGCTGCTAATGTGAGAACAAACCCTTCAAGTAATGTCTGCCTTCAAGATTTCTTTTTTGCAGGTGGCCAAGATGAAAACTGCCTTCCGTGCAGGCTGATGAACACGATGTGACAAATCTCATCTTGAGTCACAGCCAGATCTTCCTGGAGACCCTGTTTTAGGGCTTTGCAAAGTGAAGGACCGTCCTTTACAGCCAGGCATGTATGCCTTCAAAATGCTCATTTCTTCTTATGAGACAATAAAACGCTTCCTGCAGCAACAGCAGGTGAGCACAGAAAGTGTCTTAAATATCTGACCTGAAGTGCTAAAGATGCTTAATAATCTTTAACGTTACCAACAATATTGTTTCCTTCGTTACCAGGATGTTGTAAAATGTCCTAATTAGTCTTTATGATAATGCTGACACCTCCACAGCACATAAAAAGGACTTTTAATTTTTAAAAGGACAACTCTGGTCGGTTTGATTTTTATCTCTAATTGGCCTATAATGTCTATTCCTCTGGCACTCCAGACAGGCAAACATTAATTTAACAAGCAACTCATACACCATGGGGGACCAGAGAATTGAGTGTGAAAAAGAAGGTTCCAGTATTCTGGACAAGTAATTGGCTCCATTCTCTTTTACCTCCTGGAAGGTGCTAAACAAGTTTGTCCACCACTCAAAGGGAGGTCCTTCGAAGGCAGCTGCTTCCTGAGGACCCCCTGCACTCCGTCAGTCCCTGCTGGGGCACAACCAGGACTCGCCCTGTCCTGGGGAGTGGTCCCAGTCAGCACTCCTAGAAAAGCCCACAGGAGACGAGAAGGAGTGGTGCCATGGACCAGGCCAAGAAACTGAGGCCAGGAGAGCAGATGCCAGTCCCTGGTTATGGACCAAGGGCTCTGTGGTCTTAGACCTGTCACTCTTCTCCCTGGGACTGCTTCCCTGGCTACAAAATGACAGGAATGATCTAATCTCCAAAGTCCTCTCGAGCTTTCGCATCCCAAGATTTACTAGTGAGCCCTGCTAATAGCACCGATGATGATGATGTAGGTTCCCCGCCAGCTGGTGATCCAGAGACTGGCTCACGCCACTGGGAGCATCAGCTCTTCCTGCAACACCTAATCCGATGCTAAACCCCCTCCCAGCCCAGCTCCCCACCACACTGCCCAGACACTCCAGGCACAGGTGGAGAGGAAGCCAAGTGCTGGTTGAGTGCACTACAGGATCAAGGATTGATCCTCCCAGCCTCTGTCTCACGAAATATATTTTAGATTTCAGGAGATTTCGCTGAACGATTCTAATCATCTCACTTCCAAAATGGGAAGCTATAGCTGTGACACCTCCTGAACCAAGGGAACATTACCTTCTGTGTGGGTCCTGACCACAGTCCACCGGAGGTTCAAGGCCCACTCGCCATATGCATGGTGCAGGCAAGGACACAGTAGTATCACTATGGTAAAGGCCCCTTTGCCCTAGCATGGACCAGGGAAATGACTCAGCAGTAGCACTATACTTACTGCGCAAGCGCACCCTCATATAACCTGTTTATGTTAATGTAGCACAAGCGGCACTAATCGGCACTAATTGGCCCGAGGCAGCTTTTGTTTGAGCGTGTATATAAGGTGCCACTGACCAGCCAGTTTTCGGCTGCTTTGTTCATAATAAAATATGTCCTACCTACAGTCACTCATGTGTTCTTCAAATTTCCTGCACCCAAAGGGGTCAAGTCCCTGGCTGAGGAACTTGCCCCCAACACCTTCCCACTAACTTAGAATATAAGAGGCTTTTCTGTGCTTTGAATATTGATTCTACTTCTAGATATAGCTGAGGGTTTGGTATGTGTTTGGGGGACTCAAGTATTTCTGTTGCAATGGAGACATGGTACGGGGACCCCACATATTGACCCCAGATGATTCGAGTTGCTGACTAATGAGATTTCATTGTCTGCCCACTTCCACCCCTCCCCCTTTTCAAGTTTCAGCCTCCTCAAGGAGCTGCTGGCAAAGAAAGCAGGGGCTGAATTGAATAACATTGCTGTTGAAAAGCTTTTTTCTTCCAAAACCCAGAAAGCCATGACAGTCTTTTATTTATATTTCCAATACTTCAGTTTAGAGTGATACGTGTAATGGCACTGCTGTTTCCCTAGCCACCTCTCTTGTAAGTAATGGCGCCATCACCAGGCATCAGGCACAGCTCATCAGCAAAGCCAGGGCTGGGGCAGGAACAGGGCCTCAGAACTTGTTGTCTTACTCACACTGCTAGAAATAAAAGGAGCTCCTCAATGTGACGTTGTGCTATTGAGAGCGTGGTCCTCTGGTCGGTCTCACTGAGTGTCTGTTAAATCAATCATGCTGTTAAACACATTAACACCACACACATACATATTTTTAACACAGGACCATGAAGTCTGAAACAAAACACAAATGATGTAGAGAAACATGGAGCCAAATTTTCACTCAAACCTCAACGAGGCCTCCACTCAACTTTTCATCCATTCTACTCTCTGGATATTTCCCTCCTTGTTCTCTTAGTCCAAACCCTAATTAATTACAGGGTAGGAGGAAGAGAGAAATCTACATGAGAGCAGTGGTCAAGAGTAAAATTTTGGTTTGTACAATTTGGAATGATACCCAAGTTTAACTTTCTCCTGCTGAAAATTACTTTTTTTTTTTCTTTCAGGCCATATGGTACCCATCAATCCTAATTCTAAATTCACTTCCTTTTGTTCTGTATGGGGTCGAATCTAATCACTACTTTAAAATAGAATTTAGGATATGTTGATTGACTTCCCCTCAGCCACAAGGCATGGAGAGAAACAATATTTCTCATGCAGAAATGCTTGTCTTAAAGTGGTAGAAACATTATAGTCTTCTATGAAAATATATCAAATTATGAGCCATTTGTGGGGTTATGTGAGAATCCTTAAATTGTGTGAGACCAATTCATGTAACCATCATCTGCTATCCTTGCAATCACCGTAGAATGAGGTTGTAAAGAATCACATGCTCGCTCGTTTTAACTCCAGGTTCAGGAGGAGTGGCATGGTGCCTGGATTGCTTAATGCTTTGGAGAATCACAGATCTGGGTTCATTCCCCACCTCAACCACTCACTGTGTGATTTTTTTTTTGATTTTTTTTTGCATAGCTTGAAGACTCAGAAGCTGAAAAAGTCCTAAGAGATAAACCAAGAAGCTACAGTAATAATTTCCAAGGGAAGTAGACCATGGAATCAAAGTATATTTTATTTAAAGCTAGGAATAACTACAGAAAACTTATAGAATGTGTGTGGGGCGGGGCGGGGGAGAATGTCATTTTCTTGGGATGTAGGACTCATGGGAAAATACTCAGTGGAACTAGGAATTGGATTCAATAACAGCAATGTTCCTTAGAGCTATACATATTCTTGTTTGTGACTCATATCTGACCCTTTTTGAAAGCCACCTGAATCCTAGTAAGCTCTGGATTCACCACCCATTCCCATTAATAATAAACATTTGTGTAGAATTTATGGTTTTCAGAACACTTTAACTTTTATTATCTGTCTTGATCCTCCCCATATCGCTATGACATAAATTTTATTATTCTCATTTTATTGATGAGAAAACTGAGGGAAAGAGAAGTTAAATAAGTTACCCAAGGTCACCCAGGTAATAAATGGAAGAGTTGAGAACTAAGGTCTTCTAATTTCAAGTTCAAAGTTCCCACTTTACACTGGACCTCCCTTCACCCCATTCCTGTAACACATTGAGATTCTGCTACAGATCAGCAGCAATTGGTTTGAAATAAGAAATCTTTGTATTTGCATATAAACATGAATATGAATATTTGAAAATGACTAATTTGGGCCAAATGTTGGGTTCAAAATGATTGCCAACCTCTTTTGTGTGCTCAAACTCCCTTCAATCATTTGTTCTCATATAACATTTAGCTTAAGATGTAGAACACAATACACATAAAGTGGTTCCCAAATCCAACATCTTCCAGCTTCTAATTCATTTTAGGCCATCAAAAGAGGGCATAAAATAACTCCAGAGCTCTAGATTTTTGCAATTACCTTGTGGAGAGGGAAAAGGAAGAGTGGAAAGAGTTTTTACAGCTGAGAAAATCCAGATTTCTTATTAGTAATGGTCTAAAAATGACAGCCCCTACCTATCTAACAAGCCTCCCTTCCACCCCACCCCTAACCACAAGCTGCAGCTGGCAGAGCCTGCTGATCACATTTTTCTGCCCAGCAATCCATCTACAGACCTGAGCAAAGAACCCGTTTTTGCACAAGATAGACTGGTCCCAATGGCCTTAGGGGCAGAGTATCACCCAGGACGACTAGAAGGAAGCACATAAGAGTACCCAGCAACAGCCCTAGGCCATGGCATCTGGCCACCAATAGCCTGCCAAGAAGTGGAGCCAGTGGAAGGCCCCTCCACACGCACAAGTTCCCTTCCCCGACCAAGAGCTCAGAAGTGAGCTTAATAAGGTTGCCCCGAGCTCCCCATACTTCCCATCCCCAGAGGTCTTTGTTTATCCTACTTGACCGCAGTCAGGAGAGTCTGGTGAATGAGGTGAGAAAGGTTACCCTCCCATCAGAACTGGCAGAAAGTGGAACAGCCACACCTTATAGCTCAGAAGGAAAGGAATATGACTTCTTAGATTCAGAAAGCCTCTTTGCCCCCAGTTGTATTTCAGCAACGACAGTTCAGCTACCTCCATAATAGGGTGATATTCTTGTTAAAGATAAGACCTAAAATAGACGCAGTCTATTTATCATTTTCTAAGATATCTTTGACAGAGCTACCCCTCTTCTTCTTTCTCCCTCTCTTTTATTCTGAGTTCTTCACACCATGTCCCACATGTTACAAATTGTACTTCCCTATACAAGAAGGCACAGTCTAAGTTCTCTCCACATCCCCTCCCCCAACTCTACCTCCCTTAGGCATATAATAATGATTGATCACAAATTTAAACCCCCAACAGAGGCCTGTGCTCCAGATGCAAAGAGCTCAGAGCAAAATGGTTAAAATCGTCCAGGAGGACAGATGCATTCCATCCAATTAAGGTTAAAGCCTTGGCTACATATACTGGTACAAGCACCAAAGAACTGGTTTGAGTGTATGCTTTCACTTCTTTGTGTCTTAAATTGATATTCTTGGAAACAGACTCTAAGATGGGAAGTTGCCTGTTGAAGGTTTACTGGGGCAAGCAGGATTGGGCAGACACACAAAGTGGTTGCAAGGAGACTTCAGGCAATCTGAAGGGGCTAGAATGGCCTATACTGGTAAGATTTGCCCCATATTGAGACAAGAGGCCAGGACTTTTAATCCTTTCATTTATCAGGCAGTTAATGGCCTTAGGTTGTCCTCTAGGAGGGGGTGCATGCCTTGGGTGAGGCAGTTCTCTGTGGCTGAGAGCAATATCCGTTGAGGGAAAGAGGTGTGAGCCATTAGCAACTAATATTCCCAGGAGCTAGAAATGGTTGCATCCGTTTGGAAGAAGTATCTGGTTGCAGCACAGCAATATACATTAGGCACTTGTTTTTTATAGTAAGTCCGCCCCATGAAAGGAACAGCTTTCCCATGATTCTGGTTAACCTTTTTTCCAGGAGAAACTTACAAGATAAAGACTTGTACAAAGAATAATTCTTGCTGTTACAGTTGATCTCAAGGCTGAAGCTGATAATCACCCTTCTCCTCTTCTACCACATTTATTCTAAGTTCCCACTGTTAGAAGCAAATACAGAATGTTGGGGACTACCTATAATTATAAGAAATATTTATCATGCTCTATTAACCATGATTGTTTTGTTCTGATTAAAGAAAGCACATTCCAACTGGCTGGGAGTTGCATGCAGGACCTGGGAACTCACCTGGAAATTCGGGCCATCCTCCACATCCAGGAGCTGCCTAATCATGGAAAGATTAACAACCTTGTTGCAGAAGCCAGAGACCCCAGCCCTTTGTATACCCCCAGGATTTGGCATACCCCCAGCCCACATTGCCTGTAAATTGCCCATTTTGCATATCCATTCTTATCCTTTTTGCCTACTTATCCCAGGTAATCTTTGTCTTTCTACCCTATATAAGCAGGTGGCTTATGGTGGGGTGCAGAGCAGATTTTCCTGGATGACCTCTGCTCTCCCATAATCATGGCATTATTGGAATAAACACTCATATATGATTGATCCTGTCTGCTTAATTAGCTCACCCTAGCTGGTTTGGCTCAGTGGACAGAGCATCGGCCTGCGGACTGAAGGGTCCTGGGTTCGATTCCAGTCAAGGGCACATGCCAGGGTTGCTGGCTCGATCCCCAGTAGGGGGCATGCAGGAGGCAGCCAATCAATGATTCTCACTTATCATTGATGTTTCTATTCTCTATCCCCTCTCCTTTCCTCTTTGAAATCAATAAAAATATATTTTTTTAAAAATTGGCTCAAGTAGTGTCAGCCACCCTGGACCCATTGATTGTCTGATTACACCATCACTCTTGTCTAGAACATCTGCTGGTCTAAATGGCACATCTAATAGGATGACCCAGACCATCTCTGAGGGCTCTGAGCTCCTGAGACTACAACAGTTTCAGGCAGGGACTGTTGCACTTTCCTATTTTCCATTAAAACTAGGTAAGTTGTCCCAGTAATCACATAGGAGTCTCTGTGTAGCAGTAGCCTTACTAGTACATCTTCCTAACAATGAAGGTCAATTACTCATGGCAATATGTAACTCCTTTCCTTGGCTGTTGGTCTTGGAACAAGAAACACAAAGTGTGACCAGGTGGCAGCCCTAGTTCAATGGGACACTTACTGTGCCCCCTTGCAAATGCATTCTTCCTATGGGAACAAGGACCTTTAGACTATTCCCACTGAACCCAGAGTTGTAAGGAAGGGAAGTAACAATTCACCAAGTGAGTTATTGAAAAAGATGGTCAGGGGCCACTCCTACTTCTAGCTCTACAAATCCATGTGTTCTACCTATTAAAGAAGAGCAAACAATATCATTGACTTAAGGCACACACCTTAAATGGAGGGTACTATCCCATCTTTGAAGTATATCATCTTTAAGCTAACATCTAAGTGATTTCGATAATAGACCATTTCACCACTATATTATTTTTGTATCTTCTGGGTTATACAGTAAATCATAAGACCAATGGCCATGAGCCCACTGCCACATCTCCTTTTGCTGTAAAGTGGGTCCCTTTGTCCAAGGCGATGCTATATAAGGTCACATGTCAGTAGATTAAATGTTCCAAAAATGATCAGGTATGGATGCTTGCTGCAGGCCTGCAAGCAGGAAAGACAAACTCATAACTGGAGTATGTGTCAACTTCAGACAAGGTGATTTGTTGCCTCATTCAGGTGAAAGTGTCCAGTGTAGTCAACTTGTCACAAAGAGACTGGTTGGTCACCTCAATAGTTAGTGCCATATTAAGGGCTCAGCAGTGGTCTCTGTTGCTAGCCTCTTGAACATTTGGCAGTGGGAGTAGTTAGATCAGCCTTGGTGATTGGGAGCCCATGCTGTTGGGTCCATGAATCACTTTGATCCTGACACTGTGGTTACTCTATTATTCACCCATTTTGCCAGCACTAATACGATCCATGACAGAGATGAGCTGATGTTAACTGGTTGAGTCACTTTACGTGGTTGTTTTGTGCCTCTTCTATGAGGTAGATACTCTTTTTTTAAAATATATTTTATTGATTTTTTTTACAGAGAGGAAGAGAGAGGGATAGAGAGTTAGAAACATCGATGAGAGAGAAACATCGATCAGCTGCCTCTTGCACACCCCCTACTGGGGATGTGCCCGCAACCAAGGTACATGCCCTTGACCGGAATCAAACCTGGGACCCTTGAGTCCGCAGGTCGACGCTCTATCCACTGAGCCAAACCCGTTTCGGCTGTGGTAGATACTCTTATGATCATTTACATGCAATCAAAATTCATGCTCATTCCTATATATCCATCTAGAACTCCTGGTCCCTGATCTATCTTTCTCCTTCCAAGCCTCTGACCAAGCCTTGTTCTACAAAAGCATTTTCTACCATCATTCCTGACCTACAAGAGCCAATACCCACTGGGATTCTTATCAACGCTGCTGCCCCTTTGGGATCTCCTATGGAACCTAGTTAGCTGATGAGTTTTTCAGTCTTATATAGAATATCCACTATAACGTGTCCACTTCTCTGACCCTTTTTATTTCTTCTTCCATCATCATATTGAAATGTGGGGTTCGGGGTACAGACATCTTCTCATGAGTTCTTGTCCAACGGAGATGAAGAATAAATTCATGGAGTAACATTTCTTTAATAAAAATGTTTTTTGGAAGCATATACAAACTCCATCTGTGTAGAGGCATCCCCAAAGGGGACCCCCTGAGGAGGGGCCCACAAATGGGAAAAGCCTGCTCTTTCTCTATCTCTCTCTCTCTAATGGGAAAATTTTTTTTTAAATCCTCCCTCATGTCCCTTTGTCACCAGTTTATATATGCTGCAGTTCTTTGTTTGAACTTGACCCTTTCTAATTGGACCTTTCATTAATTTAGGGCCCCCATGCTCTCCTCATTGGTTATTTTGTTACATAGCATCACTTTCAAAGGCCAAAGCCTACATGGTGCCCACTCTTTCTCCTTATTTTAAAACATTCCTCTATTCTCTGTGAAAATATGTTTCCTTCTTTCCATTTTCCTGTGACTTTCCTTTATCCACTGTGAATGTATGTCTTCCTCCCTCCTTATCCTGTGGCCTTTTTCTATCCTTTGTAATAAGATAAGCATTTCAGTGTCTCCAAGCTGCTCAGGTCAAGGCTTCTTTTGATCTACCTTATAATTTCTTTAATTGCTCAGGCCAGAGATTCCTTGTTCTTCATATATGCATTCCTCCCCCATGGACCCTCTTTATTCCTTAAACCTACCTATTTTGTCCCTAGAATTCCTTTCAATATCATCTTCTTCACTTAGCAGATGGAACTTTACTCTTGCAAAGCTTCGGAGAGTTGAGCTACATATTAGTACCATTGCCTGGAATCCTTGCCAGTATGTCAAATTATGTATCACAGAATTGCATATTGGTAAAATCACATTCTACCCATCTGTCAGGATCCAGTTCCATGCACTCTCTCCCAGCTCCTGCTGGTACATGCTGACTGGGTCCAGCAGCCTTTTGGTGTATAGTTCCTCTCTCTCCTTAGCCAGCAGATAAGCATCAAGAGGCCTGCTGGTCACCATCAGCTATTAACTAGCCATTTGACCTTCTTAGTAAGTCACTTAACCTATTCTGGGTTTAGCCTCTTCCTGTGTAAAATGAATGTAAACGTGGATGTGGTTGAGTCTTAGACTGGGACTGGGCATGACACTTACTCTGCCAAATTCCTGTGTGATCTTACACAGGTACCTCACCACTCTGGACCTCAATTTATAATCTTTAAATGAAGGACTAGAAATTCTATCCGCTAAGGTTCCCTCTAGTACAAATAGTCAAAATTCTTTGCCGGTAAATTCCCAACCCTTCCTAAAAATGAAGTCGATTTTTATGCCAACACCTTTCTTGTGGAAAGTTTCAGGTGTAAAGAGAATCAGCTTGTAAAACAGATGACTGAGCATTTCTCAAAATAAACACTTGCCATTGTAAGTTAGACAAGGAATCGCCTGGAGTTATGAGCTTCAAATGCAGCATTAAAACTTTTAATGGACTTAGCAATTCATTTAGAGATTTAGTACTTATTAATTTCCCCACTGATTTTATTTTCCACTCCAAATTCAATGCAAATGCTATTTTTACCAGCATCTTTATTATATTCATTGAATGGCATAAAGACATCTTATAGAATCACACAGAAATGTCCTGAAGTTGCTTTTAGAAATTGCTATTTTTAGAGTTAATTGAACCTGCTGCCATATATCTAATTTATGTAAAGTTCAAAGATAGCAAGTTGTTAAACAAAATTGTATTTAGTGCATAATATAAGGAATTATTCCTCTTAATGTTATAGAATACAGGCTATCAAAATGATCTTTCTCTACTAAATGTAATAGCTGGATTTTGTTTATAGTTGTATATTATATATATCAAGATCAATCTAAGCCAATAAATATGGTGGAATACAACAATTTGTTCACTAGTATTGGCAGATAAAGTTACATAATTCAATATTTTGGTAATTTAAGCATTGATAATCAGCTCTTGAATATATTAATGATGATACATTTCACTGCACATCATGGTCTGGATCAATTTGTGTATCCCCTCTTTACATAGAACTAACTGGCTCAACTTCCATTCACAGATGTAAAGTACTGTCAGTACACATTACATTTTAGTACCGCTTCCCTCAAATATTGATTTTTAATTTTTATGTCAAAGAAAACATGTGCTCTCATTTTATGCTACCAAAACACACACACACACACACACACGTGCACGCATCTGAAAGCCATCACACTATATGCAATTTCCCTAATATGCAGGAACCGTTATGCATGAATGTGAATATTTTTTAAATTATTTTTGTTCCAAGAAACAGAAGCTGAATGTGACTTAAGTAAAGGAGAGTAGAATCCTCATTGGAAGGATCCCAGGTTATGACCAGAATCAATAGGAGACTTGAATGACCAGGACTCAGAGAGCAAAGGAGCCAGGGTATGTCCTGGCCCTCAGGAGGAGATAAATAACTGATGTATATTAAATATTTATTTGTGTCTGGTACTGATCTATGCATTTTAAGGTTGTTTTCTTATTTAGTCCTCCAAACAATGTCATGAGGCACATTCTATCTCCATTTTTTAAACATATTTTTATTATTGATTAGAGGCCCAGTGCACGAAATTCGTGCACGGGGCAGGGGGTGTCCCTCAGCCCTGCCTGCACCCTCTCCAATCCAGGATCCCTCAGTGGATGTCTGACTGCCTCTCGAAATCCAGGACCACTGGCTCCTAACCGCTCACCTGCCTGCCTGCCTGATTGCCCCTAACCACCTCTGCCTGCCTGTTTACCCCTAACCACCTCTGCCTGCCTGCCTGATCACCCCTAACTGCTCTCCTACTGGCCTGATCGCCCCTAACCACCTCTGCCTTGCCCTGCACCCGGGACCCAGGATTCCCTCCTCTGGCCAGTAGTAGGCACCCGGGACCTGGGCTTCCCTCCGTCTGGCTGGCCGCAGAACCCAGGCTGGCTTCACCCAGGCCAGCCACAGCCACAAGTGACCGAGGGCAGGCAGCCTGTCCTTCTCCTGAGCCACAAGTGCAGGCGCAGCCACTGGCACCCAGGACCGTGGGGCGGGCGGCTTGTCCCTCTCCCAGGCCACAGCCTGGATGGTCCCCATTCCTCTCTCATGAGCTCATTTGTGCGTGGCTGGTTCCCATTCCTCTCTCCCCAGTATTGAGTGTCTGAGCCATGAAGGCATGAGGGCATGATGACCATTTGCATATTCGCTCTTTATTATATAGGATTTCAGAAAGAAAGGGAGAGAGAGATAGGAACATCAATGATGAGAGAGAATCACTGATCAGCTGCCTCCTGCAGGCTCCACACTGGGTATCAAGCCTGCAACCAGGCATGTGCTCTGACCGGAATCAAACCATGACTTCCTGGTTCATAGGTCAATGCTTAACCACTGAGCCATACTGACTAGGCTATTTCCATTTTGAAGATGAGGAAACTGGGGAAAGAGAAGTTAAGTAATTTGCCTAAAGTCACAGAACTAGTTAAGTGTTAGAGCCAAGACTTCACACTACTCTAATGTGCTGCATTTTTTCTAGAGCAAGGTCTCTAGGTGACTTAGCTCTGTGAATTGCCATTCTCCATGTGTCACTCTTTCAGATTTCACATTCATGGGAGGGAGACTGTTCCCAACACTCATAGTCAGGGAGGCAGGGCCATGCTGTACAATCATAGCCCATAGGAAGATGATGCCCATGTATCCCAAGCTGGCTGGAGAGAAAGGCAAATCTTTGTAAGCCCAGAAGCCCAACCATGGAGCATCTACTGTGTTATTTTAGTGGGAAAACCACTGAGCCTGGCCTTAAAAGACCTGGGTTCTAGTCTCTGCTCTGATGCTAATTATATAACTTGGCAAAGCTTAATCAATTGGGGCTTCAGTTACTTCATTTATAAAATTAAGCAACTAGAGTATATTTCCCTATTCTTTACTCCCTTAAGATTACTGTACATTTAAAGAAGTATAGTTTCATTCTCCTAGACAGCACTCCTTCAGCTGCCATGAACCACAATCTCTAAGCTACACAATTTCCTCTCCTCTAAAGCAGTACTCTAAAATCTTTATGAAATCAGTCACAAAAGCCTATTTCCTTTGGGGACATCCCCATGCTTTCTTCATGTAGACAGCATTGGGGCCAGAACAGAGGTGCCTGAATTCTAGCTCTAGGGTCTCCTCTTAGAAAACTACCAGTGTGTTTACCATGCCCAGTGTGTCAATCAGTCTCCTCCTCCCAGATAGAGATGCCCTAGGAGGATTCTGGCCTGAACACCAATACAATACTGATTGTATTGCCTCTCTCTATATACCTGGTAGCCCCAAGAAACTATTTTGAAATCAGTCTCTTGTCCTTTTTCTGTATCTTTTCAGAAAGGCAGTGTCAAAGGTAAAGGGAGCAGGGACTTAAATGCAACTGGGGGGTGTCTGTTAGTGAGGCTGTCCAGGTGCAATGGACTGAATGCCCTCCCCCCCCCGACCCGCCAAATTCATGCAAAGCCCTTATCCCCAATGTGATAGTATTCGGCAGTGGGGCCTTTGGGAAGTAATTAGATTTAGATGAGGTCATGAGTGAGGAATTTCCATTTTGGAATTAGTGCCTTTATAAATAAAGAGACCAGAGCGCACTTTCTCACCAAGTACCAAATTGACTGGCATCTTGATCTTGGACTTCCCAACCTCCAGAATTGTGAGAAATTAATTTCTGTTGTTTAAGGCACCCAGTCTATAGTATTTTGTTATAGCAGCCCAAGCTGACTAAAACAGCAGATTTTAGACTTAGGAAGTAAATGAAAGTGTTAGCCCTAATTCCCCATATTTCTAGTCCTGCATAACCAATTAAATTACCAAATGTAGTCATTCTAAATATATAGCAATTCACTATTTCCCAATAAAAGATGTCTTTAAATTTTTGGTCAACACAAACACATACATTTTTAGGAATTGTGGTTATAGTATGCAGAATCATGGCCACCAATGATATCAGGTTCAAGTACCTAAAAACTGTAAATATTACTTTATTCCGTGAAGATTTTACAGCTGTGACTAAATTAAGAATCTTGAAATGGGGGTGATCATCTGAATTATCTGGGTGAAACTTAAATGCTCTCAAAAGTGTCTTATAAAGAGAGAGTCCGAGGGAGATTTGACACAAATGCAGAGGAGAAGGACCCGTGATGAAGGAGCCCAGAAAGATTTGAAGATGCGGGCCTTGAAGATTGGAGTGATGTAGCCATAAGCCAAGGAATGCCAGCAACCACCAGCAGCTGGAAGAGACAAGAAATGGATTCTCCTTAGAGCCTCTGGATAGAGTACAGCCCTAGCAGCTCCTATCAGTGGTACTGATTTTGAACTTCTGGCCTCCATAACTGTGAGAGTATAAATTCCTGTTGTTTTAAGCCACCAAGATTATGGTCATTTGTTACAGCAGGCACAGGAAACTAATTCAATACATATTCACCTCCTCCCCTTCATTTCAATGAGAAGGGAATATGTCACTGCTCATTGATGCAGGGCTTGGCCATGAGACTTGCTGGCACCTCAAGGTGAATGGAAAGTGCATTTCTGCCCCTTGACTTTGGGTTCAGCCATGTGACTTGTTTTGGCCAATGGCACATAAGTGGATATGATGTAATCAGAGACTTGAGATATGCTTGCATAGTTGGCCTGGTCTTCTTTTGCTTTTGCTTCTTCCATTATTAGTGAAGAACATGCTCTGGGCAGTCTGCTAGTCTGCTTGTCTCAGAAAAATGAGAGCCCTGGGTGCCAACCTGAACAAAGGTCAAACCCTGAAGCTCAGCCCAGAGAGCCTGGACTAGTTCAGCCCAACCTCAGGTGGCCTGCACATGTGGAGTGATAAATACATGCTCATTGTGTATTCCACTGAGATTTTTACATCAGGTCTAGTTATAATATTTAACATATTATTCAGTTATTCATATTACTTTAAGACTTACATTACATAAAATAATACAGAAACACAGTGCCTCATAAAATAATACAGAAACACAGTGCCTCTTCCATTTTCAGACTCCTTGAAACATTTGTGTTAAATGTTTACAAACAACATTCACAAATGACTCACACAGCAATATTATTGTGTGCACAGTTTTCCAGAGCACAAACCTTCATTTCCATCCTAAGCTGTGTAAGGAATTAAATTGTTCAATTTTGCACTAAAAATGTACACAAGTACCCAGGCTTATAATAGTAGAATGGGTTTTGTTTTGTTTTGTTTTGTTTTGTTTTCATTCATTGCAATTATCTTAATGTAAATTCTCTATTGCTTTTTCAAATTGTCTTTAAAAGTCTCGCTTATAGTGACATTCAATGATTGTAATTATGAGACCATAACCTCAGGATTAATTACTAGACTGTGTTAAAAATTTTGCCTCCTTTTTTTTAACCTATTGAAGTAATTAGCTAGCACTAATCAAAGTCATTTTAAGATAATGTGTCTTTCTCAAGCTGTTCTCTACCAGTCAGTGATATGAGCTTTCCCCGATTATCTGGTGAGGTTACCACAAAGCTCAGTTGAGGATTCTGACCAATGGTTCATAAGAGCAAACATTTTTGCAAAATTTGTAAAGTAAAATATTTAAACTGTTCTAACTTATTCTCCATGAGCCTTTTCCATATTCCAGGTGTTTCTGGAGTGGCCATAGGCATTTTAGAGATCTAGCTAAAGAAGAGATGAGTTGGGACACATTTAGTATGAGTTCCCTGGGATATATTTTGGTGGCTCACAGTCACTTCTGTGCATAGTAATATTGTTAGCAGTCCCAATGTAGAAAAAGCTTTTAGGAACACCCCTACCACCCACTGTACCAACTCACCTGGCATGAGGACCAGGGCCAGAGGTCATATAGAAATGTTCACACCCTAGCCGGTTTGGCTCAGTGAGTAGAGCATAAGCCTGCAGACTGAAGGGTCTGACATTCAATTCCGATAAAGGGTACATGCCCGAGTTGTGGGCTCAATCCCCAGTAGAGGGCGTGCAGGAAGCAGCCAATCAATGATTCTCTCTCATCACTGAGGTTTCTATCTCTCTCGTCCTCTCCCTTCCTCTGAAATCAATAAAAATACTTATAATTTTAAAAAAGAAAGAAAGAAATGTTCACAGGTTTTATGGCAGGCACCCAGAATGGAAGTATGTGGATACTGGAGGAGAAACACAATTTGAGCTCTGTTGAACCAGAAGCCAGTCTGTGGAAAATTCTACCAATCATCAGAGATTTAAAATTGTAAGTAAAAGATTTGGTTCACATTAAGGCTTAATAAGAACAGAAGTTCTTTCTTATTGAGGAAATACACTCAATAATGCAGGATATACCATTAATAAATGCACTATTGGGGGTTATTTTTTATGAGAAACATGTGATATAAATTTATCAGAATTCCTGAATCTACTGGGAAAAACCCATGGCAGTACCACAAACTGAGTATATCATCTGTAACAGCTCAATTATAAGTGAAACTCGCTAGTGGTTTTCTCAGATCTGTCAGCCACCCTGAATGTAAATGACATTACCGAGAACAAATTATGAAGTTCAAAAGAACTTTCCTAAACTATTTATAATTTATTTAAATGCCAACAAACTGAATTATCTTTATATTCACATTATGGAAAATGATATTATAAAACCATTTTCATATGAAGACATTTTTTTCTGGATTTTGTAGTGCTTGTGAAATTTATCAGCTTTTGAAAGATGATGTCTTCTCTCATTCTAAATAACTATTCAGCTTTGAGCAAGTTTTGTTAGTGAGTCCCTGAAAATTGATTTTTAAAGGTTTATTAAATTCAAAGTGATCATCATAATGGGGTTTGAGTCTGATATAAGTGAATGTAGCTCCCCACATCATCCAACCCTAGGTGCTCTTCACAATGTGCTCCACCCACCAGCTCTCTTTCCTTTGTTAGTTATATGCATCACAGACCCAGTATTTACAATGGGAGTGTCTAAAGCTGAGAGGCAGAAGAAAAGGAGGAAGGGAGAATTTATTAAGCTGCTATTGCCAAGGTTCAAATCCTGGCTCCTTCTAGCTGTGTAATCTTGGGTACATTACTTAACCTCTGGGAATAATTATAGCACCTCTCTCATGAAGCCATTGCATTAAGTTAGTTAATTCATATAGAGTGTGTTTAGATCAATACACACTAGTACATGGTGATAATCTCTCAATAAAGGTTAGCTCTTATTACATGATTGTTATGCCCATCTGCCAGGCCCTGTTTGGAGTGTTAGTACCTCATTTAGTTGTCATAACAAGCCTGATCATTCACATGCTGCAAAAGGACAAAATAAGTTTCATAGAGCTTCAAGTTTGCTCAAAATCTTATCACACAGCTGGTATGAATGATAGAGGGAAAAATCAAATCCATGAATCTGATTCTACCCTGTTTCTTTCCATTTTACCACAGAACTCAGATATTAATTTTGTTCTCAATCCACACAAATGAAAAAGATGGATTATGTTAGGGGAAGAAAGAAAGAAGAAAGATGAAAGATGAAAGAAAGAAGAAAGAAAGAAAGAAAGAAAGAAAGAAAGAAAGAAAGAAAGAAAGAAAGAAAGAAAGAAAGAAAGAAAGAGGAGGGAGGGAGGGAGGGAGGGAGGGAGGGAGGGAGGGAGGGAGGGAGGGAGGGAGGAAGGACTATCATAAGTTGCCATGATAATCCTATATAATAAAAGGCTAATATACAAATCGACCCAACGGCAGAACAACTGGTCACTATGAAGCGTACTGACCACCAGGGGGCAGACGCTCAATGCAGGAGCTGCCCACTGATGGTCAGTGCACTCCCACAGGGGGAGCACTGCTCAGCCAGAAGCCGGGCTCACGGCTGGTGAGTGCAGTGGTGGTGATGGGAGCACTAAGAATGTCTGACTGCCAGCTTAGGCCTGCTCCCCAGGGGGAGAAGGCCCAAGCCATCAGGGACATCCCCCAAGGACTTCCGGACTGCAAGAGGGCACAGGCTGGCCTGAGGGACTCCGCCCCCCCCCCCAGTGCACAATTTTTGTGCACCGGGCCTCTAGTAATCATAATAATTGATCATTAGGTTGTGAAAGGGCTTGTTTTCTGTTTGGTTTGTTTGTTTGTTTGTTTTAAATAAACAGAAAATTTTAAATGTTGAAGAAAAATTATATATACGTAATAGTTGTTATTCAGACTTTTTACAAATCTAGAAGCATTTGATTTAGAGACATAAAAGCACACTTTACGTAAGTTAGCTTGCCCTTACAATTAGTCTGTTATATCAAATTAAAAGCATTTTTATTTATACAATCCTGACAAATTTTTTAATTGGAGTTGTTTTTCAAATGGAGCTACAAGCTACTGCACATTAAGAAATTCATCATTGCTTTTTTTGTGTCATTTTATAAAGAGGCAAACCATTGAGAATGGAAGAACTCAACTATACTATAAAAAAAAAAAAGAGCTTTTATGTTGTCTGAAGTTAGTTTTCTTTATAGTAAGGTGTAGAGACAAAAGCATTCACTTTCAGAAAAAGAAAGTGGTTTGGCTCAGTGGATAGAGAGCATCAGCCTGTAGACTGAAGGGTCCCAGGTCCGATTTTCAGGCTCGATCCCCAGTAAAGGGCATGCAGGAGGCAGCTGATCAATGATTCTCTCTCATCATTGATGTTTCTATCTCTCTATCCCTCTCCCTTCAAATCTAAAAACAATAAAAATATTTTTAAAGTAAAATTATTTTTAAAGAAAGAAAGAAAGAAAGAAAGAAAGACAGAAAGAAAGAAAGAAAGAAAGAAAGAAAGAAAGAAAGAAAGAAAGAAAGAAAGAAAGAAAGAAAAGGAATAAGAGGAAGAAAAAAAAAAGCCTCTCACTTCTTCCAGGTCCCCCAATGGATTGAGTGCAATGTTACATGCAGCACACAATAATTTTCTAAAGTAATTTTCTCAGTTGTTGTGCTGTTTTCTCAAATTAAATCTTATCAGGACCTGCAATATACATACAAAACAAATAAAAGCCAAATATTGTTAGTACTGCATTTTATAAATTCAAATTTATATAACATTTATTTATTGGAAATTCACTCAATAAGATTTTTGAAAGTTAGTTTTGAGTGACACAAAATTTTAAAATAAGATTTTAGAGCTTTGCTGAAGCCTCATACCAGCATTAGTGTACAAGTTACATTTCTATTTATCTTTTTTTCCAGGATATCTTCAACTGGTCCAGAAGCTTGAAGAGTAATTAGGAATCATTTGCTGTCCAACTAAAATCTCCAACAATATCACCATTTCTACTCATAGTTACAAAATTCAGACACACACACATGGAACAATCAATAAATATGTATCAAAGGAACACATGAAAAATTATCACACCATGATAGTTGCACTTTCACTTATTGCACAATACAATTTTCATTCAGTAAGCATCACTGCATGACCATAATGTGCTTGGTGCTGACTGTGCCCTGTGTATACAGTGTGCATAAAATTCAGAGGCCCTGGCTTCAAGGAGTTATAATCTAGTAAGAGATGCAGACAAGCCAGAACTTATCTGGACCCAACTGAGCAAGAGCATGCATGCTCAACCGTGTACTTACTTCTCCAACATCATGTAAACCTGGACACTCACAGGATGGCAGCACAAAGTAGGAGCTAGAGAAATGGTGGATAAAAAGACACCAAAGGTGAGAAAAGAATATAGATGTGAAAACACCAAAGATACATGCTTTTCACTTTCATTTTTCTCCTTTGACCTAAAGAAATGGAAAGGAGCCCAGCCAATGTAGCTTAGTGGTTGAGCATTGACCTATGAGCCAGGAAGTCATGGTTCTGTTCCCAGTCAGGGCACATGCCCAGATCTCCAGTGGGAACCATGCAGAAGGCAGCCAATCAATGATTCTCTCTTATCATTGATGTTTCTATCTCTCTCTACCTCTCTCTTCCTTTCTAAAATCAATAAAAATTATATATATATATATATATATATATATATATATACACACATACTAGTAGCCCTTTGCAGGAAGATTCCTGCAATAGGGCTTCCTGCCGTGCTCTCCCCTGGCCCCACCTGCTTTCCTCCCTTCTCCCCCAGCCCTGCCTGCTTTCCTCCCTTCTCCCCGCCCCACCTGCTTGCTTCTCCGCAGCTTCGCTCCCTTCTGCAGCACTTGGCTTCTTTCTACGCTGTCTTGATATGCAAATTAACTGCCATCTTGGTTGGGTCAATGTGCATACTTGCCCTGATTGGCTGGTGGGCATGGTTTGGGCGTAGCAAAGGTGCGGTCAATTTGCATATTACTCTTTTATTAGGTAGGATATATATATTAAAATAAATGGAAAGGATACCAACAGCAAATGCCTAATTGGTCACATACTCTTCTACATTATTCTTGTACATTACCTCATCTAATCCTCATAACCACCTCATAATTCACCATCTTATAAATGAGAAAACTGAAACTCAGGTCACTAATAAATTGAGGGGCCAGAATTCAAAGCACATCTTTTTTCCTTTTTTTAAATCATACAACTTGGGTTTTTCATTACAGTATATGTGTGGCCACCAGGGCTTTAGTATGAACAGACTCAAGTTAGATAACAGAAGCAGTGTGGAAAGTTACACACACCTCAGCCTGAACTAATTTAGACAAATCACTTGGAAAAACTAATCCAATCATACCCAGTTCAGCTCTGGCTGGCCAGTAAAGTAGGTCAACTTATCCCTCCTTGCCCTAAAGCGGTGGGGGGGAGGGGAGGAGGAAAGAAAGAGGATAAAGGGAAAGCTTTGTTCTTGCATTTGCCCAGAAGGAAGAACCAGCAAGTATAATGATGGTAATATTTTCAGATTTTTAGTGAGCTTTTCTCCCTTTCTGAGTATACTACTTTTGCTCTGGTCCACCTTTATAACCATCTGCAAGGAGGGAGATTAGAATTTATCCATGAAGGAATACAAAGACATATACAAAATAATTTACAACTCCTGTCATTGAGAAATAATATTATGTAGCATGCTAATATCTTGAATGATACCCATCCTTAGATCTGCCTCTCACATGACCAGGGTTAATTCAGGAAGACCGAATTCACTGAGATATGTCACAGTATAGTTGCCATTCTTGGTTGTGTATGTTGTGCACTGAACACAGGTGATACATCTGGTTGGGTGACCTCATCGCAGTTCTTGTAGCTTTGTTTATCTAGTATAACTATGTCTGATGTTATCAACGAGGTGTCTGGTTATAACAATCATTATATGGCAATTTTCTGACAAATGGAGAATAAAGTATCTTGAGAAAGGCATTGTATGGGTTAGCAGCATCCCAATGTAAAGAAAATTTCCTTTCCTTCTAAGCTTCTTGGGCTTTGTATTAGCCATACCTAAAGATGCTATATAACAAACAACTCAAAAAATATCAGTGACTGGACAACAACAGAGCTGCTATTGTAGATCACAGAGAAAAAGAAAAGAAAAGCATTTATTTATTTTTCATGGCTCTACAAGGTTTGCTGTGCTCTGCTGGACTCAGCTGGATTTGAACCAGTTTACTATTAAGGCTGCAGGTCAGGTTTAGTTCTGATCTATGTGTCACTCATTCTGAGACTCAGGCAAAATCAGTTACAGCTACCTAGAGCATGCTTTTTCTCGTGGCAGACAGCATGCGCTCAAGAGTTAAGCCAAACCAAAGAAGTGAATTTAAAACCTCTGATCTTGTCACATTCCATTGACCAAAGCAAGCCTCATAGCCAAGTATATCAGAGGGGTAGGAAGTATGCACTCCTCCCATGGAACAGGGGCAGGGAGAGTGAACTTCTGCTAACCAGTAACATAACCTGCCACAGACAGACCTACTAATGGCACTTCACAGTAGTAGAAGGATGTGTTGTCGAAAAAGCCCATCACTATTACAGCTCAGAGAATATTAGAAACTATTTCCTTACTGAGACAAACCATTTCCCATATACCACTGGTGTCTGCCATTTCCATACACCACTGGTTTCTGCATATTGTTTTAAAAGAGGTCGGTCTGCTTAACTTTCACCTTTTTGTAGATTAGTATAACATATCATGGGCCAGCAAACCAAGCACTGTCTATAAAGGATCTAAAAGTAAATATTTTTGGCTTTGCAGGCTCTATGGTTTCTGGTGCAACTACTCAACTCTGCCATTAATAATGCAAAATCAGCCATCGGCAATAAATGCTTAGACAAAAGGTCATGGCTCTATTCCAATAAAAAATGTATTTACAAAAATGGGCTGTGGGCCAGATTTGGTCAGTGAGTCATAATCTGCTGATTTCTGTAATAAATAAAACTGTAAAGAATATATCTCTTATTTTGGTTAACTATGGCTGCACAACATACACCCGAATCTTAGTGGCTTAAAACAGCAATTATTTTATTAACTTTCATGATTCTGTGCATTGATTAGGTTCAGATGGGTGTTTCTTCTGATCCATGTGATGTTGGCTGCATCTGTAGGCATATGAGGTATCAACTGGGCTGGAACATTCAAGGCAGTTCGCTCACCTGTCAGGCACCTTGGCAGGGTTGACCAGAAGGATTCAGCTGGAACATGCAGAGATCTAAGTCCCAGCTGCTATGCTTTTCCTCTCTGTTATTACATGGCAACTCAGGACTCCCCAAAGTACAAAAGGGGAAACTACCTCACCTTTTTAAAGCTTGGGCCCATTCTACTTGTAAAGCACCCCATCCTTCATCTGTCATTTATGACCATGTCATCTGTGCCCCATATTGACCTATGTCAGAATGTAAACTTTTTTTTACTTCTGAACCTTCAGATGAGATGGAGTTATTTTTAGTGCTTTACATTCAAACTACTGAGCAGATTTCTCATCCTATATGGCAACAGAAAAACATCTGCTCCAAGGACTTCTCTCCCAGAAAACTGTACCTCAGTCCAACTGCAGGGGGAATTAATTAAGGTCATTTAGTTTGAAAGACAGGTTTCCCAAGCCCAGTCATCTCTGGCATGGCTTGAGACCATTTGAACATCCTCTAATATAGACTGAGTATAAGAGGGTCTCTTCTTCCAAAAGACCCAACTCTACCCCAAACATCTGGCTCCATGTGCCATGTGTGTAGCGTGACACAACAGAGCTTGGAGGTGGCAAGGGGGGGAGGAGTGAGCAAAAGCACAGAGCTCTCTGACGCCCATAAGAAATGTTGAATCCAATACAATTCTCACCAAAATAGCACCTCCTAGGAATAAGTTTCTTCACTCTTCATCCTAAAAACTTGAAAAATTATTTTAGATTTTATAATGCAACTCCCAAAATGTGATTCTGATCATGGTGGGTGAACTCTTCAAAATGATATACTTCTTGTATACTGGCCTCTGTCTGCTTCCATCAATGCACTTATTCTCTACATCTCAAGGTCTTTGCCATCTGCCCCTGTCCAGAATGCACAGACATTCTTTAGACTCATCATAAGTTATTTAAAAGACCATGCTGACTTTTACCCCAAGCTCCACCATCTATGCACATACACCTTATCTACCACCATTCCCTGCTATCCTGAACTGCATCCAGATGTGCTCTCTCCCACACCTCCTTATCCCAGACTCTAACCAAAGACCGGTAGCCAAAAAGGGCTATAAAAGAAATACCAGATTATGACAGGCACCTTTTCCAGCTCCAAAACCTAAAACCACGCAAAGGAGGTGATTGAGAAGAGAAGTCACAGTAATATCCCAGAATATACCTATTCTTTCACTGAGGGAAATGGGAGCTGCCCTGTTCCAGCCCATATTGCATAGAGGCCTGAGGGATGGGGGATGGTGGACAGACCCATCCAGATCCTGAACCTTTAACCCAGCCAGAAACATCCACACGCTATGGACCTTTGGGACCTTAAGTTTGAGCAATGGACACCCCAACAGAGCTCACAGCGGTCATCCTGGAACCAACTCACTCTAATTCCTTCCTAATCTGCTGTTTGTCTGGTTATTGACTCTCGGTTCTTTCTCCCATTTCTAGTCCTGGTAGCTTGACAGACATGTGTAGTCTCCTGGTCTCTCAGCGCTCCACCAAAGGCCCTGGCTTGGTCTTACTCACCAGCTCTCATGTTTTCTACTTTCAGTATAATATCCCCCAAAGTGCCTGTGAAGACATGACCCAGTTCATTCACGGGGGCTATATTGGGGAAGGGGGACAGGAATTCACAAAGGTCAGGCTTTAATCCTCAGTGCAAGGCCCATATTAGGGACTCATCAATGATTGTTGAATAACTGAGTGACGCATACAGACCTTGACTTCATAAGCAATTGTCCCGTCAAACCCAGACAACTGTCCCCACAATGAGCTATTTCTAAATGAGTTTGTGTAAAGTGCTGGCAAAAAAAGTAATACCCAATGGAAGACTAGCCAGATTAGGAAACAAAGCATCTTTGAGAAATGAGATTAACTGTTTCCAAAGGGAGCAGAAAGTAGGAGGTTGGGGGTGATGGGAAATTGTATATAAATTTCCAAAGGACAGGGACTTGAATGTAAGCTAAGGGAACTTTTAAGCTCTACATTTTTTACATGCTTTCCAACATCATGGCTTAGTGATGTGCGATAGGCACTCAAAATTGGGACTTAGTTATGTACAAAAGAAAGCTCTGAATGAGAAAAACAATAAATTAAATGCATACATTGAGAGGATTGGGGATTTTTAGAAGTTACTGCACAATATCCTCTGAGAGTGATTTTAGACCAGACCTTGACAGGGTGAGATTGTGAATATAAAAGTGAGCTCTTGTCAATCAGAGGGCACTTCTGCAAAAATAAGTTTTGCAAAAATAACCAAAGGGAATTTCAAAGATCTAGTTTACATTCTCTCTGTCTGTGGGACCATTTCTTTGGGATTTAAGAAACCATAAGGATTTTTAAATCTTAAAACAGCCATATAAAACACTGCTTAGTATGAGTCTCACAGTACCTGGTGTCCCCAGTCACAGACATTTTATTTCAGTCTGTTCTTCTACCAAACTCTGTTGTCCACCAGCCACCATGCCTCCAATCCTGGCAAGGTTAGCCAGCTTCCTAGGGAGGAGAGAATGATAGTTATATCTTGTCTGTCCAGCTTGAATCTCAGAGCACAACAGAAGGAGGTGAGGATATGTCATTGGGTGAGGAGGTTCTGGAACCAGGATACTGGTTCCTCTGGAAGAAAAAAAATCTGAAAGGTCACATACAAGTGTTCCCCCAACCAGGAAAGGGGTTTCTTCTGCAAGTATCTGGGCTATTTCTGTTCAAACTGATCACTTCTATTTATCAAGCACTCTGTAAAGAAATATCCTATAGAATAAAAGGCTAATATGCAAATAGACCAAATGGTGGAACAACCGAACAACTAGTCGCTATGATGTTGCGCTGACCACCAGGGGGTGTGTACAGAACATGGCAGGTGTTGGCCACAACAGGATGGTGGAGCAGGTAATCGGGGGTGCCATACCAAGGCTGAGTGCCAGTCACTGTCATCGGGACGAGCCTCTGGTAGTTATTGAAAATTCTTTGCTCCAGTGCCACAGTCATGCCTGGTGCTCATCCCTGCTACCAGCGCTGGAGCTGCTGCTCTCACCCACTTTCAGCGCTGGGCCCGCTCACACCCGCTGTCGGTGCCAGAGCTGCTGCTCACACCTGCTGCCAGTGCCCAGCGCTGGTCCTGATCTCTTGGTGCTGTCAGTGGGGGTGAGCAGCAGCTGCCGGCCCCAATACCCCTGAGGGCTTCTCCAACTCCCCCTGCTCCTGAGGAGCAATTGGGGCAGCAGCTGCCACTTGCACCTATTGACAGCACGAGGCCCACTCGCACCCGCTGCTGGCGCCGGCCCAAATCACTCCACGCTGTCAGCAGGTGCAAGCAGGGCCGATGCCATCAGATCGTGGGAGCAGTGGTGGTGGGGGCTGCCAGCGGACAGGGTCTGGGGGCATGGAGAATGGGCTGAGACCCACCCCTGTGCCCACTACCACCTCGCGGTCCACAGTTTCTTTCAAGGTGTACGAATTCGTGCACTGGGCCCCTAGTATGTATGTATGTGTATATATATATATATATCTTAATTCTGCCATTTTGATCATGAAAAATAGCCCAATCCTATTGTTTTACCCCCACAGTGTTTTGATCCTGTTGCATCCAAAAATTTGGCCATCAATACACTGAAACAACTATAGTCTACTTGGTTATGGGGTGTGTGTGTGTGTGTGTGTGTGTGTGTGTGTGTGTGCGTGCACATACACTCTTATTCCCTTGCTCTGTGATAGCCTGTATGTGCACATACTAGTATACAAACGCATGTGCATATACCTGAATGCCTTCTCTATGTTTCTTGCTCTGTATTTCTCTGTCTCTCTCTCTATGTATGACTGCCTCTGTAAATCCTCCAGTTCCTCTCAGTCTGTATCTTTGTCTTAGAGGAATTGGGAGATTGACAGAGGCAGTCATACATAGTATGATTTTTCTGTCATAGTACTTTTTTGTCTTTGTATTTTTATATATTCCTCTCTGTTTCACTGCTCGCTCGCTCTGCCTTATACTGTCTCCGTTTCTTAATCTTTTCCATTTTCTTCCTTTCTGTCTCTCTTTGAATATGATCCAAATAACAATTTGATTAAAAATGGAAAAATATAAAATGTATTTACTGTGCTAGCTAGAGTATTAATCAAGAAATTAAACTGAATTAATGGAATTGCTTAAGAAAAATACATTTTCAACAGAAAACAATTAATATTGGTATGACTCTATTAAAATTCTTGTATTCACAATGTCCTTAAAGTAAAATGTCAAGCTAAAAATAATCTGGACCCCAAAACTATGAGGCTCTGGGCACCTGCAGCCTGCTTGGTCCATTCCAGCAGCTCCCTGGACTATGACTGACGCCATGCTCAGTGAAAGAGGACTTCCCAGGGACAAA
Organism: Cnephaeus nilssonii; assembly: GCF_951640355.1. Taxonomy (NCBI): domain Eukaryota; kingdom Metazoa; phylum Chordata; class Mammalia; order Chiroptera; family Vespertilionidae; genus Cnephaeus; species Cnephaeus nilssonii. The sequence goes on along the minus strand of NC_137081.1, from coordinate 22,801,912 downwards.
AGGTCATTGTGGCATACCGAGCATCAGGAGTCACCCGCCACGGCCCTTTCTGACTAGCCTCAGGAGACTGCAAGTCCCAGAACCTACAGCTCTGCTACAAGCAAAGCACTCAGCTCAGAGCTCTAGAAGGCACTGCCAGGCAGGGACAGCAACTCGGCAAAATGTTGGTCTCTTCTTGTTTTCTTTCTTGTGTTGAAAACCAACAGAGAATCAGTCCTGGGGATACTTGAATCTCACTCTGATCTTTTTAGAAAACTCACCACCTGCTTCTTCCTTTTCTCCCTGTTTGCCCAGGGTCCCTTCTCCCAGCAACTCAATTGCATACTTACTCTTGTGCACACAGACACCCACACACAGACATCCACATGGAGACACACAGTTGATTCGTTTTTTCCGCCTTTCTGTCCTTCTTGTGGTGAATAATTTTTTTAATATTTATTAAAAGCTAACCACATGCCAAGCACTATTTTGAACACCCTTCATGGTTTATTTCATTTGCCTCTCACAGTATCTTATGAGAGGGCTATTATTATCTCTAATGTCACAGAGAGAGGAACTGAGGCACAGACAGCTAGGTAACTTACCAAAACTCACACAATTAGCAAGGGAAATATCAGGACTCAGACTCCAGAGCCTGTGCCATAAACCATTCGGCCATACTGTCTGGAGCTGAGTGGTGAGATTAACAGACATTAACAGAGAAAACTGTGTGCCTTGTTTATTCTCTAATGAGCTCCTAGGACCCAAAAGATAACAAGTTTCTCTTAAGATCAAACAGTTTTCATATGCTGAGCAGCACGGAAAATTTGGGGTCCTTTGGAAGGAGGACTAACTTCTCCAAATTCAGGGCAGGGGAGGGGGGAAAATCACATTTCCTGACTTTTTATTTAGAGAATAAGCAAGCAAATGTTTCCCCTTTCTCTCTCACTGAATACAATTTATCTTTATAAAACCAGAAAGGAACGCAGCTCTGGCTGGAAGTTTCTCACAAAGCACTGGGAGATGAAAGTGCAGTAATATAGATACACAAAGTGCTTGCTTTTCATCTGGGAAGAGCTGGTTTCCCATGATCCTTTCAGAAAAGTGAAAAATAAGACATTGTGTGTATGTGGAGCACACATTTGTCTGTGTCACAAAAAAGAAGAGTCTGACTGTCCACTGGGACAGCCTGAATCCTTCACTGTTTGCACTTGGTCTGGCCCAGGTTCTCCATGACAGTGGCAAACCTGCTTTTGAAGCGCCTGAAGTAGAGACCAGTAGCCAATTTAGGCTCCAAGCCGCTGCATTTGTTATCTGTCCGAAACAGGAGCTCAACCCATACTTTTTCCTCAGCTAAAAAAAGGGAACACTGAAAATTTAGTAAACAGGACAATTGATGGTCCCTGGCTTTGTGTCAAGCAAGAGCCAGCTTCTGCATTGAAAAGTCCTGACCTTGAAAAGCTGGTTAAAATGGATGCTGCGTGGGCTGCTTGCTGGAGAGCCAGCCGGGAAGTAGGTCAGCGAAGTTATAGGCTGGCTTCTGTCACTCCCAGCCAGAACCATGCAACCCAGAGGGGGGGGAAATGTTCTGAGACAGAAAAAGACACTGTGTGTGGTTCCAGGCAGCATGTCGTATTGACAAAAACATCAGCACCGCATGAAACCAAGGAGAGGAAGCTGTCGGCCCCTGCTACATCCAGAAGGCTATTTTTTTCTTGTTTAATTAATTAGGGGTTGTCTTGTTTTGGTTTTGGTTTTGTTTTTTCAATCACAGAAACAAACTTTGTTGTCCACCATTCCCTGGACCTCACTATACTGTCACCTCCTATAGGCTGCCTGCTAGGCACTTACTGGCCCTGGCTGGGCTGATAGACAACAGGGGCTAATGAGGAAGGCAGATCTCAAAGGGACTTTGGGGAGAGAGCAAGAAGCTTTCTCCGATGGAAGTCAATCTCTGGATCATTCCCTCTACCCCTGACCCACCTCCCTTGCATAGAATCGCTTTTTTTTTTCTGATTTTTAACCCTTTGGGCTCATATCCTAACCTTTCTTTTTCTCAGTTTCCTCATCTTCAAGATAGGAATAATTGTACATGCCTCATGGGATTATTGTGCCGGGCATCCATCAGAATGCCAGGAGGACACAGTACACTCAAATTTGGAAACCCAAAGATTTAATAAAAGAACCATTTACAATGGAGTGTAGTGGATATACCAAAGCCACAAGTGAGGGTGCAGTGCCCTAAAGCTGGCAACAGTCATTGTCACATCTAGGTCATTATCACACCATAAATGTAGACATCTATACCCAAAAAAAGTGGGGGCTCTGTGAAGATGGATGCCTGATGTGAGTATGACCTTCAGTACAGGGACACAGCCAGCTGGTAGCAACTCACAGCCAAGTTTCTGCATGAATGAATACATGGACCTCTCCCTCAGGGTCTCCATTCTTCCCATTGGCTGAAACCAAAAGAAACCAGAGGGCAAGGGAGCTCCTTAATACATTCACATGGGCACCGAGTAGGGTGGAGAAGAGTGGAGAGTGAATCTGCACGGAGCAAAGGGCCATACAGAGCACCAAGAAGGCGATGAGGCAATGTAGCACAGCACCTAGAACACACATTCAGTATACTTGAACAGCTTACTACAGTTACTAATTATTTGTTCTTGGACACAACATAAATTGCATGACTTGGGCTACGTGGTGCTAATTGCAGGTGCTCTGTCAATAAGGTTCAGATGTCAGTGAAGCCATTGCTTCTTTCACATCCTGTCCCAAGGATTCTCCCAGCTTCCTACTGCTCACACAGCTACACAACTACTTGGTCCTAAGAGGAAGCAAAATCCCAAAGTGGGGAGAAGTTGGCCTGAGCTCCTTCAATGCTGCACAAGCCTCTGGTGACCCCATCTATTCTCAGCACCACCTAACCAGTTTCAAAATTTGGTGGGAGGGAGACAACTGATACTTTTAGTAACACTTTACATATACATGGAGCATATACATACTGTAGTTCTGGCTAAAGTAGGGTCAAACCTACTGGGCTGAGCTCTCAGCTTGACATAACAGCAAAAGCCCCTCAGTGGAAGCCAAGGGCTCCAGAGATCACTTAATGGCCCTGGCTGGGCTGATAGACAGGAGGGGCTAATGAGGGGGCAGATCTCAAAGCATCCCTCAGATGTTCCTCCTGATGTTCTCAGTCCCCGTCCTGTGTGCTGAACCAGGGGGCCTCAACTAATCAACTAGTATCTATGAGGAAATTTTAAAACCTTACCTTTGTAGAGTGCTTAACTGATTATGAAGTCCTTTCATACATACGATATTATTCTATCCCCAGAACAAGTTTGTGCTCCCCAAGTTCATATCAAAGTGAACAGCACAGACAGGCCTGAAATTCCTTTTTTTTTAAAAACTCCAAAACCACTAACCCCACACCAATAGCTACCCAGAGACAATAAACTAGAGACCAACAGCTTGGATTGGGGTGTCCTAAATGATATTTATTTATTTATTATTTCCAACAGTTTTCCTTCTAGCACTATCTAAAAACAGTGTCTCTATTTGCTTGTACAAAGTCTGCCTCCTCCTCTAGAAATGCCGGGCCAGCCCCCCAAGAGGAAGGCATGTGTTTGTCTCCTTCATGACAGTATCCTCAATACCTAGTCCAGTGTCTGACACTCAAAATGCACACAGTACTTATTTATTGAATAAAAGAATGAATCTTCTGGTCCCATTCTTTTAGGTCGTGTACCCTAACTAGGCTTCAAGGCTCCCAAAGCTAAAAATACCCATGCTTTGAATCAGCAGCTGGCAAAAGTCCAGGTTACTTTTATCTTCTAAGGTCAGGGAGTAAAAGTGGGCCAGACCTAAATGGAACAAACGGCCAAGCAGTGCATCCTTGCTTAGCAAATGCTAAGGATCCACGTGTAACAAATATTGACAAAGGCTGGCTCTACTTTTCCATTTTCCCAGGGGTCCCAAGCCTGGACAGCCCACAGTTTGAAGTTTATGGTTCTTTCCCAGGAGACTGTGAGCTCTTAAGGAACAAGGATTCTGTCTTACTCATCTTTGTTTCCCTAGGATCTAAAAGGGCACCTCGATCAGGCAAGGCCCTGAGTAATGGTTGGAGGAATGGTTGTGATTGGTTAGCGATGCAAGCCTGAGCACCAGAGTATGGAAGTGGAGAACTAGAAGGCATTTCAGCGACCTCTAAAACTGCTCTGTCCAATACGGCAGCCACTAGCTATGTGAGACAATTTAAGTTAATGGAAATGAAAGAAAATTAAAGTGTGCCTTCCTTAGTCAAACTTGCACCTTTACTAGGACTCAATAGCACATGGGGCTACTGTAATGGACAGTGCAGACACAGAACATTTCCATCATCGCAGCAAGTCCTCTTGGACAGCACTGAGGAGGGTCTTGTTTGATGGCAAGAGAACCGAGTCTCAGAGAAAGTAATTTCCCCAGAGTCACTCAATGAGTGAGAAACAGAAACAGGACCAAGAAACCTGGTTTCTGCTGTTTTCCAAACCATTACACTGGATTCACACACTATGGGGGACTCACATACAAAAGCCACTAAATGTCCTTCTCTTTCAACTGAGCATGGCTTTGAGGAGCTGGTAAGAAATCCTGGGTGCACATCGTAGAGAAGAAATGCTAGACCCAGCACACAAGGGCTGGGGAACCGTAGCTTCCCACAGAAAGCTGGAGGTCAGGGGATCTGAAGCGGGTCCAAATGTGGGTTGCCTTCTTTTTAAAGCCTTTCAAATTTGTTTTCATTTCAATGTTGGAGGTTAATACCCAAGATGGCACTCTTTTTGAAGAGTTCCTTTTGATTTTAATTTCTTAGAGTCCTCATTTGAACTCAGCTTTTTGTTTATGTTATACCCATCCCACAATTTTTCTTTCTCTCCAGGTAACTTGATCCTCGAAAATGTACAGAATCCATCCCTCCCCACTGCTTTAAATTAAACATCAACTCATCTTTTCAACCAGGTCATTAGGGTTTTACATTGCCTTTTCTAAACGTATGCTTTTTTTCCCCCTGAAATTATACCAAATTAAGTTTTCAAAAACTACATTTTCCTAATCTTTAAATAGTTAGAAATATTTAATCTTTAAATAGTTAGAAATGAATTTGGGCAAAATCAAAATCTATAAAAGAGAAGTCAGTTCTACCCATTTCTCTCCCAACTAGAAGCAGGGCACATGCCACATGCCAGGGCCTGCATACACAGACAGACCTCAGGGCACTTAGCACCCATCTGAGGCCCTTAAACCCAGGGGTGGGTGCATGTTCCACATCTGAAAGAAGTCTACACATCTTGTCACAGAAACAATGCAGTCGCACCTTTGTTTTTATTAAAACAACACTGTGAGAAGCGCGATGCAAAGGAACAAGTATTTATTATGGGTGGCCTAGGCTCCTGGTGGAAACATAATGACAACTCAGGCCTCAGGAGCCAGGGAGGCAATGATGAGCCTGGAAGTAAGTAGGGGCTTTTGCAGGGGGGCGGGGGGGGGGGGGCGGGGAGGAGAAAGGGGATTCAAGCTCCCAAAGATCTAATTAGGGTTCCGAGGACTTCAAAATCTGTAGAGGAGCCCCTCCTGATGGACTAATGGAGTAGGGAGAGAGAGTATTTAGGAAAATTCCACTGATGAATCATATTTTTTTCCCTGGTATGTCCCCTAGGGTTTCTAAAGATTTCATTATCCTCATAAGTGAAATTCTTTAAATTACTGAAAGAAGGTGCTTATTGAAACCTATAGCTCTCATCCCTTGGCAGACTTTGATTTGAAACATTCAAAGCACATCCAACAGCCTCTTCTTCCCTGAAGACAGGGGCTTTAATGTTTAAAAAAAAAAAAAGAAAGAAAGAAAAGAAAAGAAAAAAGCCAGATCCCGCTACAGCCAGCTCCCTCCTCTTAAAGAAAAATGTTACCTAAAAATTAAACTATTGGAGCAAAAATATAGTAGTAACCTTTAAAATCGGAGTCAAGCTCTTTGTTCCCAATGAACAAAGAAACACAATTCCCATAACCTGGAGCCATGTGTGCACAGTTTCAGAACAAGGGCTGGCAATGTAATCTAGGCAAACCTCTTTATACTACAAATGAGGAAACTGAGGCCCAGAGAGGTTAAAGAATTTTAACAGCTAGCAGGTGGGCCGAGTCGACACTTGGGCCAGGTGTCCAGAGTCCTGATCTTTTTGCACAAATGGAAAAAAATTCTATTACTTAGCCTAAGGAGAGGATTGTTTAAAGGCTGGAATTAACACAGGCAGCTTAACCTCCCAGCTCAGCTGTAGGTATGTACAAAATACAAACTAACTGGAGAAGCAGCACAAAGACATGTACTGGAAAGAGCATCAACTGATGGAAATAAAAGTCCCCACCTACCTCACAGGGTATGAAAATATAGCCATGCATGTGAAAGAGCTCTGAAATATACGGTACTATGAAAACGGAAGTGATCATGATTCAAATGGATTTTGCACAAGGGTTAGCAGCATGCAGCCTCCCCTGAGGACATCTCTTTGTGCCTTTGTAATGGCTGCATCTAGAGACACTGTCCCTGCCCCTTCTCCCTTTGTCCATCCATTAGGGACAACTATGGTGGGGGTAAGGTTGACGCTGACCATGAGGAACTCAATCACCTTCCTTCCCAATTTACTCCTCCCCAGAGGAAGGCAGGATCAAAGACCATGCTGCTAAGCACAAAGTCTTTTGTTGTTGTTGGTTTTGTCTTTGAGTCACCTTTAGTGGGGAGTGTTTGTGTTTTACTATTTCTGTATGCCCAGTGTAGGTGCACTTTTCCACACCCACACCTGAGATTCATCTTTGGAGGACTGCCCTTGGACCACTGGAGCACTCCCCCAACACAAACAGCCAGGAGTACCTGGGAATTTACCTCTCTTGGAGGACCCTTGACCAATGGTGGACAAGTACAAAGGTGTACAAGCCTAGTTCCCTTGGATAACTCCTAGAGTAACTTATACTCCAGAAGGTCCTTACCAATCAGAGTAAAGCCACCTCTGGGGACTTGTGCCTGAGATGGCCCCCTTGCTTGCCTTCATCCCCTACAGGCAGCCCTAAATATGACAGAAAGATAAGGACTGCAATAAGCAGACCTTTACCAAGGACCCATAAGGGATCTGATGGCCTCAGGACTCCAACACCTCACTGACTCAGCAGCCACTCTCTTCCCCAGAGTCTCTCCCAGGAGGAGGAACTTCCAGATGTTTCTCCAGATCAAACGCTAGCCAAGCACTCATCTCACCCAGCAGAGCTGAGGAAGCCAAAACACCAACTGAGCTTGGAGAAGGGAGGCTGTGAAGATGGACTGAAATAGAAAACAATGCCCAGAGCATACAGTATGCAGATCTATGTAAATTATATATAAAAGCCAGAATGCAAACCTTCAAGTGATAATGCTCTCCAGCTGTCATGTATGATGATCTCCATTCTGGAGACCGCTGGGACTCCTTGGAGCCAGCAGGCAGCATAGTTCAGAGAGAAGGGTATGGTTTTCCTCTTTCCTTTAATCTGGGAGCATGAGTTCACTGCATCCCTAGAGATCCATAAAATATGGAAGCCTGTTGTTTTTTTAACTGGTTGTCCACTTTTATTCAAGTAAATGAGGCACAGCTTCTTCCGGTGGGTCTTTAGCTTCAGAGAGTCAGATAGCAGGAGGATGTCACTGTCCATGGCATCTGCTGCAGACACTGGAAGGGAGGTGGTGACTGAAGCATGTATTTCAATCAGAATCAGTAGCCTGACTTGAGGCCCCAATTGCCACTTATTTTATGACCATGAGCAAGTAACTTCCTCTCTGTGAGCCTCAATTTTCCCATCTACAGCATGAGCAGATTGGACTAGGATCACCTCTAAGGTCTCTTTCAAGGTCTAGAGTTCTCTGATTCTAGGTAAGGACCCTTCTATCTAAATGTCAGTCAGAGTGAATGCCTCTGCCAAAACCAAATAAATCCATTCCCACGTAGAGCAATTAGTGAGGCCATTCCTACCACATGTCCAAGATGATAGAAAACCCGACCCAGATTCTGTGCTGTATAATTGAGCATTAAGACACAAGGGCTCAGTTGCGGCATAATAATGCATGCCTGGCTGATTTATTAAGCATCCGACTCAGAAGTGCATTGTTCCGTAATGCCTTGTAGTTTAGGCAGCGCTCCATGAAAAACACTTGTGGTGCATGCAGTTGTGTTCAGATCCTGTTACATCCCACTACTTCCAACTTCCCCATCCCTCCACCGCAATCTTTACATCCCTTTCTGTCCTGTTCACAAGCTTGGCTGCCTGGGTCTTGATCAAACCTCTTTTCACAGCCAGTTCTGCACAGTCTGTGGCGCCCCCTATTGGTACTTGGATTTTGTCAGACACACCAACTCTACAACATCTAAGCTGAGGGAGTTAGTGTCACAGTTGCTATAACTGGGGGAACCTTAGCAATGACTCCAGGCAGAAGACAAATGCTGTGAGAGAAACAAAGGAATGAGTCTCTCACAACCTGTCCCCTTGCCCAGCCTAATTTCCTCCAGAGCACTTATCTCCACTTGCCACACTTAGATTTATTTTTACTACTTTTATTGTCTGTCTTCCTTAGCTAGACTTTACATCCAATGATAGTAAGGCCTTTGTCCATTTTGTTCTTTAATGGACTTCCAGCACCTCGAGTATTGCCTGGCATTAAGGAGGTACTCAGGAATATTTGCTGAAGAAATCATGTATTCATTCAATAAATAAATATGCCAGGTGGTGGCAAGGGCTAGTGAAGAAAACAAAGCAGAGTAAAGGGAGTGGGGGTGCCAAGAAAATGAGAAGGGCTGCTATTTCAGATAGTGTGGTCAGGCAGGGCTCCCATAATGACATTTAAGCAGAAACCTTTAGGAAATGAGAAAATGAGCCACTCACATATATAGGGAAAGAATGTTCTGGATAGCACAGGCAATGTAAGGGCCCAGGCCAAGGCCTATGAAGATCAGTGGGGCTGAAGCAGAGGACAGAGCAGACGTAATAATGTCCAAGAGGTCCACAGGCCAAATCAGCTGGAACAGAGGTCAGGAAACAGCAGCCCTGGGCCAAATCCAACCAATTGCCTGTTTTTGTAAATAAACAGCCATGCCCACTCGTTTACATACTGACTGTGGTTGCTTTCATGCTATAGCAAAGTTGAGTAATTGCCAGAGACCACTGGCCAACAAAGACAAAAAATATTTACTATCTGGCCCTTTACAAAAAACCGTGTGCCAGGCCCTGCCCTCAGTCACAAGAGGCTACTGTAAGGACTTTGGCTTTTCTCTGAGGAGCACGAGAAGCCATTGGAGGACTTGGAGCAGAGAACTGACTTGACAAGATTCACAATTTAGAAGGATCAGGGTGACTGCGGCATAAAGAATGATTGTAGAGGTGGAAGCAGGAAAACCAATCAGGAGGTGAGAAATGAAGGTGATTTGGACTGGAAATGTAATCAGATTAGAAGATGCACAAAGTTTAGCAGTTCTGGCAGCACAGAATGAGCTGGGTATGTTTTGTCCTGATCAATTTTGTTTTTATGTGTGGGAGTTGGGAAGCAGACAGAAAAAATAGGTAGTTTTTTCCAAGGCAGGAGAGAAACCACAGTAATGATGCTAAAGGTTGCAATGAGCTAATACCCTTTCCCAGCAATCTCCTTTGGCTGCATATTCTGGGCTTGGGCTGGGGTCCAGGCAAGATCCTGCTTCATTTCCTGGTGGAGGAAGCTGCTTTTGCTGGGGCTCTTTTCTCGTTGGGTGTGTCTAGCTTACCTTGCTAAGGCTGACTTCAAATGGTTTGGGGGGATGGGGATTATAGGTCAGAAGGGCTAAGACAGAAAGGAGCCAATCCTTAGAGCAATGGTATTAACCAAAGTCTCAGAAAGTCAAAGGCTAGAAAAGGAAGTGGTGCCCACAGGAGATGCTCAAAAAGAAGGTGTGAGGGTCTTCCCATGAGCCCACCAACTGCCAAGCCTGGGAATGGGGTTTCTCTTCCCACCATCTCCCTCTTCACACCACCCATAGAGGCTGCCCTTTAAATAAGAAATGTTTTCCCCATTTACTTCTATTCTTGATGCTCTTTTCATTAGTCTTCTGTCACATATGGGTGTCTGAGAGGGACTTAGTGAGATCATGGCAAGTCCAAGAGAACTTCTCAGCAAGAAAGGAGGAAAAAGAGGAGTTTGGGAATCTGATAGCCCCATAAATATAACTTATTAGCTGTGTGACCCAGGGCCAGTTACTTAGCCTCTCTGTGCCTCAATTCCATCACCTTGTAAATAAAGGGGATATGAAGGCAGAGTTGTTTTGAGGATTGCAAATAAGAAACCTCTGACCCATATCAGCAGCTATTACTGACAAGACAAAATTATGGCAAGAGTAAGCTTTGTTTACCAGGTGTATAATCCTGAAAAAGATAACCTTTCCGAACTTCACCATTTTCCTTGTCTGTAAAGTGAAAAGAATGTCACCTATATCACAGGAGTAGGGATTAAATTCATTTAACAAATAACAGATAGAAAGCACTTAGTAGACTTTTGGTATAGAGTATACACTTCAGAAAGTATTACATGTATTTTAATATATTTTTATTGATTTCAGAGAGGAAGGGAGATGGAGAGAAAGAGATAGAAATGTTAATGATGAGAGAGAATCATGGATCAGCTGCCTCCTGGGGATCAAGCCCACAACCCAGGTATATGCCCTGACCAGGAATCGAACTGTGATCTCCTGATTCATAGGTCAAAGCCCAACCACTGAGCCACAACAACTTGGCCCAGACACTTTTATTATTTGTGAAAAGTCCTGAAGCTCTGAAGTTAAGACTTTCAACAAGAGGGTAGGAAGGAGACCAACAAATCATTTAAGATACAGCAGGCCAAGACCAAAGATGACCAAAGGCCAAGGGGCCAGGACTTGTGGAGAGGTAAGAGCGCCCACCCAGCACAGATCGGCCATGCCCTGTTGAATCAAGATCAACCCAGGATATGATTGACTTCAATGGCCTTAGGCCTGGTTTGGCTCTTACAGGATATGAGAGGGTGGTAAGGATTCCCTGGGAGGAAGAAGAGAAGAATCTCATTCCTTCTTTGTCTCTCATACCTCAAGGCTTCTCACAATACCACTGAAAGGTTAGAACTGGCAAGCTTGGGACACTGCAAAGAATAACACAGTGTTTGAACTGAACAGTGTTATGGAGTCTGAAGACTAGAAAGGATCTGTGAGGTCATCTAGAATTCTAGAGAATAGTGAACAAGTCTCTTACCATCTCTGAGACTGTTTCTTCATCTGTAAAATAGGAATAAATGGTCTTTATTAATCTCATAGGCTTAAATTGTTGTGAGATTAGCTAAAGTTTGAGAAGAAAGAATTAATTAGTCCAAACCATCTAATGTATTTATCACAAGTTCCATCTCAGAGAAGGAAATAAAAAGGTAGTGGGAAGGAGTGTAGTGTTAAGCCTCTCAAGCTCCCAATTGGCCACAGAGTTGATAGAGCCACTTTCAGACTTTCTGACCCTCAGTTCTATGTATTGGTCCTACTGTTCATCATCTCAGGGTACTTATTAGAGTGACGGGCTATGTGTGCTTCCAACTAGGTGAGTGTGTAGAGTCCTGGGGAACAAAAGATGTTCTGAGACCCACCCCGCTGGGCACCATGAGATGCTCTGATACAACCTGAAAGATGTGGGTTGGACTAGTAGGTGCTCTAAGGAGATGTGGGAGGAGACTGCATATGACAGTGATGAGTGATACAAGAGTGATGAGTTCAGACTTCCTGACTCTTGCCCTCACCACCAACTCCCTGCCAATTTCTGATCCAGAAGTGTCAGGAATTACCACCATCCACTGCTTAGACTCACCACAGTGCTTATGGAGCATATAACAGGGGCGCATAAACTTGTTTGTTAAATGAGTGAGCGAATGAATGAAGAAATAAATGTTATAGTTTCAAATCCTTATGGTTGATTCCTACAAACCTCAACTAATGCCCTTGTCATTGAAAAGGGCACTTTTCCATCTAAGCTCTAGATGAGAAGATCCAAGTAATGAATGCCACCTTGGATTAACCCAATCTGTTATCTTCTCCATAAAATGATAGTGGCAATGGCTTCTTAGTTTACTTCACAGGATAATACAGAAGGTCAAAGTGATAACAAGCATTGAACATGCTTTAACCCTTTGCACTCACTTGCTTTTTTCTCGATTCCGTTATTCTAATGCTAACCGTGTTGAGTCACACTCGACATCCGAGTGCAAAAGGTTAAATGTAATAGGATGTACAAAAGTAACCAAACATCACATTGACCTGAAGTTTTCAGAAGTTTCCATGAGCCCATTTGATGTCAAAGGGGAGAGCACTGCAGGCTGGAGAGGAAGAGATGAAGCTTTGATCTCATACCAGCAAGGTCTTGAATAGTGAACAGCCTGTTCAATGCATTCCTCTCCGGACCCCATCTCTCCATGTGGAGAATAGGAGTATGTTATAACAGACATAATCACAACAATAGCAGCAGCAGAAAGAGCAGCTAATATTTAATGAGTACTACTATGTGCATGGCTCCATGCTAAATGCCTCATCATGATCTTATTAAATCTTCAAAACATCTGTTTAAGCTGGAAATGGTATTTAGAGCATCGTAAATATTCACTTCCCATCTCCCTCCACAGAAGGAATATTATTTCCCACTCTATAAGCATGAGCTTGGCCATGTAACTTGCTTTGGCCTATGGAATAATGGCACAAGTGATAGTGCATGAGATGCAAGCCTAAGGAGGATTACAGGCTCTTGCTCACCGATCACGAAGCTTCAGAACTCCACCACATGAAGAACATTCTCCAGATAGCCACTGTTCTCCATGCAGGGCCCCAGAATAACCCACATGGAGCAGACCCACAATCTGGCTCCAAGGCTCACTCTTCAGTAATCTGAAGATGCACTGCCCCAATTGACCAGCAGTACGTGAGTGAGAAATGAATGCTATTATTGGATGCCACTGAGATTTTGGGGTCATTTACTACACAGCAATAATAGACAGAGTGAATAATTATTTTATAGATTGGAAATCCATGGCTCAGAGAGGCTAAGTAATTTACCTGAGGTCAGCCAGCATATAAATGGCAGAATTAGGGCAGAACCCAGGTCTTTCAGACCAATCAAAACTATGTTCTGGATCAAGACACTGTCCCTGCTTCCTACTTGCTCTCCAAGGAGGTACATTTTGTGTCAAGTTGTGTGAAGAGACTAGTCAGAGGAACAAAAAGTAAACAAGAAGTCTCTGGGCCTAGCTGGAGAAATGTGACAGCAAATCCAGAGAGGTGTGCCCTGCTCTCCTTCATGAGGAGGCTTGGCCCTCTGCACCCCAGGAGTCCCACCCTTTCCAGCTATCTTTCCTTACACCTGGGCCCAAAGCCATAAGAAGACTTCACAGAGGTCCCACCATTTAGTAGTACAACAACCCCCATCCCCGCAACTGACAGTCTGACCACCCCCATACAGGCAGGACTATATCAAGAAACCCCAGTAGACTCCCAATCTTCAGATGGCAGTAGTAAATAATGACTTGAACATTCTGAAAAAAATAATTTTTAAGTATGTCAGGAAAAGAAATGATCTAGTCCAGCCACGTTTCTGTTTTTTGTGAGTCTGTTTGTCCTTATTCAGAATGACTTCTCGTGTACAAAATGACATTTTCAATCCACAAAAATGTATCCTACCCCCTCCCAATTCACTTAGAGGCTCACTGTTCTCTTCTAATGGGTACTAGGACATAATTATCTCAGGCATGGTTTCCTTTTTCTCTCAAGAAATGGAAAATTAGTAAGGAAATGAACAAAGCAGTTGTTCATTAAATGCAATTCCCCCAAAACACAGGAAACCCAGGGAATCCCTTTGACAAGTTAATCTAGAACATCAATAAAGCCCTAAGCCGTAGAGAGAACTGAGAATATGAGAAGAGGCCCAGTCTGGTGCACACACAGTGAACACCAGGGCTCTCTGCTCTGCTGGGCCCTCCCTGCCCAGGCTCATATTTCCTTCCAGCTCCAGACAACTCTTTAACCTGAGACAGAGCAGCACACTGACTCTTAGAAATCCCACTGTATCATCCATGGGTCAAATTTGGCTGCACATAACAAAAATCCCTCTTAATAGTGATCCAGGTAAAATAGAGATTATTTTTCTTCATGAAAGAAGAAGCCCAGAGGTAGAAGGTTCCTGGCATTGGTTCGGTAGCTAAGTGCATCAGGGCAAAGTCTCTGCAAATGACCTTTCTAACAAGGTCATGAGATGGCTGTTCCAGCTCAAGACATTTCATCGGTGTTCCAAATAGGAAGGAAAAGAATGGATCCAAAAAGAGGGAGGAACAATGTCTATATTAAGTAAGAAAATTTTCCCAGAAATCCATAATGGACTTCTGCTTACATGTTATTGGCCAGAACTGTGTCACATGGCCACCTAGCCACAGGGAAGCTGGGAAATATGATTTTGTAGACGAGCACATTGGTGGCTCCAACAAATTAGCACTTGAGACAAAAGAGGCTCAAGGTAGTTCAAAGCAAACAAACTTTCAGAGTTGGCATCAGACTTGGTTGTGCCATTTAGATCCAGGCCAAGGGGCAGCTTCAAATTCCTCCAGTTCCCAGTGTTAATTATGACCTCTTTTATTCCTTCACTCTGAGGCATTATTTCCTAAATACTAAAGAGGTACAAGTGGATAGAAGACAATTAATGCAAAGCAGCACCTTGGATTTGAACATCCGGACTCTGCTGACAGGGAGATCAGAAGGAAAGACAGCCTTGGAATTTTTCTTTTGAGATGACATTTGTTTTTAATAGCAAATGACTTTCATGTTTGGAGTAAGCCAGTAATAGAATTTACCAAATGAAAGTAACAAAAATAAAAGTCTAAGGATATGACCTTTGCATCTGAAAGGGAATCAGACAAATTGGGGTCCCTATCGTGGCAGATTTTTCTGGATTATTTAGAGTGATTTTTCAGAAGCCAAGCAAATTGCCTTGGTGCAGCCTGCACCCAGGCAATACTTTGATGTAGCAGGATAAAGATTTCAAAATGCAAATGACTGTAAATGGATGGTGACTAACACAACCAAGAAAAGGAAGTGTTGCTCTGACTGCTGAAAGAGCAGAGGTAGTAATATGGTGGCCCTTTTGCCTCCTTTTTGTTGATAGAAAGAAACCCAAGACCAGGCTGCACTTCTACCATCTATACATGCTCAGCTCTTGGTTAGTCATGCAGGCTATTTGCAATAAGGACAAGCCTGTAGCAGGTATAGTCATCCTGAGACATAATGTGCCATCTACCTACCTTAATGAAGAATCTAAGCCCAGTAGAGCATGTGTGTATGTATTCATATTTTTCTCAGATGTGTTTCTGAAACCTTGTGGACAAACCATATTTATAAATTAAGTCATCCTATATAATAAAAGGCTAACATGCAAATTGTCCCCTCAGGAGTTTGACCTGTTTCCGAGAGTACGATTGCTCGCTATGACGTGCGCTGACCACGAGGGGGCGGCGCAGAACATGACGGGCGACCAGTGGCTGCAGGGCGCTGAGGGAGTGAGGGAAGGAGGAACCTGATTGGCCCTGATCTTCGGCCAGGACTAGGGACCCTACCTGTGCAGGAATTTCATGCATCAGGCCTCTAGTATTTTAAATATTCTGGAAGAGATCACCCTAAGTTAATCCTATCAAAATGAAAACTACTCATCCCCTAATTCATCTGTTTGTGAATTTAGAGGGTTATAAATATTGGATTTTCTTAAAGCAAGCCATGACAATACTAGTACAACCCCCATATGTAATAGGTTGTGGTGAATTATAAAAAGCAAATCTTTCAAGCGTGTCTGATTTGACCATACCCATATAAACATTCATTGACCAAATAGAACCCGTCCCAATTTTAAAACTACATCTGTTTTCTTCTTTAAAACTTTCCCTTAACTATTTTTATATGCCTCAATTCCTGGGTCAAGCCAGATGTTGCTGCTTTGGATGGATGATCTTATTTGTTGAGATTCAAAGCTGAGTTACTAAAGCAATCTCCCTACATACAATCCTTCTAATACTCCACACAGGCACAAATTAGCAGGGTTGTAGTGAAAGACCTCCAGAATTTGTATTCTTTTCTAGTCTCTTTTCTTATATATTCTTGACCAAGATTTCCTCCTTTTAGTCTTCCTTCTTCCACCAAACATAAGTTGTCCCCTCACTGATAGGAATTTGGAAATTCTACTGCTATGCTCAGATCAATGTGACAAACCTATAGGACTTTCCAGGAAGCAAAACATATGCTCCCCCTTTACTAAATTATATTCCATAAATATATGAACCACAGTTAGCAGCAGTGAAGTCAGGTCAAAGTGACATAAAATATTTCTCTGCCATATAAGAAGAACAAAACACTAATAATAAGAAACAGAATTGTAGTACCTGCTAATGCTTCTTAATGGTCCTCTGGGAATCCACAGAATAGGGCTAAGAACACAGAAAGTACAAAATAAATTTTGTTGAAAATAAGAAAACACCCTATCTGATATATATAATACAAGTTTTACATTGGTATAGTACTTTCTGATTTATAAAATATTTCACATGCACACTTTCATTAGATGCTCACCACAACCCAGTGCAGGAGGATAGGTGAAATACTTGGGTCAAACATAAGTAAAAAAAAAAAAAATGATTTTTTTTCATAGTACCTAAAATGACCCTTATTCCTTTGTTTTTTCATCTGGCTCCATACTTGGGCACTGGAAGGTGGCATGCATATTTTGTTACCACCTACATCTGGAGATAAAACCAAAATGACCAATACATAGTTTACTGTCCTCTCTACAGTAAGCACACTAATACCAAAGACAGAAGAAATGAGTCAAAATTATAGGCACACCTCTGCTTTAAAGAACTCAAGACACATTGGCTAACATTAATCTGCCCCATAGCTTATTGTCTTACCCAGAAAGGTTTTAGAGCCACCTGGACCACAATTTTGCTTCAATTTTTAATCCAATATTTCATCTAATTTATTGGCCCTTATGACATTTTGATAACAAAACTCTGGAGGGCCTTCCCAAACTCTACTCAAGCCTGAAAACTCTTAATTCCATAAAGAGGTCCCGATTTTGAGCTGGTTGTTGAGAGCAGAGGTCACAATAGCTTCCAGCTTATGGAAGGAGATCAGAGAAATGGGGGCAGGAACAGACGACTTGAGGAACCCCATGTGATATTACAGAAAGATATAGGGTTTAGGCATTGAACAGAATTGTTTAACTGACTATGGCAAATTTATTTAGCACCTCTGAGCCTCAGTTTTGTCAACTGAAAAACTGATCTAGAAATATTTACCTCGCGTGACTCAAGAGTATTAATAGTGATTGAATGCATTTGCTACATAATAAGCTTTGTTGTTGTTGTTGTTGTTGTTGTTTTGGTGTGTAGTCTCTGAGGGAACAAATCATATCTTACTCATCTTTGTATCTCCAATATTAATCATAGTGTACAGAACATGGTAAGCTCTCAACGTGGCAAGCGGGCCTCATAGAGAAGGTAGCATTTGAATTGAAGAAGCATTAAGTGATATGTAGGATTTGATCACATGAACATGGTGGGCAGTGTGGGGTGAGGGTAAACTCAGTCCCATGAAAGACACAGAGAAATACTAGGCCCTCAAGATCAAATATGATGTCCTGACTCTAGCACATGGATCAGAAAATCTTTTCAAAATGTTTACACTGAATTATCACTTTTACATGTCACAAAATATTCTTCTTCTTATAATTTTAGAAGAATAATAGAATATAGAATATTCCACTTAAGAATATATAAAATATTAAATATTCCATTCTAAGCTCATGGGTTTTACAAAAGCAGGTAGCAATAGTTTGATGGCCATAGTTTGATAACTCCCATGCTAGTGAACTGACCCAAGGACTCTATGTCTGCATACTCACCCTCCCTAGTTGAATCCTCAAAAAGCCCCATCCTATAGCTGCTGTAACAAATTACCACAAACTTAGTGGCTTAAAACAACACAAATGTGTCCCTTCTAGTTCTGGCAGTCAGAAATCAAACAGGAGTCTCACCAGGATAACTAACACAAGGTATCAGTACGTATGGTTCCTTCTGGATGAACCAGAGGAAAATCTTTTCCTCGATTCTTTCACTATTCAAAGACTGGTGGCCACATCACTCCAATTTCTGCTTCTATTGTCACATATCCTCCTCTGCCTCTGACTGGCCTGCCTCCCTCTTATGAAGATCCTTGCGATTACATAGGAACCACTGGATAATCCAAGATAATCTCTCCAGCTCAAAATCCACAACTTAATCACATTGCTATTCAAAGTAACATATTCACAGATTTTGGAGGGCTCATGTTCAGCCCACCATACCTTTGTTCAGGCTTTCACAGGGTCAGTTCACAAAAGAGAAGGTGCCACCACTTATATGTAGACCTTGTGTTCACACAAAGAGTATGTATGCTTTCCCTTTCCTCTCCTCCCCCACCGAGCAAGGAGAAGCCAAGGTCAATATGTTCCCAACTTCACTCCTCTCAACTCATCCTTTGAATCATTACCATTGCATTAGACACTGATCCCAGTAAGTAATGTAAATGAAAATAACTCCTATGTCTTAGAAAACCCTCTCCATATTGGCCCTGTTTTCCTCTGAGTTATTTTTTTAAAGTTATAAAAATTCTTCTCAAAGGCATACCAGAAATTTTCTTTCAGCTTCTTATCTATGCACAGCACAGACAATTGCATTATACCTAAGAAAATTAATGTGATTTAATTATATAATATGTGGTGGTAGCTTAATATCAAACTTCTTTTGTATAAGAAATTATTTCTTGGTGAAGTTAAGCTAGCTTATTATGTTCATTCTTTATTCATTAAACTCATTAAGATCCGTGGGAATTGCATATAAATAACTATACCACTGATTTGAAACATAGCAGATAAGTGAGATATTCTGAGCGTATGAGAGCATAATGCTTCTTAGTTATTTTCTTGGGAATTCATATATTGGGATTCTATGTGTAGCATACTTTCCCAAGAATAGTTGATACACCATTTAAAATTCCTCTCCTCTAGTGAAGAGAAGCTGGGCAATAAGTGGACTATTATCTTTCTCAGGAATCCATTAAAGGGAACTAAAGCCAGGGCCACCACGTATGTTTGTACAAGTTGTTCACTCACTGCACAAGGGTATCCACCAAAGAGGGAAACAGAGCTAAAGTCTGGCCTATGTTCTGCTACCAAACCATCCATCCTGGCCAAACCCATGCAGCCCCACTTGAGAGGGATGTCTTTCACTTTGCAAAGGCACCTAATGGACCAGCAGAGACCTTGGCTGAAATCCATTTGGACTAGATTATGCAAGAAAAAGTATTGCAAGGTTATAGGTCTATTTCTTGGCACCCAAGAGCAAGAGGTACAGTAGATATTATATGGGATGAGAATGAAAAATAGAAAGCTGTCATGAGAGGGAGGCAGTAACTAAATAAATCAATATTTTTCTGCGCATATAGTCTCACAACAACCTTGCTAGATCAGAATAATTAATGCTGTTCTATAGATGAAGTCTCTTGCCAGAGGTCACCCAGCTGGTAAGTGACAGAATTTTCAAATCTAGGTGCATCTGTCTGCAATGTCCTTGTGCCATCCACTACTTCACACACTTTTCTCACCCTCAGTATGTGGTTGGTGTTCTTAGAGCTACTCACTGACATCTCCTGTTCACTTCCTGCCAGGCACATAGGAGAAATGCACTTCCCTTTGAAGTTAAGCATGCACTGATTTGCTTTGGCCAATGAAACATAAGAAATGACATGTGTCACTTCCAGCGCGAAGCCTGTAAGAACAAGTGTGTGATTTGTCCTTTCTTCTCCCCACCATAGTGACCTGAGACATTCTAGGTAGTGGTGGCTCTTTCGGCCTGCATCCCTGAAAAAAGACAATTTGGTACAGCATCCTCAGCCACTCTGCAACATGCTTGTAACTCTAGCAAAAGGTAAGATTTGGCTAATTTGAGCCAGTAAGATTTGGGCTTGTCACTGTGGCACAATCTGCAGCTGTGGCTGACACAGCTCTCAAGGGCCTTTCCTTTACTTTTGTACCTTGTAAATCTCCTTGCCCAGTGAGCCACACAAGTTCTTCCCTTTTCCTACTTGCCCCAAACTGTGCCATCTTTCACAGGCCAGGTTTCCCACCTGCCCCAAAAGCCTTCTTTAACTCCCCCAGTTATCATTAATCCTTACTCTTTGTAATCATAATTGTACCATCAACATCATATAAATTAAACCCAACCATATTGCACATAACACATTATAGCTCATGGTATGTTGTTTTATTTATTTTTATTTTTTTATTTTTAATTTATTTTCATGGTATGTTGTTTTAACTTGCTTCTTTAGGACATGTCTTAACTCCCCAACTAAATATCCAGCCTTTTTCAGGCAGAAATCATGGGTATACATTTCTGCAGACTTCCTGGCACATTGGCAGGTAGAGCATAGAGACCCAATAAATAGTTATGACATCAAATTATTCCAAAGTAAGTACCTTGAAGAGGGGGAGGGAGAACAAGACAAAGGTAACAGCAAGTCTAACTTTTCCTTCCCCTGTGCACCTAGACAAATTTGAACAGTGGGTCATTCCTCTATGTGGAGGAAGGAAAGAGTTACATTTTAGTAGATTGTATCCTGAGACAGCTAACATCTTTGGAGGTTATATTTCTCATTAATGTAAAAGAATGAATTATACATCTTGGAAATTCTATTCATGCCAAATCTTCATTTAGGATTAAGTCATGCTTGATTCATTCCTATTCAGGCCTTAGCCCTGACAGTGTCTTGTTCTGTAAGGCCATCTTACTACCTGTCCTAAGGACCCACGGGGGCTTCAGGAAACTGTTCTCACAGTGAAAGATTTTGCTGAGAAGATGACCTACACTGCAAAATACTTTATATAACCAAAGGCAGGGCATAAATATTTTATAGCATAGAGTCCATAAAAACACATCTTCATTTCTGTAATGTGCTAGCTCAGAGCACAGCACTAGGGGAACAGGACTCGCCTGGAAGACTCAACAGCACCAATTTGCCATAGCTCATTAGGATGCCCTAGAGAACCAGCATGACAAATAATTCTAGATCCCTGCTGCTCGTGAGCTAGTTAATGTGGAATGACCACACAACAGTAAACCTTTCCACCTCATGGAAAAACCACCTTGTGTGTGCAAAGTGCATTTAACAAGGAATCAGACAATGTCGACTGGAAAGAGCCTTTGAAACATCCTTTTTCCACAGGAAAAAAAAAAGCCCAGAGGGATGACAGGAGTTGGGGTTAGACTCAAGCGTAATCCTTCACTGTTCTGTCATAACCACAAAATAAAACCCGTGGGTAAAGTAAAAACAGAAGCACATGCACTGATTAGAACTGCATTGCCAACTTTGGACTACAGTATCATGTCACCATTCAGGCTTTTCAGTAAGTGGTGCTGTGTGTACATATTTGTGAATAACTGCAAACTTCTCATTAATAATATATCGTTCCATAAATACTAAGCCTCACTGGACTCCCTGGCATTTGAATGTTAACATCTCCCACCATTAATTCTTTGATAAGAAAATTGTTTCCTAGTAAGTGCTCTATAGTGATGAAATAGAGGCTGCAGCTTAAATTCCACTTACACATCATTGTTTTTCTTTTGCTGATCTCCCACTATGTTCAAAATTGGTTATACCCACCCAGATCTCTTGAGCCAAAACATCACTATACTGTGTAATTAAATTCTAAAGTAAATAGCAAGGCCTTGATACAAAACTGACCTTTTGATTCAGAAAGTACTTCAAAATTTCAACAGGACAAATAGAAAATTCTTAGTTTTGAGTTGCCCATGGGATCAACAATAGCTCTGTAATCCCTTTGTCAAGCCAAAGCATACAAGGAAAGTAGGATTCACTTTTTTACTTCCTATCAGAGGTTTCTTTTATGCTTCCTCACCAAGGACTGTAGATTTGAGGAAATCACTGTATAACCCTGTTTTCAAATGTTCCTTTCAAACGTAGTTTAAATTGTTCAGAGAGGAGAGAAGGGGTGGCCCCTTTAGAGGCAAATCTTGCAGAAGCCCGTTAAAAGGAAAGCTGAAATCCTGGAGCGTCTCAGCAATAGCACTGCTGACCTTGGAAGGAAGAGTGATCAAGTGATAAACAAGTAGCTGCCTGAGAATCCGAACTTCAAATAAGCCAAGCATTCAGCAGGAAATATTATTGAGCTAGTAATCATCCGCAGGTGCAGCTTCTCCTAACTCCCCGCCCCCCTCCACCCAAAGACTATAAGGGCACTGGGGAAAAAAAATTTTCAACAGCAAAAAACAGTGTAGAGTCTACTTAATCCCAAAATCCAGAAGAATCACCACTATATATTAAACTAGACTAAACTATACACTCAAATCTCACTCTTGCCATACACAGGATCCACTCTATGAAACAAGGGACTTTAGAGATCAGAAGGGAGAGACTGCGGGGAAAGGTTTAGGACTATACTATGTACCCCTCATCCAGCCCCCTCCAGGAATCAGGGGGTATGTATCAACCAGAAAACTGTGTAGACACTATTCTTTCTGGGAGTCTATATCCCCTTCAAAAACAGCGCCTTCTTATATCCCCTTCAAAAAATACATAGAAGTTACCTGGAGAGCATTGCCTCTTGGGAAGTGTAATCTCCACAGGTAAACAGTGCTTTGTGGGAGAGGAGAGCAGAGACCAGAGGAACCCTAGTGGAGCATTCTGGGAATTGTTGTTTCTTTGTGTCCTCCATTCATTAAAAGTACCAATGAAGTAAGCAGTGAACTCAGAGAATCTCTGGACCTGAGTTACCTGCTGGCTATGGGGATTTGTGCTACAGTTGTGCCCTTTAGCATGCTTTAACCGTCTACTAGATGGACAGAGAAATGAGGGGCTTTAACCATATACTAGATCGACAGAGAAAAGAGCCAACAACTAACACTGTCACCTAGCAGATTCTGAGTCTGCATAGATATTACCTCATTCAAAGAGGAAAGACAAATATCATAGGGTCTATGAGACAATGCAGCCAGACAAGAGAAAGAGGGTGAAATTTTGAAGACTGGGAGGTAAAAGGTACTTCTGAACATATTTTGCCAAGGGAGTTGAAGAAAAGATGAAACTTAAAAGGATACAAGGCAAGGCCTCTATTAGAGAGAAAACATGCAAAAGAGACAGCAGAATAATGCAAAGAGAAAGACCAGTAGGATAAGGAGAGATTTCAAGAAACCAAAACAATAACATATTCATAGTGACAGTGATAAAGAGCAGGAATAATAAAATATAGAAGCTCAAGCCAATGAATCACAGGAGTAACTTGAGGTGCTTTCTCAGAATTCAGTGGGGCAGAGATGAGAATAATGAGAGTTAATATAAAAGAAAAAATGGAAGAGAAAAAATAAAGGTTAAAAGTTATTATCTCTGAATATAAAATAAGATTTTTATTTTCTTCCATTTGCTTTTCAATATATAAGTAGAATTTATGCCAAAAGACACTTAAAACTAATATAAACACATAAATATAAATCAAGCTTATGCTATATATCAGGAAACAGCAAGTATTTTCTGTAAAGAGCTAAATAGTAAATATTTTAGGCTTTGAAGATCATACCGTCTGTCACAGCAACTCAACTCCAATATTGTATTGTGAAATAAGCCAGATAATATGAGCATGACTGTGTTCCAATAAAACTTTATTTACAAAAACATGCTGGATTGGCAGCCATAATTTTCCAATCCCTGTTATATACTACTATTTGACATTGAAGATTTAGAAATTATTTACATGTACCAATTTTTGCTTGTTTGTTTTCTGTAACTGTGTAGGACAAATGGCATGTGTCTAAAATAGTACTGTCCAATAGAAGTTTCTGTGATGATGGAAATGTTCTCATATGATAGCCACTAGCCACATGTGGTGTTGAGAACTTGAAATGTGGCTAGTACAACTGAGGAACTAGATTTTTAAATTTTTATTACTTAAATTTTATTTTATTTTAAGTAACTCAAACTTAAATAGACACATGTGAAGCATACTGGATGGCACAGTTATATAGCACATGTTATTATCTACATTTTCCATCATCCAGGCCTAGGAAGGCCACAACTACTTGTTTTGTAACTCTAATTTCCTGCCAGACAATATAATCTCAGATTCATTGCTTCTCAATTCTTAGCAAAAATCCCTTGTAAGGATTGAGCATCATGAGTATTGTCTGAAGGATACTTATTTATCTACAGGCTTATATATTCAAGAGTATTCACTCAGCTCCTAATATGTACAGATACTATGCCAGTCTTTGGCCATACAATAGTGAATGAAACAGACAAAGTTTCTATCCTCACATTTTATCCTACCAATGATTTAAAGATGTCAAATATATATCCTATCTAATAATAGAGTAATATGCAAATTAACCATACCTCCACGACAAAAATGGCAGCCCCCATAGCCACAAGATGGCGGCGCCAAGTCCGCTCAGCTCCGCTGCTGGAGTGTCCAGCCTCTCGGCAGGAGCAGCAAAGCTGGATCCACCTCCGGAGAGGTTTTTGATCTGCCCCCAGACACGGCAGTCAGAGCCAGGAAAGCAGGGCATGGAGGCTTTGGCGGCAGCGGGGAAGCCCCAGGCCCTGCAAACAGAGCTGGGTCGGGACAGCAGGGCATGGAGGCTTCCCTGGCAGCGGGGAAGCCCCAGGACCTGTAAACAGAGCCGGGCCGGGACAGCAGGGCATGGAGGCTTCCCTGGCAGCGGGGAAGCCCCAGGCCCTGCAAACAGAGCCTGGACAGCAGGGCATGGGGGCTTCCTTAGTGTGTCAGTGTCCTCAAAGCCCCCAGGCCTGGCAGACAGAGCACACTGCAGGGCATTGGGGCTTCCTTCACATGGCGCATGGGGAGGCCAGCATAAAGCGGAGAGCAGGGCATGGGGGCTTCATCTCCATGGTTGCAGCGAAACCTCCAGGCCCACAGAGAGCAGAGAACCACAGGGAGTGGGCCTAAGCCATCAGTAGGACATCCC
The DNA here is from genome assembly GCF_951640355.1 of Cnephaeus nilssonii. NCBI lineage: Eukaryota > Metazoa > Chordata > Mammalia > Chiroptera > Vespertilionidae > Cnephaeus > Cnephaeus nilssonii. The sequence goes on along the minus strand of NC_137081.1, from coordinate 22,776,792 downwards.
CTGAGAGCTCCTGGATTGTAGAGGGTGCAGGTTGGGCTGAGGGACCCCCGTGCACGAATTTCGTGCACCGGGCCTCTAGTATATAATAATACAAATTAATGAAATTGACTAAGGGGATCCAAATATATATTGCTTATGGGGGAACCCACTTAAAGATAAGAATAGTAAGAGGTTGAAAATAAAAGTGTGAAAAAGGAGCCCAATTAAGACCACAGGGAAAGATGGGATTCTGTGAAATCAGAGAGTGTTCCCTGGCAAGGGCTGGTCAAAGTCAAATATATATTTTTAACACTCTGTTGTACAAGCAAAACCTATCTGTAGGCAAGAGCCAGCCTACCAGCAGCTACGGAGTAGCTACCTAACTGTCACCTTATTTGGAACCCAGAGGAGAAAGTTCTATCTTTCAACTGATTGACAGATATATATTTTTATTTTATGGAATCTGTGAATCTTTTCTTAAATTTTAAATCTTAAATAAAAATAAATTTAAAAAATTAAGTGAAAAATAAATAGAACGATTGAAATAGTGTAATTTGATGCGTTTTACAATTGGCTATACCCAGGTAACCACCACCCTAATTGCGATTTAGAACAGGAGTTGGCTCAGAGGGAAGGTAGGGGAGGGTGGGGGTAAGAGGGAGAGATCAACCAAAGGACTTGTATGCATGCATATTAGCCTAACCAATGGACACAGACATCAGGGGAGTGAGGACATGAGTGGGGGGTGGTGGTTTGGGGTCAATGGGGGGGGGGGGTAAGGACACATATGTAATATGTGTCAATAAAGGGGGGAAAAAATAACAGGAGTTGGCCAGTGGACCACATCTAGCCTGCTGTCTGTTTTTGTCTGGCCGACAAGCTAAGAATGGTTTTTGTATTTTCATATGGTTGAAAAAATGTGCTAAAGAATAGTATTTCTTGACACGTGAAATACATATGAAATTCAAATTTCAGTGTCCACAAATAAAATTTCATTGGAATGCAGCCATGCTCATTCATTTACATAATGTCTATGGCTGCTTTAGTGCTACAATGGCAGAGCTGAATAGTTGTAACCCAGACCATACGATGGGAAAGCCTAAAATAGGTACTGTCTGATTCTGAGCAGAAGTTTGCTGACCCCATATTTAGAATGTTACCATCACACCAGAAAATTCTCTCATGCCCCTTTTCAGTAATTCTTCACACCCTACACTCATTCTGGGCAACTACTGATCTGATTTATATCATGCTAGATTAAATTAACCTGTTCTGGAACTTTGTATAAATGAAGTCTTATAATGAATATATCCATTTTGTCTTGCTTCTATCTCTCAATATAAGTCTGTGACATTGTTGTCTAATCATAAATTTGTTCATTTTTATTGCTGAGTAGTATTTTATTGTGTGAAATACCGCAATTTGTTTATCCATTCATCCATTGATAGACAATTGTTTCCAGTTCTTAACTCTTATGAATAAAGCTCCTGCTATCATTGTATAGAAGTCTTTTCTGTGCAGACCAAGAGACAAGTCTCTTAGCTAAATACTTAGCAGAATTACTGGGTCATATAATAGATGCATGCTTAGCTTCATAAGAATATACCAAACTTTTCAACTCTCTTAGTAGTAATATATCAGAGTTCCGGTTTTATTACATCCCCTCTAGCACTTGATATTGTCAGTCTTTTCCATTTAAACCAATCTAGTGGTATCTTATTGTGGTTTTTATTTGCATTTCCCTGATGACTAATGATGTTCACTTCTTCCAATGTGTTTATTAGCCATTCATACATTTTCCTTTGTGAAATGTCTAAACTTGTGAACATTAATAATTATTCTTATTTTTCTATTTGCTTTGACTACTTGGAAGCTTAGCTCTCAATGAGAGGCCAAAATATAACAACTTTACAGACCTCCTATCATTTTGGGCTCCAATCTTAATCTTAGTTTTATCATCTTTACTAGAAGCCCAGCACACGAAATCATGCGGCCCCTCCCACCCATGCTGGTCTTTGGTTGTTATGGCGTAAGGGCCACTGGTTTTTTATAATATAGATTTCCCTTTTTTCAGTTTCTTCATCTACTTAATTTTTATCCTGTGTTTCTCAATTTCTTTAGCATAACTCAAATCCTATTTTAAAATGAGACAAATGACAACCAAAGGGGAAAAGAATGACAGTGGTTGGCTTGCCTCTTATGTGCCAGGAACTGTGCTGACACCGGAAATACAGAGAGGATATGTCCCTATCCTCCAGGAACTCATGGTGGGGAAAGCCAGTAATTAGAATACAAGGTAACAAGTGTATCAGGATGAATTGCCCTGAAAGACAGTGGGGAAGATGGGAGGTGAGGGGCCAGGGAACTTACTGGAGAAAATAATTTCTGACTGATGGTTGATCAAAGAATGAGTCAGTGTTGCTGAGAAAGAAAAGGAGCCCTGATGATGGCGTGTATGCAAGAGAGGATATTTTAAACCTAGGGAATAGTTAATGCAAGAGTGTGTGTTGCAATCTGGGAACTCACAGAATTTAGCAGTTCAAGATGGGGAAGGTCAGGAAATGAAGGGCAGTCATTTGACACCTTCTAAGTCACATGGCCAAAGTCAAGAACAGGGAAACATCACTCCTCTTTAGTATCAGGACCTGCAAAGTCACATTGTAAAGGATGTGGCCATTGGGAGGGTAAAGAATGGGGGCCATTCATGCAATCTACCCCAGCAGCATTCCATGGAAGTAGTAATAAGTGCCGAAAGCAAAAATCCAGGCAACAGACGGATCAGATGAACCAGATTACTGAACGCCATTTGAGTATGAATTGCATGCTGTGGTTTTATACCTCTAAGGCAGTTCAGGAAAACATGAGAGCAGCACAGAAGATTGGGACTGCCCAGAAATTGATCTCTAAATAACTACAACTCAGATACTACCTGCCACGGAGTGACAGTTAGTGAACTAAAGCCACATCTAACAAATTGAAGTCTACCTACCAAATATGGCAGATATCACACTGTTCTCTAGATTGGATTTCTGTGTTTAGAACTAAAACAGAGAGGCTGCCTCAAAACTCCATGTCAGCAGTCATTCCATTGCCCAATTATCATTAAGCGTGTGATTATAACCATCGGATAATTAAACTATAACCAGCACTAATGCAATTGCATTGTAAAAAATATTTCTGTGCACCACACTTATCCCAGTAGTAGTTAACAACTATGTTAATGTCTCGCACACGTGACTAATAATGAAATGAGTTATAACTGTGTGTTCGGATCACATTACATTGCTTCGAGTGTATCATAATATTTTATAGCTTAATGGAGAATCTGGCTTATAGCAATACAGGAAAAATAAATCTCAGCCAATCATCATCCATTAAAAAAAAAAATCTACATTCAGCAGCCGACAAGATTTTAACCATCAATAACAATTACCCTGAAACCTTTCTGACACAATAGGTAGATATTTAGTATCAATAACATAAAATATACCCTCCTTAATGGAGATATATTAAGTTATTGATTAGTTATGCAAGAAAGTTTATGCTTATTTCATTCCCGCTAGTAATTATGAGCAGGCTATTGACTACTCCTTGAACCACATCTTTTAGTCCATTTCCCTTTCTCTACCCAAGAGTACACTTGGCTGGCAGATAATCAGAACAAACAGACATTCCTAGAAAATGTGAACCATATGTGCAACCCCCGCAAGCGTTTGCTGAATGTCTACTAGGTGCACTTGACTGTGTGAGGGTGCCAAGGCTACATTGCTGGGAGGCACAGCCCCTTGGCTCAAGATGCGTACCATCTAGTGGGGAGACAGATAGGACGACAGAACACAGGGTGGGGAAAGATAGGATTGGGGGCATGTCGAGAGGCAGCTGAGCCAGCCGGGTGGGGAATTGGACCAGCAACTAATGACTGTAACATAAGGCAGAGGAAGCAGAAGCAAGGCTGGGAGGAAGCAGGGGAGCTGGAGCACCGCTTCCAAAAGTGGTGCCTTTTCAACATTTTTCTTAAGTTAATATGTAGACATGACAGTTGCTAGGACTCTAAGGGGGAAATGTTAAAGAAAGTAATGTGAAAGCAAAACCTGGAGATGTGTGCAGGCAGGGGAAGACTGGAGGCTGCCCGCCAGATTCAGTAACCCAACCACACGGCTGTCCTCTACGCAGCCCAGCTCCCCACAAGCACCCCAGGGCCTGACTACTCCTCCCAAGGTGAAGGTCAGTCCTTCAAAGGAAGAACAAGAGCTGTAGAGGTTGGAAGGAGGAAGTTCTTTTCAAGAGAGTGGGGAAGAATGAGCAGTGAATAGTCAGAAGAGACTGTGGAGGCGTGGCATTGGGAACTAAATAACTCAAAAACGATTCAAGAAACAAATATATTTCTTTGCTGTTTCAATTGCTGTAGGTGATTTCAAATGGTTTTATTTCTCTCTGGTGACATTTGCTTGCCTTTTAGTTTCTATGCCTACACCTCCAAAGGGTGTTCCCTGTCCCACAGCTAGTCCTGGATCCTGTTCCTGGCATGTCTGAGCACAGTGAGTGGTTTTGTGGCGCATCAGGACTGACCAGAGAGCCCCAACCACCACTTTCTGCCCCCAAGCATTGTGTGTAGCAGCCATTCTGGACTCAGTGAACTGCTATGTTGGTTTGGGCAGCAGGAAGCTACCTGGTGAAGGTGCCACCCCAGCTCTGCTAGGTCTTCCATGAGCGAAGCTCACTTGCAATTCAAAGCAACAAGAAAAGCACACTCTTTTAGCATTGCAGGCATGTGCCAGTTCCCCCGGCAGTGGAAAATGACAAAGACTGATGTTTTGATGTTATTGTTTTAAAGGCAATTCCAAAAATAGAAGATTTCCATTTTTTCACATTCCCTCGCGTGGCACAGAGGTAAATGAAGTGAGAGGAAGAAGCCCCTTTTTAAATATGATCTGTTTCCTTGTGTGCAAGCTGTTTAGAATGCCAATGCCTGCAGGCTACAGGGGAATTCTTGTGAGAGAATTTCCTTGTTTCAAATTAAAAAAAAAAAAAATACACAAGAGAAGTAGACCTCAAGGCCATTTCTGCCTTGAAACTCTTCCTTGAACATGGTGTTTCACAATTACAATACACCGATTAACAAAGAATGATTTCCTTTCAACTAGGAGTAGAAATGTAACACAGACATCCCGAGGGTTACTCTTGGTGGCAAAGTTGGTACAAAGCAAATAACAAAGCACTGGGGGGCGACTATGGTTTTCTTGTCAAAGCCAGCCAACAATAAGTTTATATGTAACAGTGTGGACAGAATCTTATTTTCCCCCTTGATGCCGAGAGAGAGGGTGGCCTCTGCCTCATTGTAGGGGTTGGGAGAGCATCCCCTACACACAAAGGTGATGCCAATTATAAAAAGGTAACCAAACCTAAAACTCATCAGAGCCCCATAACTGCGTCTACCAAAAACTGTCATAACTCAAGCAAATGGTAATGGAACTTCTAACCGCTGGTCCCTGATGCTTCCACCAACAGTTCGTGGAGCCCTTCTAACTCACCTCCACAACCTTGGGGTATCTACTTTCCTCAACTAGCTGGCCAGCTCCTAAGAACTGGGCATATCACATTCATCTTTCTATTCTCACCTCCTACTATAAGACCTGCCTATTGGTAAGCAACTAAGATGTGTTTATTAAATAAATGATGTAAAATTTGACACCAAGGGAGTTTGTCACTTGCCCAAGGTCAAACAGCTAATTAGTTGCAGAATTAATTCAAATTTCTCAGCACCTAGGCCCCTGTGTTTCCTTCTCAATGCCTCAAAAGGGGCTAAAGATGATTAATAATGGCTTCCATTTATTGAGGACTTTTTATGCATCATGTCCGCACCCGTCCCAACCCCCCTATAGTATATGTATTGTTAATTTAATCTTCATTACAACCCTAGAAGATAGATAGTCCCAATTTTACAAATGTCAACCCAAAGGCCCCATCTTTCCCAAGTCATAGAGCGAGGAAACAGCAGAGTTGGTCAGTGGACCTAGACCAGCCTGGTCCCACATCTCATGCTTTCCCTGCCCCAGGATCGCTTCCTCTCTAATGAACAGAAACCAAACACATTTGCCTGCATGAATCCTGAATGGTATGGGCCTCACATGATAAAGAAAGTTGTTGATGCATTATTTTTTTGAAGTTTTGAAAATCTGTTTCCTTTTTGGTGAGAATTTTATGGAAAAAAATCAGAATCAAGTTAAAAGTAGGAAGGGAGATGCCCTGGCTGGGTGACCAGTTTGTTGGAGCATCATCCTGTACACCAAAAGGTTGCAGGCTTAATTCCCAGTCAGAGCACATACCCGGGTTGCCGGAGTTCGAACCCTGGTCGAGGTGTCTAAAGAGGCAACTGGTCAATGTTTCTCACTTCTCTCTCAAAAAAAAAAAAATAAAATTTTTTTTCAATAATCATTTCCTCAGGTGAGGATTTTTTTTAAAAAGTAGGAAGGGAGAGAAAAAGAGGAGTTTGGAGATGCTGTATACCTGTTCAAATAGAACTAAGACACAAACTGAAGTCCTTTAGGGACACAAACAGGGAGAAGTAAACATTGCCCACGAGTTGGCAGGACCCAAAGGATTCAGGGTGCAGCTGTCTGTGATGTGCCTACTCCTCCAAGATTATTAGTCATTTAAGAAGCTCATAAAAATAAGTAAACAAACTTTCAAAAGGCTGGACCTACATCTTTCTCTCAAAAGCCAACAAGGAGCTCCTGCTAAGAGACTGTCACAAACATATAAAGAATCACATTACTACCACAGGAGTCTTTTACCTACAGCTTGGAAATGTGATCTTTTCTGTTCAAATGTGGTTGAATTTTGTTGGGACTGGAAAATAGATTATTCTTTCCTTAAAATGGCACACTGCTTTGTGCCTAGCACAAACAGGTTTTATCTTGGCTGACTGAGACTCTACTTGTGTCAGATTGGAACAAACAACGTGTCTGCTCTGATTTTCCCACCGTCTCTAGGCAGCCAGATCATGTGGACTTTTGTGATTTGGGCACCAGAATGCCAAATGCTGGCCTTGAGGTTCAAGGTCCACAAGCACGCAAAAGAGCCAAAATCAAATTGGAATCATACTGACTCTAACATCATGGACTGTATGAGCAAAACAGAACCTGTGATGCTTCAGCAGTCTCCTCACTTTAGAGACAAGGAAACTGAGGACCAGAGAGAAGTGACTTGTAGCCTTATGAGCCATTCAAAAGAAATAATGTTGCCTTACACCATAGTCTTGAGTCCACAAGGCACCAATCCAGCAGAAGTGCTATGTTGTTTGTTATTGTTGTTTTAAATTAGAATTAGTTGCAAACATTAAAAATTAAGAGGTTCAGCCTTAGCTGGTTTGGTTCAGTAGATAGAGCATCAGCCTGAGGACTGAAGAGTCCCAGGTCCGATTCCAGTCAAGGGCACATGCCTGGGTTGCAAGCTCAATCCCCAGTGGTGGTGGGGGGGGGGGGGGGGCATGCAGGAGGCAGCCAATCAATGATCCTCTCTCATCATTAATCTTTCTCTCTCTCTCTCTCTCTCTCTCTCTCTCTCTCTCTCTCTCTCTCTCTCTCTCTCTCCCTCCCTTCCTCTCTGAAATCAATAAAAAAATATTTTTAAAAAATTTTAAGAGATTCAGTATAGCAGCTCCTAAGCAAAGAATTACCATATGACCCAGCAATTTCACTTCTGGATATATACCTATGAACTAGAAAATATGCACATTGGTTTCTGTCCCTGCTTTCTGGCACAGAGCTCCTAAAACTCATAATTTCCTAAGTTATCAGAGCACAAAGCACATTTTCTTTTTGTTCTAATATTTGTCCTTTGGTCCAGGTTCCCAATACAGAGCTCCTAAATCCCTTGGAGCATCTTTTGTTCAAATGAGATGACTCTTGATAGTTTCAGGATGGGCCTGGTCACCACAAAGACAAAATATGATTAGAAACTTGGAAATTTCAGCCCCACTCCACTCCCATCCTCTGGGAAGGGGAGAGGAGCTAGAGACTGAGTTAATGTTCATTCATGAATACATAATGAAGCCTCCAAAAATCCAAGAAGTGTGAGATTTAGAGAACTTCTGGGTTGGTGAACACATCTATGTGCCAAAAATGCGGTGCACCCTATCTCCATGGGACAGAAGTTCCTGTGCTCAGGACCCTTCTGGACCTCGCCCTATGTACCTCTTCGTTTGGCTGTTCATCTGCATCCTTACCCATATCCTTTATCATCTAACAAACTAGTAAACACCAGTCTTTTCCTGAGTTCTGTGAGTTCTTCTATTTAGTAAATGACTGAACCTAAGGCAGGGTTTATGGGTACCCTACAAGGAGGGGCTCATGGGTACCCCTAAGATATAGTTGGTGGATCAAAAGAATAGGTAACAATATGAGTCCTGTGACTGCTTCTGAGGTGAGGGAGACAGGCCTGTGGGACTGATCCCTTATGTGTAACCTTTGGGATTTGCGCAAACTCCAATTAGTGTCAGAGTTGAATTGAATTGTAGGACACCTAGCTGGTTAGAGACACCCAGAGAGTTAACTTGGCATGGGGGGAAAAACCACATGACTGATGTCAGAAATCAGGTGAAGTATTATGCATGTGATAGTGAAAATAAAGGAAAGTAATAGCACCTTTTTCCTAAATGTTACCTGAAAGCATTGAAAACAGGGCACTCAGAAATTTGTACACACATCTTCATAGAACCATTGTTCACATTATCCAAAATGTGGAAGCAATTCAAATGTCCCTCAAAACACAAATGTCCTCTATACAGTCATCTCTTGGTATCCTCAGGGAAATTGGTTCCAGGGCCCTTACAGATATCAAAATCTGTGGTTGCTCAGTCCCTTATGTAAAACTAATAGCCCTGCGCACGAGTCCGTGCTCCAGTAGCTCACCAGTAGCTCGCTGCCGCCTCCAGTAGCTCCCCCTGCCCCCCTTCCCCCCTCATAGATTGCTGCCTTGGCCCTCCAGTAGCTCTCTGCTGCCCGCTCGTAGCCAGTAGCTCGCTGGCGCCCTCCTATAGCGCTCTGTCCACTCCCCCGCCCTCCTGTAGCTCCCTCCGCGCCCCCCCCCCCTCCCCCGCCTATAGCTTGCTGCCCTGCCCCCTCCTGTAGCTCTCCACCCCACCCTCCTGCTGATTCGTGATCCAGTCATTACGGGGTCGGTCTTTACACTTCATGGCATCACGACTATTTGCTTATTACATCTTTATTATATAGGATGGCATAGTATTTGCATATAACCTACACACACCCTCACATATACTTTAAATCAACTCTAGATTACTTATAATACCTAACACAATGTAAATGCTATGTAAGTTGTTGTTATTATGTGCTATGTAAATTGTTGCTATTATATAATATTATTATGTAATGATGAGGAAAAAAGTCTGTGCATGTTCAGTACAGATGCAATCATCATAATCCTAACTACAAAATACACATCAGCAACAACATAATATTTTTGATTTGCAGTTGGTTGAATCTACAGATGCAGAACCCATGGATACAGAGGGCCGATGGTACATACAGTGAAATATTATTCAGCCTTAAAAAGGAAACAGGGACAAACCTTGAAGACATTAGGCTAAGTCAAATAAGCCAGTCACAAGAGAAAAAATATTGTGATTTCACTAATAAGAGGTACTTAGAGTCAGAATGGTGGTTGCCAGAGGGAGGGAAGAGAGAAATGGGAAGTTATTGTTTAATTGGTACAGAGTTTCAGTTTGGGAAGATTTAAAAAGTTCTGTGGATGGGTGGTGGTGATGGTTGCACAACAATGTGAATGTACTTAATGCCACTAAACCATATATTTAAACATGGTTAAAATAATAAACTTTGTCATGTATATTTTCCCAATTTTTAAAAAATTTAATTTCCACATAAATATCCAGACTCCATTGTCTTTTAAACATAGGAGATTTGGTAACACTAGGAATCCACACAGCAGCTGTCCCTGTCAGACCACACACTCTCCAGGTTTGAGTGGCCACCTCCTCTCCCCCTTCACCCATCTACCTGACAGCTGGGCTCCTGAGGCTGCTGGTTCCCAAACCTGGCTGCAAACTGGAATCAACTACAGAGCTTTCAAAAAATACTCCATGTCTAGGCTCCACCCCAGGTAACTGAGTCAGGATCTCTGAAGGGTAGGACCTGAGTGTTAGTCATTTGTAAGAGCTGCCTACGTGAATCTAATGTGCATCCAAATCTGAGGACCCCCTGCCAAGATTCTGGTTTGCATGTTTGGCCTGAGCAGGGGGCTTCAAAAACAACTGATATATCTCCCTGTAGGTTCTGACTTAATTGTTAGGGGATGTGGCTGAATATCGGGATTTATAAAATACTCACTAAGTGATTGGATATATAGCAAAAATTAAGAATCACTGCTGTAGGCATTTGAGTTTATATCCCCAGATATAGAAACACAGTACTTGCTTACCTCCACCCTCACAGGTTAATGTATAAATACTACATATATTATTCTTTTATATTATACTAGAGGCCTGGTGCACGAAATTTGTGCACGGGGGTGGGAGGGTCCCTCAGCCCAGCCTGCAACCACGCCAGCATCCCACACCCTGGCTGGCCTCTGGCCAGAGGCCTGCCCTCCCTCCGTGGGCCAGGGTGCACGGGACACTGGGGCTCGTTTCCAGGGCAACGCTGCCAGCGTCCAGCGCCCTGGCTGCTATGGCGCTGCCATCTTTGTGATGGAGTGATAGTTAATTTGCATATTACCCTTTATTAGATAGAATACTAGGCCAAGGGACCCCACTGGTGCATGAATCTGTACACTGGGCCTCTACTATGCATATAAGATCTTTGGTTAATCTCTTCCCTCCCCCCACTCCCCTCTTCCCTCTGAGATTCATCAGTCTGTTCCATGTTTCCATGCCTGTGGTTTCCGCTCCTGCATTGAGTGTTCGCCCCCTGGTGGTCAGTGCACATCATAGCTACTGGCCAGCCAGCCTGCTGGTCAGCCAGTCGGCTGGTCGCTTAGGCTTTTATATATATACTAGAGGCCCGGTGCACAAAATTCGTGCACAGGGGGAGGGGTGTCCCTCAGCCCAGCCTGCACCCTATACAATCTGGGACCCCTTGAGGGATGTCTGACTGCCCGTTTAGGCCTGATCCCAGTAGGATCGAGCCTAAACAGGCAGTCAGACATCCCTCTCACAATCAAGGACTGCTGGCTCCCAACTGCTCACCTGCCTGCCTTCCTGATTGCCCCTAACCACTTCTGCCAACCAGCCTGATCACCCCCTAACCACTCCCCTGACAGCCTGATTGATGCCTAACTGCTCCCCTGCCAGCCTGTTTGCCCCTAACTGCCCTCCCCTGCAGGCCTGATCACCCCTAACTGCCCACCCCTGCAGGCCTGGTCCCCCCCAACTGCTCTCCCATGCAGGCTTGATTGCCCCCAACTGCCCTCCCTTGCAGGCCTGGTCTCTCCCAACTGCCCTCCCCTGCTGGCCTGATCACCCACAACTACCTTCCCTTGCAGGCCTGGTCCCTCCCAACTGCCCTCCCCTGCTGGCCATCTTGTCACGCCCATCTTGTGTCCACATGGGGGCAGCCATCTTGTGTGTTGGAGTGATGGTCAATTTGCATATTACTCTTTTATTAGATAGGATAGAGGCCTGGTGCATGGGTGGGGGCCAGCTGGTTTGCCCTGAAGGGTGGGTGTCCCGGATCAGGGTGGGTATTCCCTTGGGGCATGGGCGACCTGGATGAGGGGCCTGTGGTGGTTTGCAGGCCAGCCACGCCCCCCGACGACCCAAGCGGAGGCCCTGGTATCTGGGATTTATTTATCTTCTATAATTGAAACTTTGTAGCCTTGAGCAGAGCCAAGCCTCCTGCTTGCTCCGTGGCCGCAGCCATTTTTGTTGGGATTTATTTATCTTCTATAATTGAAACTTTGTAGCAGAGGCCAAGGCAGGCCAGGGCTGTGGGAGCTTGGCTTCCTCCATCGCCGGGGGCAACCCAACCCTCCTGCTCTCTCCAGCTCCATGGCTGCCGCCATTTTTGTTGGGATTTATTTATCTTCTATAATTGAAACTTTATAGCCTTGAGTGGAGGCCTGGGCCTGCCAGGGTGTGCGGAAAGCTTGGCTTCCTCCATTGCTGGGGAAACCCAAGCCTCCTGCTTGCTTTGTGGCCGCAGCCATCTTGGTTGATTTAATTTGCATACTCACTCCTGATCGGCTGGTGGGCGTGGCTTGTGGGTGTAGCAGAGTGATGGTTATTTTGAATATTACTCTTTTATTAGATAGGATATTATATGTATATGTTTACATATATACATATACATATATGTACACACACCTATAATGAGGTCTGGAAGATTGATAATTTAAGGGGCTCATAAAAATAAGTAAACAAGTTGTGGTGCACACACACACACACACACACACACACACACACACTCACTCCACCAGCCATTTTACTATCCATGATTGACACCAAATTCACCCTATAAACCAAAGATAAACCATCACTGAGGCCTAGAGAACAGTGTTCACATTGAAGTTTAATAATGAATCAGTTGGGTGATTCCTCATTGGAGTTAGATACAAAGCTGTTTCTTGAGCACTTATTACAACACTCATGAACATTTCTGAGTTATCTCATTTCATCCTCCCAGCAACACTGCGAGGGAGACACTGCCATCCCCACTTCAGATGAAGTAAGTGTAAGGACGCACTCAGTGACTACTTTGAAGGAAACACCACTTCTTTGAATTTCTAAGTTTTGGAATTTTTCTTAAAATCAGCCATAATCTTTTACAATCACACCTTGTATGTTACCAAAATGTTCTGTTAAATAGGATTTTTGTAATGTGATTCTCATTTTAGAGGCACTGAGGGAATTGGTTATTTTTAGGGAATGCTTCAGAGACCTTTTTTGTAAAACAAATAACCCTTTGGTACTGTGAACACTGAGCTCTTAATGTAGCTGTTTTGTGAGCTAGGTGTTGCCATTGCAGCGCTGGTTTTCTTACAGTATACTGAATCTGTTTCCAATGCATATTCCAAAGAGTGTGGGTGTAAATCAGAGAAGGTTTAAGAAAATGTGTCCTGAGTAGAAGAATAAGCTTCCAAACTCTGCCCTCTAACATAATAATAATAATGATAAAGAAGTTTTAGGTTTCTTTCTTCTTCCAATTTTCCAATCACAAAATTTGAGTCATTTTTCTTCTCAGAGGAATGTCGGAATCTAATAGAACTTAAGCCCACATCTCTCCATCCTACCTAAATGGCCTTTCTGTAATCAATTTTCTGTCATTGTGGCAGATGGGCTGACTGTCTGCTGAGAGGCTGAGGGAATTTGTCAGCTAAAGTAACAGCATGGACCATCCTGAACTCAACTGACTGTTCTGTGCTCCACTGTTAATAACACAAGAAAAACCTGACTGAGCTGAAAATGGTCTAGTTGGTTGTACCATAGGCAGAGAAATAAACAGAGGCACAGAACTTTGGGACAGAATGTCCCTTTTATAAAGAGAACTGAAAAGTATTTTTTTTCTACAAGTTAAAAACCTACTACAGTTGTTAATGCCTCAGGTCCTAACAGAGATAACCTCTCAGGACCTATTGGTAAAAGAAGAGGATGGAATACAGAATAAACCACTACCACTGGGATAAAACTTATGAGAAGTTGCATTCTAGAGTATGGGCAGTTTCAAGATTTTCTTAAATTGACTTTTAGAGAGAGAGGAAGGAAGGGAGAGAGAGAGAGAGAGAGATGTAATGTCAGTTGCCTCCTGCACCATGCCCCCACAAGGAGGGATTTAGTCTGAAACCTGGGCATGTGCCCTGCCTGAGAATCAAACTGTCAACATTTCAGTGTAAGGGATTCTCACCCAACCAGCTGAGTCATACTGGCTAGGGCTGGGCAGTTTTCATTAAGAGTCTGACTTCTAAATGTGCAGATGGTTACGTTCCCTTGATAGCCTACAAGTGTTTATTTAATCCTTCATGTCTTTGAAGAGGAGTACAGATAGTAGCTTTGCTAAGGTCTGGGTCCCAGAATGATGAAGGTGGTATGTGATCCTGGGGCAAGAGAAGGAGGAAGTGAAGAGGGTAGACACAGAGAAGGAGTAGGAGGTAGAGGTGAAGAGAGAGATGTGGTGTTGCCTGAAACAAAATTCTGAAATAATAAACATTTATGTTTGACATTTCTCTACCTCACTTGCTGAACTGTATTCTCAATACCTCCCCAAGTTAATACTCAGGAGTACTCAAACATTTTCTCCCTGGACACAGCCACTTGTAAATCCAGAGCTCTGCAGATTCTGAAATGACTGTCTCAAGATAAGACCACACCTAGAAAAGACACACCCCTTAAAAAGATCCACACTTCAGGAAAAAAACTTTCAAAACTAAAGTTGAATAGTTAAAGGCCAGATTAATTATCTTCCTTTTCTTTCTTAGAAAGATGTGGAAATGACACAGCAGTTCCTTCTCTAATAGACACCCCCACACAGTGGATCACTTGCTATCAGATGGCCATATAAGATCTGCAGACTTCAGAATGCTAAATCTGCCTCTAAAAGAACCAAATGTTAAACTACACCACACATGTCGTTAGTCTCTCACAGCATTCAATTTTCTCTTCATCTTATTATTTTTCGGTGGGATTCCAAATAGCCACCAGGGATATCCTATCTAATAAAATAGTAATATGCAAATTAACCATCACTCCACTACACAAGCCACGCCCACCAGCCAATCAGAGCAAGTATGAAAATTAACCCAACAAAGATGGCAGTTAATTTGCATACACAGAGGAAGAGAGAGGGAAAGTGTAAAGCAAGGCGGCTACAGCTGCTGGAGGGAAAGCAGTGGCAGTGCGTGCTGGGCGGGGCGAGATGTGCAGTGGTGGCACGCACGGCCGCAGAGGCGGCAGCGGGAGGCAGCAGGAGAGGCGGGCGCAGTGGGTCACCCTGCGGTGGTAGCAGTGTGTGCGGCCTTGGAGGCCGCGGTGGCTGTGGGCTGGGTTGGGTGGGTGGGACAGGCGGGGGGCGTCCCGCCCACCCCGCCCGCCGCAGCAAGAGACGTGGTGGGGCAGAACAGGTGGCCGTGGCAGGAGGGAAGTCCGTCGGAAGTCTTGCAGGAATATTCCTGCAACAGGTCGCTAGTATTTATTATGAGAGAGAATGTTGTTTTGGTAGAAAATGTGTTTACTCCTCAATAATTTGTCAAGATTGGTATTTTTTTGTTCATATGAGATGTAGCTTTTCATTTACTTAAAATATAGTAAGTTACTCATATTCAGGACATCAAAAAAATGTCAACCCTTTAGTTAGGAAAAGAATAAAATTGGTCTACACCAGTGATGGTGAACCTATGACACGCATGTCAGCACTGACACGCATAGCCATTTCTGATGACACACGGCCGCTGAGGCTGCCACATGCCAAGGATGAAACATTTGCTGCTCCTGAGGATGAAACATTTGCGACTAGAGTCTTGGAGTCCCCAAGACTCTAGATGCAAATGTTTCATCCTCCCCTATTAGACACTCTGTGCCGGAGGTCTGTAGGCCAAAACAACAGAAGTCCGGCACAGAGCATCTTGTTCTGGGACTTCTGGTTAAGCCGGGATCTTTGCCCTCACTTCTGCTGGCAGAGCAGGGAGCAGCAGAACACAGCGGGGGACACATCTCTGGGGGCCCTGACATTACCAGTAACCAAATAGCAGTTAACCACAGCAACCATTATCTACTGTTCTGGGGTGTCATGGATTTCTAATCCATCATTACTGAGATAAGTGAGGGGGAGGCTGGGAGAGGCGAGGGTTTGTGGCATGCTATGGGTGCCGTTTCCCGCCATTAGAAATAGCGGCAGCCATTTTAATTCACATAAGGAACACCATCTTGCTCCATAGTGCAGACTCCATTTCACCACTATTACTGTTGTGCATCCTTATTAACCCCTATTTCTGCTTATTAACCCTGCCCTTTCCTAAAAGACAGTTATATGCACCATTTTGTGGTTAGTTAGGCTAGTTAACCCCTAATTGCCTACAGGCCTAACAAGCTATCTATAATTCTATCTTCTGTCACTGCCCCCCTGATGGAGAACCCAAAAAATAAAAAACTAAGGTTAAGTAAAGGAAGTGGTAGTAGCAGTGGCCGACCCTTTCAAGAGACATGGACCGAGATGTATGGCTTTATAGAAAAAAATGGCAGATCATTTTGCGTTCTATGTACTGAAACAGTAGTAAGCAGAACATGGAATATAAATAGACATTTTGAAACTAATCATTCCCAGCTCTTGGAAAAAAGTGAGGATGAAAGGAAGGAATACATTTCCAAGCAGCTACACCTTTATAAGAGCCAATCTAATTCCATCCTTAAATTTATGAAAGGCTCTACAAATTTAACATCTGCAAGTTTGAGCATTGATCACTCTATAGCTCAGCATGGAAAAGCACTCAGTGAGGGAGAATTTATTAAAGAAACTCTCCTAAGATGTGCACCAGTTCTATTTCATGATATGCAGAATAAAGATGCAATTATTAAGAGAATATCTGAGTTACCACTCAGTAGAAATATCATAAAAGACCGAATAATGAGACTGAACACAAACGTACAACATCAATTAAAGAGAGACATAAGGAAATGTAAATATTTTTCGATCTCTCTTGATGAAACTACTGATGTCACATCACATGCTCAGTTGGCCATTATTGGTCGATATTCTGATGGTCTCACAATAAGAGAAGAGTTGATAAAGTTAGTATCAGTGTCAACAAGTAAATCAGGAAGCGAAATATGTAAGGTTGTTATACAAACATTTTGTGACCTAAGCATTGATATCTCTAAAGTTGTGTCAGTGACGACAGATGGGGCACCAAATATGGTGGGGAAAAAAGTCGGATTTGTCAAATTGTTTACAGAAGCTATTGGACCTCTGATTGTGCCTTTTCATTGAATTATCCATCAGGAGGCTTTATGTGCCCAGGCAGGATTCACCGACTTAAACGACTTAATGTCAGTTGTTACAAAAATAGTTAATTTAATAGCTGCTTGCCCCCTTCACAAGCGAGAATTTTCGGCACTTTTACTGGAGGTTGATTCCACCTACAGTGGACTGCTGATGTACAATAATGGAAGATGGCTGAGCCGAGGCAAAGTTCTTGAGCGCTTTGTGGAGTGCTTTGAAGAAATTAAGGTATTTCTTGACGATAAGGATCTGGGAAACTTTCCTCAGCTTAGTGATGATAAGTGAGTCAACACCCTGATGTTTTTTATGATCTCTCTGTTCATATTAATGAACTGAACTTAAAGTTACAAGGTTTTGGCAAAAGTATTGACGTTATGTTTGGATACATAAAAGCTTTTGAAAGTAAAGTTAAAATTTTCAAGCGAGATGTAGAAACTAAAACTTACAAGTATTTTCCTCGAGTAACAAAGTATTTTGAGAAGGCCAGTGCAGCTGTACAAAATGAAATGGAACTCTTGCATATGAAGTACCAGCATGTTTTAGACTCGTTACTTGACCAGTTTAGTGATAGATTTAGTCAATTTAGAAGTCTAGAACAGACCATGAAAATAATTAAGTATCCTGATGTAGTAGTCTACAGTAGTTGGGAATTAAATAGTTTCCAATGGATGCAAATTGATGATTTGGAGATGCAACTTGCAGAATTTCAAGACAATATCTGGGCTCAGGTGTTTGTTGACTTGAGGTCAAAGCTTGAGAATCTGGAAAGGTGCCGCTCGGAGAATCAAGAGGAGTGCCACTACGAACAGGAAATTTGGAGTGCCTGGAACCGACTACCAGACACTTTTAGCACCCTGAAAAATATAGCAATGGCTTTACTCACAATTTTTCCCTCTACATACTTTTGTGAGGCCTTATTCTTAGCGTTAAATAATATCAAAACCAACAAAAGAAACAGATTGACAGATGAAGTTAGTAGCTTGGGCCTGAAGTGTACAAAATACCAATCTTCAATTGAAGATTTAGCCAATGAAATTCAGCAACAAAAAAGTCACTAATAGGCAGGTTAGTTAAAGAATTCCCCCTCCCCCTCACTTATCTTAGTTCACGGCACCCCACACAAGCTAAATAATATCAAGACCAACAAAAGAAACCGACTGATGGATGAACAAAGAAGTCACTAAGCAGGTAAGTTAAATATTTAGTTTTTGGTTTATTAAATACAATTATATATAACAATTATACATTTATGTTATTTAAACTATAAATATTGCGAAATAATGTTTTTTCCTCAAAGCGACACACTACCTGAGTTATGCTCAGTTTTTTGGCAAAGTTTGACACACCAAGCTCAAAAGGTTGCCCATCACTGGTCTACACAATTATCTTCTCCATCACTAACCATCCTGAAAAAAGTCTTGGGGAACGTCTCTCTTTAACTCTTCCAAATATTCTGCTAGAAACTGATATAAACCCTAAGAGTCTCTCCTCCCAGTTTTCCATCTTCATTGTTTGGTCTACTCAGACATCTGCTCTCCAGCCCTTACGTTAGAGAATCAAGCTCAATAAAACAAATTTTTTTCAAAAGCAAAGTCTCTATAGAAGTAATTTAAATAATAACCTTATTTTTTCATCAGAAAAGAACAAAAGGGAAAAAAAAACATGAGTCAAAAATTTATTTACAGTTGAGATCCATTAATTTGTATCATCCTTCTGTAACCTTAATCTGTACTTGTATGTGGTTGTGATTAGGAATTTCTTTATTCAGCCCACATTTTGACTCTGTGGGTATAGATGTATGATCATGTTAAAATGAATGAGTCTTTCTTTTAGGGACACTGGATGGATCCCTGGGTGATGCTAATTACATCTGCATCAAAGTAGATTTTAGTTTCCATCTTTAGGATAACTAGAATATTTAATTTTCATAGATATTCAATACTTGACTTATTTCTTTGACAAGCATATTTTTCAATGTAAAATATGCCACTCGAAATCCAAATATAAATGTAAATACCTGAGATTCGGCCAAGAAACAGACTAGGTATCAAAAAGGAATATCGTGGTATTAACTTATGTGTTAATTACTCAAAGTGGAATTGATTCCCCCAAAGACACTTTGCCTGACATCTATCAATTAGTTCATTTGTGTAAATCAAAGTCATCTAATCAGTTGCAAACCTCAGAAAGAGTGATAAACACATTATGACTTGTCCCCTCCTCTATTTTTGCATGGAAGTCATTTGCCATTATCTATCTTTATATCCAGCCCCAAGATTTTTTAAGTGGCCCAAATACCACCCTCAATATACTCCAAGATCCCAGCCCTGACACTATTTATGAGCCAATTTTTTCTCCCTTCATCTCTCTAGTCAGGGGAGGAAGAGAAACACAGTCTGTTCCATTTCTGTAGGTATGCCCTGTTGTGACTAAAAGGTGTGGTCTGTTGAAGGCAAATTCACACTGCAATGAGCAGCAGAGGGAACGAGGGATCTGAAAATCATGTTCCTCCAGTTCATAGCATCTTCTTAATAAGCAGAGACACTGATTTTGCCTTTTTTTTTTAATTCACCATACCTGGTAATTATTTAAACCATGTCATTAATGATGTTTTTGAAATATTGTTATTTGTTTTAAAAAAATATGTCCAAAGCATGGTTATTCCCTTTAACAGGAAGTCCACCTATGAGTATAAAATGGTGGGGAGCAGTGCCCCTCCACCCCTTCTCCATGCTCTGAGGCTCATGCCACCATGGAGAGATGCAGATGCAGAAGTCAAGAAGGGCCACAGCCCGGGACCCTCTGAGGGTGAGCCAACATCTTAGATTCTCCAGCCCACAGATACCAATGGCTACCTTCCTCCTCACCTCCTCCCCCAATCACTAGAGCAGGGCTGCAACCATGCCACATTAGAACAGCTCTTTCATCAAGTTGCTTCCAATGAACACTCGCCCATGCACCCGTTGATTGAACCAGCAAAGCCTTCCAGGCCTAGAGGCTTACAAAGCTCAGACCAGACTTAGCTCACCTCAGAGCCCAGGGGAAATTTCAGGGGTCACCCAGCTCCACACTCTCTGACTGCCAAGTACAACTATCAAGTAGAAATAATTTAAAGGAGAGAAAGAAAAACAGCTCCGAATATGACATTTCCAGTAAAGCTGCTCCATTGCAGTTCTTCGAAGCATTCGCTGTTGCACCAAAAATTCATCTTTCCCTCCACCTGGGCTTTTTATAAGTACACATAGTTCCCATAAGCTTATAAATGAAGTGAGAAAACCGAAGGTTAGGGGATGTGTAACCTCGAGTCACAGATTCTGAGAGTGGAGTGACCTAAAAGGTCCTCTAATATAACCATTTTGTTTTACAGATAAAAACACTACAGTTGAGAGACAGTAGGTGTAGCTTACCTGAGATTATAATTTAGTGATCTAAAATTGATTTAATGCACCCTCCTCCCTTTACCTTCCAAAATAAATAGTTATCAATTACCAAACTAGTGATGATTATGATGATGATAATGATAATAATAATGTAATATTTGTTGTGTGCTTACTGTTGCCAAGTACTGTGCTGGCTGCCCTTCATAGATTTCATTTAAATCTCACAACAATTCTAAGAAGTAGGTACCCTTATTATTCCCATGTTAGAGATAAAGAAACTGACCACTGGCTGGAGGTCTCATAGCAAGTGGATGGAAGAGCCCATGTCTTGGTCATGGATTCCATATTCACTGACATTTGATACTCCTGTTGTGAACCCAGGCATCTCCTGAATCATCATTACTTTCAGGAACTTTGTAGATCTTACATGGTCATAGAGAACCAGGATAACCGGTTTCTCCAAAAGATCAGAAGATCAGTTAACAGACTGTGTCTGCCTTCCCATGAGTCGGATCTGATTGACTAAGTGTTCCAGCCTTCTCCATACTCCAAGCAAGTTGGGTTGTCTACAGAAAGGCCAAATCTGCTTGACATAACTTTGAAAAAACAACTCTTGTTTGATATTTAAATGACTTCTCAATATTTTCTGTATACTTCTACATTGTCTCTAAAACACTTTTTACCCTACCACCTTCTAGCAAGCATGGACATCCAACTCTGCCTTTGAAATTCTAACACTAACAAATTCACCCAGCTGTCAGCATCCCAGAGCCTGGAGCGCGCGCGCGCGCGCGCGCGCGCGCGCGTACACACACACACACACACGCATGCACACGCACACACACGCACGCACACACACACACCAGGGGACCCAGAGCAGACTTACCACTCACTCGTACATCAACCCTACCCCACAAACCTAGAAAAAAAGGCCAGAAAGGCTTTCTGTTGAAGAAGTCTCTTCTGGGCTGTTCTGAAATGTATAAAGAAGCGGCAGAAGCATTTAACATGAGTTCCTCATATGGGCAATATTCCCCATCTGGGAGCATACACATGGCTGGACAGAAAGGCATTCTTATAGAGGCCTTTTAGGACATTGGTTAAAGATAGTGAGTTCTATAGTCAGACCTCAGTTTGAATCTAGGATCTTGCATTTCCAAGCTTATAGACCATGGACAAATTGCTAACCTCTCTGAGCCTCAGTTTCCCCTATTTGTAAAAGGGAAAGAACAATAGCAAGTGCCTCATGGAACTGATCTGAAGATTAAATTAAATAATATGTTGTAAGTGGTTAGCACATCATAATAAAATTGTCACTATTTATGTTTTTGTTATATTAACACCACCTCTTTTCAGAGAAGAGGGAATTCCTCCTCATCTTCATTCCAAGATAGGAAAGGAAGATGAGATGGACAATGGTGGGTGGAAAAGGGGGGATGAAAATTTAGGCAGCAAATTCTAATGCCAGTGGAACCCAAATCCAGGAAAATCTAAGAAATGATTCTGAGTATGGGCACAAAAAGAGAAGGCAGCCAATTATACCTACTTTCCAGTACTTTTCAAGCACATATTTATAGCGTATGTTTAGGTGTTTATGCTGTGTATATAATTAGCCATTTTTCTTCGGTGTATCCAGTAATTATTTTATAAAATGCACATCTGTTTTAATTAGGCATGTACACACTTTACTATACTGTAAAATGTCAAACACACTGTAAAATAGCTCAGAGTACATTAACACATAAAAACAAAAATTCATTTGACATATCACAAACAGCTGCAGGAAGCTCATAGACCCACCAGCTGCTCCTCGACAACTTCCAGCCAATGGTGGTTCCATCAGGTCCTTCAGAGACTGCTCCCAGCTGGAGCTGCAGTCCCTGTTTTCAGTTCACTTGCCTCAACTTGATTATCCACTGTGGTACGTGGGGAAGCATGTGTGGCTTGGCTGCCATATATGCCAACTTGTCTTCAGCCTGCCCAGTTGGAGAATCTTAGTGCAGATGATAATACCAAATCCGCTACCTCAAACCCAAAAGGGGCTTCAGCAAGCTGCCACCTGGTAGACTCCCTCATTGTACAGATTGGTGGATACAGACCCAGAGGGAGAAGCTGAGTGAGTGAAAGAGCTGGGGTCATTCCTGAGTCAGTGGAATTCTTTTCAGCAATAAAAAGGAACTATTGATACATGCAAAACCATGGCTTAATTTCACTGACACCATGCTGAGTGAAAGAAGTTGGACACAGAGTTCACCCTGTAGGATTCCATTTATACAAAGTTGTAGAATGGCTAAAACTAATCATTGGAGATGGAAGTCAGAACAATAATTGCTTCTGGAGGGGGGTGGCACTAACTGGGGAGGGGTTTTCTAGGTGATAGAAATCTTCTACCTCTCAATAGGGGTACAGATTACATGGATGTAAACATTTTGAAAAATTCATCAAACTGTACATTTAAGATAGGTGCTTTTTATAGTACATATGGTTTTCATAGTATATATTATACTTCAATTTAAAATGGGGGAAATAAATAAATAAACCAACAAAAAGATAAATCGCAAGTCCTACAAGAACCTATTTTTACTAAATTATTACAGTCTTACCTTCCATGGTTCATTTATTTACTCCCTCACTGGAATTCCCAACACCTCCCAAGCAACCTACTTACACTCAAATCCTTGTCTCAGGCTGTGCTTTTGGGAAACACAATCTAAGGCTTGTGAGTAATGGATCTGAGATTTGAAAACAGGTCTTTCTGATTCCAAATTCTCAGTACATCATTCTGCCTCCAACACACACTTAGAGTGGAAGAGTTTATCACATCATTACCAATCTATGACAAATCAAGTAATCAAAAAACAAAACAGAGAAAAAGGATTTTTGGAATTTATAAGGTTAAATTGTCATACACATATGTGTATGTATATATATTCTGCCTTACACAAAACATACCTTCTGTTAAGCATGTACTAAAATATCCTTAATATATTCTAACAATTATAAATTATTTCGGTCATATTCTCTGAACACAACAGGATAAAACTAGAAGTTAGTAACAAATGCTTAAATAAACTAAAAATAAACCTTTCTAAACCCTTGGGAATTAAAAGGAGAAATGTCTCTTCTAAGTAATGATAAGGTCAAGTAGAAATTAAAAGTACAATAGCAGCTGATAATATACATATACATATGTACAGGATGTGGCTAAAGCTGAACTTTTTTGTAATATATGTAGTTTCAAATAATTGGTACTATTTTAAAAGAAAATAAGATAAAGTTTTTTTAACTCAAAAAACTAAGAAGAAAATGACAAAAGGTAACTCAGGCAAGGGAAAAAGATAATGAAGATAAATAAATGCATAAATGAATTAAAAAATAGAAAAGCAAAATTGATAGATGATCCCAAGGACTTGTTCTTTGAAAATTCAATAAAACAAACAAATCTCTGGATAAGCTGATCAATAAAAAACAGAAAGTATAATCATAAATAAATACATTTAGAAATGAAAGATGATAGAGGAATGGATGCAGAGATTTTAAAATTATAAGTGAAAAATTCACCAGGTGTGTAAATAGATTAGCAAATCTCAATAAAATGGATAACTTTGGCAGGGGCAGGAATGGGTGAGGCATAACAAATTGACTCAAGAAGTAGTAAGTTAATTTTTAGTTATCCCTCACAAAAATTCTGGAGCCATGTAATTTTATAGGTAAGTTCTTATAAATTGTCAAAGAGCAGAAAATCTCATTCTGTATAAACTGTTTTATTATTTAAAAAATAAAATAAAAAGAGGACTGTGCCCAACTTATTTCATAAAATCATTCTGTGATACCAAACACTGACAAAATGGAACATGCACACAAACATACAAACACAGGTGCGCAAAGAATTGTTCACACACTAGACTGACTGCTGAGTCTTAGCAAGACCTACTTATAAGATTGGCCCATGTCTGGCATCTGAGAATTTAAAATTCAGGAGGGTTCCCAACCACCTAATTGATGAGTGGCCTACTGTGCCTAACTTATTTATACAAACAATATGTTTTGTACTGAGCACCAGCTTTCCCTCTGGCAGACTGGCATTTTGATACATACCTAGCAGAGGCTGCCTACTTGAGCAGCCTCTAATAAAAACCCCAGACACTGCCCTGGCCGGTTTTGTTCAGTGGATAGAGCATCGGCCTGCGGACTGAAGGGTCCTGGGTTTGGTTCCGGTCAGGGGCACGTGCCAGGATTTCGGGCTCGATCCCTAGTGGGGGCATGTGGGAGGCAGCCAATCAATGATTCTCTCTCATCATTGATGTTTCTCTCTCTTTCTCCCCCTTTCCCTTCCTCT
Source organism: Cnephaeus nilssonii (assembly GCF_951640355.1). Taxonomy (NCBI): domain Eukaryota; kingdom Metazoa; phylum Chordata; class Mammalia; order Chiroptera; family Vespertilionidae; genus Cnephaeus; species Cnephaeus nilssonii. Next base: position 22,752,130 of record NC_137081.1, on the reverse strand, counting down.
CTGAAATCAATAAAAATAAATAAAAACCTCCAGACACTGTGTCTCTAATAAACCTCCCTGGTAGAGAGCATTCCACATGTGTTGTAACACACGTTGCTGGGGAGGGGGGTGCGGGGGGGGGGGGGAATAGGTGCATCCCATGTGACTCCACTGGGAGAGAACTCTTGGGACTTGTGTTTGGTTTTCCCCACTTCTCCCCCTGCACTTTCCCCTTTGCTGGTTTTATTCTGCATTATTTCACTGTAATAAGTCATAGCATGAGTATGTGCTGAGTCTTGTGAGTTCTCGCAAATTAATAAACCTGAGAATGATGGGCACAATAAGCAATAGCTCTTACATATAGATGTTAAAATTCTAACTAAGATACTAGTCAACATTAAAGTAGTAATTTCACAAAGCCAAGTTTTAGGTTAGTAATATAAGTATTCAATATCTACTAATGGAAAGAAAAAAATTGAGTAATATAGTAGCTCACAAATGTTTTTATTCAGAGGCTGAAAGACATTCAATAAATTAATATTGAATCCAAAAGATTATTTAAAACTAAAAATAAAAGGATACTTTATTTAGAGCTTTCTTTATCCTACATATGATGAATAACCTCAAACCTTTATTATCATGTTAAATAGTAAAATATAGCTCCTAAAACTGTCCCTATTTAAAATTGAGACCAAAATAAGAATTCTCACCATAATCACTATAATTAACATTGTCTGGAAACTCCTCATAATGCAATAAAATCTGAAACAAAAATAAGAGATGGTAGTGATTTTAAAATGAAAATTTGAAGAGTTTGGAAAACTATCTGAATATCAGGAAAATATTTTAAGAAGTAATTAGCTTTACTTTGTACCATTTATCAGTAATTTAAAATACAGAACAATTAAATAGCCCAAGCACAAAAGCTAAAAGAACTACACAATATGTAAAAATAACTTTAAAAAGCAACATAAATGAACCATAAGAAGTAAATTCAAAACACTCTTGAATATATGAATAAGTTGAGTTATATCTTGTTTGAAAATACTGAATGCTATTAAGCTACCAATTCTTGAGTTTATTTATGGTTTTAATATGAGAGACTGAATATGCAAACAAAAAATAACCAGACCCTATATAAAAACAGAACTGTGACCCACACCTGCTTAGGAAACTACCCCTTATCTATAGTAAACAGCCCAGGAAGCCAGCCTACTGTAAGCCACACTTGTAGGAATCAGACTATTATTAATCCAGGAAGTTAAAAGGTAACTTCTGTAACAATTGGCCCCAAAATGGCCAGGGCTTGATTAATAACTGACAGCTTCCCTAATTTTTGTCCCCACTTACACCTTAGGGCCTACCAGAGAAAGTCATATACATACCCCTAACCTAATCACATAAGATGCCACACTTCTAGTTGACCCACCTCCTGCATCCCGGGCCAGCAGCTTTGGATCTGGGCACCTGAGGCCTTCCCTTTTTCCCAGGATAAAGCTTCCCATTCCTCTGCCAGCCTTTGAGCCTCTGCTAACATGCAAGTGATGGTGGCTGACTCCCTTGCCACAGCAAACTCTGAGTAAATAGCCTTGGCTTCTTCTCATTTGGTTGGTTTTTTGTAATTGTTGTTTTCCACAATATCAACAAAAATTCCATCAAGACATTTTATTTTAACCTTTTAATTCTAAACCTTATCTTTAAGGATAAACATCTGAGAATAATCAAAGTTTTTTGTTTTTTTTTAAAGTAGGAGAAACCAAGATGGTGTCATAGGTAAACACCTGAACTTGCTGCCTTGCACAACCACTTTAAAACTACAACTAAAAGACAAAACAGACATCATCCATAACCACAGGAAGGCTGGCTAAGTGGAAATTCTACAACTAAAAGGGAAGAGAAAAGCACACTGAGACTCAGAAGAGCTGCGGAAGTGAAGTGCAGAGGTACAGAGGCACGCGCGAAGAGGGCTGGCAGCTGAGTATGTGGCTGTCTTTTTCAAGTGGGAGGGAGACACAAGCTCCTGACTGCTCTGAACTCCAGTTCCCAGCGAGACTCTGGGGACCCAGACTCAATCAGGGAGAAACTGGACTGTCTGGCAGCTAGCGGAACTCGAGGGCGGCTTTCTCTCAGAGGTGCTTGCAGTGATTACCAAGGGACACTGAGACCTGGGGGCCTCATAGGGCAGGGCTGATGGGAAGCCATTGCTGTTTTCTCTGCCCTGAGACTCCACTCCATCCAAGCTGTTCACAGAGGCTTTGGCATATGAATGGCCTGGTCCTTTGAAATCTAAACTAACCTAACAAACTGCAGCTGAGGCAGAGAGACCCAGAACATCCAAAAGAAGGCCCAAGGCCCCACAGCAGCTTGCATTGCTTCACAGCTGGGCCTCAATGGGAACCTCCAAAACCCAAACAAAGAAGAGGAATCTGCAGATCTATCCATAGCTCCTGCTGGGTGGCCTCAGGCAGAGGCTAAATTAGCACCTCCTTGGAGATCCAAGAGTCAGTGTACCCAGTGGTCAGAGTGGGACCATCCAGATTACAACTCCTCAGATCCATAAGGGACACACTCAGGGGGCAGACTCAGTGAGCACCAAAGCCCCACTGAAGCAAGTCTTGCCTCATAAGGGTGTCTCCAGTACAGAAGTTCTCCCATCGTAGACACAGCTGATTCTCACAGCCAATTGGCCTGGAGGTCAATTCCTCCCAGTGATACCAACAACAATCAAGGCTTAACTACAACAAGACTGTGCACACAGCCCACAAAGGGCTGCACCAAGAGTGTCCACCTCAGGTAACTGGGGAGGCTGAGCCACTGGGCCATAAAGGACACCTAGCACACAAAGCCACTCTATCAACTCAGGGAAGCAGCCAAAATACAGAGACAAAGAAACAGGTCACAAATGAAAGAAATGGAGGAAAGCAAACGACTGGATATAGAGTTCAAAACCATGGTTATAAGGTTTTTCAAGAATTTTCTAGAAAAGGCCGATAAATTTAGTGAGACCCTCGAGGATATGAAAAAGGACCAACTAGAAATTAAGCATACACTGACTGAAATAAAAAATGATATACAGAGATCCAACAGCAGACTAGAGGATCGCAAGAATCAAGTCAAAGATTTGAAATACAAAGAAGCAAAAAACACCCAACTGGAAAAGCAAAAAGAAAAATGAATCCAAAAATATAAAGATATGAAGGCGCCTCTGGGACAACTTCAAGCGTACCAACATCCGAATTATTGGGGTGCCAGAAGAAGAGAGAGAGCAAGATACTGAAAACCTATTTGAAGAAATAATGACCAAAAACTTCCCCCACCTGGTGAAAGAAATAGACAAATAGACTTACAAGTCCAGGAAGCAAGGAGAACCCCAAACAAAAGGAATCCAAAAAGGACCACACCAAGACACATCATAATTAAAATGCCAAGAGCAAAAGACAAAGAGAGAATATTAAAAGCAGCAAGAGAAAAGCAGTTAGTTACCTACAAGGGAGCACCCATACGATTGTCAGTTGATTTCTCAACAGAAACTATGCAGGCCAGAAGGAAGTGGCAAGAAATATTCAAAGTGATGAATAGCAAGAACCTACAACCAAGATTACTCTACCCAGCAAAGCTATCATTCAGAATTGAAGGTCAGATAAAGAGCTTCACAGATAAGAAAAAGCTAAAGGAGTTCATCACTGCCAAACCAGTATTATATGAAATGATGAAGAGTGTTCTTTAAGAAGAGGAAGAAAAAGAAAAAGGTAAAGATAAAAATTATGAACAACAAAGTGACAACAAATACATATCTATCAACAAGTGAATCTAAAAATCAAGTGAATAAAAAATCTGATGAACAGAATAATCTGGTGAATCCTCAGGGGGAAAGGTGTGTGGGGGGTGCGGGAAGAGACTGGATAAAAATCATACACTTATGGATGAGGACAGTGGAGGAAGGGGTAAGGGCATGGGGTGGGGTGGGAACCTGGTGGAGGGGAGCTATGGGGGGGAAAAAGAGGAACTGTAATAATCTGAACAATAAAGATTAAAAAAAAAAAAAAGTAGCCCTGGCCAGTGGAGCTCAGTTGGTTGGAGCATCATCCTGTACAGCAAAGGGTGGGGTTGGATTCCCAGTCAGGGCACACACCCAGATTGTGGGTTTAATCCCCACTTGGGGAGCATACAGGAGGCAATTGATCCAACCAATCAATGTTTCTCTCTCACATCGATGTTTCTCTCCCTCCCTCTCTCTAAAATCAATAGAATGTGGGGGGGGGGGGGGAGTAATGAGAGTGTCTAGCTCTGCCATGTTTTAAACCAATTAATGAAATATCACACATATTTAGCCTTAAACTAAATACTAATATGTGTAAAATTTCAGTATCTAATAAAAGAGTAATCACAAATCAGTAGAGAAATGAACATTTGTTCACTCAATAAAGCTGTAATGATCAGCCATTTAAGGGTAAAAGTCCATTTTTAAAATTGCACCTCAGAAATATTTCAAAGTAGAAATTCCAGATAGATTAAAAAGTTAAATATAAGAAGTTAAATGATTAAAACAAAACTATAAGAACATATAGGTGAATAGTGTCTAATTTCTATCTAAAAGGAATGAAAAAACATAAAAGAAAATAATCAATAAATTTACAATGTATGCATTCAAAAATAAAAAGGACAATAAACAAAAAATAATTATAGTAAATGCAATGTAAAAATTATGAATATCATATATATGGCTTTGGTAAATCGGTCAAAGACAAGTAGGGAAAGTGCATGGAAAAATCACAGACAAAAATAGCAAGGCAAGCAAAGAAAAAAAATTGGCAACAATTTGAGTAATAAGATGCAGCTTTCTTAGCTCTAAAATTTGTCATTTTCTTAAAAAATAGGATTGATTACCCAATGCTGATGAGGTAGAGAGAAAGGAAATTCACTGCTGGTGGACTGTCAGTGGTACAATCTTTTTGAAAGTGTTTTGGCAATGCCTGTGAAGACCTCAAAAATATTCATATCAGTCAAGCCATCCAAAACAGGGAAAAAAGAATCCCGCACAAAGTTGCTAAATGAAGTACAATTTATAATAACAAATAAGTTGGAAAGAACTGAAATGCTTCAGGATGGGGGATTGGATAAGCAAATTATGGTGCATTCAAAAGAAAATGTTATTCACTTATTTTAAATATTTATGAAGAGTTTTTGGTAATATGGGGAAATGCTTATGTCAAATATCAAGCCAAAAAGCAAAAAGTATTCATCTGGAAAAAAAAAAAGTATTCATCTGTTCAGTTCCACATGATCTTAATTATATAAACAATTTAACAAATATATACACATATATGAATATATAGATATGTACCTATGCCAAATGTAGCTTGATTGTCTCAGAATGGTAGAGTTATGAGAGACTTTTTTATTCTTTCTACTTTTCACCACTTTCTTCAATTTTCTATGACAGCGGGGGGAATGGGTGACGGGCTTTGTTTCAAAAATAGTAATAGTTTGTCCAGCTTCTCCTTTTTTAAGGAAAGGGACTTAGAAAAAGATATAATGTATGTTGGTGCCTGGGGTAAAGAGTTCTGATTAAATACTGCTGAAGGTGGTTCCTAGGCAGGTGTACCCTTCATTAAGGCCAATGTGGCATAATTACCTTGGCAGTATCCCCACAATGTTCTAGAATCTCCCGCCTCTTACAATATGCAGCAAATGGTGGGGAGCACTGAAATCTAGAACAGTTGTGAAAATTTTTCAAGTTTCCTTTTTCCCCCTGACTTTTTTAAACCAGTTGCCTGGGGGTCCATCCAGGATTTGCAACTCTGAAGACTTTTAACCCTCTGTTTCTGCCCACATGCTGTAGAAACCAGCTTGAAAGGGTTGGTCTGTGATATGATTTCACCAGGGGAAAAACGTCCAAGCAATGCCACATAATTCAGAACAATGAATGTTTCCAACCAACCTTAGCATCTTCCTAAACCTTTTTAGAGTTGTTCTCATCTTGCCCTGAACATGTATTTGGTTCTGCATCCATTATGTTCAATCATAATAGAACTGGTCGGAACTGCTCTACAAATATCAAGTGCAAATTCCAATACTTGTTGTTTTTCTAACCAATCCCTCAAATCCACACAAGCCTTTTTAGTAGGAAGTCTAATGTCTCTCTTTTGAGACTCTGCTCACCCTTTGATAATCCAAACTGGCTGATAATGTTCTTCCAATATGGAGATTCCTATGTAGGTCACCACAATTCTTTCTAGAAACATCAACTGGTCCCTCACTCAGCTCCTCTGAGGGAGCATCCATGTTGGGCCACCAAGATTTAGCTCTCCATGCTTTGCTTCACTTAATGTGGTCACACCCAGGTACCACTTGGACCCAAAGAGCAGGTGAAGATTGGACCAGGATCTGCCAACACGGAGTCCTGAGGCCCCTTACCTCTCCTAGGATCCATTGCCCAGAGGTCTGGAGTTTGCCTTCTGAACCCTGAAAACACAAAGAACCTAACTAGACAAAATCTGCCCCCCAACACAGAGGCTGCTCTTTTGTCTTCTAAAGTGGGCTGCAAGGACCTTCCTCCTAAATCTCTGAGACTTTCCCAGTGATTCCAGATGCCCTTGTACTACCCACTCTTCTAAAGGCTACTTTCATGGTTTTTTGGCAGAGGAGAAGATAAAATACACAAATATGTCTCTGCCCCAATGAAAGTCCTTCCATTTCCATAGGACTTTCCATATCCTGTCACACTGCGATCTTATCCCCATCCTACAGGTTAGGAATGTGACTTGCCTAAGATCACATGACGGTGCTTCCTTTAATCATTTTCTCTCTTCCAGTCTAAGCCCTTGTCTTCTTATTTCCCTCTGTTCCTTCTCTATCCAAGTCATCTTCTCCTTCTCTATCTTTTTACTCATCAACAATATTCATTGAGAACAAATATTAATCTAATATCATACTAGGACAGTAATGATATAAGAGTAAGACATTTATCTATGCTCTCAAAAAGTTTGTAATCTAGTTATAGAAAGAATATTGGCACAAGACATAAAACAATTGATATCAATTTTATTTCTAATTCTCATTTTTTTCTCCACAACAAACCCCACTGTTGCTCTTGTCTCTTTTTAAAAACATTTCATTATTACATACATCATACACAAAGGCTGAACTGTAATGCAGAGCAATAATAAAATAAACATCTATGTACATTCCATTTTACTTAAGCAATAAAAACATTACCAGTTAATGGTTGCCTCTTGATAGGATCATTTATTTCTGTGGGTGTTTCAGAATGAACAAGCTTTATAAGACTTAGCATCCTTTGAATTAGAGAAAAAGAGTTGGGGGGGGGGACAATGCAAACATATGCTTTCTATGGGCAGCACTTTGGTTCAGAGACAGAGTATGATCTGATAGCTAAGAGTTACAGGGTCTTGATTTTAACATACTGTAGAGGATTCAAGAAATTTGGGAGCTGATCAAGGTAAAGGAAATAACCATGAGAGGCAATAACTGCTGTATTGATAGCCACTTGGACAGAGTTGCATGAGAAGGGACATCCCTCAGCATAAGACTGTCCAAAGGGGGCTGCTACTCAGAAGGAAAGGAGGGCAGGGAACTCCTGGGAGAGAGGGGCTTCGGCTCCGCAGGTGGCAGGGAGTCTCTTGGTCAGAGAACTGCAAAGGGCCCTGACAGGTTGGGCTCTAGCTTATCAATGGCCAGCAGATGCTGGGGGAGGTTTTGCATGGTATTCAAAGCAGGCAGGCCCTAAATGACTAAAAATATCCTCGTTATTTTTTAAATAATTGGATATATAAAATTTTGAGTTTGGCACAGGCAGGCTTTTGAGCTAATGGGTCTCAGTCTGCAGTGAACAAATAAACAACCTAGGGGCCAATATATAGAGGCATTTTGGGCCCATTTATATAACATAAACTTATCTACTCAGTGTGGTGGTGCTCATCATCTCTTGGAAAAGACCCCCATCACCCGCCCCTGGTTGCCACCTCCATGCTAATCCCTTCCCCACCTGCATTGCCCAATCTGACTTCCAGACACTGGTGATTCGAGGAGAAAGGGGAATTCTTACTGAAGAAGGCACTGGGCAGACCCTGAGCCTGAGAGCTGACAGCAGAGACCTGCACACCAGCCCCAAGGATGCCTGTGTATCTAGGCAGAGGACAGGAATCTCTACTTCTCTCTGACCATCAGGGTTTGCTGACAACAGGTAAATCAATGGGCCTACAAGCATCTCTAAGAGTCAAAAATGACTTTTCCTCTCCTATTTCTACACACATATGCATGCACATGCACACACACACACACACACACACACACACACACACCTGTATGCAAACTCTCTTTGTAAACTACAAACAAAAAAAGTAAGCTAAACATCTGAAAACAACACTCAAGGTCAAAATGTAAAAAAAAAAAAAAAGTGGTAACTTTTCCAAAAGTTTCTTTTGAAATAAGACCTTTGATGCCTAATTGGTAAGGAAAAATCATTCAACCATAAAACATTTCATGGAGTGCTTCATAATCAACATACAGGGGCAGACAAATGTAGGATAAATTACCAGACATTATTACCTAAAAGATAAATCATAAGTAAGGATACAAAATAACAGCAATAAGAGTAAAACAAATAACACAATAATTAAAAAATAATAGAAGAATAAACTCTGTGTTTCGTGTATTCACAACTATACATCTACTTTTGCCTACACTTGTATTTTGTAAATAATCTTCTTTTGACAGAATCAGATATAAGAATATTTTTTAAAATATCAGGTCACCCAGGACTCTCGATGATGCAAGATTATTCCTATAATGTACTTACTAGAATTTACTTATCTAATGAACCTTCCATGGCATCACATGGGAGACAATTGCATGGTTTTACAGGTGATACTCTCAAAAATCTTATTCTGATTATAGTGTGAAAAGAGCCAATCTCAAAGAAAGGCTAGACCTCTGGGCTTGAACCCATCCCCCTGCACAAAGTGAACTAGAGAATTGAGAAAATTATCTCAATAATTCCATTTCACCTTTTCTCCTTATCTCAAGAAAAGCTTCAGAAAGCCCTGAAAAAAAAAATGTTTCTTGTTTGCTTTTGCTTTTGTTATTCACATTTGCTTATTCAGGCAAATATATTATCTACCACTTTACTCAGGGCAAAGGATTAAGTAACATCTTCATATCTTTACCAGCTGCTGGGAAAAAAACACTCTGCAGCCCTGTGCCCACGCAATGTGACACATTTTGTCAGTTTTCTTTTTCCCAGTAGGTGAAATTTAACCAATACTTTGTTAGCAAAGGTCTAGTCATTCCCCAGAGGAAAATTACAGGAGTGGAGATATAACCTTTGCCATGCCACATCTGAGCTTAAAAGGATAGATTTCTAGGTCTAGCCACCGTTTTGAAATTAGGTCTTTAAAGGAATAGGTTTGTTGCTATGGCTTTAAGGGGCAAAAGGGCCAACATTCACTTGCAGTTCTCAAAAATAACAGTGAGCAAGAATATTTCCATTCTATTACTGAAGAAGAAGAAAACAACCTCCCTGTTAGACAAAAGTGAAGTAATAACGGCCATAAATGCTAATAACAACATTAACTTTGCATTGTTGCAATTCACACACTCAAATCATTACCAACGCATCCTCCAGATTAAAACAGACATAACTGGTAGTGTGAAACTAATAGCAAAGGGCTGCCTGGCCATCACTCTGTCAATTTCATCTCCACCACTAATTCCCCTGACAGCTTCTTCCAGTATATTTCCACCAGCTGTAAAACCTGCCTTCTCCTTTTCTCCCTCTAGGAAAAGCCTGCCAGAGGATTTGGATGCATTAGGACAGGCTTTATTAAACAACTTAATCCATCTCTGCCTGCCAAGCATGGCCTAGGGAGTCCTAATTAATCAATAAGCATTTATGGAGTGTTCCAATATGCATAATGGTCCTGAGTCAGGTGCTGTGGAGCCTTTGCAGATCTAGTTGGGAAAATGGAGCACATTGCCTCCTTCTAGAGCAGTGGTTCTCAACCTCTCCAATGCCGCGACCCTTTAATACAGTTCCTCATGTTGTGGTGACCCCCAACCATAAAATTATTTTTTCGTTGCTACTTCATAACTGTAATTTTGCTACTGTTATGAATCGTAATGTAAATATCTGTGTTTTCCGACGGTCTTAGGCTCTACAGCAGCGGTTCTCAACCTGTGGGTCGCGACATGGGGAAAAGGATGTAACACTGGTGAAGGCCTCCTGGGTACACATACTGTGCTAGCTGCCTTATATACAGTATTATTTCAGTTCATCTATATTTGTTTGCTAGGACAGCCTTAACAAAGTACCATAAACTAGGTGGCTTAACCAATAGAAACTTATTCTCTCACAGTTCCGGAGGCTAGAAGTCCAAGATCAAGGTGCTGGCAGTTGGTTTTATTCTGAGGCTTCTCTTCTTGGCTTAGAGGTGGCCATCTTTTCCCTGTTTTCATATGGTCTCTCCTCTATGTACACTCACACCTGTGTCCAAATGTCCTCTTCTTATAAGGATACCAGATTGCGCTAAAGACCTTCATATATATATATATATATATATTTTATTATTATTATTATTATTATTATTATTATTATTATTATTATTGATTTCAGAGAGGAAGGGAGGAGAGAGAGAATCATTGATCGGCTGCCTCCTGAACATCCCCCATTGGGGATTGAGCCCACAACCCAGGTATATGCCCTTGACCGGAATCAAACCCAGGACGCTTCAGTCTGCAGGCCGATTTTAATTGAAAAGACCTATCTGTATATATGGTTAGGACTTCAAAAAATGAATGTGAGGGCACAATTTGGTCTATAACATAATCCTACCATGATGGTGGGAGAATAGATCAGAGAGAACTCTATTTGTTTAAAAAGCAAACATCAAAGAAAACAGAAAATCTGACTCAAACTATGAGTTAGGATTAAGTTCACTTGTGAATAACTGAAAAAAATAACAGTGGCTTAAATGTAATAAAAGTTTATTTCTCACTTTCAAAAAGATAAATATTTCAAAATTGGAATGGGGCTCCATGGTGGCAGGGACCCTCACATCTTCTATACTTTCTATTCCCAAGGTCACCTTATGGTGTGAGATGGCTGCTGAAATCCCAACCATTAAGTCTATGTTCCACTTTGTTGATTGAGTCTATACTCAGAAAGGCTCTTACCTCACAACTGTAAGATGTCTTCAGCATCCTCAGGCCTTATCTTCCCTAAGCTTCAAATCTAGTAGAAAATAGAAAAAACCTCTTTTCTAGAAATACCAATGAAGTTATACTTGTGTCCCATTAATCCTGATTGAGTCACATACCCATTGTTGTGACCAGGAGAATGTGATATTCTGATTGCCTTGAGTCTGGACACCTATCCAGCCATGAGCAGAGTGTGGCTGGCATAAACCCCAGAGGGATATTTTGTTTAATGTTTTACTAGGAAAAGGATAAATGGATGCTGTGCAGGACAAACCACAAATGTCCACAGAGTATTATCCAGGAATTTCAGGGAAGTGCAATGAGACTCTGAGCAGCTAAGTTACTTGCCCAGGTACCTGCACAACTGAGGAGCCAGGAATCAACTCTACATCTGACAGCAAAGTCCTTTCTCTTCTAACTCTGTTGCCTTAATAGTTTCAAAGCCAGGGGATGTAACTATGGGATGGAGCAAGGTGGGAAGTCTTCCTATAAGAGGGGAGTTAATGAACAATAAGTAAGATTTAGATGCCAGGGGAAACCAAGGTAAAAGCCTCATGAGCAAGTGTTCTTCACAGCCCAAAGGGAACCTGTGGAATGGCTGTCCTGGCAAGACACCAGGGCACACTCAGTCACCACTACTGAGAATCAGTTTGCAAATTTCTCAGCTCGTTAATAAGTATTCTGTGGGGGAGAAATGTATTTCTGAGCCAAATGGCTTGGGGGAAACCTGTCTCTGTCCTGTCAGTGAGTCACAGTAAACAAAAAAATAAAGGCAATAAGAAGTCTTGAAAGATATTATTTCATTTGGCTTGACCAGACTTTCTCAAAAACTTTTGTTTCTTCCTCAAACTGTTTGCTTGTTGGTTGCTTGGTTTTGAACACCTATTAACATCTTTCATACTCTAAGAAAGCAATGTTCTTTGGAGTGCTCTTCTGGAAATAAGAATCACTGATTTAATCTAAAGCTTGATTTTTCCAGAAGAGGAACCCGAGGTTTAGGGAAGTTAAGGGACATGACCAAGTTGTCTAACAGGTCAGTGGCAACTTTGAGATCAGGACCTGGGTGTCCACACTCCAAATCAGTTTGTTCTAACTTGCCTGTGAGTGGTACTTTTCAAAGTAATTTTACATGAAATTATCTTATGACAAAACTAAACCTAACATTGTGCTTATTTAACATTTCAATTTTAAATGTGCAAGGATCCTAGGCTGAGAACCTAGGGATTTCAATTTTCACCAGGTGATAGTGTCACTGATAGGATCATCTAGGCAGATGATCAGTTCCTGTATTTCCAAGAACTGGAAGAGAGGGAGAGGTTGTGTGTGGCGGGGGTGGAGGGGGGGGGGGGCAGGTGTCCACAGGTCTTGCATTCACCCACCCCAGAGGCAAAGGCACTCGGAGTACATTACTTGCCTATGGCTATTCAGCCAATATAGGGTAAGGAACTGTTCTGAATCCTCTCTTTCCTCTATAGGTTTTGAGTAGATACATTTATCAATCAATTAAGAAATGTTTATTGAGTGTTTATTATGCTCTCAGAACTACTCTAGACCCTATGGGGGATGCAAAACAACTATAAATCAATCTGGTGATTATATATTGAATATTTACCACGTGAGAAGCCCTGTACTAAATATTATGGGAAGTACAAAGTTAAACAAGCTGTTGATCCTTTCCCAAGAAGTTCCCTGTTGAATGAAGAATATAGCTCAAATAAATACAATGAAAGGCAACATAAACAACAGAAGGAAATCATCATTTAATTTTTAATGGAGGTAGAAGGCATTTGGGCTGGAGTCAAAGTATCTGACCGAACTGCATTGGGCCTGGCTGGATAGAAGGGCTTTCCTCTCTGCAGGTGAGCAAAGTGAAGTTATAAAAGCTGTTGGGCTTCTGATTTTGCAGCTGAATGCAGGAAAGCCTCTAACAGCGTTCTTAACCCAGACTGCAAATTGGAATCACCTGGGGAGATTTTAAAACACAGATGTCTGAGGTTCCATCCCTGACTAGCTGAATCAGAATCATGGGGCTTAGAGCTTTAGGGTCATATTTTTCTTTTTAAAGCTTCTCCAGGTGACTTTGGTATGGTCAGTTTGGGAAAGCTGCTGACCTGAAGCTTTTCAGCAGGCCAGATGGAAGTGGGGGTGGAAAAGAAGGCCAAGGCAGGCTGTGGTAGATAGAAACAGGGAGGACTAGCTGGACCTGAGACCTTGGTGGAGGAAGAACCAAAGGTCCCAATGAGAGACCAGATACATGGGGTAAAAAAGAGAGCATCAAAGATGACTTGAGCCAAAACCGGTTTGGCTCAGTGGATAGAGCGTCGGTCTGTGGACTGAAAGGTCCCAGGTTCGATTCTGGTCAAGGGCATGTACATTGGTTGCGGGCACATCCCCAGTGGGGGGTGTGCAGGAGGCAGCTGATCGATGTTTCTCTCTCATCGATGTTTCTAGCTCTCTATCCCTCTTCCTTCCTCTCTGTAAAAAATCAATAAAATATATTTTAAAAAAAAGATGACTTGAATACACTTGAAGCCACCAAGTGTTAAGTTGTCACGGGCAAGAAGAGAAGAGTTAAAAAGAAGATCCAGAGCCCAGTAGAGTTGAGTCAGGTTACCTTAAGTCTTTCTCTACCTACGTTTTAAGAAATAGCACACTCCAGAGCATTTGTCCTGATGCCCCTGCTAGTTTTTAAAGCACCATAAAGGCCATTTTGTAGAGGGAACCCACAGCCACTGCTCTACAGCCATTTTTTTTTAATCATAGCTGCAAGAAGGGCTAAGAGCTAGTGAGTGTTTACTGTGTGCCAGGGCTGTATTAGAACTTGGGCTCTATTATCACCCCCTCCTTGCAATCCCACCACAGTGTCCAATGTTATCCTCTTATCACAGATGAGGAAATCACCGTTCTGATGAATAGAAGGAGTAAATTGTTGAGAATTGATCAAATTACTGTTTTAGTCTATTTCCCTTTGTAAAACTTATACTATGCATAGAGTCTTCATATACCAATTTTTGTTGATTGAATTTTTGCTAAATTTCTATAAGTGCCAGAGATTGAGCTAAGTAGGATCCAAGATCCTGTCTGAGGGCATTTGGACCTGCTGAGATGCTAATAGGAAAGCCCTAGAGGATCTGAGCAGAGAAACATATAATTTTATTTAATTTTTACAAGTCTCTGAGAAAACAAAGTCAGAGAGGTTAAGAGCCTTGCCCAAGCACTCTGGAAAAAGAGGTGAAGGTGTGATTTGAACCTGAGGTTGTCTGAACCTAAAAACACATGCTTTTTTCATGATAGCCTGCTACTACCCCAGTGTACCTGCATCTAACCGAGGACCCTGACCTGATGGGCAATTGTCAACAAACAATCCTCCTGATGTGAAGACACATATCCCCTGTTCCTTCCTCTTCCACCTGCCCCACCCTATAAGAGTGGGACCCCTGGCTCTGGCTCCAGCTTCAGGACAGCCCCCTCTTAAAAAGGCCAGTAAGTGGCTTCAGGTGGCAATTGGGGTGAATAGCCTGAGGCCTCCCTAGGTCTGTGGAAAACATGGTCAGTAACAAAAACCCAAGAGAATTCCTCCACAGAGCTGGCAGCCTCTTGAAGCACAGCAGGCATTTCACTTCCATAAAGAAGGATCAGCCTTCTGAACATCCAGGTGCCAAGGCAGAATTGACTACTGTAGTCCCCCCTTAGCAGCAGGATATGTTCCTAGACCCCCAGAGGATGCCTGAAACCGCAGATAGTACCAAACCCTAAGCAACTTCTACTCTGCTGGAAATGTGATGGCAACTTCTTCATCATCAGACGCAGCCTCTCCAGTAGTTTTTATATTTTTCAGTCCAAACCTATTCCTGAATCTGTATAACCATCCTTTACTTGCAGTAAATGGTTTGGCGCTCAGTTGAGGGGATCCCTTGCTGAAGTCTTCATTTAGGCTCAGTGCTTTCTGGTGCAACATGTTGCTGTCAATCAGAACATGTGTGCTGCTCATGTCTTCCACCAACAAAATCATGCTTTTTTTATCTTAACTGAGCACTTACAACACATTGTGGCCATTAATTTTTCAGTTTGAGGTGCAACAGCAAAACTATCACAAAAATTTTTTTTTCACAATATAATGGATAGAAGATTCATTCTTATTCTTGGCAACCTCAGCATACATTTTTTTTTCTTTCCTTATTAAGGAAGCACTTTACAGTCTCTTTGCTAGCATCACTACTCATGTGCTCAGGGCCTTTAAGTAAAATAAGGGTGACTTGAACACAAGCACTGCCATACTGAGACAGTGAATCTGATAACCAAGATAGCCACTAAGTGACTCATGGTCGGGGAGTATATACAGGGTAGAGACAAAGGGATGATTCACATCCAGGGCGAGACAGAGCAAGATGTCATCACACTATTCAGAGGGGCTTTAATTTAAAACTTATGAATTGGTTATTTCTGAAATTTTCCATTTAATACTTTTGAACCATGGTTGACCAAGGATAACTGAAACCATGGAAAGTGAAACCACACATGACGAGGACTACTATAGTTTTCTTGTCTGGGGCAGCAAGCAGGGAGGCAGGGTACCCTCCAGTGACTCCATCTTTCCAGGGTTCAGCTTCGCTCAGGCCCAGCAGGAGAGTCAACCTGTCACCAGCTACTTCTGTCAAGCCACCTGGGTGCCCAAAGAAGGGTTTGGCCAGAGCTCTCAGGAAGTGGAAAAGTACCCATCTTATGTCACCAGTACCCTGCAACTCATGCACTTAGGCCACAAGCTGAAGCAAGTGCAGGACCCTCCACCAAGGCAGATGGTGGGAGAGGGTGCCTGGAAAGTGCCTCCCTGGTACAGTTACAGAAGCATTTTCAAGACAGCTCATTGATCACACAACCAGGGAAGGTCAGAAAATCCCTGGCCCCTTGCTACTCAGTGTGCGGTCCCAGAGCAGCCAAGGCAGCCGCACCTGGGAGCTAGCTAGCAATGCAAGCTCTCAGCCTCCTCCCCAGGCCCACAGAATCAGAGTTTGAGAAGTGCTGAGCTAGAACACACCTCTTCTTTTACAGATGAGGGAACAGTTCTAACAAGACCAAGGGGCTTTCCCCTCGGTCCCATAGCTGGATCCAGGCAGACCAAAGATGGATAATGTCTCACACATTTACTGAATTTTCCCTTAGGCTCAATCATTGAATCCTCACAACAGCTGCACGAAGTGGGCAGCCCAGAATTGTCATCACCATTTTACTTATGAGGAAACTGAGGAACAGAGATATTGAGTAATTTATCCAAGGACACACAGGAATTGGCAGAGCCAGGATTCAAGCCAGGAATTCTACCTCGTCTGACCCAGTGTTCTGAGGCAGGGTCCACAGAGTTTTTCTGTACAGGGCCAGGGAGCAGATAGTTTAAGCTTTGTAGACCATACAGTCTCCATGACCACTATTCAACTCTGCCATTGGAGTAGAAAATCAATAATGGACAACACACAAATGGGCATGACTGTTTTCTAAATGTATAAAAGCAGGCAGCAGGCCAGGTTTGACCCCCATGGCTGTAGTTTGCCAAGCTTTGCATCCTCTTCCTCAATCCTTGAGAAGGCAATCTCTACATCAGCCTTCCTATGCTATCCCAGAGTCTTTGAAAAGAGGAATGAATGAGTAGCACTTTCTCTCCCCAGGAAAGCTCCTCCTAATATCTCATAGAGCACAGAACACTATTATCCTGGTCCAAAGGGGGTTTGAACAAAACAAGGTAGACCTCACCAGGGATGCTGCGTGTGGTTGTGTAAGACATGCCCTGAGAGGGCTCCAGGGGCCTAAATCCCTCTACACTCTGCTTATCCGCTAAGACCCTGGTCCAGGATGCACCAGCTGGTGAGATGCAAGCCCTTTGCTAATTGCTCTGCCCAGAGGGTCCCTTTCTACAAGCTCCCTCCCAGAGGGGGTGCCTTTTCTTCTCTGCATGAAGGAACTTCGTTTAGTATCAACCCTGGTAACTCCAGTTCCCACCACAAGCTGAGCTCCTCCTCCCTAAAAACATTCCTGCCGGGAAGGCCTGCTGCAGCTGCTCGGTGAACACACTTGAGCTGCAGAAAGGGTGCAAGAGACAAAAGGGAAGAAACCCCAGTAAGCAATGTCTGACTCAGGAAACAAAGCTGGGGACCATCCTTTAATGTTTGCATTCATTAATGTTCCCGTCAATTTTAAACACTGGGTTGGAGTTGCCAGACTTTGCAGATCATTTAAAAGCTTAAAGGATTATCAAACCAGTCATTTAAAATGACATTTTCACTGCGCAAATATTATTCTATTAAAGAGCATGCATGGCACAGGCCAGGATCAGCTATGGCAGGGTTACAGGGCCTTCCTCCATCGCAAAGCCCACTGTTTCCTCATAAAGCTGTCAAGCCTCCGCTTAATGAAACATATATAAACGCAATGATGTTAGCCATGTCACAGCAAGCTAATTCATTCTGGCATTTTCCCATTGCGCTACCCTATTAAGGCTTTTATCAATGTATCCTCTCAGGATCACCCCCAGCAGGTCTGCCATTGGCCCAAGGAAATGAAATCCAAGAAAGTGTTTAATTTCCAAACAGGCCAAACATATTAAATAAATAAATAACCAACAGACCTGGTTCAAATGTACAAGGCAGACAATTGGGGTTTCACTGGGAAAGAGATACTGTAAGATTAATAAACAAGCTTGTTCTCGTTAAGGTCCTTTGACTTGATATAGCTGCTGACTTCAGTTCTTAGGGATGGGGGTGGGTGGGTGGTAGGAGATTCCTTCTTTAATTACTAAATTACTAAAAGAGAATCCAGTTGGTATGGCCAGGGCTTAGGGAAAAAAAAAAAAAAACCTTTTGAGCCCTGTTTCCAGATTGTTTTTCAAAACATGTATCCCCGTGGCTTTTCTGGCTCTGCCGTTCTTCACATTCTCGGGTTTGCCCACACCGTCTGAGAGGAATGGAGAAGCCTTTTGGTGTGGTTTTCCCCTGCAGTCCAGTGAGGCGAAAATGATTTAGATGGAAAATGTGGAAGCCTTCACAGACCCGAACCCCCCCTCGAGTTCAAATCCTCTCAGACAACAAAAAAAAAGAGGACTGGCCAAATGATCAACCCCTCGAGAATCCACGAAGCCAGGGAGGATCCTTCACCCACCGTATGAGAGACGCCTGCATGGAACCATCCCAAAGGACCTGCCTCCTTTTTTAAGGGCAAATAAGAGGACAGAACTTCTCAGGGAAACACCATTTCCAGCGACTTTGTTCTTGCCATAAAATTACTTCCCTGAACACACATCCCTGAGGAAATTGGCCCAAATGACTGGATGTCACTATTTTCAGCCTCAGAAATCTGCTTACGTCAATGGCAAGCTATAAATAGCAAGCCACTAGGAATAGCTTTTCTAATTTCTCCCATGTCTATGGCACTTAGAAAGAAAGAGTTCTTGAGGAAACCCGTCTGCCTCGGTGATCCCAGAGGAAGAGAGCGGTTCTCCTCTCTTCTCCCACCTTCTCTTTTCTACTGCCCCCATTCCAACCACCATCTAGACACACATACCAAAGCCATCTGCTGCCATGTTCTGTGCATGACACCTGACTCAGGCCTCCTCTCCAGGGATGACTTGGGAAATACCTGCTTCTGATCGGGGCCACCCTGCCCTTTTAGAGAAGGCAGTACCTATTTCCCAAGATGCAAAGGGTCAGATCATTTGCAGAGTAAATGTCTATCCCTTTCTAGACATAGGTGATTCAAAACAAATTTACATATTAAAGGTTCTGGAAAGTTCTACAGTAAAGATACTTATTAAATTAAATTGGGTTGAACCTGGCATTTGTCAATCTTAACTTCCAAAACCTCTATTCGTCACATTCATTCTTAAGGAACTCAGTCTTAGAAGCTCTGGTTAAACACAAACTTCCACAGAGAAGTTCTGATGACCTCAAGTCTGTAGTCTTCAAACAGAATATTTTTAAGTCAGCATGGAAGCTCCTAGGGAAGGGGGCAATGTATTTGTAAGAATTCCGATTTTTCTAAAACCAACAGCCAACCGTCCCTCCGCCGTGCTGTTAACTAAAGCAAATACCACATGGCGTGTGCAGCTGTGTATGTCTGACACCAGGCATCTGTGTACAGACCTTCAAGCCATGAAGGGGAGAGGGAAATTTGTTGCTGGGGAAAGACTGCAGTGCACACTGCCAACACCAATAGTCTTCCTCCACAACAGACTTGGTGCCTGTGCCAAAAATCACTCTCCGTTCCCTTTTTAATTCTGCCCTCCTTTATCCATGAAGATGGGGGCGGGGGTAGTTTTATTGGAATTAGACAGCCACCTGCAGCTAGATCTTTAGCTGTTATTAGTATTCTGTTTAAGCCCTTTCACAACAAGCTCATTGAAAAAGACAGTGGACTTTTGAAGTTGCCCAATACTATCTTTGGTGATTTTCTCAAGTTAACAACCTTCATACCAGCCAATTGTGCTGGCTGGGGAAGGTGATAATCTCCTCCCCAGGGTCGTGGTCAGGAATTAAAGGGTCTGGGATAAATTACAGGTACGATCTCTGCCAAGAACTCTCTTCTCCTTGATCTCGCCCCATGCTTCTTCACTATATTTCTATTTTAACACAATGTTCAGGTGCTTTTCTACTCTCCTTTTCCTAAATTCCTCCAACATTTCAGGCCTTTATGTATTTCCCAAGCATCACACCCACCTAGAGTTGGCCTCAGACGTGTATCATTTCCAATTTGGAGCAATGCCTCTAAACATTGCTACTTCCAATGATTTCTATCCAGTTCCCTGATATTTCTTTCTAATGGAGAACACAAATAGTTCCCCTCATTTTAAATTGCCCAACACTCCAGCCTCCAACACCCATTACACCTGTAATAATAAGCCTTTATATTCACTTATTTATGTATAGCTTACAAAGAGCCTTCATATACCAATTTCCCACTGAGGTTCACGTGGTACTATCACCAGGGCTTGGGAACAAGTCCTCCATTGCTTATTATGCAGCCACTGAACAGGGAACCAACTTGGGTTATGTTTTTCTGGATCAGTAGATGAAGGAACACAACCAAGTCTGAATTGGTTTCTATGGTAAATGACAAAGAGAGAGAACTCAAATCCTCTCCAGCGGCCCAAGGCAGAGCTCACAAAAACAAAGTCCTAAGAC
Organism: Cnephaeus nilssonii; assembly: GCF_951640355.1. NCBI lineage: Eukaryota > Metazoa > Chordata > Mammalia > Chiroptera > Vespertilionidae > Cnephaeus > Cnephaeus nilssonii. The sequence continues at coordinate 22,731,770 of NC_137081.1, read as the reverse complement.
TCAGAAGAGTCTCTTAATTCATTGTAATGCTCAGGATGAGACTCAGTGGGCTGCCACAGAGAACAATCTTTGATCCCTCCAACTCTGTCCTCCTTTCCCTCCTGCCACCGCTGAGACCCATTCCAGGAACATTCATGCCATGCTGCTTTTCTTAAGGGGCAGAGAGGGATGGTGGGTTTTTCTTTCTTTGGTTTTACTTAATTTTTTTCTAATCGATGGGTACCCATTTCTCCACTGTTAACACTATCCTTTCCACAGGTAAAAATAGAATTTAATAGTAGAAGAGTTAAAACAATGGAAGAGTTCAAAGGAAAGACTCCAAAAATAAGAAGTCCACCAGGATTCAAATCCTGGCTTCACCATTATGTGCTAGGTTACCTTGGGCACATTACTTAACTTATCCGAGCCTTCACTTCCTTCTCTATAAAATTTCCTTCTCTATAAAATTGTACTTCCTTCGCAGTTGGTGAGAATCAAAGCAGTGAATAGATGGTTTGAAGCACCTAATAAGCACTAAATGGTATTTTATTACTGTCTGAATCACTAGAATTATTATTATTATTATTATTATTATTATTATTATTATTGAGCAATTTATTCTCCTTAGTACAATGAGTAATCCAAGTCCTACAGCCCACCTTTGTCATGAAAAGTCCGTTTATTCTCTTACAGAATCTCTAGTTATTAGAAAACCCACAGGAAATGAAGGTTACATTCTGAAAAATAGTAATGATATATTGCTAAGTTTAGAAAAGCTACGCGGGAAATCTGGATTCATCTTTCCAAAGCCTTAAAGTCAGGGGAACTTACATTTACTGCATGTCTCTGAAGGGCCTCTCTGTCCTTACTTACAACCATGAGAGAATGGCACTGCCACCCCATCTTAAGATGACACAGGCAGACTCGGACCATGAAGAACTTGTCCAAGAGTCAATAGCCTGTAAGCGGAGGAGGGATTCAAACCCAAATCTCACTGACTGCAAAATCCATCCCTTCCACCATACCCTCCCTCACCAACACATCAGAGAGAGGAAACTAACCAAAGAAAATTGTTGCTCTTGATGGCCTAGAAAAACCAAATTTTCGTTGACCCCAAGGACATATATTTAAATACTGTTTTATGTAAACTCACTGAAAGGGTTAAAGAGACTAAAACAGGGAAGAGAAAAACTTATTGAGCTTGGCAGATATATTGCAGAAAGCTTGCAACCTTCCTTGAGCACCGCGTAGCCCAGATAACCACTAGCCATCTGACGCTGGGAGGAACCGAGGACGGACAGGACCCTTATGCCAGCAAAGCGGCTTACAGCGAGCAAAAAATAATAAAAAACTATCTCTCCCTGCTCTCTTGGCTGATGCCTTTCTCAGTCTCAGCCCACCTGCACCCAGGTGCCTGGAATAAAATCGTTTTTGATACATTATGGCCTCATGTCATAGGTGCATGACCCCGGCCCACTCCAAACCTTTCACTCACTAGCCTCTAGCCACCCCCACTGCACCCCACAATCATTAAATGATAAATCAGAAGAGCCAAAAGGAATAAGGGAGGAGGGAAATCAAGCTGGATTAGAAGCTAGACAGACCTGCCGTCTGCTAAAACTGTACCCTGTAATGTTTCAGAAGCTTCTAGAATACTAAAAGAGTCACTGGCTCAAGAATCAGGGTAGTGGTAAGAAAGAAGGCAAAGCTGAAAAACAGCCAGCACAGGACCTGAGTTTGTTTTTGATTTTTGGTTTGTTTGGGGGTTAGAGGGGGTTGTATCTGTGCATGTATTTCCACATGTACACACATACACGGACCTTACAAATTGCGGGAAAATGAGCCTGCTTGGTATACCTAGGAAGGCTCTGGGAAAACTTTCGCTCACACACAGCATCACAGAATAGTAAGTCCCCAGTGAAGGCTTTTGGAAGCCAAACTGAGACTCCTCAGAGGCTGGGTCAGGCCTGAGAGCTGGACACTGAGGAGAAGTAAGCCCTAAGGTCTGTCCATCTGTCCTCACTGGTGTCAGCTTCAGTCCTGCCTCACACTGGCTACTTCCCAATGAGCTGGAACAAATACATCCGGATAAGCCAGTGCGTGGATCTGTAGTTGGTTTCAGGGGTAACACCTGCCCTTCTTACTCTGCACCCTAGAAGCTGCACTCTGGCCCCTCCTGGCTCAGGGCAGTGGGAGAACTCAGCCTCAGAACCAGCAGATCTTGCATTGAATCTTGGCTCAGCCACGTACTAGATGTGCAGCTCTATTCCACATGCCCAGTTTCTTCATCTGTGAAATGGGCTAATAATATCTACCACTGGGACTGTCATGAGAATTAGACATAATGTATTTTAATGTTTAGACATAATGCTTAGCACAGGACCTGTCATAATAATGATAATAATAACTAACGTTTATTGAAAGCTTACAATAAGCCCGGCTACACACTAAATGCTTTATATGTATCATTTAATTTAATCTTTGCAACAGCCCCATGCCTTGATTCCATTACTCTTTTGTTTGTTTGTTTGTTTGTTTAAATTTGTACCCCATTTAAATATAAGGAGATTGAGGGGAAAGGCAGCTAAGTAACTGGGGGACACAGCCAGCCAGGCAGTCTAACTCCAGGGCCATGTTCTCACTAACTGGGATACAAATATGGCTACTGCCCTGCCAAGCTTTATCTGCACCATTCTCACCATCGATATCCATCCTCCCCACCAACATTTTCCACATGAGGCATCATCTCAATATAGGTACCATTCTCAGGACTCTGAGGGACACAAAAATGAGCAAGACACAGTTTCTTCCCCAGAGGGCATCGGAGCTTAGCAAAGGAAAGAGTGAAGTAGGCAGGTGCTTTGATAAAATGTGATATGTGCTATACAGCAATGCTGGGAAGCAAAACAATACTTCATCCGGGACCCTACACCTTCCTTACCAAGGACCTAATGTTGGTGTTCTTACAGTACATCAAGCACTCCTGGCTGTGCCTCCCTTTCTTCTCATCACAGCCCCATGAGAAAGGCACCAGGATTAGGCTCATCTGATGCATCAAAAAACCACTTGCTGGGGTTATACAGTCAATAAATGGTAGAGCCAGGACTCCTGACTAAGTGGCCTGGCCCTGTGCATGTGGTACCCTAACCATAATGCCATACCAGCTCCCATATGTGCAATGCACTGTCTTGTTCCACATCTTCCTATCTCCTAATCCTCTTATCAACCATGAGAGGCTTGGAGGATATCACTTGATTTGGATAGATAAGCCACTGAGTCAAGCTCAAGAGCAGAAAGCGTGTTTGCATGTCACGCTCTACAGCCTGGGTCTCCCCTGACAATGGTGCTCTGTGGCAGGAAGGTAACCCCTGGCAGGCAAAGAGAGAGCTGGCAGCCTTGTAAAGACCCCCATGAGACAGGTGGGCAGCCACTGCTGACACACTCTCCCCTGGGAGCCCAGCCAGGCCTTTGTGAAGTCAAAGGTGCAAAGCTTGTCTGTTGTAGCCATTCCCCTCTCCTACCAGAGGGCACAGTGCTCAGAGAGAATGCGCTCAGAGAGGTGTCCTCTTAGGCTTGAGGACTTGGAGACATCAGCAAGGGCCAGCATAAACAGCTGTGGAAGGGAGAGGTGGGAGACCTAACTGTTCTGTCTGAGTCTGCTCAAAGTCAGGAAGATGAGCAAGAAACTTCCAAGGGGCCCACAGGAATCCGCAGTCTCACTGAGGAAACTAACAGGCAATGGCAGAAGATAGTGAAGTGAGAAAATGAGTGACCTGAGCCTGTCAAACATTCTGAGATTAGAGGAGGCCCCAGAGTGACCGCTGGGAAGCTATCATGAACAAGATGAGGATTGAGCTGTGCCCAGAACTGTGTAATGCAGTCCAGAATTTTAAACAGAGCCCCCTCTGAGCTCTTTCAACACGGCTCTACATCTGATGACAGGACAACTGTTGTTTCTGCCACAAATCTCTATGCAATGTCTCCCTCCAAATCTTCTGTCCCAGCTTTTTAGTCACTGCCTGGTAGGGAATAGGGGAGGCTGGTCCCTTGAACCCAGACAACTCCCAGCATCAATCTGGTTCCTCTCGCCCTGAGAGCTGGTATCAGGTCTAAGCCCTGGAGTGGATTTATAGGCCAGGTGCCTGCGGTAATCAGACACACTGGGCCTTGCCACACAAGGGCCTGGCACTGTTTCTACTCCTGTTTTAAATTAACATAAGCATTTCTCAAAACACACCTTATATTAAATTGAAAATAAAATCAAAAGCTATTTACCGGATAGCCAATAAAATGTGAGGCTCCCTCTTCCAAACCCAGCTTCTTTCTGCACCCAGTTTTATTGTGTCATGGACAAAGCTTCTTAACAGGGCAGACAAAAGGGATGCTACCACATCCCTATGAGGCACTGAGACTAATAAGTGCAGGAGGAAAGGCATTTAATTGTTTCTCCCTTCCGAGCACAGTGACCTCAGTCAGAACTTTGCTGTTCTCTGGCGGCAGGAATGGGAGCTTGATTTCTGGCTGGGAAAACCGAGCCCAACTCCAAACAACAGCTCGGCCCTCAGCAGATCCTTCCCCTTTGCTCACCTGGCAAAGATGCCAGATACAGAGCCCTTGGCTCTTGCTGCACGTTTCACCTACAGTGTTTTGCAGGATGAACATCAAGTGAGTGCTGTCCCCAAAGAGCTGAAGGTCACAGTGCAGGAGTGGAGATTTATAGAGTGTTTCCAACAGCTCCATTGGCTCCAATGCAGGCAAGAATGCCTGTGTCCCAGTGGCAAGTTCTAGTTGTTTCTTTTCTGAAAAGATGTATGAGATGGTGAGCAAACACTGGACACGGGGCCGGAATTGGTGAGAACAAATAATTTCTGCTTCTGTTACTTACAATTTCTTAGACTTTAATTGTTCATTGCCCTAAATTTTATTTTTATGTTCAGGATCCTCCAACCCTAGCAAGTCAGTGGTAGAGAATCTTATTTTAAGGAGTCTATTATAAATGTTCCCAGGGTTTCCACAGATTTCTGGGTCATTTTTGTCACTGGTAGGTGGGACTAGCCTATGAACCATCATACTTATTCATCAGCAACCTGAAATCCAAACAAGCTGAACAGAATAAATAAACTTAAAATATTAACAGTAAAGCAAAGTGTTTCTTTCCAGGCCCCCAGGCTGACCTTTGCAAAAAGGTAGCATCTGAGTCTGTGTGCCCAACAATCTCCTTTCTCGTATGCATTGAGGATATCCCCACCTTTGAGGGGGGCTATATCTTGGAATTACGGCTTAATGAGAAGATCTCTGGATTTGAAGTCACAAGATCAGTGACCGTGACCTTGGGCATACCACTTTATGTATTCTGACACTAATTTGACCAAATTAAACTCAACTAAAAGTAGTAGAATCCATCAGAAGCCTCACAAGTTACAACTCAGTAATTTATCCACCTTATGGTTACTACAAGGAAGATGTGAAAATATTGGAAGAGCTGGGAGTCAAAAAACCCATGTCTTCTTCTCTTATAGGCCAGCATAGGGTTTAAAACACATGCACAGTAAAGCCTGCCAGCCACAGGCTCTGGGTGACTTCAATGAGATATGGGAAAGAGTATACATTTCCTGAGGTCCTACTGAGCTCCAGGCACCTCATACATATCTTCTCACACAGAAACTCTATGAAGTTGGTGCCTTTATCAACCCTCCTTATTTTGCAAATGAAACAGAAGTTTAGCTGTGCTGAGCAATTGTGAAGGTCACTTGCTTGGAAGAGTAAGGTATAAGGTCCACCTAAAGTAGATGCTTCTTCAGATTGTGACACCTGGCAAAGTGCCAATCACATACTGAATGGCTTTATCACTGAGAAATGCAATGCACTGCAATCCATAGGGTCATGGTCTGAGAGGATATTTTTGTTTTTGGTTGTTGGTGGTTTTTTGTTTATTTGGTTTTTATAATAGGCACTATTTATAGTACAGCTTCTCTTTTGATGATCCTCTATTTAATATTGTGTTGCTGACAATACATACTGACTAAACTACACAAGAAATCAGATGTGCCTTCAATAACAGCTCCATGTTTATCAAGTGGCAGGGGGAGAATGGCCAAGAACATTGCCCAGTAGATGCTTCCTGCTCTGCCTTGTTGATGAGTTACTGGCAAACTTCATGGGGCCTTTGTCAGAGTCAGAAGATGGTCTTCAGTCTAAACCTACAGCACTCACTTCATGGAGTGGACACAAGCTTTTCTGAAATGATATACACTTCAGAAGAAGTTTTGAGCGTAATATCCCCCCTGCATGGCTATCTCTATCTTCTGAAGATATTTGAGGCTGTTGAGAAGTTTGTCAGAATAGGAAAATACGGTTCAAGCCTAGCAATCAGTTCTATGACACATGGGTGGCTCCACAATCTGGCCCCAGTTTATCACTCCAGTTTCAATCTCTACCACTCCCCAAGGGACTTCTCTGTTTCAGCTTCCTGATATGCTTCACACATGCTAACCTCTGTAACTCCAGCCACATCATTCTTCCCTACTACCCCTCCACCAACCTTGAAGCCCTGCCCTCCACTTCTCTATCAAAATAACATACATCCTTGAGAAAGAGCTCTAGTCCCATCATTTCCAAGATGTCATCCCTGACTGCCCCAACCCACAGTCTTTCTCTCCTTCCTCCAGCCAGCCTACACCCTGATATCTGTTGTGAGCTGAATTGTGTACCCCCACCAAAAAAAATATGCTGAAGTCCTCACCCCTGATACCTGTGAAGGTGGCCTTATTGGGGAATAAGGACTTTGCAGATATAATCAAGTTAAGATTAGGTCATACTGGATTAGGGTGGGACCTAAATTTGATCACAGGTGTCCTCATATGGAGAGAGATTTGAAGACACAGAGGAAATACAAGGGAAAAGTTCATGTGAGGACAGAGGCAGAGACTGGAGTTGTGCTGGCACAAGCCAAGGAATGTCAAGGACTTCCAGCAAATACCAGCAGATAGAAGAGGCAAGGAAGGAGACTTCCCTAGAACCTTTAATGGGAGCACGACCTGCTGACACCTTGATTTTGTACTTCCAACCTCCAGAACTGTGGGAGAGTAAATTTCTGTTGTTTTAAGCCACTCAATTTGTGGTACTTTGTTAACAGCCCTAGGAAACTAATGCAACTTCTCAGGCTATTCACTGGGCTTGAACATTCCTGCCTCACCATGAACTACTTGTCACTTTCTCGTGAATACACCATCAGCCTGCGAACTGCCTGAGGATAGGAAGTATCTCCCAAACATCTTTCTAGTCTCCCTACCACCTTGTGCCTAGGTGCTGGATTGGTTTAACCTCAAGCATGGTGACTCAACATTCCATCAGGAACAGGGGCTGCATTAGAAAGGGCACTTGCTTTCTACTCAATTCAATAAATTCTAGTAACGTGGCAAAGTTGATTTATGTTTCAGAAACTACAAACCAGCAATTCAATAGCTTCAACATAGTGAAACATGCTTACCCAAATCCTTTCCTTACACCCTACTGCCACCAAACCTATACCAAATGCAATACAAACTCTTTCCCCTGGCTCTCTGTCTCTGCCAGACTGGCCTCCTACCCTTACCTTCCACCACTACCACCCCCCCACACACACACACACCCTTACAGTGTAATTAAATTGAACTTGACTCTCAGTCAAATGTTATATGGTGTTAAGCTTTGAAATTAGATGGCACAGCCCCAGCATAACTAGGCAGAGAGATGACTACAGCTAAAAGTGCTGGCCACTTTACCAGCCTCCCCAATCTGTGCACTTGGGCATGAGACTGGAAAGGAGAACCTATACTTGCCTCATCAGGTCTTAATCTGAGCAGGCCTCTGACAGTTCAAGCATCTCACCACACTGGATGTGCATTTAAAGATTCTTCATGTGCCGAAACCGGTTTGGCTCAGTGGATAGAGTGTCGGCCTGCGGACTCAAAGGTCCCAGGTTCGATTCCGGTCAAGGGCATGTACCTTGGTTGCGGGCACAGCCCCAGTAGGGGGTGTGCAAGAGGCAGCTGATCGATGTTTCTCTCTCATCGATGTTTCTAACTCTCTATCCCTCTCTCTTCCTCTCTGTAAAAAATCAATAAAATATAATTAAATAAATAAATAAATAAATAAATAAATAAATAAATAAAATAAAGATTCTTCATGTAACAGGGCCCTAAAGTCAAGCCCTCTCGCATACCTTGGGCCAGACCCAAGAGGCAATAATAAGGGAAATTTGATTATAAGTGACTTTTGCTTAACCCCCGAGTAGTGTATGACTCATAAGTATTGTTTTCCCTCTTCCCCCTCTTCTTTACCTGGATCATCCCTGTCCCACCTCTCAGTAAATCTAAGACCTACTGAGCCTTCAATATTCAATTTGAATGTGGCCTCTTCTCATAAACTTTCTTCCATTCCCCTAAGTAATCACTCCAGTCTCTTAGCTCCTATTGAAACCTCTCTTTTGGCATATGATTATAATTACCTTTTTTGTGGGCATTTGAATATTCCTTTTATTTACTACTTAAACCCAGACTTGAAGGCTCTTGAGAACAAAGATTATGTCTTACAATTTCTCCCTTTCAAAGTTTTGAGACTCAAATGAGAAAATGTAATTAAAGGGCCTACATCCTAGCACACAGTATGTTCTCAATAAATGTCAATTCGTTTTCCCCTTTGTATGTCCCAGAGCACCTTGCAAAATCCTTTGAATCTTGTAGCTGCCTAATAAATGTTTGTTGAACACATGAATCAATGCATATAAATGGTAGTATTTCAAATAAGATCACTGAATACAATTTGGATATTTTTATTTTTGTCCCTCAGCTCCTGAACTTGTGGGCCCATAAAGATTATTTCTGTTACATGTCTCTGAAGCTGAAAGCAATATTGTGACGCTGGAGGCACATGGTGGAAGGCCGACGTCACTCAGTAGTCAGTCCAGAAGCAATCACCTAAGATCCCTGCAATAATCTGAGACCTCGAGAGCAGGCTGGACAAAATCAGGCAGCACCCCAAACAACCTTGAAGCCAGTTAACTCGGGCCTTGTAAAGAAATCATGCGCAATCAATCCTTATTTTTGCACTCATCTCATGCCTTTGATATTCTTTTATTAATTTCTAATGTTCTTATGTTCATGTAACCAGTAAGCCTCTCATCCTGCATATCACCACTTTTCTTAGCAAGTGCTAAGTTCAACGAGGTTGAACCCAGTAGGGCATATCAGGAAGTTTGCATAGAGTTGGCACCTCTCAATGCTATCAGTTACTAGAAGCTGAATGAATTCTAGATGCTTCTGAGAGGAAGTAACAGCAAACAGAGATGAGAAGACAGCTCCTTCATCCCTACTCTTGACATCACAGGACCTATGCATGTCTCTTGAAAGAGAGTAGGAAGAGTCCCCAAGCTCCAAGTCGCTGGTCACTCAAGAGCCTTCCAGCTAACCCTTTGGATGGAGCAGGCTTGCCCTCAGTGTCAGGTTACCCTTGTTTATGTTAACTGAAAGAAAAGCCAGCCCAGACCCCAGGACCCCCCTGGCAGAGCCCTGATTTCACACACATTTTCCCCAGATTCCTATTGGCTTGGCTGAAAACCACATATTAAAACCCACCAATCTTTCCACTTGAGCCTGATGAAAGCTTCAACAGAAACAGCTGCACTTCACATGTGGTTTAAGTTAATATCTTATCCCGATGGTTTAACTCTAGCTGGCTGGGCTGCTTTTTTAATATTCACAATCCTCTTTTGTTTCACATTAAGAATATGTCTTTCATTACTCACCAGAGCAGAGGAACACAATGAAGCTGGTAGCACTTCATTTTTGAAATGTCTGAAATAATTATTTGTATTGTGTGTTACTCAAGGAACACTGCACGTTAGGTATCTCTGCAGCAAATGAAAGCGTTAACGCACCCTAACACAAACATTGCTAGACCTATGGGGAACGTTTCCCTATTAAAAGAGTAAAGCCCCACACTAATGGCTCAGAGTTCATTTCTAAATCCCAGAGCTCGCTGAGTCTAGCAACATGATAAGTTCATTGTTTTGTTTCCTCCCGTGGCTCTCAAAACCATCCCCTCCCTTCAGCATAGAGCCAAGTTTAATCAATATGTGGCTAATTTCTCACACAGGCACACCACACACAAATGCACACACACACACACACACACTCCATATCCGTATTGGGCACAGTTTACTTTCATGTTCATTGAAATCACACAACTCAAGTTCACCTGGAAAACGCACAGAGGTTCCAAGGTTTTGCCATCGCAGCTCCTCCTTGCAGGAGGTGATGTCACCTAGGGGCATCTGTACCTCGTGATGTCATTCATTTTGCAACAGTAAGCGCGAGGTGCTGGGAATATTCTGCAGGTTTTCCTTTGTCCTAGCTGTTGCCTAAAAAAGGTCAAAATTGGAAAGACTTCAATGAGCCCTTTTTGTTCTCATTAGTCATTAAAGATATGGCTACATTTTTTTGACAGATCTTCAGTTTTTCCCATGCTTTTTTTCTGTTTCATCCCTGATTTAGAATAAGAAATATTAATAATAAAAAGAGACAAAATTGCTAACCATTAATGAGCATTTTAATATGTGCTGGGCACTGTTCTACATGCAATCTAGTTCAAGCCTCACAACAACCCTAGAAGTGAGATATTATTATTACCCCTGTTTTATAAGAGAAACCGAAGCCCAAAGAAATTAAATTACTTAACAAGATAGCATGGTTAGTAACTTATTGTGGCTGAGACAACTAGTTAACCACAATATCTTTTTTCTCATTCTTCTCTAGTTATAGCACTACAGAAATCAGAGCTATATTGCTTACTCTTGGCTGAGAGCAAGATAAGAGGAGTCTGGAACCCTGAAATTACAGGGTTGCCTCACCAGTCCTGAACTACTGTGGGAATGTGAGGTATACTTCCACCTTATTTGCTGAAGGCTGTTATTTTGTGTCTGTGTTTCAAGGACTGAAACTATACGTTACCTAATAGTGGCAGAGCTCAAACTGAACCCAGGCATCTAACCCAGAGCCCATTCACTTAGCCCTTGCACCACCCTGCCTCCCTGGCAATAAATGGCATCAAAGTAGAAGTGAAATCTGATACTATTAGAGCTAGATGGGATTGTACTGGTTAGGCCAGTCAAACTAGTTAAACAGACAAGGAAGAGACACTCAGATCAATTGGGGTGATAGAGATTTATTGAAAGGCTATGTGGGAAAATGGGGTCACAGGAAGTTGCCTCATCAACTTTGCATCTGAGTTCTGAGACATACGGCAACCTCATGGAGACACAGATCCGTCACTCAACATCTTAGGGTGGTACCAAGCTCAAGTGATCTGCCAGATTTCTTAGCATTCCTTGGAGGAGAAGACAATTTGATTCAGTCATATTTCCACCAGTCAACTGAAAACCTTGATTAAGCAGACTCTCCATCAGGCATCTCTGAGTCCTTCAACATGCCTTTTGTCCAATAGCTGCCTCTGGCTCAGCATGTCTGCCCGGCTAATCACCTGTAGCCAGAATAAAAATTGGTTTCCCTCAGACTCATGACCTGAGCTATACATGAGATGTGGGAAAGAAGTGGTTTGTGCTGTGCTGTCTGACAGAGGTGATGTGTGACCATAGCTGCCACTCCAGTCCTGAGAGATGGCTGGTCTCTCGTTCTATGGAGAAAGACCCCAGAAAATGAAAGAGACTCACCCAAGTAAAGCTTTCCCCTAACCAGTTGCTTTCCCCTAACCAGAACTGTGCTGCACCCCCCTTACCCAGGCTGTACCTGTGGGCATTGCTCTTCTGCTTCTAGAAGCCATCCCTAAAGTCACCTGAATTTAGACCTAATGATGTCTCCAGCAGAGCACTGTGTCTCCTGTTTATTTGTGATAACAGTTTTCAGATTCTTGTCACTTCCTGCAGAACATCATTTCAGAACTCAACAGACATGCCAAATCATGTAAAAGAAAGTGAACAATTGAGTCAATTTTATATCGGGTTTGAAAAATCCATTTTGACTTGAAGAGCTAAATAATTCATTGTCTCCATTTTTCATATGTTGTTGTGATGTAAATCTGGTGCATTTACTTTTTAATAAAGTCCAAAATTCACAACAACCAACAGAGAAACTCCTGGTATTTCACAACTTCAGCAACCCTTATCAGAGCTAACTTAAATCTCTCTTGGGGTAGTTTAAGTCCTTCTGTGCCATTCCCTGAAAATGTTTCCCTAATATGAGCGTGCTGGGACCCTGATTGACAAGGTGTCGCCAGAATGTGGGAGCTATTGCAAATCTCGTATGGCACTCACGACCTTCGGTTGTTGGACCCCAACCTCCCTTTCTTTCTCATCATTTTCCACCATGCCCATTCACTCCAAAAGATATGTGAGGCCCCACACCCAAAATACTCAGCATTTCTGCAGTGCCCCCTGCTGTCCACACCTCAGCCCTGTCACACCGACATTACTTAACAAGAACAGAAGAGTAACTTGAAAACTCACAAAAGTTGGAGTCACTGCCCATTCTGGCTCTGCCCTATGCTATCATATCCCCCAACTCCATTCTAGAGTCATCTTTCATCTTGTCAACCAGTCAAGTTGTTCCAGATTATTTATTGCTGTTGTTTTTTAATCCAAACCCCCCCCCCCCGCAGTTCCCCCTCTCACCTACAGTCATATTTGTAGCCAAGAAGTTACAGTATATAGGAAGGTATAAAAAATCTGTTGGAGTGAGTGACTTTGTTTTTGGTTGTTGTTGTTTTTTTACTTTGTTTTCACACCATTTGCTTGAGCATATCTGAGCAGGTGTGGCATTTTTATTTGGTGTTGTTATGTTTTGCTTTTAAATTGTTTAAGATTCTCCAAAGGCCTTTAAAAACAAAAACAAATAAATACATAGGGAAAGTGAAGAACAATAGAAGTTTCAGTAAAAATTATGCTTACTTCTTCTCTTCTGAATTTCCCTACATTGTGCTAAAAATAGCAATACACTTTTTTTTCAGCCTGCCACAGTGTCTGCCACAAAAATAATAAAACGCAATGAAAAATGGAAATGAGCAACATGACAAAACGAGCCCCCCTGAGGATTCAGCTAAAAAGCAAAATGGAATAAACAGAACCAAGGCTGCAGCAGTACCTACAATTAGCATTATCAGCATCAATGAGGTGTCAAAATATCAGAATTAATGAGCACAGGTCAGCCACCCTAGTAATGGCCACATAGTCCTAGGAACTCACAAAGGGGAGACCCATGGTCAGACAATGGGTTCTAAAATTCTTAAGGGGGAAGACAGGCAGCAAGGTAATGAATGAGCCAATAAAAAGGCAAATGGTACATCCATGTATTCAAATAGTTAATACCAGGCAACTGGGTTTTTGAAAACCAATACGTGTTCCTAGTCTGGACTGGCACTGAGAAAGCCATTGACATTTACCAGAGATGACAAAAGAAAGGAAGAGGAAGACTAATTCCCTCAACTCCTCTCTCTTAGGCAACTCTCAGTCTCACAGCCCCACAGCCAATGTGGTCTGTGGAAGGTTCTACAAGCCTTGCTCTCAACAAAGCACTAATTTCAAATGTGATAGTTCATATTGACATAAGCCTAACAATGCACACCCCTCTCCACACAGGAGGATGACTCTGATCCCTGACATTCTGATTTCTTCAAAGATGGATCTTAAGAACTTGCAAATTTTGTGCATTATGTCATCCTACACCTGCATTAATTTTAATATGAAAAGAATACTGTCCATTCCTTCCCCAGTAAATGGCGATCTTTTCTGGGGCAGGTTCTGTGCACTCTGTTTACCCTTGGGGCTTCTTTATCCCTGATGCTATCATTTCACATGACAATGGGAGGGGCACAGGTTTAAAATACCAACTTTTTCTAAGGTTGTTGCATTTCAGTAGAAGACTCTTCAAGCTGGAAGAACTGAAAGGGTTGAAAGAATGCATCTTGAATGGTGAAAAGACAGGCAGTTTGGTTGATACTTTTGGAGAGAAGATTTCCCTTGTCCGTTCCTCTCTACCTCCCACAATGATGTGGCCCCTGGGCCAACCCTGGTCCTAGGCTATCTTTCTAAATTTGAATCTATTTCCCTTATTCAAGCTCAGAGGTAGGCAATGAGTTGCCCTTCGTCATGCAGGGGAAGCACGGAGCCCTTCCCCAGACCATCTTCCTACACTCCCTGAGCCTCTCTGTGGCCTGGTACCAAGGCAAACGCTGGCACAGACTGCCTCAGGGTCATCTCTTCATGCCACAGACATCAGCAGCCATCTCCTCCATCTTGATTTGAAGCTATCTGTCTGCCTCGTGCCTCAATATGACCAAAATACATGATCAACAAAAGAATTTGGGGCCTGGCGGCAGGACCCATCTCTTAGAAGCGCAGATTATCCCTTGTAGCTGCGTGATTGGCAGGGCAGTTCTAAATATACCTTGTCTGAATTTCTGACCCACAGACACATTAAAAATAATAAAACAATTGTTATAAGTCACTAAGTTTTGAGATCGTTTGTTATGCAGCAAAATATAACCAGAACACCAAGAAAGGATCCACATCCATGAAAGATTTCAATTTCTGAGTTAGAAATTTCATTTGTATGCAAATAACAAAGACTGGGAGACACTGGTAAAAGCATGATAGGGCCTTATTTTCTCTCACATAACAAGAAGGCAAGGCCTCTAAACATTACTTTGGCAACTCAGAGCCAGGTCTCTGCAAATCCAAGGTCTTTCCCTCATGCAATCAGGATGTCTATTCCAGCTGCAGCCACCAGCATACCAGCCACTAGCATTCCAGGCAATGGGAAGGGGAAGGAGATGGTTCCTTTATCAGAAAGCTCTTTCCTAGAACTCCCCAGCAGGGATTTCTCTCTCTCTCTCTCTCTCTCTCTCTCTCTCTCTCTCTCTCTCTCTCTCTCTCTCTCTGTGTGTGTGTGTGTGTGTGTGTGTTTGATCTCACTGGTTACAATTATTTTGCTTGGCCACCCCATACAAGGGAGACCGAGAAGTATAGCTTTTTCACTGGCAACAGCCAGTTAAACTGGCAGAGCAAAACTGAGATTTGGTCAGTAAGGAAAGAGGGAAGCATGATATTGGAGAAGCAACTAGCTGTTTCTGCCACAGTCAATAAGAAAATCCATTACATTAGCCAAAGTGCAGAAGCAGAGCAGACTGCTGGGTCAATCCAGTGATGCCGTCAACGACCCAGGAATTTCCCATCTCTCTGCTCTGCTATTCATAGCACTGGCTTCAGTCTAAGGCCAGCTCTCCTCCACTTTGTGGGATGGCTGCCAATAGCAATCAGGCTACATGCCTCCTTCTTCATAGCCAGCAGGAGAGTCTGGCCTCTTAAGAGCAAGGAAGCAAGGGGCCACTTTTAAGCACAGACATTAAACTATGATTGATACACAGTGACTACCTTTCCCAGTTCCAGAGCCAACAGGGATCTCCTTGCCAACAAGGGCTTTCATTCACAAATTCTGGTTAGACTAAGAGTGAGAGTGCTGCAGCCAGCCTGCCTGGGTTAACATCAGTCCCATCACTTTATTTGTCCCTGAATAAGTCACTTAGCCTCTCTGAGCCTCAGTTTCCCTGTGTGTAGAAATGGGTAAACTAATAGAATCTATTGATATAAGTTTAATATAATAAATAATTTTTTTAAAAAAACAAGGAAAGTACTTAGCATGGTGCCTAGAAACTAGTAAGCATTGAATAGATGTTAACTTTTATGACCATGGAGAAAAGTTTCACACAGGCCCTGCATGAGTTTGGCAAACACAGAAATAAATGTAAATCAGTAATGCACAACCCCCGCCCCCTTCTCCTTTCTTTGCAGTTTTAATAATATCAACTTCCATTCCCTGGAAGACCCAATATATTTGTTTTTACAAGTCCTTTTTCAGAAATGACCTGTTTCATCCCTCATGGTGCTTACAGGTAAACTTGAAATTCAAACCATTCATTTCACATGTAGGCTTATCTGAAGAGATATCTGCAAATGTATCACTAAACAATCCATTGAAGGACCCTATAATTAATTCAATTCAGTTACTAAACATATCATTAAATAGCTGAAACAGTGCTTTCTGTTTTTTCCCACAATTTATTTTAACAAGAATCTAAGTACCTAGTAACTAAATCAGATTATCTATACAGTAACCTCATGCATTGTACCACAGTCAGCATTTACAATTATCCCAAAAAGTAAATCCACAGTATTTTTTCAGTTTGACTGAACAATATAGACAGAGCATAAACATCCTCTCTAATAAAAGGATAATATGCAAATTAACCATCACTCTGCTACATAAGCCACGCCCGCCAGCCAAGCCACGCCCACCAGCCAATCAGGGCGAGTATGCAAATTAACCCCAGCTAAGATGGCTGCCATTGGGTTTCCCCGGCAACAAAAGAAGCTAAGCTTTCCACACACTCTGGTGGGCCCAGGCCTCCACTCAAGGATACAAAGTTTCAATTATAGAAGGTAAACAAATCCAATCGGCAGCCATGGATCCAGCAGGAGGCTTGGCTACGCTCCAGGCTACAAAGTTTCAATTGTAGAAGGTAAATAAATTCCAGATACCAGGGCCTCTGCTTGGGTCACCAGCAGCTTGGCTGGCCTGCAAACCACCACAGGCCCCTTGCTCAGGCCTCTCCACACCCCAAGGGAACCCCACCCTGATCCAGGACACCCTTCAGGGCAAACCAGCTGGCCCCCACCCGCACACCAGGCCTCTATCCTCCTATCTAATAAAAGAGTAATATGCAGATTGACCATCAATCCAACACACAATATGGCTGCCCCCATGTGGTCAAAGATCCTGCCCCTATGTGGACACAAGATGGCCACCACAAGATAGCCAGCAGGGGAGGGCAGTTGGGAGGCACCAGGCCTGCAAGGGAGGGAAGTTGGAGGCAATCAACCCTGCAGGGGATGGCAGTTAGGGGTGACCAGGCCGGCAGAGGAGGGAAGTTGGGGGCAAACAGGCTGGCAGGGGAGCAGTTAGACATCAACCAGGCTGGCATGGGAGTGGTTAGGGGGTGATCAGGTTGGCAGGCAGAAGCGATTTAGAGGCAATCAGGAAGGCAGGCAGGCGAGCAATTGGGAGCCAGCAGTCCTGGATTGTGAGAGGGATGTCTGACTGTCCGTTTAGGCCCGATTCCAGTGGGATCGGGCCTAAACGGGCAGTCGGACATCTCTCGAGGGGTCCCAGATTGGAGAGGGTGTAGGCTGGGCTGAGGGACACCCCCCCCTCCGTGCACGAATTTCGTGCACCGGGCCTCTAGTATTCTATAATAGAAACCAATTGCTGATACTTATTAACAATAACCATTGACATTATTTCATTTACTAGCTATAGGCACCATGCTAAATGCTAAATAATAGTATAGAGAGTTAGTATTATCCCCATTTTACAGGTGAGGAAACTGAGGATCTAAGAAGTTAAGTGACTCAGTTATGATCAGATTTCCTAAGTAGCAGAATCAGAATTTGAAAATCCAATTATGTTGATTCCAGAGCATGAGCCCTTGAACAGCAAGCACACCAGTGTGTGGTTCCACCTCAATAGAGAAACTTTCAACAGATTCTGAAATTTTATATGTGGATAGAAAGCACAATAAGTGCAGAAATCATAGGTTTTGGAGTCCAACTTGAGTCTGTATGTACTTTGTCATTTAGTCTTTGTTAGTTGTGTGATCTTGATTGAGTTATGTAGGCTTTCTGAGCCTCGATTTCCCCGTCACAAAGGCTGAGGCAAGAATAAAGCAAGTGCAAAGATACTAGAATGTTCTAATGCCCAGCACAATATTGGCCCTCAATAAGTATTAGCTTCCTTTTCCCTTATTTCCATTCCTCTTTTTGTGTAATCCTCATATTCTCCTTTGAGGAAAATCAATAATTAAAGCAAGATTTATTACTTATTTAGGCCTTCATCACCTTCTAAAAAATGCACAGTATTCAAATTTGTTGAATTAATGAATATTGGTAAATAATACATGTTTATATAAATCAGTGCATTTCTTTAAAACAATGCCCTATTAACTCTCACTTTAATTATTCAATAATTAAACCAAGCCTCAGACTTCAGTCCTGTCCAGGATCTGTGTTGCCTCCGCTCAGGGTTCCACTGGCCACAAAGCCAGGCCCAGTCCCCTCCTGACCAACCACCTATGAGACTAGAACCAGGAAAGAGTCTTCCTAGGATGTCGGTAGCCCAGGTAGAGCTTGGGGAATAAAAACAGGAGGTATAACCACCCAACTCAAGAACAAACCAATTAGAATGAACATTTGTCTTTTGACACCTTTGAACCACCTTTGAACACCTCTTTGGATCTGAGCAATCCCCCACCTTATGAATCCCATCTCCCACTGGAGAAATCAAACACTTCCTGAATCAGATTGTGAGCAAAATGACCACAATAATTCTCATATCCCCGATTGCCCATCCCTTTGCAACATGACTTTGCTGCTCCTCCCATCAAGAATTGGAATCCATGTCCCCACCCCCTGAGTCTGGGCATAAGTGATATGTTGGTACTTTGGAGCCTATACCTCAAGAGATGTTAAGACTTCCACTATCACCCTCTTTTCCTCCTTCTCTGACTTTAGCTTCCATGTGAGGAATCCTGGGCTAGTGACCTTAAGGATGAAAGACCATGCAGAGGACAGTAATTACCCACCACCAGTAATGTAAGTGAGGCCACCAGAGACCATCCAGGCCTAGTCGAGTAGCCAGAGGGTATAGCCCCATGCATGACCACAGGTGAGAACAGTATCCAGCTCAGCCCAGTGCAGTCTGCTAGTTATATAAAACCATGAGCAAATAAAATCGTTTTTTTAAACCACTAAATTTTGGGGTAGCTTGTTACACAGCAATAAGTAACTGAGATACTTGTAAACATTTCTATAGCTAGAAAGAACACATGGGTTCTAGGGTCCACCAATGAGATACAACTCACTCTAGATTTTTATCAGAGGTTAGTGGCTTGAAGAAATATTCTTTCAAGAGTAAAGGCAACTATGTCTGGTTCCTAAGGGGCAGTGGCAAAGCTTCTAGTGGGAACAGCCAGTGCCCAGGAACACGTGTGTGGCCCAGTGGAGGCATCAGTGGCATGGCCAATGAAGCAGTCCTGTGGATGACTCGGAGCACTGTGTCTGGCTCTGTGGCCTCCTGGCTGTCCTAGGGATTCTCTGAGCTACCTGTCTTAGTTCAAGTCATCTCAAAAGCAAAGCCTAAGGCAAGGATATGGGCACAAGTATTTATTTGGGAAATGATCCCAGATTCCGGAGTGAAGGAGAGGGGAGAGTTAAGCAGAGGAGGAGGAAAAGTCAGTAAGTATGAGCAACTGGGGCTCATTCCTATGGGGGACCCACTGAGCAGTCATGCAGAATGTGATGCAGAATCGTCTCTCTCTCCAAGGGATGAGTATCAGGCATCTATCCTCTGGCTTCCCGTCCCTTTTTGTTTAGATTTGCACTTCTGATAGCTGAAAGCAGAAGTGGTCCAAGGAGATGAGACATGAGCACAGAAGGTATCTGCTATGCCCTAACATCCAGCCAGGTGCTGCTAAATGTTTAACAACTGGCTCTTCAGGGGAAAGATGGGGCAGGTAAAAACCTGAGCAACTAAAATCAATGGCAAGAGGAAGGATTGTACAGGCTGGGAGTCAGGAATTGGGCAAAAACCAGCAGTCTGGCATCATAGGTTTGCATTCTGGCCTCTTTTCTCTGGTCAGAATGAAGCTAAACCTTCTCCCTACCTCAGGGCATAATTTCTAATCCCTTAACTGGGAGCATTATTGCCCTCTAGGTAAGAAATTTAAGGAAAGGGCCTGGGCAGACATAAACCGAAACTCCTGCAGTGATAAACTATTTTCAACGTCAGGAAATTCTTCTTTCCCTGAAAATCAAATCCCCCATGTAACCGTTTAAATGTTTTTCCCCCAGTTTTATTCTTAGTGGAGACAGGCAACTATCCACAGCCCTTAGTAAAGTAACCTTGCAGATACCTGAAGGCTTTTGTTCTCCAGGGAAACAGTCCAAGTTGGGTTGGCTTTTTGTGGAAAATTCAATTTTCGGAAGCTTTAGCCTTCTCTAGGGCTTTCTATCTGACCTTGTCCAAATTCTATGTGGCCTTATTAGCTGTAGAACTCAGACCTGGACCCAGGATTCTTGCTGTACTTTGACTGCAGAGAAAATAGGGAAGGAAATGGGCTCCCTTAGGGCCTGTGCATCCCATAGTTATTTATAGATTCCACCATCATGGGTTTTGTTTCCAACTCAGAAAATAGCCAAAACAGGGCAAGGAGACAATTATAAGAACAGAAGTGGTCAATTTTCAGATGGAGCAGGAGGCCTCCTGGCCAGAGTGACATCCGGGTCATTTCTTACTTCCCCAGTAGAAATCCTTGCTTTACAGCCTGCCCTACAACCAGGAAGGCACACCCCAAATCCTACTTACATCAAGCACCAGAACACCAGAACGTTTTTAAAATTCCAAGTGAGAGGATTTAGTAAATCTTGGAAGGGATACAAAACTCCAGAACAGGTCACAAAAATCTAAGGAATTTTGACCTGTCTCCCTCTCACTAATTCAGACCCAAATGATGGCCTAAAACAGTGCTGTCCTGCAAAAATATAACACAAGCCACAAACATGAGTCACAAATGTGATTTTATATTTACTAGTAGCCATCATTTGAAAAAAGAGAAACAGGTGAAATTTATTTTAATCATATATTTTATTTAACCCAATAGACCCAAAGTACTTTCATTTTGACATGTAATCAATATTTTAAAATTACTAATGAGCTATTGTACATTCTTTTTTCATATCACGTCTTCAAAATCTGGTGTGCATCTACACTTAAAATATAGCTCAAGTCAGACTAGCCATAGTTCAAGTACTAGTGGCTACCATACTAGATAGCTGGGATTTAAACTATCAGTTGCCAAAGTGTGGTCCCCAGACCTGAAGTGTCAGCATCACCCGGGAACTTGATATCAATGCACAATTTCAGGTCCCACCACAGACCTGCTGAGTCAGAAACTCAGTGTAGCCTAGTTGTTGTATTTTAACAAGCCCTCCAGGTAGGTCTGATACACACTCAAGTTCAAGAGCCATTGGTCTATATGCTGCCAAATCAGAAATACTTTGTCAGCCCTTCATTTACACTTACCACCAATGTCTAGTGGAGGATGTGTGTCTTTAAGAACCTAAGGCTCCCTGTTTTCCTGTTGTTAGGGAGCCTCAAGTAGCAAATTTGATTCCCATGATTTATGTTTCTTCATTTTCTTTTTTGTGCCAATTAAGCAAGTTTTTCATAGGTGAACTCTTTTTTTTTTTCTCAAATGATCCATTTTACCCTTCTTTCCCCGTTGTCTTTGGATTTCATTCCTTCATCTTCTTGACATTTTACAGGAATCATAACCATACTTACCTTTTCATATATACCTAGGGTGGTAGATTTAGCCAATAAAAATACAGGACATCCAGTTAAATTTACATTTCAGATTAACAATGGATGATGTTTTAGTATAAGTGTGTCCCATGCAATATTTCCCAGGAATAACAGGGACATTCTTATATTAGAAATTATTTATCTACTAGAGGCCCGGTGCACATAATTCATGCATGGAGGGGGTGTCCCTCAGCCCAGCCTGACCCTCTCCAATCTGGGACCCCTTGAGGGACATCCCTCTCACAATCCAGGACTGCTGGCTTCCAACTGCTCATCTGCCTGCCTGCCTGATTGCCCCTAATCGCTTCTGCCTGCCAGCCTGATCACCCCCTAACCACTCCCCTGCTGGCCCAATTGCCCCTAACTGCCCGCCCCTGTAGGCCTGGTCCCCCTCAACTGCCCTCCCCTGCAGGCCTGGTCACCCCCAACTGCCCTCCCCTGCAGGCCTGGTTGCCCCTAACTGCCCTTCCCTACCAGCCTGGTCACCCTTAACTGCCCTGCCCTGACAGGCCTGGGTCCCCCACAACTGTTTTCCCCTGCAGGCCTGGTTGCCCCCAACTTCCCTTGTCAGCCCAGTCACCCCTAACTGCCCTCCCCTACAGGCCTGATTGCCCCCAACTGCCCTCCCTTGCAGGCTTTGTTCCTCCCAAGTGCCCTCCACTGCTGGCCATCTTGTGGCGGCCATCTTGTGTCCACATGGGGTCAGCCATCTTTGACCACATGGGGGAGGCCATCTTGTGTATTGGAGTGATGGTCAATTTGCATATTACCTCTTTATTATATAGGATTTAGAATTCAAATTCAACTGGGCATCTTTTTCTATCTGGAAAATCTATTTCTCTCTTCCTACATCCTCTGACTCCAAATTCCTCCAGTGACCAAACTGTGAGGGTCTCCTGGGTCATAAGGGTGCAGAGGAACAGCACCAACTCTGAGCACTGCAAGACTGTGGTCTCACTCCCCAACAAGAAATAATTCTGGATAAAACCAGCTGCCTAAATGTATTCCTTGGCTTTCTAAGGATGGGTCCTCTGGCTTCCAGTGAATGCCAGCTGCCTCTCAGGATCAAGCTCTCATTTTTTTAAAAAATCAAATCAAACAAAGAGTGCACTGTCAGTCAATCAGAGCTGCACAAATGCACCCACTTAGCTCACACTCAAATTGGGCCTCCAGATTTGTGCTATTGAAAAGGAAATTGGCCTCACTTGCTTCAAAACAGCCCCAAAGTGGAGAAATTAATACAGAAGACGCCAAGTTATAATGAAATCTGGCAACAACAGTGGGTTGTGTAGCATCATCCAATTACAGCAAACATAGACACTGTCCAAGGGGAGAAGCCAGTCTGGACACCAAGCAAAATTAGGATCCTACACAGTAATTACCAGCGGAGAGTGGAAATGTGTTAGGATATTATAAAAATTGGAGAGTTTGATGAATGCAAAGACCCTAATAAATGCACAAGATCATTACCTGTTTCCTGAGGCCACTGCAACCCACCTATAAAGTCACATCATTCATGAATGCATGCATGCCTCGAGGAGGTTTTCTGTCACTTTCACTGACTTGGTTCTTTCCCTTCCTCAGCCTGGTAGACTCTAGGGAGCCACAGCCACCAGGATGGAGCCAGGAACATCATCCCAGGGGCCTTGACCTTGCCTGGTAAACCAGGATGACACCAAGACCCATGAGTGAGAGAGAAAGTGGGGGGGGGGAGCTATAGGGAACAAGGAGAAAAGACAAGGAGATCAGAGAGAGAAGAGAGAGGCAGGGAGGAAGGGAGGGAGAGAGAGAGGGAGGAAGGGAGGGGAAAATAAGAAAAAAAGACAAAGAGAGAAGTCTGATCACTACACATTTTAACTTGACACCAGTTTAGTTCTAAAGGATGTACATAATTTAGACGTGATGGATAATACAAGTAATATTAATAAAGGAAAAAAGTTAAAATGTAAAGTAAAGCAAGTGCAATAAAACAAATAAACTTTGTTCGTTACAAGGTACAGGGGCAGTATATTTTAAACAGGTTAAGAAGGGGCTTGCAAGTCAGACCAGCCAGGTTCAGTTCCCAGCCTGGCCCCTTACTAATCACGTAATCTTAGCAATTTACAGGATCCTCTCTGAGCATTGTCCTTGCCTATAAAAAGAAGATAATAACACTTTCCTTATAGAGTTGTGGGGAATAACTGAGATAATAATGTATGCCTAATAGAGTTTCATTCCTGGCAATGACAAACTGGATTATTTCAAAGCAACATTCCCACTAAGATTAATCAGAAAAACTGAACAATTCCTTTTTACAGCAGGAAAAAAAGATCCCATGGACCTTTGAGGTCTCCTCCTGGACGGAGACTCAAAGTCTCCTTTTCCCAGCTCCCCTGGAGTTTAGCCATCAGAAAAGGTTGAAAAACTAAATCAGTTCCTTCCCCACCTGCCCCAGTATGAGTCTGACAGTGCCCACTATGCAGCTTTAATCATCAAAAAACCTTTCGTTCCATAACTGCACTGAAGGGGAAATGGGTGTGCAATTTGTTTCTACATGTCATGGTTGATTTTTATTTTTATTTTTTTACAAGAACCCTGTTTTGTTTGAACCCTGTTTTTTGTTTTTGTTTTTGTTTTAATCCTGTTTATTTATACCCAGAAAGTACTTCTTATAATAAGGAGCCTGGCAGGTATCACTTATTTAATGCATAACTTAATGGTGTTTTACTGAAAAGCAAAACAAAAGTCAAGGTAAAGGAAGGAAAAGACATAAAAATAGGTGGGGTTGGGACAGGTGGAAGGAGAAAGGTGAAATAGAAGGGAGAAAAATAGAAGCAAAAGAGAAAGAGTAGAAGGGGAGCAAAGAGGGAAGACGAAGGAACCCCTTGGGCCAACCACCATCCAGGAGAGGAAAGTCTGCCCTTCCAGGGACAAGGCAGGGAAGACACCAGGTTTATCAGCATGACTTTGTGATTTGATCTGAATTCTTGTGAACACCCAGATCTTCAGACAAACCCCTATTTACATGCAAATATGACAAATGCACATGGAGTATTCAGTGCTAACAACACCATCCAAAAAGAAAATTCAGGGTTTTCTGAACAAGTTTTTGCATTCAGTGTTTGTTTTGTTTTGCTTTGCTTTGTAACCAAAGCAATAAAGCCAAGGTTCTGGAAGATTTCATTCATCCTCATAATGACCTTGGGAGAAATATGAAACCCTCACAATTGTTTGTATTTTCTGGTCTCACACTGGAACTTGTATGGAAAATAAGAGGCCTTGTCCACTAAACATGACCCCAAATGTAGAGTGTATGGCTTTAATCACTGTGTGGTTAGAGGGGAAATTTGTGTGTGTCTATGACTGTGTGTCTTAAAACACTGAGCGATTTTGCATAAACTTTCTCATCTACCCCTTAAGGTTTCTCAGGAGCTCTAAGCAGCACATCAGGTTACTTCACTTGATAAATTATTTCCTGATCCTTACAACTAAAATCATCTGGTTTAGTCCAGTGGAAAGTAGGAATTCTTCAACAACAGTGTTCCAACCTTGAAACCTGGGGACCTGGAGCTCAGAATGGGGCTGCAGTGGGTGAAGTCACACCTGGTTCACAAGCTTGATAGGATCAGAGGAAGAGGTGTAAAGCATGCTAAATTCTGTTCCGAGGCTACACTTTTCAACAAGTAGGATCTAATTAAGGAGATTCACCCTTCATCTGTTTTTCCAGGGGTTTTGTTCCTACTGCTATTAACTTCTGCTAAAAGCTGTGTGGGCTTTCTTGTCCTCATCAAAATAGAGAGAATATGCAAGATGAAAAACACTTGTATGAGTACAAGAGGGATTCTCTTTTTAGGAATATAAGCTCCTTGTGAGGAGAAACAGATCCTCTGGTCTAGGTGACCCTTTAGGAATGCTTAGTAATATGTTTGTTCCTGGATCTTAACCTACGGAGAAGAACTTGACCAAGTATTTGTTGCAAAGTGCTCTATTCTGACTTCTGGGAAGGCTATAACACATAAGACATCTTTTTTCCCTCAAAGAGCTTAAAGTCAAGTTGGAAAGACAAGAAATAAAGATGTAAAGAGTTAATTAAATAACAGGATGGGTTAATTAATAAGATAACAGCAAAGGACAAGTCTTGAAGCAATGCATTTTTAATTTCCATGTGAATTGCCCAGCTAAGGAATATCTCAAGAGTACACAGAGATTACTTCTAGCTGTAGTGGAAATAAAAACTTTCCTGAAGGAGGTAAGACTTAAGCTGAGCCTTCAAATTTGCATCAGTTTTGGGTAATAATCAGAGCTTACTGTGTGCAATATGCTATGTGGTTCAAATTTCTCATTTAACAGTCCCCAAAAGCCACAATAAAGTTGATATTATCGTTCCCATTTTGCAAAAGGGAAAACTAATGCTCATTAAGATTATATAACTTTGCTCAGGATTAGGATTCAAACTCAAGTCTACCTTTGGAACCTACACCCTCATAACACATTGCATGGCTGTTTGATACCTTGTAAAAGTTTAAGCAAAACTCAGATGGAAATGCATAGTGGCCAGACCATATGGAATATACTGATCCAGCACAGGTGAGAGGTCAGTTAGAATCCTCAAAATCAAAACTTTTGGAGAACAGAGTGATGCAGTTGAACAGGTAGATAGAGTGAGCCTTACCTATAGTCACCAAATTGTAAATGGTGGTTATTATTGTGGATGCAAATTATGAAAGACTTAACTGTTTAACTCAGAACATTTCTACTTTTTTTCCCCTCTATGTGGTTCAGCAGTACTGAATTCCTTTTTAGTGAAAATGCCAGACCTCTAGAACTCTTCATTCTGAACCCGGGATAATCTACATATGATTTTGCACAACTTTGCATATCAAATTCAAGAACTCCTCCTCTCTTGGTTAATTAATAGACTAGTGCAAACTCCAGCAGTTTCCCCCTCCCTCACCCCTTCTGCTTACTGCCCACCAAGGTGCAGGTGTTTTACTCCAGAGAGAATGAGGGGCCATTCTGGCAGAAAGCAGTTGGCATAGCTGCTTATCAGCCCCAAGTCTGAGGCTTTGGAGAAGAGAACCTGCCTCACGTTGTCAGGAAGAACAACAATGAGCACTTGCCCCTATGATCCCTGCAGCTCAGAGGCAGAGAAGAGTTGTCCAGAAGTCCTTGGATTTTAGACAGAAACTTGAGAGAGGAAGCGATTGGGGGAGAAGTCAGCCTTGGATCACCTACAAAGAGGAAAGAAGAACTAAAGATAGAAAGAAAAGAAGAAAATCATAGCCAGACTGTGCCACTGCTAAGACTTTTGACTGTTTTTCCTTCTCTTTTACCTTCAGGCAATAGAAAATTATGGGACTCAAAGTCCCACAATGTCATGATAATACCTTTTTCCTGGAAGGGGGACTACAAGGTCCCCTCACTACAGCTCAGGAAAAGAGCAGTTACCAAGGCCTCAAGACACCCACATCAGCTTCTGAATGCCTTGACAGAAGTCTCTCTTACAAGCTATAGAAAACAACACCCAAACCCTTCTAGGTTCTTGGTTGATAACCCCACCCCACCCTCCCACATACACACCCTTGTAATAAAATGACAGATTAACAGAAGAAAAACAAACAGAAGTTTAATAACATGTATACCTACTGTACACAGGTAGCCCAAGCCACCACCTTAAATACCATCTCTGACTAAAGACAAAAGAAGATGTTCAGATGGGAGGTTATCAGGCACAGTATACAAGGGTATGGTTGCGAGGCAGGTTTAAGTCCTTGCCTTCTCCATTGACTAGAGTTTCTGGAGACTTAGTTATTCTCCTCTTCCAGGTGTCCAGAGTGAGACATCCTTACAAATGGAGATTTCCCCGATAAATGTAAACATCTTTTACAAAAGAATAACTTTAACTCGATTTTCGGAGCTTCTTTTGAGTCTGCCCTTTCTTAAAAATAACCAGCTCAAGATCATCCTTATGCCATATTTTGGGGTGGCATATTGTGCTCCCCTTCACTTCCTACCACCTTGACCCCACCACCTACACAATCTAATATGGCAGGCAGGTCCTTTTATGTCTATGAAACCAGCAAAAGCCTGGATTTTCAGTTTCTAGAAAGCCAGGCATGAGTGTCCCTCTGAACCCTTTAGCACCTATAATGTCTCCCCACTCAGTTTTTCCTTGGAGATGTGAGAATGAGTTCAGTTAAAGTGCTATCTCTCCTTGAGCTCAGAAAATGGAATTCTTTGACTACTGAAATAATTTTAGCTAATAGTGAATTTTAGCAAATATGGGGTGGCAACTCAGGGGACAGGAGGACCTTCTTTTTGCCCCCAAAATCACATCACTTGTGAGTCACCATAAGGTTTGTCTTGAAGGCAAGCCAGCTTTAATTTAAAATCTGTGAGAAAAAAATGTTTTCTCAAAAAACTATAGACCTAAGTTATAAAGCACTAGTAGAAGAATTATTGGAACCAATGTTTCTAAGGAATCTGATTTAAGTATTTGTCTTTTGACAAGTCTGTGTCAGTGAGTAATGTCTGGTTTTGGGTCCCTCCGATGAGAATTAAATTATGTTGTAGTGTCAGGCAAAGAATCAAAGGACGGCCATAATTTAAAAACACTAAAGAACTTGCAAAATCAGAAAAGAACAACTATAAAACTATAGTTTGTCCCTTAAAATAAATAATAAGCCCTATCCTTTGCATAAACCATTACCATTTATTGCATAATTTATATACAACAAAACAATAATCATACATATTGCCAGATTAACTTTTAACATTTATTTATTACAACCCTGAAATGTTTATGTAAATGTATTCTTAGTTTTTCTCTTCCCCCTAATACAAAAGCATATTCTACCTTCCCTGACTCAGTTTTGCAGAGTTGGGGGTGGGAAGGAGCATGACAAGGGACAGAGGACAAAGACACTACCCAGGTACCCAGGCTAGACTTCAAGGGAATGTTTTTTCAGAAACTTTAGAGGAGAACCACTCTGGATAATCAAGGGAATGAGATAGAATTAATCAAATAGAAAAGCAAAGTTTTAGAAATAGTGCTGTAAACTTCATATCCAATTCATGATGTTTGAAAAATTGCAAGAACTGGAGATATTATAGAGTTGCCTTTTAGTTCCTGGGCTATTTCTTGACTATAGCTTTGAGATTGGACCATGTATGGTCACAGCTTCAATAGGGTTGCATGTGGTAATCCTTCTTAGCTTGTACTTAAAACTTTTAAAGCATCTGGAAGAGAAACTGCTCTATAGCTGAAAACTCTACCACTTAACCTCTATCAACCAAGAGTCTTACCATGCTAGGATGTTCTTCCCTATATAGACATTGGGTTGAGTATTATTTTGCATGTACCACTATTTAAGTCATTTCATGAACACAAACTATAAGTTAATGGTAATATATCAATGCCCGCAGGGTGATTTCAATGAAGATTAAGTGAAATTATACAAAGGGCTTGTAAATAACTATATGAATATGACATCTTTGGAAATTGATCATGCACAGCAAACTACAAAAAGATGTAGAGGATGAAGCAACAATCATAATTGCTGAGTTGATCATTCAGACTTCTATTAAAACTTCAAGAAAATGGAAGCAAACACATTCTGTCCAGGTATATCTCTGGGGTCCCATTTCTTTTAAATCTGAGAGGAAATTTGACTCAAGCCCCATCCTACATATTGAAACCCTCACTCAGATTTCCTATTCCTGGTGATCTCTCAAATTGCCACATCTCCCCTCCAGTCTTTTCTTTCTGTCCTGTACCAAACTGAATGTTAGGTACAGCCCTTTTCTTGTTAAATCTCCAAAGTACCCACCACACTAAAGCTGTTGCATATTGTTTTACTAAAGGTTGGGGATTCCAAAGGAAATTGTATCTCAGCATCGCAAACAACTCAAAACTAGAGCTCCTAGACCATTTCCACGCTGGAGTCTTCCTCACTGTACAACTGTCTTCCTCAGCACCTCTCTCCCCTACCATATGGCTTCTGTCTCTGCATCTCTTCCCATCCTCCCCCTCACTTTCCTGTGTTCTCTCACCTTTATTAGGCAGAGTCATTCTGATCTCCTTTTTCTCACCACTTTTTCAAGGCATCTTTTTGGGGAAGGGGAGAGGCTTCATCTTTCACACCAAACAGGCCATTTGGGTAGTTTTCTAAACAAAGAGTCATGTCCCCTAATGTGAAATATTCCCCTGGCCCTAGTATGGCAAACCAGCTGCAGTGGGTTCTCATTTTCAATAGAGATTTTCTTTTTCCTGCTCTATATGCACATGCTGGTGAAGGAGAGGGGAGGCTTGATATTTTCTTGAATTATCCAGACTATTCCTCCTACTTAGCACTTGATTTTACATGGCTAGAAAAAGCCTTGGTGTGCCTCAGCTTTCCTGCTGTTTTCCATGTCTGCGTAGAGAATAGCTGATTCCAGGTTTCAAAAAATCCAGCAGAATAATCAATCACTTATATGTGCAAATTAAAGTTATTACACTGGCCCAAATTGGACCAATGGCCAATTAAATGGCTGTGCAGATACATACTCCAATGTTAGGATTCCTCTGCTGAGAAAAGAACTAGGAAGGAGTAGGGATGGATCAGCCATAGGCATCCACTCAAACCTGTTTCTTGACAGTTAATGGCAGGAATTAGGACTTTTGGTCCCTGGTTTAGATTTTTAAGTGATTACAGAGAATCATGGTTCGAGCAGGGAAGAGTGGCAGCAGATCTGAGTTCAGTTCTGCACACTGCCTCTTTCTAGCATTGAGACTGGGTACTTCATCTGGAAACTGCCTTAAATCATTTCTAGAGTGAGATAGAAGATAGACGGATCGACAGATGAACAGAGGACTGATGGACAGATGGGCTTTGATCTGTGAAAGGGAGATAATAATGCCTACCCAGCCTATTTTCAGGGGTGATTGAACACTTGAAAGAGCTCACCACTATTGTGGACTGGTTTTGTGTGCTTTTTCTACAGCCAGAAGAGACACTAATGTTAAATTTTTATGGAAATGCAGTTATTGATGCATTTCTAAGGAGCCACTACTAAAGAAGTTTTGTAATTGCAGAGAACACCTCTAGAGAACAAGGCAGGACACCAAACAAGCTCCCTCTCCACTTCTCTTGCTGGTTCCCACCCCTTCTGATGCCCCCTCCAACAGTCCACATTTGCCATCCTTTATTTCTCACCCTGTCCTTTCTCATCCTAAAGCAGTACTTGTTAAAGGCTCTGTGACCACTCCAGCTATTTCCTTTGAGGAGGATAACACTGCAGTCAAAGCTTCATTGTTATGCTAATCGAGCTTGGTCTGAGCTGCTTTCATAGCTGCCACATTAAAGCATCCCACAAGGAGAGGCTTCCAGAGTCATTTGCATGACACTGAGTGAATATTAATGAAGGATGAGTCTGGAGGAGTTGTTTTTGAACCACCCCCCCCCCCCAATCAGGTAAAGGGACCCAGCTTTCACTGCCCTAAATAAATAAAGAAGTAAACAACCAAACAAACAAGCAGATTATAAAACACAACATGAGAGAGCAAAGCTGCAGAGGAGGGAAAAAGAAAGGAGGCTAGCACAGCACAAATGTCTTCCATTGTACAGTGTGCATTGCTCTTTCATGGTGACCTTAATTATCCTGATTTTACAGATGAAGAACGTGGGCCTCATACTTATCAGAAGACTTCTTCAGGGCCTTACCACTGCTCAGTAACAAGGTTTTTCCCCTTCTGCATGCAGGCCAGCCAGTGACAAACCTGAGGAGTTAAGTGAGGTGATGGAGCTAAGACTTGAGGGAAAATGGATGTCTTCAAGATTTGAGCCTCAGGAAGGGAAAAAGAGCACAGCTCTCTTGTATCCTGATGAAAATATATAATCTACAACCCTCCTGCTTGCTTTAGCCATTTATCAGTGGTGTATTATGGAAAAGTAAAGGAGAAAGACGACCTGGAGGTCCCAGAGGCATTGCAGGACAACTCGGAGGGAATGAGAAAGGAAAGTCCCCTGTACTGGCAGCTTCCGGGTGTGGGAGATGAATCTCTCTTTCTTCCTGGCTATAAATCAGGGAGCTGGGCAAGAGAAGGAAGCCAAAGCCACTCCTGGTCCTTATATGCCAGACTTTCACCAGGAAAACTCTCATGAGCAACCATCTCGCTAACTCAGATGCCCTAAAGGATTCCTACTCCTCTCTACTTCCAGCCCAAAGAACTCCTGAAAACATCATTGCTGGCTGCTGCTCCCATGAGTTAGACATGACTACAATATTCCATTTCTTTCTTAAATATTTCTAATCAAAGATGAATACACCTCATTACACCATTTAATTCTTCTAACTTGGAAAATAAAGACTCTCATGTGTGGTGGGATATTCAAGAGTCTTCCCAACTCCTTTTATCCTTGCTGACAGATGCCTGCATATTCTCCAGATGTTGGGAGCCAACCCTCTTTTCCCCCCACTGTGTCTTCAGTCAAGAACGCTCCCCTCCCACCCAGAGCTAAATGCTAAATGTTAATTTATTTAGGCCAATAGTGTTGATCCCACTCACATTCCAGTGATAGATTTAGGTCTAGACATAGGGTACAACCCTGCCCATAGGATATAAAAACAAGACTCTTGTGAGTCATTGGGAAACTTTCCAATGTCTTAACAAAAGGACACACACAAGGGATTTTTTCCCCCTTTCTTTATTTGAATGTGGACAGTGCTTTGAGCTAAAACCAATCATATCAATAAAGCCAAGAGAATCATGGAGAGGCCAATAGGAGTCTGACAGCCCTGAGCTTCTGAACTTTGGAAACACCTACTGCTGGTCTTCTTGTTATGTGAGATAATGAAATGTTCATTATGGTTTAGGCCATTTTTATTTGAATGTCCTGACACATATAAACAAAATTGTCCTGATATATTCCTTTTCCTTTGGAACAGAATCCCAATTTTGTTCAGATAACCTATATAGACTACATAGACTATGTGATTAGCTAAATTATTGGTGATAGCCCTGTTTCCTTACTAGGGATTGGTCTAGGGTACAAATGTGACCCAAATCAGAGAACACCTCTAGAGAGCAAGGCAGGACACCAATTAAGTGGGAGGGGAAGTCCAGCAGAGGCTTCTAGGAAAGAGTTCTTGCTTTAGGAGGGAAAAAGGCACAAGAAAGAGAGATTTTTCTCCCCATGCTGGACATCATCATGCTTAGATGTCCTTTGAATAGAGCTATGGCAGCCATCTTGCAACCAGGAGGGACACTGGTCAGAGAACGTTTTTGTGCTGAAGTTTGGTAAAGCCTTGAAATTAAAGATATTTCAAGCTAGGATTTCTGTTATATGGCCTTGTAATGATGAGCTTTAGCTTTACAATTTAAGAATAAATTACTTGTAGTTATCTATCTATTCATTTGCCTTCCAGGTGCTCTCTTGAGTGGAGAGGAAGAGATGATGTAGTCTCTAGATAAAAGGAATTTTATTTCATACTAGTGGTCTAGTGCATAAAATTCGTGCATGGGGGGTGGGGGGGAAGGGTGTTCTCTCAGCCCAGCCTGCACCCTCTCCAATTGGGGACCCCTTGGGGGATGTCTGACTGCCGGTTTAGGCCCAATCCCTGTGTCAGACATCATCTCGCAATCTGGGACCGCTGGCTCCTAACCACTCAACCTACCTGCCTGCCTGATCACCCCTTATTGCCTCTGCCTGTCTGCCTGATTGCCCCTAACCTCTCTGCCTGCCTACCTGATCACCCCTAAACTCTCTGCCTGCCTGCCTGCCTGATCACCCCTAACTGCCTCTGCCTGCCTGCCTGATCCCCCCTACCTGCCCTCCCCTAATGGCCTGATCTAGCCCCCAATGGCCATCTCTGCCTCGGTCCCCACCACTATGGCTTTGTCTGGAAGGAAGTCAGACATCTAGAAGATGGCCAGTTGAACCAGTCTAATTAGCATATTACCCTTTTATTAGTATAGATAGATTATATAGGATAGGATTGATTAAATGGAGGGAAGCCTTTTTCATCAAGAGGAGATGCTCTTGGCAGACAAAAATACATAATCCCTATATCTGGACTGATAGCCAGCCATATGCACTATACTGCCAAACGGGTCATTAAAAAATTGAACCGCTTTATTACACCTTACACCAAACAGTTGTTGCCCTTAAAACCCCTCCTCAGTCCCCACCTTAGGTTCTGCCTTCGCAGTTCACCCAGATTAGGTTCTGGTTGGTCGGTTTCTGTGCCAGTCATCGTCTCCGGGCCTATCTCTGGGCCTGACCAGAGAGGCGGGGCTGATCAGCAGCCCCCTCCCCCCCCCCCCCCCCCCCCCCGCGCGGAGGCCCGGAGAGAAACAGAGGCGTGGCTGCTGGCGAAGCTGGGAGAGAAAGAGAGAGGCAACAGCTGATCAACAGCTGCCACAAAGGCTGCGGATCAGACCCTGCCTCTCTCTTCAGGCCTCTCTCTGGGCCTAATCTGCAGCTCCCTCGGCAGTCAGTGCTGGGTCACCGCACCCGCAGCAGTGGCAGTCAGTGCTGGGTCGCCACGGCAATCCAGCACTGACTGCAGGACTGACTTCCGGTCGGTCGAGCCTTTGGTCATTACAGACTCTGGGTTTTTATATATTAGGATCCTGCCCTATCTAGGCCACAGGAGTGGGGATTGCCAGTTAGGGGTGTACCATTAATAATTTTGGCAATTGTAAATTACCGTGGTCCTTGTGAGGTTTTGTTTTATTATAACCTCCATTTTCTTTTTAATTTAATCATTGCTAAATTTTTTATAAGGCAGAAGGAAGGTAAGAATAGGTTAAGAAAGCCTGTAGAGTCCATTACATCTTTAAAGGATGGATTTTATTACTCACACTAGAGGCCTGGTGCATGAATTTGTGCACAGGTGGGGGTCCTGCCTGCCCGCCCAAATCAGGGTCGGGGGCCGATTGGGGTTGGGGCTAGCCAGGGGAGGGGTTACAGGCAGTTGGCCAGCCAGCCCCACCCCCTGGTCAAATTCCCAGTAGAGGGGACAATTTGCATATTAGCCTTTTATTATATAGGATTCTTGTAAAATGCTTTCGCGAATATCAAGTTCCCTCATACTCCTCTCACACATACATGAAAAAAAAGAAAAGAAAATGGTGGTGGTATAATTCACTCTATTTTCCTACAAAATGATTTGGACTCTGTGAAAACCTGGGTAGACTCATTGGCATGTATCTGGCATATGACCATCATCTAAGGTGTATGTCAGGACAGAACATGACAGAGGACCACAGCCCTGGCCTGTGGTCAGTCAACCGTTTTGAACTTGACTACTACTCACTGGGCTCTAGCTAAAAGCCCCAAATATTTCTAGCCCATGCAGTCAAAGACAAAGTTGGGGAAAGTGTCATTTTAATTTGCAAATATGT
The DNA here is from genome assembly GCF_951640355.1 of Cnephaeus nilssonii. Taxonomy (NCBI): domain Eukaryota; kingdom Metazoa; phylum Chordata; class Mammalia; order Chiroptera; family Vespertilionidae; genus Cnephaeus; species Cnephaeus nilssonii. The sequence continues at coordinate 22,696,958 of NC_137081.1, read as the reverse complement.
GAATGGCTGCCATTGAACATCAACAAATACAATTATGTCAGATAGATATAACCAGCTCAGCAAAAAATATGGTTTGTCATCCTTTATCTTCTTTTCCAAACCAAGAGAAATATCATCTGCACAGAATAGTGTGATTATTATTTGGACTAGATTGATTGATGTGGTTTAAGCTAGAAAAGCTTACACAATCCATTTTGAAGTCACAAAAGGGTCTCTAATGCAGAGAAAAAGGTATATGTAACAAATACCTTAGAAGTCAAGAGTTCATTTTTTTTGAGAAACATTACAATAAAGTGAAAGAGCATTTGCTTACAACCAAAAGATCTGAGTTGTAGTTCTGATTTCATCAATAAGTAGTTGTATGTCTTTAGCAAGTCACTTTGGCTCTCTGGATCTCACTGCCCAGCCTTGTCCCCAGAAAGATATGATCAAGTCCTAAGTCCTGGTACCAAATGTGACACATGGAAATAGGTCTTTCTAGATGTAACTGAATTAGGATCTCAGGATAAAATAAATCATCCTGGAATTAGGATGGGACCTAAATTCAATCACTGGGTCCTTCTAAGAGAAAGAAAATATTTGAGACATGGACACAGAGGCACAGATCAAAGAAGGCCATGTGAAGACAGGCAGAGACTGGAGTGTTACAACTGCAAATCAAGGAACACCAAGGATTGCCAGCAGCTTCCAGAAGCTAGGAGGGAGGCATGGAACAGAGTCTGCCTCAGAGCCTCCAGGAGGAACCAATGCTGCTGACACCTTGATTTCAGACTTCTATCCTCCAGAACTGTGAGAGAATAAATTTCTGTTGTTTTAAGCCACCAATTTGTGGTGATTTGTTACAGCAGCCACAGGAAACTAATGCAAATTTTTCAGTTCAGAAATTATACTTGAAAGCATTAGTTTGATTAGCGACAGCTCTCTCCGCTCTGTGAATTAAATATACCACATACATGGCCGGCTGGCATGGCTCAGTGGTTGAGTGTCCATGTATGAACCGAGAGGTCATGGTTTGATTCCTGGTCAGGATACATGCAGGTTTGATCCCTGGGGGCGGGGAGGGGGCATGCAGGAGGCAGGCCATCAATGATTCTCTCTCATCATTGATGTTTCTCTCTCTCTCTCTCTCTCTCTCTCTCTCTCTCTCTCTCTCTCTCTCTTCCTCTCTGAAATTAAAAAAAAATTAATAAATAAATATACTACATACACACACACCAAAAAAAAAAAAAAGACATCAAATCCTTTGTTTTGAGGTTAGAGTGAGGAATGGTGCCCAAAACTTCAATTTCTTTTTCCTTTTTTCATCTAAATAAGGCACTAAAACAGTCAAGAAAGGGCTACTTTAAAAATATTCTCAACCCGTTCAAAATAAAAGCAATATAAATCTCAGTGGAAGATCTATAATTCAACCAGGACAGGCTGGGCCTGCATTTACATTGTGATGAGATTCTAGTAAAACTCCATCTTCTTGGGAGATGAAGAGTAAAGAAAGCAAAAGAATTGCTTATTTCAGCAAGACTATTCTATCTTTAAAGTTTCTCCTAAAACTTAAAGTTTATAGCTCAAGAATGAATCTTGTATGTTTTCAAGTTGATGAACAGCTGGAGATAAATATGCCACTGCATTCCTTCATCCATTCAGTTATTCATTCATTCAACAAGTATATGTGGACTCATCATCATATACCGGGAGCTGAGCTCAGGGATGAGATATATTGGGGACCAGAGAAGACAAGGTTCTGGCCTGATAGAGGACTAGGAAGTAGGAGGAGGCAAGAGGAGATAGGGGATATAGGAGCAGCAAGGGGTGACAGAAAATAAGCAAATATACAAATATATAATTACAAATTGTGATCAGTTCTAAAAGCAAATGGTACAGGGTCAGAAAAATAATAGGGACTCAGGGATATCAAAGGGCCTCTCCCTGGATGTAGTATATAAGCCTATAATATTTTAGGTCTGAAGATGAAAAGGGCCAGCCAGGGAAAGAGTAAGTCAGAGAGAGCATTCTAGGCAGAGGGAACCAAATGCAAAAGCCCTGGGTGGGAGAAAGAAGCCAGTGTGACAAAGAATTGAAAGGTAGCCAGTGTGAATAAAGTGTAGGGTCAGGGGAAAGAGAGGTACGAGATGACCCTGGAGAAGTAGGCAGGGGTCAGATCTTGCAGGGCCTCAAAAGCCATGATAACATGTCTGGGTTTTATTAAATGTGCAATGGGAAGCTGCTGAAAATTTTTTAGCAATTTGTGTTTAAAGGAAGGGGCAGAAATAAATGTAGGGAGATCATTAGGAGGCTCTAGCTATAATCCAGGAGAGAAATGATAGGGTTTAGACATTGCAGAGGGGAGAGGAGTAGATGAATCGGGGGGCATCTCCATTAAGAGGCAGATAGGAATTATTTACTTCAATCCCACTGGCAGTCATTTGTGGAACATTCGGACTGTGCTCTGGGTGAAATCACCAAAAAGAGAGGTCCAAGCAGTCGCCTGTGACATGCTTTCAACCCAAATAGCCAGAGAGGGACAGAAAATGTTCACACAAGCCAATATTTTGAATTTGAATTTGGATCCATTTGTAAATCTCATAGGAACCCCAATTACTGCCTTTCTATATTGAGATTATGGCTCCATTTCAACAGACACCAAAGAGACCAAGGCAAACTTTTTAGCATTCAGAGAGCATGGGAGGTAATGCTTTCCTGCTAGGATATCCCAAGAAGGATCATCAGACATGAGAGTGTAGAAACCAGGGCATATAGGAGGAACAGAAAGGGGGTGCTGGGCCTGGAAATGGGAATGCTCAGGGGGCACCTGAGAGTTGAAAAACTCTCACAAAGAAAGTTCTGTGTAGCTGCCAAGGCCCAGCTAGGATCACTGTTAGAGGCTGGAACCAGGGTTCTCACTAGTGTCCGCATAGCTGCCGCACTAACCTTGCTGTGAGAGGAACCACATCAAAAACTTGTCATGTTACAATCCCTTCCCTGGAATGATGCTCAGTTGGGCCGCGCTCCTGGTGCACATGTGAGGCATCATTAAATCTCATGACAGGATGTGAGCAAAACATCAGGGGCCTTCGGGGATCAAAGAAGTGCAACACAGTTGAAAAGCAGCTCTTTAATAGGGGGTGGGAGCAGGAAGTTTCTCTTTGTTAAACAGTAGACCTAATGACTTCTCTCTGCTCCCCTCATAAAGGCTGCCTAATTATGTCACATATGTCTGCACCTCACATTCAAGGCCCCCTTAGTGTCTGGGTCCCCTACTGTCAACCTTGCAGCCTTTGAGGTCATAAAAGCCAGAGGAGTCAGCTGCTGGAGAGCTGGTTTCATAGCTGGTTTTTCTGGCTTTGGACATACAAACTCTCATTATATTTTAGCAGTGAAACTGGGGAATGAAGAGAAACAGTCTTTCCTCAAATGAATCCTTGCTTGTTTCATCTTCTTTCAATCCTGTGGGACCATCACACTGGTATTTAAGATTAAAGGTGGCATCTCATTTTCAAACAGAGAGCTAAAGAAACCCAAACTGTATCTCAGCAGTGGGTAGACCATATATCCAATTTTTCAGCTCCGCCTGTATTAAGACTGGAACTAATTGGACTCCTGGCAGTCTTATGGGTGCCACAACGGTCTTTGAAGGCAATAAAAATGGCCAGACCAGCTGCACCACATCCTCAAAGACCTCCTTCTTCTAGGTCCCTGGCAAATACCCACTATCTTGACCACCCATCTTGATACTTAATTAGACACCTCATTCTTACACGCATCTATCACTCTAGCAACTTTGTTGAAAGCCAGTTACAAGGGTTTGGTTTGGTTTGGTTTTGGTACACCTCTTTAGGTTTCAATAGGGGTTATACAAATAGCATATAATGGATGGATGGATGCATGCATGCATGCATGAATACATGGATGGATTGATGCACGGATGGATGAATGGATGAATAGATAAAAATAGACACTACCATGTTCCAAATCATTAAGCACCATTTTAAGATGTAAATCTACACCCTCCCAAGTGGGTTGTATGATTGCTTTGATCACATCTGCCATATCTGAACCTTAATTCAGAAGAGCCCTTGCCTTAAGGTTAATTTCTATCACAAGAAACTTTTCTCCCTAGCACAGAACACTGCAGTAACTCATGAATATTCCAACATCATAAATCTGAACTCTGGCCTTTGGAAAAGACACATGAAAACCGCCCTGGTAGAATTGTTAACTCTTACATAACCAATTTCTTCAGGCCCCCTAGTGGCCCAATGCCCTCATCATAACTGACACCTGTGTTTGCCCACCTGGCTTCAGTGAAGTGAGTGCCCCGTGAGGGGCAGTGTCACATGGTGGATGTCACCCCTTGGGACTTGGACAAATATGAGTTTGAAATTTGACTCTGCCACTTTCTAGCTGTGGGACTTTGGATGGAATATGGGGCAACCCCTCTTAGCCTTGGTTTCCTTCCCTATAAATTAAGACTCCTCCCTGTGCTGTTGGAAAGGTTTAAGGAGATAATGTGTGTGCAGGCCAGGCATGCAACAATCTGCTCACTCACTGAACAGTCACTGTTACTGCAATAGCCTGTGGAACAGCTTGTTCTTAGGATTCACAGTGACTAAGGTGGGTGCCCACCTACAAAAGATGCACCCAAAGCACAAATACATCATGCTGACAAATATAGACATACATAAATATTTACACATAACGCAAACCAGCTAGCAAGCAACAAGTTTTTGTGAGAATGGTAAAAAAATGTCCAGATGCAGAATCCCATCAGGATTTGTCCCCGGTCCAAAATGGTTCTGATTTATAGCACCTTCATCAGGAAAACAAAACACAGTCATGAATATTGCATTTTCTTAGGGAAAGGTGGGCAATCCCCACTCCATTTCTCCCCAGTAACAAGGCAACCAAACTGCTCTGGGAGGCAGGAAGGGAAGGAAGAGCTTTACACTGCAGGTTGTTATTGCTCATCATAAAGTTTTTGTCCTACTCTGCCTCAGTTTCTCACCTGTAAAATTGGACAATAGACACCTTGCTTGGTTGTTGTATAGTTCAAAGCTAATACAGTTGATAGCTTAAAAAAGGAATGTTTGTTGAATTGCTGATTCCAAGACAACTGAAGGCATGCTTGCTGGTATTACTTGCAATTTTAAGTCTTAGGTTTGTTTCAACATTTTCAAAAATATTAAACCTCTGGCTTCTTTATAGTAGAGTTGTAGGTAGATTGCTTGGCAGGAGGCTGCAAAAATGAAGAAGCAAGGGTACAGAAACATCTGACATTCAAATTTGCTTCTGAGAAGATACCCTTTAGATTTTGCTTGTTGGGTTTGACAGGTTGCTGCGGTCAGGGCAATCACCAAAGCTCCACAGTATGTGGTCCATTTGGGAACAATAAAAGAACTACAGGGCCCAGAACCAGCTCCAAGAAGAACATTTTTAGCTTCTCCTTTGAAGCCAATGTTAGATTGTTGGCACTGAACTAAAGGCTGCCTCAATCTGGAGTTATGTTTTATCTCGAGATGCAAATTCATCAGGCAAGCCCACATCTAGCTCTCACACGTTGCAGCTCCAGGCTGCACTGTTCCAGGGCTGCTGACTCCAGCAGGAAAGAAAGGGAAGTCTCCTGGAGCCCTGCCTACCTCCTCAGCCACAGATCGGGGAGTTTGGTGTCACTGCTCCTTGAGAAGCGTGATCAAATTCTGGCCTCCAGCTATGCTACCATGATCGAGTCAGCATTGAACTCTACAAGCATTTAATCCAATTTCTCCCCCAATGTAAGACATCTTTTCACTGTCACTTCAACTGGTAGTCCTACCGTCTCTAAATAAACTCCTCTATTGACAAGGAGCTCACTCGTCTGCAACCAAGACCATTCTATGTTGCACAGCACTGACTGGAGAAATATTTTTTATTGTGAGCTGAAATCTGCCACCATATAATTCCTACTTACTGGTCTTAGTTCTGCCCTTCGAATATTATGAATAAAATAAATTGATATCCCAGAGGATCAAACGAGATTGAGTTTACCACAAAACCAAATATTTTTTATTTTGAATATAAAAAATAGTTGCAAAATTCATAATCCATATGGCTTTTCCTATCCCCTTTCCTTCTTCTCCCTGCTTTAAAAAATATTAATAAGCTTCCTTTCTTAATTCTGTCTTTCTCCCCTCCTCCCTCCTTTACGTCCATCTTCCTTTTTTCCTTCCTTCATCCAAACACCATTAGGCAAGCCCAAATGAGACAGGAGGGCTGGGGGAGGCAAGGCCAAGATGGTGTCAGGATCCACACACAAGGAGGGTTGGCTACAAGGAGGGACAGAGATAAGGGGAGCCAGGTTTCTCACAATTGAAAGGAGGAACAAATACGGAAAGGAAGAACACTAGAATGTACTCTATGATGTTGGGTTGGAATTGGAAACACTGATATGAACTCACGGCTTTCAATATAGATGTATATTTGTGTATGTTATAAAATGTGTGATTTCCTAGCTCTCTTCATTGACGGGGACTGAGAGCAGTGACATCCCACTAGCAATGAGCACACCTCTTGCCCAAATCTTGGTTTAGAAATACTATTCTCCACTAAAAGGAACCAAAACTCCTTGGAGAAATGGCTGATTCTAGGGATGGGGCAGGGAAGTGCATGCACCTGGAACATCTTGTGCTGCCAACAGTAAAGAAGTGCTCGAAGAATGGCGGGAATGTGTCCAAAGAAAACAGGAGGCAGTTTAAATGGGTTCCCACTGGCTGAACTAGAAAAATTAAAATAAACTATGATAGTAAGAGATTAGAGCCCTTGAATATAATAGGAACCTATAAATCCAAACACATAAGATATAAGATTTTAAATGAATAAATAAATGAGGGGAAGGAAATATTTTTCTTTGTAGAAAAGGAAATAGAAAAGGAGTCACAGTATTAGAAATTTACCATTTGACAACCACCAAATTAACCATTCAGGCAGGAAATGTCTAGAGATGCTTCAACTAGTGGGTGAAGGTGGATGAGGAATGGGATTTTACACCATATTAAAGTCCCTCCTGATAAGGCATTCATTACAAAGAGAAGGAAAGGATTGCTTTAGATGGAGGGACCTGAAGTGATCAAAGTTACCACCACCAGTAAAAGGACAATAGACATCATACACCTACCACCCAAAAGGTTTCCATGAAAAGAATACAGCAGTTAGGTTGCCCAGGACCAAACCAGAGAGAGTCGGACCTGCATTACCACCATTTGTCCACCATCCAGAACTATAATGTCAGTGCTGACATGTACACATAAGGAACTGTTGGACATTGAAATTGGGTCTCAAAAGAACTGTTGGCCCAGAAAGAAACTCACTACAGACTGATTCATTTGCCTGTCACCATAGCCATTATTGCTTGTCTCATTTTAGGTTCTTATAAGTGTATTTCTAATAGCACATGATCTCACTCATCTAGGGGAAATAATGAACAACATAGACGGATGAACAAGAACAGACCCAGAAACAAGGAGGCATGGATCAGACTGTCGGGCCTCAGAGGGAGGGTAGTGGAGGGTGGGGGTAAAGGGGAGAGATCAACCAAAGGACTTGTGTGCAAGCATTTGAGCCTAACCAGCGGTTAAGGACAACAGAGGGGTGGGGGGCATGTGTGGGGAGGGGTGTGGGATGGGAATGGGGGGATGAGGACAAATACGTGATACCTTAATCAATAAAGAAATTTTTTTAAAAAAAGAATACAGCAGTTATGATATTCTGGCTAAAAATGCATAATCTGGGCCTAATGGAGATGAAACAATGAACAAACACAAATCAAGGAACATTCCACAAAATAATGGGCTTGAATCTTTAAAATGTTCAAAGTCATAAAAATCAAAGAAAAGGAAAGAACTGCTCCAAATGGAAAGAGCCAAAGGCACATGACAGCATAGCACTACATGTGATCCGGAATTGGGGCCAGGGTTTTAGTGGGTGCTACTGGGCAAGGCTTGAGTGGGTTTCAGGGTGAAAGGTATCCAGGAGTTCTTTGTACTATTTCTACAAATTTCTGGAAGTGTAAAACAGTTTTAAAAGAAAAGATTTTTTAATTCATATAGACAGTAATCCAATACTTTTTGAAGTTTCCCCCTTAAGAAAACCCTCTCTAGAGAATGATACCTAAAATTCTATCAATATGGTTTCTACCCACTCCCACTCTCTTCTTACTAAAACTTAACTCTTGAGACTTTGTTAAAATGGAAGTATCCCTGGAGAGGTAATATTTAAGCCAACACTCATCTTCAATCATGTTTCTCAAAGTGGCATGCAGTGTATTAGATCTATGAAACTTCTGTTCATTTGGTACTAAGGCAAAGGAGATTATTTTTTTTGTTAAAGAATTTTGGAAAACACTGAGTTACACGAAGTTTCTTTACTGCAGGATTCCTCTGAACCTTTAAGAAGTTGATAGGTATTTTAACTTGGCCTTAGGGAAAATTGCAATTGGGGTTATTTGATCATCGCCCCATATGTTCCAAAAAACACCTTTTGGAAAATGCTGGCTGACAGATTCCAATCAGGCAATAAAGCATTGAGAGTTTGGGCTCTGGTATTAGATGGCCTGGGTTAAAACCCTGACTCCCCACTTAGTAATTGAGTGGCCTGGGGCAAGTCCATTAAACTCTCAGTGCTTCAGTCTCCTCACCTATAAAATGGAGAGGAGAAAGTTCCTATGTTGGTGTGGTGGGAATAATTAGTCATAAAGATGACAATTGTAGCACATGCTTGGCACATGTGAGGACTCAGTGCATATTCACATTGTATGCTAGTGTAGTTCCTGTTGTTACTATCCTATCTTGAGAGCCTGTCTGGACTGGAGCAGAGCCTAAGTGGGTGGGGACTTTAGAGAATGCCACCAAGGTCAGGAGTGGAGGAAATGCGCAGCAAGAACTAAAAAGCTGAAGGTACTCCAGACAAACTCCTGACATCCCAATGTTGAGAGTATTGTTGTAAAAGCCCCCTCCTGCACATCCATCTAGGCTCCCCCAATATCCCCAGTGTGCTGTGGGGACAAAGACCCAGACAAGGCCACCCTGCTCCATCCTGCATTCAAACTAGGGCACCCATCTTCCCCAGAGAAGCACAGAGTCCAAGAAAACATTTATCCCTTTGAAATAATTGTAGCTACTTTCCTCTCTGTAAATACATTTAATGGGTCCATTTAGTTAGCCCCACTGCCTGCCCCTGGCCCCTTGGCCATTCTCCCCTGTGCCACAAGAAGGAGGAAGAGGGGTGTAGAGGGTGAGGCTGCCTGCCAAATGGAGTGCCCACCCCCTGCCTCAGAGTCGCCACTGAGGAGCTGACCCCTGCGGGCTGTCGGCTCACCACAGACAGGCTTCTCCAGCGCTTCAGAAAATGAAAAGCTTTATTACACTTTCAAGTCCAGAACAGATGTGTCCAGACATAAATATTCAAAAGATCCCATCTGTTAGGTAAATCGTCTTTCGATGTAGTAACGGAGGGACCATACGTTAGCGAGACCCCATAGCTCTGAGGGCCCAGGAGTGTCGGAAATCCTGCAAGCATATGCTCCTGGAATCAAAATGAAAGAAGCCTGAGCAACAAAGAACACACAAGGCAAGACCGTGGCAGTGTGGGGTGCAATCAGGAACCGAGAGCCATGAGGCTAAAACCCACAAGGGGGCAGGGGTGTCAAGAAAAATTAACCAAATCCACACACACACCCACAGCTAGGTTTTGGTTAGAGATATTGAGGTTCTCCCTGAGACAGTCATTCTCCCCCAATCAGTCCATGCCTTAGGCAAGACACCACTCTTGGCCTGGGTCTCCTCATTTGGAAAATTAGATCACTGAGCATCCTTTTATGTATCAGTCTACACTGAGCTTTGTGGAATGAATAATAACATAAATAACAATAAACAACTTACACTTATATAGCCATACTCCGTGTCAGGCACTATTCTCAAAGTTGGACACTCAGTAACTGAATTCATCTTCCTAGCAACCGTCTGAGATAAATACTATTATTTCCATTATACAGATGAGGAAACTGAGGCATAGAGAGAATGAGTGATTTGCCCAGGGGGTCATGGATGGTATGTGCTGGGCCAGGATTCGAACCCAGGCATATGGTTCCACGGCAGAGTGTGTAACCCCCATGCTGCAATTGAGACAGAACTGCTTCCTGCCAGGAGGGAGTTCTGGTGAGCTCTCATGTAGAAAAGGAAAAGACATTAGAAGACGGAAGGAAACATACACAACTGCTTAGGAATTCTGCTCCCCAGGGTAAAATGTGGTACTTCCTAGTAGGTAATGGGGCTACTGGGAGGGAGGTACTGACCCCACCCCCAGGTCTGAAACCCAAAGCTCTGGGTGGCAGCTCCCAGGCCGGTTTGGCTGCTCCGTGTCCTCTCTCCCTAACAGAAATGGCCAGGCTCATCTACTCCCTTTGTCCTGGCTACATTTTGCCCTCTGTCAATGTTGTTGTTCACCTCCTGCCTACAGCACCGTCCTCCTCCTCCTTGCCTGCCACAGTCTCCCCAACAGGTTCACACCTTGACCTTCCCCAATGCATTCTCATTGAATGCATCTAGTGAGCTTCTTAGCTCCTCCGAAGTCCTCCAGCACCTATCACAGGCACATTCTTTTAACATACTTTTAACGTATGTTTTCAGTCTTGTGCCGTCAGATATCCAAGGGCCTAACATGGGCTCAACTCCCCACACACCCTGTGTTCCAGCGACACTGAGCTTCTTGCCCTCCTAGAACACACTAAGCATTATTATAATCACAATTTATCTTGGGGTCAAAGAAGACTTTTCATTGTGGAATATAGAATTCCAACCAAAACTAGTTTAAGCCAAAATTTCTTTTAAAAGGAATCTGTTGGCTCGAGGAACTGAGATGTTCAGGGGGCTGGAAAGCCTAGGAGTAAACAGGTATAGTTGGATCCAAATGCTTGAGCAAGATCTGTCTCCTCCCTGCCCGCCCCACTCCCAGACACGTGTGCAGAGTGCTCACATCCCACCAATCCAACAACCCTCGCAGAGAGAGGGATCCCCTTTACAGTTCCAGCTGGGCTCAGGCACCATCCTGCGCCAGTCACTGCCACCAGGGTATTCAATGATCTCATTTGCAAAGCTTTGGTCATATGCCCACCCCTGGATTCCACAAGGAGAGGCAAGGGGAGCAGACAATCATGATATGGACTGAAAGGGGGAGAGGCATTTCCTCAAGAGGAATTCTGAGTGATGCTACCAGGAAAAAGGTGAATGAATGATGAGCAATGACATTACCATCAACCACCATCAAAATTGATACCCACTAAATAAATTCATTTGCTGAGTGTTTACTGTGCTATCATGATTGGACTAGCAATACCTTAAACTGAAGATTAAATTATGCATTTTAATCACTTGGGTACATAGTCAATGCTTAGTAAACAGTAGACACAGGTGACTTGGTAAGTTCTATTACACTGTGTATGACTAAAGTGACAGTGTTTCTTTTATCACCAAAAGCTGTTTTTAAATTGCTGCATCTTACAACCATTGTATCATATAATCAAGGAAACGAGGTATTTGCATAGATCTAGGCTAAGTTCTAGAGCTCCTTGAGCAGGAGCTTACTCATTTTATGTCCTAACACTTAGCACGAAGTCTTTTATATGTATGCTAACTAAACCAAGGAGGGATGTGTCTTTAACATTCATTCATTCATTCAACAAATATTTATTGAGCACTTACTATATGACAGGCATTGCATAGAAGGTAAGAATATATTATCAAACAATCCTACTCATACATCTTCATTGTGTCTTAATAGGGATAGACATGAATCTGAGGGGCAAGGACAGAGCCATGCCCCAAAGCTGGCAGCTTATGTGGGTTGTGTCAAGCCAGAGCAAAGATGAGAAACCAGGAGGTTGCAGGGGATGAAGGCAGTTAAATTTGAGTTTGCAAAGGTCTTAAAACACATGCTGGGGAGTTTAGATTAAAGGTGGGAGGCAAATGGGAGCTCCTGCCGATTTCTGAATGGACAAGTGACAAAATCAAAATAGCACTTGGAGAAAATTAGGCTAGCTGTTGGGTATAGAATGTACCAGGAGGGGTGAGGCTGCAGGTGGAAAGGCCCACTAGAAAGAAGGCTACTGCAGAAATCAGCATGGGAGGTCATCAGAGCCTGGACACCAAGGGAGGCTTGGCTGTGTCAATGGCTTGAGAAGGTCAGATCCCAGAGATAGAACTGCCTGCCCATTCTGAGAGGGACAGACCCAGAGAGGAAATAGTCAAAGGTGACTTCAAGGTTGAATGCTTAAAAGTCCAGGTGTCCTTGGGCGATCCAAACAGAGAGTGAAGGTCAAGGCTGGACCGGAAGTGAGAACATGAACCACATCCACTAAGCCTTGTGTGCCAGGTATTGGGCCACCTATCCAGAAACCAGAGAGAAACCTTCTCTCTTCCGGGCCTGGAAAGACAGCCCATCTTCTCTTCCTGACTCAAGAGAGGAATCAAAAAAAACTCACTACTTACATCTTTGTTACAAGATGGTCAACAATTAGGCAGAAGCCCTAGCCAGTTTGGATAGAGCATCGGCTGAAGGGTCCCAGGTTTGATTCCAGTCAAGGACATGTACCTTGGTTGCAGGCTCCTCCCCGGCCCAGGCCCTGGTTGGAGTGCATGCAGGAAGCAACCCATCGATGTATTTCTTTCACATAGATATTTCTCTGTCTTTTCCTCTCTCTTTCACTCTCTCTAAAATCAATGGGAAAATATCCTCAGGTGAGGATTAAAGAAAAAATACACACACAATTAGGCAGAAGACCCAGCTGGGAAAGGGTTAATTGACATAACCTTGAGTCACTGCACAAGCAAGATAATCAGTGAAGATTCATTAAGCAGCAAAATAAATGGCACAGAATCTAGTGTCAGACAGAGCCCAGGCTCAGTCTCCAAATCTTCATGAAAGTTTATTGTCCCCTTGTTGTCACATTCTGGGCAACTCTCACTAAGGCCTTAGCGCTTAGAGTTTTGGTCATGGTCTACTGCACTTACTGGGGACCGGGGTAGGCTGCAGTGGTATTTTTCATTTTGGTGATTCTCAGGACTAAGCCTCCTAGATGTTAAAGAGGACTAATGGGCAAATGAACAGAAAGTACCTACAAAATGCCTGGCACGTAGTGAGTGCTCAAAGTGTTGAGTCCTAAAGATGCATTTGGCTGTTAGGGCCTCAGAAAGATGAGAGAGAAACATAGATCCTGGTACCTGCTCTGAAAGAGACTCATGAAATCAACAAGTCTCACCTTAAATTGTTGCAGCCCTGACTTTTAAAACAGAACAAAGACCATGTCTCTACTTCCCTACCTTTATAAGGATGTCTGGACACTTCCTGTTAAATGCTTAATTCGTTTCAGCTACTAATCAGAATTGTCATCTCCCCGGGTATTTACATTTACGGCTTCCTAGCATTTGAGACCAGACAGATCTGCACACCCCACCCCACCCCACCCCACCCCAACCCACCCAGTCTTCTCTCTTTTGATGGTCCAGGCCAGGCAAACACAATGGCACATCTCTTGCACATACATCCTTTGAGTGCTAGGAGTCTAAACTGAAGTGGCTCATTAAGAGCCACTCGTGCATTGCTGGTAGGAATGTAAAATAATGCAGCCATGATGGACAACAGCATGAAGGTTCCTCAAAAAATTAAACATAGAGTTACTGCATGTCCCAGCAATTTCAATTCTAGGCATAAACTCAAAATAATGGGAAGCAGGGCTTGAACAGATAGTTGTGCTCCCTTGTTCATAGCAGCATTACTCACAATTGACAAAAGGAGGATACCTCCCAAATGTCCATCAATGGAGTGATGGATAAATAAAGTATGCTATAATTACTTGATCCCACCCAGATGGTGGACATTATGGAACCAGAACCACTGAACTCTGGGTTTCCTTGCCACTTAAAACAAACAAAATAAAACTCCACATTTTTCTGAAAAAACAAATAAATAAAGTGTGCTATAGATACACAGTGGAATCTTAGTCTTAAAACAAGAAATTCTTACCCATGCTACAACCTGGACGAATATTGAAGACGTAATGCTAAGTCACCAAAGAATGATCAATATTGTATGATTCATTTATATGAGGTGCCTAGAGTAGTCCAATTCATAGCAATGAATTGGTAGAACGGTGGGGCAGGGGGAGAGGGAAAATAAGGAGTTATTGTATAATGGATGTGGAGTTTCAGTGTGTGGATGTAAAGATGGGTTATGGTAATGGTTGCACAGCAATGCGAATATACTCAATGCTGCTGAGCTGTACACTTAAAAATGATTAAAATGGTAAATTTTATTTTGCGTGTATTTTATCACAATAAAAAATGTTTAAAAAAATAAAAAATTTAAAAGAGTAGATGCCTTAATGCAATTTCAGCAGCAAGCTCAACCTCCACCAAGTTCCTCAGTCACCTTGGTGTACTTTCTTCCCCAGAGCCGCCCAGCCCCTGCTTGAATACTGCCTGAGCCAGGAAGCTCACTCTGCCTCTAGGCAGCCTATTCAACTTTCAAATGGCTCTGCTCTCCTTGGTGACAATTCTCCATGGCGGTTCACCTTGCTTTCCCACACGGTTCAACCTTCCCTTAATCAGATTCCTGGTAGGAAAGTAATTAGTCCAGCCCCCCTCTGCTGTTTTCCCACAAAAAGTAGAGACTCCAACCGTTTTATAGGGGATGTGACTAGACCAGCAGGCACCTGTTTTTCTTTACACTGTCTTAAACTGGGAGGCATGGGGTGCTCATGCCTTAGCCAGCCTGCAAAAGCTGTCGAAAGGCTAGGTGCAGGAATTTGCCTCTGGCTTGGGGATCAGTGGCAATGTGGATTCCAGTTTGGGGAATGGCCTCGCCTCTCCACTTAGGTGGCTTTTGGAGAAGACCCACAGTTAGCAGAACGCTCCTGAAACACAAGCCTGCCCACAGCAACTGAGAATGATAGCAGCAGGAGGCTAGCCAAGAGGAAAATGAAAACATTTGGCCCTGGGAAGGCTCTGCAAGTCTAAAGCTACCTTGATCAGAAGCTACCTTGATCAGATCCTTATGGAGAAAAACAACAAAGGCTGTGCATGTACTGAGGGCAGAGGTACCCACCAGGACACACACACACACACACACACACACACACACACACACACACCCTGATACCAGGGAGGACACAAAGGCATAAACTCAAAAATAATGGAAAGCAGGACTTGAACAGATATCCATACATCCTTGTTAGGAAGCTAGCAGGCCTGGCTCACACCCCTCACCTATCAGGACAGGCCCACCGACCCAGTGCCCTCCCAGACAGATGCCCCGTGTTCAGAACAATAGAGCTGCTTTCATGCAGCTCAAACTTGGAAGGCCATGGCACTTTGCAGAGCTGGCTTTGCCATGGATAAAAACCCAGCACATCCTGGCCATTGACCTTGGCTCCTATTGTGGGCCTCACAAGCAAAGGATTTGCACAGTCAGGAGATTGTAGGCCAGATCTGGACAAGATCCCCTAGAGCCGTGGTCAGCAAACTGAGGCTCGCGAGCCACATGCAGCTCTTTGGCCCCTTGAGTGTGGCTCTTCCACAAAATACCATAGCCTGGGCGAGTCTATTTTGAAGAAGTGGCTTTAGAAGAAGTTTAAATTTAAAAAATTTGGCTCTCAAAAGAAATTTCAATCGTTGTACTGTTGATAGTTGGCTCTGTGGGCTAATGAATTTGCCGACCACTGCCCTAGAGCAACTATTCCCACCCCTGGTTTTGGAGATGAGGCCCAAAGAGGGGGTGCCCCACCCCAGTAAGTGGGGGCAGAGCAGGACTAAACCTGAGGCCTGGCCAGGCAGGTTAGCCCCCCAGGGTGCATAACTCATCTACAAACACCTCAAACGGCTCTATAAAGTCCTTCCACATCTGTTAGCTCTTTAAGGATAAAGGCCGAGAATTAACCTTGCTCCTTATTTCCCAAAGTATCTGACTCAGTGCTGAATGTGTGGTCCGAGCTCAGTAAATTCTTTCCAAATGAGAGAATCCCCACGACAGGCCCAGGAAGGACATGAGGCAAGGATTAGTGTTCTCACTTCCGGAGGAGGAGGGCCGAGCCCCCAGAAGTTCCCCCATAGTCAGCCAGGAGGGGAGGAGTCAGGACAGGCTCCTTAGAGTCCATAAAATACATGTATCCTCCCGGACTCTCATTAGCTCGGCACCATCTCTAGACCCAGGCTAAGGTCCCCTGTAATCTTACAACTTTATGGCTCTACCATATCCAAATCTCACATCCATGTACATCTTCTCCCCATGGAACAATCCCCCATCTCAAGCACAACAGCCTTCCTAACTAATATTATCTGCCCCTTTTCCACTTAATGGGTGAAGCAGGGCAGAGATCCTCATCTCCCACTCATGCTCCTTCCTCTTCCCATTTTCCCAAATATTGCTGGTGCCTCTTTGAACAAGATATGGCAAGTGGTGTGTTTGTAGGAGGCAATAAAGAAGCAATAAGTTGGTTTGTGCATAGTTGTCCCAATGACCACATTCTATTCACTGCTCTGACAAGGAACCACCTTCTTATTCATTCCTAAAGGGTCCCCCCAGGAAAGAGCCAGCCTGGTGGCTATGCATGGCTCCAGCACAAAGACAAACCTATGTGTCTATTTCTTTGGGGAGCTGGGTTTTAACAAGGCAGAATTTTCATTTCGTCTTTATTTACACTTTTGCTCCAAAACGTGTGTATCACCGTTGTACTACTTTCTTTACTCTTGAAAGTTCTGTGGAGGAGAGATATGCTGTTTCCCTTATCCTGTTTCCCTCATGGCCTGTCAGCCCTCCACCCCAATTTGTCTTTAACACCCTCTCCGGTCCCTATAAATGGGTGGAACCTTTTAACTAACAAGAGCAACCATGGACAAGATCAGGGACCACACACATTACATTTAGCCAATGTTATTGCTTGGCTGGTTGGGGGAAAAAGAGAACATTTTCCATTTACTCAGTTTTTAAATTAAGAATAGAGAAGGTGACACTTTATTCTCAGTAAAAAGAGGCCACCTCCGGCAATCATAGCAGCATTCAATTTGTTTCCTGATTTGACTTTCTCTTTATGTATTCCCCCCATGCCAATTTCCTCAGTTATTTACATTATTCTGTGGTGTGTTCTTGGGTGAGATATCTCAAATTATTTTTTACATGAGGCTGTAAAAGAAACTATAAATATATTCATGTCACAAATAATGAGAAAATACTGAAATTTTATAAAATATGTATGAATATGGCCAGTGATAGGAAAAAGAAAGTAGAGGAGGAAAGGGGATAAGTGGCAGGGAAAGGGGGAGAGGAGAAGAGATGGAAAAATAAAGAGTGAGTGGGAGAGCAAAGAGGGAAGGAAAGAAGGCTGGGACCATAGAAACCAAGTCTCAATAGCCTGTGCCTCCCTGATAACACAGAAATGCATGTACACACACACACACACACACACACACACACACACACACACACACACACACACACAGCTTCTCAGCAAGCAGAGCTCTCCCTCTTACCAGTTGGTTCTCTGGACCTAACAATAAGAACTACTACTAGTGGTTTGCCTGCGCCTTTTCCTTCCTCTCTTCTTCCCCCCAGGTACATTGTCTTTGCCTTTCTCTTTCCTAAGCCCCAAGGGCCATTCTTTTGCTTCTGTGTTTCCTGAGCCTACACAGCCCAGCTGGCTCACTTCTATTACCTCTGTAGCTTTCTAAATAAACTTTCTCTTATAATAAAGAAAGCAAAAAAAAAAAAAAGAATTGCTACTAGTTATTGAAGGCCTGCTATGTGGCAGGTGCTTGTGCCTTAACTACTTCCAGTCCTCACAATAGCTCTGTGAAGTAGGAACTGGACACTTGAAGAAACTGGGCTCAGAGAAATAATGTCATTGTTAAGGTCGTGTTGTAGAGGACGTGAGCTTTTTTTCTGTCCCACATCCATAGCCTCTTCTTTGGTAACTGAGCCTCACACTCACTTTAGGAAAACACTCTCCTCGCTAACCAGCTCACATTATCCCCTGGCCACCAAGGCTGAGTCAGGGGCACACAGATGATCCCATCCAGGCCAATGAAATTCAGCTCTGAGAATTTTGTTCCAAAAAATCCAATTTCTTTCCACTAGAGTAGAAAATGAAGTAACACGGACAAAAGGGAGCTAAGGGTGGAGACACTGAGGGAAAGAATAAGAGACAAGTCTTACAAGTCCCTTGAGCTCTTGAACACAGCTGTGGTTGCACTTCCAGTTTTGGAAGCCAGTTAATCCCCACAACCACCACCTTTTAAATTTTTTCAAGCCAATTTAAATTCTGTCACTTGCAACTCAAAGAGTCCTGACTAACATTCCTTGTGTGTGAGCAGCTGATTCAGAAAAGGCCCCTCCATCCCCAAAGTGCAGCTCTCCCTCTCCCAATGCCCTGCCTCCCTAGAGCATGGTAGGTCTGGCAAGTTGGTCACCCTGCCCCATTCCCTCACCTGGAAAATCCACACTTCTGGCTGCTGCCTCCCACCAATCCCACATCTGCCATGCCTTCTTTTCCCCTGGAAAATGAAGGGCCTAGCACAGTTAGATTTTGTAATTAACATATTAGTAGAAAATCCCAGCCATTTGAGAGTACACTAATTGTGTTTGTTCATTGTAGCAGGAAAGACTGAGATGCTAAAAAGATAATTTAGACAACTTGCCTCAAAGAATTAAAACCAATACAAGAGTTAGATCAAGCTCAGGGTCTGAGGCTCCCATCCTTGGCATAGAGATTTCTAAAGAGGGCAAAGCTAATAGGATTCAACCCTGATACTATGGCAAAGTTTAGGGGACACAAATCTAAACCTAGGATCTTAGACATGGTGGGAATTTGTAAGTCATCTGCCTCAAAATCATCCAGAACTAAACTCCTCCCCAATTTCCTAAGCATTGATTACCCAGTCTTTGTTTGAATTATCCTTATCACAGGAGAATCACTACCTATTAAGACTGTCTATTTCCTCACTGAATAGCTCAGAATATTAGCAAATTCTTTCTCAAATGATGAAAATAAAAATGATTAATGTGTGCCCAGTCAGAGTGTCTCAGTAGCTGAGCGTCAACCCATGAACCAGGAGGTCATGGTTCAATTCCAGTCAGGGCTCATGCCTGGGTTGTGGGCTCGATCCCCAGTAGAGGACATGCAAGAAGCAGCCAATCAATCGTTCTCTCTCATCATTAATGTTTCTATCTCTCTCTCCCTCTCCATTCTTCTCTCTAAAATCAATAAATATGTATTTTTTAATTATTAATGTGTGAGGGCCCTGCCTCCTCAGAGTATTTATTACCTTTTTTAAAAAGAATTCTGCCTTTACCAGCTCATGGAGCAATGGGGAGAAAAAGGAAGAAAGAACCAGAAATGCAAAAATGGGATATATATATCAGAAGTTGGCATAGAAATAATAGAAATAAAGGAGAAAGGGAAGAAACTAAGGAATCCACCAAGGCAGGGTGATGGGAGAAATTCTTGGTTTAAAATCAAAATGAAATATGGAGGAGTCTGTGGGGTGGGGAGTGAAAGATATAGAGAATACCAGAGATGGGAAAAAGTTTAACAAGACTTGTTATACATTAAAAATATACTCATTTCCCTTGACACTCTTCCCAGAAATGCCAGTAAAGTTTTAATTTAATTTAATTGCTTTGGTTGCTGGACTGTGTTCCTCAGAGTGCAATTCTGCCTAGGTTAGACCACACGAGGCCTAGTTTGGGGTTGAATTACAATTATATTAATTTCAAATCTACTTCCTTGTAAATCCCATCCAGGTTAGAAGGAAAGAGATTTAGAGATGAAGACATAGAACCAATTATGGACCTACGATACAGGATGGAGACTTGATTATACAAGAGATAAAAATGAAGCTACTAGAAGTAGAGCCTGTTGTAAGAAGGGGGGTAGCTGAAAGAATGACTGATTTCATGGTGAATCACCTGAGCTGATTAAATTCCCTAAGAATACCATCAGCCCCAGCAATTACAGGTTGAGTCAAGTGCAGAGAGAGGCAAGCCATAGAGGTGGGGGCCCATGCAGATCGTTACAGTGGAGGTCTCTCAGGCTCCTGCACTGCAAGCAACAGAAGCCGCCTCTCTAAGCAGAAAGGAGTGCTGGGCAATCAGCTCCCCAAGGAGAGAAATCTGACCAATGGAAAATGGGAGGAGGAGGGGACTGGCCATTAAGCTCCCCATCTTGTATCTCTTCTGTGGATAACTCCAAGGTGTGGTTTTCCCTTCAAGTGTGGTTTTCTTTCCAGTCCTTCCTAGAAAGTCCCACACGTGAAGCAAACACCCCTACTGTGTGACCTGCTGTGCTTCCTTGAGGTTCATTGGGAAGTGATGACCAGCGTAATCACACATTGCATCCCAGTGTTTCACACCTTCCTTTGCTTCCCTTCCACTTCTCCTCACCTTCACTGCCCTAAGCTTGCATCTCACACATAAAATGTCAGCACTTTAACCCTTACCTCAGGCTCTGCTTTCTAGAAAACTAAAAAACTCTAAAGAATGCTGGGCTAAAACAGCCATTTCTTGCCTTCTAGCTTTAATGCTTTTTCTACCACCTTCCAACACCAAATGGTGCCTTTTCTCCCTCAAAAAAATATACACATGTATGCACTTAATTCTTCCCGACTCTGAAACCCAATTCTTTGGCCAAGCTCCTGACTGCCTCCCTTGAAAGCTGATATAATTCCCCTCAGGGTCTCGTCCTCCTTCTACAGTAGCTACATTAATAAATCTTAAGTGGGAGTTACGAAGTCTCTTTCAGGCTTGTTTGATATTATAATTCCTTGTCCCCAAACTCCATGGATGTCTATATTAAGATACTCTTAACTTCAAGCCTTACTCATCATCTCTCCCTCTTTTCTTTACTCCTCACCTCTCCTTCTGCTCATCCCAATCTCTCCTATTCACTTCCTTACACAAGTACTTTCCCCATCGCAGATTCAAAGCTTTCTATGATGCCATTTTCTATTTTTCCCTAAACTTGAGAAGCACCTTTCTCCAGCTTTTCAAACATCTCTTAAAATTCCAGCTTTCTAAAATGCATTCCTCAAATGGTATAGGTGGTGTCTGATTACCTCCACTACTCGATTTCAGCGTTAATAGGGTATGACACTCCAGACAGCACATCCTCTGCTGCTACATACCTGGTAGACCTGGTGCTCCCAGAGCTCCCAGACACACCTGTTAGAGCACTTGTCACTGAGAACTGTAATGTTTTACATATCTGTCTTCCCAAGTAAAGTGTGGGCACCTTGAATGTAAGGAGCATGGCTTATAATTTTTTTTGTATTTTGAATACCTAACACATAATAATACTTCTTTAATGTTTTTTGAGTAAATAAATGGATAAAACATTTACTTATATAATCCAACTACTATTGCAACAAGTTCTAAGAAATTCACCTGGATTTGTTGGTACTCTGGAACAGCTTCATGTCAAACACTGCTTGAAAGATGTGAGATACCAGTGAGGAGAGAAAATTTATTATAACCCAATGGGAAAAGACAGAGGCACTACATCAAAATATAAACAGGAATGGCCAATAAGCATGAAAAGATGCTCAACTTCACTAGTAACCAAGAAGTGTAAATTAATATAAATATTGATAAGGTATAAATTGGCATAGACCAGTGATCGGCAAACCGCGGCTAGTGAGCCACATGCGGCTCTTTGGCCCCTTGAGTGTTCTAACGCCACTTCTTCAAAATAGACTCGCCCAGGCCGAAAACCGACTTCTGTGCATGGGCCACGAAGTTTCAATTGCACTGTACGTGCACACCCGCATGTGGTATTTTGTGGAAGAGCCACACTCAAGGGGCCAAAGAGCCGCATGTGGCTCGCGAGCCACGGTTTGCCGGCCACTGGCATAGACTTTTGAAAGGGTAACTGGGCAGTGTTTATCAATATTTCTTCATTTTGATGAAGCAATTCCAATTCCCAGGACCTGCCCTGCTGGAAGGCCAGAAAGGGTACATGGGTAAGGGCTATGATTACACCAGTTTGTAATAATGAAAAACGTGGAATTTTTAAATGTTTGTTAAATAGAGGGATAGTTCATGAATGATGGATATTGATATCATAAAATATTAAATAAGAGTTTAAAAGGGTAATGTAGAGCGCTATGTTGATAGAAAGCCTCCCAAAATATTTTGGGGAGAGAGAGAGAGAGAGAGAGAGAGAGAGAGAGAGAGAGAGAGAGAGAGAGGAGAGAGAACAAAGTCATAGAATAATATGTAAAGTATGATTTTATTTATGTAAAAAAGAAAGAACCTATGTGTATATATGTAAATGCAGAACAATAAGAATGACTCAAGTGCTGACAGGGATGACCCAAGGGAAAGGGAATGGGAACAGAGCCATAGGGGGATGTTTGAATGGGAACCCTTACCTTACATTCTACATGCTTCCATGTTGTTGGAATTGTTTACACTGAGCATATGTTCACATACTTCTTTTGCAAGTTAAAAAGATGATTGAAAAGGTGTTATGCAGATGTCACCCCTGTGTCAATTCCCTAGAACCATTGCACGTGCGACCTAAAAGGAACCTGAGCATCGTCTAACTCTGGAAGTTTGTAAATTGGTTTCTCTGGGGTTCCACAGATACACCCAAAGGTGGCAGAAGCCACATTTACACCCATTGCACATTAACTTGTGCTTCTAGGAGCTCATGTTCGTGTAGTGCTCACACCAAAGCGTCTCTGTTTAACTAAAAATCCTCTGAGATTGCAAGAGACCCTCTCAAAAATAATTACCATTTACAACTACTTATGTATATGAAACAGGACTTTCTCATTGATGTACATACAAAATAATATGCACAATGAAATTTGATACTTAAGCCTGCATGGCGAATGTTACCCATAAACCTGGTTTCAAATGATTATATTCATCAGAATAGTCACACTGCTCTCAGTAACTGAGTTATTGTTATAATAGGCAGATCTATAAAATATATTCACAATCATAAAATACTATTTCTTTATTTTATGTTGAGGTAGACGTAATTTTATTTTTTAGATTTCCAGAAGAAAACAACAACAAAGATTTGAAAACCATAGTCTCACCTAACCTGCTAATTTTTCAGATGAGGAAACTGAGCAGAAGTAAGGTGACTGCCCAAGATCCCACAGTTCACTGGTTGGAGCAGCCCAGCCGGCCCTGACCCAGTAAGTGCATTATAATGACCTTCCTAAACCCCACGTTTCAAGCGCTTTTCACATGTGTGATCTAACCTAGCCTCACAGCAATGCAGTGGAATAGGGGTGTGCTTATGTTAGTAAGATAAATGAGGCTCTGGCATTTCATTTCAGCTTTCTCTAAATCATACAGCTAACAGAGTGGCTCAGTTTCCCCCAAAGAGTGACCTCTTCCCACAACATCACTGGGTCAGGTGGCTACAGGAAATGGGGAAGGTGGGGTGGTTTGTCTCTAGTGCAGATTATAAACTTCTTGATGGCAGGTACTACCCGTAACATTGCCATTTCCACAAAGCTGCTAATAGAACTCAGGGTCATGTGAGAAAAGATGCTCACTAATTAGCTCCCCAACCCATTAAGATCTACTTATCTCCTGCTTCGTATCTAACCTGCATTGGGGCAAAGACATATAAAAGGCTAATATGCTAAGTGTCTGTCCAACCAGTAGCTATGACACACACTGACCCACCAGGGGCAGATGCTCAACACAGGAGTTGCCAAACTGCAGTGACTTGGCAGCGGTGGCTCTCGAGTGACACACTCTGAAACCAGAGAGAAGGGAACCTGACTCCTCATGGGGCCACACGAGTTCACCTTCAGTTGTGGGTTATGTTGTGGCTGGGGCACTGTCCGCCCCGAATCTGGTTTACTGCACATTTGTGTTCCACACCCTGTAGGACAGCAACTTTGCAGAGTGCACTCTTGCACTCTGGGACCCATTAGGGGATGTCGAAGAGCTGGTTTTGGCATGATCCCCGCAAGCCAGGCTGAGGGACCCCACCTGCCGGCATGGGGTGGCGGGGGCAGGGGGGACCCTGCTCACTCTGCAGATGCCCTTCAAGCCACAGCGCCACCCCAGGTGCAGCCGGCTGGCCAGGGAGGGACTGTGGGAGGTTGGCTCCAGGTTGTGTCTGGCCGTCTAGCCCAGTCCTGTCCCACCAGCCACCTTCTAGTTAATTTCCTTTCATTGTGCACAAATCTGTGCACCGGGTCACTAGTTTAAAATAAAGATACCACCAGCATTATAAAAATGTACCTGAGTGCTGTCCTAGTTGCATAAAATGTAAATTAATTTAGTTTAACTTCAATAGAGAAAGAATTCATTGGAAGAATATCAAATTGGAGAAATTACTAGGAACACTAAAGATTGCCGCTTTGAAAACAGGGAGGAAGCAATGGAGGATAAACAGGCAGAGTAAAATCCAAAATCATAGAAAAAGTCAGGCTACAGATACCACACACCACCCAAGGGTAGCCAACTCACTCTTGAATGTGGCCCACCAAGCTGTTCAGGCCCACAGTATAGAAGCATACTGCTTGTTCTCCTTGTTACAACAAAAGATACCATTTGCTACTATTGCTGCTGCTGCTAAAGGATTTCATTCTAAACTGGACTCTGCTCTGTTATGACTCTTCAGATTCAAGGTCTTAGACACAAGTATCTGATTGGCTCCTTGGAGGTCACATACCCAAGCTCTAACTGCCAGGAATCTGGGAGAAGAAATTATACACACACACACACACACACACACACACACACACACACACACCTGCCCCCAGCTTTCATTGTGTGAAGTGGAACATTTCTCTCTTTGTGTATTAATGATCTTTGCCATGTAACAAATTATCCCAAAACTTAGCAGGTTAAAACAATAAACATGTATTATCTGACATGGTTTCTGAGAATTGGGCACCTACCTGGAAGCAGCTGGGTAGTTCTGGCTCAGAGTCTCTCATGAAGTTTCAGAGAATGTGTCAGCAACAGCTATGGTCTGAAAACTTGACAGAGGTCGAAGGGTGCACTTCCAAGGTGGCTCACTCACATCACCTCCTAGTTCCTGGCAGGAGGCCTCAGTTCTTCACCACTTAGACCTCTCCATCAAGCTGCCTGAGTGTGCTCATCACATGGCAGCTGGCTTCCCCCCAGAACAAAGGATCCAAGGGAGAGCAAAGAAGCCACGATGTAGTTTATGACCTAGCCTCATAATCACATGCAGTCATTTCTGCCATTGCTATTGGTCACACAGACCAACCCTAATTCAATGTGGGAGGGGACAACATAGGGCATAAAGATAGATGACAGGGATCATTATTGACTGTCTTGGAGGCTGGCTAGTACTGTACACTTGGGTTTCCCCAAAACAAGAAAAGATGTTAAGAAATGAGGCAGCCCATTACAGTTCATGTCCACTGCCAGCACCTCCTAGGCACAAAGCCTGCCTTCTAGGTTGTTGGCACTTCGAAGAATAAAATACTAATAACATAAAAATAATGCTATCTCACTTTAATATACTGGTATAAGTAAGTATCCAATTACCTCTTCTCTTGGTGACATCATTCTCTATTTTGAGTGAGGTTATTTAAAAATGGAGGTAGGGTGGCACTAAAGAAAATTTCAGTTTTACTTGGACTTAGCCCTAGAAATAACCATTTGCACTTACTGAGCTGAGATTCAATAGAAAAATAACTGTTTCCATTTTGAATGTGTTCCTAGTGCTCTTTGTTTCCCTGGCAGCAGTAATCCCGGTAATTGGGGTAATCCATGACCTTCTGGGGGTTCCAAATCTTCAAAACCAAGCTCATTAAGAGTTTTGCTTTCATGACAGACTTTTCTATATCTGATTGCAAATTAAAGGAAGCAAATATATTGAAAAGCTGGCCAGGACCAAGTTATAGAAGCATAAACTGTATTCTCCTTCCTTTTCCCTAATCTCTTTTTTCTTTGGCTTGAAAGTATTGAGTCTATCCTACCCCAGATTTGAGCAGTTATCTTGACTTGCATCTGTTCTATTCCTCCCCTCCAGTCTTAATTTTCCATCTCAGTACTTTCTTTTATTCCATTTATTCAAGATGAGGTTGCCTCCATGTATTCCCAGAGAAGAAAATAAATGGGGGTTGGGGACTTCTTATCCGTTTTGTTTTTCTATTCTTGACAACCAACATCATGCTCATAATTCTGAGCCAAGTACCTAAGAGAGAATGGAGTGAGTTTTAGAAATCAGAACATCTGGGGTCCCTCGTGAACTAGAGTCCACAATATTCCGAGCCTACTCTAAGCAAAAATACAAAACATATCTTTAAGTTTCTCAGCAAACTAATGTGCATGTGACAAGAGCTGTAATCAATAAGTAACTTGATAAAGTGGATAAAAATTGACCCAGGAGAGGAGTGTAACATCCTATTAAGCAAATTCAGTCCAGACCACTTTGAATCAGCCATACCAAGCTGCAAAACTCAGAGACCGAGGTCTCTGTGGAAGGAGCTAGATCAATATGTTAAGCCCAAACTCCTTAACTTTGTACTAACAACAAAACAGAAGGAAAAAATGATGCTCTCTAAATTTAAAAACAGAAAAAGGATGGGGAAAGCAAGGGAGGGGCAAGAAATATGTAGGCTATAAGTTACGCACAACTCCCAAGGAACGAATCTATCTTTCCTGAACTAGACAAATGCTTAAATCCACCAGCCTGGCCACAAACAATCCTTCATGAATACTGAAAGAGGAGAAGGAAATATTCAGGTCACAAATTTATCTGATTGAAAGTCAGAAACTAAGTGAAGCCTGCAAAAGTTTGATTTCTTTTCCATTAATATTGGGGGAGGAAAGAAAATACTCTGAGATGCCAGGGTGCAGAGGAGAGGGAAGCAATGTGGGTGCAAATTTTTTTTTCAAATTGCATGAATAGCATCATATAAATATTTTCATTTGTGAGGGAAGTGTGATTCTGTGTAAAAGAGTTCTCATGAATAAGAACCAAGCATCCCAAGCAGGCCTCCATTGGAATTCCAGAAGCATTTCTGCCACCCTAACCTGAGCACCGGGCTCTTCTTACCTATGCACAATAGCCAATCAAGAAAGCAATTCTCAAAATTACACTAGGCTGAGCCAGAGGAGATATCAAAGGGCTGAGTTTTGTGCGCTTTGATTGGATTCTAACTTATCGGAACTACCAAATGTCTATTCATATAAGGTCCAAACAAAGAAACGGAAAGTCAGAAACAATGCCAGGAAGATAGCCTCAGCGAATTATTTTATAGCCATTTCTTCTCTACCCTGACCCTCTGGGAAAGAAATGACTTAATCAAAATGACTTCCAATCATTTCATTTGCTCAATTTATTGTGGATTTATGAGAGCCTATTGTGTGTTAAGCACTGTAGAGTATATATAAGGGGAGAAATGCCTGAGATTAGTCCTCCCTCAGGTTGCTCCAAACTGTCCAGCATCTGGGTGAAGGAGAGGCAGCTGGTAACCCCCTTGTAGAAGGGGAGTGGAGAGTCGGTCGGCATGTAAATGTTACCACTCAAACCTTAGGTGTTTGTAAATGTGGCTGAGTGGAAATGGCAAAGGCTTGCAGTCACAGAAACGAGGGTCCAAGTCCTGGCTGTGCCACTGAATTTGAACAAGAAATTTAATTTATCTGAGCCTCAGTTTCCCCATCTATAAAATGGCGGGGGGAGGGGAAATACCTATATTATGTGGAAGGTTAAACAAGGTAACATATGTAAAAACAGCTAAGAAAATGCCTAAAACTAAGTAGGTGCTGACTAAATGTCAGCAACTTCCCCTCTTTTCACAATGAGACAGAGCAAAGTAAACTCTATCCTCCACGCCACCCCCTCATGTCTGGTAGGAGAGCACCTGGGCACAGCAAGGAATGTCAACTCCCCAGCCCACTCTGGCCCTGCAGCTCACCTGCACGGAGCTGTAGGGCTGGGTAGAAAAAGGACCCCGTTGGAGTGGGGAGAAATTGGATCCAACCCTAGGAAAGATGATTGAGGCATTTCAGAAATTGAAAAGTTAATGTGAATAGACAGTTTTCAAAGCCATTTGAACTAGGTGACCTGCTGATCCTCCAGGGGAAGAGTCTCTGGAAGGAGCTCCTCACTCACCCAGATTCACTGAGTACACACAGAAAAGAACCGGGCTGGACACTGGGGTGGATCCAATGAAAAAGGCAGTCAAGACATGGTCTTAGACCCCAAGGAGCTTATAAGTAAATCAGAGAAAGGAGACAAAAGTGGATTAAAAGTTTAATGTCAATTACACCATCAGCATGGCCACTCCCCATCTAAAGGGATCACCTCCACCCAGCCCCTACTCCACACACTGATGTGGCCCAGATATAAGAACAGACTCTGAACCCATCTGATAGTGGCTCAGAAATGTTAACTGATGGTGGCCTTTAGCAGTAGGAGCTGAAGCTGAAAAGTTGTAATGCAGAGAATGGTGCCGAGATGGACCATGTGCAAGCTCAAGTTGGGAGGATGTAAAATGTATGAGTAAGAAGACAGAAAAAAAAATAGGCAATGTAGGTTGTATCTGTTAACCTACCTGTCAAGGGCCTGGCAGGAAAACGACTGTACACTGTGAGTAATGTGAGAAAGGTTGGATAAAGAGATGATGTTCAAAAGTGAAATCAGGGTTTAAGGAAACTGACAAAGGATGATTCGTACCTGAAGGCTGGCAACAACCAGGACCGTTACACCCCTAGGCCCGATGTCATCAGACCAGGAGAGGGGAGCTGAATGGAGAAGGCTGCCTTGGGCAGAAGATGTAGCCAACACACAGCCACCCAGCAGGAAAAGAGCTTCCCCCTCCTCCTGCCCCTTAGTCTTTGGAACTGCCTCCACTGGCCAAATGAAACCAGAGCCAATGGGCAATCCATTTAGGTGTAGAGGAAAAGTGTCCTCCTTGCCACACACTTTTCCCCCAAAGATATCAAAACTGAATGTGCATGGTGTCGCAGCTAGTTCTGGAATTGTTCACTGATCATGACTTGGAGAGACAAGGCCCTTACTGGACGCTTATTCCAGTCTCCTTCCTCACCAATGAACAAGGGACTTGTTTAAACCAGCTGGATTCATGCCTATCAGGAGTGTTAGTTTGATCTTTAGTTGGCATCACTCTCCCCAGCATAATTTTTTTTTTAATGCAGTACGGTTTCTCAGTTCCACTTTGGGAACCAAGTCAAGAAAAAAAATGAGCCTTCTTATCTTTTAACTAGAGGCACAGGGGGGTGTGGGGGGGGTGTCCCTCAGCCCGGCCCGCACCCTCTCCAATCTGGGACCCCTCGAAGGATGTCCTACTGCCGGTTTACAGGGATCGGGCCTAAACCGGCAGTCAGACATCCCTCTCACAATCCTGGACTGCTGGCTCCTAATCACTCACCTGCCTGCCTGCCTGGTTGCCCCTAACTGCCCCCCCCCCGCCCTCTGCTGGCCTGATTGCCCCTAACTGCTCCCCCTGCCAGCCAGGTCACCCCCAACTGCCTCCTCCCTGCCAGCCTGGTCGCTCCTAACTGCCCCCCCCCCCCGCCGGCCTGGTCACCCCCAACTGCCACCCTGCCAGCCTAGTCACCCCTCACTGCCCCCCCTGCCAGCCTAATCACCCCCAACTGCCCCCCCCCCCCCCCCCCCCGTCGGCCGGGTCGCCCCTCATGGCCTCCTGCCGGCCTGGTCACCCCACGCAGCCTGCTGTTCCGTCATTTGGTCATCCCTCACTAACCCCCCTGCTAGCCTAGTCACCCCACGCAGTCTGCTTGTTCAGTCATTTGGTCCTCCCTCACTAACCCCCCTGACGGCCTGGTCGCTTCACACAGCCTGCTTGTTCAGTCGTTTGGTCGTCCCTCACTAACCCACCCTGCCGGCCTGGTCGTAGGCAGCCATCTTTTGAGGGCGTGAGGGTTAATTTGCATATTACCTCTTTATTATATAGGATAATTGGCCCTGGTTGTCATGCTAGATCATTCTAGAAAGGTCAGGATTCAGTTTTGTTGTTCCCCTGCCAGGGAGAGGGGTATGGAGTGTAAAGGGTATAGTCAGCCTCCTCTAGTTACACAGTATAAGAAAGTTCAGAATGCATAGGTGACCCAAGAGAAGTTTGGCCCTTGCAACCAAAAGCCAAGCTAACCCCAAGTCCCAAGGAAGGAGAGATCACTGTGGGCTGGCCAGGTCCAGCCAAAGACTCAGCTAAATATGTCCTCTTTAATCAGCATCAGCATCCAGGCAGCAAGCCTGGGGTCAGTAACACAGTATAGTTGACTCAGGATTGAGGGCTAGGAGGAGTTAATTTAAGTAGACACATGCACTATTTAATCTGCAATTGGAAATTCTACAGCCAAACCATGTGGAAAGCAGCACTGCAAGCAATATTTTACAGTTTTCATCAAAGAAACTCTGCTGCCTGCCTCTCTGAGGTTCATTTCCCAGGAGAGAAGAAAGGAAAAACAGGCAGGGATGTGTATATGTGCGCACGTGCATGCGTGCGTGTGCGTGTGCGTGTGCGTGTGCGTGTGCGTGTGTGTGTGCGTGCGTGTGTGCGTGTGTTCATTCATTCCTGTACGTATGTTTGGGGGAGGAGTGAGAGCTGCTCCAAAGACAGCCCCAAGAGAAGACGTATCCAAACCATGTTGGAGAGCAAAGAGGAATGAGAGGGACGGGGTGTCAGCAGGGGAGTGAGCTGTGCATCCTGCTCCTCAGGGACCCTGACAAGGATGTAATAAACCTGTTATCGGCAGCAACGTCTCCACTAAAGCCAACTCCACTAAAGATGGCCATGGGGCAGATCTAACATATGGGCAAAACAGGGAGTCATCTAGAGGCCTAAAAAGGGGCCCAGCTGCTCCCCTAAAATTTATCTTCCCTACTGATTTGCCCCAATATTCCCAAATTTCCACGGTGAAATTCACCTCTGTCCACAGGTGATTTCCTCTGCTCCAATGCAAATATCTCGTGGTTCTCAAACTTCAGCATGAATCGCCTGAAGGGCTTACGAGTTCAGGAGGTGCTGGCCCCACCCCCAGAGTAGATCAGGGGTGGAGCCCGAGACTTTATATTTCTATAAGTTCCTAGGTGATGCTGCTGGTCTAGGACCACTTGTTGAAAACCTCTGGCCTGCATTGAGGGATGCTACTGGTTTCACAGAACTGGCATGTGTCACTTGGCAAGGAACAGCAACCAAAGGGATAGGACATCAGAGCTATAAATTCTGACAGTGGAAGGCAGGAAAGGTAGCCTGAGAATGAGCTCAGCAGTAAGCTCAGCCCCACTGGAGAGCACCAGCCTGTGCCTGCAAATCCAAGAGGAGTGGGCAGGGCTGGAAGAATGTGGTGGAGAATCATATGGGAAATGAGGGGCCTTCACTCCTTTCCTTCAGAGGGGCACACTGCTAGCCCCCTCCCAAATGGAAGGGCAGCCTAGGGTTGCTGTCTGAAGTCTCAACTTGGCGAGTCTGAAGTAGCCCGTGGAGAGGCTCGAAGGCCAATGGCTCCTTCCCCTTCACATTCACTGTTCACGTCCAAAGCCCTTCCTCCAGACTCTGCCCTGTTTACCCAAACATCGAAAACTAGGGGTTCTGCATGTGACTTCAACACACATGCTTTCCCTTTGCATGTTTCTCATTCTGATTCCTCTCTCCCTGCTTCATCTTTCTCAATCACAATGCAGTTTCCCAGTAGAATTCTGACAAGCTCCAGGAAAATTCGAAGGATCCACTCAATTTAAAAATTGAAAATCTTCCTAATTGATTCACCCACTTTGAAATTGAGAGCATGCATTCTTCAGAATGAGGGACAAAAGGGCCACCCCTCCCCCCAGCCACACAGTTCTGCAGGACTGTTGCAGGACCACAATTAGGAAGGGTGCTTTGGATTTTTAAAATGGGTTTTTAAATAATACAGGTAGTACTTTGTTTTTTAGAGAGAATGGCTTTCAAAGGTCCAGGTAGCTACTCCTTTGCATATTAAGGAATTTTTTTATCTATTGAAAGGATTCTATGGGTCAGGCTAGGAGCAAGGACAGAAACTTCAAAGATCAGGAATAATCAGCTGCCCAGTGAAAGCTATTAATCACAGCTCTATACCTACACAAAGAAGGTGTCCTCACTCTAGGTGCTGATGCTAAAAGGCATAATGCAAAAGATCGTGGCCACATAGAGTAGTGGAATGGACAAAAATATACCTGCTTCAGTTGACGGCTCTTCAAACCCAATTTTGTTTTGGGGCAGCTCTTTAAGGAGAAAACTAAAGCGATGAGCCCAAATTCCCCCGCCCTCATTCCTATCCCCCACAGAGAGCCCTGCTGTGACTGAATGGTCAGCTTGTCTCTGCTTAAGCATTTGCAGGGATTTCCCTTAGCAGCCTTTTTCTTCAAACACCAAGTTAGCCTTGTTCATAGCAAAGTGAGCTAAACCAATGCACACACACACACACACACCAGCTATCTTTCCCTTATCTTCCCCTGTCCTTGCGAAGCTGCAGTCATCATGAGATGTGTTCAAATAACAAAATCACTATTCTGTGTATTTCTTGGCATTTACAGCAACACTTTGTCAGGTTTCCCCAAACCCATAAATACTCTGTCATGAAGGTCCCCCTTTATAGCCCAGTGTGGAGGAACTCAGCCATCTGCTTTCAGGTTTCCACCAATTTCACTATCTTCCACTTTGTTTTATGGGCAGGGATTAGGCCTGGATTTCCGCAGATGCCCGGGTTTCATTCTAGCGCCTATCAATTTTTCCATCTCTGGCCACATGTGTCTGCTGATAAGTGGAACTCAGACACTCATCCTGCCTAACAAATAGTCCTTGTCAGTGACCTCTAACCTCCTTGGTGTTGCCCATTATGAAGCACATCTTTTACTCTCTCAGGGATAAGCTAACAAAAAACCCTGCTCAGGAATGATGCAGCCAAACGTTGCAATTCAAGAAAGCAAAGGCATCCCCTGACATGAAGAACATCCATCTGTGGATATAAGTTCTGAGTGGACAGAATAGCTTCACACACTTTTGGAGAAATAGAGAGATACCGAAATACACAGTAATTGTACCCTTGAACAAGATAACAAGAGTCCAAATTTACCACCTGTGTGCTGGGCTGGTGTGCTTATGGGTCAAGGGTGAGCCCTACAATAGCTTACAGAGTGGTTCTCCAAGTGTGGTACACAGACCCGCATCAGCTGTGTTAGAAATGCAAATTCTCAGTCCCTCTCCAGAACTATATATCAGAAGCTGCATTTAATAAGATCTCCTAGTGACCAGCCAATGTGGCTCAGTGGTTGAGTGTCAACCTATGAACCAGGAGGTCACAGTTCAATTTCCAGTCAGAGCATATACCTGGGTTGGGGTCTCAATCCCCAGGGGAGGCAACCGATCAATGATTCTCTCCCATTCTTGATATATATATATATATATACTAGAAGCCCGGTGCACGAAATTCGTGCACGGCCGGGGGTTGTCCCTCAGCCCAGCCTGTACCCTCTCCAATCTGGGACTCCTGGAGGGATGTCCGACTGCCCGTTTAGGCCCGATCCTGGTGGGATCGGGCCTAAACGGGCAGTCGGACATCCCTCTCACAATCCAGGACTGCTGGCTCCCAACTGCTTGCCTGCCTGCCTTCCTGATTGCCCCTAACCACTTCTGCCTGCCAGCCTGATCACCCCCTAACCACTCCGCTGCCAGCCTGGTTGATGCTTAACTGCTCCCCTGCCAGCCTGTTTGCCCCCAACTTCCCTCCTCTGCCAGCCTGGTCACCCCTAACTGCCCTCTCCTGCAGGGTTGATCACCTCCAACAGCCCTCCCTTGCAAGCCTGGTCCCTCTCAAGTGCCCTCCCTTGCAGGCCTGGTCCCTCACAACTGCCCTCCCTTGCAGGCCGGGTGCCTCCCAACTGCCCTCTCCTGCTGGCCATCTTGTAGTGGCCATCTTGTGTCCACATGGGGGCAGGATCTTTGACCACATGGGGGCAGCTATATTGTGTGTTGCAGTGATGATCAATCTGTATATTACTCTTTTATTAGATAGGATAGAGGCCTGGTGCACAGGTGGGGGCCAGCTGGTTTGCCCTGAAGGGTGTCACAGATAAGGATGGGGGTTCCCTTGGGGTGTGGGGTGGCCTGAGCGAGGGGCTTGTGGTGGTTTGCAGGCCGACCACGCCCCCTGGCAACCCAAGTGGAGGCCCTGGTATCTGGAATTTATTTTCCTTCTACAATTGAAACTTTGTAGCCTGGGGCGGCAGCCATTTCTGTGGCAGTTAATTCACCTTCTACAATTGAAACTTTGTAGCCTTAAGTGGGTGAGCCCGGCCAGGGTGTGCGGAAAGCTTTGCTTCCCCTGTTGCCGCAGGCAACCCTGGCCTGCTCTCTCAAGCTCCATTCTGCCGCCATTTGTTTCAATTTGTTTACCTTCTATAATTGAAACTTTGTAGCTTGAGTGGAGGCTTAGGCCTGCAATGGCTATGGAAAGCTTTGCTTGCTCTGTTACCTGGGAAACCTTGCTCTCTGTGGCTGTAGCCATCTTGGATTGGGGTTAATTTGCATACTTGCCCTGATTGGCTGGTGGGCGTGGCTTGGCTTGTGGGCGTGGCTTATGTAGCGGAGTGATGGTTAATTTGCATATTACCATTTTATTAGAGAGGATATATATATATATATATGTGTGTGTGTGTGTATATATATATATATACACATATATGTATATATATATATCTTCCTTACTCTATGAAATCAATACAAATATATTTTAAAAAATAAGATCTCCTTGTGACTGGGAGGCATCGCAAAGCTCGAGGAGACCTGGCTTAGCAGTCACATGTCCATTACTGTGTAGCAGAGAGCCTGTATGGCATAATATTCAGAGGTCTGGCTGGTTTGGAAAGCCCTTGATTATAGTTCCGGTTCTATATTAGCTGGCACCCTGGGTCAGTCACTTTTCTTGGGAAAGCTGTGGAAGATCCCTGATTTTCCAACTAGACTGCACATTAGAATCATCTGGAAAATCAGCCAGATCCCACCCGCTGAGATTTGGATATAATTAGTATGGAGTATAGCTTGGGCATCAGGATTTTTTAAAGCTCTCCAGGGGATTATAATGTGCAACTAGGGTTGAAAACCAGTGCACTTGATGGCCTTTAAGATCTTACTAGACTTAAAAGCCAGTTATTTGGACAATTCTATGGCTCTAGGTAAGTATTAGAGGTTAAAAATTTAAATTCAAGTATGTTTAAACCTAAACCTTGGACACTCCAAGGACTTGATTTATTTTATTATATTTCTGATTTAGGCAGGTTTAAGAATAATAGTAATTGAAAGCTCTGATTAATTAGGTTCTAGTTAATTGAAGCCTTACTCTAATATATTTCTTTTAGGGGATTTCATATTTCATACGGGAGTTTTACAGCATGGACTCTTTCTTAACAGAATCTCCCGCTTAAATTTTATTTAAGCAAGTTGATGACTTGCCTAGCTATTTTTTTTCCTTTGAAGTTAAGTTATAAATATATAGGGAGTTCTGTCCTCTAATACAATCTTGTGATCTTTTTCAAATCCATATGTTCATTGAAGTTAGAGGAGGATATTTTAAAATAAGGATGAGCTGTTTTCAATCTCCATTTTGAACGATTGCATTGCATTTCATCCCTTCCTATGTAGATTTCTTGCTGTTTTATTTGGGAGGGAAAAACACTATGGTTTTGGTTTCCATTGGCTGACCTATTTAGCTTTCCCACTTTGGATAACTTTGGCTAGGTGAATCAATTTATATAGTCTCCTCTGAGTTGTCACTCTTAGTGACAAGCAGAAAATTGAAATTTGCAAGCCATTAGCTGTTAAGATGCTACATGAGATTTTAAGATTTGTTTAAAAAAGAAAAATTTGTCTGGTGATATCAAGAGTTTTTTATTTGAAAAAGAGAGAGCTCTCTACATATATACACGTGGTATGTTTTAAAGAGGGTTTTAATAAAATTAATAG
Organism: Cnephaeus nilssonii; assembly: GCF_951640355.1. Taxonomy (NCBI): domain Eukaryota; kingdom Metazoa; phylum Chordata; class Mammalia; order Chiroptera; family Vespertilionidae; genus Cnephaeus; species Cnephaeus nilssonii. The sequence continues at coordinate 22,660,968 of NC_137081.1, read as the reverse complement.
AAATGAAAGCATCTCAACCTTATGGGGAACTAAATCTCAGTCTGTGGAGCCATCAGGAACCAGCAGCCCCTTCCAGTTTCTCTCTCAGGCCCCATGGTGTTTGGGAGCTGCTCTCTCTGAACACCTGCTTCCTTCTTCTCTGTCCAGGGACCAACTTTCTCCGATTCCCCATACTCATGGCAAATGGTGCCTCGCCACTTTTGACTTTATAATACTCAACTCCAAGCAAATACCCCAAATCAAAATGACTCTCTCAGTCACAGCCTGAATGCCCAGGAGAGAGGATATGATGCCATCGTCTGTTGGAGACCAAGAAAGTAAAGGTCAGAGGAAGGGGAGCATCAGGAACTGAGCAGATCCTCCAAAGGAAGTTTACCACAGTTACCCCAATACTTGAAAAATACAGTTTCAACAACAGGTTCTCTAAGATCCACCATTATTCCCCCAAGTTGAGTTTTTGTCATAGCTATCAGAAACATCACCCCCATCTGAACTCGCCTACCCCTGCATGCTTCACTAAATGGTGGTAGAGACAATAGACAATCCTGTATTCTATATTGGCTCAAGCACGACTCACATGACAAAGACTGATAGTTATCCCCAATACCTACTTCATCTTCTCAATTAGACCCTGTAGTTAGGCAGATGGCCATTCAGAATAAGATTACATTTCTTAGCCTCTCTTGCATCTAGCTATGGCCATTTGACCAAGTTCTGGCCGGCAGGGTTTGAGTAGAAGTGATAAGTGCTCATAGAGGAAAGGGATTCCCCCTTTTTCCTTCCTCCTTCCTCCATACTGCTGCTTAGAACATGAACATGGTGGCCAGACATCTTGGACTGTGAAGATGTGGGGAATACTCTATAATTGGCAGAGCAACAACACGGAAGGTACCTGGGTGCCTCATCATGTCGGACACCAGAGCCAGCATATCACTTTGACCTTTTACATGATAAATACATACACCACAGTAACTAAGTCCTAGCTAATACTGCTTGTACAATCATAAAGTTCCATAATTTAGAAATTATCCATTCCAACCCTTCATAATACAAATGAGGACTTAGAGACCTAGAAGAGAGAGGTGACAGCCTTATCACACATTTAGGATTTGACCTAGGATTTCCAACCTGTCCTCACCCAATTCCCAGTCCCAGAACTTTCTCTATCATACTGCAATAATCTTCTCTCCTAAGTAGGTAATGAATATTCAGCAATGTATTATCAAATTTTGTTCTTAAATCTTTTTTCTACATATGAGATGATGTGTAAGTGAAATAGTTCCTTATAAAAGGAACAAAGAGTTCTGGTTCTAGTCTGCCTGCTTTTACTTTTTTACAGCTCACACTTTAGATCCTTACCGTAGCCTCACTCCCTCAAAGCCAGATTTAGCATAAGGGAGGTGCTGTGGGACATGCAGGAAGACGTTGAATTTCCATGGGCCTCCTCTTCCTCCTTTGAAAAATGAAATTGGATAAATCCATTCGACTCTGAAAATCTAAAGTTCTATTAAGGTTGCAAGCTCTCCAAGCTCTCCAGTCTGATACTGACAAAAATGATGATTTCTTTTGAAACCACTTTCCACTTTCAAAGGACAAAATAAGCTTTTTAACATAAAAGCTTCAATTCATCCCATGCTCCCCATGCCCAGGACTCATGCAGGCCATCCTGGGTGAAGAGGAGTAAGATACTGTGGGCAGAGCAACATGAGCCAATCACTCACAATCAGTTCTGTTGTGCTAACCCGTTCTTTGCCTCTTTCCTTTAGTTTGTTATTTTAAAGAATATGATGGAGACAGTTGTGATTCACTGTGCCCCAGAGAGCATCTTGGGAAGGAGAACCTTCAAGAGCAAAGATGGAAAGGAAAAAGCAATGACGACGCTACTTTGGAACTTTCCTTCTTTTGCCCTTCTTGGTGTTTACAGTAACAGAACCTGAGTTTGGAACTCCCATTTTCATCCACTGTGAAAGGCACACATAGAACACAAAACACACAATCTGATTGTACCCCACCACAAGCCTATTGCTTGCTTTTGGAAAGAATGAAATCAGACAAAATGGGCATAGGGTTCCCAAAAGTTGTTTGCCTCTCCTTATGGATAGAAGAGCAAAGAGCAGAGGGAATATCAAACCAGAATTCAACAGTATATATATAATCATCTACTTCCTGCCATCAAAAATACTTTAAAATTAAGACTAAATATTTGACACTTTTTTCTTTCTGGCTGCTCACTCTTTAGCTCTTCAGTGTGCTATCACATCATTCCCTACAAAGCAAGATGTAGCCTCCACAACCGCTTTAGAGGGGATTGGATGCGAAAGTAGTAACAGGCTAGGACAGAGAGTGATCACACATTCACCGGGAGAATTTATGAAGCCTTAAAGAGGGTGCCTAACCCCTAAATCAGAAATGGGGAGACAAGACGAACAGCTCAGTGAGACTTGAAGGAGTGTTCCATATCTGGTTCTGGTGCAGACGCAGCACCTGCATTAAACCCTGTTTTGTCACTTCCATCGTAGCAGCCCAGGAACTCGGTGATCACCTGTTCACTTCTGGGCTCAGAATGCTTCATCTTTCCCAGCTCACCTCCCAGGCCCTATGGAAACATTCACCCTCAACACAGAGGAAGAAACTATGTGCCAAGATGCTGCACAAAGCCAATCCAAGCCTCTCCCTGGGGTTACAAGATGCCAGACTCTGCCCAAGGGAAACCAGAGGGGCCTTTCCAGGACACACATCTCCAAGTTAAGGATGAGGGTTGCTGGGGCAGACTGATGTCACCTATGTGTCTCTTGAGAATTACCCTCTTCTCTTTCTAAATGAGAGGCTAACTGGTTGTGCTCCAGGGCTGATGTAAGGAAGGAATCAAGAGCTACAGCCTGGCCACTTAACATACATTATCTCATGTGATCCTCACAACCACTTAAGAATTACACATGATTGATGTCCCCATTTTACAGAGTTAGAGAGATTACGTGACTTGCCCAAGATCATATGACCAGGCAGGGGTGAAGCCAGATTCCAGCTCAGACCTGAGCCCTTCACCAAATTAGAAGACCTGCCAAAGCACAGAAGGTCATCCAGGGAGCAGCTGTTTGAGCCCAGATTCAAGTGTGTATCACAGAAGTCTGCACCCTGAAGGAAGACCTCTCAGGATGTCTCCTAAGATGCTCTGGACAACTGGGACAGTTTGTTACCTTCCAACTGGAAGTTGCTTTTCTTCCAACACTTTTGCTACACCATTCACATTTTGGGGAAATTCATAATCAGGCTAATGAAATTTTTTCTAGGTTTCTATTTTTGAATACTCTCCATGAACATGAGTTCCAGGACTAAGAACTAATGGTTGTTTCTATCTTTGGATTTCTCTACTCATTTCTGAAAAGCTTTAAAAAAAACAAAGTTGAATTTATGGCATTGTCTTTTCCTCTTGTCATATAGATTCTCTCTACAATGATCCATCATGTCCACACCTCATAGAAACTCAGCCTTTCCCTTTAAAAAAAAAAAAAGGCAATAAATGCAAGACCTCCTTTGCAAAGGGCAGCTCAAGTTTCAAAAATATGCCAGGAAGAGTTATATGTTCGCACGCTGGATCAATTAGACTTTGGTTTAATGAGTCAGTCCAAGCCTGCATTTGTACCAGCAGGCAGGGTTCTCTGGTAACCAGTACTGTTCCCACCCTCACAGCTTCTGCCCCAACCCCTGGCCCTTGTTCCGCCTCTTGGTACCAATTGCAAATAACTGAAGTATGATCTTTCCCACATAGAAATTGTCTTTAAAAAAATATTGTCCTTTATCCACTTGAGATAGCTACTTCACATTTCAAAGCTAATAGGTTCAAGAATACTAAGGAGGCAACAACAATCACTAGGCAATGTTAATTAAACCTGAATCAAATAACTAATTAAGGAAAGACCCGGGAAAACAAAACTTTCTTCAGTCAAATTAAAATCTCTCTGTGAGGTACAAGTTGAATGGCGTTTAGCCTTTCAACTGCGACTCATAATACAATTCCAGGAAAGTCCTTACTGAGGACAAGCAGCTCCCAGGATGCAGTTCACTGCAGCCAAATTCTAACATCCCCAACAGGGGCAACATTTTAAACTATGTGGATAACATTAAAATAGTCTCCACTTTCATAAATTCAACCTCACTGGTATTTGTGGACACTGGATTTTGAAAATCACATCATAAATTAAAATTTTACAGGCTGCCACCTCTTCTTTTCACTTGGCCATAGACCACAAAAAAAAAAATTATGATGTTATATCTCTCCAAAATGTGTAGAGTCTCCAGGGACCAAGGGAACCTCAGCAAATGAAGGAAGAAGGTGTGTGGTCCCTGGGGGCCTGGGTAGCCTTTTCCAGAAGCCAGGAGATGCCTCTAGATTTTGTAACTCCTACAGCTTAAAATGAAACATAGAAGCTGACAGATAACAACAAATACTCAGACTCAAGGAGAACGAGGATGTAATAACCATTACCATGTGCTCCTGGTGCTCAGCGCGATCTTGGAGACATCAATCCTTCTCCAGCTGTCCTGGAGATCGCAGTGTCTAGGTGGCTCAGGGGAGGGGAGTGTCCATTGTGACTGGGTGCTCAGGAAAGAAGCTGTAAACTAGATTGCACTCATTCATTCTTTTAATGCTCATTTATCAAGATCTATTCTGTGCCAGGCAATACTGCAAATAGTGTAAGGACTTCTGAACAGCACGAAGATCCCAGCAGGCACTTGGCACCAGCCCTTGGAAAATGTGTGGCAAGAACAGAGCAGGTGGGAGCAGCTGAATTTCCCTTTGTCCCTTTAGGACTGCTGCTTCCACTTCTCCTTCCCTCTCTTCAGTGACTCAAATTCACCCTCTCTCTCTGCCCCCATCAAATCTGCTTTAAAGAGAGTACCTGATATCAATCATTTACACCTCCGTATAAACTATCTGACTATTGTTCATAAAATCAGCTTCCATTCTGTTAGGGTTTACTCGGCATCAGGCCCACCCACATAGGAAACTCTCCTTACATTGGCTCATGTCACCCTTACCAAGCTCTGTATTAGACGCAGCTTAGAGTAGCAGGGGCTGCAGAAGGTCTTGTGTTTCAGAACACCCTTGGCGGAGAAGCCAGAGTGAGCTTGACTGAAGCCCTGCTCAGCAGCACCACAGTGCTCACAGAGTGCCCAAGAGGCCCTGCCTCAGTTGCCCTATTGCTGGCCTCCTACTTCATCTCCCTGCATTGCTCTGCAAATTCCTGAAACATACCAGCACATGTCTGCCTTGGGGCCTTTGCACTGGCTGTTCCCACTGTATATGTTCTTCCAGATACCAGCGGGGTCACCATCTCAGTGCGTCTTCCCCCGACTTCATTAAAAATTGCAACCCTAGCCATGGCCAGTTTTGCTCAGTGGATAAAACATCAGCCTTTGGACTGAAGGGTTGCAGGTTCGATTCCAGTCAAAGGCACATACCTCAGTTGCAGGCTTGGTCCCTGGCCCCAGTCTGGGCATGTGCAGGAAGCAACCAATCGTTGGTGTGTCGCTCTCACTTCAATGTTTCTCTTTGTCTGTCTCCCCCCCTCCCCTCCATTCTCTCTAAAAAAATAAATAAATAAATAAATCGATGAAAGAAATATCCTCGGGTGAGGATTAACAAAACAAAACAAAAAATAAGATAAAAATTGCAACCTCTCGCTGCCCCACACACACACACTCCCTATTGCCCTTCCCTACTTATTTTTCTCCATAGCAATTACCACTATCTAAAACATATTATTTACTTATTTATTTGTTTATCTTCTCTGCTTCACCCTCAATTATAAGCTCTCAAGGCCAGAGATGTTTGTCCATTTTACTCACTGCCATAATTTCACTGCTTTGAAATTAGGCACCCAATAAACATTTATTGAATGAATAACCACATGAAGATCTTATTTAAAACATAATTCCCTTCATTATTCTGTGGCCTCTTAGGGTATTTCTGATGGAATATAATACAGACAGGCTTTAGTGAGGACGTAGAACTGGATTGGACTACCAATTCCTTCTCTTCCACCAGACCTTGTTGCTGCCCTAGTTTTCCTTATGTGGATAGAAAAGATGGATATGAAGGAGAGAGGGGGGCTGTGGAGTGCTGGGAAATTATTGTGGCCCCTTTTCAGAAGCCACCAACAGCATCATGTGATTTAAGGGACAAAGGCGATCCCCATCCCCAAAACAGAATCTGTCCTTGTTCTTTTTAGCTCTTTGTAATGGGATGGTATTGGTTTCCAGAAACATTGGGGACTCAAACAATGTTGTCTACTTGCCTTTCTGTATTGTAAGGCTACAGCATTTCAGTGTATTACTCCTAGAAGAGAGGGATTTCTTGCCTGGCATTCACATGTGAGTTCTAAAGAAGCGTTCTGGTTGGCCCAGTTTGGCCATCCCCATGATATGCATTGTGATTGGTCAGCCCTGAATTTTGTGTCCACTGCTACAGCCCAGAGCTGAGGCAGTGTCCCTAGGACCACTTGGCAGAGGGAAGCAACAGTTCTCCTTTAGAGGGTGGGCTATGAAAAACAGAGAGAGGATGGTGGGAAGTTAAAACTGTAGGAAACTAGTATATTCACTCCAACATATGCCTCTTTAACATGAAATTTATTTTGAGCCACAGGCACTTAAAATAAAACCAGAAGGTGCAAGAAGGGCTGTCTGACCCTCTTTTATTCCTGGAAGCAGGAGATAAACACTCCTATGGAATATGTCCTCTCCACACAGAAGGAAAAGTTCCATTCTTATCACCAATGATGGGAAGGCAGACAAGAGGATTCTGTACAAACAGATCTTGTCAAAATAATTCTTCTCTTCCATTAGCCTTCCCACATAGTTTAGATACTTTTCCACAATTGCCTCTCTTTGTTCCACCTAGTATAAAAGCATTTAGGTTTTGCCACTTCTTTGGGTCTTCATTTCCTTGTGAAGACTCCTATGTCACATAAAACTTACATTAAATAAATTTATATGCTTTTCTCCTGTTAATCTGTCTATGCCAACTTAATTCTGAGGTCCAGCCAAAAACCCTAAGATGGTAAAATTGTGCCTCACCTACAAAAACAACAGGCAACTGATACAGAGGTGCTATGTCTGGTCTCATGGCAGTGATGCAGGGTCCTCCACATTAAAGATAACGGTCCCTAGAGTCCTGAAGGCAACCTAAGGCCTTTACCCTTCTCTCTCCTTCCTAAGGATACTGCTTGAAGTCCCAACGGGCAAGTGATCTGAGAACTCAATGATACCATCATGACATTTGTGTGACTTTGTTCTTTCATATTTAATTATCTCTCTTAATTCCCCAAACTAGGTTTGCAATGTGGACACAAGTTCAGAGAACTCAAAAATATTAACTTCGAAGTCAGAGGGCTAGCAAACAGCAAAGCAGAACTGACACTCAGGTCTTCTGGCTCCAGGTTTGTGCATTAAATTACACTTTGTTCTCCTCACAGAAACCTCATAACATTGCCTTCCATTTGGAATATGGAAGAAGTAAGAGAGCTGAAAACATTGTGTTATTTTAACATATATTCAATGTTATAGGCATTTGCTAAAGATAAAGATTCCTGCTATCTTAGAATTTGACAACTAAAGGTTTGGATCCTCAAACGAAGAAAATATAATATTTTCACATTTAAGACAGGAAAAGCTTTCAAACATTCCTTGGGACAGATGTGGAATTTAGAGCTTGGCCTCCAACACCATTCTTGCTTTTGTTCATTCTATTACACACTGGCACACCATTCCTGAAGATCTCTTACACATCTATTTACCAGTAGCCATGAATTCAAATCAGAGGGCAATCTTGGGATCCAGCTGTTGCTTCTCCAGCTCACAAAAATCTCCACCACCAACACTCCCCAGAGTGCTAAATTACTACCTCCGTCCTCTTCCTTTAACCTCAAACTAGGTCACCCTCTAATCAAGAAAAATTAATGACTAGCAACATATTTTTCTTTTCCTCTTAATTAGAGTAATTCCACCCTAGCAGTAACTCTCAGACTGAAACTATGCTAATGACAAAGTTTTAATTCAAAGAAAAGGGACAAGTGATCAAAAGTAAGTAGCCCACAGTATTCCTGGTTAACTGCTAGTCAAGAGATCAGACCAGTGGCAATTTACCATGAAGCTAATGAGGCGTCAGCTTCAAGGGTCCTCACTTTGCCTGGCTCTTTCCAAGGCCCCAAGCATATGGTCATAGCTTTTGTAAATTTTTCAGAAGACATTTTAACCACATTGGTTAAGATTAATCTCTCTTTCCATTCTCACTTTTTCTTTGCTATACATCCCCTCGGGTGGGGTAACACTGGAGTGGCTGCTGGCGTTTTTGGAATATGGACAAGGAGCAGTGTGGGATTCATTTAGTTTGTGTTTAGAGGGTTGTATGTATGTAGTTTGCAGTCATTTCCATGTATAGTAAGTTAGTGCTGGCTGTCCTGGTATAGAAAGGGCTTTCATGAATACTCCTACCACTTAGGGCCCACTTACCCATGGCGCAGAGGGGAAGGGTCAGAGGTCACCCTGTAGTAGGTTGCCCATATTGGACAAAGTACTTTAACCTCTTGGAGTATCAATGCCCATCTTTAAAATGAGGATAATGACATTGCTTATCTTGAAGATTAACATGATTTATTAAAATAGATTATTATTACTAACACTAATATTACTCTGTATCAGGTATGGTGTTACTAGCTTAACATATGTTATCTCAATTAACTCCAACTTTAGAGAAATAAGGTAATTTATCAAAGGTCATGCAGCTGCTAAACTGAGGATCCAAGAGATGAATATAAGCAGTCTTGTAACTATGCTACATACACAGGCTTAACCTAGAAGCTTAATATTATCATGAATGGCTAGCATTTATATGAAACTGGGCAAACCCAAAGCCAGGCACTATTGGAGACTGAATGCAACCAAGACCAGAGAGAGGTCTAGGCTGTAGTCCAAGGAGCAGGATAGGTATCATAAGCTGCAGGGAAACACTAGTAAAAACTACCATGTGCCAAGCATTGTGCTGAGCTTATTACATACATTTAACAGGATTCTTTGACATTTATTAAGTCAACAGGAGAAGTTTTAAAATAAAATAATATGCAATGGTGGTCATATTTTGATACACTCATTTATTCATGTCAGGTATGTAAATTGCTACACTCCTGGAAAGCAATTTGACAATATATATCAGAAGCCATGAAGATATTCATAGCCTTTGACATATGAATTCCACAGCTAGAAATGCACCCTAAAGAAATCTTTGAAAAAGACCAAATGATCTATTTACACAGAGATACTGACTACGATGCTATTTGTAATACTGAAACTCTGGAAGCTTCTGAAATGACCAAAGAGGGGAATTGATAGCTAAATGGTGGCACTTCACCTCATTGGAATAACATGGGCTCATTACAATAATTTACAGAGCCTGTGTGAGAATAAGCACATCACATGTGAAAAGGACTTGATGGCAATTACATTATTTTTGCAACTATGGATCTGTCTGGATAATGGCAAGAAACAAAACCAAATAATTGTGTTGGAGTACTGTGGGGAATCTCATTCTGCTTATACCCTAGAGTGTTCTTATCATGGTGACCAGTGAAAGTTGGGGAAAACAGAACAGGCAAAGGCCAGCACAAATGAGAACAGTGGTCAGAGGGATAAAGAAGAAAGGACTACAGAAATTTACAGCTCAGCCTTGATCTACCAACCAGACCAGGACTCTGGCCTCTCCATTCTTCCGATCAGCAGCACTCTAGACAGAGCAGCAGCCCAAATTGCTCTGAGTCTCAGTTTCCCTAATTGTGCTACTGTACTTAAATGCACTGTTGCCTGTTTTGGACAACCTCATGGGATTAGTGGAAGGGTTCGTCAGATAATGCTATTTCACTTCATTTAAGAACATTTCTCTGGCACCAATCCAAAGCCATTCTGCAGAGTCAGTGATATAGCTCTCAGTCCTTCCATTCCAGATTTTGGGGTAGAACACAATGGATAGTGCCTAAGTCTCCAACTCAAAGTGTTCAGATGCAATGTTCTGGTTGCCTCCCATACTGTTGTGATCACAAGCCCAAGTTAAATCACTTATTGAAGAAGATGTCTTCCCAGCTCTTGCTCTCTCCAATGCACCTTTCCTGGCATGCTAGCCACCCACCTTCTTTAGGACCAAGAGAAGAACAAATTCCTCAATTCTCCCTTTTGAGCTGCCATTGAAAGGAGAAAGACTCATTCTCCTGCCCAATTACTCCTGACTTGTACCACGGTGGGTGCAGGAACGACCTGGACCAGTTCTGAAGCCACCCAGGAACACCATCAATGTGAGCTGGCTCCCTTCCAAAAAGCCTCTTCTCTTTTCAATCTTGCCCCCTCCCAAGTCCCCAAAGCTAGTGACGGAGAGAAGCCTTTCAGCAGAATGGCCTTCTCTAGTTGCTGACTAGCAGCCTCCAGTCATCTCAAACATCACCCTAAAGTAGTGCTCTCAACGTTGGCACTCTCAACATTTGGGGTCAGATAATTCTTACTTGTAAGAGGTTGTCCTGAGCACTGTGGGGTGTTTAGCAGCATCCCTGGCCTTGCCCATTAGATGCCAATTGCACCCCTCGACCTACTTTTGACAATCAAAAATGTCTCCACACATTGCCAAATGTTCCCTATTGACAAAGAGCCTCCCCCTTCCTCTACCCCAATGCAGACCAATTTTCTCTTTCATCTATATATTATAGTGTGTGTGTGTGTGTGATACAAATATACATATATATTCCTATAGTATACATATTATATATATATATATATATATATATATATATATATATATATATATATATATGTTTTGTCCTTGTCATTTCCTTCTATGATTAATTCTCTAACTGCCTCTGAGGGCAGACCTTTATTGCCCCAAGGTAGAAGCTGTATTCTGAATAGTGTTACATACCCAGCACCTAGCACAGGGTGTGGCACAAAGCATGTACTCGATAAATCCTGTGGAGTTTCAGTGATGGCTTAGTGGATCCCAGAACCTTTCAGAAACAACCTAGAGGTGTAACATTTTGTTCTCTTTCAAGCTGGGGTGGGAAGGAGAAGTGGATGGTGTGTGCATTTATTGAGGAGAGAAAAAAACTAGATTTTATTCTTTTTGCTGACAGAGATGTTCAAGAAAGTTTGGAGTTGTGTTGAGGATTACTTTCAGTAAGTTTTAGGTTAAATCTTGCTAAAATGTACCCATGGGGCCTAAACTGCCTAATTCCAAGAGAAAAAGAAAAGAAAGAATATTCCCAAAGCCTCAAGGCATTGATTTACAATTGGTGAAACTCTCCCTGAATCTCATCTGAGGTTACTTATAATAAGATGTCCTGTGAGTCCCCAGTGGATAGACTAGCAGTGAAAATGTGCTCATAGCAGGCCATGAGGGATTGGGGTGAGCCCTGGGGTAGTGGCCACTGTCATCAGGGACATGAGACAGTGGAGTTCATAGCCAGATTCCAAAAAGATGGATTTTGAATTGTCTCAAACACTCTTGAGAAGAAAAGAAAAAAAAGAGAAAAGTGGATTTACTTTTTGTTGGACAAGCAATACCCTTCCCTCCAGCAAATTCTATGTAAAGAACCTTGATGAAGAACACCTCTGAAAGAAATTGACCTTCCAAAGGATAAATGGAGCCTTTAAGGAATTTCCTTAAGATTTTTAAATGAGCTTGGAGAGTTTGTACAAAGTATCTCTTCCCCACCCTCGCTGGGTTAATGAGCCTGCACAGACCACACTTTTAAGAGGAGTAGGTGGTTTCCGTGGGACCAGAGCCAGCAGTGGGGATAAACAGCGCTGCTTTCCCCAGAGTCCTCCATGCACTGGAAGGCCTACACCCTATCCTACCAAGTTCTAGGGCAATTGAATAGCCCAGGCCCAGCCCCAGCCCCAGCCCACTCTGACCTGGCAAAATAGTGTCCTGCACAGACCTACTGGTCCCAAAGCTTCTTGGCTTCCTTCTCGGGTACAGTTTGAAAGCCTTGAAATGGGGAGTGGGAATAAGCAGGGGCTGAGGCCTGGACTACATCCAAGAACTCCCAGGAGACAACCCCCACCCCCTAAGTTAAACCTGCCTGTAGGGGTAAAAGCAGATATTGTCAGCAAGGGCCTTCAGTTCCCAATAAATACCTTCCCACTGAGTCTGGAAATCCCCCATGAGAGCTAAGGCTCACACACTCATCACACCAGGAAGATGTAATAAATCGCCCTCAAAACATTCACTATAAAGTACAAACCACTCCTCACTGAGATCAGTGGCCTCTTCCTCCCACCCCTTGACCTTTCTTTCTCAATGATGGTTCCTTCTTATCCTTCAGACTAGAGGTTAAATGCCACACCTCAGAGAGATTTTCCCTGTCCATTCTGTCTTAAGTCCATCTGGGGAATAGTGATTGTGGCTCCCTCTGAATGTCCTCATGACCCCCCTCTATGCTGGAATCACAACTTTGGTGTAAATATTTATCACCCTGCTCAATACTGTCAAATCCATTCATTCTTTCATTAATTCTTTTATTCACCAACTAGAGGCCCAGTGCATGATTGAATCATGCACGTGTAGGGTCCCCTACACGCTTTCACTTTCCATCGCGGTGGAGCTGGGTGCCTGTCCCTGGTGCACCAGGCCTTTCAGAAGCTTCTGAAAGGTCTGGTGCCGGAGCAGACAGGCACCCAGTTCCCCCGCTTTTGATGGTCCGCTGCGGGACGTGAGCTCGCTGCCCCAGAGGCCCCTTCTGTGCCGCAGCACAGCCATGGCGCAGGCGCTGAGCTCGCGCCGCCACTGGCGACGAGAGCTCAGCATCCTGCCAGCCCAATCAGCTACCCCGGCCACCCCGAGTCCCGCCCCCTGCGCCTCCCTCTGGCCCAATCGTGGGCATAGCAGAGTGATGGTAATTTACATATTACCATTTTATTAGGTAGGATAAATATTATTTTCCAGAGAAGGTGTAGACCAGCAGGTAAAAGGATATAGGACAGTCTGATAAGCCAGTGCCAAGTATGCTGGGTTCAATCCTCCTGGTTTTAAGTCCCAACAGGTAAGTGACTGTGATTCATATTTATAATATAGCCTATAGCGTATGCAAGAACATGTCACTCTCAGCACAGTATAACCTTGTACCCAGAGCCATAATCATAAATCCCAGGAAGCATGGTTTGCTAAAGGCAGTTGTTGCAACCAAATGATAAGGCTAGCATTTCTGGGGAAATTCCAGGAATTCTATAGAATATGGATGAGAGCCCAGGAATCTGAGAAAGCCCACTTTCAGGGAGTCTCCTAATTTGTAGGATCTCCACCTGGAAGGACCTGGGATTTTACAGAGGGAGCCGAGGCCGGACTGTGGAGAAACATGACAGCCCAGCTCTCTTGCCTTGAGGCAGTGCAAAAAACTTTTGTTCTAGATCATTCCACAGGTTAGGCTGGAGTCTAGAACATCACCTGAAATTTCACCCCTACTTAGCTTCCCCTCTCCCTATCCTGCTCCCCCCATACCTTTCCTTGCTTTCCCTGGGAGAACATCTTCAAAAGTTGCTTCATGTGAATGTTCATCTCAGGACCAGCAGCCCAATCTGATACATAAGTAAACTGCCAGTGATTCTTCCTGGTTTGGTGTTAACCTAACTATGCATAAATAACCGCAAACCAAAGCAGCATAAGGCTGACCCTCACTATTCCTTCTATCTCCACCCTACCCCGCCCCCCAGAAAAGCAATACTCAGATTTACCTCACTGAAGCAAGCACCTCCAGAAGCATCAATACAATCCCATTATGGTGAAATTGGCCCTAATACTGAAACTAGACCCTAATAGTTTTTTTCCAGCTTTTTTTCTTTTACCTTCCAGAAGGTAAAGCAGGCCTCTTCACAGCACCCAGACCACCAGACCAAGCTGGATCGGACTGGGCCCAGAGGCTTACCGAGGTGCAGAAAGCCAACAAATGAACTCCAACTAACCCCCACAGGGAGCCAGAACCAAAATGTGTCCCTCACCAGAACCTCTGTGCTCAGACCAGATCCTCACAGACGTATTTGAACAAAAGGGTGTCCCCAGTCAGACCCTGCCAGCTCGGAATTCCTTTATGCTTTCTCTCCCCTTTCCCATTCCTTACCTTAGATGACTTAGCTCCAAGATTGTCTAATCAAGGTTCCTTCGTTATAATTAATAAACATGCATCGCTTCTCTGCACCATTATCCTTTATATGTGCTCTAAGTCTTTATTCCAGGAGGCTGATTAGAGCCTTGTTTCCCATCACCTCATTTGGCTGGCCTGACGCACAAATCTCTCTCTGCAGAAGCCTGTTGTCTCAGACTTTGGCTTCTCTGCAGGCGAACAGCAATGGACCCACCAACTCTCAGGTCAGTCACAGCGGCACTTTGAAAGAACTGGAATGGCCTTTCATGGTGAGTGTCCTCTTCATGCCGGAGCCCCATAGAACCTCAGTAAACACAGAGGAGAGAGGCACCTTAACCAGGAGAAATATTCAAAATACTTAACAGCCTGGCGTGGACACCAATCAATTAGAATGGGAGGCAGCTGTAAACAACTGGTGCATGGTTCTCGAATTCTGGATCAAAAGATGGCCATCTATAACCTGTAGGTTGCTAGAGCTCAAAGATAACACCTTGCCTGGCCACCAGTTCAATTCCTGGTCAGGGCACATGCCTGAGTTGCAGCCTCGATCCCCTGTGGGGTGCATGCAGGAGGCAGCCAGTGATGTTTCTCATCCATGTTTCTATCTCTCTATCCCTCTCCCTTCCTCTCTCTCTCTCTCTAAAAAAATAAATAAATAAAAATAAATTTAAAAAGGTAACACTTTTAATGTCTTTGTCACTTCCCCAGTGCCAGATTAAAACAATCCCAAGTCTGTCATTTACTGTCTGGGTGCCTTCAAAATGATTCCATAAAACAGAGGAAGAATAAAGACAGAAAATGGGTGCTGCAGGGTAGAAACAAAAAATAAGAAGAGAGGAGTGTGTGAAAGATGGTAACAAAGTGCAAGTTGTAGAGGGAGCCGCTCATGCCCACTGCATCAGAAAACACTGCAACCAGACTCTTCCTGGGACTTTTCACCAGGACCCCAAAATATACACACAGCTGTCTAACGACAGTCACGGCGCCCGGCGATGTGAGCGTCCCCTTGTGATTGTCGGAGAAGCAGAAAAACCCTCTCTCGCCTTAAACTCCAGGTTGTTTCAAGTGTCACTCTGAACTAATTTACATTCTCAGCTTTGATGGGTGAAGGGCCAGCCGAAAAAGTCTGCCACTATAACTACATTCGAGGAGTGTGCTAAATTCTCGTGGATGGCAATTAGCATCCAGCTTCTTTACTCCGCCCACACCGTATTTTCAAATCAATTGCTCAGCATTAGTGATTCTGCTGGGATTGATTTAATAGCCTAATATGAAGCCTCAGCCCTTCTGTACAGGTTAATTACATGTGGTCTGATACATTCTAATTTAAAATACTGCCTTTGCAATTATCATCAGCACTAAAATGGAGCACTAGTAATGAACCTGGGCTCGAATTTTTTTTCCAGAAGTAATGAATTGAAAAACAGAAATGACTTTTAATTTCTTTGGCACTTACCATTTCAATCTCTCCTCTGCAGGAAATATAAATCAAGGGTCTCCTTATTTCAGGTTGTTATGAAAGCAGGCAAGATTGCCTTCAACAATGTAGAGGCCTTTGATTTTGAAACAGGCAAGACTTGACTATCTGGGTTTTGGCCAACTCCCCTACTCCCCCAATTAGGTATGTTTTTATGGGTGAATTTATTTATTTGACAAATACATGGTGTTTACTGTGTGGTGGGTATTGTTCTAGGGCTTTATGAATATTAACAACCTTATTAGGTACTGCAGTAGTTATGTAACAAATTACCCCTAAATGTATCAGCTTAAAATAATAAACATTTATCATCTCACAATTTTTGTAGGTCAGGATTTGGGTAGAAGCTTAGCTGGGTGGTTCTGGCTCAGGCTCTCTCACAAGGACCAAACTATAAGTCAGAGCGGCCATCATCTGGGCCTAGAGAATCCACTTCCAAATTCACTCATGTGGTTCTTGGCAAGCCTCAGTTTCTCCCCAGGCAGGCCTCTCTACACACTGCCTGAGTGTCCTAGCTTCGTGGCACCTGGCTTCTCCAGAGCAAGTGATCTGAGAAAAGGAGAGGCAGAGAGAGAGATAGTAAATTTGATTATTGCTCCCACATTACAAATAAGAACCTGAAACTCAGAAAGGTTAAGTGACTGGCTCAAACTCATGCAAAGCTAGAAATCACACCTGAATATGTTTTACTACAATGACCATCCTGTTTCTATCAGGACAAGGAGGGACAGGGACAGGGACAAGTTCCTCCATGTTTATGCAGAGCAGGCGGGTACTGCCCCCAACCCACTGTGGGTTCTGATCTTTCACATCCAAGTGGTCCATCAGAGGATTTTTCTCAACAAAGGCAATTTCTTCTCCAGAAAAGAATTTGGGGCCAGGTGTTAAGATGCCTTTAAAAAAAAAAAAAAAAGAACTTTTCTCCACTAGCAAATAAAACAATATATCAGAGGGTTAGCAGCCTTCTTAAAGGACAAGATAATAAATATTTCCAGCTTTATTTCTGGGCCATATGGTCTCGATCACAACTACTCAACTCTGCCATTGTAGCAAAAGCAGCCGCGAACAATACGTCAATTAATGAGCATGGCTGTGTTCCAATAAAACTTTATTTGTGGACATGAAAATATGAATTTCATAAAATGTTCTCAAGTCATGAAACATTCTTCTTTTGATTCTTTTAACCATTTAAAGATGTAATATTCCTTCTTAGCCCACAGGCACCTCAAAAACAGATGGCCATAGTTTGCTGACCCCCACAATATTCAACAGAGGAAGTCAGAAATTCTCCCAATGAGCTGAGTGACAATGATTTTATCAAATCAGCCAAAAGCCAATTCTTGAGAAACATATTGTCTAGAGGATTGTGTTGAACATAAATGTGCAGGGATAAAGTCAAGTGGATGAAGTGATTTCTCACTTTTCACACACTTCCTGAAAGACTGGCTGGGAAAGCCAATGGGGGATGTGAAGTGCACTCACCAAGTCCTTTGCTGTGCCTTTGTGACAGACAGATTTCCACCTTATCTCTCCTGTAAGATCAAAACAGGGGCTGAGCCCTGGTCACCTGTGTGTCCCCACATAGCCTGTCAGGGCCTCTCCCTGAACCTTCAACACACCCAGTGGCCATGTTGTCCAAGCCAGAGAAAGAAATGAAAGGCCTAGCAAGGGTTTATTGTTGTTTTCTCATATTGTGGATTCTTCTATGTGAAGTGTTTAACAAGGATATAGAAATCAAATCAAATGTAAATATTTCACAAAGCATCTTATTTTACAAGAATGAAATTTGGATCTATACTGGAAAATTCTGGACATAGATTCACATGAATATGGCAGGTTTTAAGTAGTGTTAAATTAGCAAAGAAAAAAATAAAGGGAGGGGGATAAAAGGAGAGAGATAAAAAAGGCAGTGAGGGAAGGAAGGACAGAAGGAAAAGGCAGAATATAGACTATTTCCCATCACACTCTTCCCTAATATACTCAATAATTTATTTAATAGAGAGCTGCTATCCACTAAAGTAGAAGTCAATGATTCACTCCATGTCATGTTTGAGTAATGTGCTACTTCCCAGAAATACCACCTTCATTTTCTCTTTAGCTACCTTTTATACTAATAAGGGAAATTATTTATATTTATACATACTAGTATATCTAGAAAAGCATCATCTTTTAGAATTATGGAGTCTATAAACACATCAAAATTAGGTCCAGTCTTTTCATTCAGAGCATTAAACTGCCCCTGGAACCTAGGATAAGATAACCAGGCTTCCCACAATACACAGTACAAGTTTCTGTAACAATGGGACCAACCCCACTGGACGCTGGGTTTTGGAGGGCAGGGACTGTCTTATTCGTTTTGCTACTTTGGGGACCTGGCACTGGAAGGCATTTGATAAATGTTTGAATGAAAAGTAAATGAGGGAAATGTTTCACCGTAAGAGAATTCAAACCTATTTTCTACCAACACAATAGCACTTGAACAAGGCGAGTGTTCCTGGGAGATAAGAGACTCGAGGGAGAATCGAACAGCAGAAAACAAAGATGAGTGTTGTAAATGTCAGGGATAGTGAAACTGGAGGGGTATCCCTGGGCTTAGAACAAATGCTCCCCATAAGAGATGATTTGATGATAATCCAATGAAATTCACCTCTTTGCCTAAAATGGAAAGGAAAAAAAGCATCCTTAAATTGTCTCAGGCTTAAACAGGGCTGAGTTAGACTCAGCATTTTCCAGGATAAAGAGAAACGCAAGGGAGTCAAAACACCACTATCATATTAAAGTAGGAGCTACTATCAAATTCGGGGTTTTATTTTACAAAGAAAGTTAAACCAGGCCACCAACATTAAAAGTAATAATAATCAGTGTTTCTAAGTGTGGGTCTAGGTTGTTCCTCCAGCTAATACTTAACTCATTTCCAGCAGACTGAGTCTCAATCAGTTGTCACCAAATAAATACCAGTCAGAAATAGAGGTGCCATTAGCTTCTTTGGGTATAGAAATCAGTGCAATTTTTCAATCAGGGCACCCACAGAATAGGAAAGTGAATTTTTTATTAAGGATAAATACATTGGGGAACAGGTTTTGTTCCCTGTGTGGTTGTTTATCTGAGAACCAGGACAAATCCTCACCTCATTCAAGTCAGCCTAACCACTGTGGCAGATGGGATGATCTGAGATAAATTATTTCCTCTTTCTCATGTTACCTATCCCACAGTGTAATTAAGAGATATGGCCAAGACCGACCAGCTAATCTTCAAATCTATTTCCTCTCCTTCCAGCCAGACTAAAGTTCCCAGCATCCTTTGTGTTAGGTATGCCCATGTGACTGAGTTCTAACCAATGGAATGTGAGTGGAAGTGGTGTATGCCATGCTCAGATGTAGCATATAAAATCATTTACTTGTATTTCTCCATGCTTTTCCCTCTACCATCTTTTTGTAGACAGGCACAATGACCTTGGAGCCATGTACTGAAAAAAGCAGAGCCACAAGATGGGAAAGGCTTGGGTTCCTGATGACTCCTGGATGACAGCCACCTACCAATCGTGAACACTATCTTAGACATTATATTAGTTTACTAGGGCTGCTGTGACAAAGTATCACAAACTGAATGGCTTAAATAACAAAATTATCTCACAGTTCTGGAAGCTAGCTAGATCAAGGTATGGGCAGAATTGGTTTCTTCTGAGGCCTCCCTCCTTGGCTTGTAGAGGTCATATATGGCACCAGTCATATTAGTTTAGTAATCTTATTTTAACTTCATTACCCTAGTGACCTCATTTTAACTTAATTACCTCCTTGAAGGCACTATCCCCAAATTCAGTCACATTCTGCGGTACTAGGGGGTTAGGACATCAACATATGAATGGGGGCACATAATTCAGCCCATAACACATGGTCAAGTCCAACATCAATGAGACAGCAAAATGGACTCCACCCACCATAGCAGATGTGAGAAAAGAGCAAGAACTGTGAGCAAAGTAACATAACCTGCCACTGGAGACAGTGATGATATACTGTGATAAGTGCCAAGATGGAAATAGAACATACAATCCAAAATATCTGGCATTTAAATCCTTCCAAAATCTGACCCCTGATGACCTGTCCTTCCTGATCTCAGCTTTACTGTAGAATAGCTTCGAGCCCCAGTACACAGGGGCAATGGCAAGTACATGTGATGTAGTAGTAAGAGATATACTGGGATTTCTACAACTATTACTTTCTACGTGATACCCTGGTTTCTCATCCAATGTGAGCCAAAAACCATCTGTGCAATCCTGGGAAAATCCTTTTTTTCTCTCAGGATCTATAATTTCATTTCTAACATGAGGAAACAGACTCCAAGGTCCTTAAGATTTTTTGACCCTGTTTCTCTTCTTTGTGATGTGTGTTCCACAGAACATTAGTCCCAAGAGATGCCATGCAAATAAATGTTTCCATGAGCAGATACACTTGGAAAATGCTGCATACAATATCCCTTTCCTAGAATACCAAAGGTTATGAAAAGTCCTGCAATAAAAAAAAAAAACCTGTTCAATATTTGGCCTGAGAATTTCTCTTTCTGCCCCTTGTAACATGACCCAGAACCAATGAACGAATTTCTTAAGTGCATACCAATTTGGAGAGTTAGATTTTTTTAATGCCTATGCCCGGTTTCTTCTCTCTGTTCCCAGAGAGCATGGTGCTCCATGAGCTCTTGCATCTAAGCCATGTGATGCGGTTCCCTCTCATAGGCCCCACATGCCACAGCCCAATTTTCCCTGTTCTCTAACAGCTCCACAAACAGGTCAACAAAACACCAGCATCACATGCCCCGCTGATGCATTCCCAATGTTACTCAAAAGACTTTTACACCTTCTTTTTGGTGGATTCTCTCCAGTCTGTAGCACATTTTCCAACTGTTTCAAGTAACGACATGTCTTTGTCCTTTGTGGGAGAGATTTGGGCTTTGGAAACAATAAAGCCCAAATTGGAGCCAAGTTTGGTGAATAACTTGGGGGACATGAAGCTGAGAAATACTGTTCTGTATCAAAAATGGAGAGTGCAATTTCTGGCAGACCCATTCTCCTCTGAAATAAGAACAGTCACTCCAAATGAGATCTCCTATGTGTTCTGGAATCTCACACCCCTTATGCTGAACTGTCTGGGGGGCTCCCTTGAATAACGAACAATCATGTCCACTTGTTTGTTTTGTTCCTTTATTCGGTCCCCTTGTCTGAACAGAGATGCATAATGCAGTGTTTCTTGCATTGTGAGTTCTCATGGGGCTATTCATGTTTCTGTTGCCAACTATTGTTCAGAAGACTATCCCCAAATTGCACATTCGCATCTTTAATTGAGCCGGAAGCATTCTAACGCCTCCCTTTCTTCCTCTCTCCCCTTATCCCCTGCACACCCTCTGCACACAATCACTCTGCCTCTCCCTGGCTTTGATCCCAGGGTAAGGACCGTTCTGTTTTTTAACACTATTCCTGTTATTCAGTAGTCAGCTTGCACTTTTTCTTTCCTTCAAATAACATTTAATTGCTTTAACACAACTTTTTCAAGGAGGCAAAGGAGTGTTCTTTGAAGATCCAAATTATTCTCAAAGCTGGTCTCTCAACGTTGCTGAGATTTGTGCTGACTTTTAATAACCAGAACATGAAACAAAAGAAAGAACTTTTTACCACCTTCTCTGAGAGCATTTTAACTGTGACTATAGAGCCAGAGATTGTCAGAGCTAGGAGGTAATGTAGAGGTCACAGAGGCTCAGTGTGTTCCATACTTCTTTAGCTATAGAGTTCATTTCAGATAGAGCTTCCAGAATCCAGAATATTAAACAAAAGCAATGAGGGCTTCTCAGGACAGTTTAAATCTTTAGACTAGCTTTAAACATTTCATTGTTTACAGATCTCAAGTTCTTCTGCTCTTGGGTTTGTTTTTTGTTTGTTTGTTTTGTTTTTAAATATATTTTTATTGTTTAGAGTATCATAGATATCTCCCATCCCTCCCCTTCCCCCTACTCTTCCCAGCCCCTACCCACCCCTCCAGGTCTTCACCACCCTATTGCCCACATCCATGGGCTATATATGTCCTATATAATAAAAGGGTAATATGCAAATGACCAAACTACTGAATGACTGGTTGCTATGACGTGCACTGACCACCAGAGGGCAGATGCTCAGCACAGGAGCTGCCCGCTGGGGGTCAGTGTGCTCCCACAGGAGGATCTCCGCTCAGCCACAAGCCAGGCTGAAGGCTGACGAGCACAGCGGAGGTGGCGGGAGCCTCTTCCACCTCTGCAGCAGCCCTAAGGTTGTCCGATTGCTAAAGGGCACAGGCTGAGCTGAGAGGACCCCTCTTCCCGCCCCCTTTCTCCCCCCCACCCCCAGTGCACGAATGTCATGCACCGAGCCTCTAGTAAGTATATAAGTTCTTTGGTTTATCTCTTCTTGTCCCCCCAACCCCATATCGAGGCATGTCAATCTGTTCCATGCCTCCATGCTTTCGGTCTTATTTTGTTGGTCAATTCATTTTATTCATTAGATTCCACAAATAAGTGAGATCATGTGATATTTGTCTTTCTCAGTTTGGCTTATTTCACTTAGCATAATATTTTCCATGTCCATCCATGCTATCCAAAGGGTAAGAGATCCATCTTTTTTTACAGCTGCATAGTATTCCAGAGTGTAAATGCCCCACAGCTTTTTTATCCATTCATCTCCTGATGGGTACTTGGGCTGTTTCCAACTCTTAGCTATTGTAAATAATGCTACTATGAACATAGGGTGCATATATTCTTTCTGATTGGTGTTTTGGGGTTTTTAGAATATATTCCGAGAAGTGGGATCACTGGGTCATACTCTTGGATTTTTTTTTTTTATCACAGCTCAAAAATACTTTACTAATGACAAAAGTGAGGCCCAGTGAGAGTCAACTAGTATCTGACAGGTCCAGAAATAGAATCTGTGTCCCCTGGTTCCTTCCACTGGGTGTAGCCCTATGCCGGGCTACACATCTGAAGCACTGGGGAGCTGGTTAGAAACACAGATTTGGGGGCCTCGGCGGCCTCTGAGGATTCTGATTCAGGAGATGTGCAGTGAGAACTTAAAATAGCATTTCTCAAAGGTTCCCTGTGAGTCTGATGGAGATGTAGGTTTAGAACCACTGACCTATACTATTGGGTCTCCCATACCCAGGTACCAAAGGGCAATTGATTGTTCTTAGGAAAAACAAATGAATAAATTCAGAGAAAAGCCTGGATTTGCTCATGAGATGACCATCACTACAAATGATAAAGTATTATTAATTGGGACTATTTTAATCAGGTCCAAAAATTAATTTCTGGATTCAGTACCACTCAGAAGGAATTTGACCAATGTTTTGTACCCTGGATATTTGCTTTGGATTTTATAAGTGTAATCTCTGAACAGTATCTTGAACAAGATGGATCATGCTTTGCCTTTTACAAATTGGCTTTTCATGCATTTCTTAGAAGAATAAGGCAAGTTTTATTTTCCCTGTTTTACAAACAATACAACTGAGATTCACAGAAGAGAAATGGCATACTGAGGAAACACAGCTAGTAAAGCTAGATCTAAATCCAAAATCTTGGATTCTGAATCTAATATGTCTCCTTAATGCATCAAAAACTAATCCATATTAACAGAGCCTCCTCTTTTCTGCTCACTCCAGCATAATCACAAATTGTATTATAAAATGGAAAGCTCAATAACTCTAATAGCTATTAAAAAAAACACTATTGATGCTCACAGCCAGGACCTCGTGATGTTTATTCTAATGTCCTCATTTACTACTATGCTATCATTGTAAAATGAAAACTGTTCAACAAAATTGTATCCTTTGACTTTTGAAATCAATTTCTACTGAGGCTAGGAAGTACAATAGTAGGTTTAAACTCAAAAATGGCAAGACTCTATATCACAAATTATTCATCAACAACAACAATCAAAAGTCAATATTTATTTCAATTTCTAAAGGAAATAGAACTTGTTAAGAATCAACATTTTTTTAAAGCGGCTTAAGAAATGTGAGCATTTCATACTTGGGCGATATTCAAGGGAACCAAGTTAGCCATGGCTTGAGTGATTTGATGATTTTTCTCCTCATCATGATCAATTTCACATCAATGGACTGCACTCCTCAGCATTAGAATTCAATGTGATTATTATCCTGGCTAAAGTCCTTGCCTCCTTCCAGGGACTTATCATTTCAGCCGCACAGACATGCTGTTTTCACTCAATTCTTTTTAGACATGAGAGGAGAGCAAATTGCTTTGACTAAACATGCTTCAGGTTTCTCCTACATGGAGTCAGCATTGCTCTCTCCTGGGAAGTTGGGAAAGTTCACTCGGTGCCAAAATATGTACCAATCAGAAGAGAGTTTTCTAGGCCCTCCAGAAAATCCCTTTAGGCTCCCCCCTTGCTCCTGATCGTGGCCCTGTATCTCTGTTTGATCCCCTTAATAACAGTTCTAAGGGCTTTGCCCTACCTAATATTAAAGTGTACTATAAAGCTACAATAACTAAAGCAATATAACAGAATTTCAGGAATATACAAAAAGATCTCAATATTCACTTTGTTTCTTTATTAACTCTCTCTCTCTCTCTCTCTCTCTCTCTCTCTCTCTCTCTCTCTCTCTCTCTCTCTCCCTCCCTCTCTCTCTCTCCCCTTCCACCTACAGCTTAGAATAGGTAGCACTGTATGAGTGCTTGTTGAATGGTTAAAGGACAAATTGGTACCCAGGTAGAGACTGAAAGGAATAGCTGAGTAATATCAGAGGGAAGGATAGGAGAAACAGAAGAGGAATCAGAAGAAAAATGCCTAATAGGAGTTGTGGCTGTTGTTTTTTAATGCGACATTATCCTTCATGTGTCTCACTAATCTTTAGTGAAACCCTAGCTTAACAAAATACATGTAAATATATACTACACTAACTATGAGAAGGAGAGGGGCTAGGATTGGAGGAATATTTTCTTGGAATTTGTATAACAGGCATATATTCATGTATTCTAGGTGGGTATCTTTGACCCAAAGATTTTAAGATTTATTCTATGAAAATCATTGGCCAAATTTTAAAAAGATGTAAAAATTATATTTATCCCTCAGTTATTTATAACAGTGAAAAATAGAAAACAACCTCAATAGAAGACTGTTAAGTAAATTAATGTGCAACTAGACTCTATGCAGCCATTTAAAAATAAGATGTAAGGTGTAGATTTTTATATACTGTTAGGGAAACATATCCACAGACTATTGTTAAGTGAAAAAAGCAGCTAACAAGATAATATGTATAACAAAATAATATTGAATGTAAACTGTAACTGAAAAATAACTTAAGTAATAAAAAGAAAGAAATGTAGTAAGCATTTTATGATGTACTAAAAAATTTGTATTAATTTTTCAAAAAAGTAAGATAATATGTGTGTACATGAGGTGACTTTTGAAAAATACAAAGATACTTGTCTAGAAAACCATCTGGAAGAATAGTAACAGTGGTTACTTCTGGGAGGTGGCATCTTCCCCCAACTAAACCTCTTATGGAATTATTTACTTTGGGGAAAACTATTTGCCTGTTTCTAGAACATACAGCTAAGTACACTGGAATATGTTTTTACAAAGAAAAATATAGGGGTATTTTCCTCCACCTAGCCATCCAACTTTCTACATATAGAATTTTATTTCTCCCAATGAACTGTAAAAGGTGTGCCTCATCTAATACAGTGTAGGCATTAAAGGAGGGTTTGAATACAGGTCCAATTCAGTCAATTTTAAGGCCAGAAATGATTTCCCTTTCTGTTGAATGTAGCATGCCAAGAGATGTTCCAAGATAATATTTTAAACATTTAGATTAAACATTTGCAAGCTAATTGATAGAGGGGGTCACATCTTGGAAGATTATAACAACTAAGTCACTAACTTGGAACTAGCCACTTTAAGTCAAGGAAAGTTACAGTTTTGCTGTATTCAACAGGGAAAGAGGCCCCAGGAGAAAACAGGAAAGATACTGATGGCTTCTTAACTCTTACCTAAACCAACACCTCTACCATAATTACTACAACATCACAGTCATCACAGTCATCTCTTTGTGTGGCCTGAAACCAGGGAAGCAATTTCTCCCACCCACCCGTGCCACCACCCATAAAAGCAGGAGCATGAATAGAAGATGGGAAGTTAGATCAGGAATGATCTCCTCTCTCTTCCCAGAATCAGTATGACCAGTACCTACTCCCCTAGCTTCCAATGGGAGAGCAGATTACCAGAAGACTCTTGAGATCCTTCCTTTGGTTAGAGGCTTTATGAGAGAAAGACAGAGAGATTGAGAAAGAGGAAGGGAACAAAGTAGGAAGGAAACAAGGGAAGAAGATTCTTTCCCCAGACATAGCAAGATCATGGCTGAACCTGTGTCTAGAGCAGAAATTGGCTTCACAAACATGACAGATCTGAGAAACGAAATCATCATCAGCTCATATGTTCCACCAAATTGATGTGGTTATAAAAGTAGAATAGCCTCTGGATAAAAACCTGGTTTCTGAGATCATGGGCCCTGTTACAATAAAATTGGCCTGTAACAAGTTAGGCCCAGGTATATAGAAAACACTTCACTTGCGGAGATTTTCCCAAGTGTATTAAAATTCTTATTTCATCCACAATAAAGTTTGTTTTCTCCACAAGAGATATGAGAGGTTTAATAAGGGAGTGGCTTTGCAGTGTTTTCTGACCTGGTTTAGGGAGGCCAGCTTTCTCTTGCACGCCAGGGATGGGGGACTCTTGTAGACATGGAGAAGGTCACCCTCCATGGGTTTTCCATGATTAATTCTAGAGCTGAGCCTTGGGACAGCCTTGGCACAAATTTCTGAGAGCTAACCCCTTTCACACGCCGCCTGCTACAGGGCTTACTAAGGTATGGAACCTAAGCATTCTGGAAATGTCCAGACAATAGCGCATTATTGTTAAGCTTCCCCTTTCTGCGTACTTTTCCTTACTCTAGGCACACAGGACCCTTAATATACCAAAACTTTCTCTTGGGAAATGACCTTGTATCAGTCATTCACAGTTTAGCAGGAATTCAATCATCTCCACTTCCAAAGCATTTAAATTATAGCCCCTTCTAATTGTGAGAGAAAATATTTGTGTCTTATAGGAATCTCAGGCATATTTTATTAGATTCTTTTGGGGCATGAGAGTGAAAATGAAGACTTTTCCAGCTCCTTGAAATCTCACCAACTTCTGAGTGGATACTTAAAACTAATGTGGTCCAAAAAGCCAAAAGGCCATAGAAGCATTTTATATTTACAATTATTTTTTAATTTTTATTAAATTTATTGAGGTGACATTGGTCAATAAAATTATATAGGTTTGAGGTGTACAATTCTATAATACATCATCTGTATATTATATTATGTGTGCACCACCCCAAGTTGTCTCCTTCCATCACTATTTATCCCCCCTTTACCTGCTTCTACCTCTCCCCACTCCACCCCCTTTCCCTCTGACAATCACCATACTGTTGTCTGTGTCTATGAGGTTTTTTCTCTACTTAATCGCTTTCACTTTTTTCACCCAGGCCCCCAAGCTCCCTCCCTTCTGATAGCTGTCAGTCTGTTCACTGTACTGAGTCTGTTTCTATTTTGTTAGTTTATTTTGTTCATTAGATTCCACATATAAGAGAGGTTATAAGGTGCTTGCCTTTCTCTGACTAACTTATTTTACTTAGCATAATACTAAGGTCCATCCAAGCTGACACAAAAGGTAAGCTTTCCTTCTTTTTTACAGCTGAGTAGTATTCCATGGTATAATTGTACCACAGCTTTTTTTATCCACTCATCTACTGATGGGCACTCGGGCTGCTTCCAAATCGTGGCTATTATAAGTGATGCTACAATAAACATAGGGGTGCATATATTCTTTTCAATTAGTGTCTCGAAATTATTTTAGTTACACTTGGAAGGACAAAGGTCAGGAGCAGATGTCAGACATATGAATTAAAATTAATGATCATTTGTTAATGGAGT
This sequence comes from Cnephaeus nilssonii, assembly GCF_951640355.1. Lineage (NCBI taxonomy): Eukaryota > Metazoa > Chordata > Mammalia > Chiroptera > Vespertilionidae > Cnephaeus > Cnephaeus nilssonii. The sequence continues at coordinate 22,633,311 of NC_137081.1, read as the reverse complement.
GAAGAGCCATTCATCATTTTATTGGAACTAATTCTTAAAGCCGTATGGAAGCTTTTATAATGGAGCAAATCTTTATTCTCTTTAGAATATTAAGATTTTGATTTTTTTAAATGCAGACAACAGGGTTGCCCAAGTAATATTTCCTCTTATTAAACATTAGAAGTTACCAGTTAGTATGACAAACTGGATATGCTCCTGTAAAGTAAGTATACAAATGTTGACCACAGAATGTCATCCTTCCTTCATTCCTCCATTCCTTCATTCATTCCTTTATTTAACAAATCTTATTGAGTGTCAAGTACCATGCTAAGCATAGAGATACAATAGTGAACAAAAACAAAGATGGTCCTGACTTTTTTTAGTCTAACAGTGTAAAGGGAACAGATGTTAATCAAATAATTATACTCACAAAGTAAAATCGCAACTATAAAAGGCAATAAGCATGTGCCAAGGCCCTGTAACAGAAGGTATCCCAGAGCATACAATGAAAGGACCAGAAAGCTAGAGTGACTGGGAAAATAAGCCTGAGGAGGGACGTGGTATGAGACGAGGTTGAAAAGGCAGGCAGAGGCTTATAAGCCACAAGTGGAGTTTTACCATTTTCCTAAGAGCAATGGGAAGCCAGCAATGGGTTTGAAGAAGGAGAGTGGCGAGGTCAGATTTCAATTTTGAGATCACTCTGGCTACATGGGGAGTCTAAATGGGAGGGTGGGAGGCAGAGTGGATGTGGGAGCATTGCTCTGGGAGTTAGGACCAGCCATCCACAGAGCTGACAGAAAGCACCCGTGCCTTGCGGGTCGCTGACCTCTGGGATGGATTTGGCCCAGGACATGGCCCCAGGATTCTTTGGGGACTGATCACCTTATCCTCCCCATGCTTGGCTTTCAGGAGCTCCCAGGAATACCATTTAGAATGCAGTTTGTGCAATTCTCCCTTTTCAAATACAAGGCAAAAATGAGTTTCTCAAGATTGAGCTGTTGAGACGGCTACAAGCATTCCTGGGACTGAATACCCCCGGGCCCAGCAATCAATGTCCTCCCCAGGGCTGGGACTGGCCATTTTCAGGCTCAAGTGTAATTTAGGGCTGTGCTTATTACAGGCTCAGACCTTGTTTGATGCACTGGAGTGGAAAAAAGTTCCCTCTCTGCATGTGGCCGTGTCCTCCGTGTCTATCGTATCTTTAACAATGTAAACATCAGAAACAGATGGGGAAATCCAGGCCGGTGCCAGGCCAAACAGCACTCGCTGCAGACAATATGCCATGGTGCCAAGACAAATATGTTCTGTGGATATCACTAACTCATGGCGCACTGGAACCAAGCAAAACAAATAACAATTAAGGCCCAGAAATCTTAAAATGAATAACCTTTCTATACACAAACTCAATGCCACTATTAAAAGGCCATCAACTGTGACAAATATATGAAACGTAACAAAGGAAATCCTTCTTATGTGAATAATTACTGAATAATTACCAGGAAAGGGGGCATTCCTCTGGTGTGCAGAATCTGTGGGTTTTGCACACTGAGTTTTGCTTTTGCAGAGCACACAGCCGCTTTCCAAATGCCTTCACAGGCTTGAGTCACGGGGAGAGGAAAGAGTCCGGCATGGGAGGCCCGGGTGTGCAGGCCCTCATGGCCCCTTTTCCAGACAACTATAGCATAGATTGATGGCGAGAGCAGCCTGGTCACAATGCTCTAAGGGACAAAATAGGGTCTGAAACTAGGTCTCCTGACTTTCAGTCCAGTGTTCCGTCCACCAGTTTGCATAGTCCTCCCTACTCACACCTGCAATCCCCATGCCTCTCACTCCCCATTGTGTCTCTTAACTAGGGAAACAGGTGCTAGAAATTTCTTAAACACAGAATGGCAGCCTGGGGATATAGCAGGGATACAGTCATTGCAGTGCCCAGGTGTCCTTCCAGTTTATAGCCTGTCATCTCTCTTCACCAGCCAAAGCAGGTGCCTTAACAGGGGCAAGGGAACGAGTGAGATTACTTACTAGCCACAAGCTATGAGCCAATTGGCTTCAGCTGAATGAATTCATAGTTCAATCAGATATGCATACCCTTTGGGGTCACAGCTCAGGGCAGGAGTGAAAAGAAGAATCCACCTGAAAACATAACCTATGCACTCTCTGCCTATAGCTCGCCCACCTGGTGGATCACTCCCTTGATCTGGGCACAGCCCGGCAGCAATAGTGCCCATCTTGTATGGGTCCACACCCTGGGGATCTGACTACCGGAGGAAAAGAATCCCAGACTATACCTGATACATGGCTCCTGAGTGTCATTGACAAGCACAATAAAAGCCATTCTTTACCTATGAGACTCACAGAACATTTTAAACACTGGTTATTTTAACTGTGGTGATAGGATAAGGAAATGGGTACACTTATAAGTGGAAGAGGGTAAATTGATGCAATATGTTTAAAGGAAAGTTGGCAATTTCAATTGAAATATATTAGGTTGAACCATAGGCCAATAACTACCGAAGAAATTGAAGCAGCAATAAAAAAATCTTCCAGCAAACAAAAGCCCTGGTCTGGATGACTTTACAGGGGAATTCTACCAAGCATTCAAAGAAGAACTAAAACCTATCCTCATCAAACTATTACAAAAAATTCAAGAGGAAGGAACACTTCCAAGCTCTTTCTATGAAGCCAGCATTACCCTAATCCCAAAACCAGATAAAGACACCACACAAAAAGAGAACAATAGGCCAATATCCTTGATGAACATAGATGCAAAAATCCTCAACAAAATTCTAGTAAATTGAATTCAGCATTACATTAGAAAGATCATACACCATGACCAAGTGAGATTTATTCCAGGGATGCAAGAATGGTACAATATCCATCAATCAATAAATGTGATATATCACATAAACAAACTGAGAGACAAAAATCACATAATCATATCAATCGATGCAGAAAAAGCATTTGACAAAATCCAACACCCTTTCTTGATAAAAACTCTCAGCAAAGTAGGAATAGAAGGATCATACCTCAACATAATAAAAGCCTTATATGACAAACCTACAGCCAACATCATACTCAATGGACAAAATCTAAAACCATTTCCCCTAAGAACAGGAACAAGACAGGGACGCCCATTTTCACCATTCCTGTTTGATATAGTACTGGAAGTGCTAGCCATAGTAATCAGACAAGAAGAAGAAATAAAAGGCATCCAAATTGGAAAAGAAGAAGTAAAACTATCCTTATTCGCAGATGACATAATACTATACATAGAAAACCCCAAAGATTCCATCAAAAAACTACTAGACCTAATAAATGAATTTGGCAATGTAGCAGGATACAAAATTAGCACCCAGAAATCTATGGCCTTTTTATACACCAATAATGAACTCACAGAAAGAGAAACAAAACAAAAAAAATCCCATTTACCATTGTACCAAAAAAATTAAGATACCTAGGAATAAACTTAACTAAGGATGTAAAAGACCTGTACTTGGAAAACTACAGGACATTGAAATAAGAGATAGAGGAAGACATAAACAAATGGAAGAACATACCATGTTCATGGATTGATAGAATCAACATAATTAAAATGTCCATACTACCCAAAGCAATCTACAGATTCAATGCAATCCTCATTAAAATACCAATGGCATATTTCAAAGATCTAGAACAAACTCTCCAAAAATTCATCTGGAATAAAAATAAAATAAAAACCAAATAGCCACAGCAATCCTGAGAAAGAAGAACAAAGTTGGAGGGATTACATTACCAGATATCAAGCTATATTACCAAGCCACGCTTCTCAAAACTGCCTGGTACTGGCACAAGAACAGACATATAGACCAATGGAACAGAACAGAGAACCCAGAAATCGACCCAAGCCATTATGCTCAATTAATATTTGACAAAGGAGGCAAGAGCATACAATGGAGTCAAAACAGTCTCTTCAATAAATGGTGCTGGGAAATGTAGACAGATACATGCAAAAAATGAAACTAAATCACCAACTTACACCAAGGGCAATGGAGACAAAGGAGAAAATAAACAAATGAGACTACATCAAAAGAAAAAGCTTCTGCACAGCAAAAGAAACCATCAACAAAACAATAAGAAAGCCTACTGCATGGGAGAACATATTTGCCAATAAGGGTTTAATCTCCAAAATTTACAGAGAACTCATACAATTTAACAAAAGGAAGATAAACAACCCAATCAAAAAATGGGCAAAGGATCTAAATAGACACTTTACGAAAGAGGACATACAGAAGGCCCAGAGACATATGTAAACATACTTAAAGTCACTAATCATCCGAGAGATGCAAATCAAAACAACAATGAGATAGCATCTCACACCTGTCAGTTGGCTATCATCAACAAATCAACAAACAACAAGTACTGGTGAGGATGTGGAGAAAAAGAAACCCTCCTACACTGCTGGTGGGAATGCAGACTGGTGCAGCCACTGTGGAAGACAGTATGGAGTTTCCTCAAAAAAGTTAAAAATGGAACTGCCATTTGACCCAGTAATCCCACTTCTAGGACTATATCCCAAAAAACTAGAAGCACCAATTAGGAAGGATATATGCACCCCTATTTTCATAGCAGCACAATTTACAATAGTTAAGATTTGGAAACAGCCCAAGTGCCCATCAGCAGATGATTGAATTAAAAAACTATGGTACATCTACACAATGGAATACTATGCCACTATAAAAAAAAAAAAAAAAAGGAACTTTTACCATTTGCAACAACATGGATGGAACTGGAAAGCATGATGCTAAGCGAAATAAGCCAGTCAAAGAAAGATAAATATCACATGATCTCACTCATATGTGGGATATAATGATCAACATAATTTGATGAACAAGAATAGATCCAGAGACAAATTGTAGGGGAAGTGGGGGGGGGGGGGGAGGGAGGGTGGTTAGAGAGCAACCAAAGGACTTGTATGCATGCATATTAGCATAACCAATGGACACAGACACTGGGGCGGTGGGGGCTTGCCTGGGGTGAAAATGGCTGGGGAGGAGGGGGTCAATTGGGGAAAAAGGAGACATATGTAAAACTTTAGATAATAAAAAATAAGAGGGAAAAAAAGAAATTGTTCATTTTTTCAGTGTGGTATTAGTATCCCATCTAATAAAAGATTAATATGCAAATTAACCATCACTCCACTACACCCACAAGCCATGCCCACAAGCCAATCAGAAGCGAGTATGCAAATTAATCCAACCAAGATGGCTGTGGCCACGGAGAGAGCAGGAGGGAGGCTTGGGTTTCCCTGGCGATGGAGGAAGCCAAGCTTTCCACACACCCTGGCCGGCCCAGGCCTCCGCTTAAGGCTACAAAGTTTCAATTTTAGAAGATAAATAAGTCCCAACAAAAATGGCGGCAGCCACAGAGCTGGAGAGAGCAGGAGGCTAGGGTTGTCCCTAGTGATGGAGGAAGCCAAGCTTCTGCAGCCCTGGCCTGCTTTGGCCTCCGCTTAAGGCTACAAAGTTTCAATTGTAGAAGATAAATAAATCCCAGATACCAGGGCCTCCACCTTGGTCGCCGGGGGGCGTGGCTGGCCTGCAAACCACCACAGGCCCCTCGCCCAGGCTATCCCATGCCCCAAGGGAACCCCAACCCTGATCCGGGACACCCTTCAGGGCAAACCAGCTGACCCCCACTCATGCACCAGGCCTCTATCCTATCTAATAAAAGAGTAATATGCAAATTGACCATCACTCCAACACACAAGATGGCTGCCCCCATGTGGTCAAAGATCCTGCCCCCATGTGGACACAAGATAGCCACCACAATATGGCCAGCAGGGGAGGGCAGTTGGGGGCAATCAAGCCTGCAGGGGAGGGCAGTTAGGGGTGACCAGGCCGGCAGAGGAGGGAAGTTGGGGGCAACCGGGCCTGCAGGGAAGGGCAGTTGGGGGGGACCCAGGCCTGCAGGGGAGAGCATTTGGGGGGGACCAGGCCTGCAGGGGAGGGCAGTTAGGGGTGACCAGGCCTGCAGGGGAGGGCAGTTAGGGGTGACCAGGCCTGCAGGGGAGGGCAGTTAGGGGCAAACAGGCTAGCAGGGGAGCAGTTAGGCATCAATCAGGCTGTCAAGGGAGTGGTTAGGGGGTGATCAGGCTGGCAGGCAGAAGCGGTTAGGTGCAATCAGGAAGGCAGGCAGGCAGGCAGGCGAGCAGTTGGGAGCCAGCAGTCCTGGATTGTGAGAGGGATGTCTGACTGCCCTCGAGGGGTCCCAGATTGGAGAGGGTGCAGGCTGGACTGAGGGACACCCTTCCCCCCGTGCACGAATTTCATGCACCGGGCCTCTAGTTGTGTTTATATTTGTAAATAGCCCTTATCTGTTAGTGAGGCATAATGAAATATTTATGGTTGGAATGCTATATCTGGGTTGGCTTTAAAGTAATGTAGTAGGAGAAAGTGAGTGGAATTAGATGTTTCAGATTGGATGAGTTGATCATTGTTGAAGCTGGGTAATAAGCACATATGGTTCATTATATTATTCTTTCTACTTGCATATATTTAAAATTTTCCATAATAAAACATTAAAAATAAAGTATCAGCTCCTAAACAAAAAAATATAGTTCTGTATGCACTGTCAAAAAAAAAAAGAACATAAGTTGCAGTACAATATTACTTTGTGATACATATTACAGTATACCAGTTATCCTGTATAATAAAAGCGTAATATACAAATTGACCCTAACAGTGGAATGACCAGGAACAACCGGTTGCTATGATGCGCCCTGACCACCAGGAGGCAGATGCTCAACACAGAAGCTGCCCTCTGGTGGTCAGTGAACTCCCACAGGGGGAGCTCCACTCAGCCACAAGCCGGGCTGACAGCTGCAAGTGCAGCAACAGTGGTGGGAGCCTCTCCCACCTCCTCAGCAGCACTAAGGATATTCAACTGATGGCTTAGGCCCACTCCCCCCGCTCCCCCAGGGAACGGGCCTAAGCCATCAGTCAGACATCCCCTGAGGGCTCCCAGGCTGCCAGAGGGATGTCTGACTGCCAGCTTAGGCCCAATCCCCCAGGGAGCAGGCCTAAGCTGGCAGTGGACATCCCCCGAGGGGTCCTGGACTGCGAGAGGGCACAGACTGAGGGACCTCCCCCAAGTGCATGATTTTTCATGCACCGGGCCTCTAGTTTAAAAAATAAAAACACAAAACTACACACATCCCTATATAAATGTATATTTTAAAGTTCAGAAGGTAATATTCTAAATTAAACTATTAATAATAGTTACAGAGGGTAGTAATGGTTGAAAAGAACTTTCTATTTTATCTGTTGTTTGTATTTTTACAAGAATATATTAATGTACTATTTATGTAATTAAAAATATTAAGCATCATTAACCACAAATTTTAAACAGCACTGAGGGAAACCTCGAGTTGTTTCTATGATGATGCCTTGGCATTAGAGGTGCTGAAACACGGTGGCCAGCTGAGTGTGGGTGTGGGCAATGGTATGTTGGTTCATTTCTTGTTTATGAGTCACCAGTGTCCACAGGGGTGGAGAGAGAGAAGCAATTGCCTTTTTACTATGCACCTACTAAGTGCCAGGCACAGGTTCTCATCTATCATTTTCATAATCCTCATAATAACCATGGACCATTGTGGTCCAGAGGTTAGGGACTTTCCCAAGTCCATTCAGCTAATCATTGGTTGAGCTGAAACTCAAATCCAGGTCTGACTCCAGAGACCACCTTCCTTCCACCATAACATGTGAACAGAAAGATTCTTCCCTGCCTGGGGCTGAGTAGGGCAGAGCAGAGATGCCATCGCAGTGGAAGGAAAAAGAACAGAACCGCCACACGAAACTGAGAGGGGAGGAAGAGGTGTGAGAAGGGCAGGAGGGGTACAGGAGAGATGGAGATGATGGCTGTTGGCAGCCGGGTCTGATAACTGACCATCCCCATAGCCACAATGAGGAGCACAGTGCTGATGCTGATGCTGATGCTGATGCTGATGCTGAAGCTACGCGGCTGGGAGTGACAGATGTAATAGCAAACTGGCTGATAGGAAGCAGGATCTGTTTTCTCATCAGTTTATCAGGGCAAGTCCCTGAAGCCAGGGAGGATTCAGAGCTGAGGACAGTAAGGTGACAGTGGTAAGTGGAAACGATAGTGGCAGTGGTTTTTGGCAGAGGAGACACACACACACACACACACACACACACACACACACACACACACACACTCACGGAGAGGAGAGGGAAAGGACAGATAAAGACAGTGAAAGACTCAGTGCCAAGCTCTTAAGAGCTTTGCCTCCTCCAGCTCTTGGTAGAAATTTCATAAGTAAAAATACATCAAAACAGTTCCTCAAACCTATCAGTCTGTTTCTCAGACATTTCCAAGTGCAGTTAGTTCCTCTGCTTGGGACATCCCCGCCTCCACCCTCATGTGGGCTCCTATCCTTCCAGGCTCAGCTGAAATGCCGCCCCCTCAGAGAAGCCATCCTGTCTGCTCTAGGAGATGCCCTACTCCAGCCTCCCTCCCTCCCTCCCTCCTAATTATTACTTACAGCATGGATCACACTTTGTAATTATTTATTCCTTTTTCCACTTGTTAATTACCATCAAAATGCATCCTAAACTCCTTGTTGGGGAAGAGAAGCACACAGATTGGGTTGGTTTTATTTATCACTATCCCCAGCAACCAGCAACCTATCTGGCATAAAATTGATGTTCAATAATTGTTTGAAGGGTAGATGGATGAAAAAAGAAGGGAGGGAGGGAGTTATGATAATTCACTTAAGTTCTCTACTACCCAAGGGCAAAGGGGTGCCTGGCAGGCAAAGAAAACTTCTCTGAACATTTTTTTCCAGTAGCACCTACTCCAAAGGAACACTTTCAGTTTGGAAACCCTGCACTAAGCTGATTCTTCCCTGGTTTTATCCGCTCCCAACCTCCCCTCCATTACTCAGGATAGCGAAGAATTGGCTGGAAATCATGTGTTGGATTCGGCATAGAAAATGATGTGTGCATCTGAAATGTTATGCAGTTGTCTGAGAGCTGCTAGACGACATTCTACGCTGGCTTCACAGAACATTTATAACTGCCAAAACAAGTTACTTCAAATATAAACATGGTATTTTTAGCCCAGTGTTGTTGATAACCTATTTCATTAAATCATAAGCTCGGCTCAGAATCAGCAGTATGTCCTCAGTCATCCCTGGTGATGGGAGCTTGGACACTAACCCGTGACAGGCAAAGGAAGGAAGTCTGGTCAGATCTCTTTGGAAACCATGGCTCACCCTCTGTTCCCTTACCTCTCAATGTTCTCTTCTTCCCTCTGTGGATGACAGAAATCAAAGAATAAAAGTGAAATGGCAGCAATAAGAATGGAAAAAGGAAAAGAATTGGGGGGGGGGTGGCGAGGAGAGTACCCAAGTGCCACCTTAGCAGATGCCAAGGGAAGCCAAAGATCCAAGAGAGAAAAGGAGGATGAGAAGGCAGAGGGAAAGGAACCCAGACAGAAGGCTCCTCCTTGACCAGAGGAACACGGCCCACCTTAGCAAGTAGAGCAGCGATTTTCAAGTGGTGTGGCCCAAGGATTTTTAAAACATGCAATACCTGACTAGTTAGTTAGTTAGGGGCACTGGCCTCTTTCCCCTTAGATTATCAAATTCAAAAATCATAACAGCCAACATAAGAATAGCCGTCCAGTACTGAATGAATCAAAATTATACCTGTTTTTGTGTTTATGTTAGATCGGCAAAAAAAAAAAAAAAAAAACAATGTATTTTGGGTGTGCTGCAGAATTCTAATAATAAGTTTATGTGTGCCATGAGATGAAGAAGGGCAAAACTCAGTGGTGGAGAGGACGCTGTGGGGAGCCCTGGCCCTGGATTTGAAGCCTGTCCACCTGAGACAGCGGTTTCTGGGAAGGAAAGCAAGAACACAGGAAGCCTCAGCCTTCCATTTTCTCAGTAATGCCAACATTTTCCTATCCCATTGCTGCTGCTGCTCTGTGATGAAGATTCTCAAGTATGGCGAGGAGAGTGTGTAAAAGTGTGGGCATCAGATCTAGGTTTAAACCCCAGCTTTGCCACTTACTAGCTGTGTGACCCTGGGCAAGTTACTTAACCTCTCTTGGTCTCAGTTTCCTCAGCTACGAGATATGGAAAATAAAAGTACTTGCCTTCCAGCCTGGCCAGCATAGCTCAGTGGTTGAGTGTCAACCTATGAACCAGGAGGTCATGGTTCAGTTCCTGGTCAGGACACGTGCCCGGGTTGCAGGCTTGATTCCCAGTAGGGGGCTTGCAGTAGGCAGCCAATCAATGATTATCTCTCATCATTGATGTTTCTCTCTCTCTCTCTCTCTCTCTGCTTCTCCATTCCTCTCTGAAATCAATAAAAATATATATTATTTTTAAAAGTACCTACCTTCCAGGTTGGGAGAACTAAACCCACTAATCTTTATAAAGTGCCTGTCACATTTTAGGAATAAATGTAGGCTCTTGTTTTCATTTCCCTTCTGCCTCCTACCCCCAGTCCCGCTTTCCTGTATGACTAATTGTCCCCTGTATGACTATACCTTCAGGGTAAGGTGATTAAAATCTGAACAAGGACTATGAAGGAGAGAGGAGGGATGGACCCAAGAACTATTGTTTGGGACAGATCAACAAGACTGATGATGATAACAGCACTGAATGTCTGAGGCTCAGCCTGCCCTGGCTTCAAATCCTACTTCTACCATTTACTAACTATGTGGCCTTGGACAAGTATATTCATATCCTATGGCTGCTCTAACAAATTACCACAAACTTAGTGGCCTAACACAACACAAATTTATTCTCTTACAGCTCTGGAAGTAAAAAGTCCAAAATCAGTTCACTACACTGGCTAAATTGAAGGTGTTGGCAGGGCTAGTTCCTTCTGAAGTCTCTAGGGAGAATCCATTTCCTTGTCCTTTCCAGCTTCTAATGGCTACCTATATTCCTTGGCTTCTGGCCCCTTCCTTCATCTTTAAAGAGCTTCATTCCCATCTCCCCTCTGTCATCACATTGCCTTCTCCTCTGACTCTGACCCTCCTGCCTCCCTCTTATAAGGATCCTGTGATTAAATTGGGCCTTCCTGGATAATTCAGGAAGATGTCTCCATCTCAAGATCCTTAACTCAATCCCCTCTACAAAGTCCATTTTACCATGTAAGGTAACATTCCCAGGTTCTGGAGATTACGACAAGGGCATATTTGGGGGTGTGGGATTGGGGTGGAAGGTATTATTCAGCTTACCACTTCAAGTGAATTCATTTCTCTGAGACCTCTTTTCTCACATCTAAAAAAAAAAAATGGTATCTACTATAATGGTTAATTTTGTGTGTCAACTTGGTTAGGCCATGATACCCAGATAGTTGATCAAATGTCACTATGAAGGTTATTTTTGACTAGAGGCCTGGTGCACAGATTTGTGCACTGGTGGGGTCCCTAAGCCTGGCCTGCACCCTCTTGCAATATGGGACCCCACGGGGGATATAGTAGTGTGCCCAGTGGCAGGCAGCAAGGGAGGAGCCCGAGGCCCGGCTGGCCGCCACTCCCGCTCATCCCAGCTCTGCTGCACCGCAGCCACTCAGTAGCATTGCCGTGGAGGCGGAAGAGGCTCCCACCACCACAGCTGCACTTGCCAGCCCTGAGCCCAGTGTCTGGCGCACATTGGTCAGCCAAGGAGCGCTCCTCCTGTGGGAGTGCAATGACCACCAAGGGGCAGCTCCTGCATTGAGCGTCTGCCCTCTGGTGGTCAGTGCATGTCATAGTGACCAGTCAACCAGTCATTCAGTTGTTTGGTTGCTTAGGCTTTTATATATATAGATGAGATTAACATTTAAAGCAGTAGACTCTGAGTAAAGTAAATTGCCTCCTATAATGTGGGTGGGCTTCATCTAATCAGTCAAAGGCCTTAAGACAAAAAGTCTGACATCCCCTAAGAAAAAAGTAATTCTGCCTATAGACTGCCTTTGGAGTCTAGCCCAACATCAACAATTCCCTGGGTCTCCAGCCTGGCAGCCTGTCCAGCAGCTTTTACACTTTTAGACTTGCTAGCCCCACAATCACATGAGCCAATTATATATGTTATTGGTTCTGTTTCTCTGGAGAACCCTACCTTTAAAGCATTGCTGTCCAATTTAAATGAGATAAAACATACACAATGTTCAGCACAAGGCCCAGCACATAAACGTTAATAAATATTAAGACTAAAAAAAAAAAAAAAAAGTGCCTCCAACTCTGAGTTACTATTATGCCACAATGGACGAGGGGAAGAGCAGTACCAAGACCAGCTCTAATTGCTGTTTGGAAACTTCCCTACAAACTGATACAGAAATTTCTTCAGAGCATTTTCTATGATCCCATTTGTCCCTAAATTAGGGTTGTGCCCTCATCAAGTAGTTTCCTACAAAGAGAAGATGAGTTGAAAGCTTTGAATAAGCCACCACCTAGGGATGTGGCCTGCAGCCTTAATGGTTGCTGGTGTAGCCATGGGAATGGAAGCAAGAAGCAAACAAAAAGTCAGAGGGATTTGCCCACAAGGAAATGTTCTGAAGTTATGCCTCTTTGTCACAGGCTTGGGGCAGGCATGCCCGCCTCAGAGATGAGGGAGACCGCCCATGTGAGCAACCTTGCTGACCCAGTGAATGAGACAGAGGAGGGAAGAAGGGAACGAAAAAAAAGGAAAACAAACACAGCATCTATGTGTTGACAATCTAGGGTTGTCAATGCTTGCCATTTCCAGGACTGACTCATGGCATCACACTATAAACTGTTCAGAGTTGTCCTACAACCACTGGCCTTAAAAGAGGAAACCTGATGCGAGGTCAGCAGGGAAACACCTTACGACGTAGTCTATTCAGCTGTCATCTTTTAGCAGCCACTCAAATGTATTTACAGGAGCTCGCTGAAGTCAAGCATATGGGGCTGTTTAGGTGATTCAGCGCCTCAGCTCTGGAAGGTACTGCACCTCTCCCCTTCCGTGGGAGTCACAGAAGCTCAAGTTCATTGAGCTGCAGCAGACAAAGGTGTCTTAAGTTCAAACTGTGGCAATTTGCATGGTAATTTACACTGCAACCCTTTGTCCCCCTGTCATCCCAAAGAAGCTCTCCAAAAAGTTGAGGGAAAGCAGCTCAAAAGTTTATAGCCTGCTTGACACCCTGTGCTTTCACCCCGCCTCTCATCAGACAGAAAGGGAGGGGACAGAGGGTGTGGGTTTTATTGTGGTGGCTGGCGTTCTTTCACATTCTTCAGTGGAGAGGCTGGAAGAAAGACTGGATCAAGTCATCATTTGGTTGCATTGTAAGAAAACCTAATATTGGAAACTATTTGTGATTAGCTAGAAGTTAACCTTTCAAGTAGTAATAAAAATAAATTTTTCCATTGATATGCTCGCCACTTTTCAAAATATATTTACATTTATTGTCTCTGATGGAGAAAAGCAAGTTCTATATTAGAAATGTTGTGAACTAAATGTTTGTGCCCCCCAACTTTATTTCTTGAAGCCCCGTCCCCCAATGTGATGATATTTGGATGTGGGTTTTGGGGAAGTGATTAGGTTTAGATGAGGTCATAGGATAGGGTGTTTATGGTGGGAGTATTGCCCTTATAAGAGACCAGACTGTTTCCCCCCATACACACTCCACCATGTGAGGACACAAGAAGGCAGCCATTGCAATTCAGGAAAAGAGCCCTCCTCTTACCAAGACTTGACCATGCTGACACCCTGATCTTGGACTTCCAGCCCCAGAATTGAGAGTAGTAAATGTCTGTTGTTTAAGCCACCAAGTCTGTGGTAGCTCAAAAGCACACTAATGACAAACAGTGAAATTTTAACACATCCAATTGTTTTTAGTTAGCCCAAATAAGCATGATTTTAGTCATTTAGAGCCTGCTTGCTTTGCATACCCAACATCAGCTAGCCATAGATCTATACAGATCCCCAGCTGCTGCTGCCCTTTGGAGCCCTCTGACCCAGGCTGGGCTGCTGAGCAGCAGCATGTAGACCATCATCCTCTCCCAATATCCCTCTCCCTAGAAGCTCCCCTCCCTGTCTGAGTAGTGACATAGCCTCTGGACAGTTCATGCTAGAAGGGACTTTTCCCACATGCAAACCTTCCAGAAACACCCATGTAAGCCCTGAGTGTACTACTGCCACCTTGTGGACATATCTTTTTCCTTGATCAGCTTCAAAATCCCTCAAATTCCAAGTGAAGTCAATGCAAGTATGGCTTAAACCCACAGTGATATGATACTAGGAAGCAGCAAATTCTCAAAGTCCAACAGGCAGCAGGCGCAAGGCCCAGAGGACCACTCCACATTCACATCCTTACCAGTGACTGGACCATCTGAAACTTCAACCTCCCTCTAGAGGGGGATGGCCAGTGCCAGGCCAAATATCAGGATGCCAGCCAAGTAGAGAACTATGCAAGGAAAGAAAGCAAAGAAGAGGTCATGCATCATGATTGGCAGAAGGTTGAGCTCACACTCTTCCTCAGAGGTACAGTGGCTACAGCCAAGGCTAGGACAGAGCAGGGGCCCAATATCTGCATCATTGCCAGATATTGTTTTATGTCAGGTACCTAGAGAGAGTCTCTGGGAAGGCAGGTTGCTGTTGCTGCTGCTGCTGATGATGATGATGGTAGTGGTGGTAGTCATGGTGATGATGATGATGATGATGATGATGATGATGATAATGGTGGTAGTGGTGATGATGATGGTGATGAGGATAAAGACGATGATCTGGATAATGATGATGATGTTGATAATCATGATGATAATGCTGGTGGTCATGGTGATTATGATAATAGCAATAATGGTGATGGTGATGATAATCATAAAGATTATGATAATGTTGGCTAACAGGTATTAAGCACTTATTATATAGTAGGCATTGTGTTAAGCACTTAACGTACATTATTTAATTTAATCCTATCAACCACCCTATCAGGTTGTTTTCCCCTAACTTCACATATGAGAAAACTGAGTCTCAGAGAGGTTAAGAAACTTGTCCAAAAAAATGTTGGCGTCAGAATTCAATCCCAGGCACTACTCCCCAATTCTATACTCTTGTTCTATACTACCATTGTGAAACAGTGGCCTTATGACAGAAAAGGCAAAATTTGTTCCATGCCCCATTTTGAAAGTTTCTGAAACCAGTCTCCTAGGAAACAAAGAGAAACATTGAACATGCAACACATAAAGGTACTTCTAACATCAAAGTGGCTTAAAGCTCAGAGGCTATATTTCTGTGACCTCTGAACATCCAGGTACAAAATGAAAATTTCATAGGGTGGTGACGGCCTGGGGTG
Source organism: Cnephaeus nilssonii (assembly GCF_951640355.1). Lineage (NCBI taxonomy): Eukaryota > Metazoa > Chordata > Mammalia > Chiroptera > Vespertilionidae > Cnephaeus > Cnephaeus nilssonii. Next base: position 22,618,021 of record NC_137081.1, on the reverse strand, counting down.
GGGGTGGGAGTGAGCAGGAGGAGGTCAATGGGGGCAAAGGGGACATATGAAATACTTTCAACAATAAAAAAATTTTTAATGACAATTTCAGCAGATATGCAGGTTCTTGGAAGGCAGGGCTGCTGCTTCTACACTGTAGGTCATACCCCCAGAATAGGGCTGTATAAAGAGCATGGCATCACTGAAATCAACGAGGAACATTAGGAATTAATACATCCAGGAGTAACAAACTAAAAATGCATTTTGAAAAGGTATACACAGTCAGTGACAGCATCAACCAACCTGTCAGAAGTATAAGCAGATAGAAAATTCTGGCTTTCCATTAATGGAAGGTTACTTTGTTTTACTTTCAAATGCCTCAAGGTGCGTGGCAAGCTATGTGTCACAACCCACGGGAAACTGTCATGAAAGACACTTGTGGCTTCATGGAGCAGTTCCCAGTGACAGCCAAGGAAGAAAGCAAAGGCCAGCAAAATCCAGCTCTGACCCAATGCTGCTCAGAGGTGTGTGCCTCCCTCTGTGATCTAGAAAGATAAAAAGAAAGGCCTCTTTATTAAAAGCCTGGTGCAATAACAAAGTTAACATAAACCTGTGAGATAATTTAAGGCATGGTTCTATGTATTCCTTTCATCATCCAATTATTTCCTTTTGTCCATCTGTCTCCTCAAAGATTATAAGCTCCTTGAAGCCAAGGGATATATGCTCATTGCTCTCATTTCCCCCATAGCAACCAGTGCAAAGGTGATATAGCATGGCTACCAGTTGTTCTAGCAATAAAAATCAATCTTACGCCCACATTGCAGGCTCCTCAATTTATTTGGAGCCAAATATTATCATTATTGAATCTATCCATTTTTCCCATATTGGTGAGCAGGTAACTGCAAACTGAGTCGTAATTTCTCTTAGCAATAATCCCATGATTGGGAGTTCTCTTGCTAATCAAAAATTCAGCATCAAATCAATCATAAATATGTCTAAAATCATTTAAATAGAATCCACAATCACTTAAAAGAGTAAAATTATTCTCCAAGTATAACTTTAGAATGTGAAAGGACCTCACAGGTGCTTTAGTCAGCACCCTTCACTCCACACAAGCAGAAGACCTGGGAAGGTGAGCCATTCAAAGTCACCAAAGGAGTAAGGGCAGAGCCAGGACTTGACCTCCAGCCTGTGGGGTTGTCTCCACAACACACTACTATGCCTCTTTGGCAGTCTCATAAAAATGGCATAAATATATCATCTTTCTTTATCTTACAGGGGGTCCCAAAGCACCCATTTCAAAAATCCAACTCTACAGTATCATCATCAGAATTCCCTGAAGTGGTATTCCTAATATTTGTCCCACCAAATGTTAGCAGGTGCTGTGCCAGAGACTGCCTATGTGCTTTTAGCCTTCGCTCCTGCCCCTCTGTGCTGAATTATGGAGGAGCTGCATTTCCCAGACCTCCTTGCCAATGGGCTTCCAGTTATTTTCTGCAAATGTGAGAGAATGGCAGGTGACTAGAAGATGGGAGTGTGTTTGCTATTGCTTCCAAAACAATTTACCACAAACTTACTGGTTTAAAACAACACTCATTTGTTATCTCACCCTATATGTCAATAGTTCAGTGAGCTCAGCCAAGTTCTCTGCTTAGAGTCTCACAAGGCCAAGATCAGAGTGTTGGTCAGCCTGGGCTCTTCTATGGCGAGAGATTCTACTTCCAGACTCATTCAGCTTGTTGGCAGAATTCAGTTTCATAAAGCTGTAGAACCGAGATCCCTGAGGTTTCCTTGTTGGCTGTCAGCTGGTGGTCATTCTCAGCTCCTAGAGGCTGCTCACATCCCTTGGCTTCTGGCCCCTTCCATCTTCAAAGCCAGCAAATGTACGTTGAATCCTCTCATTCTCTGAATGTCTCTGACTTCCCATTCTGACTTCCTCCTCTACTTTTAAGGGCTAGAGATCACATTGAGTCCATGCCAGATATCCCAGTATTAGTTCCCCATCATAAGGTCAACTGATCAGTAACCCTAATTATATCTGCAAAGTCTCTTTCACCATGAATGTGACATAATCAGCATGCTGTCAGGTGGCAGAGGTCATGGGGATGAGAATCCTGCCTATCACAGAGGGGACACCCTGCCAGGAAAGAGCTCTAGAGGGCTTCTACAGATCCAGCACCCACAGCTCACCCCACTTCTTGTGTCCCAGCACTAGGGCTTAGCACCTCACCAGTAGTCCCGCCCCTGCTCTATGTGTCCCACCATGCTCTGTGCTCCACTTGATGGTCTTAGTACCTTATGTGTTATCCCCAGGATTAGAGAAGAAAGTACTAGTATGTCCCACATTCTGGGAATACCATGTCTACACTTTGGGGTTGCAGCTACCAGTACTTCCTAGAGTTGCCAATCTCTGAGTCACAGCACCTTTTCGACTCTTTCAGCTCTCCCAACACTTTTAAACTAGAACTCTATAGCCAGACCTCTCTGAATTACATAGCTTATTTATATTTTCCTGAATAAGCTCTGACTGATGGAGTACCATATAACAAAAGTACCCAGTGGCCTTGGGAAACAAAGTTAAACACTCTTCCTTCCTGCAGGACCTCTCAGAGCATTGACTATATTAATGGGTATATTGAATACCCAAGAAGGGTATCTAGCATACAATATTACTGTTTCCCAGATATTTTTGTCAAGAGACCCTTATTTCATAAAGCATTTCATGAGCCTGGAGTTTGTGATGCTTTAAAAAACACCATCATAATTGAAATCCTCTCAAGATATCATGTTAGTTCTAATCAGCACAAATATTTGATTAACAAAAATTGAACCCATATTTTTAACATTTAGAATAGCATTTGGGCGTTGATTTTCATGGCTAAGGAAGTTAAAACTGATAAGTTACGTTTATTTCCTCAATCAGTGTCCTACATCCAACTTTCCTATATGCATTGAAAGCCATTCCAAAATGTAAATGAAAAAGTCATTCTCAAAAATAGTCATCAGTGAAGGGGCTTAAGAAGGTCAAGGCCACCCAGCCAGTGTGGTTCAATTGGTTGAGCATCATCCCATGGACCAGGAGGTCCCCAGTTTAATTCCTCGTCAAGGCATATACCTGGGTTGCTGGCTCCATCCCCAATAGGGAGCACATAGGAGGCAGCCGATCCAGGTTTCTCTCTCATCGATGTTTCTATCTCTCTCTCTCCCTCTCTCTTCCTCTCATTCTAAAAAATCAATAAAAACATATTTTTTTAAAAAAGAAGAAGCAGCAGAAGAAAGTCAAGGCCAATGTTTCCTTTGAGCTCTCACCTTTAGGAATCTTAACTTGGAATGCATGTAAAGCAGGCTTCTCTTATTTTATTTTTTTAATATATTTTATTGATTTTTTACAGAGAGGAAGGGAGAGGGATAGAGAGCCAGAAATATTGATGAGAGAGAAACATCAATCAGCTGCCTCCTGCACACCCCCTACTGGGTATGTGCCCGCAACCAAAGTACCGTGCCCTTGACCGGAATCGAACCTGGGACCCTTCAGTCCGCAGGCCGATGTTCTATCCACTGAGCCAAACCGGTTTCAGCAAAGCAGGCTTCTTTTAACTCCCTCTGCTTGGGTGCTGTCTTTCTCCTCCTTCACTGCTTGCCTCACCTTCCTCCCTTACCCAGAGGACAGCAAGGGTCATGATATCAAGGGCAACCCCCAGTGAGAAACAGACAAAGAAGGAATGTAAAAGGCCCCACAATGGAACAGGGATTAAGTAATCTACTCCCCTCTTGATGAATTCTTATATAGCATTAGAAATGATAATTACAATGACTGTGCAGCAACATGGAAAAAATGCTTATGATATAATTAATGCTAAGTGGAAAATGCAGAACACAAAATGATAGCTACACTATGATTACGACCATTTAAATTATATGTTCATGGGGACAAAAACTGGAAAGCAATATGGAAAAAATAAAAATAGTTTAATTTGTCAGGGATGACATTGGTATCATGGGTGAATTTTTTTCTTTCTTTATGTTCAGCTAATGGTTCTGTAACGCCAAGCAAATTTTCAAAAACTAAAATAAAAAACAGACTTAAGAATGTGTGGAAGTGGGAGAGGATAAGCCATCATTCTCATTTGCCTGAGGGTGAGAAAATAGGATCTATATACAAAGATAGGAATAGTCAACTTGTGTTTTATATCAAAATGCAACTTTGTTTTCTTGCTTACTAAAAATCAGAGCCTGGTGCTTCTAAGCAACCAACGAGGCCCTGCTTGGGAAAGCCAACAGTATGTTACTAATCTAAAGAACTCTAATCTAAAGGGTGATTCCATCTCCCTGATTGGGTCTTGAGGGTCATGGTGACAGGAAAACAAGAAGAGATTTGGACTTTCTGCTGGGTACAGGTGAGATAGATCTGGGAAGAAAGACTACAGGAAGGAACCTGAATGGGGCCCATTCACCCAATGTCCCACTCCAGAAAGTTGTCCAAGAGCAGAGAGATGCCACAGGAAGGATTGCACCAACCATGGGCCCAGAGAATCTCTTCAGCCAACCACTCCAACTTTGTGTTAGGGTACACTTATATACCTGCCCTCAGAGTGCCCACCTCCAGTGGCCTCTCTATGGCATGAGGCCACAGTCCCCTGCCTGAGCCTTGGGTGGACTAGTAAGGCAATAGAGGTGCTCCTGGAGCCACATGAACATGTAGAGTATTTGGAGCTACGCAGAGGGGAGCACAGGCTGGACAAGGTAAAGGAAGCATGATTATTGGGGACACTTCTGATAGGGGAGATAGGGTGAACCCATGACAGTGAGCAGGCTCCCCTAATTACACTCTGGAGAATAAAGCCACTTAGAGGAACATAGTTGGAAATTCATCCTAATGAATAGGAGTATGGGGTGGTCTGAAGCCAGGGAGTTTGAAGAGAGGAAAAAGGAAGAACTGTTCCAGGCCAGTGGCCACGTGGCCAAGGGGACAGGAGTGCTGGCAGTCCTTAGGAGGAAAAATTGTGTGGCAGCCAGCTGGAGAGACTCTGGAGCAACCAGATACTATGTAGGTCAAGGAGAGAAGCTGAGAAATGGGACAAGCTCAGCACCCAGATAACTGACCACTGTCTTGGCAATGTTCTCTTGTACACACCCACTGCCTGCAACAGAGGCACTGCTCAGATGCTAAACTTGGTCCAGGGCAAGGATCCCAGCACTCAGATACCTGTCAGGTGTGCTGCATACCTGTCAAGTGTCCCAGGGTCTGAGCTACCAGAAACGTTAAGAGTTCAAATAAGTGAGTCATGAAAGTAGTATACACAGTTATGTGGTAGGCTGAATAATGGCCTCCCAAAGATGTCCTCCTGATCCTCAGAACCTGTGAATATGCTACCTTACATGGTAAAAAATGTGATCAAGGTAATGGACATTGGCCCTGGCCGGTTTGGCTCAGTGGCTAAAGCATCGGCCTGCGGACTCAAGGGTCCCAGGTTCGATTCCGGTCGGGGGCATGTACCTTGGTTGCGGGCACATACCCAGTGAAGAGTGTGCAGGAGGCAGCTGATCGATGTTTCTCTCTCATCGATGTTTCTAACTCTCTATCCCTCTCCCTTTAAAAAAAAAAAAAAGGTAATGGACATTGAAATGGAGAGATTATTCTAAATTATCTAGTGTACCCAAGGTAATCACAGGTGTCTTTATGCGAGTGAGGCAGGAGCGTCAAAGTTAGAGGATATGTACGGTAACAACAGAAGCAGAAGTCAGAGTGATGTGAGGCAATGAGCCAAGGAATGCAGACCAGCTTCTAGAAGCTGGGAAAGGCAAAGAAACCAGTTTTGCCTCAAGCCTCCAGAAGGAACACAGCCCTGCCAAGAAATTTATTTTATCCCAACAAACTGACTTTACACTTCTGACTTCCAGTGCTTTGAGATAATACATTTCTGTTGTGTTAAGCCACCACATTTGTGGTTATTTGTTATAGCAGCAATAGGAAACTAATTCACAGCAGTTAAGACCCAAAGCCTCACAATGACAGCAAGTAGAGATCTTTACATTCCAACTGCAGCTGCTCCTGGGTAGAAAGACACTTGATAGTGTTAGATAATAATTTACACAGAGCAGCATGCACTTCTAATGAAAGAAAGACTTCCAGGAAGCACTCAGCTTGTCAGTTATTCATTCCTGCCTGATGCAAGTTAAAATGTATTGACTACTTAGTATCTACCAGACCTTGCAGTATGTACCTGACATATCCTACCTCATATAGTGCTCGGAACAACTCTATGATGCAGACACAATTGGTGTCACCATTTTACAGATGTGGAAACTGAGGCTCAGGTAGGTGAGGTTACCTACCCAAGCAGGAAATCTGGGATTTGCATCTATGCAGCCTGGCTCCAGAGCCTGAGCTCTGAACCACTATATGATGCTCTGTATCCTGTGCAGAGAGCTGTCCTCCTGAATGAACTACCTAGTAGTGAGTGGGCACAGAAAGGGTTGGCTTTCTAGAACTCCAAACCCTTAACTCCATAAAACCTAGACAAGACATTCTCTAAGTTTTGAAGACTAACCTTAATGATCTAACTGTCCAAGAATATAAGGGATTGATGGACTAAGTCATGGTTCATCAATACAATAAAACACTAGGCAGCTTTTTAAAATGATTATGTAGATCTATACTTATTGACATGGAGAGATGTTCCTCATACATCATTAAGTCTAAAGAGCCAGTCACTAAACAGTATACACAGTATGAACCAACAAAAAGAAAGAGAGAGAGAGAGAGAGAGTTGGTTGGTTCATATTGAGAGGTGGAAAATACATATACAAAAGCATTAGCAGTGTTTATTTCCAAGTCATAAGAATACAAATGATTTAATTTTTTTCTTCCAGCTTATCTATTTTATAAATTTTCCATAATAAAAAAGAAATTGCTGGGATGTTTCAAGGTAGGGAAACTGAACTCTAGTAATTCCAAGCAAGGATAAGAATGTACAATGATAAAAATGTTATGAAATATCTACTACCTAGCAGACCAAGTGCTAATAAATTTATATAAATGTAATCCTCATTTTTACCCAGTAAGATAAGGACTGCAGTCCCCATTGTTTCATTTATTTTTTAAATTAAGGCTCAGAGAAATTAAGTAATTTTCCCCTGAAGTCACCCAAACTGAAGGCATTAGGCTGGGATTTAACCCAGATCTTCCAGTTCTAAAGTGGACACTCTGTACACTATGTGACTCTGTAATCTTTTAACTCTAGTACCATGAGGGTTCCAGGCAGGAACACAGAAGGAATCAAACTGGATCAGAGGATATTGAGGGAAAGGAGAAAATTAGGAAGGACAAGAGTGCATTACTCCCACTCTTGTGGTACCTGAAGCAGAGGCTCTCAACCTCGATACTACTAACATTTTGAGTGTAAGAGATGGAGAGAGCAGTTTGTGCATTGTAGGGTCAGTAGCAGCATCCCTGGCCTTATAGTAGCACCATCCTAGTTGTGACAACAAAAATATCTTTAGACATTGACAAATGGAGGGTCAAATCTCCCTTGATTAAGAACTACTGCCCTAAAGAATTGCTACCTCCAGAATACCATGGGGGAGGTCCTGGAACAGTGTTTATTATATACTATATGTATTCATGCTTCAGCCAACCACACAGTTCATCCCACTGATCTGTCCTCCTCAACTAACCCTTTAGTCCTTATATATTGAGGCATTGTTAAAGACAAATGTCCTCATTGGTGAGCCCCTAAAGACATTTGTCCTTATCTCCAGAGAACAGATAGTTCAGTTGTACCTCTTCAAGAATAGCCCCACAATGGGCCTTCTGTCACCCTTTTGTGGGAGTTTATCCATGCCCCTGCATTCCCTGAATTAAAAGTTAAGGAAGCTGGTTTTTCTTGTAAATACCAAGCTGTGCAGTCATTACAAGCTTGCTTGGAGATAATCAGGGCTGACACTTGCTGTACAGCTAGAGTTTATTGGAGACCACCCACAAAGTCGACTCAACACAGAATGACACTACTAAGTAATCTAATCCCAAAATGCAGATTTCATTCCAACAAATTGCACACAAGTGGTCTCCTGCTGGTTTAACTGTTGCCTGGAAAGGCAAGCCCAACTGACTCCATGGCAAGTATGTTAGCACAAAGCATCCAAACCATAAACATAATGCAAATGCCATGTCTGGGACCATAAACACTGAATGTCTCAGAAAGAAGTGAATACCTTTTATGTTGAATTAAAATGATTAGAAGATGAGTAGATCATACCATCTTTGTCCTAACTCATGTCCCCCTTTGAATCAAACACCAAAAATAGAATATAAACATGAAATATTTTTTGCTTTGCATCAAAAACTGTTTCCTGCAGGGCCATATGTTCTAAGATGAATTAAAATTAGAGAAAATCAGCACCCTGACTTTATCCCCATTCAACAATTGTGTATCTTTAGCTCAAAAACACACAGTCCTCAACCTCCAATAGAAGGGCATTTACTTTATTCCCACACTACCCTTCCCCTTAAAATTATCTATATAATAAAAATTGATGAAAACTAAGATTTTTTTTTAAGTCTGATAGATGTTGGCCATAAGTTTAATGTGAGCCAGCAGTTTGCCAAGGTTGCTTAAAAGATTGATTCTATCTTGGGATGCACTAATAGAATTTACTGCTCAAATTAAAGGAGATGACAGTCTTAAGGTCAGGTGATTTGACCACATGTGGGGAACAGGTGTTCTCAGATTGACATTGAGGTGGACATCAGTGCTATTTGGGCACCTGCTTTGAGTAGTAAAATCTGACCCAGGTGCTTAATGAGGAATGGGCAACTCAGGTGTTTACCACATCCTCACCATCCTGACTCACATCCTCACCAACTCATCACCCTGAAGGCAGGAACTGTCTTACCCTTCCACTGTCTCCCCCCACAGCACTGAAAACTATGTTAGGTACCTTGTGAATTGTCAACAAATGCCTGGTGGATTTTCAGAAAAATCTTTTCTGAGGCTATATCTCTACATTAAGAAACCAAGAAGGAAAATATAAGTATTCCATGTAGATCAGTGATTTTTCACACTGTGGATCATAACCCATTAATATTTCATTAAATTCTTTAGTAAGTCCATAGTCAGTTCCTTTTAATGAAAAAGAAGAGAAACACTCATGGTGTCCCTCTCCTGGTTTGTAGAACTCCATTGGCATCATCTGAAATCCAACTCTCTACCTGCTCTGGACTGTACCCCACAGTTGAATGTGGCTGGAGAAAACCATACAACCAACACCCACTAGTCTTAATGTAATTTATTTCCATGACCTCAACTGGGTCCTCATGCTACCTGGCCATCACACTTCATTCCCTCCTAGATGACAGTCATCTTTTCTCAGCCTTCAGCACCTCCTCGCCCTTCCTCACTCACAGCTGCTAACCTTACTTCCTACCTCACTGAGAAAACAAAAGCACTCAGAAAGGAACTACTCAGTCTCCCACTTCCACTTCTACCCACCCACCAGCATCTGCTCCCATAAACTGCGCCTTCTTCCCTTACTATGGATGGGCCATCCTTGCTCCTAAAGAAGGCCAGCCTCTGCACTTGCACCATGGATTCCTCTCAAGGACATGGCTCAAACAATCCTCCCCTCTCACTCCTACATCATCAAAATTTTCCTCCTCTACTAGATTATCACTCATTGACATGTTATTTCTCCCACCTTAAAAAAGAAAAAAAAAACACCTTTTCTCACTTTATTTTTCCTCTGATCACCACACCATTTCTCTGCTCTCCCATGTAATAAAACTCCTTGTAAGAATTGTCCAGTGCCACTTTGCCAAATCCTCTCCTCTCGTTCTCTTTTATACTCCCTCCATCACTCCATTAAAATTGCTCATCGAAGTCACCACTAATGTCCATGTGACTAAACCCAACTGTCAATGCCCAATGCTCATCCTACATACCCCTGGACATGGCTGCTCCTTTCCTCACCTTGAAACCCTTTGCCCACTTGATTTTCAGGCCACCGCATTCTTCCAGTTTTCTTCTTACCTCATAGCTGTGGCTTCTCATTCTCCTTCATGTACTCCTGATGTCCCCAACCTCCTCATAACTGGAGGACACAGGTCTCAGCATTTAGTCTCTTCTCTATATGTCCCATTCCCCCAGTGATCTCATTCAGTTCCAGTTTATCTCAATTACCCACTGACAATACCCAGATTTTTGTCTCCGGCTAGAACCTCTCTGAACTCCAGACTCATATATTCAAATGCCTACCCACCCTCTCCATTTGGATGACTAATAGACATACCAATACTGATATCTTGATACCCTCCCCACACACACACGCACACACACACCAAAATCTGTTCTTCCATAAAGCCTTTTCCATCTAGTGACTGGCAACTCAGCCCATCTAGTTGCTCATGTCAAAATCCTAGAGGCACCCTTTACCCTCTTTCTTTCATACTCTGAATCTAACTTCAATATATACCCAGAATCCAACAGCCTCTCACCTCTTTCAGCAATACCCCATACTCCAAGCAACATCATTTCTTACTTCCCTTACTATCTATCCCTAACACACCTATCAGAGTAAGTCTATGAAAACATATGTCAGATTGTGTCACTCCCTGCTACATGGGGGCACAGCCTTAACAGGAGTCTTCAGCAGTTCTGCCCCCTTCTGCATGAGGACTACAGAGATGCCACTTGTTTGTGGCTCACTGAATAGATGTCTTTGATAGGGACAATCTGTTTATTAGGAACTGTTACAGCCAGCTAATCATTCCATTCATAAATGACTAACCCTCATCCTGAAATCCTTTTGACTAATTCAAGGCAGGTGTGATCCCATGACCTCCAGGTGAGCACTGGGGTATCCAATTTGCCACCCTGGAGCCATCCATCCCTCTGGCTTTGGAGTCCTGATGTTCCATGATATTCCCTTCCCTGACAAATCTCCAGTCACCCAACTCCATGCAGGTGCATGCCTCATATCTATAGCTGCAGCAGCTCCTGCTGGTATCAGTGCAGCTGTTTCTTTTCATGGGCCTCTTTTGTGCACTGACATATCTGAAAATAAAAAGAGGGGGAGCATATTGAATTTCAGGAGATGAACCAGCTGGCTTAAGACAGAAGAGAAAGAAAAAGAAGACATGGTCAATGAGACACTTTTCATGAGAATATAGTTCCAGAAATCCAGGTCCATACAGGGTGTTGCACAGTGTTAATCTTGCCCCTGAGATATGGATTAAGGAAATTCTTCCCATAAAAAATTCATGCTCTTCAAATATCCTTCCAAATCTGGAATGTAGAGACCGCTCAGGAGCTCAGCATCTGAACATTGTCACTATAGCTCACTCTGGTTTCAAAATCACTTTGCTTTCTTTCTTGTTGTATTTTTTTTTTATTTTTTCCAGGTGCAGAGATTGGTTAAATGGCCACAACATACTCTCACTTAACATCAGTGCTGACTGCTTGAGGACTCAGTTAGCTAAATTGGCACCAGGGCCAATGTGTGACTCTTTGACCTTGTAATTGCAAATATGGAGCTGTTTGTTTTTTTCAGAAGGGTCTAAAACATGTGGGACAGGTATAAAGTTTCCACATAAGCCAACCTCTTTGGTTCATTTTGGTCTAAACAAACTGCTTCCCACAGCTGGGCCAACAATATTCTTTCCAGTCTCATCTTTTTGAACAGTCCAAGCTTGGAGAGTTCCAAGATGGAATTTTGCCATGTCACATATGTGGCAAAATCTTAAACCAACACTTCTCAGTGCCAGAAAAATAGCAACCTAGCCCAGGAAGAAATCAAAGTTGCATTACTATTAAATAAGATTATTAACATGGTAGAAAGAGGAGACCATTTTGTTAATGATCAAACATAGAGGCTTCAGCCAATTAGAGTTTTGAAACAAATGACTGTAGATGGGATCCCTCACTGGAGCTAATCATTATAGCAAATGATATTTGCAATCTTATTTTTCTCCTAACTCTAGGAATTGAACGTTAAAACAAGTTGCCAACATGGCATTTAATCTTCTCAGCTCAAAGTGCACTTGCTCCAAATTGAAGAGCTTTGAACTTAAATGGAATACCTTCCTTTGCCCAAATTAGCAAAACAGAATTTGCCAGAAACTCCCCAATCTAATCTAGCAACCGAAACTGAGTCCTGGCAAAGCTACAGGGAAGGGAGTCAGGTGCTAGAATAAAGCAAGCTCCAGACAACCAACCTCAATTCCTGTTCTGTGTCCATTTGGCTGCTTTGTCCATTTGGTTCAGTTCATCAACAAAAGCTAACAAAGAGACCAAGGCCTCTGTAGGCCGGTTAACTCTGCTCCAGTTTTCAGTCCAAGATGACACCCTTCACTTGGCCATTAAAAAAAAAAAAATGCAAGCCCCTTCTCTCCTGGGAACCTCCAACCCATGGAAAGGGAGGGAAAATTCTCCACCTTTGCTGAAACAGCTCAAATATTTTCATTATAGATTGGAAGTTTGGCATCATCAAAAAGTGTAAAAAGAGAATGTTACTATGAATTCTAGATCGGTGAATAAAATATGAAGTGAATACTCCATTCAAAAGAGGCCCCATATTTCATATTCTTATGCAATAGTTATGTATTTTGTACCTAACAAATTTTCATGTTCAATCTTTACTAATAAAAGCCTAGGTGGTCCTTGTACCCTCACACACGATGTCGTCTCAAGATGGCTGCAAAAGATGGCCTCCACAAAAATGGCCACCTCAATATGTCTGCCTCAAGATGGCCACCACAAGATGGCCACGCACACAGTGGAGGCTGGTCCCCATGGAAGAGGCGGGTCGCAGCAGGGGAGGGCAGTTGGGGGCAATCAGGTTGGCAGGGGAGGGCAGTTGTGGGTGATCGGGCTAGCAGGGGGAGGGCAGTTGGGGGAGATCAGGCCAGGTGATCAGGCTGGCAGGGGAGCAGTTAGGCATCAATCAGGCTGGCAGGGGGGCGGTTAGGGTGTGATCAAGCTGGCAGACAGAAGCAGTTAGGGGCAATCAGGCAGGTAGGCAGGTGATTGGTTAGGAACCAGCAGTACCAGATTATGAGAGGGATGTCCCAGATTGGAGAGGGTACAGGCTGGGCTGAGGGACATCCTCCCCTGTGCACAAATTTTGTGCACCAGGCCTTTAGTATCATAATAATAATCCCTTCCATTTTATAGGGATTTATAAAACACTCATGCATATTAATATTTTAATGCTATCAGATGGTAAGGTAGACATTATTACCCCACCTTACAGATTAAAAAAAAGAAGAAGAAGAGACTGAAGCTCAAAGAGATCAAGTAATTTTCCCAAAGTCATACTATGAAGCAATTAGAGAAACACCCCAGTCTGATCCCAAGTGCTTACCTCTCTACACATACTATTTCCTAAGTAAGTGGATTTTGACACCTGTCCCTGCAGAAATACCAAAAGTAGTAGTGATCATTTCACTTACAACTATTTATTAAATCTCCACTCCTTATCAATCTGGAAAAGAATACCTTATCCCACAGTAGAGCAAGAAGCATGGCATGGACCACCTTGCTTCCTCACCATCCACTACAATTACCAGGCTCCTCTGAGAGAATGTGAGAGAGGAGACTCCATGGCCAGGATCAAAAATGGTGGTCTGTGTCCAAGCACAGCCTCTAAGTTTTTAAATTCCCTATTATTTTCAATGTAAAAGATTATATACATGCAATACCATTTGTTGTTGAACATCCTACCTAATAAAAGAGTAATATGCAAATTGACCCTAACTCTGCTACACCCAAAAGCCATGCCCACAAGCCACACCCACCAACCAATCAGGAGCAGATATGCAAATAAACCCAACCAAGATGGCTACAGCCACAGAGAGCAAGGTTTCCCAGGCAACGGAGGAAGCCAAGCTTTCTGCCTGCCCTTGCAGGCCTAAGCCTCCACTCAAGCTACAAAGTTTCAATTATAGGAGGTAAACAAATCCAAACAGAAATGGCGGCAGCCACAGAGCTGGAGAGAGCAGGCCAGGGTTGCCCCCGGCAACAGAGGAAGGCAAGCTTTCCACCTGCCCTGGCTGGCCTAGGCCTCCACTCCAGGCTACAAAGTTTCAATTATAGAAGGTGAATTAACCCCAACAGAAATGGCTGCCGGCCACAGAGCAAGCAGGAGGCTTGGCTCCGCTCCAGGCTACAAAGTTTCAATTGTAGAAGGTAAATAAATTCCAGATACCAGGGCCTCCGCTTGGGTCACCAGGGGGCGTGGCTGGCTTGCAAACCACCACAGGCCCCTTGCTCAGGCTGCCCTGTGTCCCAAGGGAACCCCCATCCTGATCCGGGACACCCTTCAGGGCAAACCAGCTGGCCCCCACCCCTGCACCAGGCCTCTATCCTATCTAATAAAAGAGCAATATGCAGATTGACCATCACTCCAACACACAATAGATGAGCAACCTCTTTTAATTTGTCCCCCCTGTGGTGGAGTCTAAGACTTGTTCTCTTTATATACTACTAGAGGCCCAGTCCATGAAATTTGTGCTTGGAGGGGGGCGTGTCCCTCAGCCCAGCCTGTACCCCCTCCAATCTGGGACCCCTCGAGGGATGTCCGACTGCCCGTTTAGGCCCGATCCCAGTGGCCTAAACGGGCAGTCGGACATCCTTCTCACAATCCAGGACTGCTGGCTCAAAGATCCTGCCCCCATGTGGACACAAGATGGCCACCACAAGATGGCCAGCAGGGGAGGGCAGTTGGGAGGCACCAGGCTTGCAAGGGAGGGCAGTTGAGAGGGACCAGGCCTGCAAGGGAGGGCAATTGGAGGCGATCAACCCTGCAGGGGAGGGCAGTTAGGGGTGACCAGGCCAGCAGAGGAGGGAAGTTGGGGGCAAACAGGCTGGCAAGGGAGCAGTTAGGCATCAATCAGGCTGGCAGCGGAGTGGTTAGGGGGTGATCAGGCTGACAGGCAGAAGTGGTTAGGGGCAATTAGGAAGGCAGGCAGGCGAGCAGTTGGGAGCCAGCAGTCCTGGATTGTGAGAGGGATGTCCGACTGCCCGTTTAGGCCAGTGGGATCGGGCCTAAACGGGCAGTCGGACATCCCTCGAGGGGTCCCAGATTGGAGAGGGTACAGGCTGGGCTGAGGGACACCCCCCCCCTCCATGCACGAATTTTGTGCACTGGGCCTCTAGTAGTATATAAAGAGAACAAGTCTTAGACTCCACCACAGGGGGGACAAATTAAAAGAGATTGCTCATCTATTACTTGGACCAACAACATAGCACTTCCTCAGAATATTGAAAGATTGTGGGTGGACAGGGTACATAGGTACAAGCTGCAAAAACCAGAGTTAGGTAAACAAGGAATATTAGGAGAGGCCATCAATTAAAGTAGGAATGGGAAACATGGCAGTCTCTTCTTTGACCTGTCTATAGCAGACGTCATAATGGACACAGCACCCTTTACCCCAGCCAGGGATCCGACCCTCCTAGATACCACACTTCAAGTGGCCACCATCATTCAGCTGGGACTGACAAACAAGATGTCACCTATTTGCCATCTTTGATTAAATATATGGGGTAATATTGGTTAATAAGATTATATGGTTTCAAGTGTACAATTCTATGATACATCTGTTTATTGCACTGTGTGCCCACCACCCAAAGTCAAATCTTTTATCACTGTATATTGACCATGTTACCTTCTATGACTCTTCCACCCCTTTTCCTCTGATAAGCACCTGCCATCTTTGTGTTTAAGAAGGTTTCCTCTTGCTAGAAGTAAGCATTTCACGTTAGGTCTACTTCATGGTACTTCCTCATATGCCTCTGATTCCAAGATTCCTGATATTAGATTAGCAATCCAATTCTGATCTCCTACAATTCTGACCTTATTTCTCCCTTGGACCCTGACTTCTAACCAGGGTTTCTGACCTGGGCCTGGTGGCCTGCCCCAACTCCTGCTTCCTCTTCTGCCTGGCAAACTTCTTGTCATTCCTCCTGCTGACTCAATTTACCCATCCACCACTGGGGCTCAGTGGAAAGTACCCTGGCCAGGTCAAGGTTTCTTACTGTGGCTGTGCAACAGCACAAGGTCACTGAAGAGCTGAGGTTGGCACGCAAAAGTGGGAAATTTCCTGCCCCATAAAGGACAGAGGTGGAATCTCCCTCAGCTATGGAGTTTATCCGAAGGTTGGGCTCCATCTTTATCCCTTCAGAGAAAGTGAAAGATTCCAGTCCTGGCTTTTTCTGCTTTATGGTAACATTTCTGCCTTCAAGGTAAGGAGCAGATGTTTCCTAAGCTCCCAGGGATTTATCGGCCTTGTTCACACCTTCAGCAGACAGGCCATTGCAGGTTTAATTTATACGGTTCTATTTCACTAGTAGGACAATAACTCTCGCTCCATCTTAAGTCGCAAAATGGCTGCGGAAGAGAAATCCAGGCTGCGCTGGGCCAGGCCTCGCTCTGGGTGCTCACCGCCTACCTGCACCTCCCTTCCAGTGCATTTCATATCCTCTGCCTCCGCACAGAACAGTCAATCTCACATTTACAACATGCTGCCAGGAGAGGCTCTGTGGCGCAGCAAGAACTTCAATCAGGAAGCCTGCATGCTGGGCACAAAACCCAGTTCTGCCAGCAATGCACCAGCCAAATCTGTTCCCTTCTCTGGGCCTCAGTTTATTCATCTGTAACCTGGGGGGGGGGGGGGGGGGCGGGGGGGAGGGATCTTAATGATTTATAAGATTCCCTTCCAATTCTGACAGTCTATTAAACTCAAGTTTATCTGTGAAGGGAGGCTTTCGACCTCCACTCGGGTTGTACCAGCCACACTTCCCACAATGCCCCGCTGCTACTCCCCCACTATTTAAGCTTAACCAACAGAGGGAGAATCATTCCCAGCTGCTGGCAGCCTAATCCAGCTGCCATGTGAGGAGTTCTGTTACGCGGATTTCACAGTGGGTCATGTCAAGTCAACATGTATTTCGTAAGTGCCTCTGACAAGCCCAGAAAGAGGGTGGAGTCCTCTGGGGCCTCAGTGACTTCATCTGTGAAATGAAAGGCTTACACTCCCTGGGCTTCTAAGGTGCCTCCCAGCTCTGAAGTCCTGAGAGTCAGGATTCCACCAAAGGAAGGGAAGCTACACCTAGGATTGCTAACTGCCAGCCCCATCCCTGACGTGGCCCAGGTCCACTCCTCTCAAGCTTGTGTACCTGGGGCCACACATGGGCAAAGGAACCCCAAATCCTGGTATAACTTATTCAGAGACTAGGGTCTGTGTCAAAAACACAGTCATATCTCCAACACTTCTCCATGCCTGAGTCTCAGGCCTGCCCCAGCCCCAGCCCCCGGCTCTCTGGGCCCCGCTCTCATTAAGTGGGGAAGAGGCAGATGCTTGTCTAGATGATGTGATTTGAAGAAAGTCCCCACACACTCCACAAAATATCCCTCTCACAGACCTGCCTGAAATCCTCAGCACAGGGTTCAGATTCTTTGCATTCAAGCATCTTGCTTCCAGAAGTTTCCTGTTAAATGCAAACATGCACAGAAAAGTGGCCTGTACCCAGGCTTCAGCTTCTTTTCCCAATGCTACCCTCTCACCATTAACATTTGCCAGCTTCTATTGCCATCCCCCACCCTGCAAAAATATCTGGCAAACACAAGAACTTCTCCTACCAAAAGAGGCACAAAATCCCAATTTACAACGAAGAAAACTAACTAGGAATGAGGGATAAACAGGCATGCTGTCTGACTTCCACCCTGATTTATTTTATATCCTCGACAGCTAGCAGAATAAGTGGGATTGCAAAAGGACTTAATTAGGGAAGAAAAGAAGGATGAGGGATAATGTAATGGCGACAATCAAACCCACTGTGTCATTAGGGTTTTTGAGGAATAAAAGTTCTCACTTCTGAGAGTCATAAAGCCCCACCACTGTTTGTTTGACTTGGCTACATGTACCTCTTCTTAAATTACTGCACATGTTTGTTATTTAAATTTGAATGAATAAAAATTAATTTTGAGTGAAGAAATTTTGAGGGAGAAGTGTAGATACACAGATGCAAACCACAGATATACAGAATTAGGATTCACTCCTCAGCTGAGGCCAGGAGAAAAAATGGCTTCGCCCTGCCTCCAGTAGGACTTAGGCCATATGAAAGAGTTTCCTGAAGTGTTGTTAAATCTGAAAGAGGGAATTAAAGGAGATTGTGAGGACATTTTCTTTTTTTTTTAGTTAATCTTCACCTGAGGATATTTTTCCATTAATTTTTTTTCTTTTTTTAGAGAGAGTGGAAGGAAGAGGGAAGGAGGAAGGGAGGGAGAGAGAGAGACATAGATTGGTTGCCTCCTGCATGTGCTGTGACCAGGGCCTGGGATGAACCTGCAACCCAGCTATGTGCCCTTGATCGGGAATCAACTCACAACCTTTGGTGTGTGGGCCGACACTCTAACCACTGAGAAACACTGGCCAGGGCTGGACACTTCTTTCCTCTATAAATATTTTTAAAGCAGAATCAGTTCCCATTTGCTATTATCTAAATTGTGACACCCTCCCCTCCACCCAAAAGTCCCTATGTTGAAGCCAATAAACTGGGTCAGTCAACAAATGGGGATAAACTAATCTTCTAGGCCATGTGTTTAGGGAAATAAATATGACCATGTCCCCAGCAGGAGTGAGACAACCTCCTCACAATACCGCTAGCCCATAGGTCCTAGAACCCACAACCTTTTTTCTAAAATACAGCCTCTGGACCTACATCAATGTACCTCTCTCAGAGTGGATAGAAGCAGTGCTCACTATCTGGGTGAGGACGGTGATGAATGAGCAACTTTCTCTCTTCCGAATATCCAAGTGCAACGATTTGGAGTCCAAATTTGACCTGTGAAGAAATGAGAGGATAATTCTATGGAGAAACTGGAAATAGCCATCGTCCCTCACAAACAAACCCAAGGAGGGTTTGGAATGGCTTCCTGAGCCTAAAAGGACTGATGAAAAGTCTGATTCATTGGGGTAAGGACAATGTCTGGGACAATTACCCTCAGGAAGCCAGAGGAGACAGGAAGAAGCAAATGAGGGGATTTTAAAAGGAAAGTTGGGCTAGTATGGGCTTAAAGAAAGGAATCAAACTGTACCTGAAAGCTGGGACATCTTACCCGTCTTTTAAACAAACTCTGGTTAAAATTAAGAGTAGAAATCTGTACTTGATAAACACAAACAAACAAAACAACTTTGTTTCAAAGTTTTTGAAGGAGTAGGAGAAGGAAGTGAGGCTATTTTATCTCTTTTTTTTCCTAGTAAATATTTACATAAAAACAACCCCAAAGTGTGTCACTGTTAAAATAAGGTGTTATGTTTCAGTTGGTACTAAAAAGAGCATATCAGCTGTGGAGGATGGGTAAGCTGGAAAGAGGTGGGGTTTGATTTGCAGTGTTTGCCAATTTCCCTGTTGTAAAAATTCCCACCAAGGCTGACTTCAAGCTACCAATGGTTTAAAAATAAGCTTGCAAAATTCCTGTCTATTTATCCAGTCTCTGGCAAGCCAGCATCACTTCTACAAGGCATGATGGGCAGGCAGGTAGCAGGTGACTCAGCCCAGAGCCAGCTGGGAGAGGCAGAGGTTCAGTGACCAGTATGAGGCGGACCCCAGAGAGTGATGTCAAGAGCACAGGCAGATTTTCCTCTCTGGGATGCATGGCCTCACATGCATTAATCAAAGTCCACTGTCACGGTCATTTGGCTACCCCACTTCCTGGAAGGGACAGGTACGTTTCTGTTCTTTAGGAAGCACTACCTCATTGCCTGTACACCACGATTGTGCTACCTGGAGCCCAAGGGAAGAGCAGAGCCACAGAGGATCCCAAAACACACTGCATTTTTATTTTTTTTAATATATTTTATTGATTTTTTACTGAGAGGAAGGGAGAGGGATAGAGAGTTAGAAACATCGATGAGAGAGAAACATCGATCAGCTGCCTCCTGCACACCTCCTCCTGGAGATGTGCCTGCAACCAAGGTACATGCCCTTGACCAGAATTGAACCTGGGACCTTTCAGTCCGCAGGCCGACGCTCTATCCACTGAGCCAAACCGGTTAGGGCCACACTGCATTTTTAAACTTGCCAACAAAACACCAACAAAAACTTTGATTTACATAAAAAGGGAAAAGAAAGAGAAGGAAGGGAGGGAATTTAAGTTAGAAAATATCTTCACCAACCATTGTAAAACCAATAAGCCCAACTTTCCCAGGGACCCCAAGAAAGTGCCTATTATTTCCCCATTGAAGGGAAGAAGAGAATAGGAATTCCTGAGATCCATTTTTGGGTTTGGCCAGACACGTGCTGAGTGTCACCCCACCCAATCCCCCAGTGCAAGGTAACAGGACTGGGGCAATTCCATCACTCACCACCCCTGACCTTCTGTAGACAATACTTATGGGATGACCCATACTCTGGACACGCATGAATAATCCACTAGAACTTTATTCTGTAGTCCAATGTTAATCTTCAAATGAACTACAAATAGATGCTTTTATTTCCCAAACAAAAACAAAACAGAAGCCAAGACTAGGGTTTATACCTCTCTAGCTTACCTTCCTGTCCTGGCACTGGGCTCTATGCTCAGTCCATGTTCAATACTTCCACATCCTATTTAATTCCTCCTCTTTTCCCTACAGAAACTCACAAGGGAATTCTCTCTGAGGGCTTGTGCCAGTCACCTTCAGGGGATTATGATAACTACTCTTTGGCCCATGAGTCTGAGAACTAGGGGAAATTTGAGCTGGCATCAGTAAGCATGGAATAATACTTGATAAGGTGGATTGACCAAAGAATAGGATTATTATACGTAACCTAATGGCTCTTCTTATATGTATGCAAGTTATCCACTTAAGAGTCCAGGTAGATTCTATGTTTAAAAAGTGCGTATGTAAGAAGATACAGTGGTGTGAATGCTGAATATATTTCCACCAGCCCTGTGGCTGTGCTCCCAGCTGAAAACGCCTGCATTTCCTTGGACTAAGGAATCACAGCTAAGAAGCCATTTACTGGGAATGATAGAGGAGAAAGGGTGACCTCTGCTGGTAAAATGAGTTTTTAAATCTGACTGTTTTCCCCCAAGTCTATAAAGAAAAAAAGTGAGCAGAGTAGGAGTAGGTAAGAGCATGACCAAGTTCTCCCTGAACAAATGACCATTTTTCCACACTAGTAATTTTTTCTAATCTTCAGGAAAAGGTCATTGCCTATATGGCTCAATAACTCTTCAGCGATGTGTAGACATGAGATTCAAGTTGGTTTTACTGTGCTTAATAGTTATTCTCTAGGAAAAAAATAAAGAAATGCTCTCACTCGGAACTCAATAATTTGTTTTCTTTTTTTCCTTTTTGATATTTCATTACTGAAATGAAGCATTTGCAATCATTTTTGAAACGTAGGGGCGACTAATTAAAGGAAAGTGCAGGCCCCAAATGTCTCATTAAGGTTTATATTTATTTGTTAAACAAATGCACATTTTAGGAATTAAAAATGAAACATTTTTTAAGTCTCTACATGTTATAATTTAATGTTTAATGAAAAACTTGAAAAAAGTTACTTTGCTTTAACACTCAGCAATGCTCAAAACAAAATCATTTCCATAGCACTCCCATTCTGTGGCTTGATTCTGCCCCTCTGCATACCTTTCATCACCTTTGACAAGCCGAAAGCATGTGTTGTGCTACTGGCTCTAATAGTCTCCAATTATTAGTCAGACTTGCCCTCATCATAGACATCACTTTGGTCTTTAGCTTTGCCAAGTTTAAAGCAAAAACTTCATTTTAAGTTTTCCAGAGAAAAGCTGGGCATGATCTTTTAAAAGTCTATTTCTTAATTGGCTAATGCTTCTGCACAAATAATTATTCTCTATGTGTAATCAGGCTCACAGTGGGGAGGAAAAGAAGAGGACACACATGAAAACAGACTAGGAATCCCATGCAGCGGTCTATAAAATGGATCATATTTTGAGGGAATCATGTACCTTTTGGGAACCATAACTATGAAAGATATCAGGATCATATCCTCTATCTTGACCAATAAATTTGATATTCAAATTAAATAAAGTGATTATTTAAATGCATGTTTATATACCTTATATAATAAAAAATTGGATTTTTGTCAGATGCTTTTCTTAAGCCCGGGCACACTTCCCTCCTCCCACTTCTCTCAGTCTCATGGGAAGCCAAACTATTTCACAATGAACACCTCTTAGGAAATTTGGCAGAGAAGACAGAGTAGGGGAAAGAGTAAAGTTAATTTTAATTGGTTGTGCTACTATTCTGGGCCTAAACTGAGGTGGGAAAGGAGAGAAGAACAATAGTAGCAACAATTCCAATAGAATTCATGCTCAGCACATGCCATGACCCCTGCACCCTTTTGCTTTTCTATATCATAAAATGAATGTATTTTTTCTTTTCAAATACCAAAGATATGTGAAATTCCTTGAAGGCAACATATTTTTTTTTTGTTTTCATGAAAAAAAAAAAGTAAACATTTTTTAAAAATAAATGTTAACATTTATTTGAATATTCAAGTTTTTTTTAATACACATTAAAGATTTTTTAAAAACATAAAACTAAAATTTCAAGTAGTTGGATTTAATATTAATGACAAGAAATAGTAATAATGGAAGAAACATATTCCCAAAACTATATGTTTCTTAACAAAAGAATACTTTACTGGTGTGATCATTAATATTAACATTCAAAAGACAACCACCAATCTATCAATTAACTAGCTCTCAATAAGTGCTCAAGTCACTTCTCTTATGTGATTAATATTTATTAAGCACCACCTGTATGCCACACATTGTATTGGGCATTAAGGAGGCAATGACTAATAAAGTCAGTAAACTTACTAGTCCTTCTATAGCTTACGATATCATGTGAGAGCCAGACATCCACCAGCTATTCATAATATAAATATAAAATTACAACAGCAATGAGTGCTACAACCTAGAGGTAGATGGTGCTACTAGAGCGTTGTTTTTCTTAAACTACGAATTCTGTTTTAAAAATTCATCTGCATAGAAGGCAAATCCAACATTGTTGAATTCTGGCCTAGGGCAGAAAAAACTCAAATCAATGAACCAAAATCAATATTTTATAGACACAACATAACCAAAACAAAACTCCAAGGCACTTGTTCATAAAGGTGCCTGATTCAATTTACATGAGTTTCTTCAGCTTCTATTCTGTGTCAAGCAGTGCTTCTCAAACTTTAAGATGCATGGGAATTACTTGAGGATCTTGTTTAAATACAAATTCTGAATCTAGGGTGGGGCCTGAGATTCCAAATTTCTGACACGCTCCCAGGTGATGTCATATATCCAGTCCATGGGTCATGGCCTGAGTAGCTCCAGTGCAGCCAAGATACTGAACGAGCATGACTGCTTGATCCCCACCCCCACTGCCCCTCCCCATCTACTCCAAAGGAACTAGAAAAGTAAGAGAAAAAAAACATTGTGACCAGCTCCTAAGTTTACTGGGTTTGTTTTATACTGGTGATTGTGGAGTGGTGGCATTGTCCTGAGACAAGACACAGCCCAGCAAGATTTTGGGGAAGATAAAATAGAAGAATTGATGGAATTCTGCTCCTGCTTTTCCCAACCCTCCCCCCATCACCTTGTGGCAAACAGTGCCTACATCCCTCCTGCTAAGACATAGAAATCTGGGGCAGATGTCCTCAGAAGAAACAGAAAAACCAGGGGACCAACTGACTTTTAGAAATTATTTTCACTTCCCTTCTCCTTCAAACTCCCAGGGTTGGAGATTTACAATCTAGTCTTGATGAAGAGTCTCAAACTTGGCTGCAAATTGAAATCACCTGGAGAGCTATACAAGCACTGTTGCTTCAATTCCACCTTCAGGGACTCTAATAAAATTGGTCTGGAGCATGGTGTGGGCATCAGGACTTTTTAAAACTTCCCAAGTGATTTCAATGTGCAGCCAAAATTCAGAACCACTAAATTCTTAGTCTCTTGTGAATCTGCTTCTCTCTGGGGAATAAAGGATGAAGACCTGACCTGAGAGGTTGTTTTGTGGGGTAAGGAGCAATTTAATGTAATTTTCTGGTGTCAGAGCTCAAGACTCTGAAGTTTACCTACCACTACCCCCCTGAGTTCACTGGGGGTCTGCCTTTCCCCATATGCACTGCCTAATTGAGCAGCCAGCACCCTGTAGAGGTGAAGGGAGGGGGAATAATCACATAAAACAAAATAACAAGATATTTGAGGAGCACACCTATTTCAAAATGAAGGTAACCTCCTGGATTACAGATTCAAATAGAAGCAGAAATATCAAAACATATGGATTAACTATTTTTAATCAGCCTGATAAATATATGAAAAGATACATGAACAATCCTATATAATAAAGAGCTAATATGCAAATAGTTGTCACACCCTCACGCTATCACACCTTAACAGCTCAGACACTCAACACTGGGGAGAGAGGAATGGGGACCAGCCAGGCACAAATGAGCACGAGAGAGGAATGGGGACCAGCCAGGCACAAATGAGCTCGTGAGAGAGGAATGGGGATCAGCCAGGCTTTGGCCTAGAAGAGGGACAAGCTGCCCGCCCAGTGGTCCTGGGTGCCAGTGGCTGTGCTTGAACCTGCAGCCAGCGAGAGGGACAAGCTGCCTGCCCCGCAGTCCCAGGTGCCAGCAGCTGGGGCTGCAGCCCAGGAGAGGGACAAGCCACATGCCCCATGGTCCCGGGCACCAGCAACTGTGCCTCTGCCTACATCCCAGCCTGGAAGAGGGACAAGCTGCACACCCCGTGGTCCTGGGCACCAGCGGCGAGGGCTGCGGCCCAGGAGAGGGACAAGCTGCCCGCCCTGCAGTCCTGGGTGCCTGCAGCTGCGGCCCAGGTGAAGTTGCAGCCCATGGTCCGCAGGAAACATAGAAAGTCCCAAACAAGAGGAACCCAAAGCCGAAACCGGTTTGGCTCAGTGGGTAGAGCGTCGGCCTGCAGACTGAAGGGTCCCGGGTTTGATTCCGGTCAAGGGTATGTACCTTGGTTGCGGGCACATCCCCAGTAGGGGGTGTGCAGGAGGCAGCTGATGGATGTTTCTCTCTCATCAATGTTTCTAACTCTCTCCCTTCCTCTCTGTAAAAAATCAATAAAATATATTTAAAAAAATAAAAAAGAGGAACCCAAAGAGGACCACACCAAGACACATCATAATTAAAATACCAAGGGCTAAAGACAAAGAGAGAATCTTAAAAACAGCAAGAGAAAAGCGGTTAGTTACCTACAAGGGAATGCCCATACGACTATCAGCTGATTTCTCAACAGAAACTAAGCAGGCCAGAAAGGAGTGGCAAGAAATATTCAGTGATGAATAGCAAGGACCTACAACCAAGATAACTCTACCTAGCAAAGCTATCATTTAGAATTGAAGGTCATATAAAGAGCTTCACAGATAAGAAAAACCTAAAAGAGTTCATCACCCCCAAACCAGTATTATATGAAATGTTGAAGGGTATTCTTTAAGAAGAGGAAGAAGAAGAAAAAGAAAATGATCAAAAATATGAACAACAAAATGGCAACAAATACATACCTATCAACATTTGAATCAAAATAAATGAATAAGAAATCTAATGAACAGAATAAACTGGTGAATAAAATAGAGTCAGAGGCATGGAAATGGAACAGGCTGGAGGGCTGGGGAGCAGAAAGAGATTAAACAAAGACCTTATACACATGTATGCATTACCTATGGACACAGACAATAGGGTGGCAAGGCCTGTGATGGGGTTGGAACCAGGTATAGGGGGACAATGGGGGAAAAAAGAGAGACATCTATAATAATCTCAACAATAAGAATTATATATATATATATATATATATATATATATATATATATATACACACACACATATATACATATATATATTATAGAAAGAAGAAAACAAAGACAAAGAAATAGACAATATAAAAGAAATACTAAGAGATAAGGAAGATAGACATAGAGATATTAACATCGAGATAATAAGAATTCCATTAAAAAAGATTAAAATGGAGAGGAAGAAGTATTTGAGAACATAATGAAGATCAATTTTTCTGCATTTGAGAACATAATGAAGATCAATTTATATATATATATATTTATAAGAATAATATACAGGGGTTATATATATAAAATATACAGGGGTTATATATAAATATAATGAAGATCAATTTATATATATATTTATAAGAATAATATACAGGGGTTATATATATAAAACTAGAGGCCCGATGCACAAAGATTTGTGCAAGAATGGGCCTTCCTTCCCCTGGCTGCTGGCACCGCCTTTGCTCCAGCCCAGAGCTGCGTTTCCACCTTCCCACAATGCCCAGAGGCCCGGAGCGGGCAGTGCAGCATGCCTGCGTCATTGACATGGCGACGACGCAAGCATCCTGCCCCCACTGCTAACACCTGTGTATTCAAATTAACCTGCCATCTTTTTTGGGGTTAATTTGCATAGTCACTCCTGATTGGCTGGTGGGCGTCATGAAGGTATGGTCAATTTGCATCTTTCTCTTTTATTAGTGTATATCAGGCCATGTATATACATTCATATATATAATCAGGAAAACACACAGAGCTTATTCCTGTATTAGTATTTTTTTTCATATGAACAACTCTAAACCTACTTTTCCCCACCACTGTGTATATTGATTTTTGATGAAGTTATGCAACTATGTTCATTTGTCAAAATTCATAAAATTATACATTAAAAAGGGTGAATTTTACTATATGTAAATTCGTCCTCAATGTAAAATACATGTATGTGTATATATACACATATGTGTGCACATGGATGTATATATCAGTTAAGTGCCCTTTTGACAATCCACTGGGCCAGGTCCTCCACCCTGCCATACCCTCCAGCCCTTCCTACCTGCTATACGAAGAACAAAATGAAAAGTTGTGTTAATGGAAATGTTATAGTTTAAAATACTATAGAGACTAATCTTGCAAAAGGACTGGGACAAGAAGAGGAAGTGTTTCAACAACCAAAGTGATGTATATAAAAGGGACTGAGGAAAATAAAGGACTGAAAACTGCTTTCTTTGCCTTGGAGACAGTGGTCAGGCGGGGGCGGGGGGGAGTTACTGAGTCATTGTCCAACGACCTTCCACACTGGGGGACCCCTCCCCAAATCAGCAGCCCCATTTGGTCCACATTGACTTTGCCTTGGGATGCTCCACAGATGGCCATTAGCAGCCCACAAAGAGATTAAGAAACAATTCCATTTAAGAGAATGCACAGTTTAACAAAATGTTCCTTGAGTCAGAATGTTCTGTTCCTGCTATCTTTTATAACCAAAGGAGCAGGGGTTTTGAGGTCACAGTCAGCCTGACCATATTTTGTCCTTATCTCCCTATTTTCTACTCCATAATGAAATTTAAATAGCTCGCTATCGCTAAGTAAATAATTAGAACCATAACAGCCTTCTGGAAGCTTTTAATCGTGTCAAACCAGCTCTTCAATTCTAAACATTCCTTACAACCCAGTGATATTTAGAGCTTTGGGTGACTTCTTGGCAGATAGAGAGAGGAACACAAGATGGGATAAAGAGGCCAGAACTTCCCATTAATCATGGCAGTGCTCCTTTATTCAAAGATCATAAAAAGTCTGAGGTCATATCTTTAACCCGGTGGGGAGGAAGGGGACTGCTTGTGAGTGAGAAGCAGAAAGTCTGGATTTTAAGTCCCTTGTGGACTCGTGCCCAGCTTCATTATTTGGGACAAAGCACGGGACAACCTCTCTGGACCTCATTTTTCTCCTGTGTACACCAGACTCTGTAGCCAGGGTGTCCCTTCCCCACTGTCCCAGGTCAGGCAGTCTAGTGAGCAACAGGCATGTACCCCAAAGGTCCAGAATGGGAACTCCACATTTACCTATACAGCTCTATATCCAGGAATCCACTTGGGTCTTACCACTGTCCTAGGGTCATTGTGGAGAATTGTCCCCACAGGATGGTCAAACTATGTGGCATGCAAGAACTCCAGGCTGCTGCTGCCAGCCCACTGCAACCCAAGATGAAGGATTACCAGGGACAAAGGTGTCTGTAGCCAATACAATGGGAAACATCAAGGGAAACAAAGCAGATTTCTTTACAGCAGGACTTCCCAGTGCCTTTACTTGCCCGTGTGCTTTGAGACTTTCCTAGAGGGAAGTACAGAAGAATTTGACCAAGGAATCCTGTTTCAAAGGTCAACACACAGGTCTGGCCTACCTTAAAAACAGTGGTCCAAATTTATGATATTGTTTATTTGTCATTCCTTATCCTCTAATCAGGAGGTACTCAACCCTGGCTTCAAAATAGCATCACATGGGCCCTTCACCTGGACCTCATCTCTAGAGATCTGGCTTTAATTGACCTGAGCACAGGTATTACTTTCTAATGTACAGATAGCCTGGAGAACCACCAGCTCAGGGAGTATGCGAAGGAGCCTCCTCTTCCCGTGCCTATTCTAGAGCATTAAAGGGGGAAGTCAGTACTGGGGAGCAAACCAGAAGAATATTTCATTTCTCCACCCAGAGCCAAAACCACAAGATCTGCCTACAACAGAGAACCTCCTTGGAAAATCATTACTTCAACTGAGATTCTAGCCCTGATCACCTCTGTAAAAACCTTATAGAGTTTTCCTTTCAAAATGGAAATCACTTTACTGATTTTTCTGATTGTAAATTTGATGCCCGCTCTGTGGGTAGAACAAGAAACACATAAAAGTATAAAGCAAAAAATAAATAATTGTTCATAATTATTCCCACACTGTGTTTACACCTAGGCCTTTATATGCTTTTAGTATTGTTTCATAATCTAGTTTTGTTACTTAACAATATCTCTTGAATGTCTTTCCATCCCAATATAAATAAAAGGACACCATCATTTTTAATGGTCCTGTCATATTCTGGGTAGACCATAAATTATTTAATCCATCCTGGTGTTTAGCTATTCTAGTGTGTACCATCAATGAAGGGGGAGATATCTTTGCATGTGTAACTGATTGGTTCCTGAGAATAAATTCTTACAAGTGGAATTGTTCAGTCCAAATCCTCCCCCAATGAAACCCTCTTAGCTGGACCACTCTCGCCTCTCGTTTCTCCATTCCTACCCTTCCAGCCTTTTCCACTCCCTGGCCTTGCTCATAAAGTATTTTCCCAGATGCTGTTGATCCAGGTCCCTCCACCTTTTATCAAATCTCCTTCAAGCTTTATCTCTTAAAGCCAGTTTTACTTTAGAAAGCCTTCTTAGCTTTGTACACCTCTCCCCTCTCCTTGCACCAACTGGCTCAGTTCAGGCTGGAGTCTCATCTCCCAGCAGAGGTCACCAAATCCTCCTTTAAGGAGGCAGCAAGCTGAGGTTGACCTTTCTGGGAAGTCTCCCACCCACACTCCCACATGCCCCCAAGGGCCCCCACCCTCCCCTGGAGCACCTGCACTTGCCTAGTAGCAGCTCTTGTCACTCCGTGTTAGAATTGTTTACACGTCGGTCTCCCCCAGAGACACTGAATGGCTTGTTCCCTTCATCCCTGTGCCTCATGACCAGCATCATGTCTGGCTGAGAAGGTATTCACAGCTTAATAAATGTCTGCTATTAAAATGCCACATTTTTCCAAGAAAAACTCCAAGCTGTATTCCTCATATTAAAATAGTAACTACTAGTATGACCCACATCCCCACCTTTTGCCAGAAAAGACAGAGCCTCAAGTCCACGCCTGGGCTGACTTGCATCACCTCTAAAATAGTGAGAATGCACCCAGAACCAAAAGGAGCTCAGCTTCTCTGGGTGTTTCTCCACCCCAGCGCGCGTGACCCAGCCTGGCCAGCTGCAGGGACAAGAAGGTGCTGACAGAAACCCGTCTCCAGGCCAGCCTGGCTCCCGTGAATAAGGGCCCGTGTGTTTTGGTCTTGCCAGCTCCACTGTTCACAAGTTCGTTTGTTCAATGGGTGTTTGTGACTGGAAACACTTGCAAGCAGAGCCCCAGCCTTCAAAGAGGTTACATTTCAGGGAAATCTAGTAAACTAACAAGGTAATGATAGATTTTGGTGGGTATTTCAAAGGATATAAAAAGGAGGCTAAAATGAAGAATAGGCAGATTTGTATTATTGATCACTCTCACTTAGGGTGAGGAGGGCAGGCCTGTCTGAGGAGGTGAGATTTAAGCTGGAGAGCAGGCTCTGTGCCTGCAGGGGGTGGGAAGGGAACATCCCTCCTAGAGAGGGAGCAGCACTCTGAGGGACCCTGAGGTGGGAAAGGCCGTGGCATGTTTCAGGCTTGGTGTCTGGTGAATGGAAAACAGACTGGAAGTGAGTTTGGGGGACCAGGAGAGTTGCAACATGGATGATACAGTCAGGCACCGCTTAACGACAGGGATACGTTCTAAGAAATGCGTCGAGAGGTGATTTTGTCATTGTGTGAACAGGATGAAGTGTGTTTACACAAACCTAGATGGTATAGCCTGCTACACACCTCAGCTATGTGGTCTACCACCTTCATACATGCGGTGCATGACTGTAGTTAGGTATGTGAGCTCTAAATTATCTGTCAGAATTCCGGGCCCAATTGGTTATTACCTTTCAGTTATCCAGATTAAAAATTATTAAATACCTCAGGCTTTTTTATATCTCCTATAAACAAAACAAAAAAATTATTCTCTTGACTCTTCAAAATGTATAAAACCGTGGTCATGTTAAGACAATTCACCTGGATAGAATAAAATTGGGACAATATGTTGAAGGAGACTCACATCAAAATTCTCCAAAACTCTAATTTTAATGTTTCCAATTTCTTTTCATCAAAGAAATAAAGTATATCAATGTCATTGTGGTGTTTTTCTTTCTAGTTTCAACTCTTTAAAGATCTTCACAGACTCCTCAGCAAAGGAGGAAGGACGCAGGAGGAAATAAGGCAGGAAAGAGCAATTTCATACCATTTTTGAAACAGGAATGTGGACCCTCCTCCACCCTAAATAAGGTTGCTTAACCCTCTCATTCTCATCTCCACGCACCTATCCCTTTCTAGGACCCACTTCCACCCACATCTTCTTTCGATGAAAGCATTTTGCCTCGGAGATATATGTAAAACTTTAGACAATAAAAAAAAGGTAAAAAAAATTTTTTTAAATAAATAAAAGCATTTTGCCTCCATGCTCATGTATATTTGTCTGTCCCAAAAGTCAGAAAATACCCAGGCGGGTGTTGGCATAAACAGGGTCTGAAAGGAACCCATAAATGAGGAGCTGTTTTCTGCTTTAGGAAGGGAGGGTCACACTGGCTACTTCAAGCATGTGTTATTGGGAAATATGACAACATTAACACAAAGTCTTTCTTATTCGGGGCTGTTTGTGAATAAAACATGCATTGACTCCTTCTAAGGGCTGCTTCTAATACCCTGCCTCCCAGTAAGAACACCTCCAACTGTTCTGCACCAGGAAGTTGTCTGTGTGGATTCCCAAAAGTAACATGAATCTAGACCCCTGAGGAAGGGAGGAAAGGCATGGCGGGGTGGAGAAGGCACAATCTATCTTGAATTGCCTGGATTAATGATGCTCAACCAGCCTTTTTTATTCTTACCCTAAAAAATAATTCCAACCGAGTACTCCCACTTCTAGGAATATATCCCAAGAAACTAGAAACACCAATTAGAAAGGATATATGCACCCCTATGTTCATAGCAGCACAATTCACCATAGCTAAGATTTGGAAACAGCTTAAATGCCCATCAGAAGATGAGTGGATTAGAAAACTATGGTACATCTACAGAATGGAATACTACGCTGCTATAAAAAAGAAGGAATTCTTACCATTTGCAGCAGCATGGATGGACCTGGAGAGCATTATGTTAAGTGAAATAAGCCAGGCAATGAAAGAAAAATACCACATGATCTCACTCATTTATGGAAAATAAAGAACATTATAACCTGATGAACAAAAAGATAGATACAGAGGCAGTAAAGCACTGAACAGACTGTCAAATTACAGCGGGAAGGCTGGAGAGTGTTGGGAAGGGGGGGAAAGAGATCAACCACAGGACTTGTATGCATGCATATAAGCACAACCAATGGACACAAGACACTGGGTTGCGGGGGGATGAGGGTATGCGACAGGGGGTAGGGGAGGCTGGGGGAAATTCAATGGGTAGGGGGGAAGGGAGATATATGTACTACTATATGTAATACTTTAAACAATAAAAAATAAAAAATAATAATAATTCCAAAAACACAAATATTAAAGCCTGAGGTATTTAATATTTGAAACAATGCACTTTGAAAATATATACTGAAGTTTTAGATGGTTTGCAATATTACCTGGAACTGTGACGGGGTAGGGGGAGCGGGAAAGCAAGGCATAATAATGGCCTTCAAAAATGCTACTGATGCCAGGCCCACATGGCTCAGTGGTTGACGGTCAACCTATGAACCAGGAGGTCACTGTTCGATTCCTGGTCAGGGCACATGCCCAGGTTGCAGGCTTGATCCCCAGTGTGGGGAGTGCAGGAGGCAGCCAATCAATGATTCTCTCTCATCATTGATGTTTTTATCTTTCCCTCTCCCTTCCTCTCTGAAATCAATAAAAATAAATTTTTAAAATGCTACTGATTAAAGCTTTATTAGAAGGTTCTTGTCATCAAAGGGGGCAGGGAAGGATGAGGGGATCTCAGTGGAAGGCAGCCAAGCAGCACTACAGAACTCACCTAAAAGTGGTACAACATGCTGTGGGATTCAAAGGAGGAGAATCCTCCAGCCATCGTGAGGATCAAGCATAGCTTCACTGAGAGACTGTCTCTGAATTCTTCTGTTCTGCTCCTCATGCCTCAGCACTGAGGAAGGTTCTGACAGAGGTTGGGCTTAGCCAGGGTCAGCTTTTCTTGCCACTTAAATTGCAAAGAAATAGCACTGAGGTTGTACAAGTACAAGAAAGTTCGGGGTTCTGACATCTTAAAAAGGAAGACTGGAATTCTAAAATATCAAGATGAACATGCCAACCAATTAAACCCAAACTAAGTATAGGGGATTTTTAACACTGCCTTTGCCACACCCTCTACTAATGATTCCTGTGTGGTGCTGGGTGTCATATGTGCACAGGAAAAACATCAGAGTGTCAGTGAGGAGTCTCTGTCTAATCTGCAGATCCATAGCTAAGGCTCCTTGTTACTAAGAAAGCACATAAAATAGACTGGTGCTTATGGCCAATGCGGACATGTGTTCTCTCCAACCAGAGCCCCTGAGAGTTACTTTTAGTCCAGGAACACCACATATGTTGCATAGATCTGGATAACTTCCCAAACAGACATCATAAATATATCATAGCACTCATTCTTACTAGACCAGATGCTACCCCAAAATCCCTCTCAACATAGGACTCCAGTAAGTCATACCAATCAACAGAAATTGTTATAAGAGATAAAATCCAAGAGCCACCTCTATCCTCAGTTCACCCTAGGGGACATTTGTCTTCCTACAAAAAGAACAATGGGGCAGGTAACAGTTAGGGTCTTGGCCCCACAAAAAGCCTTATAGAGACTTGAGGCAAATCACTAAGATGGCTATGTCTTTTTTTAAAAATATTATTTTATATTAGTTTCAGGTATACAGCACAGTGGTTAAATAATCATAATTTACAAAGTGATCCCCCAATATTTCAAGTACCCACCTAGCACCATACTTAGTTATTACCCTATATTTTACATCCCCATAACTATTTTGTAACTATCAATTTGTACTTCTTAATCCCTTCACACTTTTCACCGAGGGGCCCCTTCCCCCCCAACACCATCCCCTCTGGCAACCATCAGTTTGTTCTCTGTATCTATGTGTCTGTTTCTGTTTTGGCTACATCTTCTTAAACAAAATGATTTTGTTATGTACAATCTTCCAAGGTTTGCTGAATAAGTAATACTCTTACATTTTGGTCGACTTGGGTTTGAGTTTTAAAATAAATATATGGAGATTCCAACTTTCAGAGTAGTTAACTTGGAGGGTATTAAGTCACTTTACAAAAGGGTTTGCCAAAGATTTATTTAAATGCCAAGATCCTCTTCAACAAATGTGTTAAAGATTCTTAACTACCTGAAAGAAACGAAAAGGAAGCAGATGGTTGAATAAACCTAAGTCCCATCTGCGAAGGCACCACAGCCATTTGAAAATGAATCCCAAACAACCATGAAGCAATGACAAGAAAATATGATTCTCTTTCCATGAGCCTTATCTACACACAGTTCTTCTGAAACAACTCGGTTCTTTGAAATAATCACACACTGGGCTTGACATACAGGGCCTGGTTGCTGAATAGCTGTCAAGTGTGAACCACAGGCCAAGGACAGAATAACCTCATGGAGAGGCAGGAAAGGAACTGGTCATTTATCACTGAAAGAACCCATTAGGACATGTCCAAAAAACACAAGTCAACTGCTCTGAAGTAATCCTGAGGTTTTCACCCAGTCACAATACAGTCACTCATCCAGCAGTTAATAAGGTCAGTTGGACCATGCCCAATGTAATTGAGAGCACTGGTTGTCAAACTCCATTCTCTGGAGGTGCCTCAGAGCTGCCCAACTGGGAGTGGAAGGTGAAGTAGACTTATACTCCCCCCAACAATCAGAGCAGCCCTTCTTCCATCTCTTCTACAGCTTGACATTCCACATGAGATTTCATTTGCAAGGAGAGAGCGTCACTACCAAAATAAAAGTGTTTTTTTTCTTTTAGATTACTGATGTTATCTGTTGTAACAAGTAGTCAGACATCAACATGGTCCCCAGAACCAAAACCAACAAACAGAATATTAGGGAGAGAAATGTTCCTGCAACAATGCAGATATGCAAGACTGATTTTTTAAACTATTTATTTGGAAATAACTTTAAACTTAGAGAAAAGTTACAAGAATAAAAATAGTACAAGAACACTGGATTTACTTTTTTTCTGAATTTCACCTATTGCTAATAATTTGCCCATTTGCTCGCTCTCTCTCTCTCTCTCTCTTCCCCAAACCCCATATATTCCCTTGAATCACTTTAGGGAATATATATTTGTGGCCACTTACCCCTAGATACCTCAATTCTATTTCCTATGAACAGAGACATTTTCTTACACAACTATCTAGTATGGCTATCATCTTTAGTAAATTTAACATTGGAACAATACTTTCGTCTAATCTGTCCAATATCCCATTTTTGTCCATTGACATAATTTTGTCCTTACAATAGTTTCCCCTCCAGTATAGAACCTAGTCTAGGGTCAGGGATTGCATTTAGCTGTCTTGTCTCTCTCCTTCTTTAATCTGGAACACTTCCGGAGCCTTT
Source organism: Cnephaeus nilssonii (assembly GCF_951640355.1). Taxonomy (NCBI): domain Eukaryota; kingdom Metazoa; phylum Chordata; class Mammalia; order Chiroptera; family Vespertilionidae; genus Cnephaeus; species Cnephaeus nilssonii. Next base: position 22,582,754 of record NC_137081.1, on the reverse strand, counting down.
CTTGGTCATTCATGACAATGGTGGTTTTTAGTATAGAGCTGCCCTCTCCCCAGTTTTTAAGAGAGTATTTCTCATTTAGAGTTTATCCAATGTTTTCTCATGATTCAGCTTCAATACATTCTTGGCAGTAATACTACATGGGTGCTACAGTGTTGTTCTCAGAGTATCACATCTAGAGGCACATGATGTCCATCTGTTCTCATTGCTGATGCAAATTGTGGTCAATCAGTCAAGATGTCAAATGTCTCCACTTTATAATTCTTGTTCTTTCTCTTGGAAATAGTAATCAGTCTGTGGGAGATACTTTAAGACGATAGAAATATCCTGCTTATTATCTAAATTTCCCCCTAAATTTAGTGTGCATTGATGATTCTTGATTGACCTAATCTTTACCAGAAGGATTGCAAAACACTAACTTTAAAACCCTAGCACCTCTACCAATTTACCAGTTGTCCTTTAGCATTTCACTATAAGCAAGAGCCCTCCCTTCTCCCCATATATTTATTATTAACATATCCATTTATTATTGGTATGGACTCATAAGTTCTTATTTTTAATAGTTTATGATTCACTATTGTACTTATTTAGTTTGATATTCAAATTGTCTCTGATTTAACTAGTAGGAGTCCTTTCAAGCTGGCTACTGTGTCCTTGTGACATGCTCCCATATCTTTTTGAGCACTTGCTTAATTTCTAGTATAACAAAATGTTCCAGCTCGTCTCATACCCACCCTGCCCTGGAATCAGCTATTTCTCCCAGGAGCCTTGGTTCCTTTTAGTGGGGAACAGTATTAGAGACCAAGATCTGGGCACTAGGTGTGCTTAGTGCTATTGAAATGTTATTGCTTCTTGGCCCTTTCAACAGACAGAGCTAGATAATAGATGCATGTATATACATTTATACATATATATACAAAGATACATCTATACATGCATATACATGCATAATCACATATGTATTATAGAAACACTAGCGTTCCCATTGCAGGAAAAATCCTGCAATAGGGTTTCCTGCTACACTCTACCCTGCCCCGCCTTCTCCGCCAGCCCCCCTGCTTTTCTCCCTTCTCCGCCAGCCCGCCCGCTCTTCTTCCTTCTCCCCTGGCCCCGCCTCCGCTCCTCCCTTCTCCCCCGCCCCGCCTTCTCTGCCAGCCAGCCTGCTTTTCCCTTCTCCCCCGGCCCCGCCTCCACTCTTCCCTTCTCCCCCACCCCACCTTCTCCGCCAGCCAGCCTGCTTTTCTCCCTTCTCCCCTGGCCCCGCCTCCGCTCCTCCCTTCTCCTCCCCCCCGGCTTGCTTGCTTCTCCGCAGCTTTGCTCCCTTCTGCAGCTCTTGGCTTCTTTCTATGCTGTCTTGATATGCAAATTGGCCACCATCTTTGTTGGGGTAATTTTCATACTCGTCCTGATTGGTTGGTGGGCATGGCTTGGCTGGTGGGCGTGGCTTGGACGTAGCGAAGGTGCGGTCAATTTGCATATTTGTCTATTATTAGGTAGGATGGTACACACTGATACCTCCAATTTTTATGTATCCAAACAGATTTCTTGCCTTGCCTTATTCCATATTATGACTCTTCTTCCCTAGTAATAATCCTGGCTCCCAAAAACAATAATACATTTATTCATTTGCTCAATTCGATAAACCATATAAAAGTGCTTCAGAATCACTCTTTCCTAACACTACAAAAAAAAAAAATACACAAGCCTAAGAAAAAGATTTCTGTATAACCCCCCTACTATGCCCTCACCTAAGACAGAGAGTATATAGTCAAATGCTGCATTCATAAGTGACTTGGATTAGTCATTTCTTTTTTCTTTCTCTCCCTTCAGTATGATTATAGTATTAATTTGAAATATAATTGGGTGATTTGTTTCAGTTTGCCTTCAATTTTAGAGATGAATTTTTCCCCTTCCCATCCCTATTAATTTTACTTTTGAACCTTCATAACATTAACAAAACTATGCAAAAAAGATATATTCGGAGAAGTATTATTCCCTCTGTATCTCTTCTGCCCTATTCCTGCCACCTCTTGTAGGTAACCAACTTTAATGTTTCCTGAATTGTCCTTTCTGTATTTTGTTTGTAAAGATAAGCACATTTATATGTTTTCTGAACTTCCTTTATTCTTACATAAAAGGTGCATACTATGTATGTTCTTTATTCACTTTTGCTTTTTTCACTTAACAATATTGTATAAAAATCACTCCATATCTTGAAGATCTTCCTAATGCTTGTTTACAGTTGCATTGTGCTCCATTGTGTGTGAGTACCATAGTTTTTGTTTCCTATGTCTGGACATTGAGGTGATTTCCAATGGTTTTGTGATTACAAATAATACTACCTTGTGATATTTGTGCTTTGTATATTTGTGACATCTTACATAATAAAAAGGTAATATTTAAATTACCATCACTCCGCGACGCCCATGATTGGGCCAGCGGGTGACTCAGGGGGCGGGACTTGGGGTGGCTGGGGTGGTGATTGGGCCGGCAGGACGCTGAGCTCGCGTTGCCAGCGGCGACGCGAGCTCAGCGTCTGCGCCATGGCTGTGCTGCTGCACAGACAGGCCTCTGGGGCAGCGAGCCAAGCCGGCGTTTTGGAGGTTTGGAGGCGGCGAGCGGTGGGCGGGCGGCGCGGCTCCCCGGGGAGGAATCTGGCGGCGGCCCCAGCCTTCCTGGGCAGGAGGCAAAGGCAAGACCCCTGCCTGGGCTCCGGCCGCAGGAGGACCACGCCCCCGCCCCGCCTCGCCCTAGGGGCCCAGGGACTTCGGAGCTGCCGACCAGCGGACAGACAGCTTACACGTGCATGATTAAATCATGCACTGGGCTTCTAGTATAAGTATAATATTACATATACAAACATTTATGTTTGTATATGAGTAACCTATGTATTTGTATTTTCATGTTGTTGGAAATATATAAGGATAAATTCCTAGAAGTCAGATTATTGGGTAAAGAATAAATGCACATATAGTTTTTGTTAATATTACCAAATTTCCCTCCATAGGAATTGTACCATTTTTCATTCCCACCAACAATATATGAGAATACCTGTTTCCCTGTAGCCATGCCAAGAAGTGTATTGTCAAGCTTTCAGATCTTTGCAAATGTGATGGGGCAAGGTTGGATTTTAAAGAAATGAACACAGATATACACATTAAAAATTATAATGGAAAAATAAAAACACATACAAAGATCACTGGGGAGAATGGAGGTGAGAGGAATGATCTAATGTGTTTTGCATAATCAATAATAAACTAGGCATTAAGAAGCACAATAAGATGAAAGAAAGAAGAGACTGAACTAATAAAACACAAATTATTTCCAGATCCCTGAAGTGAAAAGGATTGTGAAATTAACATAAGCAAACAAGAAGAGTCAGTTTTGCTGGGTGATGGGTGAGTTCTGGGGTTGCATATTTAGACAGGGATAATGCCAAAATGCATTTTCTTCCTGTTGAAATGCCACCTCTGCACCACAAATTTATTAATTCAATGGCACTTGTCTCACCATATTACAATTATTTATTTTCAATTCTGTCTTCCATCCCAGATGGTGAGCTTACAGAGGATGGAAATACATCTTATTCCTGTCTGTATCTTTGGGACAGAATAATTACAGATAAGTTTGGTCTCTTGCAATTAAATCCTGGTTGAGGGAAAGAAAAAAAGACATGGAATGAAAAGAGGGAGTATTCAGTAACAACCTAGAATGGAGGCACTATGTAGCAAAACATCGAGGTCCATTCCAGTATGAGATTTTTGTTCAAGGAAAGCACCTTTCCCACAGTCTACTGACTGCAGCCTTTCAACAAGACATTTTCTAAACATATATATAAGCACAGATTCCCATCAGAGTAAGATGAGGAGGTCACATCCCAGGGATGATGGCTAATGCCCAATGAACAAGAAAAAAATGAGAAACTTCATGACTTTTGTCATGATTAATCTTTTGGTGCCTAAGTAAATCTCCAAGCTTTGATTACAGGTGTCAGTGAAGTACGTACCTTGGTAAGAAATGGAAGTCGGTGGGATCCAATGAAGCATGAAATTTAAGTACAGAGTCATTTTCCAGTAGGCATTAATGACTAATATCCATTGTTATCACTAATGTAATAAATAACTAAACTTGAGAGCTTGCCAACACTTTCACATATTAATTCTTTGCGTCCTCATAGTCTCAAGAAATAAGTTTTGTGGTAATATTTTTACAGAAGGGGAAGCCAGATCTGTCTTACTTTATCCATAATCACTGGGTCCTCATTGTCTGGACTCTAGAGCTGCACACTGCTGGCCAAAAGAGTTGACTTAAAACCTAACAAGTGATTAGAATTGACTGGAGAAATAGGAACCCAACCCTAATTAAGAAATTTGCTAGTTGTCCTCTCTGCAGACATTACTTTATTCTTGGTCTTTAGCCCTGGCACAAACTTGACCTCAATCATGCTTTCTGCAAAACAGCAATGGCAGACAGAGAATATTGTTTTCAAGTTACAGCTGGCCACAAAACAAATCCCTTCTGTCTTTTTCAGAGCTATATCCCAAGGCATTGGAGCACAGAGCTGCCCACTGCCCCCCAGAAACCATATGAGGAGCTCCCCATTTTTCAGTCTATCCAGAGCCCACCTTTCTGATTCCCCATCCAGTCTTTCAAGGTTCTGAGACCCTCGGGCTTCCCTTTTAATTCTTCCTTCTTCTCTTGCCCCATTTGGATATAGGTTTTGGGCAATCTACTTCCTGGCAAAGTGAGACATATCCAAGATGCAGCCCCCAGAACCCATCGCCTGGGTCCCACAAGGCATTGATAGTAAACAGTGCCCACTCCAGGCCAAGGCTTGAAATTGTCAATGACCAAAAGAAGGGACAGGTTGTTAGATCTTGGAGTGTTCTTCCAAGCCCAATGCAAAAATCAATTCAGCAAGTTTTCTTTGCCATCTACCACTGAGCACTAGAGAAGTTAAATACTATACTCAACGGGAAGGAGGAACAATGTGGATAAAAGACTTAGTATGAGCACATGAAGCTAAGTATCCCTGTGTCTCCTCTAACTACTCATTCCCACCACAAGCACGGTGGTTAAGGACACAGTTTCTGGAACCAGCTGCCTGGGTTCAAATTCTGGTTCTGCTACTGATAGTATTATTTTGGGCAAGCAATTTACCCACCCTGTACCCAATTTTCTTCATCAGCAAAATAGAGATAATAATACTAGGACCTATCTCATAGGTTTGCTATAATAATCAATGTGAACTACATGTGAAAGCACTTAGAACAGTGCCTGGTACATATTAACTATCGTTTCTCCACTTCCTTTTACCCAGACTCCAAATCTCTCTTATTTTCATGCCATTTCTAATCAGTTGTCAAGCCCAGTCATTATGTTAATGAGTGTCTCATATGTTCTCCCCTTCTTCTCCATTCTCTTTGTCACTACTTGAAGCCCAGCTCTAAGACAGTCTACCAGTTGTCTTCCCCTACAGTCCTCTCCCCTTTCTCCTTAATAACAGAACCCTCAATTTTAGTCAGACATATGGCCATCCAGTTAAAAGACTCCATTTTCCAGACTCCCCTCCATATAGGTGTGGCCATGTACAAAATTCTAGCCAATGAGAAGTAAGTAAAAGTGTTCTGTGGAACTTCTGGTGAGTTTCCCTTAAAAAAGCATGCTCTTCTACACTTTTTCTCTATTTTGCTGCTGGATGGATGTTGATAACAATGGCAGCTCCCTAGGGATGGCAAGCAAAGAATGATAAAAGACTAGATACCTGATAACTATGAAGCCTACACATCAGTTCTTTTTTTAATTTATTTATTTATTTTATTGATTAAAGTATTACATATGTGTCCTTATCTCCCCATTGCTCCCTAACCCCGCCACTCATGCCCTCACCCCCCTGTTGTCTGTGTCCATTGGTTAGGCTCATATGCATGCATACAAGTCCTTTGGTTGATCTCTCCCCTTTACCCCCACCCTTCCCTACCTTCCCTCTGAGGTTTGACGGTCTGAAAGATGCTTCTCTGTCTCTGGATCTGTTTTTGTTCATCAGTTTATATTGTTCATTATCCTATCTAATAATAGACAATATGCAAATTGACCATACCTCCGCTACACCCAAGCCACGCCCACCAGCCCAAGCCACGCCCACCAGCCAATCAGGGCGAGTATGCAAATAAACCGAACTAAGATGGCTACAGCCACCGAGAGCAAGGTTTCCCAGGCAACAGAGGAAAACAAGCTTTCCGCCTGCCCTTGACAGGCCTAAGCCTCCACTCAAGCTACAAAGTTTCAATTATAGAAGGTAAACAAATTCAAACAGAATGGCGGCAGCCACGGACCTGGAGAGACCAGGCCAGGGTTGCCTGCAGTAACGGAGAAAGCAAAGCTTTCCGCACACCCTGGCCGGGCTCAGGCCTCTGCTTAAGGCTACAAAGTTTCAATTATAGAAGGTGAATTAACTCAAACAGAAATGGCTGCCGGTGGAGCATGCAGGAGGCTTGGCTCCGCTCCAGGCTACAAAGTTTCAATTATAGAAGGTAAATAAATTCCAGATACCAGTGCCTCCGCTTGGGTCGCCAAGGGGCGTGGCTGGCCTGCAAACCACCACAGGCCCCTTGCTCAGGCTGCCCCATGCCCCAAGGGAACCCCCACCCTTATCTGGGATACCCTTCAGGGCAAGCCAGCTGGCCCCCACTCCTGCACCAGGCCTCTATCCTATCTAATAAAAGAGTAATATGCAGATTGACCACCACTCCAACACACAATATGTCTGCCCCCATGTGGTCAAAGATCCTGCCCCCATGTGGACACAAGATGGCCAGCAGGAGAGGGCAGTTGGGAGGCACCCGGCCTGCAAGGGAGGGAAGTTGGAGGCGATCAACCCTGCAGGGGAGGGCAGTTAGGGGTGACCGGGCTGGCAGAGGAGGGAAGTTGGGGGCAAACAGGCTGGCAGGGGAGCAATTAGGCATCAATCAGGCTGGGAGGGGAGTGGTTAGGGGGTGATCAGGCTGGCAGGCAGAAGCGGTTAGGGGCAATCAGGAAGTCAGGCAGGCAAGCAGTTGGGAGCCAGCAGTCCTGGATGGTGAGAGGGATAACCAACTGCCCATTTAGGCCCAAAAATGGGCAGTCGGACATCCCTCGAGGGGTCCCATATTGGAGAGGGTACAGGCTGGGCTGAGGGACACCCCCCCCCCTCCGTGCACGAATTTCGTGCACCGGGCCTCTAGTTTTCCATAAATGAGTGAGATCATGTGATATTTATCTTTCTCTGACTGGCTTACCGAGGATGCAGAGAAAAAGGAACCCTCTTACACTGCTGGTGGGAATGCAGACTGGTGCAGCCACTGTGGAGAACAGTATGGAGTTTCCTCAAAAAACTAAAAATGGAACTCCCATTTGACCCAGTGATTCCACTTCTAGGAATACATTCCAAGAAACTAGAAACACCAATCAGAAAGGATATATGCACCCCTATGTTCATAGCAGCACAATTTACCATAGCTAAGATTTGGAAACTGCCTAAGTGCCCATCAGCAGATGAGTGGATTTAAAAACTGTAATACATTTACACAATGGAATACTATGCTGCAGTAAAAAAGAAGGAATTCTTACCATTTACAACAGCATGGATGGAACTGGAGAACATTGTGCTAAGCAAAATAAGCCAGTACACATCAGTTCCTGATTGTTAACCACTACTTCTTTTGCATGAGAGAGAAATAAATGTTTACTTGTAAAAGTTACTGATACAGGTAGAAATTAATCCTGACTGATACAGATCCCATTACCTCAACCTCTGCTACATTATAGTACTGGCTTCCCATCTAACCTCTTTTCCACCTGGCTGTCAGATCAATCTTCTCAAAGCACAGTTCTACACCCTCACAGAACCTTCAAATTACCCTCCCCCATCGCCCAATCTCCTTAGCTACCATAATCTGGCCCCTACCCACCTTTTCACTCTTACTCCCACTCCTTCTCTTCTTGTCCAACCAAACCCAATGACTTTCTGTTTTACATCCTCACCCCATTCTTCCCTGCGCTTCTGTCTACTCTGCTCCTTTTTAGATCTGATGTGCCTAGATCTGTACTGTCTTTCAGGGGTCAAATGACATTCAACCTCCTCCATGGAGTCCACCTGCCTTGATCCCCCAACCCATAAGTAACCCTCTGTCCTCAGAACCTCTCTAGCACTCACTCTGGCTTGTATCAGGACCCCAGAAACCTTCCTATCTCAAAACCAGGTCACAGTTCCTGCCCACCTGGCCCCAGGACTTGCCTGCTCACCTTTTCTCTTGGTCTTCTCCCTTGCCAGGCCCAATCTCTTCAGCACCACCAGCCCCGCCTCCCTGTCCCCAGAGACAGGGATGCTGAACCCATTCACTTAAAGGCTTTACCCTCAGTTCCTAAATCCCTAGGAGGAAACCTTGGGAAGGGGAAGTAACAAACATAATAAATGTGAGACAAGCCACAGGCTTAAGGAAGCTCACAAGCCTCTTCTGACTTTGTCCCTGCTTGCGAGTTCTTACATCTTCTTCAGCTGAAAGCCATAGGCACCACTGGGCTTCTGCCTTTTGTTTTCATTCCTACAGGTGGGGCCCACCAAACTCCCTACCCCATTTTAAACCTGCTGTCACTATCCCCCATGAAGGCTCTCTTCCCAGCAATTAGGAAAGAAATAGATATAAAACCCACAAGATTTCTCCTAACTTAAGTGAACATATGTTTTCCAAAGAACCTTCAAACTGGAGAGAACCCTCCCCTCACAGGAGAGAGTTCTTTGGGGCATTTCTTCACATCCTCTTTCATTACATTGCATCACTTTCTGCCTTAACACCCTGTATAGTAACTGCCTGTTTATTTGTATCCCTCCCATCCCCAGCTTTACTTTACTTCTCTCCTGATAGACTATAAACTGCTTAGGAAAGGATTTACATCTGGTCCATCTTTGTAGCCACACAAATCATATCTAGAACAATACCTCACATGAGTAACTACTCATTCCAATATTAAATTTAAAAGATAACATTAATTAATAAAATTAGTGATGACCAGACTTGACAGAAAGAATCTACGAGGAAGATATGACCCCAAACCATCATACAAAGAATGGATAGAATTTATATTTGCTGAGGAAAGAGAAAAATGTTGTGAGTAGGGATTACTAAAACCTGAGACCAAAGTTCTAAAAAAATTGTCTCTCTCTCTCTCACACACAGGCACATATTTGGCCCCATTAAGAGGATCCTTCAGCCTTCTGAAGAACTCAAACATTTCTGAAGAAAGGTACCTCAAGACCCTTAGATTCTAGGTACATTTGGAATAATTGGTTTGCTGGAAAACCAATGACAGTTTCAAGTTTTAAACCCCGCCCTGTAGCTCACACAATTTTCCCATCCCCACAACTCCTATCCAGTTTTGGAATTTAAAAAATAATAATAATATAAGCTGTGTGTGTATTGAGGAGATGGAGGGAAAGGTTAAGACAAAACTCATTGAATAAATGTGGTGTTTCATATTCTCCAATCTGCAAAATTCATCTAAAATAAAAAGAACAGAAGAAGAAACCAAGATGGCGGCATAGGTAAGCACCTAAACTGCTGCCTCGCACAACAATTTCAAAACTACAACTAAAAGACAGAACGGACATCATCCAGAACCACAGGAAAGCTGGCTGAGTGGAAATTCTACAACTAGAAGGAAAGAGAAAAGCTCACAGAGAATCAGAGGAGCTGTAAAGGGCTGAGATACGGAGACATGCACGCAGAGAGGAAGGGTGGCTGAGTGCCTGGCTGGCTTTCTCTGGCGGGAGGGAGAAGGAAGCTCCCAACTGCAATGAACCCCAGTTCTGACTGCACTGAACCCCAGTTCCAGGTGAGACCCTGTGGACCCAAGCTCATACGGGGGGAGTCCGGACTGTCAGGTAGAGAGAAAGGCACATGGAGACTCAGGGGAACCACGGAGGGCAGGGGTCTGGAGGCGCGTGCGCGAGTGCGCATAGAGAGGACTGATTGCCGAGGTTGCCGCTGGCTTTCCCTAGCAGGAGGGAGTCGGAAGCTCCCAACTGCACTGAACCTCAGTTCCGACTGCACTGAACCCCAGTTCCAGGTGAGCCCCTGAGGACCTAGGCTCTTACGGGGGGAATCTGGACTGTCAGGAAACTCAGGGGAGCCACGAAAGGCAGAGGTCTGGAGACATGCGCACAAGTGCACACAGAGAGGACTAACTGCTGAGTGGGAATCCAGATTCATTGGGGGAGAAACTGGACTGGGAATCCAGATTCATTGGGGGAGAAACTGGACTGTCTGGCACTGGGTGAAACTCAAGGGCGGCTTTCTCTCAGAGGTGCTTGCAGCGATTACCGAGGGACACTGAGACCCAGGGGCCTCATAGGGCAGGGCTGATGGGAAGCCAAGACTGTCTGCTCAGCCCTGAGACTCCACCCCATCCAAACTGGGCACAGAGGCTTTTGCAAGTTTGCAAGTCTTGTCTCATAAGGCTGTCTCCAGCATGGAAGTTCTCCCGGCGTAGACACAGCTGATCCTCACAGCCAACTGGCCTGGAGGTCAATTCCTCCCAGTGATACCAACAACAATCAAGACTTAACTACAACAAGGCTGTACACACAGTCCACAAAGGGGTGCACCAAGAGTGTCCACCTCAGGTAACTAGGGAGGCCGAGCCACTGGGCCATATAGGACACCTAGCACACAAAGCTACCCTACCAACTCAGGGAAGCAGCGAAAATGCGTAGACAAAGAAACAGATCAAAAACCAAAGAAATGGAGGAAAACAAATGACTGAAGATAGAGTTCAAAACCACGGTTATAGGGTTTTTCAAGAATTTCCTAGAAAAGGCCGATAAATTTAGTGAGACCCTCGAGGATATGAAAAAGGACCAACTAGAAATTAAACATACACTGTCTGAAATAAAAAATATTATACAGAGACCCAACAGCAGACTAGAGGAACGCAAGAATCAAGTCAAAGATTTGAAATACAAAGAAGCAAAAAACACTCAACTGGAAAAGCAAAAATAAAAAAGAATCCAAAAATTTGAAGATAGTGTAAGAAGCCTCTGGGACAACTTCAAGCGTACCAACATCAAAATAATGGGGGTGCCAGAAGAAGAGAGAGAGCAAGATACTGAAAATCTATTTGAAGAAATAATGACTGAAAACTTCCCCTACCTGGTGAAAGAAATAGACTTACAAGTCCAGGAAGCGCACAGAACCCCAAACAAAAGGAATCCAAACAGGACCACACCAAGACACATCATAATTAAAATGCCAAGAGCAAAAGACAAAGAGAGAATATTAAAAGCAGCAAGAGAAAAACAGTTATTTACCTACAAGGGAGCACCCATACGATTGTCAGCTGATTTCTCAACAGAAACTATGTAGGCCAGATGGGAGTGGCAAGAAATAGTCAAAGTGATGAATAGCAAGAACCTACAACCAAGATTACTCTACCCAGCAAAGCTATCATTCAGAATTGAAGGGCAGATAAAGAGCTTCACAGATAAGAAAAAGCTAAAGGAGTTCATCAACACCAAACCAGTATTATATGAAATGCTGAAAGGTATTCTTTAAGAAGAGGAAGAAGAAGAAAAAAGTAAAGATAAAAATTATGAACAACAGCCGAAACCAGTTTGGCTCAGTGGATAGAGCGTCGGCCTGCGGACTCAAGGGTCCCGGGTTCGATTCTGGTCAAGGGCATGTACCTTGGTTGCGGGCACATTCCCAGTGGGGGGTGTGCAGGAGGCAGCTGATCGATGTTTCTCTCTCATCGATGTTTCTAACTCTCTATCCCTCTCCCTTCCTCTCTGTGGAAAATCAATAAAAAATATTTAAAAAAAAATTATGAACAACAAATACATATCTATCAACAAGTGAATCTAAAAAATCAAGTGAATTAAAAATCTGATGAACAGAATAAACTGGTGAATATAATAGAATCAGGGGCATAGAAAGGGAGTGGACTGAAAATTCTCAGGGGGAAAGGGGTGTTGGGGGTGCGGGAAGAGACTGGACAAAAATCGTACACCTGTGGATGAGGACAATGTGGGGGAGGTAAGGGCAGAGGGTGGGGTGGGAACTGGGTGGAGGGGAGCTATGGGGGGGAGGAGAAACAATTGTAATAATCTGAACAATAAAGATTTATTAAATTAAAAAATAATAATAATAATTAATAAAATAAAAAGAACAGATAGAATCATATCAGGTTCATCTCTGATGGAGTCTTTTAAACACAATTGTTTGGACTTGCAACCAAGGCAAAAAATTCTACCTTTGGAAGGGAAACATTCATTTGATAAGATGAGCTATCAATCCCCAAATAATTACTGATGGTTAAGGGAAGATTCAAATCAATTAGGTTTTCTATTCAAGTTGATTCCATCCCATTTTTCAATGCCCCTGTGAAGTCTTTATGTAATCCAGGGTGAGTCACCCCCCCCCCCCAATCACAGGAGGACTCAAATAAGAGGGACCACCTGACCCAGGCTTCATGTAGAGCAGATGTCCCTGCTTCATGCCAATTAAGAGGCAGGAACTGTGCTTCTGGCTCTAGCCTCTGATTATCTGTTTATATGAAGTTATATATAACTGGAACCTCTTTGAAAGCTGAGCTGCTGTGAGGAAGCCATTTAAAATCATTTCACTTCTAATTACAAGTCAGACAGAGCTGTTTTCATGCAAGGGAAGGAACACTTCAGAGGCTGTCAAGGTTCAGAACTTCCATGTGTGCCAGAGGTGGTTTGAATATTTGAAGAACTTTCTGTGTCCATGATAACCTTGACTGCAGGAGTGAACAGGGGAATTTTAAAGGAAATATGAACTTTGCATACAAAGTTGGAACACATAAAACACTTCTCAGACCTCGTTTTAGAAAATGCATAAAGGGGGAGTGGCATTGAGTTAGCTTGGGAGGTCAAGGATGGGCTGTGGGCTTTGGTGCTGGGAGAGTTAGGCTAAGTAAACGGGCAAGTTACTAAATCTCTCAGAGCCTCGGGTTATTTATCTATAAGCAATGGGAAGTAATTCCTATTTACAGTGGTGTTGTTCTAAAAATTAAATGAAATAATATATCTGAAAACACTAGCCCTGAGTTTGGCACATGGCCGTTGCTCCGCTACATGACAACTATTATCCTATTTATTATTATAATTATTACTATAAGTCATAATTATATGTTTGCCATAGAAGGTCAGGACAAATCTACAACATATGACTGGCTTTGCTTAGGCAAGAAGAGTGTACAAAGTCCTGGGAAAATTGGATGAGAGAAGTGCAATCTCCAACTTTATTACTATTACATAAATCCCAAAGCCTTTTGCCTTTTTCCATCTCTTTGCAATTCTCAGCCCTTCTAGGCAGAGTAGTACATCTCAGAAATTCAGTGTAGAGTACAACATTCGAAACTGAGGACTCCAGGGGTCAAGGAGATCAACTTTCATAATCTTGCAACAAAGCCCATACTCAACCCAAGAGCTAACCTAGTAAGCTGACCCATCACAGAGTCAGAGGCCAGAATATGATTGGACCAGATGAACAAGTGCACTACACTAGATTCAAGGGAGAAACAGTCACATGTAAGAGATATTATTGAGCTATGGTCCCAGGTCTGACCAATCCCCATTTGGAAGTCTACCCATTAGACGTTTAATGGACTGTAATTAACAATTCTTTCAGCAGCACTCAGTTGCCTCATCTGATGAAGCCTGGAGGTAGCTCCTTGTAAATCCATTGCACTTCATCAGTTGCCCATAAATTTTAGACATGTCAGTTAGCACTTATTTTCAAGGCTGGACAAGATATCTTGGCTTACAGTTTGGTAATACAACCTACATGTGAACAAGGTAGAGATATAAATCAGAAGCAGTATTCGAAATATTCTGACAGCCAGTACAACAGAGCAGGAACCCTGCATCAGAAAGGACACCGTCCTTTTCCACAGACATCGCTCCAATAGGCCCAGTGCGTGTTGGCTGAGTACACTGAATGGGATTAATTTTTCTTCACACTGGTGGTCAGAATGTACATTTACCAGCTAACACCAGCTTTCTATAAAAACTTGAGTGACAAGTTTAATCCTGTGTAACTGAAAAAAGCTGAGCTCCACATCCCTCCCCTCCAAACTGGGCTTAAATGCAGAACTCAACAGGCTTGTAATTACATGCAACACCATGATCAAGCATGACTATAATACTATTTTACTACACAAAGAAGAACTATTGAGTTCTATTCACAAGAGAAAGTGCTACAGATTTCTATCTCAGTGGGATAAAAAGAGTATGTCATTGCATATATTTTTCCCATAATTAATTTTTATGAAACCAAGCATAAAGAATAATGTGCCTGATTTCTGTATTTTTTAATGTGCCCTGGGGGAGTTCTAGCAAACCAGGCGAAGCAGGAACAATGATGAGACCCATCAGATTTCAGCAGATGAGTAAACAGATAATCCCAGTGTGAGAACTGAACTTGTTTGGGTATCTTTAACTGCCCTTTCTCCCATCTCCTATCCCTCACCCCTACTCCCCACAGGCAAGACCACACAAAATACACCCTAAATAAGAAACCAAGATGGCGGCATAGGTTAAACACCTAACCTACAGCCGGGCACAACAATATCAAAAACACAACTAAAAGTCAAAACGGACATCATCCAGAACCACAGGAAAGCTGGCTGACTGAAATGCCCACAATTAGAAGGAAAAAGAAAACCACAAGGAAAATCAGAGAAGCCGTAAAAGCTTGAGGTATGGAGACACAGGCGGAGACACGAGCCCGCGAGCGTGCGGGGAAGACGGAGCCGGAGAGGAAGGGGCGGCTGACGGCCTGGCTGGCGTTCTCTGGCGGGAAGGAGATAAAAGCGCCAGATTGTGCTGAACCCCAGCTCCGACTGCACTGAACCCCATTTCCCGGCGAAACCCTGGGAAGCCGGGCTCATGCTGGGGGAGTCTGAGCTGTGGGACGGAGACACAAAGGAGCTGCGCCGGAGCCGCGCACGGGAATGCGCGCAGAGGAGGGTCTGTTGCCTGTGCCGCTGGATTGCCCTAGCGGGAAGGAGACAAAAGCTCCGGACTGTGCTGAATCCCTAGTTCCAACTGCACTGAACCCCAGTTCCGGGAAAGACCCGGGGAAGCCAGGCTCATACTGGGGAAAACTGGGCTGTGGGGCAGAGATGCAGAGAGGCGGCGAAGAACAGAGCACCGGAGGCGCGCAGGGGATTGTGCGCGGAGGATGGGCTGTTGACTGTGCCGCGGAGTCGCCCTGGAGGGAAGGAGACAAAAGCGCCAGACTGAGGTGAGCCCCAATTCTGACTACATGGAAACCCAGTTCCGGGAGAGAATCTGGGAATCCAGATTCATTGGGGGAGAGACTAGACTGTTTGGCAGCGCGCGAAACTCCAGGGCACTTTTCTCTCAGAGGTGTTTGCTGGGAGTACGGAGGGACACAGGAACCTCATAGGGCGGGGCTGACGGGAAGCCAAGGCGGTAGGCTCCGCCCTGTAACTCCGCCCCATCCAAGCTGAACACAGAGGCTTTTACAATTTTGCAAGTCTAGTTGAATGGGGCTGTCTCCCGGCATAGACACAGCTGATCCTCACAGCCAATTGGGCCGGAGGTCACATCCTCCCAGTGTACCAACAGCAATCAAGGCTTAACAACACCAAGACTTTGCACTCAGCCCACAAAGGGGGATATCAAGAGCGACCACCTAGGGAGATTGGGGAAGCTGAGCGATAGGGAGGCAGCCAAAAGGGGAAGGCACCGAAACAGGTCACGAATATAAGGGATGCTGTAATTCCTGCTGAGGGGCCACAGGCAGTAGCTGACCTACACTACATTGGAGACCCAGAAATGAGGGCATCTAGTGGTCGGTGTGAGATGACACCAGACTTCGACCACTCCCATAAGGGACACATTCAAGAGGCAGACGCAGTGAGCACCGAAGCCTTGCTGCACCAAGACCCGGCACATAGGCGTGTCTCCCGCACAGCAACTCTTCCTTTATAGACACAGAGGGTCCGCACGGCCAATAGGCCTGGAGGACAATTCCTCCCAGTGACACCAACAACAATCAAGACTTAACTATACAAACAAGGACCAAGATGGAGGCATAGGGCAGAAGCCTAATTGCTGCCTACCACAACGGTTTTGAGACTACAACGGGAGAGCAGAGCAGACACCATCCAGAACCACCGGAGGGCTAACTGAGCGGATGCTATACAACTAGAATAAAAGAGAGGGGTACGCGGGATGAAGCTGATGCCGGTGACCCAAAGACCACACTTTAAAAACTACGGCTCAGGCGACACAATGGTGGCCTGGAACGTGCTCGGTGCAGTTCCCCCAGCGGTCTCCGGCTGAGGGGAAGGCTTCACTCGCTGCCGAGCACGGACAGACGAGCCCCTGGGAGACATGGGGCGGGAGACTACGCGCTTGCTGACCTCCGAGTCCTTCAAGAATCTCAACACCCCGGAAGCGGCCAGGTGCGCACGCTCGGCGACCGGCCACCGCTGCAGACCCAAGGGCCGACGCAGCCACCCCGGACCAGCCCGCCGCCGCGCACCGGGCACACCGGAGCTTCGCCGAGCCCGCCGCCCAACGAGTTCTGCGGTGGCTGCCCTGGAACTCTGAGAAAATGGCCAAAGGAATTGCTGAGAGGGAATTGACCAACAGGAATTGGGATCAAGAAGACGAAACCCCGCTGGGTCCCGGATCCGGGTGAAGCCGCGTGCCCCTGGGTATGGGTGAGGCTGGGAACTGGGTCAGGGTGAGGCTGGGCCCCGGGTCCGGGTGAGGCCACGTGCCCCTGGGTCCGGGCGAGGCCATGCGCCCCTGGGTCCGGGTGAAGCTGAATCCTGGGTCCGGGCGAGGCCGTGCGCCCCTGGGTCCGGGTGAGGCTGAATCCTGGGTCTGGGCGAGGCCGCGGGCCCCTGGAGCCGGGTGAGCCCTGGGCCCCGGGTCGGGGCGAGGCCGCGGGCCCCTGGAGCCGGGTGAGCCCTGGGCCCCGGGTCGGGGCGAGGCCGCGGGCCCCTGGAGCCGGGTGAGCCCTGGGCCCCGGGTCGGGGCGAGGCCGCGGGCCCCTGGAGCCGGGTGAGCCCTGGGCCCCGGGTCGGGGCGAGGCCGCGGGCCCCTGGAGCCGGGTGAGCCCTGGGCCCCGGGTCGGGGCGAGGCCGCGGGCCCCTGGAGCCAGGTGAGCCCTGGGCCCCGGGTCCGGGCGAGGCCGCGGGCCCCTGGAGCCGGGTGAGCCCTGGGCCCCGGGTCCGGGCGAGGCCGCGGGCCCCTGGAGCCGGGTGAGCCCTGGGCCCCGGGTCCGGGCGAGGCCGCGGGCCCCTGGAGCCGGGTGAGCCCTGGGCCCCGGGTCCGGGCGAGGCCGCGGGCCCCTGGAGCCGGGTGAGCCCTGGGCCCCGGGTCCGGGCGAGGCCGCGGGCCCCTGGAGCCGGGTGAGCCCTGGGCCCCGGGTCCGGGCGAGGCCGCGGGCCCCTGGAGCCGGGTGAGCCCTGGGCCCCGGGTCCGGGCGAGGCCGCGGGCCCCTGGAGCCGGGTGAGCCCTGGGCCCCGGGTCCGGGCGAGGCCGCGGGCCCCTGGAGCCGGGTGAGCCCTGGGCCCCGGGTCCGGGCGAGGCCGCGGGCCCCTGGAGCCGGGTGAGCCCTGGGCCCCGGGTCCGGGCGAGGCCGCGGGCCCCTGGAGCCGGGTGAGCCCTGGGCCCCGGGTCCGGGCGAGGCCGCGGGCCCCTGGAGCCGGGTGAGCCCTGGGCCCCGGGTCCGGGCGAGGCCGCGGGCCCCTGGAGCCGGGTGAGCCTGGCCCCGGGTCCGGGCGAGGCCGTGGGCCCCTGGATCCGGGTGAAGCAGTGCCCCTGGGTCCAGCCGAGACCAAACCAGAGGGAGTCGGACCTGCATTACCACCATTTGTCCACCATCCAGAGCTGAGGGGTCAGTGCCGACATGTACTCATAGGGAACCGGTGGACATTGATATTGGGTCTCAAAAGAACTGTTGGTCCAGAAAGAAACTCACTACAGACTGATTCATTTGCCTGTCAGCATAACTATTTTTGCTCGTCGCACATTCAATTCTTATAAGTATATCTATAGTGACACATGATTTCGCTCATCTAGGGGAAATGATGAACAACATAGACTGATGAACAAGAACAGAACCAGAAACAAGGAGGCATCGATCGGACTATCGGGCCTCAGAGGGAGGATAGGGGAGGGTGGGGGGAGGGGGGAGAGATCAACCAAAGGTCTTGTGTGCATGCATATGAGCCTAACCAATGCTTAAGTTCAACAGAGGGTTGGGGCATCCAAGGGGAGGGGTGTGGGATGGGAATGGGGGGATGAGGACAAATATGTGACACCTTAATCAATAAAGAAATTAAAAAAAAAAAAATACACCCTAAATAGATGAGCCCTTCCCTTGTCAAAGGCCCCTAGGAAAGTTCACTTGGTCTTTATCTCAATGACTAATACCTCATTGTTAGAAAACCCTGCCTCATAGTGAAGCTTTATGTAAAGGAGATGGCCAGTTTTTCTGACTCACGTACATTTCCCCAGGGGGAACTTTCATGCTTCATCCTCTCTCCCAAGTATGAGCATTTGAGCCCCCCTCACTGAGTGAGTGCCTACAGGGACCTGTGAGAGAGCTCAGCCTGAGCAGGTGGAGGGACAAGCCCAGAACACAGTGCCAGGAGGCAAGATGCCCATCATTGCAACACTTCATCTCTGCTTCCATCCTCCCCCACTTTGTGGACTGAAAGCCAGCCCTATGTGGACAAAACATGAGCCACATTCCAAACCTGACAAACTCAGAGGAGCCAGAATGGCAGGCCCTACAAACTAAAAGTAACCACATAGGATGTTCTGAACATAAAAATTCTTAACTAGCCCAGCTGGTTTGGCTCAGTGGATAGAGCGTCGGCTTGCAGACTGAAGAGTCCTGGGTTCAATTCTGGTCAAGGGCATATGCCTGGGCTGTGGCCTCAATCCCCAGTAGTGGGTGTGCAGTAGGCAGCCAATCAATGATTCTCTCTCATCATTGATGTTTCTATCTCTCTCCCTCTCCCTTCCTCTCTGAAATCAATAAAAAAAAAAAATTTTAATTTCCTAACTAAAAGCGGGTCATGTTGGGTAGTCCTGTCGTAGGCCTGTAGCTTCCTTGACAAAGACCAATCTTCAATTTACCTTAATAGAGCCTGTCTATTGTCTTTTTGCATCTATGATAACATACCTTTGAAACATCAGAGAAATCTTTTTCAGACCCCCTCAGCGCATAACCACCCTTCAGAACCCCTCATGTTCTTTACCCCGAATACCATCTCCATGTGCTATAAATGTTAATTATTAACTATCCTGTAACCATCAGTATAAAAGAAGTATGTGTCTCTCCATTTTACCCTTTATCCAATCCCAGAGATTTCTCCACTTTCTTTCTCCTGCTTCCCTAATCTACACCAATGGATTTCTTTTTGTTTGTTTTCTTTTTTTTCTTTATTGATTAAGGTATTACATATGTGTCCTTATACCTCCATTGCCCCACACACACCCCCACTCATGCCCTCACTCCCCTGGTGTCTGTGTACACCAATGGATTTCATGTAACGTTCCTTACATCTCCTCCTCTGATTCTAATGTATTCAATAAGTTGCAAAACTGCCATTCTCAGGAACATTTTCTCAATGTGTTGTGATTTTGCTTCCTGTCAATTGTCAGTTTGGCTCAAATCAACTCAAAAATATTTTCTACAGGTTTGGGTGTTTCTTATGTCAACACCTAGAATGCAGGAACCAGGTGGGCTCAGCTTTCACTGCCTCTTGGACCCAGAGTCCGAGGCACCTTCGCTTCCCCCAAGTCTCCTTCTGGGACACTGGTCCCAGACCCTGGCCCCAAAATGTCATGTCATACCCCCTTTTCTGGAAAATGGAACTACCCATTACCTTTCTGTATCTACAGGAATCCCAGATCTCTTCATGGAAGTGGAATAGGGTATACTTTCAGTGGTTCAAAGATTTATTCTCCTTAAGACACCCAAGGTATATCTCTGACCTCTTACAGAACAGAGGAAAAATACAGATTTGATCTCTAGTAGAGCACACTGCTGCATATATGGTGTACATTTTTAAATTTTCTATATAGTGAACATAGAGTAAAATTGATGAGTCTTCTCTATGTAATCTTTGACAATTATTATAGAAAACCTCCCCATTATTCTTTTTTCTCATCTTAGAACCTAGTTCATTTGCTTTGCATGCTAGCTAATTCAGATAAAATCCCACTAGAGCAAATACAATTAAGTACATATTTTACATAAAGCAATTTGTTTTTCATTATAAAATGCCAATTTGAAAACAGTAAATTTTTACTTCAGCAACCTTATGTTCACACCAACTATGGGTGCATATATCTTGTTTAAAATGGTAGCAGTTTACTGATTCATTGATTGCACTAAAGAGCTTACAAGTTTGTTCACTGCTGTTCCTAATAATTGTTGGTCTTTATGCATGGTATATAAAAATACACTGGTACTTATAGGATGTGTGTTTGCACCAAATAAATTCATTCTAATCCAAGAAGAAAGATTCTTTTCAGGGAAGAAATTATCAAATTTAGTGAAAACCCTAAAACCTAGATATCATTTTTTAATCTCCATGTTACTCCATATCCCTACTAAATAGTCTTTGACAGGCTATGGACTTTGAGATTCCAAATGGGAAATATGACACCCAACAGGTAGCAGTACACACACCAAAATCTGCCCCCAATTTCCTGAATTTGGATACTAACACTCCAATCTCCCTGTCCAATTTGCAATTGTCCTTCACCCCTGATCTTGGCCTCTACAATTCTCTTTGGAAACACAGTTGAGCCCCTTCTGCTAAATACCAGCACAGTGCCAAACACACAAGCTTAGAGAAACCAAACTGTGGGTTCAGCTACCTTAGGCTTATTAGTAGAGCATCTCATACCTGAGTCAGAATTTCTAGGAGCAAAAACCTAGCAATCTGCATTTCACAGGCAGCTCAGGCTAAAATAGTGAGCACC
This sequence comes from Cnephaeus nilssonii, assembly GCF_951640355.1. Lineage (NCBI taxonomy): Eukaryota > Metazoa > Chordata > Mammalia > Chiroptera > Vespertilionidae > Cnephaeus > Cnephaeus nilssonii. Next base: position 22,561,711 of record NC_137081.1, on the reverse strand, counting down.
AGGAGGGACAGGACAGGAGATCATGATTGAAAAGTCTCCTGCAAATGTCTATGCAGAAAATTGCTGGGCAATTGTGTTCTTGTTGAATTCCCTTGTCTGAACACAGTGTAAGACTACTCTGCTGTGAGTGGCAATGTGAGGTCTACTTTAAGGGACAGGCCCATCAGGAAGCCATTGGTCCAGAACAAGACATTAAAGCCCAGGAAGCAGGTTTGACTAAGAGGCAGGGACATCCTTCCTCCTATGGACATAGCTCTGTTAGGCTGAATTCTGAGTATTGCAGAGATTCTAGGGGTGCTGCTGAGCTGTGTGGTGGCAAAGAATTGTTTTCACTAGAGCCACCAGCTGGGGGCTGCAAAGAGAGGCAGCAAGACAGAGCTGCTCCAGCTGCAGCCACAGCTAGCCATCTGCTGTAAGCAGCTCTCTGTGTGCAACCCCCTTCGATGTCCCCAAGAAACCTGTGCTGGTGTCTGAATCAGTCTCATCTCAACCCACAGGGGAAAAACTGTGTCTTCTCTTGATAATCAGGGAACAGAGTTCAGACACTGGCGGGTGACGATATCAGTAAACAGCCTCCCAAGAGGAAGACAAACCTCTGGGGAGCAGCATGGAACTGAGAGTTCTGAGAGTTCCTCCCTCCACAAAGAGTGGCTTCTTCTGATAAACTTGGGAAGTGAACGAATGAAGAGAAAAAGGGAAGGAGCTAGAAAATAACAGGGTGGGCTGGGGGTAGAACCATGAAATGGAAGATTTATATGACCATCTAAAACACTCCTGCCTCAAAAAGGGATGATCAAAACCACTGAGAATAAATGAGATCTCACCTCCCACAGAGAACTCCCAGAAGGAACAGAAGAAGAGAGGTATACAAATGTCTTGTCACTGTGTTGTACACACCTAAAACTAATATAATATTATAAGTCAACTATAATTGAAAAATAACTTTTTTTAAAAAATGAAAGGAGAAACGACAGTTGCATATTTAGAACTTGGAACCCTCCGCCCCTCATTCTTTTGTCCCTCAAACATCCATGGAGTGCTTACTGTATGCTGGTGCTGTTAGGTGTGGAGCCGTGAGGGCAGTGCTCCCAGGAGGATGTGGGTGGGAGAAAGGAGCTCAAAGTCAGGTCAGAATCCACCAGTCTGATCAGAATCCTGGGAACTTCCCAGAACCCAGCATGGCTTCCTAATACCATCACCTCTAGGGAATGTTCTGCACCTTTAGTAGAATAGCACTAAGTGGAGAACCCCTAGCCAGTTTGATGAGCAGGACCCAAGTACAGGTCAGGCAGAAGAGGGGGCTGAAGGGTTAGAAACACTACAGGAAACAGATCCCAGCATAAACCCAAATGGAAAACCAAACTGAACAATTGAAACGGTTTACTTCCAATAGGCCTTCATCATGAAAGCCCGGGCAGTCGCCGCCAATCAGGTGCTCTTGTTGAAAAAATTTTTAAATCAATTTAGGCTTTTAATGAAAATGAATCCTGTGGGATGAGAAAATGTTGTTAACCATCAGTGTCGCCTAATCATGGCTAACGAGAATTCTCATGCTATTCTTGACTGAGGATTAAGATGCTGGCGGCAAGTTTATTAAATGAAATCATTGTAATAACGCACCCAGCTAACCTTGCAAAACTCTGCTCTGTGGTTCATGGTGGGTGTCATTTAACCAAGAGCATTGAGCCGATGGGCCTTGATAATCAGGCTAATCTGCCTTTTCATTATGATCTAGAGGGTGTGACAAAAAGGAATTTCAACATGATCTAAGGACCAGTTGCATTAGATGAGTGACAGCAGAAGGGTCTCTTTATCCCATCAAGAAAATCAAGGAGCCCAGACTGTCCTCCAGTGCCCACACCTCTGTCCCAAGACCAGACAGCCAAGGACCAAGTATCAGGCCCAGATCTCGAACCAAATATCCAGTCCATTATCAGGGTCCAGACCTCCACAGTAGTCTAGATCACCATTCCATGTCAAAAAGGTCCAGCCAATGAACCAGTGCTCCATAAAAGGCCCAAGACCATCCACCAGAGTCCAGACCTCCCTCGCAGGACCCAACCCTCCATCCAGAGCTCAGACCTACATCCGGGTAACAGACCTTCATGCCAGGGCACAGAAGGACATCCCAGGGCCCAGTCCTTGAACCCAAATTCCAATACTTTAGCGGGGTCCAGACCTCCACAGTAGTCTACACCAGCATTCCATTCCCAGAGGTCCAGCCATTGACACAGACCTCCACCCAGGGTCCAAGACCACCTTCCAGTGCTCAGACTTCTGTCCAAGGACCAGAACTACATCCTGGGCTCAGACCTACATCCAGGACCCTGACCTTCCTGCCGGGGCCCAGACCTCGAACCCAGTATGCAGTACTTTAGCAAGTTCCAGACCTACACATTAGTCTAGACCAGCATTCCATGTCCCAGAGGTCCAGCCCCTGACCCAGACCTCCACCCGGGGCCAAGACCACCCTCCAGTGCCCAGACCTTCATCCCAGGACCAGACCTCCATCCGGGGCTCATACCTACATCCGGGTCCCAGACCCGCATGGCAGTGCCCAGAGGCCATCCCGAGGCCCAGACCTCGAGCCAAGAATGCAGTCTGATATTGGGGTCCAGGACCTCTATCCTTAGTTAAGACCACCATTCCATGACCCAGAGGTCCAGCCCATGAGCCAGACCTTCCCCCAGGGCCCAGACCTCCCTCTGCAGCCCTACTGCCCTCCCAGGACCCAGACCTCCATCCGGGGCTCAGACTTACATCCGGGTCCCAGACCTTCATGCCGGGGCACAGAAGGCCATCCCGGGGCCTAGTCCTCGAACCCAGTATGCTATACTTTAGCGAGGTCCAGACCTTCACAGTAGCCTAGACCAGCATTCCATGTCCCAGAGGTCCAACCCCTGACCCAGACTTCCACCTGGGGCCAAGACCACCCTTCAGTGCCCAGACCTTCATCCCAGGACCAGACCTCCATCTGGGGCTCACACCTACATCCGGGTCCCTGTCCTTTATGCCAAGGCCCAGACCTTGAACCCAGTATCCAGTCCTTTTTAAGGGTCCAGACCTCCACAGTAGTTCAGACCACCATTCCAAGACCCTGAGGTCCAGCCCCTGACCCAAACCTCCATCCGGGGCCCAGACCGCCTTCCAGTGTCCAGACCTCCCTCCCAGGACCCGACCTCCAACCAGGGCTCATACCTACATTGTGGTCCCAGACATGCATGGCAGTGCCCAGAGGCCATCCCAAGGCCGAGAACTCAAACCAAGAATGCAGTCCAGTATTGGGGGCCTGGAGCTACATCCTTCCTTCAGACCACCATTCCATGACCCAGATGTCCAGCCCATGAGCCAGACCTTCCCCCAGGGCCCAGACCTCCCTCCGCAACCTTACCGCCCTCCCAGGACCCAGACCTCCACCCGGGGCTCAGACCTACATGCGGGTCCCAGACCAGCATGGCAGTGCCCAGAGGCCATCCGGGGGCACTCAAACCAAGAATGCAGTCAAGTATTGGGAGCCAGGACCTACATCCTTAGTTCAGTCCACCATTCCATGATCCAGAGGTCCAGCCCATGAGCCAGACCTCCCTCCGTGGCCCTACTGCCCTCCCAGGACCCCGACTTCCATCCAGAGCTCAGAACTACATCCGGGCCCCAGATCTTTATGCTGGGGCCCCGAAGTCCATCCTGGGGCCCAGACCTTAAACCCAGTATCCAGTCCTTTATCGGGGTCCAGACATCCACAGCAGTCCAGACCGCCATTCCATGAACTAGAGGTCCAGCCCCTGTCCCATTCCTCAACCAGGGGCCAAGAGTGACCTCCAGTGCCCAGACTTCCCTCCCAGTACCCATACCTTTATCCGGGCCTCACACCTCCATCTCAGACCTTCATGCTTGGGCACAGAAGACCATCCTGCGGCTCAGTCCCCAAACCCAGTATCCAGTACTTTAGCGGGGTCCAGACCTCCACAGTAGTCTAGACCAGCATTCCATGTCCCAGAGGTCTGAACCTGACCCAGACCTCCACCCTGGGCCAAGACCGCCCTCCAGTGCACAGACCTCCATCTCAGGACCAGACCTCCATTTGGGGCTCATACCTACATCCGGGTCCCAGACCTGCATGGCAGTGCCCTGAGGCTATCACGGGGTCCAGACCTCGAACCAAGAATGTAGTCCAGTATTGGGAGCCGGGAGCTACATCCTTACATCAAACCACCATTCCATGACCCAGAGGTCCAGCCCATGAGCCAGACCTTCCCCCAGGGCCCAGACCTCCCTCCGCGGCCCTACCGCCCTCCCAGTACCTAGAACTCCATCCAGGGCTCAGACCTACATCCGGGTCCCTGACCTTCATGCCAGGGCACAGAAGGCCATCCCGGGGCCCAGTGTTCGCACCCAGTATCCTGTCCTTTATCAGAGTCCAGACCTCCACAGTAATGCAGACCACCATTCCATGATCCAGAGGTCCTGCTCCTGACTGAGAACTCCATCCTGTGCCCAAGAGCACCCTCAGTGCCCAAATCTTTGTCCCAGGACCCAGACCTCCATCTGGCCATCAGACCTACATCCGGTCCCAGACCTTCATCCCAGTTCCCACAAGTCCATCCTGGGGCCCAGACCTCCAACACAGAATCCAGTGTTGTATCAGGGGGCCAGATCTTCATCCGTAGTCCATACCACCATTCCATAAGCCACGGGTCCTGCCCAGGAGCCAGACCTTCACCCTGGGCCCAGACCTCACTCCAGGGCCCGAACCACCCTCCCAGGACCCAAAATTACATTCAGGGCTCATAACTACATTTGGGCCCCAGATCTTCATGCCTCGGCCCAGAAGTCCATCCCAGGGCCCAGACCTCAAACCCAGTATTTAGTCCTTAATTGGGGTCCAGACCTCCACAGTAGTCCAGACCACCATTCTATGAACCTGAGGTCTAGCCCTTGACCCAGACCTCCACCTGGGGTCCAGATCGCTCTTCAGTGCCCAGACCTCTCTCCCAGGACCCATACCTCCATCCGGGGCTTAGACTTACATCCGGGTCCCAGACCTTCATGCCAGGGCCCAGAAGGGCCATCAAGGAACCCAGTGCTGGAACCCAGTATCAAGTCCTTTATCAGAGTGCAGACATCCACAGTAGTCCAGACCACCATTCCATGATCCAGAGGTCCTACCCCTGACCCAGACCTCCATCGCAGACCCAAGACTGCCCTCCAGTGCCCAGATCTCCGTCCCAGAACCCAGGCCTCCACCCGGGCTTCAGACCTTCATCTGGGTCCCAGACCTTCATGTCAGGGCCCAGAAGGCCCAGACCTCAAACACAGAATCCAGTGTGAATCTGTACTGCCCCATAACCACCCTCTAAGATCTCCAAACACTCAGTGCAGATCTGCTCTGCCTGACTTTGTCACCGGTGCACCGGAGCAAAGAAAGAAGAAGCATAGTTTCCAGCAGACAATGAAGCAGGAAGAGGTGAAAGCAGCCCTGAGAGAGAGCGGAAGGTGAGGAGAGGACAGTGAGAGACCAAGGGGGTGAGCATGGGCAAAAATAATGTGTTATAGGAAGGTGACCTCTAAAATATATCAAATATTGCCCCAGCCAGTTTGGCTCAGTGGATAGAGTGTTGGCCTACAGACTGAAGGGTCCCAGGTTGGATTCCAGTCAAGGGCACATACCTTGGTTGCAGGCGCATCCCCAGTAGAAGGTGTGCAGAAGGCAGCTGATCGATGTTTCTCTCTCATCGATGTTTCTAACTCTCTATCCCTCTCCCTTCCTCTCTGTAAAAAAATCAATAAAATATTTTTTAAAATTTTAAAAATTTTAAAATATATCAAATATATATAAAGGGAGAAGGCAGACACTTGGGTCACATGTATAGACCTGTTTTTTAATTTAATGCCATAGCATACACAATCAAAATGAAGGCTGGTTTATGATAATGTAGACTTGCCCGAAGGCTGCTACTTTCCTTACATTTGGTTTACACATTCCAAAAACATTTGGCCTTCCCAGTTATCCCCAATATAGTTTCTAAATATGATAATGTCTGCTAAAACTCCAAACCATAAAAATGAAGACCACCTGATGTGAGAGCAAAATCTTCAAGGCATCTTCATCTTACAAGTGGGAAGCTTTACCAGGAAAAATAAAAGTGCAAAGGGCTAAAAGCAAACACAGCCTCAAACAAGGGATCAAGGCCCAGAGAGGTTCAGGATCTCATGGAAGGTCACACAGTGAAGAAGAGGTTACAGGAGTCAGGGCTCCATCCATGAAGTGCTGGATTCTTTCCACTGAAATCTAGCCTGAGGGTGTGCCTTTTGGGGGCGGGGGGGGGGGGGGGGGGAGAGGGCAGATGACACACTTTCAATTCTCAGTGTTTTGAGACTAGAACTTCTATAGGACAGTAAAGCCTTGTCTAACATTTTTAAAAAACAAACTGTTTTCCCCCAGAAGTCTGTTCTGGTCCTCTCCTTTGCCCTTCCCACCTCCACACGTGGGTCAAGCCTATGGATTTATTTAGTTGTGGTTGGTGTGAAGAGGGTGCAACTGCGTCTATAATAAGCATAAGCTGGCTGACTGCTAAATCCTTTTCAAGAATTGAAGCTTTTGCTGTCTCACCGATTTTCAGTAAAATTACAGGGAATGATGTTTTGGATGATTAGGTCTGTGATGAAACTGGTTATAGAAGCCATTTCAGAATCCACAGTGGTTCCCACTTAAATCAGAACATGAAGGCCTGCCAAAGATACTCATCTATAAAACTATTTCAACTTGTCACGGTCTTCTGCACATGTCAATATGCTCTCCTTCACAAAAGTAATCAATAACTAAAGAGAAAAAAGCAAATCTTGGTTTAAAAAAATATATCTTTGGCTGGGTAAAATACTGCTTCAGGTCTGCAAATTTCAGTTGTATTTGTTGGCCCTAATGAGCTGAGCTTTGTTCTATGTATAACCTGTCCTCTGAACTATTTTTGTACTCTGTGTTTACTTTCGAAATTGAATTTCTTCATTCCCAAGTGTGCCAAGGATGCTATTGTAGACAATCCAAGCTCACGCAGCAGAAAGTGGAGTTAATATTTGATAACAATCTGATTTAGTGTGATCATCAGAGAACATCAAATTAGTTCTTTCAGTCCCAAATGCCCATTTTAGGGTCTGAGAAAGCCCTCATAGCTCTAAAAATTAATCATGCTAACTGGATAATAGCCACACTCCCAACATCCTGTGTGCTGTGGAGACTTCGCCTAATTGTTGTTAACAGGCATGAACTGATGGTGGGGCAGAGGTGTAATGGCCTTCATAACAAGAAGGTATCTTTAGACCAAAGAATGATGCAGGCAATGCCATAGAATAGCAGAATTTATTATAGGATAATTTACTTACAGGGACATGGGGTCGGAGCGGACAGGCAACTCAGCAGTTCTGTGCAAATTATTCTCCGCTACAGACTCCTGTTATAGTACTTTTTTAAAATTTTTCAATTACCATTGTCATTCAATATTATATTAGTTTCAGGTATACAGCATAGTAGTTAGACATTTATATACTTACAAAGTGTTCCCCCTGATATTTCCAGTACCCACCTGGCATACAGGGTGTCCCAAAAAAAAGCATACACACTTTTTTCTGATAGTTCAATTGATGTTTCTTTCTTTTCAGATTTAACCCATAGAAATTAATAATTATTCAAAGTGGGTCACCTTGTAGTTTTTGCAATATTCTTAACTGTATTTCCTATGCTGTATTTTACATCCCTGTGACTATTTTGTAACTGCCATTTTGTACCAATCTCTTCACCTTTTTCATTCAGGCCCTTACCCTCCTCCCACCTAGCAACCATCGGTTTATTCTCTGTACCCATGAGTTTGTTTCTGTTTTGTCTGTTTTGCTTATTTTGTTTTTTAGATTCCACATATGAGTGAAATCATATTTGTCTTTCTTTGTCTGAATTATTTCACTTAGCATAATACCCTTGAGGTCCATCCACGTTGTCAATAAATGGTAAGATTTATTTTTTTAATGGCAGTGTAATAGTCCATTGTATATGTGTACCACATCTTTTTTATCCAATTGTCTATCAATGAACAATGTCACTAATCATCAGAGAAATGCAAATTAAAACCACAAATGAAATATCCTCACACCTGTCAGAATGGCTATCATCAATAAAACAATAAACAACAAGTATTGGTGATGATATAGAGAAAAGGTGCACTAGTGATTGAATTGCAAATTGGTGCAGCCACTATGGAAAACAGTATGGAGGTTTCTCAAAATATTAAAAATAGAACTACCATATAACCCAGCATTTCTGGGCATTTATCCAAAAAAATTCAAGCACTAATTTGAAAAGACATACACACCCCTATGCTAACTGCAGCATTGCTTACAATAGCCAAGATATGCTACTATATTTTTTTAATAATATAACTCGGGCACTAATGATTGACAACACAAAGGAACAAAGAATGTAGTGGCGCCAGGGGTCATGCCTCCTGGTGGTCTTGTGATAGATGATGGTTTATAATCAATACTATCACCAGTTTGACATTTATCTCAGTTGTCATGCCATTCTATTTTAAGGAACACAAATAATCATCAATTAGAAGGCTTTGATATGTTTGCTAAGAACAGTGAGGTTGGTCAAAGGTCACAACATGAAACTTAAAAATGAAATGAAACCTAAGACACAGAGATGGAGTTGGTGATGTTGACATCTACATCTATTCACCCAACACCCTGAAGAGAAATCGATTCAAAGACAACTGCATCTTACTTACTTTTGGCAAGTGGGATTACTCTTTCCACTTGAACCGTTAATAACCCCTTAAGAAGTTTTGTTTCCTGCCCTGAATTCACTGCAGATTGAGTATAATAACGAGTGTAGGAAATAGCAAGAAAACGCCTTTAATACCATGTCCGAGAGGCAATGACATCCTGGAGAGGAATAAGCTAGCTAACATCTCAAACTGTAATAAATATTTCCTTTCTCTAGATGCACACAAATTGCTAAAAATCAGAAAAATCTTTAGTAGTATGAAATAGCTCATAAATGTGGGTGTGCTTTGTAAATGATAAAGCATATATCAATGCTTGTTGTCACTGTTACTTTGATCAATGTAAATGCAATAGTTCTAAAAATGCTCCTTTGTGATGAACAAGATGTTCACGTACAGGAGCTCCCTCTACCTGCTTATAGTCTGGTTCTTCCTAGGAAAGGCCTCAGATTATAGGGAAGCCATGTTTTCCCTTTGGACTTCCTCAGCTGGCTGACTTTGGCAGGGCTCTCTGTGACTGAGTCCCACGAAGAATAAAAGGAAAGGTGGCATTTTCATGCCTACAAATTGAAGAGGAAAAATCCCCCAAACTCTTACATGTGACCAGTAAGAGGATCGGAGTATGCCAGTGGTGTGCTGGTAAATGTTTAACAACTTCTAGCTGGGGGAGAAGGGAAATGTGTGCATATGTAGAAATACTACTTATATAAGTTTGATATAAATTTTCCCAATATAAAAAATGCTTGGCACCAAATTATCAATAGAAACAATTTGTGCAATACTCTTTCTTTTAAATACCATATAGCCAATGGTCTCACACAATGTTTTATTGATCTTTGCCGAATTCTTGTGTCCATAGTCAGCCTATTTTGTAACTGACAAATGAGTATAGTTACAACATGAATGTTGGTTGATATTTTCCTTTATATTAACAAGTAAAAAGAGCACGAAATAATAAAAACATGTCAGAACTTCAACTGCTCATCCACAACATGAGTGACTTCCTTGCTGAATCAGATGACAGTTGCAAAGACTAGGAGAACTTCCTCAAATCAATGTAACAGTTACAGACATGACACTTTTTAAATTTAATAGGCATTATGACTTTCTTAAGTCAAGGCAACCAACAAAACAATAAACCAAGCCCTGATTTGTGGCCTTTACAGGTTTTGGGGGTGTAAATACTCCCACCATGGCTGATTCCAGGCTACCAACATGATGCCATGGGTTGCAGTTGGGAAAAGATGCACAGTAGCACACCATGATATAGTATTTCCACCATACTGGTAAAATACATATAATTACCTCAAGATCATAGAGAATAATGAAATGTAAAATAAGTAGGAAGTGGTGAGTTTTGAGTATTAACTTAATATAATTTATTTAATTGTAAGTTTCTGTAATTTAAGTTTTAATAATAGCTGTGTGTAACAACCAGCTTGCAAAATTCCTGAAAATTTGATGACCAGCTGATATGACAAACAAGCTGGTGTGAGCCAGCTCTGTATACATCCAAAACACACCTGTGGGGGCTGGACTTTTTGAGAAGCTGAGTATTTGAAGCATTCCTGTACATGGGTTTTAGGTCTTAGGTAAGTTGCCTACTGTAAAATAATAGAAAATATATACTGATCTCTTCCCCTCCTCCCTCTTTCCTGGCACAGAGCTCCTAAAACCCTTATAACTTCCTAAGTGATAAGAGCACTAGGAGCATCCTTTTTATTTGGTCTATGACCCCAATTCTTGACATTGAACTCCTAAATCCCTTGGAATTGTCTGGGTAATAGCAGTCTTTTATCCTAATGAGGCAGCTCCTGCTCCTGGGTGGGGTCTGAACACCAGAAATAATACCAAGCTATGATTAGTAGCTTGGAATTTTCAGCCCTGTCCCCACACCAGCCTCCAGGAAGGAGACAAGGGTAGAAGATTGAGTTGATAAGGACTAATCGTTCCTATGTGATAAAGTCTTTATAAAAACAGATTCTGCTAGGGTTTAGTGAGCTACCAGGTTGATGAACACATCCACGTCAGGAGGGTGGCGCACTCCAACTCCTTGGGGACAGAAGTTCCTGCCCTTGGGCCCCTTCCAGATTTCACCCTATGTACCTTCTCACCTGGCTATTCATTTGTATCCTTTAGTATATAATAAATTAATAAATGTGTTTCTCTAAGTTCTATCAGCTGTTCTAGCAAATGATCAAATCCAAGGAGCAGGGTATGGGAACTCCATGTGGATTTGGTCTTTGACCCCAATTCTTATTAAGAATTGGGGTCAAAGACAAAATACAAAACAGAAGTTGTGGGTAAGCTAGAGACCTATTGCTTGTGATTGGCATCTGAAGTGTGGAGCAGTCCTGTGGGACTGAGCCCTTAACCTGTGGTCTCCACAATAACTCTGGAAAGTGTCAGAATTGAATTGAATTGTAGGAGGTGCAGGTGATGTCACAGAATTGTTGGATGTGTGGAAAACACACATGTCTGGTGTCAGAAGTATTGTGAGTGTGGCAGTATTGTGAGAATAAAAGAGAAACACAGGAAGAGTGTGGGAGAGGGAAAAGAGAGAGAAATATCAATGATGAGAGAGAATCATTGATCAGCTGTCCCCTGCATGCCCCACACTGGGAATCAAGCCCACAATCCAGGAATGTACCCTGACCAGGAATGTATCCTGACCAGGAATTGAACTCTGATTTCCTGGTTCATAGGTGAATGCTCAACCACTGAGCCACACCAGCCTGGCTTCAATCTTTTTAATTAAACTTAAAAGGAGTGACTTAAAACTTTTCAATCATCATGGGCTCACAGTAAAAATTCCTGGAGACAGGAAGATGTGAAGTCTTCCCACATATACCCTCCTGCCTCTGAAGGAGAGCACCAGCCTGGCTAAATCATTCCCATTACCTTGAACAACCCCATATCAAAGTCAGGGTTCATGGGTTTACCCAAAGTTATCTACATTATCATTCCAATTAAACATATGGCTGAGGAATCTAATGAAGAAGGCTTGAGTGATGGCCATGGGATCAATAAAGTCTTTCTGGACTTATCGATTTAGCATTCCCCATGCAGTAGAATTGATTTATGTCCTCAGATTTATTTTGATAACTCAATGATAACTCCACTATTCCTAAATTAATGTCATCTTTTCTTCAGGCCAAAATTTTTTCTAGGCAAGGAGAAAATCTTACATCAAGCCAAACTGATTCTGCTAAGTAATTCCATGGTTAACAGGATGTCATAAATCAAAGAGAAGCACGTACTATAATTGTAAATCAGCCTTGGCATGGAAAAGTACAACAGAATTTATTTGTCAGAATTGTGATTGAAAAATACATGGCTTCTTCCTTATAAAAAGTAATATCTTCCAATAAAACATTATTGTTTAATGTGCAGTTTCATAAGTGCAATAGATTGTTTTAAAACTACATTAATTTTTATCTCCCACATTGTAAGCTTCCAGAATGTGTGCAATAGGTAGGTCTCAATTCTTAATTAGCATGATTTTATTGAAAGAGATAAACCATAATCTTTGTGCAAGGAATATTCATCTCAGGCATACATAAGCAAAACAATTAATCAATGCCATGCAAATGTGTATATTTTAAAATGCTTTTGGGGGGAAAAAAACAGTATTTTTCCAACCAGCTCTGTAAACCAATAGGAAAGACAAATAAACTGTTCAATAAAGTGATGTCAGAATGATCCAATCAGTCTCCAAGTCCAGCCACGTCCACCTCCTACATATCTCTGATATTAACCCAGTTCTCTCTATCAGCACAACCACCATCTGGTCCAGGAAAGCACCACTGCTCACTGAACTGCTGCAGCACCCTCCTAGCTTCTCTCCCACCACTTTTGCTTTTTCCCATTTATTTTCTATATTGCACCTCGAGGGATTTCTTTTTCAAAAATGAAAAGCTAATCATGACATTACTGCCTACACCCTTCCCACGGCTCTCATAATAAAAAAAATATGAGCGTGGCCTGTGTGGCTCAGTGTTTGAGCATCAACCTATGAACCAGGATGTCGGGGTTCGATTTCCAGTCAGAGCATACGCCTGGGTTGCTGGCTCAATCCCCAGTGTGGGGGCGTGCAAGAGGCAGCCAATCAATGATTCACTCTCATCATTGATGTTTCTATCTCTCTTCCTCTCCTTTCAATAAAAATATTTTTTGAAGAAAAATATGAGAGCCTGCCTTCCTCTCCCACCTCCTCTGCCTCTGTGCCTGCTCTGCTCTAGCCAGGCCAGTCTTTTCTCAGAATCTCCAACATGCCCCTCCAGTGCACATACATAGTGCCCTCTGTCTATAGCACACCCTCACCCTCTGTTTGCCAAGCAAACCCTCACCATCCTATAGCTCTGGCTCAAATACGATTTCCCCAGGAGAGCTCCCCTGAGCCCCCAAATGGATTTGACCCTAGAACATGCTTCCTTCAGCAACCTCTCTTCTCCTTTCCAGCCTTTGTGATTCTGTCACTGTCTGCCTTCCTGTTGGACTGTAGTTCCTTGTGGATGGGGACAGTGTCTGCTTACTCTCCACTCCTCTGTCCCTTCCTGGCACATACTGGTTGGTGCTCGGCCCGTGTTTGATCATTCTTGACTGAAATGGGGCAGACCAGCAGGAGCAGGGATCTGAAGAACAGGAGCAGACACTGGGGCAGAGGACTAAATCCAAGCACTGTGGAGCACTGGAGACAGCAGGGCTAGGCCAGCAGTCTACAAATGTCTGAGGTGCTACTGTTACCATAGAGCCACCTTCTGAATTAAACTGTTTATTTGCACAGAACTTCAGACCAACATAAACATTGCAAAAACATTAAAAATGAACTCTCAAAACTCTTCACTTAGATTTGCCCTTCAGTCACCTAGTTCATTGTTAACATTTTACCATATCTGCTTTATCTTTCTACATATATGTGTGTGCTTATATATACACAATTATACATGTTATTTTTTTTTTTCTGAACCATCTACACCAGTGGTCGGGAAACCGCGGCTCACGAGCCACATGCGGCTCTTTGGCCCCTTGAGTGTGGCTCTTCCACAAAATATCACATGCGGGCGCGCACATACAGTGCGATTGAAACTTCGTGGCCCATGCGCAGAAGTCGGTTTTTGGCTCTCAAAAGAAATTTCAATCGTTGTATTGTTGATATTTGGCTCTGTTGACTAATGAGTTTGCTGACCACTGAATTCTACACTAATAAAAGAGAAACATGCAAATTAACCATCACTCTGCTACACCCACAAGCCACGCCAACCAGCCAATCAGGAGCGAGTATGCAAATTAACCCAACCAAGATGGCGGCTGGCCACAGAGCTGGAACAAGCAGGAGGCTAGGGTTGTCCCCAGCAATGGAGGAAGCCAAGCTTCCTGCCCTGGCTGGCCCTGGCTTCCGCTCAAGGCTAAAAAGTTTCAATTATAGAAGATAAATAAATCCTAGATACTTGCTTCCAGCCAGCCCTGGCCTCCACTCAAGGAGGTGCTAAAAAAAAAAAAAAAGAAAAAGTAAAAAAGGAGGGACTGGGACCTTGGGTCGCCAGAGGGTGATCAGGCCAGGATGGGGCAGCAGGGGTCGTTGGGAGTAAGCAGACCAGCAGGGGGGCCAGTTGGGGGTGAGCAGGCCGTCAGTGGGGGTCAGTTGGAGGTGATCAGGACAGCGGGGGGGAGGGCAGTTTGGAGTGAGCAGGCCAGCAGGGGGGCAGTTGGGGGTGAGCAGGCCAGTGGCGAGGGAAAGTGGGGGTGAGCAGGCCAGCAGTGGGGGCAGTTGGGGGTGAGCAAGGTGGCACTGGGGGCAGTTGGGGTGATCTGACTGGAGGGGGGGCATTTGGGCGCGAGCAGGCCGGCAGGCAGAGTGGTTAGGGGCAAACAGGCAGGCAGGCAGGTGAGCAGCTGGAGCCAGCAGTCCCGGATTGTGAGAGGGATGTCCAACTGCCGGTTTAGGCCCAATCCCTGTAAACCGGCAATAGGACATCCTTTGAGGGGTCCCAGATTGGAGAGGGTGCAGGCCAGGTTGAGGAAGACCCCCTACCCAATGTGCATGAATTTCATGCACCGGGCCAGTAGTTTGAAATAAGGTGCCAACATATGACCCTTCACCCTAAATCCTAAGCATGCATCTTCTAGGTACAAGGATTTTCTCTTCCATAATCACAGAGGTAGGTATCAAAGTAGGGAAATTTACCATTCATGCAATGTTATTACCTAATTATAATCCATATCCAAATTCTACCAACTTAATTCATGTATTTAAACATCTCACACAACTACCAATTGAGGACAAGCAAGCTTAGTCTAGTCAACTGGGCAGAACCTTGTCTCCGAAGTCCTCCAGAGTGGAGAATAATGAAAACGCATAAAACCAAAACAGGGAAAGTAAAATCCCTGGGGTTTTTTCTGAACAGAAGCAAGCCAAGTCCTAGCACAATTCTGGGATCCATTTGGCCTCTTGAAAATCCTCCAGAGACAACCTCCTTGAGCTTGAAACTCCTCAAATCTGATCAAATCCATCGTGCACGCATTGTTAGGTGGGTCAATAGCAGAGTGCCAGCTCCTTCCCAAATGTGAGTTCCACCTCCCCAGATGGGACCAAAGTGAAATGTGGAAACCAAGCTAAGAAGGCAGGGACAGCAGCTGGTCCTGGGACAAGCACAGCCAGGGACACCTGGTAAATTAAGTGGCCCATGGGAGGCAATTCACACTTGAAAGAGCAATTTAAACTATTTATGATCACTGATGGGCCCTGAATTAATTATAACTTCCTAAGGAAAAGAACTTGAAATTATCACAGAGAGTCCTAAAGATGGCTGCTCAGTGCTCGCTAGAGGTCACAAAGGAGAATGAGCTATTAGTCTGTATTAAGGAGAAGCGAACACCACGGTAATGGTGTGCTCATGTGTAATACAAATGCGGGCGGCTTGACCTTGACTGCCATTCAGTTCTGGGCACTTCATCTCAAAAGGAAATAGAAGAGGCCACAGGAGGGCCAGGGGATGATTAGAGTCAGTGAGGGCTCCAAACCACTAAATAAGAAACCGTTTAATTATATAGTCAGTTAATTAGGAAGAGAAAGAAGAAAATGGCAGAGGTGTGGACATAGAAAGAAAGGGATTCGGAGGTGACTGAGTGAGGCCCCAAAGGTTCTAAATTGGACTTTTATAAAACATCCATAAGGTCGCTTTTCAAACAGAATTTTCAGTGGATCCACAAAATTTTTGAGGAAATAAAAGGCCAACTCATCCAAGTGGTTCAAAACACCTGTTTGGAATTTACCAAAAAAAATAAAAATGTTTTTAAGCACTTAGGAACTGTGGCTTATTTAGAATATTAGATAGAATAGAGTCCTGATTCCTGCCCTTTGTGGTGATCAGAAGAATTGCCATCAGCTAGAAAGAGTTGATGGAATGTCACTCTAACACAAGAGTCAGCAAACTCTGCCCCGCGGGCCAAGTCCAGCCTGGTGCCTGTTTTCGTACCATCAGCAAGCTAAGAACGATCTGCACATTTTAGGATGGTTACAAAAAATCAAAAGAGGAATACTGCATGACATATGGAAACTATATGAAATTCAATGTTTTTTGTTCAAGAAGCTTCATTGGAACACAGTCACCCCAATTCATTTCTGGCTACTTTGCACAATAACAGCAGAACTGAGTGGGGGTGACAGAGACTGTGTGGCCCACATGTCTAAAACACTGAGTTTTTGGCCCTTTTCAGAAAAAGTCTGCCCACTACTGCTCTATATGCTGTGCCTGTTATATATTTTCAGTGTGGTCAAGGCCCTGGGCAGCCATCAGGGTGCTGGTCTGCAGCTAAAGATCACTTATGCCTATTACCAGGGTCCTGGGCCAGGGGTCCTGTAGGGGCAGCAGGTGGAGATGCTCAAAGGAATGTAGATAAAGGGATGGAAGAGATATTGAGTACCAGCAAAGAGGACCACACACCACAGCATACCCAATTCGGGCGGGACTACCCAGTGGCCTGCTGGACTCCTGTAGAGGTCTCCTAACAAGCCAACATCTGGTCTCAGAATCCTTGACACTTGGTAAGCACACAAAGGCTGTTCCATGCACCAGACAGGAGAACACCTTACTAGTAGGCACGTGAAATGGCCTGGGGTGTAAGACATGCCTCAATTTTACAGAAATCCTTTTGGAAAAATAAAAGCATGAATCCTAGGGGGAAATGTTATTTTATTCATTTAAATATACAATACAGTATTGTGAATCCAAAAAAAATTTTTTTTGCTATGCAGATAGTCCTTAAAAAGACTTAAATCACAGAGCTCAAAAATAATAACAGGTTGTAATTGAAATGTATTTAAATCCATAACTCAAGGAGAATTAGATCCAAATCCTATGTTCATCTGTGTGGTCTCTAATTTTTTGTTTTTAATAAAAAGTTACAAAACTTTCCCTTTTGCTGAGATGTGTGTTGCCATACTCTGCCACTAGGGGGTACCATGACCCATTGTTTTACCTCTTTCAGCTTTCAAAGTATCCCCAAAACTATTGTGTTAGACTCAGAGGAAAAATGTATTATATATTGCATGTATTATATATGATATATTCTAGAATACATTATACATTATATAAAATATAATCAAATGATATATTGTACATCTACTCTAATTTGGGCAAAAGTGGAGCGTGTATCTTATGCTCAGGTAAACAAAGAAAGTTTCACTGCAGCACAAAGAATTCAGTTGGAATTAAAAGCAGAACAGTGCTGCCCTAGCTGATTTGGCTCAGTGGATAGAGCGTCTGCCTGCAGACTGAAGGGTCCTGGGTTCGATTCCGGTCAAGGGCACATGTCCGGGTTGCAGGCTCGATCCCCAGTGTGGGCATGCAGGAGGCAGCCAATCAATGATTCTCTCTCATCATTGATGTTTCTGCCTGTCTTTCCCTCTCCCTTCCTCTCTGAAATCAATAAAAATATATTATTAAAAAATAAAAATAAATAAATAAATAAGTAAGTAAAAGCAGAACAGTGCTGCTTAATGTCAAAAGGAGAATAGGTATATGAGAGCCTTCCCACTAGAAAGTTCCAGAAAGGACTTGGACCATCTGAAAGGCTGAGTGGCCATGGGCCAACTTGTGGAAGGAAAGGCAGGAGGAGAGTCATGGGATGTACAGAGCCAGTAGCCAAAGGAATCTGAGAGATGCCAAATCTAAATCAGAAACCGTGACACCCAAAACCAGAGGCCAGGAGCGGAAATGGCATGAGAGAGCCTGGGGTCTCCAGATGAGCTCCGAGGGGTAGAGAAGCCAGGTCAGGAGCCCGGGGCTATAAGCAGCAGCAAATGGATGCCCCAAATAACTGAGGGGGTCACACACTCAGAATCTCAAAAATGTGACTTTAAGTTTGTTTCCAAAATAAGACTAGGAGTGGCAGAAGAGAGATTAAAATTCCAGCCTATTCAGACATTAGGAAACATAAAACCCTGAGTGTTTTGGGAAATTAATCCAGAAACTATCTCAGTCAGCTTCTAACATCTGCCTCCGGGGTGAGGAGGATAACAGTGGAGATGAAGAGCTTTCCAAAATCTTGAAACCTGGGGGTGAAGGGCCGATCCCAGCACTGGTAAACATCCCTCTGCTGCAGCCAGGACTAACGTTACCTCCTGCACAGTCTGCAAACATGAAACGTCCACATTGTGCTATTTCCGTGAATCGTTTCATTTAACCCCGTTTAAGGACTTATGGGCAGGTGTTAATATCATACCCATTGCACAGATGAAGAAACAGACTCTTAGAGCTTAAGTAACTTGCCCAAGGTCACAAAAGTGAGTGACGGTGCCAGCGCTTAACAATGAAAACTCTTCTCACTCCAGAATTGCCTGTCCTTTCCTCTAGGTTTGCTGCCTCCAGATACAAGTATTTCTCTAACACCCAAGAGGTGAATAAGAAGATGTTACAGCCCTAACCAGTTTGGCTCAGTGGATGGAGCGTCAGCCTGCGGACTGAAGGGTCCCAGGTTCGATTCTGGTCAAGGGCATGTACCTTGGTTGTGGGCACATCCCCAGTGGGGCGGCGGTGGGGGGTGCAGGAGGCAGCTGATTGATGTTTCTCATCGATGTTTCTAATTCTCTATCCCTCTCCCTTCCTCTCTGTTAAAAAAATCAGTAAAATATATTTTTTTAAAAAGAAGACTAAAAGGCTTGTTTATATTAAAGAGAAAAATAAACAAGCATAAACAATAGATTTTCCCCAAAAAAGGCTAATAGGGAGCCAGAGGTCACGGAGAGAAAAGGAGCAGGAATAAGGGGAGAAGGAAAGGATTGGGTCCAGAAGGCAGGTGGAGGGGGGAGATAGATAGGCTCTACACTCGTGTCACTCCACAGCAGGGGCGGGGTGCCTGCTGCAGTTGGTGGCCAAAAGTTCCGGGGAGTCTTTGCTTAGCAAAGGAATGGAACCAAGCAAAGTGTCTGGGGCATACTGAGAGCTCAATAAAAAGTTGTGGAATGGCCCTGGCCAGTTTTTCTCGGTGGTTAGAGTATTGGCCTGAGGACAGAAAGGTCCTAAATTCAATCCCTGGCACTGGTCAGGGAGCGTGCCAAAGGCAACCAATGGATGTGTCTCTCTTACATCAATGTCTCTTTCTCTCCGCGCAAGCCCCCCCCCCCCCCTCCGCCCCTCCTTCCTCCCTTCCATTCTGTCTGAAAATAATGGAAAAAATATCCTCAAGTGAGGATTTAAAAAAACATACTTGTGGAATGGATGCACAAAGAAGGCAGGTTTCTCGACTGGTTGGATGGCAAAAGACTGCAGTGGGAGCAGGGGGGTTCTGGAGACTGAACAGAAACAAAGAAATTGAGAGCATCCAAATTAGGTTTCTCTCCTGATCACAACGCTTCATTCTTTGTCTAATGACCTCAGTCCAGGAGTATCTGCCCCACAAGGCCTGCAGCTGGTCAGAGAGCAGTCCCTGCTGTTGATGCCCGAGTCCAAGGAGGGGCTGCAGGCGATTCTGGAGGCCAGGCCCCGGGGCAGGATTCCTCAGGGCTCCTGGGAGATGAGTAATGACAGGGCCCTCGCCCAGCACACTGGACCATGTGGAATGCAGGGTGTGCTGGAAGTCACACTTCCTGAGCCACATTTGGTTCCACTTCAGCCCAGAGATAATGAAACCAGCCTGCAATTTGCTGCTTTTTCCTTCCCTCCTGCTACTTTCTCTGCTTTAATGTGAGAGAGAATGAGAGAGAGACATGTGTCTTTAACAGCAATAAAATGGTTGTGCATCCAACTGGAAGGCATGTGAAGGGAGAAAAAAAAGATAAATGTGACATTTCCAGCAGAGGCTGGCCTCCTGCGAAACCTTGTAGTGTCCCCTGGGGGGCTGCACAGCGTGGCAAGCCCAGCCTTTGTTCCTGCTCTTCACAATTTCAGTCAAGGAGGGAGGTGGTTCCTCAGGTCAGGTGACCTTGAGACAAGTGCTCAAGAGCAGATCTGTGCCCTGCTGTTCCCCAGGCTACATGTACCCAAACAAACTGCTTATCAAGGACTACAGTCACGGTGGTTTAGTCTACCCACTGTCCTCTGATTTCCTTGGGGAACTCATCTCTCATTCCCTGTGGTCCCCTGGGGCTGGCACACATGGTGTGGACATTGTAGTTGTGTGTGTGTGGAGCGGGGGGGGGGGGGGGGGGGGGGGCGGGGAGGACAGGGCGGGGCGGGGCAGACTCCATAGGCTGTCCTTTCAGAGAGACCCCTTCTGTCAGATTCCCTGTCTGTGCCTCATCACTCAAGAATGACCCAAGCAAGGCCAATGGTGGTCTTGCAAAGGCCTGATATGTGCATACTAAGAGGTTCAAGGAAGGCGCTGCTGGCTTAGATCAAGAACAGCTTCTCTACAGTCACCTTGTCTCAGGCTTGCTGCCTCCTGATAGCAAGATGGCTGCTGGATGTCCAGCATCATACTAGTATTGGCTTTTCAGCTGCTTCTCCTTTTTTATCAGGAGAACAAAAGTTATCCTGAAACCCAGACATCTTCTACTTAGCGATTCATACCCCAAAGTGCATCACAGACCACTTCTAGCTGCAGAGGAGGGTCGTAAATGAGACTGTAACTCCCCAAGTCTCTTGAGTAGGTGAGGACCAGAAGAAAGAAATTAACAATGGCTGTTTGGTCAGCCTGGAAGAGTATCTGCCTTGCTCTCTTAAGGCCTGTGACACAGTGGTATCTTTTATTATAGTTTTTCACATTCGAAACCTGGAACTCCCCCTGGGAAGGGACTGAGATCGCAATCCCTACCACGCACAGGCCCCAGCACGCAGCACTCTGATAAGTGTGTGCTCAGTGAACGTGTGTGCTGCTTCTTGCTCTGGCTCTTGGGGCCTTCTGGCAGGCTGAGCAGATGTGTGGCTGCACAGGGTAATTAAGCCTGTGCCTCACTTTGATCTCCGAGCTCTCCTGTTTGAAATTCATCCGGACGAAAAGAAAGATACCAGGTATGTGTGCTCTTGTGCCTTGTCTAATCATCAGAAAGGGTTAAACCATTTCTGTTTCAGGTCTCTTGTGGTCAAGGAAGGTTCCTTGGCAAGAGTGTCTATTTGGTGCCTTGAAGGCAAGCAATTGTGAGAATTAGGAATTAGCGCTCCTCTCTAACTGTCCCCCTGATGTAGTTAGAATAAAAGCAACAGTGACATTGCCAGTGACCCAGATGTTGGAGAAACCTTGGACTAAGCCACAGAGGCCCTTGCTTCCAAATCCCATAATATTGCATTAACACGGACTCAACCTGCAGAATTGGATTTCAATCCAGCCCTTAAACGCTCACCCTACCTCACCTTCTCCTTCTCCACACCTAATTTCATTTTGTCCTGAGTGTTGAAAATAATGGTAATGCAGCTGCCCTGGAAAGTGGCTATGTGAGCATTTTTTCACATTAGAAAACCTCTTAATAAAGTAAAAGTGCTGTAAGCGCAGAAGTCTCTTCCTTTACATTCTCCTGCCTGGATAATAAATAGCACGTCGCAGCTCCAAACTTCTGGGGCCGGCCGTGATAAAGGGGTTGGGACAGCCATGCACCTTTCCCTGAGCAGTCACCATTTAGTCAACACTTGGGACAGGCTAAAAACATTGCACATGTGGTCTCACTCCATCCTCTGGACCTCCCTAGAGGCTGGGTACTATCATTACCCCCATTTCACAGATGAAGAAATTGAGGCTCAAAGAGGTTAAGTCACTTACTCAGAACCCCACAGCTAGCAGGGGAGAGAGCCCCATGCTGCCTGGACCCCTCCTTGTTAGTGTTGGGCTGTGGTTCTCAGCCAGGGGCGGTGAGAACTGTTGGAAGCCCAGCCCAGACCAATTTGATCTGAATCTCTGCGGATGGGGGATTGCATCAGGGTATTGGGTGAAGTGAAAACGGCACCTGACTTAAGGTCAGACTTCTAGAGTGGCGGGTTCTGTTTGACTTGAAGACGTGATCAACCCGCACTGCCAACTTCACAAGCAGTGCGGCCAATGCTGCAAACACACTGTGTGAACACTCAAGGGCTCTGGCACAGGCAGACCCCGGCTCGGGGCAGCCAGTCCCAAAGCCAGCTGCTCTGAGAAGTGCAGGACCCTACAGTTAGTCACTTCACCTGTTAACTTATCTAGTCATTCACTGAACAATCGCTAATTATGCTCACGGCTGTCAGCTGGAGAGGGAGGAAGATAAAAGCTCCTTCCACCCAGAGGAATTATATTGCAGCTCCCTGAACCTCAATCATTTATGATATAACCAAAAAGAGCAGTTGACATAAGAAAAACAACAGCCACCTATAACTCAAGTGCCAGATGAACATCCCAGACCAGGGGACTCTAACAAGGGAGTGACCCCCAAGGTCAAGCTGCTGTGTGCAAGAGGGGTGGCTTGAGCTAGGTTTCGTATGTGCGCAACCTTTCCACTGGGCTGCAGAACCCAGTAGGTTCCCATCCCATGTTGCCGCCAGCCCCAGCAAGGCTGGTAGCTCATCCTGGAGTCTGTGGCCCAGCACAGAAAGGCATTGATGATGGGGAGAGAGAGGGCAGGTGGATGACAGCAGGGCGGCAGGCACCTCCCACTCCATCAGAACACCTTCCACCAACATACAGACTGGTTTTCTCACCTGATAAACCACGACAACATTGCCCTTTTCCAGAGCCACCGGGAAGATCAACCATTACAGCGACCACTGGTTCCACCTCCATTGATGGAGTTCTCTCCTCGGACCAGAGGCAATGTTCACTACTTCACCCACTATCCGATCTCAGTGACTCCAACAATGATGGGAGAGGCACCATGATCACATCCCATTTTCCAGTGAAGGAACCTGATCCTCAGAAAGCTTAATCAATTTTCCCAAGGGCACATAACTAACCCGTAGCACAGCAGATGCAAGCCCAGCCCATAAGCCAAGACACAACAACAGGAATTTATAACCTGGAATCTAAGACTACCAAGGAGTCCATGGATAGAATTCAGGGGTCTATGAACTTGGAGGGGGGAAATCTGTACCTTTATTCAGTGGTATGCTGGAGTTGAAGGCAGAGGGCAGTGGGAATCTTTGGCCCCTGCAGCTACTTATTTTATCACTGACATAGTTTAAAATCAATGGTGCATGGTGATAATAAAAGCAAGACCAACTTCAATTTTGTTGTTGTTTTTAAATTTGCTACACACACTGTACCTTTTTGTCTGCACTACCTCTAACTAAAATTTAGCATTTCCCTCAACCATAAACATAGACATCCTCTGCGGAAGTATTAACAGTGCCTATGATTTTTGTCACCAATGGGAACTACAGATACAGTGTGTTGTGCCATATTACAGTTGTTCCAGGTATTTCCCAGGTACCAGTATATATTTTATACTCTTCGCTACTTCAAAATCATGGTGGTTGTGGTGTTGTTTAATGGGTAATACAGAAGATTAGCATTTACTACATTCACTGATCCGGTTTTGGCTTTGATTTTGGCTTTTAGTGTTTGGATAGCCATGTTTCAATATATTTGGTCTACTTTGTAATCCTAAGTATTATAAAATCAGTCTTTGGGTTCCACAAGACTCACAAAGAAGATGAAAAGTTCCTGCTACCCACTCTCATGGGTAAAAATGCTATTTAAAGGCTGGAAATATTATAATCTTTGGACTATTTTATTTCCCATGTATGTCTTATTTCCCCAAATAAGTTACCAGCTCTTGAGAACATGCATTAAGTCACATTGTTCTTTATTTCTTCCTTAAAAAGAGTAGTCACTCTACCGCTGTTTGTTGATAGACTGGCTGATAGAACTCCTTCAGGCTTCCATGGTCTGAAACTAGCATCACATTCACTAACCAGGAGATGACCAATATGACAAGAGGAGGGAAGGTATTGGGGTTAAATCTTCCATATAATTGCCAAACCCTAGGGATAGGCTGCTGGTACTTGCTTCTTAGAAACTAAATATATCTGTAGGAGAAAAAAAAAAGCCATTGGAATTTTCCATCCAGGCTAATAGAGTAGGGCAGAGTGCCCAGATGTCATGGGAACCAAAGCAGACTCCAAGCTGGGAAAATAATCCTGAACAAGATGGCATCATTTCTGTACATACTGGGAGGCTTATAAAACAGAGGCCCAGTGCATGAGATTTGTGCACTCAGGGGGGTCCCTCAGCCCGGCCTGCACCCTCTTGCAGTCCAGGAGCCCTTGGGGAATGTCCGTGCAGGCGGGAGAGGCTCCTGTCACTGCCATTGCGCTTGCCAGCCATGAGCCCGGCTTCTGGGCTTCTGGGCTTCTGGCTGAGCGGCGCTCCCCCTGTGGGAGTGCACTGACCACCAGGGGGCAGCTCCTGCATTGAGCATCTGCCTCCTGGTGGTCAGTGCACAACATAGCGACTGGTCGTTCCGCCGTTTGGTTGACTTGCATATTACCCTTTTATTATATAGGATGCCAACCAGCCTGAGAGCCTAAGGTTTGCAAAGAACCACAATCCGTACAGAACATCACCCAACTACTAACTCTTAACACTAAGTAGCTAAAAAGGGTTCTGGCACTCTGGGTTGCAGTTGATATCAAGAGACTGACTGTTCTAGCTATCTTTATTTTGTGATAAACACCCAAGACTGTGTGTTTATTATAAAACCTTTTTATTTTTCTCAAGATTCTGAGGGTCAGGAATTCAGACACAATGTGGATAGTTCTCTTCTCTTTTTTAAATATATTTTTATTGATTTCTGACAGGAAGGGAGAAGGAAAGAGAGAAATAGAAACATCAATGATGAGAGAGAATCACTGATGGGCTGCCTCCTGTACACCCTACACTAGAGATCGAGCCCTCAACCTGGGCATGTGCCCTGACTGGGAATAGAACTGTGACCTCCTGATTCATGGGTCGAGGCTCAACCACTGAGCCACGCTGGCTGGGTGGTTCTCTTCTTCACAATGTCTGGGGCTTCCAAGTTGTCTTCTGCAGGCATATGTCTGGCACCTGGGGTGGGATGGCCAAAGAACAGACCAGAGTCCCTACACATGGCCTCTCCATGTGGGTTGGGTTTCTCACAAGATGGTGGAAAAGGATTTCTCAAGAGAGGTCTCTGGAAAGCGAGCATTGTGAGAGGACCAAGTGGATGACCCATGACCTGTTCTAGCCCTTCCACCATATTCCACTGTCAAGGAGGTCACAACCTACCCAGAATCAACAGGAAGAGACATGGATCCCACCCCTTGACAGGAAGAGTGAGAAAGAATCTTAGAGCCATGTTTTACAACCACCACACTGATAAGCCAACATTACTGCTCCCACACTTAGAGAATAGATCTAGATCCATGGCCTCTCATCTGCAAACCGCAGCCAAGTACCCAGACTTGTCTCTCAAGAATGAGTTCACCCTGCTCCAACACAGGCACCCCAGAGGAGTCTCAGCCACCAACAATGCTTCACAAATGAAAAGAACCCTGTCATCATCGTAACCCACATCCCATCTTGATTGTCATTCCACCTACACATCCTTACACCTCTGAGAAACCTGCTCCCACAAAGTGAGCTCTGCATGCTGGTGTGCCTCACTGTTCTATTAAGACACATCATTCACAAATGCTACGTTTCTTAAAAGATACCCTCAGCTGTCACTTACATAACAGAACTTGGCAAAACAGATGGAGCGCTCCAGTGGTGTCTTTGCCTGGGGCAGTATATGCTAATAGCTTGGCACAGGCACCTTGAACAACTTTGTTTCCCAGCAAAGTTCCATCAGCTGGAAAATTCAAAGGCATAGAGAGTGAATAGAAGCAGCTTTTTCCTTTTCCCTAAGAAAACGGTATCACCTTCTCATCGGTCAAATGATTAGAGAAATCGATAGAGCTGCTCCCGAAAATCAGCAGGAAGGGAGGAAGCTGGATGCTATCTAAAGAAAGGTATTTACTATGTGCTGCTATGAACATAGGGGTGCATATATCCTTTCTGATTTGTGTTTCTGTTTTCTTGGGATACATTCCTAGAAGTGAGATTACTGGCAAATGGATGGGGTGGCGGGGGAGAGGTCAATGGGGGAGGAAAAGGAGAGTCATGTAATACTTTAAACAATAAAGAATTTAAAAAGAAAGAAAGAAAGGTATTTACTACACATAGAAGGAGGAGATATGCTACCCATGACTTAGGAGAAAAGAGCATTTTAGAGAGAGAGGGTGGCATGCACAAAAATGGGGAGGCAGGATTGTGCCACTCTTGTTTCCAGAGCATCATGATGGCTGGCCTACCTGGAGTGGAGGTTTTGGCTTTGGGAAATGTAGGGGATGTTTATCATTTCATCTGCCCAAACAGCACCCCTTCCTTCTTTGGGAAACAGCTCCTCTCCCATTTAGTTCTCTTTAAACCTTGGGATGGGCATGTGACCTGGCTGGGGCTAATTCTAGTAACCCAACCTTTGACATCAGTGATTGGTCCAGGAATATGCAAATGACCCAGCCAGGCCAATCAGAGATGCTTGGGAATGTTTCTAACCAGAGTAAGGAAGAATTGCTCACTTTTCTCTCTGCTCTTCAGAGGACAGGCAGGAGAGTATTCAGGGTTTAAGAGCCCAAGCTCTTTAGTCAGAATGACTCCAATCCCAGGCCCACCTCTTTCCTGGTTTTGTGAGTTTGGGCAGGCTCTTCACCAAGGCTCTGTTTTCTCATCAGTAAAATGGGGATAACCACACCTACCTCAAAAGCTTGTGCTAACGTTAAGAATGTGTCGCATGCTTAGAATAGTGCCTGACACTAAGAGCTACCACACCACATACCAGCTTTAGGGGTAAGTCAGTCATCAGAGGAGGGGTAAGTCAGTCTTCTGTAGCTTTGTTATAGGAGTAAGAAACTCTCCTTTTTAAAATTTAAGCTGGTTTAATTTTCATTTCTGACACTAGCACCTGAAAAGTGCTAGAGTGATTTTTTTAAATTAAAGGAAAAATATACTTAGAAATATATTCATCATGTTTTCCTAATTATACAATCCATTAAAATAATGCTAGTTCTGTGACTATTTTTTTTTTATTGTTCCTTCCTCCTAAAGTTACTTGCTAAGCTCCTGAGAATAGAAGTTAAGCTAGAGGATATTTCAAGAAGAAGTTGGGAAGATTAAGTGGTCCATCAGCCTTGTGGATTCCAAGCACTGAGAATCCCTGACCCCCTAAAACCTCTGACCCTCTCTTGTCAAACCAATGAGAGCCCAGAGTGCTAGTCAGAACTTAGGTTCAGTATCCTGAATTCATAGGTGGAGTCAAAGAGGCAGAATCCTCATGAAAAAAACAAATTAAGGAACAGGAGAATGCTACTGTCACCACTGTAACTTAACATTGCTGTGGGAGAATAAAACTCATAAACATAAATAAGAAAAGTGATCATTATTTATGGCTAGTTTTGACTCTACACCTTGAAAACTAAAGAGAATCAAGTTTTTTAAAAAAAGAAAGAACAGTTAAAATCAATAGGATAATCCAATAAGGTGACTAGCTATAAAAATTTATATATGAAAATCAATAGCTTGCTACATATACAACTATATGAAAATATAATGAAAGAAAGAAATCCTATTTAAAAAAATAAAATAAAGTCCAAACAAAACAAAAATAATTAAGAATAAACCTCATAAGGAATATGCAGAACCTACATGAAAAAAAAACTTTAAAATTCTAATAAGGTCCTTCCATCAATTTTTAAAAGCTGGGAAGATGATGATGAGGCAGAGTGGGAGAACACACATACAGTGCCAGAGAACAGAGATCTCGAAGAAACCAGACAAAGGAGAAAATGGAAGCAGGGTGGGAAGGCACAGCCTGGAATTCTTCTTGGCTGATGGCAATACAGTTGCAGGTGCTTTCCTGGGGTGCCCATGGTTCTATGGAGGAGCTGACCTGCATGCCCACCACCCATCTCTGAGTCACCACTCCCTCCCTGAGGACATGTTACAATCAATCCCCTAAGATTTAGGGCAGACCTGGGGACTAAGAAGCATTGCTGTTAGCAGAAGTGACAGCCCATTCCAGCCAAATGAAAAGCAGACCTGTTTCAAAATACAGATTTATTGTCATTCAGGAATGGTGAGGCCAGCAGATCAGGAGACAACTGCCATCTTTTCAACAAATGGTGCTGGGAAAACAACATCCACATGCAAAAATATAATAATAATAATAATAATAATAATAATAATAGAATCTAGACACAGACCTTACATCCTTCACAAAAATTAACTAAAAATGGATCACAAGACTATAAAACTATGCTATCCTAGAAGATAACATAGAAGAACACCCAGATGACGTTGGGTATGGTGGTAATTTTTTAGCAACACCAAAAGCATGATCCATGGAAGAAATGATTGATAATCTGGACTTCATTAAAATTAATAACTTTTGCTCTGACAAAAACAATGTCAAGAAAATGAGAAAATAAGTCACAGACTGGAAAAAAACTATTGGCAAAGGCTACATCTGGAAAAGGACTTTTATCCAAATATACAAAGAACTCTTATAACTCAACAATATCAGAAAATAAACAGCCTAATTTTTAAAATGGACCAAATAAACAGCCTAATTTTTAAAATGGACCAAATAAACAGCCTAATTTTAAAAATTGGCCAGACACCTCACCAAAGAAAATATATGCAAATAAACATATGAAAAGATGCTCCACATCATATGTCATCAGAGAAATGTAAATTAAAACAACAGTGAGCTATTACTACATATCAATTAGAATGACCAAAATCCAGAACACTGACAACACCAAATGCTGGTGGGGATACGGAGCAACTGGAATTCTCACTCATTGCTGTTGGCAATGCACAATGGTACACTCACTTTAAAAGATAGTTTGGTGTTTCTTAAAAAACTAAACATCCTTGTACCATATGATCCAGCAGTCACTATCCTTGGTATTTACCCAAAGGAGTTAAAAATATGTCCACACAAAAACCTACACATGGATTTTTAAAGCAGCTTTACTCACAATTGCCAAAACTTGTAAGTGACCAAGATGTCATTCAGTAAGTGATAAACAAACTGGGGTTAAAAAGAATTGATCAATCAAGCCATGATGCCCTAGCTGGTTTGGCTCAGTGGATGGAGTATTGGCCCGTGGACTTAAGGGTGCCAGGTTTGATTCAAGGGTCAAGGGCACATGCCTGGGTTGCGGGCTCGAACCCAGTAGGGGGTGTGCAGGAGGCAGCTGATCAGTGATTCTCTCTCATCACTGATGTTTCTATCTCTCTCTCCCTCTCCTTTCCTCTCTGAAATCAATAAAAATATATTAAGATAAGACATGGAGGAATCTTAAATGTATATTACCAGGTTAAAAAAAAAGCCAATCTGAAAAGGCTACATACTATGTGCTTTCAACTATATGACATTCTGGAAAAGGTAAAACTACTGAGACAATAAAAGATCAGTGGCTACCAAGAGTTGGGGTGGGGGTTGGATGAGTATACTGAGCACAGAGATTTTTTTAGGGCAGTGAAAAAACTTGTATGATGCCATAAAAATTAATACATATCATTATACCTTTATTCAACCCCATTGAATGCATAACACCAAGAGTGAACAGTAATATAAACTATGGGCTTTGAATGATTATGATGTGTCAATGTAAGTTTGTCAATTGTAAAAAATTTATCACTCTGGGGGGTATGCTGCCAGTGAGGGAGGCTATGAATGTAGGGTGGTAGAGGGGAATATGGGAAATCTCTGTACCTTCCCCCTCAATTTTGCTGTGGACTTTAAACAGCTCTTTAAAAAAGAGTCTTAATTTTTTTAATGATTAAGTAATTAATTTTTTTAAGTTTGTTATACATTAATAGGTCCCAAAGGAAGTGGGCATGCCATGCCACCAGGGGCCACACAGAGAAGCACCGGGTCAGTCAGGTGGCAGAGGGAGCAAGGGGGAAATGGGGACAAGAGCCTTTACTGTGGTTTTTGCCAGAAGAGAAGATGAAGTAGGGTCATCAAGTTCAGCACTGGCTAATTCTGATAGTTTCAGTGGGACCCCAGGACACAGGGACTGTCCCTAGTTGTCTGGTACCTGGCCCTGGAGTGGATAGGGCAGAAGAATAATTGCCCAGGGTATAAGAATTTAATAAAGTAGCTGGTTGGGAGTATGGGCTCTGGATTGGTGGGTTGCAGGTGAATTGTTTGCTATCTTTAGGAATTAGCTGACTCTGGAAGGGACAATCTCTCCAGAGTCAGCAAGGCCCCAAGATGTCAAAGCATTGAAAACACAGAATAAAAGATATGATAAATACACCCTCCCATCACATCTCCCAGTCTACAGAGCATTTTCACTTTTATGAGCCTGTATCTTCTTCACTACTTCCCTGAGAAAGAAAAAACTGGGGGCAAATATCTATGGGCCCAGTTCCCTGAAGCTTTACTTGGATAAACCAACTACCCAAGGGTCACCCATGGCTCTTTAGTGGACAAGAATTTGGATCTTCCAACTACCAAACCAAAGCAGTTCTCCTCTACAACACTCAACAGACAACTTCATAAATACTAGAGGCCCAGTGCACGGATTCGTGGACCGGTGAGGTCCCTCAGCCTGGCCTGCACCCTCTTGCAATCCAGGATCCCTCAGGAGACGTCCGAGGCCCAGTGCATGGATTCAGCCTGATCTCCGCAGGCCAGGCCGCGGGACCCCACCAGTGCATGAATCCATGCACCGGACCTCTAGTATGCATATAAGATCTTTGGTTAATCTCTTCCACCCTCCACCCTCTCCCCTTCCCTCTGAGATTCATCAGTCTGTTCCATGTTTCCATGCCTGTGTGTTGAGCATCTGCCCTCTGGTGGTCAGTGCACATCATAGCTACTGGTCAAACAGTTGCTTAAGCTTTTATATATATAGATATCTACTTGTTGATAGAAAAGAGGGGTAGGGAGTAGAGGGCTGAGGAAGCATGGCATCTGTGGTTGCTGTTTGCAGTGGTCTGGGGAGGAAAAGGTTCACGCACTTCCTAATGGCTGCTGTCAGCTGCCCAACCCAGGAATTCAAACGGTGCTGTGGAGAAGTTGTTCATAATATAAACAGGTAACCAGCAATGAGGACCTGCCCATTCTAATGGGAAATCCTTATAAGGAGCCTCTTAAAAAGTATATCTTGTGTGGAAAACGTGTAGATTATAAGAATGTACAGCTTTTGTTTCAGTTTATTTCTCCATTTACTGGACACATTCATGGAAGGCACTTAACAGGTTTTTGTGGGAAGAAACAAAAAGAAATCACAAAAGTAATTAAGAAAACTCAAATAATGGGGTTTATGCCAATTATATACAAGGATCCTAAGCATCTCAAAGACCGTAAAGTTTGTAACATCAAATATCAGGAGTAAATTATATAAAGTTATCATAAATAAACTTATATTAAAATTTTAAAAAAAGAAAAGAGGGGTGGGTAGAAGGAGTTCGAGGAATTTCCCATCCTGATCAAGCTGGCTGAAAACTCCCTGCCTTAGCAAAGAGCTAAGTATTAAAGGCATTAAAGCTCCCCCTTTTTTTTTTAATTTATTTCAGAGAGAAAGGGAGAGGGAGAGAGAGATAGAAACATAAATGATGAGAGAGAATCCTTGATCAGCTGCCTCCTGCACGCCCCCTATGAGGATCAAGCCTGCAATCCAGGCATGTGCTCTTGACTGGAATTGAACCCAGGATCCTTCAGTCTGCAAGCCAACATTCTATCCACTGAGCCAAACTGGCGAGGGCTTAATGCTCCCTTTTAAAATGCAAATATCATCTAGAAAAGTTGACACATTAACCACCGCCTTTCATTAGTCTCTTAGTCCAGAGCAGTTTGCCAATCACTAACTTTTCTCCATGCCACTCAAAGAACGTTAACTTGGGATATGTCTGGACTAGACACTGATTGGGGACAGCATCTGGCAGGACACCTGTGTTCTGACTTCAGTGTTTTCACCTGAAAAATGGGTGGGCTGGATTTGATTACAAAATCCTGAGGTCAGTGCTCCATTTCCATCAGAAGGTCAACTCTAGCCTGTACAGGTCCTGGGAATCCTGGCCTGACAGTGTCCCGACCCAGATCCATCTCTGTTTGTCATTTTAATCCAAATCTCTTTGTTCTGTTAGGCAGCTGTGTAGGGTGTTTTACTCTTTTAATAGGTAGATCTTTTTGAAGTTCTCATTTAAAATAATTTGATATTCAAGCAGTATGTGTGTGGTTGAAAGTCATAAAATTATTCATTTGGAAGACTTCTCCTTTTCTCTCAGATACCAATTGAAGTGTGTAGCAGTCCCCTCGAGCAAAGCTCGCTGCCTAGGAAGCCTTTTCTTCATAATGCTTTGCCACTATCACTAAATTGAGTTATTCCGACAGCCTTTGATGCGCTAGGTTTTTTTCCTAAGTGTGCATGTGAAAGCTGAACAGCAACATAATTTAATTCTTCAAGATTTACTTTTAAATCGCCAGGGTGGTTCTTCTAGGGGACAGAGAGTTGACCCCATTTTCTCAAGTTGAAATTGATTTAGGTGGAACAATTCTTGGAATTTGAATTAGATATTTTTCTCCTTATCAGCATGAACTTTAAGCTTCATTTTCCAGCAGCTGGGAACATCTGTGCTACCTATGAATCACAAGTGATTTGAGGAAACCAAGTGTGGGCAAAGAAGCTATTCACCACTCACTGAATTCTCTTGGCAAAATTCTTCATGATGATCTGAATTGATGTCTAGATACAATTGTGTTACGTGTCTGAATTCCTTTTACAAAAGGAAAATGAGACAATTATCAATGTAATCAAAACAACACAACCATTTTACTGTTGAATAAGAAATCTTTCTGTAAACACTATGGCATATTATTATTCTGGAATAAAAAAAATATTTACCATGAGGGAATTCTATTGAAAAACATGTCATGGAAAGTTAAGGGCTGTCTTCCTCTAAACTCCAATGTGCACCTCCAGCATTAAAGGCTGATTATTTCTTCAATGAGCAAGGGACAAATTTACCTGTTTATAATGAAGCACGCCCCTCCCTTACATCCACAAGCTGTTTCTCCACACAGGGATTGGGTTTGCGTATATAATTTTTCCTTACCGTTTGTCAATTACCCTTAGTAATAAAAATAGCAACTTAGGTTCTCCCAATGAAAGAGGATTCTCTGAAAACTGATTAAAGAATGAAAGCAGGAGATGGCTTAACTTATAGATCAAGGACGAAAAGCAGAGTATCTCTGGTGACATCCCCCTACAACTCCAATGGCCCTCAGCTGCCTGCAGAGTCATACCTTTATTTATTTGACCATCTAGGCACCCAGTGAATTAAACTCCCTGGTGTCCAACTGTCCTCTCATACTCTCAAGTTAAGCTTTTTTAGGAGTACAAAGAAGTGCTGGTGTGGATCCCCAAACCAGATTCCTAGGAGGATGTCAATTTCATAAACGTTTTAAAGATTCAGACTGGACCAGGGTCTCATGAGATGTTTTCTCTCCCCACCAATGCAACAGAAACATCTCTAGCCAGAGAGAAAAGACTGAGACATCCTCATATCAACTCAAAATACCTCTTGAGCACCAATTATATGCCCAGCACTGTGGCCAAGGATTCAGGCATAAGATGACACAGGTCCTGCTCCAGCACACATTAAGCACTTGGTATTTATTGAATGAAGAATTCGCTGAAGAAGATGGCAGTGTGAACATGATGAATTAACAGAAAGACACTGAGCTCAGAGAAATTGCTCAGGGAAACTTTAGAAGAGCTAATGACTAGCTAGATGGAGAAACTAAAGAGAATGGAAATTGAACTATGACCCCAAAGGTTTCAAACCTTGGGGCCTAGATAACACAAATACCATGGATCCAAATAGGAGATTTGGAGGAAAGAAGTCAAGCACAATTTAGTTTACAGTAATAGCGCAGATAAGTACCCTACCTCTCCTCATGCAGCACTAGTCCAGAGCTGGCACAAACTGCCCTAAGACTGATCCCCAAGGCAGCCCCAAGGGGAGGATTCTGGAATCCTCACAAAAATTCTCACAGTGGGGGTTTCATTAAAGGCCTTTATTTCAACCACCCATATGATTTAATTTAATTTATGAGTTTTGTTAGCCAGATTTTCTTTATATGGTCCCCAAATCTGCCTCTCTGTAATAACTCAGTTAGATTATGTCGTTTCCTGAATTTTATGTTTCCATCTTTTTTTAATCTATTTGTATCTAAAAGCACGTGTTCTTCAGGTCTTTCTGCCTTCACCCAATTTTGCCTGGCTTCCTCCCTCATTGGTAATAGCTGTAGTTCGTTGTATTCACTATATGGTGACCTCGATAAAAACGCATCCTGCTCTCAAGGTCAATCTGTCTTACTAATCGTTGCCTTCAACAAGTATCTCTTTTACAACTCACTCAACCTTTCACTTTCCAGGTGAACTCTGCTGGTTGCCCTGATTCTTGTTCAAATAACAGAGTCCTTAAAAGGAATGGGCACCTTTCAGATACGTGAACATCTAGCACTTGATTCTCAGTTTTACCATCTTCGGGCTTTGGCCTTTAACACATGATTTTTGGAGGGAAGGAGAGGAAAAAACAAAAAGGAAATCCCACCCAGGAAAATCATGAGGGAGGCAGAAGAAGAAAAAAACAGACACTTAGCCCTCCCACCCCCCATCAGTTTGAAACCTTATTAAAGGGGTGGCAGCAATTCCAATGATTTTAGAATTATTGACTGACTGACAAGGTGCCTTCAGTAATTGCTAAAGCTGGGGTTGGAGACCTAATAAACTCGTGTTTGAATTAGTTAATAGTTCAATTCCGAGAGGTTATGATTGTAAATCCCAGGACTGCCGGCTTGGCTCTAATTTGCAGCTCATGACTATCTGTGAGGTTGCCATTTACAGTCAATTTCCTCAGAGAGAGAGCAAGAAAGAAGAAAATGAAAAGAGAATATTTGAATGTCAAGTGGGTGCTTTTAATGGCCTAGATTAGCCCCAAGAGAATCACAGTGAAGTTGAAGGTACACAGGCTGAGACCACACGTCTCTCCCTTTGAGTGGCACATTTGTTCTTTAGAATCTAGTGGGTCATGATGATGGGAAACGTATGAGCTGATCCCCCCTCCCAATGCAACTCCCTGCTTCACCTCTCGAGTCCCTGCCCCACCCTCTGCTTGTTTCTGCCTCTCCTGACTTGAAACTTGTTTGACCCTCTCAATTCACGTTCCTAAAGCCACCATGATCTTATCCCTGTTTTAAGGACAGGCAAGAACCAGTTTCTGGCATAGCCCTGCCTGTGCAAATGGGGCCCCGAGAAAGACTTGTTTATATAGATGCTTCATATCTAGCTTGGCTACCTGCTTAACTACTTATACACGGAGCCAGGTCTTTGATGAGGCTACAGACAGAACACTCGCTACCTGGACTGTGATTACAAAATGTGTGCAAAAATGGGCTAAAATAAGAACAAAGCCATCAGAAAGGGAGGATGTGGGGTCATTTACTGCACTGATGGCAGCCTGTCCCTCAGAGCCTAGCCAGGAAAATGTCAGCTCCCTGTTTGGAAGCAGAACACAGGTCCCAGTTTATAGCAGTGGGGTCCTAAGTTTGGATGGAAACACTGCAGAGTCTTCTACCTTCTGCCTTATCAATATATATATATATATATATATATGGCTAATATGCTAAGTGTCCGTCCGACAGGTAGCTATAACACGCACTGACCATCAGGAAGTAGATGCTCAACACAGGAGCTGCTGAGCTGCAGTGACTTGGCAGCAGCGGTTCTCGGTTGATGCACCCTGAAACCAGAGAGGAGGGAGCCTGATTCCTTGCGGGGCCACAAGATTCCACCTTGAGCTGTAGGTTATGTTGTTGCTGGGGCACTGTCAGCCCCGAATCTGGTTTACTGCACACTTGCGTTTGCGTTCCACACCCTGTATGACAGCAACTTTGCAGAGTGCCCACTCACACTCCAGGACCCCTCCGGGGATGTCAGAGAACCGGTTTCGGCCTAATCCCCACAGGCCAGGCTGAGAGACACCCCCCCCCCCCCGCCAGAGGGACCCCGCTCATTCTACAGATGCCCTTCGAGCCTCGGTGCCACCCCAGGTGCAGCCGGCCAGGGAGTGACCACAGGAGGTTGGCTCTGGGGCGGGACTGTGCAGCCCATCTCACCCAGTCCTGCCCCGCCAGCCACCTTCTAACTTATTTCCTATCAATGTTCACGAATTTGTGCACCAGGTCACTGGTCCTTTAATAAACTCCTATTCTCCTAGCCAAGGCAGAGTCGAGTTTTCTGGCTCTCTCCTAAGCTAGAATGATAAAGACTTTGGGGAGGTGAGAAAGAAAGATTCCAGAACTGTATTCATGCACTCACCTTTTGCTCTAAAAGTAGGTTGGTATTAGTAAGAGAGATGCTCATCTTGTAGACCTTCCACTCTGGGGTGGCCCGAAAAGCCAGTCCTGGGCCCAGAGGCAAGTCTTCTGAGAATCTAATTCTGCCCCCTCAGAGGCTAAGTGGGAGGCAGGGGTCAATGGCTTTGTAAAATTTGTTCAATGGACAAACAAGATCAATGGCTTTGTAAAATTTGCAAAAGTAAAACATTTTTGTATTCTTTTCCTTAAAGAAGGCTCCCAAGATCATATAAACTTCAAGCCCTATAAAATCCTATTCCACCCCTACCCAGATCTGGAAACATGTCCACTGCCTCTGCCTCCTCTGGCAGAACATGAAGCTGAGTGAGTGGCATACTGGCCACAGAAACCAGAGGGTAGAGGAGGGAAGAGTGGGACCTAGAGGACAGAGCCAGGGCGGAGGAGAAAGGAGCCAGGAAGGAAGAATATCCTGAAGAGCTCACCCTTCGCCCCCTCCGTCACCCCCCGAAGAGGGACAACAAAGGACTGGTGAGCAGGAAGGCAGAGAACAGGTTCCCAAGTTTCTTTGGACTCAAAGTGTAGTCAAAGCAACACAGTGTAATAGAACCAGAGTGCCTTGGGTGCCCCTCAATTCGGGCTCAACCTCTTACTGGCTGGGTGATCTTGACCAAGTTACTTGACTTCTCTGTGTCACAGTCTCCTCGTTGGTCAAGTAATAAGAGTAGCTACCTCATTGAATTGTGAAGATTGAAGAAGCATATGCATGTAAAATGAATAGTGTGTGGCATATAAAAAATGCTAGATGGCGACAGTAACTTCCCTGCGCTTTTATTTTACAATCAGGGTGTTGCAAGTCTTGATTATGCAGAGATGCTAATCCCTGAGTCCTGTGAACTCCCATCATCATGTTCCAATCTTCCCTCCAAAAGGAGGAATAGGTAAGGATTATCCTACCTGACTGACATATACCTTCCTGCTCTTTTAAACAGAAAGGATAGCTAAGGAATTCTGCAAGTAAGGCCACTGTACATTTTGGCACTTCCATCACCTTCAAATGACATTGCCATCTTAAAAACATCCAGAGACCAGCTCCCCTTCTACACCAGCAGTAGAGACCTATCCATCTTACATCATCATCTCCACTTCCTCTAACACAATCTGCCCCTTTGCATGGGGGTCCCCTACTCTCTGCCATGATTAAGCCATGCTCCTCTCAGCCAGCCTCAAACCTTTGTCTTCCCCCCTACACCTGCCTCCCGCAGGAATGCCTTTCACCCAACTCTCTAAATCTAAATCTCTGAATTCCTATGACACTTAGGTATTTTCTTCTCTTTCATTCTTCCTCATAATGATTGCCCTCTGGCTCAGTAAATAAAGAAAACATCACTATATATTCCATGCTAATTATCATCTGAGCTTCTGTCAAGGAATGAGAACATAAAAAGGAACAGGCACTGTGGTGGTGGTTGCACATATCCATTTATTCACTCAAATAGTACTTATTGGGTGCCTGCCACATGCTCACATTCTAAAGAGGGCCCAATGTTATAGAACAGTGAGCATCAGTACCACCTGGAGAACTTGTTAAAACACAAATCCCCAGGTCTGGGGTTGGCCCCGTGAATTTGCACCTCTGACAAGATCCCAGATGATGCAGATGCTGTTGGTACAAGACAGCACGTTGAGTAGCATGCCGCAGAAGGCAGCCCTCACTCAGTGACTGGTCTGTGATGGTTCATAACTCAGGCATCTCCCAAGCACTATTCACTCACACATGCATGCATCCCTGCCTTCGAGCCTCTGCACATGCTCTTTCCTCTGCAATACTCTTCAACCCTTCCCTTCAGCCCCTCCCTCCCTCCATCCCTCCTTTCATAGCTGGCTTGTCCTCATGAAAAAGTCTCCCCACCCCAACACACATATACACACATGATAGTCTCTATTTCTGCCTCCTATTTGTCTCTTTCATCGAACGTTCAGAATTTGTATTGGCATTTGTTTATTGTCTCTCCCACCAGAATAGAAACTCCACGACAGCAGGAACAATATCTATTTTAATCCCCAGTACCTAGCATAGAGCCTGAAACACAATAGATGCTCTGCAAATATGTTGATCCACTAACTCATTCCTTTGACAAATATTTCATGAGCACTAACTCTGCACCAAGCACTGTTCTAAGTGTTGAGGATACAACAGTGGACAAAATTAGCTAAAACCCCTATTCTTGGGGTATTCACTTCATGCAGGGAGACTGTCAATAATCAATGAGCATAATAACTAACTGTTAATAAGCAATAAGGTGTTAAGTGCTATAGAAAATAGAGCAGACTAGGGGTTTAGCAGGAACAATCAGAGGGGGGAGTGGGTTGTAAGCTGAGACTTTAGGATTTGAGGGGTTGGAGGGAGTTTACCATGTGAGTATCTTTGGAAAGAGCTTTCCAGCCAGTGCAAGTCCCAAAAGCAGAGCTGTACAGTAGAACTTTCCATGGGATGGACATGTTCTATGTGTGCACTGCCAATGCGATAGTCACTAACCATGTGTGACCGGTGGGAACAGAACTGGCAGCACAGCCCTAAAGCGTGAACATGTGGAGTGCAGGTGCAGTGGAGCGGGTGGGAGCAAGTAGGTGAGCTCAGAAAAGTGAGGCGAGATCATGTAGGATAGGACCTTGCCGGTCAGCGCTGGGACTCCAGCTTTTATTCTGAGTGAGAGGGGAGCAATGAGAGGGTTCCAAGAAGAGCAGTGATCTGATATAACTTATGTTTTAAAAGATTCCTCTTGCTGCTGTGTTGAGAATAAACAGTGAGGAGACAAGTGGGGAGGCCGCTGGAGGCAGGCAGGTCAGAGATGGAGGCGGATCAGAGCAGGATAGTGGCGGGAAAGAAGGTGCTAAATGTCAGGGTCTAGATATATTTTGAAGATGGAGCACAAAGGATTTTCTGACAGGGGCTGATTAAAACATATATTAAACTCCTAATAGATGCCAGGCACTAGCTATGAACTTCATCTAAGCCTGATTTGACAAAGAAATGTCACCCAGGCTTTGACTGGTACCAGCTTTCCCTAAGACAGATAGCACTGCGGGGCATTTCTCACTTTCAGTGGCCCACAATTCGATCTTCGAACATCGCCTCTTCGGATCAGAGCCGATAGAGCCTGCTGGCACCGTGAAATGTGTTGTGATTATTCACCCAGCATCACTCCATGGTATGTACATTAGGAAAATAGATGACTCAAGCCCTACATAAATCCTTTATTCTCCTGTTTTATTCCCCTGTCCATCACCTCCTCATTTATTCTTAATATTCAGGTTTTGCATTCAAGGCCAGGTCAGGTCTCTGGAGGACTTCCATCTTCCTCCTCTCGCATCTGCCCGATCCTCCTCCAGAGACTCCTTGGCCTGAGGACGGGAAATTGAGTCATCCGTCTTCTGTAACCATATGGATAAGATGTAGTCATTTAGTGTTGTCGGCATTGTTGTGCTTCGGAAGCTAATTAAGACAATTAGCTATTAAATAGCAAAAACAATTAAGCTCATTGAAGTAAACCATATGCAGTTTACACCCGTGCATAGACAAAAAAATTAACATGTGGCTCGATGGTGGCGCTGCAGATGGTCCGGTGCCAAAACAAATCAGGGAACATGGGGGCCGAAGACAGAGGTGTCTTGGCACCCAATCAGTTTCCATCATAAAATGTTTCTCAAAACATTTGGCTTGATTTGGGGATGTGTCTTCTATATTGAAAAAAAAAAAAGTATATTCCTGACCAAATGTTTCTTTCAGGCTGTAAAACGGCAGAATCATGCCGTTCTCCTGCCTCTGACTCAACTCCCCAGCTGCCCACAGCATCCAACGGAGAGAAGATGCCTGCTCAGGGGACCTCTGAGGATCGTCTGTAAGTTAACCAGATCTGTAGACGAAAAGGGGTTTCCCGTGGGTGTAGGTTGTGGCTGGCAGTTTCAGATCACATATATAAATTCCAAGTAGAAGGGCAAAGGATGGAGAGCCAAGCGGAGGAAGAGAAGCCGTGGAGGCCACAGGAGGCTCTATAAGGAATGTGTGTTTATCTGGGATTTGTTTTGGCTGCATGTGCCCAAAAAACTCAGCTAGAATTTGCTTAAGCCAAAAATGGAATTTAGCTAGGAAGGACAAGCGGTGGGGAACAGGGCCTCAGGGGCTCCCAGGGACTTAGCCCAAATAAGACTCATATCCGTCTGTCTCTCTCACCTCTGCCCAGCTCTGTGTTGACCTCACTCTGGCTGCAGAGAGGCCCTTCCTTTGTGGTAGGGAGCATGGA
This sequence comes from Cnephaeus nilssonii, assembly GCF_951640355.1. Lineage (NCBI taxonomy): Eukaryota > Metazoa > Chordata > Mammalia > Chiroptera > Vespertilionidae > Cnephaeus > Cnephaeus nilssonii. The sequence goes on along the minus strand of NC_137081.1, from coordinate 22,520,840 downwards.
CGCTGCCAGTGCCAATTTAGCAACCCTAGTAGATGAAGAGTACTCCTATACCCAATGTCCATGTCTGTGCATGCCAATAGACCAGTCTCCATAGCTGCAATATAAGATAGGATAATTAATTGACCAGACCCCTATCCAAAGGCCCACCTCTCCCCATTCCCATGCCATCTATAGCCAAATAGAGAAGCATCGGAGGAAAAGTTTGCTGGAATAGCAAAACCAATGGTTCCTACATCAGGGTGCTAAAGAAAGGATCAGAATTTGATGGCGGCAGAGTAGAGAAGACACTGCCTGGGGAAAATAAAAAATCTGAGCATTCATATGGCTCTATTTTTTATAGTTCCACAATTCTGCCAATTATCTGCTGAATTTTCAAAAAAGGAGATTATCAGGATTCCTTTTCCCAGTATCCACATTACCCACAATCCACAATTGCCATGTGTAAAATTGGAGTAGAAATAGAGAGGAAATGGCCTGAAGAAGAGCCCAGCTTTTTCCTCTTCTCATAACTGATCTGAGTCATTATCTATTTTTTGATGGACATTTATTACTTGGTTAAGTGTAGGGGTGGCCATGCAATATCTAAACCTACTTCTTATATTTAGGCAATTTCTCATCTTATAAGCAGCAGTGTCCTGGTAAAAGTTTAACAACCTGCTATGAAGAGAGACGAGACCTAATTTGCAGTGTTTGCTCATTTCTGTGATGTAGATACTCCCACTGTGGCTGATTTCCAGCTATCAACGTGATGTCACTAAATGCATTATTGGGAAGAGAGGCACAGCAGCACATTATTCGAGAATAACTCCTCCATACAGATAAAACAGGCATAAGTAACTTCAAGAGCACAGATAATAGTAAAACTAATACAATAATAGAAAGTGATAAATTTAGAGTATTGAAGTCTATTGTTTTTAATATAATGTATTTGAGTTTATATAATTGGTTTTAAATTAAGCTTTTTATTCTGATATCAATATCACAACAAGGATGTTGACCTTGACCCAGCCAAGATACAGAACATTGCCATCACAACTCAAGGGCCCACCCAAGCCATTTGCAGTGGCCTTTCCATACAAATGACTTGTCTTGGCTCATGCTTAGAACTTTCCTAAAATCTCTCAAAGGTTCACAAACCTCAAACAAGCACCACCTGGCCTTGATGTGCCTGCACCTTTTGCTAAGTGACCCCAGGCCCAGTGCTAGTAACAGCCTGATTCAGTCCACACTTGACCTCTTCTGCATACCTTCAGGCCCAACACAAGTAGCAGCCATCTGTATATCACTTTGTAGCTCATGCTGGGTGGCCCCTGGAAGGGCAGAGGTGGTGGCTGACGTTGGCCTAAACCTCCTAGGAGGCCCCAGAGCCAGCACACCTGGTGGCCAGTTCAGACCATGCTAAAGCACCACACAACCACCTCCACAAGTGACACACTGAAGGGATGAACTCATCAAGCACCAGAGGCAAGTTCAGCTCCCTGCACAGCAACATCTCCTCTGTTATCACAGCCAGTCCTTGTAGCCAATTGGCCTTGGGTCAATTCCTCCCACTGATGTACCAATAGCAATCAAGGCCCAACTACAAAAGGAGGGTGCACACAGCCCACATGGGGATAATGTGCCTGAAGCACCCAGCTTGATTGACCATGGAGACTGTACCACTGGGCCATACAGGACACCTATTACATAAGTGGCTGACTTATGAAGACTAGGAGACATAGCAGATCTACCTAATACATATAAACAAACACAGAGAGGCAACCAAAATGGAGAGACAACAAAACATGTCCCAAATGAAATAACAGAAGAAATCTCCAGAAAAAGAACTAAATGAAATGGAGGCAAGCAAACTACCAGATACAGAGTTCAGAACAATGGTTATAAGGATACTCAAGGAACTTAGTGAGAACTTCAACAGCATAAAAAATTACATAGAAAGGACAGAAAAGAGCCAGTCAGAAATAAATAATACAATAACTGAAATGAAGAATACACTAGAACAGCAGTCGCCAACTGGTGGTTCATGAGGTCCAAAGGGTTTGTGACAGCTGGTTTAAGGAAACCTTTGGAGCAATGGTCGCCAACCAGTGGTCCATGAGGTCTGAAAGGTTGGCAACTGCTGCATTAGAAGGAATCAACAACAGATTAGATGAAGCTGAAAGTTAAATTAGCGATCTGTAAAACAAGATAGCAGAAAATACCCAAACAGAGCTGCAAGAATAAAAATAATTTTTTAAATGAAGATAGTTTAAGGGACCTCTGGGACTTCAAGTGTAACAACATTTGCATCACTGAGGTACCAGAAGGACAAGAGAGAGCAAGGAATTGAGAAGCTATTTGAAGTAATCATGACTGAAAACTTCCCTAATCTGGTGAAGGAAAAAGACATACAGTTCAGGAAGCATAGAGAGTCCAAAACAAGATAAGCCTAAAGAAGCCCACATCAAGACATATCATAATTAAAATGGCAAAGGTTAAGACAAAGATATAATCTCAAAAGTAGCAATAGAAAAGCAGTTAGTTACCTAAAAAAGCATTCCCAATAGACTGTCAGCTGATTTTTTGACAGAAACTTTGCAGGCCACAAGGGATTGGCACAAAATATTTAGTGATGAAAAGCGAAGAACTACAACCAAGATTACTCTATCCAGTAAAGCTATCATTTAAAATCAAAGGGAAGATAAAGAGCTTCCCAGACAAGAAAAAGCCAAAGGATTTTATTACCACTAACCAAGTATTAAGTATTAAATAATCTTCTTTGAGAAGAAAAAAAATATGACTAATAAAATGACAATAACTACATATCTATTACAATTGCTTTAAAACCAAATGGATTAAATGTTCCAATCAAAAGACATAGGGTGGGTGAATGGATAAGAAAACAAGGCCCTTACATATGCTGTTTGCAAGAGACTCACTTCAGATCGAAAGACAAAAAGACTGAAAGTAAAGTGATGGAAAAAGAAATTTCAGGAAAATAGAAACAGAAGAAAAAGCTGGGATAGCTATACTTATACCACACAAAATAGACTTTAAAACAAAGGCTATATAACAAGAGACAAAGAAGGACCCAGCAATTCCACTTCTGGGTATTTATCTGAAGAAACCCAAAACACTGATTTGAAAAGACATATGCATCAATATGGTCATTTCAGCATTATTTACAACAATCAAGATATGGAAGCAACTCAAGTGTCCATCAGTAGATGAAAGGATAAAGAAGTGGTGCATATATACAGTGGAATATGACTCAGCCATTAAAAAAAAGAAAAAAGAAAAAAAGAAATCTTGCCATCTGAAACAACATGGATGGACCTAAAGGGTATTGTGCTGAGTGAAAGAAGTCAGACAAAGAAAGACAAATGCCATATGATTTCACTTATATGTGGAATCTAAAATTTAAAAATGAACAAGCAGAATAGAAACAGACTCATAAATACAGGGAACATTTTGGCAGTTGCCAGATGGGATGGGGTCAGTGGTGGAGGTGAACAAATGAAGGGATTAAGAAGTACAAATTGATAGTTATAGAATAGTCATGGAGATGTAAAGTACAACATAGGGAATCTATACTAATAAAAGGGTAATATGCTAATTAGACTGGGAGACCTTCTGGACAAAGCCATGGTGGCGGGGCCAAGGCAGAGGCAGTTAGGGGCAATGAGGCCAGGAGGGGAGGGCTGTTGGGGGTGAGCAGGCCGGTGGGGGGGGGGGAGCAGTTGAGGGCAAGCAGGCCAGCAAGGGGGGGGGGAGTTGGGGGCGAGAAGGCCAGCAGGGGGACAGTTGGGGGCAAGCAGGCCAGCAGGCAGAGTGGTTAGGGGTGATCAGGCAGGCAGGCAGGTGAGCAGTTAGGAACCAGCAGTCCCAGATTGCAAGAGGGATGTCCGACTGCCGGTTTAGGCCCGAACCCACAGGGTTCGGGCCTAAACCGGCAGTGGGACATCCCCCGAGGGGTCTCAGATTGGAGAGGGTGTAGGCCAAGCTGAAGGACACCCGCCCCCCATGCACAAATTTCATGCACCGGGCCACTAGTCCTATATAATAAAAGGCTAATATGTAAATAGACCGAACGGCAGAACAACTGAACAAGTGGTCGCTATGACGTGCGCTGACCACCAGGGGGCGCACGCAGTACATTGTGGGCATCAACAGTAGACGGCAGAGCGGGGAATATGGAAGGCATCGGCTGTGGTGGGATGGTGGAGTAGGTGAGCGGGAGTGCCTAACCAAGGCGGGGTGCCAGTCTCTGTCACTGGGGCAAGCCTCTGGTAGTTACTGAAAATTCTTTGCTCCTGCATGCTGCAGTCCCACTGGGTGCTCACACCCGCTGCTGGTGCCCAGTGGTGGCAGGAGTGGGGCTGCAGGCAGACAGGGGACTAGGGGCCATGGCAGGAGGGGCCAGGCAGGGACGTGGAGGATGGGCTGAGACCCGCCCCTGTGCACACCGCAGCCCCACTGCCCAGAGTTCCTTTCAAGGTGCACAAATTTGTGCACTGGGCTCCTAGTATAGTTAATAATATTGTAATAACTATGTTTGGTGTCAGATGGGTACTAGATTTAATGGATCACTTCATACATAAGCTATATAAATGTCTAATCACTGGGTTGTACACCTGAAATGAATATAATATTGTATGTCAACTGCAACTGAAAAATAAAACATTATTTTTAAGAGAGAGAGAGAAAGAGAGAGAGAGAGACTGAATGAATCATGAGTCTCGGGGAACTCACCGATGTACTGTTCTTCTCCTGTCCCTTTGGAGTCTTCTTATGTTTCTCTTATATACAATGTCCAGGGGTTTTAGTTGTACTTTGTAGGAGGAATGAGGGAAAGTATACATACTATAACTTACATTTCAATAATGGTTGTGTTTAATAATTGGCTCAAGTCCCTGAAATTTTAACAATGGGCTCTTATAAGCTGGCTCCAATAGCCCACTGCTAGGAATCTCTGATAGTCCAAGCCCAGCTCCTGCCACAGAAGCTTAAATGCCACATACTCTTTCCCAGCCCTCCCTGCACCTTGGGCACAGGTGCATTAGTTACCCAATCAGACACGTGCACCTGAGATTTGAACAACCTAGCAATGCAGAGAAGCAGGATCGCGGAGAATCATTCTGGTGGCCATTTCAGGGCAGCATGGCAGCAATACTCATGTTGGCACCCACCACCAGGGGCTCGAACTGTGCCATCTCATGCTCAATGGTGAGAGCAGCGTGGTCTCCAAACTTTTTCTACGCCATGCCTTTAACTGTGGTTCTCTGGCCAATATTGCCTCTCAGCTGGATTTTCCTGTTGGTTCTGGGAGAAGCCCTTCAATAGTGCTGTTTCTGCTTAAATTGGCTACAGCTGGCTTCTGTTGGATGCAAATAAGAAGTCTGACTCTCAAACCCCGCTGGGAGAAAAAAAAACCTCAGGCTCTAACACAGAACATCCTTATTTTTGCTCAGGGGAAATGATTTAAGCAATAACTTACAGCAAACAGAACCATGGAATTCCACCTAGAAGGGCTTGCTGAGAGGGGCTGCCAGGAAACCAAAGCCATCACGACTCAACCTGCTATCTTAGTTGCCAAACACCCTCATCCGCTATTCTGATCCCCCACGTGGGAGCATAGACTTAATTATAGTTTCTCCCCATGAGATAAGCAATTTGGCATTGGGCAAAATACACTAACTAGCCTGACCTTGGGGATCAGACAATCCCGATGACACTAAACTCTTATTTTCCCTTCTCCACTCCCACTCACCCTCCTGCACCACTGAAGACCCACTCACTGGTTAGAGGAAAGGTTTTTATGTCCTCAGGGTGGCTTTTATGTGCAGAAAAGACTACTTACTCATAGCTTTACTTGGGTCTTGAAAATTAGTATTTGATTTATTAAATGTATAGTATCAGAAATTTATGGCTCTTCCTAAAGCTTTTAAAATCAGCTTAGGAATCTTATTATCCTATTTATAAGTCTAGCAAATATTAACAATCACTTTGAGAGGGCTTTTGATTAATGTTCAGTCCCATTTAAACACTCAGTTAATTAAACCTCCTTAACATTTTAAGCAGCATTTGTAAATTTAATATATTCAATTCCTTTGGAAGTACTTCATCTGACTGAGAAACCTTCCCAAGTACTAAAGTGACTCTTATAGATTTAAAAAAGTAAGCACACACACACACACACACACACACACACACACACAGAGTAAAGCTTAAATTCTCTTAAATTTCAAATCTATATGCAAACTTAGAAATATTTCAATTTAAAAATCACAAATCTTAATCAATTATTTAAGTACAAACAAAAGTAGAATGTTAGGAGTGGTCTATTATTCTAATAGCCAAATTCTCTTTAAAATTGCATGTTTATAATGTATCATTGGCATGTACTGAATATTTGTCTTTCTCCCCCCCCCCCCCCCCCCCCGCCCCGCAAAAAAAAAAAAAAAGTTATATATTGAAATCCTAATCCCCAATGTGATGGTGTTTAGGAGATGGGGCCTTTACAAGATAATTAGGTCATGAGGGTGGAGCCCCCATAAATGGGAATCAATGCCCTTATGAAAGAGACCCCAGAGAGCTCCCAAGTCCCTCCCACCATGAGGACACAGTGAGAAGACAGACAGCAGTCTTTGAACTAGGAAGCAGGTCCTCTCTAGACACCCAATCTGCAGCACTTTGATCTTGAACTTCCAAACTTCAAGAACTATGAGAAACAAATCCTGTTGTTTATAAGCCACCTAGTCTATGGCATTTTGTCACAGCAGCCTGAACTGGCTAAGACAATAATATATGCACAAATTCTTTTAATTTGAAAATATAGATGCTCCTTGACTTACAGTGGGGTTAATTCCCTATAAACCCATTGTAAGTTGAATATCATTAAGTCAAAATGCATTTTATACTACTTTATAGAGTATCAGTTGTTTACCCTTGTAATTGCATGCCTGACGGGGAGCTGTGGCTCCCTGCTACTGCCCAGCATCACAAGAGTATCACTAGCCCAGGAAAAGATTAAAATTCAAAGAATGATATTTACTGAATGCATATCACTTTTGCACCATCGTAAAGTCAATAAATTGTAAGTTGAACTATCATAAGCTGAGGGCCATCTATATATATATAAAAGGCTAATATGCAATATTTCTTCTAATTAATTCCCTTTTAATGTGCATGAATTTTGTGCACCAAGTCACTAGTCTATATATATAAAAGCCTAAGCGACCGTCACAACTGAAACAACCGAACGGACGACCAAACAGGCTGTGTGGGGCGACCAGGCCAGCAGGGGGGTTAGTGAGGGACGACCAAACGACCAAGCAGCAGGCTGCATGGGGCAACCCCCGAGGGGTCCTGGATTGGAGAGGGTGCAGGCTGGGCTGAGGGGACACCCCCCCCCCCGTGCACGAATTTCATGCACCAGGCCTCTAGTCTATATATATATATAAAAGGCTAATATGCTAAGTGTCTGACCATCTGACCGGTCGCTATGACACACACTGACCACCAGGGGGCAGACGCTCAATGCAGGAGCTGCCGTGACGCACACTGGCCATTTACAGAGAAATGGCACCATGGATCTGGCACCCACAAAACAACACCCAGCTTCCCCCAAGTGGGACACAGGCCCCACCACCACCCCGGAGCGAAAGCCCACCAAATCACAGCCAATACTGCCAAGACCCCATGGCGCAAAATGTGGCCCACAGCCCAGCCCAGCCCAAAAACAGTGGCTGTGGACACTGGGTAATGACATCACGTAGCAATGACTGGCTTCCTCTCCCTAGCAACTAGCCTCCTTGCAGTTTCTTCAGCCCAGGAACATGACTTGCTTTATAGCCAGGTGGAAACATTTCACACTTTAACCAAATGTCTGTGAAGCATTTTCCTGTGCCTCAGTTCATTTGATCTTCACAGAAGTCCTGGAGTAGGTAGATAGGAGACTCAGTCGAATGTTATTTTCTTTTCATTAACTGGAAAATTTAGATCAAGAAAGCTTAGAAACTTGACCCTACTGAAAAGAAGCAAGAAATGGTGGACCTTGAAAATGATTTCAGGTTTTCTCACTGCACAGAATATAGTCAAACACAGCTGCAGTTAAATATTTTACCCTTTGTTTTCCCTGCATGATCTACAATAATAATCTGCTTCATGTTGATATTTACTGCTGTGTTGCTGACAATTACCTGAAAGAGAAGTTGGGGTGCTTCACTGGGCTGGAAAAACTTTAGCTAAATCAGAAAGCATGTCTAATTAAGCAAGTTTATTCTATATATATAAAAGGCTAAGTTGACTCACGCATGCATGATACATATAAAGCTCTCACTGACGCCAATTGCACGCGTGTGTTTTGATCTGTCATTATCAATCATGAATTTGGTTGACACTTCTATTATACAGAAAGAACGAATAGTGATATTAAAGTATTTCTTCTAAATAATTTCCTTTCAATGTGCACAAATTCGTGCACCGGGCCACTAGTCTGTTCATAATAAAATATTTTAATGGAAAAAAAAACTACAGTTATGATTCCCTTAAACGTTTGTATGCTCAAGTTTAAATTTTCCCTGGGTTACTAAAATGTCTGCCCATTAGGGAGTTAATTTCCTTCTCTCTGACTGAGGCTGCTAATCAATGAGAGATTTTGTGTGGGGTTGACTGGATCCTCATTGGTGATTCTATGGACCGTCAGGGCCTATCTCCTGTCTCCAACATCCTAATTTAAAGGTGGAGGTGGCCAAGGAGACTGATTACTATTAATTACTACTTTTCAAACCAGAGTCCAGTCCATAACCCCCATTCACAGCCCTCCTCTGATTTTGCATTTATTTGACCCTTAAGGTATATAACTAAATATTTTTCTAACTGTAAAGAATCCTGCATTCCTTTCATATGCTTCTTATTTCTTGGGACTGCTCAGTCTTTATGGATATTAACTTTTATCTAATTGAATTCTGGTTCTCTCTTAGAGCTTTGGCTGAGTATTTAGTCATGGCTCCCAAAATCATTCTCCAAGGTCATTGCTCAGCTCCATCCTTCACCCTACTTTACCCCCTGTGGTACTTGAGTTCCTAATTCCCCTGGGAAAGGAAAAGTGGGCTCCCCCAAGATCTATGCGCCCTTCCAGCTAGAAGGCTAAGGAAAAAGTTCTAAAGCCTAATATCTTCACCCAGAAATTGACACTACAGCCTCCTGCTTTCCACCCTTCCAGGAGCAGACAATGCAGTGGTCAAGGTCTGTTGGATGAACAAGGTCCACATAGGAGGCACTAGAGCCAAACCCCCAATCTCCCAAAAGGATGAGGGGCCTTAGCAAAGGTTACCAGCTGTGGTAAAACCCAGGACTCCCAACTCCCAGCCTGTGCTCTGGCCACTCAACCACAAGACCCTCAATGAGGATCAAGTCATCAGAGCCAGAAAGGAGCTCACAGATCACAGCCCCAATCAACCAGCCCAAACGTTAGAGTATGTTATGTACAGCCCTTAGGTTGCTTGGTAAACAGAATAGAAATAGGCACAGTTCCTACCCTTTCTATAATAAATATGCATACCATGTGTTTGTATTTCCATACTGAGGAGAGGTAAATATAAGAAATAACTTTCAGCCTGGCTGGCATGACTCAGTGGTTGAATGTCAACCTATGAACCAGGAGGTCACGGTTCACTTCCTGGTCAGGGTGCAAGCCTGGGTTGCAGGCTCGATGCCCAATGTGGTGTGCAGGAGGCAGCCAATAGACGATTCTCTCTCATCATTGATGTTTCTATAGCTCTCCCTTCCTCTCTGAAATCAATTTTAAAAAAAATTTTTTTAAAGAAATGGCTTTCTGACTATTTGAAGATAGCGCCGTAGGTAAATGCCCGCCCCCCCCACCTCCCACAGCCACATTAAAATTACAACTAAAATACAGAACAACCATCATCAAGAACCACTGGAAAGCTGACTGAATGGAAGTCCTACAACTAGAGAAGTAAAGAAGAAAGCACACTGAGACTGGTAGGAGGTGCAGAGGCACGGAACGGGCTAGTCCAGCACCCACGTGGGCCGCTTTTTTAATCAGGAGGGAGATTGTCTCTGCAGAGGCCACCTGGAGAAGCAAGGGGTCCCAGCCCCACACCAGACTCCCAGCCCAGGCTCTCAGAGCTGAGAAAAGAAGTCCCTATGGGCAGTAAGAACTACGGGCTGTAAAAACCAGTGTGGATTGAGGCTCAGTGAAACAGAGGCTGCTGGAGACCCAGCTGTTCCTCTTAAAAGGCCGGCACCACGAACTGAACTTACAAGATCCTGCTTTCTCTGAGCTCTAGCACCAGGGCGAGGCTTTGGGGGACACAGACACATACGTGGAGGAACTGGATTGTCTGGCATCAGGGCAGGAACTTAGGGATGGCTTTCTCTGAGAGGTAGGTGCTCGCAGGGATCATTGTTCTTATGCTGGGACCTCCCTGGGTCACAGGGCTGACTGGCAGCCATTTCTGTTTGCTCCATCCCCACCTCCACCCCCACCTGAGCTGCATGCAGCTGCTTTTGCTTATGAATGGTCTGTCCTTGCTCAGGATAAAACCTCTCAAACAAGCTGCAGGTGGGTCAGGGAGCCCCAAACCTATCAATAAAAGGGCCAAGACCTGGCACCAGTACCAGCCTGCCTTGCTTCATAGCTGGGCCTCATCTGGGCACTTCCAAACCTGATACAAAGAGGAGGAATCTGCTGGGTGGCCCCAGGCAGTGGCTGACTTTGCACCTCCCTGGAGACCCAAGAGCCAGTATACCCAGTGGTTAGTGTCAGACCATACCATATCACAACTCTACACATCAATAAGTGACAAACTCCAGGGGCAGACTTAGTAAGCACCAAAGCCCCACTGAAGCAAGTCCTGCTCCATAGGTGTGTCTCCTGCACAGCAGCTCTCCCATGGTAGTCACAGCTAGTCCTCACAGCCAATTGGCATGGGGGTCAATTCCTCCCAGTGACACTAACAGCAATTAAGTCTCAACTACAACAAGACTGTGATCACAGCCCACAAAGGGGTGAACCTAGAGCTCCCAGCTCAGGCGACTGGGGAAGCTGAGCCACTGGGCCCTATAGGACACCTACTACACAAGGCCACTCTACCAACTCAAGGAGGCATAGCAGCTCTACCCAAGACATAGAAACAAACACAGGGAAGCAGACAAAATGCAGAGACAAAGAAATGTGTCACAAATAAAAGAAATGAAAGAAAGCAAACTACTGGATAGAGTTCAAAACCACAGTTATAAGTTTACTCAAGAATCTTCTAGAAACCTCAAAAAAAATAATGGAAAAGGACCAGTCAGAAATTAAGCATACACTGGTTGAAATAAAGAATAATATACAGGGATTCAACAGTAGAGTAGAGAATTCTGAGAATCAAATCAACAATTTGAAATATGAGGAAGCAAAAAACACTCAATCAGAAGAGCAAAAAGAAAAAAGAATAAAAAAATATGAAGATAATTTAAGGAGTCTCTGGGACAACTTCAAGTGTACCAACATTCGCATTATGGGGGTGCCAGAAAAAGAGAGAGAGCAAGGTATTGAAAACCTATTTGAAGATATGACAGAAAACTTCCCCTACCTGGTGAAAGAAATAGACTTACAAGTCCAGGAAATATAGAGAGTCCCAAACAAGAGGAACCCAAAGAGGACCACACCAAGGTACATCATCTAACATGCCAAGGGCTAAAGACAAAGAGAGAATCTTAAAAGCAGCAAGAAAAAAGCAGTTTGTTACCTTCAAGGGAATGCCCACACGACTATCAGCTGATATCTCAACAGAAACTACGCAGGCCAGAAGGGAATGGCAAGAAATATTCAAAGTGATGAATAGCAAGGACCTACAACCAAGATTACTCTACCCAGCAAAGCTATCATTTAGAATTGAAGGTCAGATAAGGAGCTTCATAGACAAGAAAAAGCTAAAGGAGTTCATCACCACCAAACCAGTATTATATGAAATGTTGAAGGGTATTCATTAAGAAGAGGAAGAAGAAAAAGAAATAGTTCAAAAATATGAACAACAAAATGGCAACAAATATATACCTATCAACAATTGAATCTAAAAATCAAAATAAATGAATAAGAAATCTAGTGAACAGAATAAACTGGTGAATAAAATAGAACCAGAAACATGGAAATGGAACAGACTGACAATTCTCAGAGGGAAGGGGGGTGGGGGTGGTAAAGAGATTAAACAAAGATCTTATATGTATACTAGAGGGCTGGTGCATGAAATTCGTGCACGGGGGGGGGGGGGGGTTGTCCCTCAGCCCAGCATGCACCCTCTCCAATCTGGGACCCCTTGAGGGATGTCTGACCACCTGTTTAGGCCCGATCCCACCGGGATCGGGCCTAAACGGGCAGTTGGACATCCCTCTCACAATCCAGGACTGCTGGCTCCCAACTCCTCACCTGCCTCTGCCTGATTGCCCCTAACCACTTCTGCCAGCCTGATCACCCCCTAACCACTCCACTGCCAGCCTGCTTGCCAGCCTAACTGCTCCCCGGCCAGCCCGATTGCCCCTAACTGCCCTCCCCTGCTGGCCTGATCACCCCTAACTGCCCTCCCTGCTGGCCTGATTGCCCACAACTGCCCTCCCTTGCAGGCCTGCCCCCCCCCCCACTGTCCTCCCCTGCAGGCCTGGGTCCCCCCCAACTGTCCTCCCCTGCAGGCCTGGGTCCCCCCCAACTGCCCTCCCCTGCAGACTTGATTTCCCCAAACAGCCCTTCCCTGCAGGCCTGGGTCCCCCCCAACTGCCCTCCCCTGCAGCCCTAGGTCCCCCCCAACTGCCCTCCCCTGTTGGCCTGGTCGCCCCCAACTGCCCTCCTCTGCTGGCCCGGTCACCCCTAACTGCCTTCCTATGCTGGCCCGGTCACACCTAACTGTCCTCCCTGCTAGCCTGATTGCCCACAACTGCCCTCCCCTGCAACCTGGTCCCCCCCAGCTGCCCTCCCCTGCAGTCCTGGTCCCCCCAATTGCCCTTCCCTGTAGGGATGGTCCCCCCCAACTGCCCTCTCCTGCAGGCCTGGTCCCCCCCAACTGCCCTCCCCTGCCAGCCATCTTGTGGTGGCCATCTTGTGTCCACTTGGGGGCAGCCATCTTTGACCACATGGGGGTGGCCATCTTGTGTCTTGGAGTGATGGTCAATTTGCATATTGCTCTTTTATTAGATAGGATATGCATTACCCATGGACACAGACAATAGGATGACGAAGACCTGGGGTGGGGCGGGAACTGGGTGGAGGGGGGCTATGGGGAAAAAAAGAGGGACATCTGTAATGATCTCAACAAGAAAGATTTAAAAAATAATTTTAAAAATAGCTTTCAGCTATCGTGGGAATGTGGACCCCAGAAAGCAGAGCTGGAGGAGAGAAAATGGGGAAGAAGGGAGGCCTCAGGAGCCCTGTCCTCAGGGAAAGTTCTTACAAAAAAAAGCCCTGTACACAACAGGCCCTCCAAAAGCCAGAATAAAGAAGATGCTCTGGTCCCCATCCTTAGCATTTTTTTAAAAAATCCTCACCTGAGGATATTTTTTCATTGATTTTTAGAGAGAGTGGAAAAAAGGGAGGAGGGGAGAGAAACATTGATGTGAGAGAGACATATCCATTGGTTGTCTTCCACAGGAGCCCTGACCTGGGGCCGGGGACCTAACGACTGAGTAAACGGGCTAGGGCCACCATTAGCATTGTGAAGAACCACTGATGGACTAGGAATGGACAGCTAAATGGAACACAAGGCTTCCTGCTGGCGTCAGTCCCAGCGCCACCTCTCAGGCTCCCCACCTTACCTCCTGGGCTCCTGGGGCCTCTGATGCACTTTGTCTTTCCCACCTGCCACTGTCTACTCATCAGCCTCGTATGCAGGGTCGCCAACACCTCTCCCTCCAGCTGGCTCAGAAAGAAACCCACAATGCCTCTTTGGGTGTTGAGGGTATCACTACTAACAGACACAGAGAAGTGACAGCTGTAATTGAAACTACCAAACATGCTAACCAAAACATTTCCAGAATTATTTATAAGTTCTACTGGTGTCACCCTTGGCTTTCACTAGATCCTAAATGGGGCAGCGTCCTTGACCTACTGGCCCTTTCTTCTCTGCCACCTGCTCACCCCTATGCCCTCCACACACCCCTATGACCAGGCACTAGTGCTTTTTGTGAGGGATACAAAAAAAGCTCAGGCCAGGTCTCTGCCCATCTTATGGCCTAGAAGGGAGACAGACAAATACAAGTCACAAAAGTGTGGTGAGAGGTGCCGTGGCAAGCATACTGAGGGATCCTCCAATCAAAGTTTTATCTTGTGTCTCCTCAGTGCTCCCTCCCACCCACCCGCATCATCCCAGCTGCTCCCAGTCCCTACCCCACCTCCTCTCTGCCCTTCACCTCCCAGGGTCCTGGAAGCCCTGTCCCAGGAGCTCCCTGCTTCTCCATCAGGCTCCCAGATCCAAGTGGGACTCACCCACCACCCAGAGAACATCCCAACAGCTGTGTGTTTACTCAGCATTTGATATAGAATTGTTCAATAAAAAGAAACAGTTCCAACTAAAGTAAAAATAATCCCAGCAGAGATCTCCAATATTAAATCTTCCCTCTGGAACAGAAACCCTGTAAATATTAGAGTTTGTACTTTGTACAGTGGTGAGTCATGCGAGCAGTCAGGTTCCCTCTCAATTATATAATGTATTTATCTGGAAACCAAACTCCTCACTTTGGGTTTCCTACTTGCCACATTGGATTCAATCCCATTCGGTGCTTGCCCAGAACCTGTCTTATTGTTGTTTTCAGAATGGCTTAAGCACCAGCTGTATGGGCAGCGTTGTGTGCAAGTGCCCTTGAGTTCTGTTTTGCCCTTCTAATGCTGCTCAGAATCCCCTCTGAGAGCTCTAGGTGTCAACAGGCATGATCATTATTGGAGTCACCTGATACAATACAAGAAGAGATGTCACACAGGCTGCCAAAGGGGACACATTATTGCCAGGTTCTGTGCCCTAAAGGAGGGGCCCAAGGCAATCCAGGCAGATGGCGTTTGAGCTCTGACAGCCAGGAGCTTTCATGAGGGTATCAGACGTCGTGAGTGAGCTGACTCCTCAGCATGGAACGAGGAAATGTCAGCTGCCCTCTTTGCTCAAAGTAGAAGAATGAGTTAGCACTTCTTTGGGCCTAAAGTGGGCTTGAACCTGTGCAAGGATAATGAAAACTTTATCAGCAGCTGTCCAAGATGTGGCCTTAACCCCAGAGAGCCGCAGGGGGTAAGATAGCAATGAGACTGCCATCCTCCTTTGCTGGAAGGGTGCTGGGCCACCTTGCACATGCCCACTTGTCAGGTTGCTTCCAGTCTAAAGGAGATGGTGTGGGACCTGTCACTCAAAAATACCATGGCCTCCAACCCACCCCTTAGTCCACCAGGACCGGATGGGGCTTCTCTCTGTTGATTCCCCTCTACACCTGAAAGAAGTAGGCCTCCATCAAGCTTATCCAGGAGGAGAAGGTTGGAAAGTAAGTGAAGAGAAAGTTAGGGGCTACAATGGCTTTAGGACAAACCCCTAATGTCCTCAAATGAAAAGATTTCTAATTGCCCAGCCTCCCTACCCCCACCCCGGTTGCCTAGCTAGGGGTTTGCCATGGCCCCATTACCTCTTGTCTTTCTCTCTTTGATGCCCAACCTGGCCCCACTGACGCGCTCCTCTCCCATCCCTCAGTAAGCTTCTGGGTTGCTATGGCTTCTTAAGTCCTCTCAGGGCCTCCACAGGCCCCTACCCCGAGCGCGGAAGCATCCCCCCTGAACAGGCCCAGCTCAGCATGTGTTTGGGCCAACTCTGGCCTCAGGTACTTAACCAAGCTGCAGGTGCTTGCCCTCAGGGGCTGGGGGTAAGGGCAGGTGGGAATTGCATGGTCTTCAAGGCTCCTGGCTCTTGGGCCTTATTCATGTACTTCTCATTTGGGTGGCATGTTCACTGGCCAGAGGTTATGTCTGGTTCTATCCTTCACTGAAAAATTTTCACCTTTTTCTGAGGCCTCCGGGCCTAGTTATACTAGAGACCACCTGACACACCACCTGGGACCAGAGTTCATTCTATTTCAAAAGCTTCCACCTTATTTCTCATTTTCCAGTTGAGGAACATCCACAGTTCCCAGCTATTTGCCAAACAGAGATGACTGACACAACCAGGGTCCAATGAAGAGCCGAGCCTTCCTGGTTCAGGTTGCCTTTTTCTCTTAGAGGCTGGGGAAGAAGTGGTTCCTTCCTGTGAGGGTCTTGGCATCGCCTACAGTCAGCCCGCCCCCACTGGCCTTAACCCCACTCAGAGAGCCGCAACGGGCCAGCCCACTGAGGCCCACAGGGGAGCCAGGCAACCTGATGTAGGGCTCGGGAAAGGAATGGAGTCCTGCATGCCAAACCTCTCAGCCGTGCTCCTCTGCCTGGCCTTTGGTATCTGTGTTTGGAATCTGCTCTGTACACATCTATGTTCGAGGTTTTTGCGTTTGCCTTTGCTAGCAAAGTTCCTCTGAAATTCCACCTGGCCTTGGCCAACCTCAGAGAAAAGGCCCTCAGGCAAGGAGATTTTGTCAGAGGCCAGATGCTGTTAGGAGACATCGTGGCGCCAGAGACCAAGGGAGCCAAAGGGACTGGATGGAAATCTTAAACCTGGGTGACAATCCCAGACAGCTGGAAGGGGGCAGTCTTCCTTAGGAACACAACAAACAGCCTCACAGTAGTCTGTCCCTTCTCTCCTGACCAGCTACCCAGCTCTAGCTTTTTGCCTGAACGGAAAGGGAGGAAAACTGGTCAAAGGATAAGGAAGAAGCAGGGCTGGCTCCAGCGGAAGCGACTAATGGGGATGAGGGATCCTGGCTCTGGATGCTCACAGCCTCCTAGGGCTGGGAGACCCCAGCGAACCTCTCTCAGAAGGAGAATGTGCTTGAATCGGTTCTTTGACCACAGCGGGTCCTCCAGCAGGCTGGGCATCTCCTACCAGATGGGGCAGAGCCTGCAGAGTGAGAGAGCGGCCACCAGAGGGCCACACAGAGACAACTAGCTCCGACAGGCAGCCGGTTGCCAAGCAACTGTGACGTCAAGGGCACCCAGTTCGGAACCCTCCTCAAGGCCCCCAGGTTATTTCTGGTTTAACAGGCTGTGGCACAAGGAGTGGACTCAGGAATCCCAGAACTGCCTCTCTTTTAAGCCGAGAGAATCTAAAATGGTCCAGGGACCCCAAATCCAGCACCATCCTGGCGTCTGGGGGATTGGGCTACTGTCCCTGATCCTCTGAATGCCAGGAATCAAGAAAAGAAGATAAACGTTTTTACATTCCCTTCTGTAGCTCCACAGCCCTTGGGCAAGCTCCGATTTCCCTAGCGGCTAAAGCAAAGCAACCACCACCTTCTCCCTTCCCCCACCCACCCCTCCCAAACAGGGGCAGGATTTAAGCATGTGACCTTGAGCCAGACCTTGAGCCTCCCGGCTCCTCCTGGGCTGCACCTGAGGGGCCTCAAGGGGGTGATGCTAAAGCCCAGCTCTGACCTTCTGTGGTCTTGATTCTCTCCCTTTCAACCAAGAATTCTGTCCTTGCCTCAAACCTCTTCTCAGGTTTTGATGACCCTGAATATAGAATTCTCCCAATTCTTCCAATTCCAGATGGATAACTATGACCTGAGAAACCAGACATGGAACCAAGAAAGTGAAGCAGACACAAGACAAGGGGTGTGGTTATAATGAGCTCAAAGCCTGTGCCGGTAAAGCCTGTGCCGGTCTGTGAAGGGGCCTGGTGAGATAAGATCAGAGCCTCGGGCACAGTCAGGGCCCCTCTGGCCGTGGCATCAGTAGTGGTTCCAGGCACATCTTTGGGTCAGGAGGAGCCCGCCCACCCTGGGGCTGGGCTCTGACAGGGGCCCAGGTATCAGTCACTAAGACGTCGGGGGTCTCTCAGGGTCACCGTGTCGGAGGATCACACAGGCATGTGCAGCTCGTTGTACTCATCCTGGCCATCCTCGTCGAAGTTTGGTTCCGCATCTTCCGAGTCCAGCTGCAGAAGGAGCGGAAGGTCAGAAGAGGCAAGGAAGCCAAGTGGCGCCCCCCAGTTCCCCAGCTCCTCCCCAGCCAGCAGCCCTCGCTGCTCCCAGGCCTTCCCAAGCCTCGCAGTTTGCAGGGACGGTGGCCCCAGATTGAAGCACTTCCCATGGGCCAAAACCTTCAGGTCACCACCCCCTCCGGTGACAGCTCCTAATAACAATACCAATGATAGCAGCTACCACATGTGAAGCACTTTCTTGGGGCCACTCCTAGCTAGCTCTGGCGGTCTACCTCCGCAGACCATGTCTGGGTGGATGATTTGCAAAAAGATGCCCCTTCCTCTAGATGACAAAAATAGGGCTCAGATGGATTTCAGCACTGCCCCGCCCCCACCCGCCCCTCAGCTATGCGCTTCTCTGTTCAATGTACAGCCTGCACAGCTGTCTGCAGCAGCCTTGTGCTTACTTCACACCAAACCATCGTACTCAGTACTTCACCTGGATTAGTGTTTAAGCCTCACAGCAACCGTGTAAGGTAGGATCTTCTATTAGCCCTTATATAGATGAAAGTAAGAGTTCAGGTTAGGTTACCTGTGTCAGTCACACAGCTGTCAGACGGTGCAGCAGAGATTGGAACCCAGGCCCCATCCACACTGACCCTGCCCCAAGCACAGTCCCTTACCGCCTGCAGCTCTCTGTCCTGGAAAATCCGGGGCAGAAGGCAACGCCTCAGAGGCACCGTGAGCAACAGCAGGAAGGGAAAGGCGAGCGAGGCCGCCGTGGACTTGACCACCCAGAGCAGTGCGATGCAGCCCAGCTGGATGCAGGTGAACAGGTGCATCCGCCACGTCTTCACCTGGGAACAGGCGTCAGGTCTCACCACACTCCCACCCACATCTCTGGGGAGTTGGCTCCCCAGGTCCCAATATATCTTCATAGTCATCCTGTCCTGTCCATGCCCAGCCCAGGGATCCCCTGGACACCCTCACCATCACCCAGCTCCCCACCTCCATGCTTCCTGGCCGTACCTTGGTCACATAGGGCTGCTCGGGATGGTGTTTTGCTGGCATGAAGATGAGCAACAGCCGCTGGGACAGCTGGATGCCAGACAGTGACGTGACTCCCATGTACAGGAAAATCCCAAAGAGCACAGCCAACGGGATCTGGCGCAGCACAGCCCCCATGACGATGGACAGGCCTGGAGGAGGAGACAGAGACCTACCTGACCCCTCAGACAGCGCTGTGAGGACAGACAGACCTGGTGGGGAGGGGGCACGGACCATCTAACTGACCGGCTGGGCCTCATCACCACGAACAAGAGAAGATGGAGCAGGAAAGAGAACCAGGAAAGGGCATGAGGAAAAAGGGCTCATGGGGGTCAGGAAGCAGGGCTGGCAGGCAGGGCAGGGGCTAGACAGGCCACATTTGGAGAGTCAGAAGGGACCTGGCCCAAGCCCAGAGGGGAGAGCTGATTTAAGGCGTTGGGGTCCAAGAAGGGAAGTCTGGGGAGCGGGGCCAGGCCTTGCAAGGTGGGCGCTCTCACCCACAAGGCTGGAGATGAGCACGCCAGTGACCCGCTGCTCCCGCACCTCCTGGATCTGGGGCTTGTCTCCAGGCGCGATGGCGGTGCGCATGACAGTCAGTGCATTAACGTGGGTGACTGAGCGGACGGTGGCAGCCGTGAGCCAGGGCAAACCAAACAGCCCACAGAGACCCCCCAGGGAGCCGATCAGAAGCAGGTCCAGGTGGAAGCCGGAGCCTTTGAGCAGCCTCCGTGCCTTCTGGCTGACAATGAGCCTACAGAGAACGAAGTGGGGGTGAGTGGGCCAGCAGCCGGGCCAGGCGCGCACAGCAGGGCAGGGTAGTCGTGGGAGCAGAGAAGAGCTCTCCCAGGATCTGCCAGCTTCCTCTCAAGTTCCCAAATTAAAGTTCTCACATTTAAGCAAATCTGAGCCAAATTCCTTACACTGTGGATGTTTAAAATACCATAAAAGCCAGATGCCAGATCTCACCACGTTATTGTGACTTAACCAAAATGAGATCATGTGAGCGTCACTGGGTGAGAGAACATACTGCCAGAGCGTTCTGGGAACTGTCAAGTGCCACCCTGCAAATGCCGGTGGCACCAGACAGATGGCCCGGCCAAGCACCATAGGCAAAAAACTGTCCCCTTGCTGCCAATCCCACCATCCGCACTCATGCGCCCAGGGTCCCCCGCCCTCTCACGCAGTGATCTGTGTCTCCATGAAGATCAGGATGAGGACCAGCAGGGCGGGGACAGCAGCTGCCACCATCATCCAAGGCGGGAAAGGACGGGCACTGCCCAGAGGCGGGATGAACCACGTGCGCTTATGGGGGGAGGTCACCGAGAGCCCTGTGGGCACTGTCAGCTTCTGCGAGGCCAGAAGGAAAACAGGGTTCAGGGACACTGCCTCCCCATGCTCGGAACCCATGCAGCAGCTGCTCCCGCAAAGCCGTGTGTCCCCAGTACCAGGGCTCCAGGGAATTGGGGTGTGAACAGGTTTGAAGGAAATTACCATACTTTCCGGCATATAAGACGACTGGGCGTATAAGATTTTCCTGGGTTAAAAAGTCGTTTTATATGCCGGAAAATACAGTATATTGGACTATATTGATTGGATTAGATATATTGGACTACTGCATTTTCCGGCGTATAAGACGACTTTTTAACCCAGGAAAATCTTATACGCCCAGTTGTCTTATACGCTGGAAAATACAGTAGTTTTGCACCCTCCAAAGTTGCTGTCCTTACAAGGGTCTGGTATAGGGCAGAGACATGACATACCTTCTCCCAGATCCCCAGAGCTGCCAGGAAACCTGCTGGGGGGCACCTGTCATTCTGCCCAGCCCCATACCTGCTCCTCCAGGTCTTGCCTACGGGTCACACACAGCCTTAGGCTGTTGGGTGGCCTCCTCAGTGGGACCACATGGCTGCTTCTGAACCGCCAGCTCATCCATCTAGTGTGACCCCAGCAGGTCACTGCCATTCCACCAGGAAAGCTGGGTTCCAGCCCTAATCTAACTGCCGCTCAGGCCAGGGGTGAGAACCAGCTGCCAGAGAGGTCGGGCTCACTCGCCTGTGTGTAGGTGTCTGTAATGGAGTAATCCACCAGGACCATCACCAGAATGGAGATGGGGATGCCAAAATCCCCGATGATGCGGCGAGCCTTAGGAGAAGGGAGCAGAGGTGGAGGTGAGGGCTGGAGACTCACAAGGGCTTATTACCCCTGACCTCTCTTGGGTCTGAGCTGGTTCAGGAAGTTCCCCAACCTGTCCCTTTAAACCCCATGAGTGCCAGCCAGCCCAGGAGGGCATTCCGCTTCTGAGTAGACTTCTCTGAGGCTCTGATGGGCTGGGGCCACATAGACTTAGCTTAGATCCAGGGGCTGACCAGGATAAGGGGGCAGCCCCGCTCTGGAGTGGGGCCTGGCAGTGACAGCAGGAACAGAGAGTCCCCCAGGGGCTCCACCTGGAAGCCATGTACCTTGCCCCCCAGGAATCGGCTGTTCCTGAACTTGCGCAGGAAGAAGGCGATGAGGAAGGTCCCAAGCATGAGGATGAGGGACAGCAGGGCCGTGTTGGGCTGGTTCCTCGGGCCTGGTGGCCCCTCAGTGGCGGGCAAAGCACTCCCATTCAGGTCCAGCCTAGGCTCCAGTGCCCCCTCAGGGGGGTAGAATGGCAGCAGTGGGTGCTCCGTGAACACCTATGTGGGTTACAAGGCGGCCCTAGTGCTCACCTGGGCAGGTGACCCTGATTCCATCAGCTGCGAGGGAGAAGGCTGTTCCCTCACCTTCCTGACCAGGCAACAGTAACACACAACATCCAGCTACATCAGACACACACACGCACTCTGCAAAGGTGACCCAAGGACACCCAGCCCTTAGGGTTAGTGACCACTTCACACGCCTGTGCGGGTGAACCCTGGCGTTCTGACCAATACCCTATGGGTGTGATTCCTCCCCCTTCAGCTCAGACCTACCCCCGGGTGTCCCCGACCCCACATGCCCACACACAACAGAGCCCCCCTCTTTGAGCCCTCTGCCCCCAATCTCCATGCCACTGCCTCCCATGCTCTTCTTGCCAGGATGCTGCCCACCCCCATCTACACCTGCCCTGCCCCCAACCCCGCTCTGGACCTCTACCTTGTAGAGCTTGTAGAAGGTCTCATAGATGAAAATGAAAGAAATGAGGAAAGCGAAGATCTCCTGGGTGAAAGGCGAGATGTAGCGGACCAGGAAGCTGCCCTCAGCGGCCACCAGAGCAAGAACAAAGACCACCAGCCAGAGGCCAACCCACACCCGGCCGGTGAGGTACTCCAGGTCATGGGATTGGCAGAACTGGTGGCCAGGAGGGAGGAGTGGTTACCCACAGCAGTCTTCCCTGAGCATCAGGGCCCCATGAGGTAGGGAGTGAGGCGGGGTGGGGGGGTAACTCCAAGGGGGAGGAGGGGGACCCAGCAGGGACCTGTCACCTGGGCTGAGGGGCCAGGGGAGGAGCAGGTGATCCCTGGGGAGCAGCAGGGAGGGCTGTCACCTTGAAGAAGGCTTCTTCGAAGACCAGCAGTGGCCCTGAGAAGCCAACCACAAGCAGCGGTTGGGCCCCCAGCAGAGAAAAGAGGACTCCAAGCACGGCCGTGGACACGATCAGCTCAGACACTCCCATCAGCCCTTCGGTCTTCTCCCCTGGGGAGGGCAAGGGTCAGCGGGATGGCCCTGCCTGGCTCCTCCCTGGCCCCTCTTCCTTATCTAGCTTAACCTAACCTGGGGACCCAACAAGAATGGAGCAGCCCCCCCAGAACAGTACATAGGGCCCCCTTACTAAGCCCATACCTCCTGCCCCTTCACCACCAGCTCCCCAAGGTGATCTTTATAGCCCCCCCAAAAGTGAACTCTGGAATCCCCTGACCCAGCAGCTCAGGATGGTCACACTGATGACTATCTCCTCTCACCCATAAGCCCCTAAAGTGATCACTGGGGCACCCTGTCCCAGAAACCTTGGAGATGGCACTGAGCCCCCACCCCTCCGCCTCACCTAGCAGCCCCCCGAAGGTGATGGCAGGGCTGAGGGCAGCGAAGTAGATGAAGAGCACGGCGGCCACACACTGGTAGTGCAGAGCGTCCCGCAGGTCACTGGGGTAGTGCGGGTAGCGGCGCTTCACGTCCCGGACAAGTCCCCCGAACACCGAGCCGGTCCGCCGCAGGGGGTCATCTTCAGGGGTCACCTCAGAGCTCCCCAATTCCAGCGACAGTCCTGGGGAACAAGGGGCTGCTGGAACACAGACCACCCCTCCATCCTTCCCGGCCTCGCCCATGGGCAGAGGCCTGGGTCAGGGGTTGGAAGCTGCATCCAGGATTCTGGGAGTCAGGACGGAGCTGAGGTCATGGACTTAGCTGTGGGGGGGAGCATGGGGGGCTCTGGGTCCCAAAGGGTCTGACCTTTCCCAGGGGCCACGTAGCCTCCCCGGGTGGTCATCTCCACTTTGCTCTGCTCTCGCTCCCGCCGCTTCCTCAGCAGCTCCCGCTGGAAGGCGGCCACGGAGCGCAGCAGGTCGCGGCCCTCCACCTCCGACGGGGGGATCACAATGCTGCCGTCCAGGAACTCGCTGATGGCGCTCAGGAGGTCCTGCCGGTCGTCAGCCTGGTAGGCGGCCTCGTGAAACAGCTGGGGACAGGAAAGCAGGGGCTGAGCTGACCGGGGGGCCCTGGCACGGGGCTTCGGGGAGAGGGGTTAGGACGTTCCGCCACATACACAGGTCCAGTCCAGTTGTCAAAATTCTGACTCACAGGCCCGGCCGGCCGGCAAGCCACAGCCCTCGGCACTGCCCCCTCCCAGGGCCCTCTATTCCCCTGGGAGCCTCCAGACTTTCCCACAATCCAACAACTACAGGGTAACACCTGGCACTGCAGAGGCCTCCAAGACCATTCTGCCCGGACTGTGCCCGCGTCCTGCAGGTTGGGAAGTATTTTGAACATCACTCTCCTATCCAAGCCCGGGAGAGGCCACAGCAAAGACCAACATAGCCAGGCCCTTCAAGTCCATGTCACAGCCCAAACCCGGAGGTCTGGGCTGCTTCTCCCTGTCCCACCTCCCCTCCCACAGCCCCAGCTCAGAGGGCTCCCTTTCTCCCCTCGGCCAACAGCCTCTCCACTCTCCAAAGCGCTGCTCCACCCAGGAGGGCCTCTAGCACCCCTGCACCCATGGTACCCGGGGGCAGTGAGAGGGACAGAACCAGGAGGGCCCAGGGGGCAGGCCTGGAGTGCCCAGCCCATGGGCCGGAGGACCAACCTTGTCAGACATGAGGGTAGCGATGGAGCGCCCCAGCTCGTGATAGTCAGTGCTGGTGTGGCGGGGCCCAAGCATCACGAAAAGGAAGCGAACCGGCACGGGGACCTCAAGCACAGACTCCAAGAGCACCGCCTCACTCAACCGCACAAAGGCTGCCGCTGGCTGCTCCAGGAAAGGCACACAGCCTGGGGAGAGACGGCACGGGGCGCTGGGCACAGGGGCGCGGGCAAGGCAGCCCGGAGCGGGTGTCTCAGGAACATCATGTGCAATGGGGCAGGTGTGCACTGAAGAGAGAAACCCCATCCTAAAGGAGACTTATTCATGTATATGTTTGTACATTTACCACAATTTATCAACAGATGGAAACTAAGGGGTGCTTTTCTCTAATTCTCACAAAGGTGCTAGATGGCCTAGCAGTCATCCAAGGTAGCCGAAAATTGGCAGGGACACAGGCAGGGGACTGGGGAAGAAAAGGCTGGGGATGAGCTGGGAGGGGCAGGTGGGGCCAGGTGGGGATGGAAGAGGCACAGAGCTCAAGACCGGCACGGAGCCCACGCCCCTGCCCCTGCCGCTGCCCCCAGCGCCCGTCCCTCCTTACCCACAAGCACCACAGTGGCCTCAGCATCTTCGGGGATCTTCTCCAGCAGCTTCAGGCTTTTCCCCCGGTGACTGTCTCCCCCAGACATATGGAGGGGCTTCTGAGGACGCAGAACTGGAATAGGGCTGGGACCCAGACCGGAGGCCGTGGCAGGCCCTCCCTTCCCTTGCTCCAGCCCTGGACTCTGCCCGCCAACCCCTGGATCTCCCACCCTGCTTCCTTCCACCCCAGCCAGGGGAAGGACTACGGGTGATGTGCCTCACATCAGGAGGGGACCAGCCCAGAATCCGGACCCCTCCTCCAAGCCCCCCACAACCACCTCAGCCTTCTCTTGTTTAAATGGCTCCCCTGGGTCTGCCACATCATCCCATTTAAACCTCCTGTTTCTCCAGAGTAGGGGTCCCTCGTGGATTCTCCCTAAAGATCCGCCCACATGCCCAGCATGACGCCAGGCATGCCACCTTCCTGACCCACTCAGGGGCCTCTTTGGAAACTAGAAACCCTCTCAGTCCCCCAACCCAGGGCAGAGGAAAGGCGACTGACCTCCTTGGCATCAGGGTCGTGAGGCCAGAGTGGGGCTGGCTCCCCCAGGTCATCGGCCATGGTGGGCACTGCCCCATCGGGGCCATGACTGGGAGTGGGGTGGTGATTCCCCATGACCGAGTTCACACTGGAGCTGGATGTGTTTCGGGGAAAGAAGCCACTGTCCTTGTCATCATTGGGGTGGCTGGGGAAAGAGCAAAGAGGGAGGTAGTGAGGAGGAGAGGATCTTGGCGACTGAGGTGATGAGGAAGTGAGAAACGGAGGGGCAGGGCCCCTATCCCTCTGCCTCAATGTAAGAAAGAACTTTCTAATGGGTCGTGCTGTCCAAGGATGGGTCAGGAACCAGCTCCCCCTCACTTGGGTGCTCAAGCAGAGGCCGGAAGCCCCACAGGAAGAGTCTGCTCCTGTAGAGACAGCTGAACCAGGAGGCCCCCTCCCGGGCACCCCCTTCCCCCGCACCTGTGCTTTAGTAGCAGGGTGCGCAGGACGCTGGCCCTGTCCTCTGGCCGGATCTGGTCAGACACAATCATGGTCTCCACCACAAGATGCGCGATGCCCGGCAGAGTGGTCTGCTCCAGGTCCAGGAGGGTGGCACCTGGGGGCACAGTCAGAGGAGGGGACACGGTCCTATCAGATAGGGACAACCCGCCCCAGCGGCCTTGCTCCCCCAGGGCAGGCAAACACGCTGGGGGAGCCAAGCACCCCGCCCCCAGGCAGATACACTACTCCATGTGGCCATAGCCCAGCCAGAGAGATGGTCGTGAAAACGGAGCACGGAATGAGGGCATGGCCCCTCTTCACCCAGGGAGGGAAGTCGACTATGCCAAGGTACAGTGCCAGGTACCAGGGGCAGCACCCCACCCCTCACAGCTGACAGCTGGGCAGGCAGTTGGACTCCACATCCCCAGGGTGGCAGCCAGATCGTGCCTGGGCCCAGGACTCCAGGGAGGAGTCTCGGGAGGTGGGCAGCCTGGCACAGGCTCTGCAGTCTGTGAAGAGGGCATGCAGCCCAGGGCCAGGCCTGCAGGGCCCTACCATGGGCGATGGTCCTCCTGAGCTCCAGGAGGCTGCGGAAGGAGAGCGAGGCCACGTGGGGCTTCCCCCAGCGCTCTGTCTCTTCCTCCACGTCCTCCTCAAACTTGATCCAGCGCGCCGTCTCCCGCCAGTGGGGCTCCTGGCTGCGGTCCAGCATCAGCTCGTTCAGCTCCACAAACACCTGGGGTAGGCACCAAGGATGAGGGCCTGGGGGCCACCGGATGGGACCCAGTGCCAGGGCACGGCGGGAAGTAAGGGAGGGGGAGGCTCTGGGAGCAGAGGGAAGAGGAAGCTGATGGCCCACGCCCGGGTCCTGTACCTCATGAGGCCTCCGGTCCAGCTTCTTCTTCTTCTTCTTCCTGCGCAGGATGGGGGCCAGGCCACCGGGGCTGCCCCTCCCGCCCTGTGTTCGAGATGGCTTCTTCACCAGGTGCCGCCGCATGCCAGGGTTGTCTTCCAGGCGGTGGCCTGCGGAGAAGGTGGGCTCGGCAGTCCCAAGGGTCTAGCTCCGGGCCTCAGGGTCATGGCCAGCCCCTCTAGCTTCCTGCTCTGCCCAGCCAGTCCTCTGGTGGGCACCACAGTCACCCAGGGGCCATGCCAACAGGACCACCTTGTCAATGTGGCTACTTCATAGATAGGAGACTGAGGCCCAGAGCGGAGGAGGCACTAGCCCAAAGTCACACAGAGGACCACTAGCCAAGCCACAGTAACAAGGCAGATCCCTACTCAGGCCGCAGCCCCACCATGGCCACTGCCTCTCACTCGGAGTGCCAGGACCCACATGACGCCGCCAGGCCCCAAGCCCCCAGCACTGTCCCTGAGCCTCTCCCGGCACCCAGGTCTAACTAACCCCGCAGGTCCTCGGCCGGGCAGATTCAGACAGATGTTCTCTCCCTTCCTCCCCACCTGCCCCTTCCAGGCCAGCAGCTGGTGGAAGGTCAGCAGCCGTTTACTCACAAGCTGGTCCCCCTGCCATGGGGCTCAGCTGGTCCCTGGTAGACTCCCACGGGTCACAGTCCTCAAGGTCCCGCACAAACATCTCTAAGTCCTCTGAGGCCAGCGAGTCTCGAGGGCTTTGAGCTGGAGCCCTCCAGGCGCCCAGGCCCTCGGCATCCCAGGGCCCGGAGCTCAGTGCCCCGTTGGGCTCTGTGAGCTCCAGCTGGCTCGTCATTCCCGACATTGGCTGAGGCCTCAGCCCTGTCCCCCCAAAGCCCCGGCTCTCCTGAGAGATGGGAGCCTGGACAGGAGTGGTCTCTGTCCAACCAGAGCCCGAGATGGCCGGGCCTCTCAACTCCAACTCCCAGGTCCCCAGGGCTGCTCCCGGCTGCTTTAAGCCCCCACCCTGGATCTGTAAACACGCCCTCCCTCTGACCCTCCCCAACCCGCCAGCAACACTGCTGCTGCCATCGGATTGTTCCTGTCCCTGTCCTCAGGTCCTGGCAACTTTCCATGACGTATTGAGCTCAAAGCCCTCCTCCCCGCCCCCGCCCACACACTGTCCTAAGGGGAGGAAGGCGGGGTCAGTGATGCCTCTGGCCTGGGCACAGAGCCCCGTGGGTGATGACAGGTGGCACAGAAACCAGGACTGATAAGATGGAAAGAATGTGCCGAGATCACAGCCAGGCCAGGCCAAGGGTGGTGGGTCAGGAGCGAGGAGGTGAGCCCTTGATAGAGGGAGAAGCAGGGCCTGGCAGAGTGGCTCAGACCCAGGGGGCTGGTTTGAAAGGGTGAAAAGAGTCTGCCCTGAGAAGAGGAGGGGGGTATGCTGATATCTTCAGACATCATGTGGAAGGGGGGCGGCCCTATTCCAGGGGTGACTCAGAGGACCGAATCGGGGCAGAAGGGCAGAGGTGTCATGAAGGGAAATCTCAGCTCTGGAAACCGAGGTAGTGAGCTCGCCGTCACTGAGTGGAGAGAACACAGAGCCTCTTCAAGGTCCCTCACAGGCCCAGTGCTTATGGGAGGGGGCCATGGGGGCTGCCACGGGGTGTCACTCACTCTTCATGTCGTCCAGGTCTGCAGAGCCCAACATCTGAGCCTCCGCCTCGTCAGTGGGCACCTGCTGCTCTGGGCCACCCAGGCTGCCCAGGGCACTGCCTGGGCATAGCCGCTCCCGCAGGTCATAGCTGGCCGACGGGCTCCAGGGCCGGCTCTTCTCTCCTGTGACTCGGGGGGCCCGGGCCCGGGGACTGGGGGAGCTGAGGAGGCAACAGGCAGCCTTGGATGACAGGGAACCACCGTGGAGATAGACCAGGATCGGGGGTTCCTTGGCCTCCAACTGGGGGCAGGGCCTGGAGTGCCCCCCTGGGCACTAGACACAGGCTCCTCCTGGGCAGAGAAGAAAGCTCACCTCCACCTTACTGCCCCCATCATGCTGGTCCCCCTTCCTCCCGATCCCCACCCTCCTCTTCACGCTGACACTCTCTCTCCTGGAGGACTCTCCCTCTTAGCCTCTGACTCTCTCCTCCTTGCCAATCATGCGGACAGACAGGGGCACCCCTCCGTGCCTCCTCTGCCCCCCTCCTCTCCTCTCTGGGGTCAGAGGTGGACACACTCCCCAGGATCAGGAAGCAGCTTGGGATCTCCTCTGAGCTGGGCTGGAGGCCAGTACCTGACCGAGTGCTGGGGGCTCTTGTCCGAGTGAGTGTCCGCCGAGGACAAGGGCTTGGTGAAGACAGCCCTCCCGGGGAGGCCGGGACTGTCGTCCTCATCACTTCCAATGGAGAACTGTGGACGAAGCAGACATGTCCTGGGCCCTGCCCCAACTCAGCCGCTCAGCCTCTTCTCTCACTCCGCCCTAAGCAGCCAGCCCTCCCTCAGGGCCAGACCCCTACCTTCGCTTTCTGTGGGGACCCCGAGGGTAGAGGCTCCACAGGCTCGGCCTCATATTCCCCTTCCTCTTCCTCCTCCTCTTCCTCTTCCTCCTCCACCCCGGTTGCCCCCTCCTCCTGGATGGGAGGGGTCCCCTCGGAGGGAGCAGCAGAGGTTTTCTCCTTCTTCTTTCTCCTGCTTTGCCTGGCAGAGGTGGGGGGCACTCGCCGCAGCTTGTGGGGTGGAGGCAGGCGCACGGAGAGCGGGTGGTGGGTGTGATGGGATGTGTGCCGGTGAACTGCGGGGGCAGGAGAGCCAGTTGGGACCCCCACAGCAGAAGGGGACCCCACACCACCCTAGGGACACACACCTTATTCTAGCTCAAGGCCTCAAGCAAGGGCACCTTAGTCCTTCCTCCAGAGCCAGACTCCCCCTAACACCTGTGTCCATGTCCTGTCATTGGTGAGGCCTAGTAGAGTGGGGGGCCAGGAATAACGGGGGGGGGGGGGCATGAAAGAGGGGGTGGTGGGAATGGGAGGACACGATGCAGCAAAGAAGGAGAAGTAGTCAGAGAACTCAGGACGGGAGATGACGAGGCGGAGAGAGGAGGGCCAGGGGTGTGGCAGAGCCTTGGGGAAGACAAGGGTCACTAAGGGAGGCCTCTGGCCCATGTCCCTACATCTCCCCTGCGACTGGGACCGGCTTCCCTGACAGGCGAGCAGGCGATGGTGAGTGAGCAGGATGACTTAACATGGCATGGTGGCCCAGCACAGCGTCCAGCACAGAGTCCAGCACATGATGGCACTGGGTGACCAAGCCAGTGTGAGCACGGTGATGGTGGCAATGAGGTGATGGTGGTGAGGGCGGCCACACTAGGGGTCCCCAGGCTACCCACACTCAAAGTCCCGCTCGCTGTAGCTGCGGCTGGGCTTCTCGGGGTCCCAGGCGGGGGGCTTGCTGATGAGATCCCCAAACCTGCTCACAGCCAAGGTCTTGCCCAAGTCATCATCCTCCTCCTCCACGTCTGGACTCAGAGGGGGCTCCTCCAAGGGCACCCGGACCTGCGGGCTCAGACAGTTCACCTAAGGACCCTGGACCCAGGAGCGCCCCACACCCGCAACTCCAACCCTGGGTGGAAGAGGGGCGGGGACCAGCAGGCTCCATCTTCTAAGGCCTTCTCTTCCAGGCCCCCAAGCTGGGACCAGCGCCCCAGCTCCCAAGGCTTGGAGAGGCGGGGCAACAGATCCGAAAAATAGCAAAAGACCCCCTCTTTCTCCATTCGGCCCAAGATGGAGCAGGGGTGTCCCAGGGTCAGCCAGAGGGCGCCCCTTTCCTCCTTAGGGTCTCTCCCCTCCTCATCCCCCATCCGGACGCGTCAGTCACCTGGGGGAGGGGGGAGGCGCCCCCGGGCGGCGGGATCACTCCGTTGGCCATGGCCGGGGAGGCGCTTGGGGGGCTCTCGCTCACTGAGGGACCCGCGACCCGGGTGAGAAGAAGGGGGCGCTGCGGGGACCTAGTGGAGAGTCCTGGGGAGAAAAGCAGGGTCAGGTCCTCTCCCCCTCCCGGTCCTCTCCCCCTCCAGGAGCCCGAGCGCCCAGGCCCTGCCAAGCCCGGGACACCCAGGGGCCCGCCCCGGTCCGTGTGCCGCGCCCCGCCCCGCCCCGCCCTGCGGTACCTCGGGGCTCTGGAGCCTGCGGGACCCGCGCCGGCCTGCGCGCCCCATCTCCCTCCCGCTTTCTCTCCGGGGCCTGTCGCCGCGCAGGGCCAGGCAGCCGCGGAGCGCCCACGGCGGAGGCGAGCCAGGCGAGCTGGGGACGCAGGCGCCGGAGCCCGCAGCCCGCGGCTCCACCTCCCGCGCTCGGCTCCGCAGCCCCGCCGCCCCGCCGCCCCGCCGCCGCCGGGCCGCACAATGGGAGCGGGCGGCGGTGACTCACCCCGCCCCGGCCGGCCGGCCCCCACGCGCGCCCCCGCAGCAGCCTGCCAGCCCCTTCTCCGGGCGTCCCACCCATTGCTGGGGGTGGGGGCACGGCCCTCCAGTCCCACAATCCCCACATTCCCTCCCCCCACCTTCCTTTTAGCCTCCCCTCCCCTCAAGAGCCCCCGGGGGCGACCCCTCCGCAGACATAAACCCCTGCAATCTTAGGAACTGAGTTCACAGCACGGGGAAGCACCCACCACTTCCAACATAGCCCCTAAAGCCTGGCTTCCGCCGGCAGGCACCGCCCAACATTTGACCTTGGCACATTACCTCCCGCCCAGGGCCTCCGTTTCCCACCTGTAGCCAGCAGGCCTGGAATAGGAGTTTCCAAAGTTCCAAGGGCTCTAAGATCCTGTGGCTGTTTCCATAGCTCCTCTCCCTGGTCTCCCACTCCCTGAGGTCACACCTCCTTTCCCAAGGGCAGAGGTCTTGGGAAGAAACGACTGGATCCCAGTTTGACCCTCTGAGGTCTCTCTGAAACGGGGCACCTAGCACGAGGCCATGCGCAATAAGGCCATCCCCGAATCCTTAAGAAAAACATAAGAGGATGTAGAGGGGAGAATTGAGAAGGGGGTGGTGGTCAGGGGGAGACGGAACTGGCCAGGCCCAGAAGAGGAACTAACTCCTAGAAGGAGGAGGGGGAGGGTGCTGGCCAGGATGGTGCTCCAAAGAGGGGGGAAAGTTTAACCCTGAGACCCTAGACGTGGAATTTACCCTCTCCAACCTCTGTCCTCATCTGGGTCTCAGCTCAACCCAAAGGAAGATCTCTCTACTTTCAGAGCCGCACAAGGGGGGAGGGGCAACACCCACTGTGCTTTATGCCAATAGCTTGTGCTCAGTCCTCTCCAACCCACCTCAGACCCACGACGGAGGTTCAGGGAGGCTTAACCTGCTGTGGTCACAGCTGGGAAGCAGATGCCCACAGAGCATCATTGGTGTGGAAGTAAATGCCTGAGCCACAGCCATTTAACCGCTGTAGGCCTGTTTCACCGGTGTGCGCAGGCCGGGGCCCGGGCCCCTGGGTGTCTCGCACGGTGTTGAGAGGGTAAAACAAACCGGTGTGGGAATCAGCTGTGTGTGAGCAGCGCGTGTGAACAGCACCCAAGTCTCAGGATGTGAGTCCTCTCCATGATGGGTCGAAGTGTGTTCCCCGAGAATTCATATGTTGAAGTCCTAACCTCCAGTACCTCTGAATGTGACCTTATTTGGACATAGCACAGTTACAGATGTTAAGATGAGGTCACACTGGGGTAGGGTGGGTCCTTTTCCAATAGGACTGGTGTCCTTACAAAAAGGAGATTTTGGAAGCGGACGCATCGCACTCGGGGAGAAAGCCGCCGTGGGAAGACTGCAGTTGTGCTGCCCCAAGCCAAGAACTACCTGGACCTCGGGGAGAGGCCGGAACAGACCCTTCCCAACTCCTTCAGAGGGAGCGTGGTCCTGCCCACATCTAGATCAGACTTCCAGCCTCCAGCATTGTGAGATAATAGATTTGTTACTGACGCCACTCTGGTTATGGAACTTTGTTCTGGCAGCCCCACACACCAGTGCTCCAACCCAATCCTTTACCGCTGAGCCAGGTGATTTGGTTCCAAGTCTACACCTTGAGTGTTGTTTGGGTGGATCCTTCACTTCCTCAGAGATAAGCAAGCGTCTTGGAGCTTTTCCCAGCAGGGACATGTTGGAGGGCTCTCTGGTCTTCAGCCTACCTTCTACATCTGGGTCTTGACCTCAGTCCCTGACTTCCACCAAGTAAATTCCGACAGTAGCACCTTTAATACCAGACAGTCTGAAGTGGGTCTTGCCAACATGGGACCTCGTGAACTGGGCCCTGGACATGGATGCCTTATGGGCACCACTTGGCTCATCCTCTGAGGTCCTGCACAGGTCCTGGTCTCCCTGAAACCCTCAGACTCCTCTCCTCTTCCCAGCTGGGGACTCCCCCACCCCACCCGCAGTCAGCAGCTTTGGTCTCAGGCCTTGCCAGCTCTTTCCTGTATCCCCTAGCCTAGCCCATGCGATGATGGAGTGCAATCTCCCGTGAAAGGATCTTATGAACTTAGACATACAAGTTCATCTCTCCTTTCAAGGCCAAGATGCTCACAGCCACCAGTTGTTTCCGTACCAGCTCATCCAATTAGTTTGTCAGTGTTTGCTTCCATTGTTCCTACTCAGATCTCCTGGCATCCTGGAGGCTTTTCCATTGTGTCCTATTGCCTCCAGTCCGCTATAGACTGTTCCTGATGGGATCTTCATTCCTGTGACAAGAATGCTCCTGTGGTTGAGCATTGACCCATGAACCAGGAGGTCACGGTTTGATTCCCAGTCAGTACACATGCCCAGGTTGCAGGCTCAATCCCCAGTGTGTGGCATGCAGGAGGCAGCCGATCAATGATTCTCTCTCATCATTGATGTTGCTCTCTCTTCCTCTCTGAAATCAATTAAAATATATTTTTAAAAAGAATACTTCTTATATGCACAGAGGATGGCCACTGTGTGTGTGTGTGACAGAGGGAGGGAGGGAGGGAGAGAGAATATGTGTGTGTGGCTGCCCTATCAGCTCCCAGCTCAGAGCCTGTGGCTACTTAAATGGTGACAGGAAAGGTGACAGCAAAGTCAAAAGCACAGACCCCCCCCCCTTCCTGCACAGCCCAGTCTGACTTGAATGTCCCCACCACGAACTTCCCAGATGAATTTTTTAAGGAGAAGCCATTTAAGCATGACGCTTGGAGCCCAGCGACCTGAGTTCACAGTTCATCTGTCGCTAGGATGACATTTTGACAACTGCATGACCTTGAGCAAGCAATTTACCCTCTATGGGCTTCAGATTCCCCATCTGCACAACCACCATCATAACAGGCTGGCTGAGAGGATGAAATAAGTTCAACCATGTAAAGCACTAGAACAGTGCCTGGCACATAGTAAGTGTTCAATAAATGTCAGCTAGTTTCACTACTACAAATTGAAGATACACAAGTACTGGGAAGCCCTCAGGTAATATGAGAAATGAATATACACACAGGAAGGAAGTGGAAGTTGGCTTATACTTACAAAGACAAGTCCTCCGGATACCACCCATGTACATTAATCCTATATAATAAAAGGCTAATATGCAAATTGTCCCCTCGATCGGGAGTTCAATGGGAATTCGACCAGGGGGCGGGGCCGGCCAGCCAACCACCCATGGCCCCTCCCCCTGGCCAGCCCCACCCCTAATCAACCCCCCTACCCCTATTGGAGGCGGAGCTGGCCGGCTGGACCCCACCGGTGCATGATTTCATGCACTGGACCTCTAGTGATTAAAATAAGACAGAAAGATCGGAACCACTTTTCTCTCTACCAAGGTAGATTCTGACACCCCTTGGCCAGTGGACCTATCTTTGCCTTTGTAATCCTAACTTAGCAGGCCAAAGAGTTTCTGGAAGATGGTAGGATGTGGGTTCAGGTAGCTCGAGGTTGTCTCTTAGACTGACCTGGAATTCCTTTATCAAGAATATCTCCTCCCTGCTCTCCAGAGAGGAGGACCAATGTCATTTGCTGTAACTGGCCTCATGGTAAGACCTTATTTTTACAAGAGGTAACATGGCATTTAGAAAGAGCTCAGCCTCTGGAGATAGAGATGCTATATATAAAATGCCAGTTCAATGCTTGGCACACACCAAGTGCTCAATAAATGCCATTCTTATTTACTATGGTTGTTACTCTACAGTGGTTAATCCCATCATAATCCTTGTGTCCCTCAGTAAATCTGGACTTAGATTTGAAACAAATCCAACCTCAGGCCAGCACCGCCTGTCCCTGGAGATTCTCTCATCCCTGCAGAGCCCACCTTTTAGCTCCAGAGGTACAGATGCATCTATGGCTAGGATGGCATTTTAACATGAAACTATGTCCTTTCTCTCTCCTTCCCCAACCCCACCCGAGCAAGTAGCCTGTTTTGAATTCTGCTGTTTTGGGGAATGGGTAGGGAGGTTTGCAGAGGAGGAAAAAGGAAGGGTTAGCGAGAGTAGATACAGTGTCTTGGCCAGAAGCTGGAGTAGGGGTGGAGGAGCGAGTCTTTGCCCTCCCCATCAGCAAAGCAGGACATTCCCACCCCCAACCCCTGCCCAGCCAGCCGGTGTGGCTCAGTGGTTGAGCATTGACCTATGAACCAAGAGGTCACGGTTCGATTCCTAGTCAGGGCACATGCCTGGGTTGTAGGCTCAATCCCCAGTGTGGGACATGCAGGAGGCAGCTGATCAATGATTCTCTCTCATCATCGATGTTTCTATATCTTTCTCCTTCCTCTCTGAAATCAATAAAAAAATTTTTTTAAAAAAGAAACTTGGATGAGAAATATCATCAATTGGCTGCCTCCTGCATGCCCCCTAATGGGGATTGAGCCCACAACCAGGCATGTGCCCTGACTGGGAATCCAACCTTGGTTCATAGGCCGAAGCTCACCCACTGAGCCACACCAGCTGGGCTAGACCGTAAGCTTCTTGAAAGCAAGAGCATGTCTGATTTCTCCTTGTACTCCACCCCCACTCCTCTCACACAGAGCCTGGCACACTTCAAGAGCTCAGTAAGCATCTGTGGAATTGTGGACCAGTGTACAATTATAGTGACTAATAAACTGAAGAATGTTTTTGTGGAGGACAGAGAAGTCACCAAGTCCAAGATCAAATGACAAAGGATGAGCCAAGAAAAAACATGCCGTGGCTTGCTCACATTCCAGCAGTGTCTGAAGCAAGTGGAGAAACAGCCACTCATAGGCACACGGACAGTGAGATGCGGGTTTTCCCTCTTCTGATGGCAAAGGGCCTTTCTGGGCAACAAAGCAGGTGGTAACAACTATCAGGCAGGCTTTTAAATAAGCACTTACTTAATGCTTTATGGTTCTCACAGCACTTCCACATACAGTGTGAACTGGGTACGTGATTGATTAACTTCATGCCCTCTTTGTAGATGAGGGCACCATGAGTCAGGAAGGGCAAGTGACTTGCTCGTGGTTAAATAGTGAGCTGCAAAGCTAAGGCATAATCCTGAATCTTTTTGGGTCTAAATTCACTGTGACTCTTCCATATGACCACCACACCACACTGGCTCCGAAGTGGGTAGATACAAAATACTGCACATGCCCAGAGATGATTAAGGCATCACACACAGAAACCTGGCTGAACTTCCAGCCGCAGTAACCGATCCGGGCAGGGCCTTGTCAAAGCTACCCCAGCAGCATGACAAAGGAGTGGGAAGGACCTCACCCCTCACTCTATGTGAAATGACTCATCAGCCAAGATGACCCCTCTCCCATTGAGATAGAGAGATGTATCCTTCAAGCTGACCCACTCCCCTCTTCCAAAATCTTAGGAATCAGCATTAATATTGCTCAGTTTGACCACTGACCCCTGAGGGTCTCGTATACATTTTTAAATCTAATTTTGAATCATAATACATTGAGAGTTTTAAAACACTTTAAATGTAAAAACAACTGAAAATCACCTATTCCCCCTTTCTGCCTTGTTCTCGCTTTCATCCCCCATTTTCCCTGTCTATCCCTCTAGAACTTATTTATATAAGCAGAAGCAAACATGAATATGTATTTCCCTCCCACCTTTTTTCCCACAGAAAATACAGCATCGTGTAGTTATGTAGAGTTTCAGGGCGTGAATCCTTTTTCTCCACTGCCACTGCCAGCAAGCCCGAGGCAGAGGCAGGCAATCCATAAGCACGTGTTGGAGGGCAAGGCCAGCCTGAACAGACGAATCCATTTCCAGGGACAGTCCAGGGTACGAAGGCAAGTTCTGCTGATTGACATCTGTTGACAAGTGTCAGTGACAAAGCAGTCCCGTCTGCTCAGAGCACGGCAGGGTCTGAGAAGGCATCTTCTCCTGGAGGGGCACAGAGCTAAAGTTGCCCACTTTCAAGAGTGGTAACAGTCAACAGGCAACACCAGCACCTGTCTTCTGGGTCACCAACGAAAGAGCACCCACAGGACAAAGGGTGCAGAGGGTGCTGGTGAATCGTTCAAGAAAACAAAAATGTTCAGAGATCTTAAACACAAAGAAATGGAAGCAGCTCTTCTTTCACCTGCCCCAGCCTCACACCATTTTTCAAATCACCCTAAAAAAGATTGGAGATCATTCTATCCCAGCTGGACCAGGACCTGAAGGGGCTTGTGGGAAAGTGAGTGTAAATGGACCCGACCTTCATAGAAGGTAGCTCTGGGTCAAAGACTGGGCAAGGCTTCCTCGGGTCCTGCACTGGCTCGTGTTCACAGATGGTGCAAAACCACTGATGGGGAAGCGGGGGTGTGCATGCTGCCGGGAAAGTGGACTAATATTTTTGGGAAGTTTTAATTTGCTTCAATTAAAAAATTCAGGCCAGCTCTGAGCAAAACAGAAGTAGGTGAACTTCTTTTCAGAGGACTGTGCACAGTCCTCTCTGGGTCCCTCCACCCTTCTGCAGGCCTGTCACTGAGGGACCTCCACCCCAGCCAGCACTTCCCACTGGCCAGTTCCAAGATCCATACCATCTCCTCCCCACTCTCCCCCCAGACCAGACCGGGGCCTTGCTGAGGGAGAAACCACGGGGCTCCAGTGGACAGGAGAAACCTGGGTCTGGGGCCTCAGCACCTGCCTCCAGGTCTGGGTCATGTCTATACACTGACGACTCTTTTCTTGAGCAAATGGGCTCTGTATCTTGTGATCAAAGGAGTATGAGAAACGCTGCTTTAAAGAATGTATGGAGCATAGTAAGGGCTCACTGATCTAATCTGTTAGATTGTTACCCTCATCGCTGTGTATAGGCATTCCTCCATAAATCTTCAAGAGAGCTTTAAATACTGACCCCCCCCCCCCCCCCCGCCCCTGCCTGCAGCCCTGGCCGAGAAGGTAGCTGCTTCCAGGGAGGCAGTTAATGAGCCACTGGGGAACCCCTTCTGCCCTGACATCTGCTTTAATGGGCTCTTCGGTAGAGCCTGTGTCCTGCTAATCTCTGTCAAGTGAAAGTATAAATAAATTCACCCATTCATTGTGTGTGAGTGAATATGTAATGTACACATTTCAGAACAGGAACAACGCTGGCGCAGTGGGGGTCAGGAAAGGCAGAGCTGGGAAGGGTGGGCCTAACCACACTCACAGCCTCCGCCTCCTTGAGGCCCAGCAGCCCTTTCCCTGGGAACCCAAGGACTTCCTGCCCTTGATGAGAAAGCCCTGAGGCTGAGGGACAGCCTGCAGTGCATTGCTTCTTTCCCACAGCATTCCACCTTCAGGGCCCTAGGGTTGGTATAGGCCTGGCTGGGTCACGGGTGGAACTGGGCTCCAGGGGGATTTAAGGCTCCAGCCCACTACAACCATCCCCCTCCTTCCCCACCCCATCCAGGAGGCCCCACCTTGTACTTGCCAAACTAAAGTTTTAAATGAGGTCTGACCAAGTTATCAGAACACACACCTCCTCCAGGAACCCTAAGTTGAAGGCCCATGGGGTGGGGGGGTGGAGGGGGAGTACCTTCAAAACCACTACAAAAGAACCACACCCTGCCCGCACCCCCCACCGCCCAGTCCCTAGGTCCATACCTTCTAAACCTGTCAGTGTTGACTTTTCCAACAACAGATGGGATCCCAGGAATGTAGTAGTCCCCAGGTAGGAAAAAATGTTAGCTTTTTCACAACTCAACTTTATCCTTATACCCAGT
Organism: Cnephaeus nilssonii; assembly: GCF_951640355.1. Lineage (NCBI taxonomy): Eukaryota > Metazoa > Chordata > Mammalia > Chiroptera > Vespertilionidae > Cnephaeus > Cnephaeus nilssonii. The sequence goes on along the minus strand of NC_137081.1, from coordinate 22,481,879 downwards.
GATTTAAACTCAATCATTTCATGTCTAATTGGGTCACATCCCCTTTTGGGGGCTGGGCCTATCCCATCCCCCAGCACCCTGTCAGCTGACTTCCAGGGCCCACAGGATTCTCTGGGACACCTCCCTTTTCCAGGCAAAAGAAATCTGGACAACTGTCGCCAGCCCTATCCTGTCAGGTCCTTCCAAACTGCCATCTCCTGCCACCTTGGTGCATGGGGAGCATCTGACAGGTCACTATCCCCCTAATTCCAAGCAGGGAGTGAGGCACAGGGCCCTTCATCCTGAGAGCCCCCCACCCCCATGTTAAGGGACTTGTTCCTTCACTGCTTCTAATGCTCTTCTCAAAAACACTCCCCTCCTCATTCTGGAGCTCTTATCTATTTATGGTCCCTTTTCAATCTCTTCTGATAGCTTAGCCCTTTCACTTAAAACCTGACATCTTTATTCTCTCCAGTTCGGCTAGGAGGGGTGAGAACCACCCATGAATTAATATTTCACCTAACACCTCACCCCACTCTGGGGGAAAGAGAAACCAAATATACGTCTGGGTCTGCCTGTCCCAGACAAGTCTAGGATTGTTCAGGAGATCCCCAACCCAGGGCAGGTGGGCAATGACCCCTGTCTGTGAATGGGGCTGGGCACACAGGCCGATCCCCTGCAGCAAAGAAGGGAGTGTTGCCCAGTGGTTTGCCGACAGCCCAGGCTTTGAAGTCATCCAAGCCTAGACTTACCAGGTCTCCTCCATTTGCTGGTGTGATCTAGAGCAAGTCATTGAACTCCTCTAAGCTTCTGTTTCCTCGCCTGTAACAAGATGCCACCCACTTCCCAGGACCCCTGTGAGGAGCACAATGCCAAGCACTTAGCTCAGCACCTGGCATGTAAATGCTCCACAGATGAGATCCATCCGTTATGACTCAGAACCCCACACACACACTCAGCCCAAGCCCAGCTTTGGGGCTCAAGGGCAGCTTGACTTGAGTCCCCAACATACCTTCCCCAGCCCTCTTACCAGGGCAGGGCCTGTCTACACAAGTATGTGGGTGCCACTACCGCAGTGCTCATTCTTGGGGACAAGAAGCAGATCCCGCTAGGCTAGCTCAAGTCAGAATGGGGGTTCATGTAGTTAGGACCTTTTCAGTGGCTCATATTTGGCTCCAATTAGCTTAAGCTAAAAAGAAAAAAGAAGAGGTCTCCCTAGCTCAGCAGTCACCAACCTTTTGGACCTCACAGACCACCAGTGGTCCACGGCCCACCGGCTGGCGGCCGCTGCCTTAGCTCACATCATCTAAAAGTCCAGGGTTATTTGCCTCCAGGCACGGTTGGGCCAGGGGACTCCAAGGACACTACCAGGACTTGTCCCTGCTCACTCCCCCTCAGCTCGCTCTTCTCTGCATGTTCCAGTTCCAGCAAAGCTCTCCCCTCAGGCCAGCGGCTGCAGGCTTATCCTCTCAGCAACCCGCATGGGGAAACTTGCTTCTTTCTAGATCGCTCCACCAAAAGGTCTGGGTGTTGGCAGGCCAAACCGGCTACATGTGCATTCCTGAACCAATCAGCGGGGCCACGTAGACAGAGGTCAAGGAGTGGGGTCAACCTCACCTGGCCCCCAGCGGAGTGAGGCAGTGCTGACAGAAGGCAGGAGCAGAAATCACCAGATGCCAACCCCAACTCCACGTACCCTCTCTCCAGTCACCCTCTCATGTCAGCCCCCACCACCAATGGCCTGAGGTCCTCACCAGTTCCCAAATGCATTTCAGGAGTGAGAATCTAACTGGCCCAGCTATTTGTTAGGCAGTGATTTCCAGGCTGAGCCGCATACCAGGCGCTGCGCGCTGAGGACTGGTGCCCATGGGTCAGCAGTCCCACTTGATCCCATGATGAGGGCAGAGGAGGGCTGAGACAGGGTCTCACAGGAAAAACAAGGCAGCTTGGGCCCCTCACTGGGCACGGCAGTTCCTGTCAGACAATGTAGAAGAACCACAGGCCTCCCGAGTGACGCATCTAAATACACTCATGACATCTAGAATGGAAATAGCTTTACTGATACCTGAGAAAAAGTGCAGAAGGAACATTCCTATGGCCACTTAGCCTGTCCCCTCGGGCCAGGTCATCCAGAGGCCTGACCATTTCTCTCCCCCTTCCCTGGAGCTGTGGGTCATCTGGGGTCCAGACCCTGGGGAAGTCCACAGCCAGAGCCTGGAGAACACCTGTGGCCAGGCTCCTGCGGCCAGGGTGGGGCCCGCATGGAGGCTTCACCGGTCAAGGTCTAGAGCCTCTTGGGTCACAGTTCGGAGGCCAATGGAAAACAACTGCTCCCAGGGCTCCCGGATCCAGGCCAGCAGGAGGGTCAGCTGCTCTGGACACACGACACGGAGTGCCCAAAAACTCTCAAGCCGGGACACCTGGCAGACCAAGAGTGGCAAGTGAGACTCAGAGGGCCACACCAGGGAAGGGGCGGGGAGGTCTCAGGGAGGACCACTGCCCTCTTGCTCCTGGCCTCTTCCCTTCCCCAAGCCAGTGTCACTCCCCATAAACGATGCTGACTTTTTAAACAGAACCCCACCGATGCTTACTGAAGGCCCCCACTATCTTGTTTCTTTAATCTTCCCTGTTTTCCAGAATGGAAGTTCTGGAGTCAATTCCAAGGAACTGCCTGGGGTTCAGTTCCTAGCTCTACCACCTGTGACCTGGGCAAGCTGGTTAACATCCCGAAACTGCAGTTTCCGCATCAGTACTAGGACTAATGATAGGACCTCCTCACGTGCAGGTTGTAAAGGTTAACTGGCTGGCAGAAGGGCCCAATCAAATGCAAACCCCAGGGAGCAGCCGCCGCTGGGTGCTTTCACTCAAGGCCACCAGCTAAGACAAGGCTGGGCTCCAAGTTCATGGTGTTTCCACAGCCTACAGCTGCCCACCCTCCCCCCACTTGCTCTTGTCCAAACCCAGTGAGCCTCCCAGGTCCTTGTACCCTACTTCTCTGTTCTCCCCATACTGCCCCCAATTCCTAGTCTTCCTAGACCCATTTCCCACACCACAAACCACCTCTGCACACCTCCCCCGCCCCACTCTCTCTCACACACTCACATACACATGTGCACACACACACCTCATCGTAGAAGACCAGCCGCAGGTCCTCCGGGGCCGTGCGATAGAGCAGCACCGAACTCAAGCTGCTGAGTGGCTGCTGCTCCCGGACACACAAGGAAGGGCCAGGCCCCGAGGGCAGGGCCTTCTCAGAGGCTTGGCCAGATGCCGCTGGAAGAGGGGCTTCTGCCTGGGACCCTACAAGGTCCTCATCTAACAGGTACAAGGTGGACAGAGTCAGCAACAGGGACACAGGACAGGTCACGGGGCCTGCAGTAAAAGAGGCAGGGCGAGGATGAGTGCAAGGCTGCAGGGAAGCCCAGACCCTGTGGCCAAGGCCCAGCGCGTGGGAGAAGAGGGCGAGCCACACTGAGATGGCCACAAAGCAACTAAGCCTTTGGGACAAACGTCAGGCACCTCTAGCCTCCAAAACCTCTGAGGCCTAAGACAAAGGAAACCTGCCCACCACCCACCCGACTCAGAAAGGAGGGTCCACTCTCGCCTCCTCCCACAGGATGAGGCAGAGCAGACCCAGCCAACCTGCTCCACCTCACAGCGAGCCTGGGCCCGAGAGCAAAGGTTTCTGGGCACCTCTCGGCCCCACCCAGAGAGACTGGGGACACTGAGGGGGTTATCTGGGTATGCCCAGGAGTGACAGGAAGTCCAGATGCCAGGAACTGAGAATTGCTACAAGGGCACGGAGGGCTGGGAGAAGATGGGGTACAGAGGTCTCACCTTCCACCAGGAACACTTGAAGGTAGAAGAACCGGGAAGGCTCCGAGGAAGAGTCTCTTTCCAGTAGTGGCCTGCGGGGAAGGTGGCAGCCCCAGGAGAGAGTGGTCAGCTGGAGGGGAGGGGGGGAGTCACAGGAGGGGCAGACAGGGAGGAAGAGCCAGGCCTGGGGGCCTGAGTCAGGTGGCCTGTGCTCTAAGAGCAGCCGCTAGAGACCAACCCCAGCCTCACCCTCCCACTGACTCACCAGAATCGGTGCTCTGGGGTCACCTCCTCCTCTGTGGCACTGACGCTGCTCCTCCAGGCTGGGGGCAGAGACTGCAAGACATCTGGACGGTGCCAGCCAGAGACAGGGAGCCCTCATGACTCCACCTCTTCTATCCCAACCTCACTGCCTCTCAACACCTTCCCATTCTCCGTATTTCTAGATTCCAGGAACTTCTCTGAGAGGGGAGTTTCATTACCCATGTGTCTCAGCTGTGGGTAAACCTATGACCCTCGGCCTGCCCGGCCTGCCCTCCCTGCCTCTCCCTTCCTCTCCCTTCCCTCTCTCACCAGTGAGTTCCTCCAGGAAGGCTCGGCAATGCTTGGCATCTCGGGGCAGCAGGACACAGCTGCCCGCTCCAGCTGCCCACTCCAGCCGCAGGCTCTGTCCTGCCAGGCCCAGCTCTATGCAGCTCAGATCCTGCAGGGGAATGGCCAGGGTTGGCTGCAGCCAGCTAGCTGGAGGCCCGCTGTGGAGAGAGGAGGGGCAGAGTGGCAGGAAAGAGAAGAGTGAAGTGAGACCCATAGAGGAACCCTGACCCTTCCCTGGCCACGGCCCCGTTCACTCACCAGATCTCCCCTGTCACTTTCAACACATAAAGCCTGTGGTCAGACACAACCACGAGACACAGACACTCCCCAGGGTGGCCTGCCAATACCAGCGGCACCTAAAGAGCAAAGGAAGTTGATGAGAAACAGAGAGGACTAGGAAGGCAGCTGCCAGATGGAGAGCCGAGCTCCTGTGACAGCACCTTCAGCCTGCCCCTCCCTGCTCATCCATCCCGGACTCTCCATTGGCCACGCTCTCCATCCCACAGTCCCTGCCCTCCACACTCTGCCAGACTAATTGTTCTAAAACATAAAACTGGGTGCCACTGCCCTGCTTCCAATCCTTCAGGGGCTCCCATGGCCTTTGGGATCAAATCCAAACTCCTTAGCAGACACACGAGGTTGCTCCTGAACGGGCCCCTGCCTGCCTGTCCAGACTCCTCTTGGTCATGGTCCCCCACCCCCCCACCCCCCACATTCTGGCTGCCCCCATCAGGGCAGTTCTCCCCACTAGTTACTCTCTCAAGTCTCCATGCATGTGTTGCTTCCTTTTCCTAGAACATCCTTCCTCCCTTCTCTGCAACTCATCCTTCAGGACTGGCCTAGCCATCACCTCCCCAGGAAGGGGCAGCTTCCCTAACCTCCTCAGGCTGGATCAGATGCCCTTCTAGGGCCTTCGCCTGATCCCAGCACTTTTGCATCACGTGATCATTGTCTGTTTCTCACATGGGAATGTAAGACAGAGGACAAGACTGATTTACTCTAGCTCCTTCAAGTCCAGCACATGCTAGGTGCTCAGCAGGGGGTCCAAAAGCATCCTGTTTTTACAGTAATGACAGGAGGTCCCACTTACTGAGGCCATGTGCTGGGCTGGGCAGTTTGCAGACTTGACTCTCCCTGTTGCTACCACACTCTGAAAGGTTAAGTATTATTCCCCTTACAGAGGAGTGACAACAGCGACTCAAACACCAAGGATCGTGTCCACAGACACACAGCAAGTAACTGCTGAAGCCAAACGGAAGCCAGACCTAGCAGTTCCAGAGCAACAGCTTAAGATTCCGTTGGCTGTGATGGAACGAGCAGGCGCCCTGCTCAGCTAGGGGCAGGGGCAGTGCCAGGCTGGCACAGACCTTGATGCAGCACTGGAACTCCTCCTGGGCATCGGTGAACACCTCAACATCCAGGAAGAGCCGGAGTCGGTGGTCCACAGAGCGGAGGCCACAGCGCTCGGGGGCTGGGAACATGCAATGGGCCATCAGCCTGCCCCGGCTGTGCGGCTCCATCTCCCCTCCCCCAAACACCAGCCCAGTCTCGTTTTGCCTATACTCACGGGGACTGAGGCTCCACCTGTGGCGGTCGTGGGAGCCCAGTGCCTGAGATGGGGTACTATCAGCCCTGGTGCTGTCGTCACTTTCACCAGGAGGGTCATCGTGGACTGTGCTAGGGGACTGCGACGAGGCTGGCAGCTGCTCTTCCTGGCTCTCCTCCCCGTTGGGGGCTCCCCCGGACAGAGCCAGGAGAACCACATGGTCACTACCACAGTTTGGACACACAGTAGGAGACTCTGGAGGAAGGGATGGGTATAGTCCCCGTGAACTCCCACACAGCACCACAACCCCCCACCACGCTCATAATGCTCCCCACCCACTCTCAGACTCACCTAGGCCCACATCTCCAGCTTCATACACTACCACCATACACTACCCACCACTCCCAGCACACCTGCCTCCCTCTGCAGGCCTGGCTGCTAACCAATCCCTCCCCATCCAGTGAGGGACAAGCAAACTCAGATCCATGGACCACAGCCCCTCAAAATACACCCTGTCATTTCAGGCCTTCTCAGAAAGAGCCAAATTCAACCACAGCCAAATTCTGGTTCCCTCCCACAGCCTGAGCTGGTCATGTGCTTCAATGCTCTACCAGCAATATCTGAAGCCCCAAATCAACAGACCAGGAGGGCAGGGTACCAGAGATAGGTCCAATTCCAGGCTCCATCACATAAAGGCTATCATCTATGCAATATGACAAGTCTCCTAAGCTCTCTGTGCCTGGTTTCTCATCTGTAAGATGGGGATGATGACAGTGCCAATGTGTTTTTTTTTAGAGAAGGGAGAGGGAGAGAGAGAGAAACATCGATGATAAACATGGATCGGCTGCCTCCTGCACACCCCCTACTAGGTATCGTGCCCACAACCCGAGCATGTGCCCTGAACAGGAATCAAACGGGCGATCTCTTGGTGCATGGGTCGACACTCAACCACTTAGCCACACAGGTCGGGCAACAGTGCCAATCTTATAAGGTTACCAGGATGAGTGAACGTAATCAGGTAGAGAAGCCAGGACAGGGATCAGCAACAAGAAGCATTCTTCGAGCAGCTACAATGTGCTTGGCATGTGCTAGAACCTTCAAACAACTGACACACCCCTCCCAAGACTTTGTTTAGGGCCCAGCACTGTGCCTGGTGCCTTTCTGTCACACTTAAATCTCCCACCAGCACTTTGGGGCAATTTCATTCTCATCTCTGTTCGGACAAGATACCAGAGACTCAAGCAAAAAGTGAATGGAGCACACAGGACTGTTCATTAATAATGCTTCCACTGAAGAAACCTCAGGGGCCACAGGACCCCACAGAGGACCGCCAGGGCCCAGGAGGAGGCAGGGCTATTTCCACTACACACGCTGCCCTGCTGAGCTTCTGGGGCCTGCCGCCCCCTGGGTAGGCTCAGGGTGAAGTTGGAGAGGGTCCATTTTCTGAGTAAAATTTAAATTCCTGCTCCAGCTGCTGCCAGGAGGAAAGTAATAAAAAGCATGCATTTCAACATAGGAGTTATCAAGAATATCTTTCTTCTTCAATGTCTTCAAAGGCATGGCTTTCTGACTGTTCTACAATGGAAAATTTTCTCATCTTAAAGAACAGAATGCAAAGAGATGCCACAAGGCACAACTCAGTATCTAGCAGCTTCCAAGGTCAGTCAGGAAGGACAATCTCAGCCAACTCCCAAAGCATCTTACTCAACAGCCAGACGTGCTCGGAGGGCATCACTAAAACCCAGCAGTGCACTGAGGGCTCATTAGGTTTTATGTAGTTTCTGAAATGTTAGCCAAAAAAGGGGGAAAGCCTCCAGGTTATGAAAAAATAATGAATATGTTTAAATAGTTACAGAGATTGTATTTCCTGACATTTCAGGGAGAGTGGGGGGAGGAGATACAATTTCTCCTTTTCTTACTTTTGTAAATGTAGCAGGCAGACGGTTTTATTTTTCCTCCAGGCAGAAAGTGGTCCCCACTCCTTTCTTCCCTGGGGGACCCCTCCACACTCACTCCCTCCAAGCCATTTTCCCCACAATGGCAGGAGGTGCATGGGCAGGAGGTCAAGGGCAGGGCTTATACCTGTATTTTGGAACAGAGGCCTCCAGCCCTCCACACTGTCCAGTTCCAAACTGGTATCCCCTGGCTTGAAATCGTGGCCACAACGTAGACACTGGAGTCTGCCTCCCAGCTGGTCCCTTGCTTCCCCCAGCTGATGCTGAACCTTGGTGGCTGCTGGGGTCAACACAGCAAGCAGCTCCTGAAACAGGGCGGCCGGGCACAGCTGTGAGCAGGAGGACCCCGGCCCTCGGCTTCCAAGCTCCCACCAGCCTCCTGGGCCCCATCACCTGGACAGCGGCTTGGGCGTCAGGCTCTAGCACCACATAGCGACGCAAGTGCCGGTCCGGGCGAATGTATGAGAAGCGAAGAGCGAGGACAGGGGGCAAGGGGGGCAGCTCTGAGCCCTGTGAGGAAAGAGGGGACCAGAAAAAGAAGAAGAAAAAAAAACAGCAGAGGGATTAGGGTTACACTGAGAGCACAGAGGGAAACCACAGCTCTGGACTCCATTAAAAGGCTTTTGCTACCATCGCGCTCTGGCCCACAAGCTCTGCTCCTGGCCAGCCACCCAAACCGCCTGGAGCCACCTCTGGCCCCCAGCTACCTCCTCACAGCCCGGTGCCCAGCACTCAGAGCCATGTTGTCAGAGCTGGCTCCCAAACAAAGCCCAGCGCCTCCTCCAGAACCCCCACCCCCACACTCACCTCGGGCAGCGGTTCCCTCTGGGCTTCAGTCTCAGGCTCTATTTCTGCTGCCTCCAGACTCTGGAGCTCGAGCCGTTCCAGGGTCCGAGCTGCTTGGAGTTCCACCTCAAATAGGTGCCCGGACGTGACCCGGAGAAAGCGCTCCTTGCCCCGCACGCCCTGAGGCCCCTCCAGGGGACATACCAACATGGGGCGACAGAGCTCCGCTGAGGAGAAATCAAGAGAGGGGCCTGTAAGGACAGGAAGGTACCAAGACTCTGCCCTCCCGTGAGCTGGCCCTCCATCCACAAGGGGTCAGCCACCCCACTCTCCCAGACACACCACCCTGCAGCCACCAAGAGCTCACCTTCCACTTCCTTCTGCGCCTCCTCCTCCTCCTCCTTTCCCTGCTCCTCAAACTCCTCTTCCGCCTGTGGCTCCGGCCCCACGCTGACCTCCTCTGCCATTTTCTGTGGTGACTCCTCTGGGAGTGGAGGACTGGGCACAGGCTCTGGGCTCGGTGTGTCCGGGGGCAGTGTGCTGAGGGCAGGAGTCTTAGAGGAAGCCAGGGCGGGGATTCCCGAGGTCTCCAGGTGATTCCTGTACTGCAGCCAGTCCCGGCCAAACTGTTCCCGGAAGCTGTTCATGAGTTCAAGTTCCCGATGCTGCTGCACAAACCGTCCTGGACAGGTGTATTGGGGCAGGACAGGGGGTGGTGGGGGAGGGAGGTACACAGCTTAGCCAGCCCCGTCCCTACCACCACCCTGTGAGTGCTCCTCAGGGTGAAGGAAGAGTCAGTGTAACAGGTGGAGGTGGTAAGGGTTCAGAGAGGCTAAAGGCTTCCCGCAGCAACATGCCCTGAAGCATAATCTGCGAAACACCCTGGTCACATGCAGTTCACAGCCACACCTCATGCACTACTTCGGGAGATTCGCAATACAGAGCAGCACATTGAAGGTCCTACAATGGCCCAGAGGGAGGACACCTATTTGTCTAACCAAGCATCTCCCAAACATATCTGGCCACGAATCCTTGTGACATCCCACAAAATTAATGCTCCTTGTAAAACACTTCGGAAGGTGCTGTCCAGGAGCAGTCTCTTCTCCTTTCCCCAAAAAGAGGGAAGACTAAGAGGCCCTCTACAGTGCTGCACTCCACCAAACAAAATTCCTGACCAGAGCACTGGGGAGCGCTGGGCTGGGACACGGGAGGCTGGGGGAGGGCTGACTTACCAGCCGGGGAGGGGTCCGGAGTCCGGGGCTCTGGGTCCGTGTCACTGGGTTCTGAGATACTTGCCCGCCTCACGCGAACTCGGCCCTGAGTTTGGGTAGAGTGATGAAATTCTATGAAAGCCAGGCCGCCCACCCAACCTACCCAAACCACCCCACCCACACGCAAGGACAAAGCCTTACTATTCTTAGCCCATCAACAACCCAGAGCCCGTCCAGGGACCCAACCCCAGTACAAGGCAGCCTAGGACAGTTACCTTCAACTTACGAATCGGGGGCTGGGCCACAATGCCCCCTGAGGAGAGGCTGTCACTCAAGTCAACACCCCCTGAGGTTTCAGTGGTACTCCCCACCGGCCAGGACGGAGTCGGGGCCTCTGAGGATGTGGAGGTCTGGCGTGTGACAACAGGAAAGAGAAAGAGGTCAGAGCCAGAGGAACCTCTGTCCTATCCAAGCTGGCCGAGAGGCGGGACCCACCTCCAGCTGCCCGGGAAGCCCCTTACCCCGAAACCCTGTTTCCTTCAGCGAGGGTCCTCCCTAATCAGCCCTTGCTGTCCCACTCCCGCCACTCCCCAGCACACTCACCTGAAAATCAGTCAGTAATAAGACCTTCCCATCAAGAAGGAACTGAACAAAGAGAAGAGGAGGGGGCAGTCTTGGTGGGGGGCTCATTCCCTGGGGGAGCTCCAAGCCAGGGTGGGAGCCCTCCTGGGCCTGTGAGGACCACCAGGCTGAGCAGGTGGTACCAGCATAATAAGCAAGAATAAGCAAGGGGTCCCGGGAGGGGGTGAGAAGAGGCAAGAGGTGCAGGGGTGAGGGCGGCCAGGGCAGGAAAGGGAAAGTGAGCGGATATGGGAAGATCACTCACACCAGAAGCAGCACCCCTGGCCCGGGGTGACAAGTACTGGGCGGTGGCCGCTCGGTGTGCAGGGTGGAACCACAAAGGGTTTCCCTCCAGGTAGAGCTGAGGGGCAGGAAGGAGACAGAGGTGGGTGTGAGCCTCCCTGTGGGAGGAAGGCCCTGAGCACATCAGCACCGGGAGGAGGGAGGGGCGCAAGGCTGGCTTCCAGGTCTTTGAAGCGCCCAAGCCTCACCTTGCGGAGCTCAGCCAGCAGGCACAGTGGTGACAGTGCCCTGTGTTCTTCCAACAGGTTGTATGCCACATCGAGGTGCCGCAGCTTCCTCAGCTGCTCCAGGCCTGGGCGGAGGCGAGAAAAGAGGAAGGGCATGTGAGTGAGAGCAAGTGTGGAGGGGGTGGGATTAGGGCTGGGGGTGCAGTGCATGCTGGGGGTAGGCTGGGGAGGGTGCAGGGAAAAGATAACCCTGGGCACCTCAGACCTGCGGGTGAGCGTGCATCAGCTCTGAAGGCACACGGTTCCCAGGCCGCCTGGCCATCCTGAGTCTCACACTGCCCCGATCCCCTCCATGTTTGCCCCACCCTCTCCTCCTCCCTGCCTACCACCACTGCACTCCCCCACTCACCATGCAGGCCCTGGAGCTCATTGCCTCGCAGTATCAGGGTCCCCAGAGTAGCTCCTGAGGGTCCTATTCTCGGCACCAAACACAGGTGGTTATAGGAGATGTCCAGATGGTAGAGCTCAGACAAGTCCTGGGAGGAAGCGGGGTGACAAAGATCCTCTCCTTGACCAAACTCTAGGCCCCTCTAAGCCCTCTTCTCCACTAGGCCTTACCCTTGGCCTGTGAAAACTGCAGACTCTCAGCACAAACGATTTCATCTACCCATCCTCTCCCCCACATTAAACTTGAACAAGTACTAGTTTAGTTTCTGATAGCTCAAGCCCACATCCCTAGGATGACGACTCCAGCCACTTACATTCCTGCCTGGAAAAACTCAATGCTACCAAGAGAACTGAGTTTGTTCCAGCCAACACCTAAAGATAGGGCCCGTCTCCCAGCTTCCGTGGGGTAAGAAGCCTAACGTTGGCAAGTGCCAGTTAACAAACCCAGACAGGTTGGTTTCACATAGTCCAATGTCCCCTTCCTGCCTTTTTTTTTTTTTTAAAGATATTTTTATTGATTTCAGAGAGGAAGGGAGAGAGACAGAGATACTAGTAGAAACATCAATGATGAGAGAGAATCATCGATCAGCTGCTTCCTGCATGCCCCCAACTGGGGATCAAGCCTGCAACATGGGCACTTGCCCTTGACCAAAATCAAACCCGGGACCCTTCAGTCCCCAGGCCGATGCTCTATCCACTGAGCAAAACCAGCTAGGGCCCCTTCCTGCTTTTTGTAAATTTCCACTTCCCTGACTTCAGAGGAACCTGACTAGAGTCTGGCCAAGGACAGAATACGCTCAAGCCTCCGCTGCCCCCCTCCCCATCTCCTCACTCCCACTTCAACATGTCCAATTACCTCTGCACAAACCGAACTGGAGTTCAGTTCATGCTGAAGAGTTTATTACTGATTAGGATTTTTACTACTGATTAAATACCATAATAGTTTATTACTTAATAAACTACTACAATAGTTTATTATTATTAAAACCTGTTCTTACCACTTTAACTAGTGTCTGGCTTTCTCTTTCACAGGGAGACACGAGAGAAGGGTTCTTCACTATCATCACAAGAGCCACCCTTTTCTGGCTAGGCACTGAGCTAAGTAGCATCAGATACTCTTCATAATCATTCGAATATAAAAGTGAATACTCCTGCCCTGGTCAGTGTGCTCGGTGGTTAGAGCATCAGCCTGTACACCGAAGGGCATTTACCTGGGTTGCAGTTTCGATACCCTCCCCAGTCGCAGCGCAAGCCGAAGGCAACCAATAGAATGTGGAAGGCAACCAATCAATGTGTTTCTCTCACATCGATGTCTCTCTCCCCTTCATTCCCTCCCTTCCACTCTAAAAATCAACCAATGGAAAAAATATCCTCAGGTGAGGATTAACAAAAAAAAGCAAAACAAAAATGTTTCCATTCCTATTGTTTCCACTTTTCTGGTGAAGAAAAAGAGATGTTAACTAATTTGTCCCAAGTCACACAGGGATTAGGAGCTGAGATTTGAATACTGGTTTGTCTTATGCTGAGCCTGAGCCCCCAAACAACACTGCCTCACAGGATACAGCTCCATCCTAAAGGCAAGAGCACGTGGGAGCAAAACTGGGTCCAGGAGAGGTCAGAGCAGAATGATCAGAGGCCCCAGTGGCATCGGCTCCAGGCAAACTGCTCACACTCACCATCAGGAAGTCCTTGCAGCCCTGGAGTTGATTGTGGCTCAGGTTCAAGAAGCGCAGAGCTGACAAGAGACGCTGTGGAGGATGGGAAGAGGAAACAGAGGATCGGACACCTCCAGGCAGCGAGCTGGCCCCTCTCCCTAAACACCCATCCCTGTCCTTCCCCAAACCCCTTTCCTCTGAGGCACTCACCAGGGAGCTGTCTAAGGCAGTCAGTGCATTGTAACTGAAGTCGGCAGAAAGCAGAGCCAGCCAGGGCAGGGCAGAGCAGAGGTCGCCACCGCAGGCTGAGAGGAGCTCCTGAGACAAGGTGCTCAGTCACCTCCATTCTCCTCTCCTCCCCACACCAAGGCCTCACTTTAGGGCCCAGCCATTCATTCATTCTTTATATGCTGAGTTCAGTCTGAGTACAGACTGAAAGAGAGCCCAGGGCCCTATCCTCCAGGCATCCACTGTGGGGAGAGTGAGGTGACAGAGAGGAGAATATGTAACACAATATGGTAGGTGTGACTAGGAATATATGGACAGGTACAGAGTGTTGTGGGAGCACAGTGGAGGGAGGAAGTGCACTGTCCAGAGGGAAGTGGGAGGCAGGAGCAGGGAAGGCTGCCGAGAAGGGGGAATGTAAGAGTTTGGTCCTCTATGTCTCTCACAACAAGGCATCTGGACCCACCCCCATCCTCCCTACCTCTAATGTCTGGATGCTCCGGCTGCAAATCAGGGTCTCCAGCTGGGAATAGATGCCACGGAGGCCATGAAGGCAGTGGACAGGGACACCTCGGAGCTATAGCAAAGGAAGGGAAGAAGGGAAAAGATGACAAAGCCAACTATGGTTCAGGGAAGCATTAAGTGGTAAAGAGAGTAGATGCCACATTACTGCAGAGCAATGGGCACTCTCAGGCCTGCCCCTTCTCCACCAAAAGAAGCCACCTCTCTTTCCCATCCTCAAATGGCTGCCTCAAGCTGGGTTTAGTGTTGCAATATCCCCCAATGCCCCATACCTCCAGCTGCCGAAGGGACTTGAAGGGAAAAATCTTGATGGGTCCTGGGAGGCCAGGACCAGGAACATGGACCAGCTAAAAGGAAAAACATTCAGATCAGTGATGTCTTTCTTAGCCCAGCCACCCATAGCTCTCACACCTTTTGGATCTGAGCCCTGCAGATTTCTTGCACCCATGCTACACCCCAGTCCCACCTCCACTATTCTCCTGGGCTTTTTGTATATCCTGCCCCGTTCCCATCCCAGAACCTTGAGTGAAAGCGTTTTCTGCAGCACATCGAAGAGGAACTGAAGCTGGAGGATGACAGGGGAGTCGGTGGGGTGGGAGGGCAGAGCCACAAAGCCTGTCTGGCCAGGGCCCCATGGCCCCAGGTACAGCTCAAATACGTGGTTCAGCTGCTGCAGCGTGGCAGTCAGCAGGCTCAGTGTGCTACAGCCAGACAGGACCACATCCCCTGCAGGGAGAGGGGCAGACAGGAAGGGGGACATAAGGAAAGGGTCTTTGCCTTTATTCTGAGACTTTGTGACCCCCGCCCCCCCCCCCAGGACACACCCACTCCAGTCTATATTGTAGGATCAAACTTTTTATCTTCTTCTCACTTAAAAGTCCTCAAAGGCTCCTCTATCTTCAAAAAAAAGGCCCTAACTCTTCAGCCTGACATGTGAGATTGTTTCATTACATGCCTCTGGCTTTTCTAAATTTCCTTTTCCCTTCTGCTCAAAAGAGCCTGTTCTACTCACACTGCTGGAGACAGAGTCAACCTGGTTCACAGCTCCTTCATTTTCTGACACAACCCTTCCACTCTGCCCAGCTTGACACCCCCAGGCAGTTTTCTCAATACACAATACTGTTAAACTTTTCACTATACTCACTCTTTTTATGTAAAAACCAACTGGGTGTTTTATCTTTTATTTTATTTTCTGGTTGCAAAAGTAATATGCACACTTACAGAAACTCTCCAACAGTACTAAAATGCATGTCACAGAAAGACTAACCACTCATGACAGCACCAAGGTATTGCTCTCTCTGGTAAAACTGCTCTCTCCAATGAGACTGTCACCCTTCAGGGAACCTTTTGGTATTCACCCCTGTACCTAAAAAGGTGCAACTATATGGTAGGCATGGAGAATTATTTTTTTTTACCTTTTTAAAAAATATAAGGATACAGTCAAAGGATGTCCTAACAATAGTACAAATAAGTCCCCCTAAAACCCTTCACCCAGTTTCCCCAATGGTTACATTCATATATAGTACAATATCAAAACCAGAAAATTGGCATTGGTACAAGGTATACTTATAGTCCTATGTCATGTCATATGTGTAGATTCCTAAAGCCAACACCACAATCAAGAGACCAAACTATTCCATTACCACAAAGATCTCCCTCCTACTATCCCTTTTTACCCACACACACTATCATCCCTAACACCTGGAGCCAAGTCAGACTTTTCTGAATAAATTAACAAATCCCATAACCTTGCATGAAGGATTTTCTGTGTACCAGACACTAGATACAGACATGGTTCAAGGACTCTTCCCACCCTCAAAGAGCCTCCCAGTCTAGAAGAGCAGATTAGATATGTGCACAGTTAATTACACAAGCCAGTTTTAACTGCTACAAAGAGAGATTTCACAGAGACCATCAATGGGAGTGCAGTGATGGAAGGCACCTACCATTAACTGAGTAATATGTGCCAGACAACTCTGTTACTTCACTTAAACTTCATCAAAATCTCCTAAAGAACACTATTAACCCCCCTCTTACAAATACAGAAATTGGGGCTCAGAGAAGTTAAGATTTGATATCATATAGCTGGTAGGAAGCTGCTACTTCTGTGTGATCTCAAGGCCAACACTTTTCTAACCACAACTAATGCCAAGCATGTGCTGAACAACTATTATGGCTCCACTGTGCCCAGGCACTGAGAAGTGCTATTATAATAACAGCTACCAATTTTGAGCACTTACAATATACGCAAACACTGTACTAAAGGCTTCATCTGAATTAGAATTAATCCCCACAACCACCTTTGAGCTAAGTACAATCATTATGCCATTCTGCTGGTGAGAAAAACAGGCTAAAAAAACTTAAAACAATGAGGCCAAGTAAAGAGAGTTGGGATTCCAAATCACGTGGGTCTGACTTCAAATCTCGTGCTTTTAACTTTGCTATACTCAGGTCCTCGCCACACAACAGTGATTAGGCCCTGTCTCTGGTCTCGAGGGGCTTACAGCCAAGTAAGGATCACCTTCCTGTGAGAGTATCGGAGGGCGCACGGAGGAAGTGGCAGTGACGCTTGGCCGGGAAGGATGGCTAAGGTTTAAACTGTCAAAGACAAAGGACACTAGGCAACAGCGAACAAACCCGAAGGAGTAAGGAAAGTGACACACACACCCTCGTGACCCTAAACAGCTGTAACTCCCGGACTCTTCAGGGGGAGTGGCCCTGGAAGGCAGCAAGCAGCCGACCTTGCCCCAGCTCCAGCTCAACCGGAAGTCCACTCACCTGATTCCCGCAGCAGCCCCGCGAGCTTCCACAATAAGGAGTCCCGCGGGGCCGTTGTCATGGCCACGGGACGCTGGGGGCGGAGCCTGTAGAAAGAGGAAGCGAAAGAGCCTCAGGTGGGTGGTACTGCCCAAAGGCCAGGATGTCCTAGCGAACCGAGGCCTCTCGCGGAGAAATAAAGCAAGAAAGAGGCTAAGAGCGTCCTCCATGGTGCCCTTTTCTGGAGCACGAGGCCTGGTCAGACAGACTCACCCCGCTGGGCGATCCGCTCACCGGCTCTGCAGCCCGGCGCCCAGCGTGGAGAGACGGGAAGTACCACCCCGGAAAAAAAGCCAGATGGAGGGAGAACCGGAAAGCACGCCTCCGCTGCCGGAAAGCACGCCCTAAGTCGTGCACACGTGTCGGGTGGGGGCGTGCTCGCTGCTGCAGGCGGAGGCTGGCCTTGGGGCGGAGCTGCCTGTGCCCAGACCGCGTCCCAGAGCTGGGCCCCCACCGCCTCCGCCCCGCTGTGGGCCCCTCACAGCCTGGGGCGGCCGCTGGGCTCGTCCCGGCCCCTCCGAGCCAGTGAGGAAAACCCGACTGGCTGTTTGCAAACTGGGAGGGGAAGCAAAGTTTCGAGAAATGGAATTTGCTGTTAGGAAAAGACTCCTCCAAAGCGAATTGCAATGAAAGGAGAGCGTGTCTTCCACAGCAAGTGAAAGAGCTGGGGTTAAAAGGAGACATATGTAAAACTTTAGACAACAGAAAAAGGAAAGAGCTGGGGTTGGCGGAGGTGCCGCTTCTGGGGTTCCTTTGGCACTTTTTCCTAAATCTCCTCCAAACTCTGGGGGTTTTTTGGTTGTTTTTTTTCCTTCAGCAATATCAGGCTCACATTAGTGATTGGTAACGTTCTACGTGCATCTCGTCCTTTGTTTTTACGGTGCTTCCCCTCATCAGAAAATTATAACAAACTAGCGTAGCGGCACGCGGGCCGCGCGAGTTGACATGCTTGAACGTGTTAGGGAAAAGGGGACCTGGCCCTGAGCGCATCTGCCTAGTGTTGCAGGTGGTGTGCGGGTTCTTGATTTACTGCAGGAAAGATCTCACAGTACAAGTCCTGGTGATTTTTAAATTATTAAAGTTGGGGACAGTGAAACAAGGAAGAGCCTAGGATAGAAGAAGCAACCGGAGAGGAACAAGGCAGAAAAATGAGCCTAGGCTGGGCGGCCTTGGCTCACTAAGAAGTCAGAGAAAAGGGGCCTTGGGACAGGTTCAGGGAGTTAGCCAGGACAAGCTGACACTGTCCACTGCTCCCTGGTTGCAAGTCTCCTGGGGTCCCTTGGGGTTTAGGAGATGCATGCTTTGGGGGGAAGAAGAAGGGAAAAGGGAAAGGACCCGGCCGTGCTTCTAGGAGGGAGACTGCACCCTGGGTCCTTTATCTTGAGGCTTTTATCTCTTTCTTGCTTGGAGGACTCTTAGAAGAGGTTTCAGGGGAAGGTTTCAGCAGAATATTCATCAGTTTATCACGTGTGTCCTTTCAGGGTCATGATCTCTATGGATTGGTCAGGGCCAGGGCAGGGGGTCGTTAGTTGCTGCTGTTGGACCTGGGGTCCCCCACCTGGTTTTGCTGCTTTTCTGGATCTGGAGCTGAAATACAACTGAAGTCTAGATGCCTCACCAGATTTGAAAAACTGGTTCACACAGGCTAGGTTGATAGCGAAGGTCATTCAATTAGTAACTGATTGTGCCCATTGTAGCTCCCAGTCAAATACCACCTAACTAAATTAAGTTTAAAAAAAAAAAAAAGTCTTTAGAGAATTTCTGGTTTTCAGGGAGAATTTGTTTGGTTTTTGTTTTGGGTTGTTTGGTGTGTTGTGTGTGCTTTTTTAATGATGTGCCCCTTTTCTGATTCATTTTCAAAATGAATCGTAAGCTAGTTGAGAGTAAGAATCCTATATAATAAAAGGCTAAATATGCAAATAGACTGAACAGCAGAACAACTGAACAACTGGTCACTATGATGTGCACTGACCACCAGGGGGCTCGCACGGAACATGCTAGGCGTCCGCCATGGTGGGATGGTGGAGCAGGTGAGCAGGGGCGCCAGACCAAGGTGGGGTGCCGGTCCATCGCTGTCATCAGGGTGATCCTCTGGTGGTTACTGAAAATTCTTTGCTCCCGCACGCCTCAGTCCCACCCGGCGCTTGCACCTGCTGCCGGTGCCAGAGCTGCCACTTGCATCCGCTGATTAGGCCGCCAGCCCTGCTCACACCCACTGCTGGCGCTGGCCCCAGTCGCTCCATGGCTGTCAGCAAGTGCAAGCAGGGCGCCCCTCAGCGCATGGGAGCGGTGGTGGCAGAAGTGGGGCTGCCAGCAGACAGGGGAGCAGGGGACCATGGTGGAAGGGGCCCGGTAGGGGTGCGGAGGATGAGCCGAGACCTGCCCCTGTGCCCTCTGCAGCCTCACGGCCCACAGTTCCTTGCAAGGTGCACGAATTTGTGCACGGGGCCCCTAGTAGGTTCATAATCATCTTTATACCAAGTTGCAAAATTTTGGAGCACCCTATTTTCTAAAGACAAAATATTTGAAATGGTAATCTATGCTCCTAAACCACACAATTTAATGTTTATGGCATACAATGTGTGATCTGAGCCAAAAGCCTAAAAAGTGGTTAAAGGGAAAGCACGTTGTGAACAGCAAAGCAGTAAAATATAAAGTAAGTATATTTTTGTTGCATTATTAAGCCTATAACCGTGATGACTGTCAGCCTGTTTATCAAGTCACCTGGATGTAGAGAGGAAGAGTTTTCCCATACCGTAACTGCCAACTCTAACCCCCTTAGGAAAAGAGAGAAAGAACCTTTTGAAGTTCCTGACATTTCAGTGTTCTGAAATCTGTTTCAGGGGTGCTTCCCCAGCCCACAGAGTTTTCTGAGAATTGCTCCATTCATAAGGGTAACCCCTGTAGCCAGATTTGTTCTACACCCCCTTGCTTCCCAGAAAAGTGGAACTGGGACAAAAAGCAGCAAGGAAAGTTGAACTACAGAGGGAGAGAAAAACAGATCTACTGAGAGAAACAGCAACAGGAGACTAAGCAGTGTGTTTTTTTTCCAGCCCCCTTCTGAGGCCCACTCCTCTTTCTGCCCTTGGCCTACAGGGCTTGGCCACCTTCCAAAGAATTCTCCCTTTACTTTTTCTGCCTAAGTTTGAGTGTATTGCTCTAAATTGCTGCCATATGAACCTTTACTAACACAAAGTCTTTTCAAAAAATTAAAGTCTAAAAGAAAAAAATTATCTCATTCACCATAACAGAAAAAAATAAAGTATATACCTAGAACATTTTAAGATGTATGCCAGATCTATGTGAAGACAACCAGAGAACTTTAAGGACATTAGAAATGATCTACGTAAATGAAAAGATAACATGTTCCTGATGAGAAGATTATTCTATTTAATTCAATATTATAATGATCTCAATTTAATGCAATTTTCATCAAAATTCCAATAGGAAGATTTTGGAACTTGACAAGTTGATTCTAAAATTCCTCTGGAAGACTAAACACATGAGCACGGCCAAGAAATGTTAGAGAGAAAAAAATACCAAGAAGCACTAGTAGGGGCCTTGCCCTGCCATATAGCAAAACGTCTATAAGGCCACAGTAACCAAAGCAGCATGATACTGACACAGAGATAGATAAATATTGAGAAAAATACAGAAACAGCCCTAACCGGTTTGGCTCAGTGGGTAGAGTGTTGGCCTGCAGACTGAAGGTCCCAAGTTCGATTCTGGTCAAGGGCATGTACCTTGGTTGCGGGCACATCCCCAGTAGGGGGTGTGCAGGAGGCAGCTGATTAATGTTTCTCTCTCATCAATGTTTCTAACTCTCTATCCCTCTCCCTTCCTCTCTGTAAAAAATGAATAAAATATATATTTTTAAAAAAGAAATACAGAAACAACCATGATTACATGGAAATTTTTTTTACTATATACAATAAAATTTATTTTAATGGCATAAATAATGAGTTCTTCAGTAGTTTGGGAACAATTAACTTTCCATCTGGAAACAAAACTAAATTCTGTCCCTCATTCAATGCACATTACATTTCAGAAGGATTAAAGAGCTAACCATTGTTTTAAAATTAAATCTAAGGATTCTTCAAAGTTTAAGGTTCAAATTCACTTCTTAAAGACTGCTCTTTATTTAAAAGGCATGCAATGTGATTTTTTTAAAAAAATTTTGTCCTTAGAAAGCAATGTTATATATATGGCCTGCTACTGCATAATTTCATATTACCATGAATGAAAATGTGTTTCTCAGAGAAATGCTATGATAGCACACTCTAATAAACCTCTTCTGGGGCCCAGCCGGAGTGGCTCAGTGGTTGAGCATCGACCTGTAAACCATGAGGTCAGGGTTCGATTCCCAATCAGGGCACATGCCTGGGTTTTGGGCTCAATCCCCAGTAGGGGGTGTGCAGGAGGCAATGTATAAATGATTGTCTCTCATTGATGTTTCTACCTCTCTCCCTTCCTCTCTGAAATCAATAAAAATTTAAATATATATATATATTTTATATATATATATACTCTTCTGAGTTTTATGCCCCAAGAATAACACTCCACCTAAATGTGCCACTGGGCTCTAGCTGGTTTGGATAAAGCGTTGGCCTGGTCCTGGGTTCGATTCGGGTTAAGGGCACATGCCCGGGTTGTGGGCTCAATCCCCAGTGTGGGGCATGCAAGAAGCAGCCAATCAATGATTCTTTCTCATCTTTGATGTTTCTATCTCTCTCTCCCTCTCCCTTCCTCTCTGAAATCAATAAAAAATATATTTTAAAAAATAGTTTAATAAATAAATAAATGTGCCGCTGGACCTTCCAAGCACATAACCAAGACCTCCCAGCACAGTAGCAGATGTACTAGCGAGGCCCAGCTCACCCACCTCAGGCTTCACTCCCCCTGTTATAATACGTGAGGAGAGAAGTGAGTTGTAAGCAGCTGCCATTGGTAGCTTCCCTGCCACTCCTAAGTTCGCTGCGGTGGCCTCTGCACAATGTGTGTGACTAAAGGGGTAAGGAAAGGTGTGCTGGCCACTAGCTTAGGCAGCATGGACGGGAAGAAAGAAGGAGAGGGCATCTTCATACAAGAATGGCAAAATCAGCGATCGGAGAACACAGACCTCAGGGTCCTGGTCCAAAGCCTGCTTGTTTCAGTTACCTTGGAGCATGAAATGCCCTGGACTGTTGCCCAGAGGGGAATAGAAGTACTAGTTCATCTTTAAGATATGAGCTAGACATGTCCTGGATCTAGACCTCACCACTCTGGGACTACAGCCTCCTGTAGCAGATCAGATGCCTGAGACCTGAGGATTCCTCCAAAATGAACATTTTACACTTGAAATTGTGTTGTGGGTGAGAGGGTGAAATTGTACGATCTACTTGTTTCATCAACTAGGTATCTTCATGGAGTTGGAATGGGGAGCGGGGTAAATGGAAAAGAATGAATAGGTGTGATTATTACCTACAATAGAGTCCTTGTGCCTGGTGCCCATGGCCCCAGCATTGAGTGGTCAGAGGCAGTTCTTTCTACATAAGTTACCACACATTGTGTCCCTTGGCCCATTCAGCCACCGAAGACACCAGGAATGTACTCAGTCTCAAAAAATCAAACATATGGGACATATAAGCAGCATTGGAGGAAGTCTAGCATGAGAACTTTGCATGGGACCACTACCAAGCAAGCCCATCAGAGCCTGGTTCCAGGAGAGACTAAACATGGGCACACGGAGAGAATGCCAGAGAGGCAGAAGCCAAGCTTCATGTGAAATCAGAGAAGCCAGGGCTTGAGAATGGCTGACTGAGAGGAGGCAAGAAAATAATATTCCAGTGACCCAGCAGCAGCTCTGGTCACCCAGCCTGACTGGACTTTGCACTTTTGCACAAAATACACTGAGGCATTCTCTGAGTGGCTTTCTAGTAAACGGGTCACCTGAGAGCGCCTTTAATTCTTTGTCTATCCTAAAAGCCCATGGAGTCATCTGAGAAGGGGGTTGCGAAGGGCCATAAGAAAGATAAGGACCCTGTACTTCATTCAGAACCCAGAAAGGAAGAGATGAGGTGAAGCCTGCATTCCCCATTCAAGCACGCGGGAAAAGCGTGAACGAACGCCTGATAGGAAATGTGAGTGGAGGCATCCATGGAGAGAAAGGAAAGCAGGAGAGGAAGAGAAAGTCACTGTTTCAGGCATAACCCGCAAGCCTGTTGGCAAAGATAAGTACATATGTGGCATGTACTTTCCATCTCAATTTTCCTTGCCTACAGTGCTGGAGAGAGGAGGAGAATGGTCTAAAGCAGGGGTCCTCAAACTTTTTAAACAGGGGGCCAGTTCACTGTCCCTCAGACCGTTGGAGGGCCGGACTATAGTTTAAAAAAAAACTATGAACAAATTCCTATGCACACTGCACATATCTTATTTTGAAGTAAAAAAACAAAACGGCAAAAACACCCGCATGTGGCCCGCGGGCCGTAGTTTGAGGACGCCTGGTCTAAAGCAAGAGAGAGACTTGCAGTGTGAAACATGGGTCAATTGGAAAAGGAAACAAGAGAAGAGTGAGATCAAAGCGCTTAGGGTCTCCACGGCTGAAGGAAGGGGAAGGCAGAGGCTGCTTTGGAATTCCAGAGCCTCTGTAGAACCTCAAAGCTAGAGCAGTCTTTCATTCACTCATATGTTCAAGAAATATTTACTGAGCCCTGACTATGGGCCAGATCCTGTGCTGGATTCTGGGTAAATAAAGGAGACGAGAGTGTGGCTCTTGTTCTGCAGAAGCTGGCAGTGCGGTGGAAGAGACAGACACCAGCAATCACATTTCAACATTGTATTTGTTTTCTATTGCTATTGCAAGAATTTACATCAAATTTAGCTGCTTAAAACAACGAACATTTATTACCTCATAGTTCTCAAGGCCAGAAGTCCAAAATGTATCTCACTAGGCTAAAATTAAGGTGTCAGCAGGGTCATGTTTCTTTCTGGAGGATCCAGGGGAGAATCTGTTTCTTGTCTTGGCCCGCTTGAGAGACTGCCACTTCCCAGCCAACAATGGCCAATTTAGTCCATGAACCTGGAGAAAGACACCAACTGGGAAGGGCTCCTGGTGGCTAACTGGGCTCATATTTAAAAAATCGAAGCCTAGCCGTCATTTCTACATGGGAGCTTCTCACACAAGCTGCACTTCAGGGAGAAGCCCGCACTGAACTGCCTGCCTGCCTGCACTGTGTTTGTGCCATCTGAGCCACCCCTTAAAAAGGAGTTCCTGGAATTCACTTTCAACCAATAGGACTGAGGCTTTTCCCATCCAATCAGGACACCGCCTTTTGGACCAAACTATAAGGATTTGGAGCCCTCATTTGCATGAGGACAAACCAATCAAGGTTTAGGGGTAGGGACTTCTGTCTATATAAGCCAGTTGCTCTTTCTTTTTCTTTCTTATATATGTTTTTTTAATTGATTTCAGAGAGAGATAGAAACATCAATAATGAGAGAATCATTGATGGGCCGCCTCCTGTGGTTGAGGCTCCACCACTGAGCCACACGGCCAGGCAAGGCAGCTCCTCTCTAGCTAGAGGTAGTGCTATGGGAGATGAGAACACACTTTTCCTTACCACTAAGCCTGTTGTCTCCTGGCTGAGCTGAAACACTGGGCTGGAAGGGACGGTGCAGCCAGAACAGACCAGCATGGAGCAGAGCAGAGCTGTCTAGTGAGAGAGGCTGTATCACAATTGAGCTGTTTTGCACTGAATAAAGTTTCCTCTTTTACCACACCCTAAATTGGGGATTCCTGTTGGTGTTAAACTGGCACCAACTACCACCAGTTGACAAGTCTTTTTCACATCACATCGCTCTGACACTAACTCTTCTGCCTCCCTAGTTCACTTTTAAGGACCTTTGTGACCACATTGGACCCACCTGGATAAGCCATGAGAATCTCCCTGTTTTAAGGTTATCAGGTTAGCAACCTTAATTCCATCTAATCTTAAATCTCCTTTACCAGGTAAGGTAGCATTTTCACAGGTTCTGGGGAGTAGGATGAGGATTATATTTAGGGAGAGGGGGCCATTATTCTGCCTACCACAAACATAATGCACTTTATGGTAGAGGTAGTGCTATGGGAGATGGTTCCAGCCCCAGATTGCAAATTGAATACAGTAAAACCTCAGTTCTTGAACATCTGCCATCTTGAACAATTCGCTTCTCAACCATTTCATTCTCATACCTGTATGATCAGCCCCTTGTCTCTCAAGGGACAAAGAAAGGAGGGTATGTGTGAGTGTGAGTCAGTTTACCGATAAACCTCCTGTTGTTAACATCTCAGGAAATTGTGCTGTGAATATTTTCCTTTTTTGTTTTTTGTTCCTTGTCTTTCCAAATTCCAACAGCTGCATGTATTCCTTGACTTGTGACCTCCTTCTTCCATCTTTTTTTTTAAATTTATTTCAGAGAGGAAGGGAGAGGGAGAGGGAAATAGAAACATCAACGATGAGAGAAAATCATAGATTGACTGCCTCCTGCACAACCCACACTGGGGGTCGAGCCCACAACCCGGGTATGTGCCCTGACTGGGAATCGAACCAGGGACCTCTTGGTTCAAAGGTCAACACTCAAACACTGAGCCACACCTGCCAAGCTCTTGTAGGATTTTTAAAATCAGTTAGGTGGAGTGCCTATAGATGCGCAAACAAAGACAAGTGCCGTTTGGTCTATAATAGTCTTCCAAAATATAGAGGTTTACATTAGGAGAGACGCGAAACATCCAGGAGGGATGAGCAACACTTTCACAAATGCTACATGGTGTTTTGCTTCATTTAGAGTTGTTTTCCTCAATTTCTTTTTTTTGCTGCAGTCACTGTTACTTTTAATCATCTCAAAAAACATTATGTAACAAGCAGTTAGACAACCGTGTATAAGGTCAGTCATTTTGCACAACATATCTAATAAAAAAGTTTGAAGTGTCTGCTTACCAGTAAAGAATGTTTTCACTGAGAATAAAAAAAAAGGGGGATAAGAAATTTCAGATTAAAATTTATTGCCAAAAATAAAAAGTGATTGCTGTCTGCACAAGTGTCCTGGAGCTGGGACACCCTCTTATCAATGGACACAAATACTTTTGTCTCTCCAGCAAGCAGATTTGAAGAACAGCGGAGAGGAGAGGTGCGGTGGTAATGGAGTAGAGCTGTGGTGCACAGACTCTGGAACAAGACTTCTGATGTTCAAATTCTGCGCCTCAGTTTCTTCATTTGTGCAATGGGCATAATAATCTCAGTGCCTACCTTGTAAGTTACTATGAGTATTGCATGAGCTTTTAGTTGTAACATGCCTGGCACAGTAAGTGCTGTGTACATGTTTGTTACATAACTAATGCAATTAACAAAAGAAGCTTATTTCTTGGGGGCAGAAGTATGGTTGCTAAGTGGGGGGGGGGAGGTAATAGTAGGATTGGAAAATAAAGTCATAGAAAGCTCTCAGAAATAAAGTAAAAGAATTGCATCACATTCATAAGGCATGGTAATGGTTGTGGGGAAGAAAAGACTATTTCTATAAGATAGATGTATGTATATAAACTCAGAAATAGGTCTGGCAGGATACTCACCTCTGTGGAGGGGACGGAAATTGGGAGAAACAATCAAGGAAACTTCATATATTTTTTTATATTTGAATTCAAATATATTCAATATTGGAATCTTTACTATTAGACTATATCTGTGTGCTACTATGAAATAAAAAAATAAGTAACACTTTTTATTATTTTTATGTTTTTTAAAATATATATTTTATTGATTTCAGAGAGGAAGGGAGAGGGATAGAGAGATAGAAACATCAATGATGAGAGAGAATCATTGATTGGCTGCCTTCTGCATGCCCCCTACTGGGGATCGAGCCCACAACCCGGGCATATTCCCTTGACTGGAATTGAACCTGGGACCCTTCAGTCTGCAGGCCGACACTCTGTCCACTGAGCCAAACCAGCTGAGGGCCAAGTAACATTTTTTTAAAAATCGGCATTAAAAAGCAATGTGCCCAGGAAGCAGTGAGGAATGAGTGGCTGACTCTACCACCTGGGGGTCAAGGAAAGTCACAGAAGAGGTGACATCAGGATTGGATTTTAAAGGAGGCATTGCCTGGGGAAAGAGACATGCTGAAGATACATGGCAGCTTGAGAATAACATGATGTATTGGAGTTTGCGTGTGTGGTTAGGTGGGGAGAGGAAGGGAGAAATGGATGTAAGATCAGGTTGCAAGGATGGGTAAGGGGCACAAATACCACACAAAGTGGATTGAACTTTGTGTAGATAAGGGACATGATCATCACAAAAGAAGTATCCTCTGGCAGGCAGGTGGGCATGCCCTGGACGGAAGGGTAGGGAATGACTGGTTAAAGAGACTGCTAAATTGCCCAATCAAGAATTGCCCCTACATGGCAAATTGGTGTCTATGTAGGGAGAGAGAAAGGGCTGGAGGTGAGAGATAACTTGGAAGAGAAACCAACAGTACTTTTCTCTAGCCTCTATCCCTTTTGGGGAGTAACTGTCCCCTTCTTTGGGGATATCACCTTGTTCACATTTAGCCCTTGTGCTTCAGGCTCTGGGCTGCAGGGGTAGGACACATAATCTAAGTCATTAACTCATTCTGTCCCCTTGGCCACCCTTCCTGGAGGAGAACATGACCCTAATCAGGACAATCAGGCCACTAAGACTCCTTCTGGGACTTCTGTATGTGAAATCCCTCTTGCTAGACCAAGTAGGGTATGATGGGAGGCCGCTATGGACCTGGGACAGAGCTGACCCAGGGGGTGTAGACACTATGGCTGGATCCTCGTAGCATCTTTGGAGCCCAGAGTCATAGCTTAGCCAGCTGTGCTCACAGACTTGATATGAACCAGTGGTATTTTTATTTTTTTATTTTTGGTCTAAGCTCGTTTGGGGTGGGTTTTCTATTCAAACTGACTCTGAATGAAGAGTATTCAAAGTGTGCCTACTGATTAGCACTGGGAACAGAGAGGATCTCTGAAGTCTACTGCTCTTAGTCTCGTGGCAAAGAGTGAGGGCAAAAGATGTCTTTAGCCACTCTCTGCGCTCTTGGGGAGGGGCGGCTGTAGCTTCCTGATTTGCTAAGTTAGCAGAATCTAAGGCCTTAAGACCCTGGAAGGGGTGGCCCAGACCAGTGACTGACTCCCAGATTTCAGGGTTTCGCAGATTTGGGAATTGGATCATTTTCATCAGCAAAATTACAAAGAAAAATCTTAGGCTCCAAATAAGAATTTCCAAGTTTTAATTTTGCTCATTAAAAAACTTTAAAACAAACAAAAACCCACTACCTTCTACCATCACCTGAATATCATAAAAGAAATAACACTTGGGCACACACACTCACAGAGAAATGATAACTTTGGGACAAAGGATAGCCCTTTAAAATGAATACCTTTTGGGGGAGGAAGGGGAACATCTGTAATACTCTCAACAATAAAGACTTTAAACAATAAAATGAGTACCTTTGGCTTCGTTGAAAGACACTATGTTGTACTCACTTTTCTCGCTTTGCCTCAGATGCGTGAACATTCTTACCAGCAACACCAACCTGCTAAGTGACCTAGTGCTGAGCTCTGTGCCCTTCAGTGGTGTCCCCAGCCCTGGGATCTCATTCACATTCCTGGGACAAGGACAGTCTAGATAACACAGGGTCGCAGGTGGCGCCACCCCGCCCCCCACCCCTCCCAGCAAGAAGGAGGAGGATCCTGAGCCTAATAGGAGGATTGAAGAGCCCAGGGAAAGGCCCCCTCAGGCAGGGAGGATCTGGCAAGGGAAGCCACAGGGAGAGTGGTGCTCAGGCAGGCTTAAGGCACATCTCCCATTCCCCGCACTGGCCGAGCCCAGCCAGTCACCTCCCCAGTGCACTGCCGGAGCAGCAACCCAGGAGCTCTGAGCACAGGCTGGCTGCAATGCCGGGTCTACATGAAGGTGCTGGGAGTGGGAGCTATGACAGGCAGATCTCCTCTCCAGCAGTTTCCTTTGGGATTCAGTGTCAACAGAGACGGGCTAGGGCAGGAGTGTGGCCGAGGGAAGGCTGCTCTCGTGGGCTCTTGTTTCACTCTCTCTCTCTCCCTCTCTGTCACCCCTCTGGTTCTGATGACTTCACTCTCTCCCCATCCAGTACAGTATCTCACTCAGCTCAGCTCAGGAGGGGGAAGTTGGTAGCCAAAGGGTGCCAGATGGAGTTCTCTCCCTCCACATGCCCTTCCCGGGCATTACTGGCCCTCCTGCCAGCTGGACCTGATATGTCCATTCAGCTGGGTTAGTAGGAGGGAGCCTTTGATGAGTCCGTCTGTTAGGAGAAATACACATGCACTTGTGCAGTCAGCATTAGAAAGTGCTCTAGAATTTCAGTTTGAGGGACCTGAGCATCCCCAACCCTCCCCCACACATACCCCCATTAAAGGGAGACTGGATGGAACCAGACCAGTGACTCCCAAACTTTGGAGTCAGAGTGGGAGTCAGGGGTGAGATGAAGAGGGGGGGGGGGGGGGGGGGTAGGGCAGGAGGATAACAAGACCCAGGGGAGAAGAGTGAAAAAAAGCAGGGAAGAAGGGGTGGGGGTGGGGGTCCCAATGGCCAATTAAGGCAGGCAGAATGGACCCAATGGGAAAAGAAAGGGGCTCTTTGCACCCTGCTCTGGACTCAGCATGTACACAAAGAGTGTACACAGATTCACACGAGATCACACATTTTTTCAGTAGTGGGCTGGGCCTTTCCACACTTCCAGCGTTAAGTTCTGAGTTAAGGGGTAACATAAAGATACACAGGGTGGATGGGCCCAATGTGGCTCAGTTGGTTGGAGCGTCATCCTATACACCAAAAAGGTTGCAGGTTCGATTCCCTGTCAGAGCACATACCAAGATTGCAGGTTCAGTACCAGGTTGGGGTACCTGTGGGAAGCAACCAATCGATGTTTCTTTCTCACATCAATGTTTCTTTCTCCCTTTCTCTCCCTTCCCCTCTCTCTAAATTTGTAAACATTTTAATTTGGGATTTTAAAAAAAGATACATAGGGTGCATCAAGGGAGCCAAAGATTTCAAGAACCAGGCTTCATGAAGGGCTACATCAAGACCCAATGATAGATTTGAGGGAGTTCCAAGCCCTCAGCAAATTAAAATCCTCAGGTCTTCATTCTTGCACCTCCTCTCTGCCCTTGTCAACTTTCAGACACACATCTTTCCCTCACGTCCCACCCAAGTTCCTGAGAAAGCCAAGATCTGACCAGCTCTGAACCTCTGTGTTAATGGGGCCCCAAGCCATGATCTCTGACTCTATGAATCACCGGACCTTCAGGTAGGTCTCCATCGCTGGGTCAGAGAATGGCAGGGGAGGGGCTTCTGGCCGCCTTAGAGGAAGGCACTCTGCGTGCCTCAGTTGCCTTTACGAGTAGCAGACATATCAGGTCCATCTGGCATGAGGGCCAGTTCTGTCTCCAGAGTGGCTGTCAGGAGCGTGGAACACCTTTGTGCCATCCCCAAGCATTACAGCTTCCCACCAGATAGGCATCCAAATCCAGCTCCTGAACCCCAGATCTCCGGGGTCAAGTGGGGCTGAGCGACCTGAGATCCCACAATCCCGTGCTCCCAGAGACCAGATCTCCCCGCCACCCTGACCATATCAGAGAAGCCCTACGATGCAATGTCAAGTCATATACATAATATGCACTGGGTTCTTTATTGTCATAGGGGTGGGGAGGAGGGGAGTCCTCAGGCAGAGAAGTAGAAAGGGTGATGGCAGGGCTTGATCACCAGCAGGACTCCCTTAGACGCAAGCACAGTGCTGCGTGAGAAGGTTGGGCACCGTCTCATACTTGAAAGAGTAACCCCCATCTGAGGTGGTGCGGACACGTAGGGACCTCATGGACCCCGGGTTAGCAGCACAGCAGGGCTGGGCCCCTGGCAGCAGAGAGAGGGGCTGGAAAGGGGTAGGGGGAGCTCCAGGGACTGGCAGAGACGGGTCCGGCTGAGTAGGCAGCCCACAGCCACCGTGACAGTAGTAGAAGATGAAGCTAGGAGGGTGTACGATCCAGTGATCCCAGCCCAGCTCCTGGAAGGAGATGTTGAGGGCTGCTCTGTGGCAGTGGGCATGGGCGGCGGGCTCCTCCGGAGGCCTCTGCAGCAGGCGCAGTGCAGCGGGCGACCAAGGCCAGGGCAGCGGGGGAGTGGAGCGTCGGGCTCTTTCTCCTCCACTGGGTGGCTTGGCCCGTGTGTGGGCCACCAAAAAGGGCGTGGTCTCGGGCCGGGCTGAGCAAGAACAGAGAGGACAGCGCAGTAGGAGTACCAGGATCGGATGGGTCAGCAGAGGGAGGGCGGAGGCGGCCAGGTGTAGCACAGCCCAGCGAGGTGGTGCCTGGCCCAATGACATAGGCACAGCCATGGGACCCCCAGATGACAGGGCCAGCAGGTCTAGCAGGGGCCCGGAGCTATTGGAGGCTGCTGTGCCCCGCCTGTCCCGTCCCGTGTGGAACCACAGCTGGGCCGAAGTCACCTGGCGGCTGCGTGTGTGCTGGGACGGTCGGAACATGTATGTGAAGAGGCCCTCCTCCGCCTCCTGGGCCAGCTCTCCTGCAGCTGGCTGGTCCTCACAGCGGGCACCTGCAGGAGACAGAGGGTAGAGAGAGGGCAAACCTGACTGGCAGAACCCGGGAGCCTTCCTCCCAGACAGGAGGAAAGCGGCTGCCATTCAGGAGCCTGCCAAGCACTCCACTGAGAGGTCTGCCAGACTCAGGGACTCTCCCCAGTCTTGGGAGAACTGACAAAGGCTCCCCCATTTGTTATTTCATCATAAAAGGATTTCAAAAATACAAGACATTGCCGACTTCTCTCCACAGTGGTTTTACCAGTTTATATTCCCATCAGCAATGTGCAAGAGGTCCTGCCACTAACTACACCGGCACTTGGAATTGTTAGACTTAACGTTTTGTTCATCTGATAGTGTGAAATGCCAACTTGAATGGTGTGTACACAGGCATTTGTGTGTACACTTTATATCTTTTTACAGGTCAGAAACATTGCATGATAAATTCTTTAAAATAAGTCCGCTGTATAAAGAGGAGGAAGAGGAGAAAGGCTATAGCTGAGAATAAAGGAAAGTGCTTTCTAAGAAAGTGCAGTTGGCATCCTTACTCTGACAGGTACACAGGCTATACTAAACAAGCATGAACCAGCACCAGCTGAGGAAGTGGCAACTGGGGCTATACTGTTACATGGATTATCTCATTATAAACCTCACAACAATTGACCCATCTTGCAGATAAAGAAACTGAGGATTAGAAAGGTAAAGTGCCATTTAACTACTAAGAGGCCAGGCTGGGATTCTGCCCAATCTGAAAGCCACACTTCTACTCACTGCGCTGCATGGGGACTGAAGAGCAGGGAGGCAGGGGTCCTCCCTAAAAGAAAGGTGGGCCAGATCATAAGAAAGTCCACGCAAAGGAGGCCTCTTACTCATTGAGTTAGTGCAGTGGTCGGCAAACTCATTCGTCAACAGAGCCAAATATCAACAGTACAACAATTGAAATTTCTTTTGAGAGCCAAATTTTTTAAACTTAAACTATATAGGCAGGTACATTGTTATTAACTTAATTAGGGTACTCCTTCAATCACACTGTACGTGTGCGCCCGCACGTGGTATTTTGTGGAAGAGCCACACTCAAGGGGCCAAAGAGCCGCATGTGGCTCACAAGCCGCGGTTTGCCGACCACTGAGTTAGTGGAACAAGGAAAGGTGAGAAGGGAACTGAAGAGAAGCTGGACTAAGTGTCCCAGAAAAGTTTCCCAACGAATCTTTCTCCTGCCTCCCTGATGTCTTCTCAGACACAGCTACTTGGGGCTAAAGAAACAGGGTTTGGAGCAGGGAGCAAAGACGGAGATAAGAGAAAAGGTGGCAGAAAGGGTCCCACACCAGATATCTCTGTCTCTAGAGACCCTTGGCCTCCCAGGCGAAAATCTCCCCAACCCCTCCTCTGAGTGGTGCACTCGGAATACACCATCTCCCTGAATCCTGAGAGGTGGGCATCATTACCCATTTTATAGATGAGGAGGCAGAGGCTCAGGGAGGTTTAGTCATCGGCCCACGTTGCAAAGCCAGTTGAGTGGCAGGCCTGGGATTCTAACCCAGATCTGCCTGCCTGCCAATCCCATGCTATACACCACACTGCTTCTCGGAGTCCCCAGTTCCCCATCCTCATTACCTGCCGCTGGGAAAAGGATGGCCTGGGAGACATCCTCCTCCTCAGGCTCAGAGCGCCTGCGCACGATGCCCCCCACAGCATGTCTTCGGGGCAGACGCCTGCCTCCAGGGTCCCCACCTTCACCGTTCACTGCTGGGGGCCCCAAAGCATCCAGGAACAGGGCCCTCACTTTGGCCAGGACAAGTTCCCGGTCCAGCTCTGACCCTTGGCAGCCATGCCCCCACTGTGGGGCCACCAGTAAGAGGAGCAGCAGTGGCAGCTGCAGCAACATGGCTCACCTGTCCCTGTCAATGCTGAACCCACACCCTGTCACTGCCCCTTTGTCAGGGTCTGCCCAGAGCCTCCCACTGTCCCCTCCCCACCCCACCCCCGCCCCCTTCTACCCTTCTCACCCCAGTCTTCCCCGGGCCTTCCCACGCCCTGCAGTCTGAGTTGCCCCTGCCTGTGGCATTGAGACCTCCTCTCTGACGCAGATGTCTGTGGCCCTGAGCCTTATCTCCCACTCCCGCCAGGAATGTGGGGGAAGGTGCTGGGGAGGGTTTTCACCCCAAGTGACCTGACCCACACATACAACCCCTTCCTCCCCCCCCCCCCCACACACACACACACCCCACTATGTGGGTCACATCTCAGACCCAGCACAGAAGTGACATCAGGTGGGACAGGAGGCTAGGAGCCTAACAAATAACAGCTCCTAAAAGTGTTATTTGTCAGGGAGACGGTGCGCCAGCCCCTCAGACCTCCTGGGGCCCCCTTCAAACCAGCAGCTGCCGGGTCAGGCATTGGAGGAAGGCTTGAGGCCGAGGCTGGGGCTGGGACTGGGGCTGGGGCTGGGGCTGGAACCGGGGGTAGTGTGCGGGCAGGTGGTCCCGCCTGCTCTAAACTTAGCCGGGAGGAGCCAGTCTGGGCTTAGTCCTCCAGCTGTGTCATCAGAGAATATTTTTGGGATTGGCAGCGGCGGGCGCCTCTGACACTCCGGCCCCAGCCCAGCGGGTGGTTGGGGACCTGGCGGCTGGAGGAGGGCGGGAGGAGGGGAAAGGGGCCCGGGCTGTGGGAGGGGGCTGGGAAGAGAGGCTCCCGGGAGCAGGAGGCCCAGACGCTGCCGAGGCGGCTGCAGGGCTCCTCACTGTGAAGGCAAACAGGAAGGACTGCCCCCTGAGCTCTGGGCTCCCGGCCCGGAATCTCTGCGCCGCCGAGCCGCAGCTCCGGGCGAGGGTAAGGAGGCGAGCGGAGGCGGGCGGTCCGGGGAGAGGTCCACGGATCCCCACGCCGGGCTCCCGGACGCCCCCCGCCTCCCGGGCTCCCTCCACAACTTCGGGCCTCCGCGCGTCCACCCACCACCCGCCCTCCCCCAAGCCGCTGCGGGTCGTCTGCGGCCGCCGCGATGAAGGCAGGCTCGGGCGATCAGGGCAGCCCCCCGTGCTTCCTGCGCTTCCCGCGGCCCGTGCGGGTGGTAAGTGGCGCGGAGGCCGAGCTCAAGTGCGTGGTCCTGGGGGAGCCGCCGCCCACCGTCGTATGGGAGAAGGGCGGGCAGCAGCTGGCGGCCTCGGAGCGCCTGAGCTTCCCGGCCGACGGCGCCGAGCACGGCCTGTTGCTGACCGGCGCGCTGCCCACCGACGCGGGGGTCTACGTGTGCCGCGCCCGCAACGCGGCGGGGGAGGCCTACGCTGCGGCCGCGGTCACCGTGCTGGAGCCCCCGGGCCCCGAGCCCGAGCCCCAGCCCGCCGAGCGCCCACTGCCGCCGCCTGGGGCCGGAGAGGGCGCCCCGTTGTTCCTGACGGGCCCCCGGTCGCAGTGGGTGCTGCGGGGGACGGAGGTGGTGCTGGCGTGCCAGGTGGGGGGCCTCCCCGCGCCCACGCTGTACTGGGAGAAGGACGGGATGGCCCTGGACGAAGTGTGGGACAGCAGCCACTTCGCGCTCGAGCCGGGCCGCGCGGAGGGCAGCGGGGGCGTGAGCCTGGCGCTGCGCATCCGGGCGGTGCGGCTGCCCGACTCGGGCGTCTATGTGTGCCACGCGCGCAACGCGCACGGCCACGCGCAGGCCGGCGCGCTGCTCCAGGTGAGCCAGCTCCCCGAGAGCCCGCCCGAGGACCCCGACGAGGCCCCCAAGCCCGTGGTGGAGCCGCTCAAGTGCGCGCCCAAGACCTTCTGGGTGAACGAGGGCAAGCACGCCAAGTTCCGCTGCTACGTGATGGGAAAGCCCGAGCCGGAGATCGAATGGCTCTGGGAGGGCCGCCCGCTGCTCCCCGACCGCCGCCGCCTCATGTACCGCGACCGCGACGGCGGCTTCGTGCTCAAGGTGCTGTACTGCCAGGCCAGGGACCGCGGGCTCTACGTGTGCGCCGCGCGCAATTCGGCTGGCCAGACGCTCAGCGCCGTGCAGCTGCACGTCAAAGGTGTGGCGGCGCCCCCTTCCAGGTCCCCCTAACTCCAGCCCCCTCGGTGCCCTGTGCCCAGGCGACGGTGGGGGGACTGGGAGACAGGAGGCGGGGTATTAAAATCCCATTGTTTGCCCACTTCCCACCCCCAAGGATTTGGATTTAATAGGTCTCCAAGGCATCCAGGACCTGCTTAGCACACTCCCCAGGTGATTCTGAGGCATGAAGTGGGAAACCTCCCTTTGACTTATTAACTGAGAGAGGCCCAGAACTCTTCTGGTCCGGTGATTTTTCAGCCTGTTATTTTACTTCCCCTCCCCCAATGGAAATCCCATCTAGGGCCCCAATATATGATAAGAGAGAGGAAAGGATCATTTTCTGGCTGTAAGTTTCTAAGTCCAGATTTAAAACGTACTTATAGAGCCAATCAGTGAGAACGGGGGCTGCTTTATTGAATACACACAGTTAAAGTGGAGGTTGTACTCATTACTGGGTCTGGTCTGCGAGCCCTGTGGGGAAGGCCTAGCTGCAGGCCTCACGTTGAGCAACTCCTGATTCACACTAAAGGTAAACTGGAGGGAGAAAAACTGCCCTGCGATTTTTAGCCCTTCTTTCTCCAGACGGCTCTGCCCAGGTTTGCAAGAGGAAGGTGAAGGAGAAGAAATTGATATTTCAAAGTGGAGTCACCAACATCTAATAAATACTCATAAATAGAAAACGGGGGTGGGGGGAGCACCCCAAACTCATACTGGAAGTTAAAGCTCCCCATAATAGGAATCCATCACAACTTGCAGGATTATACTTTTACTAGCTATTGTCCAACTTTTTTCCTCAGAGGAAAAAAAAACTCGGCAAATCTCCTGAGCCCAGCCTGGCACACATTCAAGCATGAGGCACCTGTGCCACAGGGGTGACCTCTCGGGCACGCCGCCCCACACTGGCCAGGGGAACCAAACGCTAGGACAGGAAAGCCCAGCAGGCAGGCAGAGCTTCGCACTGCTCCAGCAGCAGGTGAACCCCCGGGGTTGCTTCCTTTTTGCAAAATGCAGTTTTGAAAATGCTTCAAGTACTTTAAAAAGAAAATTCAACTCAGAATTTGTATGGTGCCTTTGAAGGGCCCCAGGGAACAGTTTGAAAATCACTGATGTGGTCCAAGCCCTTCCGTCCCTTTTCCCACTTACAGGTGAAAAACCTGAGGCCCAAGGTCACTACAATGGCCTTGCCCAAGGGGATGTGGCTAGTGGCAGGGTGAGGCAAGGATTTAAGCCTCTGGCTTCCCCTCTGGAGGTTTTCCTGTGCGTCCATAATGCCCGCTGGCTCTGGGAGAAAAGCAAATGGCGTGAGCTAATGTGGGTTTAGGCCATTGACGATGCCAAGAGGAGTCCCTCTCTAGAGCCTTCTCTGGTCTCTCTCCTCTCCACAGAGCCCCGACTCCGCTTCTCCAGG
Source organism: Cnephaeus nilssonii (assembly GCF_951640355.1). Classification (NCBI taxonomy): domain Eukaryota; kingdom Metazoa; phylum Chordata; class Mammalia; order Chiroptera; family Vespertilionidae; genus Cnephaeus; species Cnephaeus nilssonii. The sequence goes on along the minus strand of NC_137081.1, from coordinate 22,445,196 downwards.
CCCTTGCAGGATGTGGAGGGCCGGGAGCATGGGATTGCCGTGCTGGAGTGCAAAGTGCCCAACTCCCGCATTCCCACGGCCTGGTTCCGTGAGGACCAGCGGCTGCTGCCCTGCCGCAAATACGAGCAGATTGAGGAGGGCACCGTCCGGCGCCTCATCATCCACCGGCTGAAGGCGGATGACGACGGTGTCTACCTGTGCGAAATGCGGGGCCGGGTGCGCACCGTGGCCAATGTGACAGTCAAAGGTCGGCTGGCCAGCGGGAGGAGGCCGAGGCTGAGACAGACAGGTGCCCTGACCCCGGGCTAATGGGCTCCCGTCTGCCTCTCAGGGCCTATCCTGAAGCGGCTGCCCCGGAAGCTCGACGTACTGGAGGGCGAGAACGCCGTGCTGCTGGTGGAGACGCGAGAGGCTGGGGTCGAGGGGCGCTGGAGCCGCGATGGGGAGGACCTGCCGACCACCTGCCAGAGCAGCTCCGGCCACATGCATGCCCTGGTCCTTCCGGGGGTCACTCGAGAAGATGCTGGCGAGGTCACCTTTAGCCTGGGCCACTCCCGGACCACCACTCTTCTGAGAGTCAAATGTGAGGGCGTGAAAGCCCTGGGTCAGACTTCCCAAGGGCTGGACAGGAGAGCCAGGGCAGGAGGGTGACCGGGTTGGACAGTGGACCTAAGGAGGAAGGGCGGTGGGAGGCTGGGGCAGGGCTCCCGTACAAACCCTGCCTTTGTCTCAGGCGTCAAGCACAGTCCCCCGGGACCCCCGGTGCTTGCAGAGATGTTCAAGGGCCGCAAGAACGTGGTCTTGCTGACCTGGAAGCCTCCCGAGCCAGCTCCCGAGACCCCCTTCATCTACCGGCTGGAGCGGCAGAAGGTGGGCTCGGAAGACTGGGTCCAGTGCTTCAGCGTTGAGAAAGCCGGGGCCGTGGAGGTGCCGGGAGACTGCATGCCCTCCGAGGGTGACTACCGCTTCCGCATCTGCTCCGTCAGCGAGCACGGCCGCAGTCCCCACGTTGTGTTCCACGGGTCTGCTCACCTCGGTGAGTCGGTCCTCCAGTCCAGACCGGGCCTGTCAGCAGTGCTATCCCACGTTATACCCTCTCCTTCCTTCTGCAGCAGTCGGTCCCGTCTGCTTAAATGCCTTCCAGCTGCAAGCCCTCTGTCACCCCTCTGGTTCTGATGGCTGCACTCTCTCCCCATCTCAGTACCCACAGCGCGCCTGGTGGCAGGTCTGAAGGACGTGCAGGTATACGACGGGGAAGATGCTGTTTTCTCCCTCACTCTCTCCACCATCATCCAGGGCACCTGGTTCCTTAATGGGGAAGAACTCAAGAGCACTGAGCCGGAGGGCCAGGTGGAGCCTGGAGCCCTGCGGTACTGTGTGGAGCACAATGGCCCGCAGCACCGACTCACCCTGCAAGCCGTCAAGCACCGGGATAGCGGAGCGCTGGTCGGCTTCAGCTGCCCGGGTGTGCAGGATTCGGCTGCCCTCACCATCCAAGGTTGGTGCTGGTGGGGACCTGGGTGGCCAGGACACAAGTCCTGTTGACAGAATGAAGCAGATGCTGTTCCCACTTCTCACATCTGGACCAGGAGAGTAAGGAGCACCCATGGTGGGCTCAGATGGAAGATTCTGGTCCAGAAAGCCGGCTGTAACCCACACGCAACGTACAGGGCCCCCTTGTTAATTTATCAGCATCACATCCAAATTCTTTGGAGCGCTTTATGGTTTACAGAGCTCTGTCATGTTTGTCATCTCAGAGACAGACCCTGGCCCCTAAGCCCTACCTTCCTGCCCTATCATGTAATCGCTAACTGTCATGGCTTCTTCCTATGTGCCAGGCACAGTCCTAATCACTTTACATATATTAACACAATGCTCTCAACAGCCCTAGAAGATAGGTTCTTCTGTCATCCCATTTTACAGATGAGGAAACTGAGGCAAAGAGTGGTAAAGTGACTTGGCCAAGGAAAGTCACAGATCTAATGCGTGGCGGTGCTGGATTATGAACCCAGGCATTCTGGCTCCAGAATCACCCTCTGTCACTTGTGGAGACAGAGGAAAAGAGGGAATGAGGTGCCCTGAGGAAGACAGTTGATGGGGGTCTAAAAGTTCAGGGAACACACTGGCATTTGCCGTCTCACCATTGCTGGAGATGTAACGCCAATCAAGGAATTCCTCAATACCCAACACAGGCCTTGAGGTAGTTGGCTTCCAGCATCCCGGGAAGACGGCAAAGTAAGAAATAACTAGCAGCCGGAGCAGCATTTCCAAATGTGACCCAGGATCACCAACATCAGAGTCATCTGGAGGCTGGGTTATGATGCAGATCCCCTGGCCCTTCTATGACTGGGGTGGGGGCGTCTAAGAACCTGCATTTTAGCAGGATCCCTAGGAATCCTTACACTAAACCCACTGCTCTTAGAATTGGTGAATAAGCCCAAACCTGTTTTTTAAGACTTGAACAAATGTGTGAACAGCAGTTGTCTGGCCTGATGTTCTCAGCCCCCGACACTGAGCGCATGCACCCGAGGGAAGGAGTGCTTATCCCAGGCAGAGCACGACGAGGGCCTGCATGCGACCAGCGCCCGCAAGTGACCAAGTTTCTCCCTATACAGAAAGCCCGGTGCACATCCTGAGCCCCCAGGACAAGGTGTCGTTGACCTTCACGACCTTGGAGCGGGTGGTGCTGACATGTGAGCTCTCCCGGGTGGACTTCCCAGCGAGCTGGTACAAGGATGGGCAGAAGGTGGAGGAGAGTGAGTCGCTGGTGGTGAAGATGGATGGACGCAAACACCGTCTGATCCTGCCTGCTGCTGAGGTCCGGGACAGCGGCGAGTTCGAGTGCAGAACGGAAGGGGTCTCGGCCTTCTTCAGCATCACCGTCCGAGGTCAGGAGCCATGGCAGCCGGGTTCCTCTAGCTCAGGCTGATTCTGGGGGCCATGCAAACCCTGTCTCCTGTCTGCCTGCTTTGGGGGGCGGTGGGGGGGGGAGGTTCCTTCCAGGGTGGTCCTGGTGGGCCAGAGGACGTGTTTTCAAATCACATACGCCAGCACGCTTGCCCACTACATACCCTTCTGTGGGGGTAGGGTGTGGGGAACTAAGTTCCGCTAAGGGAAGGAGAGTGGGAGCTAACATTTATTGGGCATGTACTAGTCAAGGTACACACTCTCATGTACTCTTCACAGCTAGGTGAAAGGCAATACACCTCCGGTTCGCAGATGAAGATATTGAAGCTCAGAGAGGTTATTTGCCAATTATCACACAGCTAGCAACCACCCCGCTGGGTTCACACACAGGACTGCTTACCCCTCTGTCCCAGGCAGCAGGGTCAAAGGGAAGTATTCAGTGCAGTGGTCCAGTGGTTCTCAGAGCTAGTCCCTGTTCTGGCTGCTTCAGAACTGTCCTGGGAGCTTGTTACAGTGCCTGTGCCAGGCCCCCAGACCGCCAGAGCCAGAACACGCAGGACAGAGCCCGCCGAACCACTTACCCAGCTCATCTTCACTTTACGTGGAAATCCTGTTTCAACTCCAAGGATGTCTGCATGCACCCCATGACAGGGAACTCACTACCTGTGGAGAGAAGCTATCCCACTGGGGCCCCCTAGGTCATTCCCACCTCCTGCCCGACCGGGGCCAGTGCCCTGAGGCTTCTTTTCAAAGCAGAAGCAAGCCTGGGCCCGACACAGCCTGTGATGGTGGCCTCCTCTCAGCCTAGACCAGTGATGGCGAACCTATGACACGCGTGTCAGCACTGAGGATGAAACATTTGCTGTTCCTGGGGATGAAACATTTGCGAAATAATGTTTTTTCCTTAAAGTGACACACTACCCGAGTTATGCTCAGTTTTTTGGAGAAGTTTGACACACCAAGCTCAAAAGGTTGCCCATCACTGGCCTAGACAAAGGCTCTCCGTGCCTCCTCCCTCCATGTCCCCACCCAGTGGTGACTTCTGGGGACTCACATAGCATGCTGGTGTCACATGATCTGTCATGCCTCATGTCATTACCCTGAGCCCCCTGCACAGCATGGCCTTAACCTTCCCAGTGTCCTCCAGAGAGAAGACTTGCGGTCAAGCAGCCAGTATGAATTCGCATCTCTAACTGAGGGGGGGCATCTGTGTTGGGGGGGTATCTGTGTGACCCTGTCTCTCTCCAGACCCCCCAGTGCACATCCTGGACCCTCGGGAGCACGTGTTCGTGCACGCCATAACCTCTGAGTGTGTCATGCTGACCTGTGAGGTGGACCGAGAGGACGCCCCTGTGCTCTGGTACAAGGACGGGCAGGAGGTGGAGGACAGCGACATCATGGTGCTGGAGAACGAAGGACCCCATCGCCGCCTGTTGCTGCCCGCGGCCCAGCCCTCGGACGGGGGCGAGTTTCAGTGCGTCGCTGGAGATGAGCGTGCCTACTTCACCGTGAACATCACAGGTGGGGGTCCAGGCAGGGCCTCGGGACAGGGGTGTTCCCCACCCCTTCCTCCTCCAGCTGGTCCCACGCCTACCCATGGTCTGCACCTTGTGGTTCAGTCATGGCAGGAAATTCGTTGTCGTAATACACTGGTCACAGGTGCATGAATCACAGGGAAGCCCTGCCTTCTCCATTCTCCTGAAGACCCCTCTAAAGAGAACTTGAGGGGAGACAGTGGTACCATAGGGCAGGTGGGCACTAGAGGGGTCAGGAGATCTGAGGCCTTCAGGAGACCCCAACTCCTCTCCCCATCCCACCCTTCCTACTGTCCCTGTCCCAACCCAGAGAATGTGGAGTGTCCTACGGCTGAGGCTGCCGTCGAGCTCTTGATGTGACTGGTGACTGTTCTGTCTCCAGCTACGAGTGTGAACGGCTGTGAAACCTGTCTGAGGGGGGGCCCGATTGTTCCATTTGTGGCACACTTGGCAGGGGTAGGGAACAGGCGTGGATCAGGCAGGGCAGCGGGGCCCATCGACTTCAGCCCCTGAGGTCCGGCCACACGGCCCCTGTCCCCCAGATGTCTCCTCATGGATTGTGTACCCCAGCGGCAAGGTGTATGTGGCGGCCGTGCGCCTGGAGCGTGTGGTGCTGACCTGTGAGCTGTGCCGGCCCTGGGCCGAGGTGCGCTGGACCAAGGATGGCGAGGAGGTGGTGGAGAGTCCAGCGCGGCTCCTGCAGAAGGAGGACACCATCCGCCGCCTGGTGCTGCCTGCGGTGCAGCTCGAGGACTCCGGCGAGTACTTGTGTGAAATCGATGACGAGTCAGCCTCCTTCACCGTCACTGTCACAGGTGTGGACCCACCCCAGCTGCCCGGGGTCACCAGAGGACAGTCCCGAGCCCTTGGAGAAGCTGGCCACATAGCCCCTAGCTAGCACACTGGAGGGTGCGGGGGGCCTGGGGTGCATGTACCAGAGCTCCCTGCTCGGAAGAACCGAGGGTCTGTGTTTGAGTGATCAGGTCCCGCCCCTCCCACACCACACACACACACACACACACACACACACACACGCCCTCCCGTCCCATGCCCAAGGCCAGGAAGGAATAGCTGTGGTTCACAGACGAATTTACTGAGCACTTTCTATGTGCCAGATTGGGTTAAGTGCTGTGGGTAACTGTATGCAGTGCAGACCCCTCCCATTCTCAGAGCTGCCAGTCTAGCTGGGGCGGTCCCTGTTAACCAGGGAACGCAAATGGGCAGTCCCTAGCACCCCATGCAGCCCACAGATGTGTTTTTGTTTGGCCTGCAGAGTCTTACCAAAGTCAGGACAGTTCAAATAACAATCCGGAGCTATGCGTCCTCTTGAAAAGGCCGAAGACCCTGCGGCTCTGGTCCCGCTTTCCCCCATGGCGACGAACAGCTGGCGCTGAGTAGCAGCTGCCCCCATAACTCGGGGCCCACTTTCCTGTCCCACCCTCCCGCTTCTCCCCAGACTACTTCAATAAACATGCAAATAAATGTACAGCGACACCTTGTGACCAGTGCTGTGAGGGACGAGGGCAGAGGGCCCAAGAGAGCAGAGCAGGCGAGTCAGGAGAGTCACCGCGCTTCCCTAGGCTGCGCTCTGGATGCTCAGCAGCTCCCAGGCCGACATGCCACTTCCGGCCAGGAGCTCACCGTGGAAGGTCTTAGAGTGTGGGGTTGTCAGGTGTCCTGATAGGGAGCAGAGGGAGCCCAAGGCCTGGGTCTATTAACCAGGTTGGCGGCAGGAAGTGCCTTTGAAACTGATACTTGGGGCAGGGGCTGAGTTAGCTGAGAGGGAGTCTGGGTTTGGGCTGAAGGTGGGGGGAGAATATCCAAAGTGAGAAGAGCACAGGACGACTATGGAAGTGCTAGTCATTCGGTGCTGGGAGCTTTGGAAGTGCAGCCCGGCACCAGTCCGGTGTGGAGGTGTGGCCGTGTGGGGGTGTTGGGGGATGCAGGGCCTAGGCATCTCTGGGTGGTGCAGAAGAACCCCCCCTGGCTACACTAGAGCGACCATCCCGCTGCTGGCACAGTCTTGCCTTCTCCCCTGCTCGGCCCTGGGAACAATGCCTCAACCTAGGCTGAGCAGCTTAGGGCCCCCCACTCCCTGCACCCAAATAGTGCAGCTTGACACATGCAAGCCCACAAAGTCAGAGAGGCCTTTGCACATCTGTCCTGTAGTGAGTCCCTTCAAATTCACCCGCCCTAAGCTCTGGCCAGATATATACAGTACTGGCCACAGCTGCACATATGCCAGCCCACATTTGGCCTCCCCACGAAACACCAGATTTGAATAAGGAAATTCACACACCACCACCTCGGTGTGGATGGGGGAGAATTAAGGCTGATACGAAGCTGAGATCCCACGGCGGTGCAGGCACCCCAGCCCCATCGCTCCACCCAGTCCTCACACCACTGCTCCTATACCCTCCCTCACCCCTCAGGCAGCCACAGTCTGCAATCAGCTGGCCTTGGTGGGGCCCAGAGAACCCGCCTGCAGCCTCTAGACTCAGGAGGAGCTCAGTTAGGAAGGTGGTTTGCAGAGGGAGAGGGCTGAGTGGGTGCTGATGGGCACCTCTGCCCATGCTCAACCCCTGCAAAAACAGACCGGGAAGCTAGCAGTTCCCCAGCCCAGCCACAAGGGGGCCGAATGCTAAAGAAGCACTAAAGTGTCCTGTAGACAAGATTCTGGGAGACCCCCAGGGAATGTGAGCAGGCCCTGGCTCAGTCCACTGTCCTATTCAATGACATACTTTTCTCTCTATGGAGGAGCAACAACCTTTCAGCAGTTGGAGATGAACTCCCAGGATCGGCATTGAATATCCCCAGGGAACTCTCAGACAGGTGTTGGCAACCCATGCACAGATGCAAAAATCATTAGTGTTCCTGCAAGCCTTGGCTCAGAATCCCTACCACTGGTTGCAGAGTCTGGGTGCTCCTTTAACAGGTGGTAGTTCTTCCTCCTGCCCTAGAGTAGGTGTAGCCAGCTGTGACCTTAAGGAAGTTGCTTAATCAATCCGTGCCTCAGTTTCCTCATCTGGAAAACCGGGATAAAACAATACCTACCTCCTAGGACTGCGGTGAAGGTTAACTGTGTAAAGTGCTTAGGACCCTTAGAAAGCAGTATATAAGTATTTGCTATTACAGATCCATGATCCCTTATCCACAGTTTCGAAATCCAAAAATCTCTCAAGACCCAAAGGCTTTTTGTAAGTTTGGTATTCAAAGTCATTTTAGTGAAACCTGCGCTTAATTGCTATGAAGCTATTTGTACTCCTTAATTATTCTGCTTAGAGTGAATACATCTATATGTTACACCGAAGAAACGTTAATGTGATTGATTATGGGGGTGCCCCGTGGGGGCTGGAGGGGTGGGTAGATGAGACGTGATAAATGCACCACTTCTGCAATCTGAAACCTGCTGGATTCTGTCACACCTCTGGCCCCAGGGGATTTCAGAGAACAAATTGTGGACCTGCGATTCCTTGTTATTATCCTCATTACTCATTATTGTGGGTGACAGGGACTTCGCGCTGCCAGATGGCTCCGGGGAGGCTGGCAGAGAGTTTGTAATAGCCTGTGGTTGCCCTCACTCTGCAGAGCCCCCCGTACGCATCATACACCCCCGGGATGAGGTGACCTTGACCGCCGTGAGCTTGGAGTGTGTGGTGCTAATGTGTGAGCTGTCGCGGGAGGACGCCCTGGTGCGCTGGTACAAGGATGGGCTGGAGGTGGAGGAGAGCGAGGCCCTGGTGCTAGAGAGTGACGGGCCCTGCCGCCGCCTGGTGCTGCCTGCTGCCCAGCCCGAGGACGGCGGCGAGTTCGTGTGTGATGCTGGAGACGACTCGGCCTTCTTCACTGTCACCGTCACAGGTGGGAAGTTTCTGGGGCACACTGGAGAGCTAGAAAAGCAGGAGGCTGAGGGACAGACACCCAAACCCCTGACTTCCTGTATCTTAGGGCTCCCCTCTGGCCCCACGCAGCCTTTGCCTTCTCCAGCCTCCTTATTCTCAGCCAACAGAGAGCCCTAGATGACTCAAATCAGGTCGGAACAGTGACCAGGGGCCTGGTCAAGAGAGTCTAGCAATCAGTACTCATCCATTCATTTTTTTCAACCAGTACTTATTGAGCAACTACTATGTGCTCAGCACTGTTCTAGATGCTGATGGATACAGTAATGAACCAGTAAGAGAAAGCCTCCTGTCTTCATGGAGCACGCATTCCAATGAGGGTGGACAGACAACGAATAACTAAAATAGATGTTTTTTCACATGGTATACGTGCAGCAGAGGCAAAGCAGGAAAAGTGGATAGAAAGTGGGTGTGGCATCGGAAGGGTGTGCATGGGGGTCAGGCAGACCTGGGCTACCTCTTTCTGTCCATGAGACCTTGGAGGAGTCACTATCCTCCAAAGAGGCCTCAGGTCCTCACCTGTAAAGTGAAGCAGCAGCGGTGGCCCTCTGGAGAGTGTCAGGAGAAGCGGAGAAAGGAACTGCCGTGTGCTTATCACAGCGCCTGGCACACAGTAGGTGCCGATGATTATAGCTGGTACCACTCCCAAGAGCTGCGCTGTGAAGGGAGAAGCTAGCCGGTGAGGCGGAGCCCACACGTGCCTCTCTCTGTTCACCCACCAGCCCCGCCAGAGAGGATTGTGCGGCCCGCGGCCCGCTCCCTGGACCTGCAGTTTGGGGCTCCAGGGCGCGTGGAGCTGCGCTGCGAGGTGGCCCCTGCTGGGTCCCAGGTGCGCTGGTACAAGGACGGGCTGGAAGTGGAAGCATCAGACACCCTGCAGCTGGGTGCTGAGGGGCCCGCCCGCACCCTCACCCTGCCCCACGCCCAGCCCGAGGACGCCGGGGAGTATGTGTGTGAGACCCGTGATGAAGCTGTCACCTTCAACGTCAGCCTGGCTGGTGGGTGCCCCCAGCCAGCTCGGGTGGGGGAGGTGGAAGCAGCCCAAGCTGACCCCTCCTCTCTCTGTCCAGAGCCCCCAGTCCAGTTCCTCGCCCCAGAGGCAGCCCCCGGCCCTCTCTGTGTGGCCCCCGGGGAGCCGGTGGTGCTGAGCTGTGAGCTTTCCCGGGCTGGCGCCCTCGTCTTCTGGAGCCACAACGGGAGGCCGGTGCAGGCGGAGGAGGGCGTGGAGCTCCACGCCGAGGGCCCCCGCCGCGTCCTCTGCATCCGGGCTGCAGAGCCAGCCCACTCCGGCCTCTACACCTGCCAGTCCGGGGAGGCCCCCGGCGCCCCCAGCCTCAGCTTCACTGTCCAAGTGGCTGGTGAGTACAGCCTGGGCAAGAACCCATGCGTTTCCCCGCTCCTCTAGCGCGCCTTGCCCCCTCCTGTACCTTTCCCCATCTTGCCTCCACTGCTCTCCATATTGCCCTTGAGCCACTTCCTCCCAGTGATCCAAAGCTCTGTCCCCACAGAGCCCCCCGTGCGGGTGGTGACCCCAGAAGCGGCCCAGACAAGAGTTCGCAGCACCCCAGGCAGGGACCTAGAGCTGGTGGTACACCTCTCCGGGCCCGGGGGCACTGTGCGCTGGTACAAGGACGGGGAGCGACTGGCGAGCCAGGGGCGGGTGCAGCTGGAGCAGGCCGGGACCAGGCAGGCGCTGCGGGTGCGGGGCACACAGAGCGGAGATGCGGGGGAGTACCTGTGCGACGCACCCCAGGACAGCCGCATCTTCCTCGTCAGTGTGGAAGGTAACGGCACCCCTCACACCCTTTGGTCCCCGGCTGCCCAGGGTCCACACCTCTCACCATGCTGGGATCCCCCCCCCCCCACCTCACTGCCTCTGGCTCCAACCAATGCATGCACAACAGTTCCTTGGATAGGGGCTCAGGGCCCCCTTGTCTAGAAACTCTCAAATAGGAGGAGGCATAGCCCAGTGGTTAAAAGCAGGGGCTCTGGAGTGACCCACCCAGGTTCCCATCTGGATTCAATCTGGATTCTGCTTCTCAGTAGTTGTATGACCCTGGCAAGTCGCATAACTTCTCTGAGTCCCAGCTCTGAAGTGTGTGTGTGTGTGTGGGGGGGGGGGGTGGTCACGGGGGGGAGGTGCTTGTCTTATAGGGCTATTGTGACAGCTAAATGAAATAAATAGGGTCCATGGTAAGTGATTTATTGTTATTAGGGAGCCAGAGAGGCAGGGTACCAGGCCAGGATGGAGGGGAGTTGGCCTAAAGAGGCATCTATCTAGTCCTTTGGGACATCCCTGTGGCTGACACACAGCAGGTCTCAGGAAAGGTCTCTTCAATACCTGGGGGTGAGGCCTCTACCCTCTCGAGGAGATGAAAAGGGGAAAGGGAGAGAGACCCAGCCCGCCTCACTGCCTGACCACCCCCCACCAGAACCGCCACCGGTGAAGCTGGTCTCAGAGCTGACACCACTCACTGTCCACGAGGGCGACGACGCCACGTTCCGGTGTGAAGTCTCCCCTCCAGACGCCGACGTCACCTGGCTGCGCAATGGGGCCATTGTCACTCCAGGACCTGGGCTAGAGATGGCCCAGAGCGGGTCAACCCGCACGCTGACCGTGCGAGGGTGCCAGCTGAAGGACGCAGGGACCGTGACTGCCCAAGCAGGGGGCACAGCAACAAGTGCCCGGCTCCACATTCGAGGTTTGGTCCCGATGGGGGACGCAGTGGTCTTATCCCTTGCCTATCCTCCTTGCCCCACCTAGCAGCCTTGCCCTTGTGCCCAGGGACAAACCAGTGAGATGGAACAGGGGGTCCACGTCCAGGCACGCCCAGGCTCCATGGCCCCCTCCCGCTTCCTCCCCAGAAACCGAGCTGCTGTTCCTTCGGCGGCTGCAGGACCTGCGGGTGGAGGAAGGCCAGGATGTGTGCCTGGAAGTGGAGACGGGCCGAGTGGGTGCAGCAGGGGCCGTGCGCTGGGTTCGAGGTGGGGAGCCCCTACCCCACGACTCTCGCCTGTCTGTGGCCCAGGATGGCCACATCTACCGCCTCTTCATCCATGGTGTTGTACTGGCTGACCAAGGCACCTACGGCTGCGAGAGCCACCACGATCGCACCCTGGCCAGGCTCAGCGTAAGGCGTGAGTGCCCTGTCCTCTCCTAACGAATTGCCTGCCCTATGGCACGGCCTTTCCTGGCTGGCCCAGGGCCCCTCAGACCCCCCCCAAAGTGACCCTTGCCTCTGAGGCCAGTCAGCCCTGGCTGACCTCCAGGACCGTGACCTGAAGTGGCCTGCTGGAAGCATGACTTTTTTTTTCTAAAGTTTTCTGTTTACTTTAGAAGTCCATGCAGATTTTGCATTCCATTTCATATGTCCAAGTTGGCTTTGCTATAAACATAAATATTATCCTCCAGAAAGACTAGCGGTGTTTATCCTTTAGTCACAGGCCCCAGGATATGCAGGCCCATTTCAGAAGCAGGGGTGGCCGGCAAACAGCACCTCCCACCCCCCAAGCTGGAGCCCTCTAGGAATTGTGTGACTTCATGCAAAGTACTTAATCACTCTGAGCCAAGTCTTAAAAATGAGGCTGATTCCTGCTTCAAGAGTCTTTGGGAATATTCAATGAGATAACATGAAAAACGCCCACAAAAACCTGGGTAAATGGTTCTTGTTGGTGATACATATTCTTTTCTAATTTATTTCATCACAAAAAAACACATATCTCAATGCTATTCACCTTGGATAATTGGAGAAACTAAGGCCCAGAGAGGTCAAGCAGTTTGTCAAAGGTCACACAGTACACAACTATGTGGCAGAGCTAGGGTCCAATCTTGGTATGTCTGACTCAGAATTCTGTGCTTCTTCTGAGTGAGGGTCACAGCACCCCTCACCCAAACGCCTCAGCCTTCTAACCACACCTCACCCGCTTCTCCTAACCCCAATAAGCTCCTCTCTCCCCCTAAGTCTGGTGGGCTGTGCTCCCTTCTCCCTGCACCCTGGGTCTGAGCTTCATTTGATAGGCCCTTCGTAGGTTGGGTGTTAGGGGTGGTGCAGGTAGGGCCAAAGGGTGTGTGAGACCCCCAAAACCCAAGCCCAGAGCTGGAGCCCTCATCCTCCTTCTCTCCCCACCTCCCCCCACCAGCAAGGCAGCTAAGGGTGCTGCGGCCTCTGGAGGATGTGACCGTCATCGAGGGGGGCAGCGCCACCTTCCAGCTGGAGCTGTCCCAGGAGGGTGTGACGGGGGAATGGGCCCGGGGCGGAGTCCGGCTGCACCCGGGGCCCCAGTGCCGCATTCACACGGAGGGCCGCACCTACCACCTGGCACTCAGTGGCTTGGGCCTGGCCGACGCAGGCTGCATCTCCTTCACGGCAGACGCCCTGCGCTGTGCAGCCAGACTCACTGTGAGAGGTGCGGCCTCGGGGACACTGCTGCCTGCTGCCCAGCCTGGGTGTGACTCTGCTGATCCCACTGCCTGTGTGGCCCCCACTGACCATGGCCCACTGTGCCCCTCACTGACCTCTGACCTCTCTGCCAGAGTGTGGCTCCCCCGACCCTGTGGCCCTGTGTGGCCCCAGCGACTGCCCTGCCTGAGTGTGGCCCCACTGACCACACCTGCCAGCTGTGTCCCTGTCTGCCTACCTGAGGGTGCCCTTCTGACCACTCAAATCCCAGTGACCCTCTGTCTGTGTCCCCCATGTTTGCTTCTAGCCCAGTGTATTCCCCCACTGACCACACCTGTGGGTCTCCCCATTGCTACTCTGAATACATTGTACCCCCCATTGTCCAGTGTCTCCTGTTCATCACACACCATGCCTGTCTGTGGGTGACTCCACTCGCATCCCTTCTCTGGTTCCCCCCATGTCCCTCTAGCACCAGCATGTCCCGCACTGACCACCTTAAAGTGTGACCACCAGCTGGCTACTCCCGCCCCATTAACCCCTGTAACTCCACTGTGTCCTCCACCAACCAGCATCGTCCGCTTGTCCTAACACATCCCCACTGGTGACCTCCACTGCTCACCTTGCCTCAATGTGTCCACCACTAACCCTCTGTGCCCTTGTGTGTTCTCCTTGTCCCCGGGAGCCGGGCCCCCATCCTGCCCTCACCCTGTTCCCTCTGCACTGTCCTCCTCTTCCCATCCCAGAGGCCCCAGTGACCTTTGTGCAGGTGCCACAGGACCAAGAGGTGACCGAGGGCGACACAGCTACATTCGAGTGCGAGCTTTCCCAGGCCTTGGCTGATGTCACCTGGGAGAAGGTCAGAGCCCAGCCCCAGCCCAGCCCACCTCGGCATCACAATAGTAATAATGCCCCAAACTAATACTGAGTGGATGTGCCCGCCACTGTGCTCAGATGTGCTGTACCTTTAATCCTTTCATCTTTACAACTCTTTCAGGTAGGTCTTATTATCTCCATGTTATCTCCAAGGAGACTGGGGCTCTGTGGGGTAAAGTATTGCCCAGGGGAGGACAAAAGGGGCAGAGCCCATATTTGAATCCAGGTTTGTCTAATTCCAGAATCCACGCTCATGGCCAATGTGGCTGGTACAGGACCCTGGGCTTCCCGCGCCTGTGGAGTCCCTTGTCAACCTAATGTCCCCTAAAGGGCGACACCTTCCCAGTGAGGCTCCTAGCGCGGCTCGCAAGCGCAGGACGGCTCCACCCCAGACTGGGGGGACGCGGACTAACATAAACACGCCTCGAAACTGCTTGGCATCAACAAAGGGCGCCAAGGGCCGCGGTCGCCGGTGCCCAGCTGAGTTCATTCGGACCCTCTGCCACCCCCTAGGACGGGCGCCCGGTCATCCCCAGCCCCCGGCTCAGGCTCCAGGCCCTCGGCGCGCGCCGCCTTCTCCAGCTGCGGCGCTGTGGCTCCTTGGATGCTGGGACCTACAGCTGCGTGGCGGGAACGGCCCGCGCCGGCCCCGTCCGCCTGACCGTGCGCGGTGGGTACGGGGTGCTGCTGGGGCCGGGCACTGAAGTGGGCTCGGGGGCTGCAGACGAGCCTTTCCCGGGGACTGACTCGGGTGCTCCCCGACGAGGGGCGGGGCAGGGTGGGTGCCACCCTCCGCCCTGCCCCGCCTCACGCCCCCGGCTCCGCCCCAGAGCGCGTGGTGTCCGTGCTCTCCGAGCTCCGGCCGGTGAGCGCCCGCGAAGGCGACGGCGCTACGTTCGAGTGCACCGTATCAGAGGTCGAGGCCACCGGCAGCTGGAAGCTCGGAGGCCGCCCACTGAGACCCGGAGGCCGCATCCGCATCCGACAGGAAGGTCTGGCCGACTTGCTACCCTGGCTCCTCGCTGCCCCGCCCCCGGCCCGCACAGACCCCGCCCATTAGGATTAGCCCCGCCTCCATCTCGAACGGGCCCCGCCCCACATCCCTAAGCCGTCTGCCTGTCTCTCTGAGCCCCGGAGTCGGAGACCTCGGTCCTGGCCCGCTCCTCCTCTCCCTCCGCATCCCTGTTCCGCCCATCCTAGCGCACGTTTGTCGCGTCCGAATCGACCCGGCGACCTACTCCCGCCCCACCACCCTCATCCCCGATCCCCTCCCAGAGGTGGCTCCGGCCTCGCTAGCGCCCCCTTCACCCTCAGGGAAGAAACATATTCTGGTGCTAAGTGAGCTGCGCGCGGAGGACGCCGGTGAGGTCCGCTTCCAGGCGGGACCCGCCCAGTCCGCAGCAGAGCTGGAGGTGGAGGGTAAGCCACTGCCGCGGGGGTGGCCTGGAGTGGGCATCACCTTCCCTGGGACTGGCAGGCTGGCGGCTTGTCCTAGGAACGCTGCCTCCCCCACCTCCCTTTCTCGAGGGGCTCTCCCGGGGCGGGTCACAGAGGGCAGCGCGCCGTCTCCGGGGGAGGAGGAGACTGCGGGTTGAGGGTACAGGGGAATGGGCCCGTGGCATTGAGATCTGAGACCAGGAGCAGAGGCCGTGGAGGGGAGGGAAGATGCATTTCTCTTCCTGGGGGTCCTGCGTGTCCCTATTAACTTAAGCCCTCGTCCTCCACCCCCAGCACTGCCTCTCCAGATGTGCCGCCGCCCGCCTCGCGAGAAGACGGTTCTGGTGGGCCGCCGGGCGGTACTGGAGGTGACTGTGTCGCGCTCCGGGGGGCACGTGTGCTGGTTGCGGGAGGGGGTCGCGCTGTGCCCGGGAGACAAGTACGAGCTGCGCAGCCTTGGCCCCACCCACAGCCTGGTCATCCGTGACGTGCGACCTGAGGACCAGGGCACCTATTGCTGCCAGGCCGGCCAAGACAGCGCCCACACGCGGCTGCTGGTAGAGGGTGAGTGAAGCTGACTTGGGCAGGAGGGCTGGCCAGGCAAAAGTGGTCACCTGGGAGCTGGTGGGCTGAGACACACCCACCGCAGATTTTTCAGGGCCTGGGGTAGCCAGTTGGTCCTGGGATGTACTGAAGGTAGGAAGTGGGGAGGCAGGGATCTGTTAGGCTGAGGAGAAGAGGAAGGAGTTGTGTTCCCCACGGAAACCACTGGGCTCAGGGCAGCTGTTCCCACCTTTCTACACCCCTTCCTGTCCAGTACTCGCCTCACTTCCTCCTGCCCCTGGACCATGTTTGTCTCACCTGAATACCCCATTGGTACCCAAGTTCTTATCCTCCCAATAACCGGCTCCTGGTTTGTGGCCCCCACAGGCCCCTCACCCCCTCCTGCTCTCTGCTGGCTTCTGCCCATCTCAGTGAGTTCAACATCAGCCTGGGCAGAGGGCTCCTGAGCTAGTCCCATTTCTTTCCTCCCACATAGGAGATGCCCCACTCTCCACCCAAATTCCTGCATTCCCTTCAGATGCCTTGCCCCACCCCTATCCAGCCCCCACTTTCCTGCAACACAGACAGCCCTGACAGAGGCCCAAGAAAGGGTGGGGCAGAGGGTGAGGGGCACTCTTCCTGTGTGGGTGCCCAGGTTCTGCCAGGGAGGATGGTGGTACCCACTTTCTCCCCAGCCCCACGCAGAGTTATTCCTCTGCAGGTAGCTAGAAGGACCGAACCGGGCCAGGCGGGTGCCCTCGGACAGCTTGGAAGGCGCATGCCCTTACCCTGGGCAGGGATGGGAGGCAGGGGAACCAGAGGTGTTGAAAAACAATAAAAGTGGTGTAGCCCCTTTCCTTGGCTCTCTGTACGATGAAGGAGGACAGAACTGGCCTGGAGGACCCTGTGTAGTGAGTGACACAGGGGACCAAGAACTACAGTGCTTCTAAGTTGGCCCGTGGATGTGCCAGCCACCGAAGATCACTACTCTTGGCAGAAGCCACAGTTTGGCACATTTATAAAAGATGTAAAACAGGGTGGGACGGAGGGAGACAGAAGCATGAGGTGTCCAGGGTGGCAATGACAGACACCAGACATGCATCGTGCATTTAAGCCCCCTTAGCCCCAGGTCCCCTTCCCAACCCAGCCCAGAGCAGCAGCCCCCACCCCCATCCTCTGCCACTGCCCTCAGATGGTGGCTTTGCAGAGGACAAGGAACCAGGGTGAGGGGTGCTGCAGTGGAGAAGGACAAGAAGCCTTGGATGAATCTGGCTGAGAGGCAGAGCAGTGGGGGGAGAAGGCAGGCCTCCCCCACTTAGACATGCAGGAGAGTGGCCCAGGGGACCCCAGCAGTGGGGGAGGAGGTGGGCAAACCTTGCAGCAGCCCTACCAATCAGAAATCTAAGGCAAGGGTCCCAGTGTTCCCTCCAACCCCACCCCTTCATGCACACGCACACACAGGTGACACACTCACAACCCTGAGCACACCCCAAAGGGGCTCACACCCCATCCCTCAGGAGCTCCTTGGGAGAGGGCTTTCCCCCAGACCAGGCATAGCCTGAGACAGGCCCTCCCTTCTAGCAGCCAGGCCAGTCCTCTCCAGGGTAGAGAAACAGCCATAGGCTACAGGGCGAGGTGGGCTGGGTGGTGGCCCAGCAGGCCTCCGCAAGCTAACAGAGCCGGTGACCACAGAGTCCAGGTGGGCGGGAGCAGCTAGACTGCTATACCCGCACAGGGGGCCCTGTGCAGGCTGTCAGTGGTCCCCGGGACCCGTATTCATAGTCCATGTCTGTGGGTGAGGCCATGAAGGAGCTCAGTGAGCTTCCTGTCTGCCGGTCCCGGAAGCTCTGGATATAGCTCTGTGGGAGAATAAACACACATGTGAGTGCAGCCACAGACCCCTGCCCTGAGAGCCACCTCAGGCAGACATCCTCTCCCTGCACCCCCACAAGCCTGAGACTCACCCCAGACTGCTGTAGTCCCAGGACCTCATCACACTCATAGTCTAGCCCTGAGACCCTACCCCATACCATACTTAGTTAAAATTCTTCCTCAGGCACTTTCCCCCCATCCCGGCACTGGGCCCATCAGGCTCCTGGTGCAGGGGTTATGATGGATGGACAAACACTAGGCCTTCTAGAGAGTGCCCAGCCCCTGGGGAAAGCCCAGTCCTGCTTGGACGGAGCTTACACACTCCCTTGACCCCATTCGGATTGGAGGGGCCCGGAGTGCTCACCGGGGAGAGGACATCTCCATTGAAGCGTTTAATGGGCACTGGCCTGCGCCGATAAGCAGGGTCAGGGGGCCCAGGCCTCGGAGGAGCCCGGGAACCTCTGGAGGGAGCCCTTGGGGGTCTCTTCTTGCGCCGCTTCTCCTTGCGCTCTTCCTGCTGCCGTATCCGCATCAGCTGCACACGGCGTCGCTGCCGGCTGATGACCACTGTGAAGGGGTGGGCAGAGAAGAGTCTCAGGGCTCCACACGTGTCCTCTCCACCCTTCCTACCTGGTGGCCTAGGGCTTCCAGATTCCCCTTATCTGTAACCCCCCTGCCCTTTCCTTTCCTGGTCTCCCACCTCCCAGATGGGACTTCCCTTGCTCTTTATCTCTGAAGATCTTTATGGAAGATTCCTAGACTCTAGGTACCCCCTCTCCAGCCGTCATCCCTCTCCCAATCCTGAGCTCTAGGTGACTCACCAAGACCAGCCATCATCCCTCTACTGGACAACCTCAGCTGCCTCCTCACTGGTTTCCCTTCTACACTTGCCTTCCCCAGTGTTTTCTACATTCAGCAGCCAGAATGAGCATCCCAAGTGCTAAATTAGATCATATCCTCCCTGCTTCAAGCCTCCAGCAGCATCTTATTGCCCTCCTAAAAAAAAAATCCAGCCTGGCCAGCGTGGCTTAGTGGTTGAGCGTCGACCTTTGAACCAGGAGATCACGGTTCGATTCCCAGTCAGGGCACATGCCCGGGTTGTGGGCTCAATCCCCAGTGTGGGGCATGCAGGAGGCAGCCAATCAATGATTCTCTCTCATCACTGATGTTTCTATCTCTCTCTCCCCCTCCCTTCATCTCTGAAATCAATAAAAATATAAAACATAAAATAAAATAAATAAAATTCAGAGTCCTCATCATGGCTCAGAGGGCCCACATAATCAGCATCCCTCAGTCTCTACAATCCAGCCCCATTTCTTCAGCAAGCCAAGCCCATCCCTTCTCAGGCCCCCACTCTTGCTATTCCCTTTTCTCTAGCTCTTTGCATGGCTGGTCCCCTATTCTGCAGAACTCTACTTAAATGTCACCTCTTCCAAGTGGCCTTCCTTGAGCACCCTGTCTATAATAGCCTCTGAAGGTCACTCATATTACCCTGCATATCTCTTTCATATCACTCTGCACAACCGGAACTATCTTGTTTGTTTGCATGTCTATTAGGGAGGGACCTCTTCTATTTTTGTCTCTGTTGTATCTCCAGTTCTGGAGTGGGCTTAGCACAGAGCTGCTGCTCCGTACATTGTTGTGGAATGAATAGTACCACTGAGGTCCTATCTTCCTTCCTAGACCATGATGGAGTCACCTCTCTAACCCTATTGAGGCCTTCCACTGCTGGTGTGCACAGCTACTCCCCCCACTCCCCAATTGCTCACCCGCCCACCGGCCCCCCTCCGCCCCCCACTTCTCTTATGACCACCCGGGTCCGTGCCCTCTCACCTTCCGTGTGGGAGTCCCCCTCGGCGGTCACCCGCCACTGCACCAGGACGCCCATCAGGCTGAGCAGAGGCCAAAGCGCCAGCAGGGCCCAGCTCCGCCAGCAGAGGGGAGGCACAGGGGCGGCACGCAGCCGCTCCACCGCGTAGCGCCCCAGCAGCAGCAGCTCAGCAAAGTAGTCGGCGGCAGTGGCGATGAGCGCAGCGCCAGTCACAGCGGTGGCCAGAGTGGTGAGCGGGCGAGGCCAGCGCAGGGTGAGCAGCGCGCAGAGCAGGCCGCCCCCCAGCAGCAGCCCCAAAGGGCTCCACACGGAGCCCGGCTGGTAGTAGGGGGTGGAACCCAGCAGGGCAGCAGCAGCGAGCAGCAGACCGAGCAGCAGCCCCACCAGGAAGAGGCCCACGCTGCGCACCAGCATGGCCACCAGCCCGCACAGCAGCCCGATGCCCAGTGCGATGCCCGCACTCGCCCCGGCACTCAGCTGTGTCTCCAGCACCCGCTCTCGGTAGCACAGCAGGAAGATGACCACCGAGCCAAACAGCAACCCAGTGAGGAAGAGCACTGCCTTGAAGCAGCGGTAACCTAGAGGGGAACAGGCGCCAGTGAGGGGCCAACATGAGGTCACCCGGCTGGAGGCAAGGGGTGGAGGGGTCAGAACGTGAAATCACAGGGGAACCAGAGGCAGGATACTAAGATAAGAAAATTGGGGGTCATTAGGGTCCTGAGGGCACCAGTGATGGGGCCACTGGGGTCAAGGGAGGTCAGAGAGATAGGTCACTAGGAGTCACTTGGAAAACAGAGAGACAGACATTGAGATAAACATTTGGTCTTTGAGGGTTAGAGGAGTCAGAGATAGGTCATTGGACTCAAGAGTGTATCAGTGATAGGGTCATTGGGGTCATTGGAGTCATGAGGATCAGAGAAATAGGTCACTGGGGTCACAAGGGGATCAGCAATAGAGTCATTGGGGTCTATGAGGAGGGATTGTTCACAGAGATGAGGTATTTGGAAGTCAGAAAGAATTTGAGAGATGAGGTCTTGGAGGGGTCACAAGGCTTCAGAGACATGGCATCATTAAAAGGTTATGTAGAGAAAAGGGAAGCAGGGTTATTGGGGACTGGTTCCAGGAGACGAGGCCTTTGCAGGTCAGGGGGATTGACAGACATGGAATCATTGGGAGTATTAAAGGGTTTCAGAGAGAGGGTAATATTGAAGCCAGAGAAATGGGGTTATTGAGATCTTGGGGGGCGGGGAGCAATCAGGCAATGAGTTCCTAGCAATAGCTAAGGAAATTGAGTCAGAGGGATAAAAGGTGATGAGATAGCTGGAGGAGGGGGCGGTCACTAGGGCTTACAAGGGGTCATAGGGAGTCAAGGAGAATTATAGGGTGAAATAGTGGTTGTGGAGTTCCAGGAAAATGGAGGTTATAGGGCCATGGGGTCCATTAAGGTAACCAGAAGAGTGAGGGACTTGCTGATCCTGAACAGTTGGGAAGATGGGGGTGAAGGGGTCAGGGAGAGCCAACGAGAAAGGTCAAAGAAACGATTCAGTTCTGAGAATGAAGGGAAGCCTTAGAATCCAGGAGGTTCTGGAGTCAGAGAGAAGAGCAGGGAATACACAAGGTTCAGAGTCCAAGAGCCTGGGAGTGGGGGCATCCAAGAGGGGTGAGGCGGCAGGAAAGCACAGGAGAGGGAATTTCAGGGTGTACTGAGCAACTGCAGAGGGATTGGGTATGGGTGTGGATATGGGTAGGGGAGGGAGTGAGGTAACACAGACTCCTTGGAGCCCCAGAATGTATCCTGAACCCACAGAGGGGCACTGCCTCCTGCCCACTCTGCAATTGTTCAGCCAAGAGTTTGGGGGTGGAAAGAAAAGGACCATCTGGCTCCCATTCCTGCCCACTACCCAGCCAAGCTAGGGGGAGGTGTAGAGGCATCAGAACACAAGTCTCACCCCACCTCTGCCAAGCCTGGAACCCAGACCTTCAGTCTTCCTTTACACTTCTTTCAGTCACTGATCATGCTCCTCTTGGAGGCTTTCCTTGGGCCCCCAACCAATAGAGATTGCTCCCCTCTCTGAAGTTCTGCAACTCTTGCTGTAGAGTCACTGGGCACTTACTCCACTAGTCTATCAGGCACCTTTGTGCACATTAGAAAAAGGGGTGCCACCCAGGCCAGTGTGGCTTAGTTGGTTGAGTGTCCCATGCATCAAAAGATTGCTGGTTTGATTCCCAGTAAGGGGACATGCCAGCTGGTGGGTTCAATCCCTGTTTGGGATGCATATGGGAGGCAACTGATCAATATTTCTCTCTCACATCAATGTTTTTCTCTCTCCCCCTCTCCCTTCCTCTCTCTCTAAAGTCAGTAAAACATATTAACAACAACAAAAAAAAAAGAGAAAAAAAGAAAAAGATACGCCTTCCTCTAGGCACAGCAGCCTTGTGCCAAGGCCTAGAGTTTGGCAAATGGAGCATGAGCTGGATTTCAGGCCCCACTTGCCTATTAACTCAACTCACTTGTATAGTAGCCATCCTGTACAACTGTTCACAGCCACCCTGATTATTGGAGCCTACCTTATAGGTGATCTTCATGTGTATGACTACTATCTAGCCTACTCTGCAGTTGACCTTTGAACAACACAAGTTTGAACTTCACAGGTCCACTTATACATTATTATTTCCAGTAAATATACAGACAGTCCTCCAAATCCTCAGGTTTTACATGCACAGATTCAACTGATTGCAGACTGAAAACAGTATTTTGGATCTATGGTTGGGAATCTGTGCATGCTGAGAGCCAACTTAAGTTATATGTGGGTTTTCGGCTGTACCCAAACCCTCGTGCTATTCAAGGGTAAACTATAATATGTATCAAGGTGTGAATACTCCAGAAGTATCTCTCTCCCCCATTATATTCTGTGTGAAGGGACCATGCTTAATCACCCTGCTAAATGTTTTCAGTGTCTAGCTAGAACAGTGACCCAAACACATCCTCACCACAATAGCTATTATTTATTGAGTCCCTACTAATTCTCACAACAACCCTATGTGAGGTAAATATCATAAAATCAATAAAAACATATTGTTCCCACTGTTCAGATGAGAAAACTGAGCTAAGGCAAGTTAATATGCCCAAAGCATCACAATTAGAAAGGTACAAAGCCAGGTTCAAATGGAAGCATGCTTAATTCAAAAAATCTGTGTTTTCTAGGATCTAGAGTCTAGATCAGTGGTCGCCAACCTTTCGGACCTCCCAGACCACCAGTGGTCTGCAGACCACAGGTTAGCAACCACTGCTCCAAATGTTTCCTTAAACCAGCGGTCGCCAACCTTTTGGATCTCACGGACCACCAGTGGTCCGTGGACCACAGGTTGGCGACCACTGATCTAGATGATATAGGAACATGTGGTATGAAAGAAAGTAAGAAAAGGGAGTTATCCATGCTAGTTTTGGTGGGGGTGGTGGTGAAGTTCTGGAGGAGATTTGGAGTGCATCAGGGAAATAGGGAGAGAATGGGGAGCCCAGGTGAGGGATGAATTGGGGGTCTCACCGAAGAAGCAGTAGACGACTCCAAACAGACAGCACATGATGCAGACGAGGGCCGGCAGTGCCTGGTACCTGCGCTCCAGGGGCTGTTCACAGGGTGCACCCCAGAAGGCATCATCTGGCTCAGGGGGCAGGAGCTGGAACCGCAGTGTCGCCACAGTGCCTGGCATAGTGCTAGGAACGAAAGGGAGTCACCCTCCCAGGTCAGCCTGACAGAGAGGAAGCTGGAGTCAAGGAGGAGTCCTGGGTCTCCACCAGGATGGGGCAAGAATGGGAGTGGGAGACCTAGGCAAGGACACGCTGGACAAAGGAGTGGTGCCCACATCAGGCAGCTCCAGAAGCATCCCTAATTGGGGGACAAAAGACAAAGGGAACAAAAGTGTCTGGCTGGAGGGGGCCAGAATGAAGAAGTCAAAAGGGGAACTGGTTGGGGGGAGATGAGGGCAGTGTGCTGCCAGTGAGGAGGCAGCCAGGAGACTCTGTGGGCGGCTAAATCTGGGATTGTCCAAAATCTACCTGGGCTGGAAGCGACCTGAGCTTTTGAATGAAAGAGGCTGTGCAGAGGCCAGAGGGTCCAGGGGTGCTGGGCGCCAGAGGCCCCAGCTGCCTGGGGTCCAGGAAAAGTCCGTCGTGCGGGGAAGGGAGCTGCTGGGCCGGAGGGACCTGTCTCTGCGCGGCGGCGCCGCTCCGCCTCCAGCACCGCCTGGCACTCCAGTCCCGCGGCGTCCGGGGCCTCGGGCTGGGCCTGGGGAAGGGAAAGGCGCAGGAGCAGGGCTCGGGCCGCCCCAGAGCCGCGGCCCCATGCCCCGAGCCCGCCCGCGGCCTTTGGTGCTGATGGACAGCTCCGGCCTCGGCTCCTGACGTCACGCAGGCGCATCATTCAGGCCGGGGCGGGCTGCCTCTGACGTCATCGTGGACGCACCAACCACGCCGGGGGGAGGTAGGGGGCTCCGCCCCCGGCGTCTCCCTCTCGCTCACTGAGGAGGGGGCACTTCCGGGGGTCCTTCCCCTTTCACCTCCCCCTTCTCCTCCCTCTCCGGTAGCCGGAGCCCGAGACCCCACCCCGGGGGCGGAGCCCTCGCAGTGACACGTCGGACAGCGGCGGCGGCGGTGGAGGCTTCCGTACCGAAAGCGGAGACCCTGCGCGATCCCGAACGGCGGCCGGAGCGGGATTGGAGCGCGGCCCCGGGGTGTTCGGCTCGGCCGCCAGCTCTGCTCGGCGGGGTGGGAGCGGGCCAGCCGCTTGGCCCGGGGCCTCCGGATCCGCCCCCTCCCCGGTCCCGCCCCCTCGGAGCCTCCGGCTGCTCTGGGGCTGCTCCCGGGCTGGGGCCCGCGGTCCGGGCGCCATGCGGGCATCGCTGCTGCTGTCGGTGCTGCGGCCCGCAGGGCCCGTGGCCGTGGGCATCTCCCTGGGCTTCACGCTGAGCCTGCTCAGCGTCACCTGGGTGGAGGAGCCGTGCGGCCCAGGGCCGCCCCAACCCGGGGACTCTGAGCTGCCGCCGCGAGGCAACACCAACGCGGCGCGCCGACCCAACTCAGTGCAGCACGGAGCGGAGCGCGAGAGGCCGGGCGCCGGCGCCGGGGAGGACTGGGAGCCGCGCGTCTTGCCCTACCACCCCGCACAGCCTGGCCAGGCCGCCAAAAAGGCCGTCAGGTAGGGAGCAGCCCCGCCAGCTCCACCCCTGGGCACCGGCCGGGACGGGCTCTCCCGGGACGACGCCGGGGCCGGGTCAGGCTCCGGAAGGAAGAGCCTGGCCGGCCAGGAAGTCTTTGGGCCGGATAACTTCCGATGGCCCCGCTTGCCCCGGCCGTGGAGCACGTCTGAGGCCCTCTCTGGGCTGAACCTACCCTGTAGGCTCTGTGCTAAACCGGCTCCACTCCCTGGTCCCCCAAATCTCCTCTGAGCTCCCTGGCTGGCTGTTGGGTTTAGAGAAATGATTGGTATGAAAATGGATTTATAGAGAGGAAAAGAAAAAAGATAAAACTAGGATTTACCTGTATCTCTTGTTCGTGGGTGGGGCACCTCGTGCTGAGGTTTGTGGGAGAGAAATGGTGTAGCCATCCCGCTAATGCCCCTGCCCAGGAGTTGAAGTAATTCTCCTAGGTAACACGGAGTTCAAATTCCAGTTCTGCAACTTACCTTCTGTGTTATGGAAGGTAAGTTACTGGAACTCCTGAGCTCCAACTTGCCCTTCCCCCAAACTCACTCAATACACCCCTAAGCCATATATTCCATTACATCATTTCTGTGATGTGTTTGTGGTATAATGGCATATTTATATAGAAATAAGTACTGTGTACATGGTGTGTAGATTACCTAAGAGTCAAGCATTTGCCTAAGTGCTTTAAGTAGATACAGTCAACCCCATTTTTCAGATGTGACTACTGAGGCTCAGATACGATAAATAACTTGCTCAAGGACACAACTACTAAGTAGTGAAACAGGGACTCAGACCCACAATATATCTCTCATATCTGCATGGATATTGCCATCTCCCAAAAGGACTATGTAGGTAAGACTAACATTTCACTTAAATCCACATGACACCTGGGAGAGACATGTTATTCTCATCCTATTCATAGGTGAGGAAACAGGCCCAGAGAGGACATGACCTGCGGAAGCCTATGTATGCTCCCTCCTGTCTTCCTTAAACGTTTTTAAAAAATTGATCTTCGAGAGAGGAAGGGAGGGAGGGAAGGGAAAAGAGAGGGAGAGAGAGAAACGTCAATCAGTTTACCTTCTGCATGCGCCCTGACTGGGGATGGAGTCCACCACCTGACTATGTGCCCTAATTTGGGAATCGAACTTACCACCTTTTGGTGTAGGGACGATGCTCCAACAACTGACCCACATTGGCCAGGGCCCCATTGTCTTTATTATTTTTTTTTATACTTCTATTGATTTCATAGGGGAAGGGAGAGGGAAAGAGAGATAGAAACACCAATGATGAGAGAGAATCCTTGATTGGCTACCTCCTGCAAGCCCTCTACTGGGGATCAAGCCCACAACCCGGGCATGTGCCATTGACCGGAATCGAACCCAGTACCCTTCAGTCTGCATTCCGACGCTCCATCCACTGAGCCACACTGACCAGGGCCCCATTGTCTTTTTTGATAATCGTGTGCCTTCTCCTCCCCCAGGACCCGCTACATCAGCACCGAGCTGGGCATCAGGCAGAGGCTGCTGGTGGCAGTGCTGACCTCACAGGCCACGTTGTCCACTATGGGTGTGGCCATGAACCGCACACTGGGGCACCGGCTAGAGCGGGTGGTGTTCCTGACAGGCTCTCGGGGCCGTAGGGCACCACCAGGCATGGCTGTGGTGACGTTGGGCGAGGAGAGGCCTATTGGCCACCTACACCTGGCACTACGCCACCTGCTGGAGCAGCACGGCAACGACTTTGACTGGTTCTTCCTAGTACCTGATACCACCTACACCGAGGCCCACGGACTGGTGCGCCTAGCTGGCCACCTCAGCCTGGCAGCTGCTGCCCACCTCTATCTGGGCCGGCCCCAGGACTTCATCGGTGGAGAGCCTGCCCCTGGCCGCTACTGCCACGGAGGCTTTGGGGTACTGTTGTCCCGCACCCTGCTGCAGCAGCTGCGCCCCCATCTGGAAAGCTGCCGCAACGACATCGTCAGTGCACGTCCAGATGAGTGGCTGGGACGCTGCATCCTGGATGCCACGGGGGTGGGCTGCACTGGTGACCACGAGGTGAGGAGATAAGTCGCCCCACTGGGGCCTCCTATCTGAGCTTGTGTACTTCCCCTGAGAGGCCAAGGGGCGGTTGGAGATATAGGCCTGGATTTCCATGCCAGTTTTGCCCTTTTCTATCCCTGTGACCTTGGGTAAATTACTGAATCTCCTGAGTGGCAGTATCCTCATCCATACTAATTATTGCTCAGGGTTGTTATAAGGATTAGAAAAAAATAAGAGAGCTTTGCACATAGTAGGTGTTCAATATTGGCAATTATTATTTTATTTGAGCCCCTTGACAGCTCTGAGATAGGATGCATGCCCATTTTCTAGATGAACTAGCAGAGGCTTGACCAAGGTTACACAAGCTGACAAATGGCCAAGGTACTTAAAACCACAATTCTGATTGCAGGTCCACAACAGGTCATAGGGTGGGGAAATGAGACACACACTAGGAGGTGAGGGGTAGAGGCTGTTCCATCGTTCTTCCCTTTATGGAACCCTACTCTTTCTCTCCCCAGGGAGTACATTATAGCTACCTGGAGCTGAGCCCTGGGGAGTCCGTGCAGGAGGGGGACCCTCGTTTCCGCAGTGCCCTGACCGCCTACCCTGTGCGTGACCCTGTGCATATGTACCAGCTGCACAAGGCTTTTGCCCGAGCTGAGCTGGAACGCACATACCAGGAGATCCAGGAATTGCAGGTATGGTCTGGGCTGGGGTGGGGTGGCAGGTCCTGTGAGGTCTTAGATCCCAGGGAAATAAACTATGAGCACTGGAATCAGAACTCATCTACCTCCTGTCCCTGTTTCTGTCTATCCATTCTGAGAAGCCCCTCCAGAAACCCCCCTTTTAACTCTCAGGCTGCCTCCATCTGCGGAAGGGATAGGTAGGGGCATGGGAAGGCAGACGTTGGCAGGGGACAGGACCCATCCCGCGTGGCACCTGCCGTCTGCCCAGTCCCCCAGCTGGCCCCTGGGGTCTCTGCCTTGCTCACAGTCTGTTTCTCCAACCCAGTGGGAGATCCAGAACACCAGCCGCCTGGCAGCTGATGGGGAGCGAGCAGCCGCTTGGCCCGTGGGCATTCCAGCACCATCCCGCCCAGCCTCCCGCTTTGAGGTGCTGCGCTGGGACTATTTCACCGAGCAGCATGCTTTCTCCTGTGCCGATGGCTCGCCCCGCTGCCCTCTGCGTGGGGCTGACCAGGCCGATGTGGCCGATGTTCTGGGGGCAGCCTTGGAGGAACTCAACCGCCGCTACCACCCAGTCCTGCAGCTCCAGAAGCAGCAGCTGATTAATGGCTACCGTCGCTTTGATCCTGCTCGGGGTATGGAGTACACACTGGACTTGCAGCTGGAGGCACTGACCCCCCAGGGTGGCCGCCGGCCCCTCACTCACCGGGTGCAGCTGCTACGGCCACTGAGCCGCGTGGAGATCTTGCCTGTGCCCTACGTCACCGAGGCCTCACGTCTCACCGTGTTACTGCCTCTGGCCGCGGCCGAGCGGGACCTGGCCCCTGGCTTCCTGGAGGCCTTCGCCACAGCAGCTCTGGAGCCTGGCGATGCTGCGGCAGCTTTGACCCTGCTGCTGCTCTATGAGCCACGACAGGCCCAGCGGGCAGCCCATGCAGATGTCTTCGCACCTGTCAAGGCCCATGTGGCAGAGCTAGAGCAGCGTTTCCCCGGTGCCCGAGTGCCCTGGCTCAGTGTGCAGACCGCCGCCCCCTCACCACTGCGCCTCATGGATCTGCTCTCCAAGAAGCACCCGTTGGACACGCTGTTCCTGCTGGCGGGGCCGGACACGGTGCTCACGCCTGACTTCCTGAACCGTTGCCGCATGCACGCCATCTCCGGCTGGCAGGCCTTCTTTCCCATGCACTTCCAGGCCTTCCACCCAGCTGTGGCCCCACCGCAGGGCCCGGGCCCCCCGGAGCTGGGCCGAGACACGGGCCGCTTTGACCGCCAGGCGGCCAGTGAGGCCTGCTTCTATAACTCTGACTATGTGGCGGCCCGAGGGCGGCTGGCGGCGGCCTCGGAGCAGGAGGAGGAGCTCCTGGAGAGCATGGACGTGTACGAGCTGTTCCTCCGCTTCTCCAGCCTGCATGTGCTGCGGGCAGTGGAGCCGGCGCTGCTGCAGCACTACCGGGCCCAGACGTGCAGCGCACGGCTCAGCGAGGACCTCTACCACCGCTGTCGCCAGAGCGTGCTGGAGGGCCTGGGCTCCCGCACCCAGCTCGCCATGCTGCTCTTTGAGCAGGAGCAGGGCAACAGCACCTGAACCCACCCCGTACCCCAAAACCCTGGCCTGGGGGTGCTTCTCCCCGACCACCCGGAGCCACCTGTCAGCCTCCCTGGACAGGGCTGGCTGGCCACAGCCTCAGACTCCAGGACAGCCCACTGGCCTCCTCTCTCTGGCTTTGTGGGTGCTCAGGCTCAGGAGAAGCCCCACGGGAGGTGCCCTCAGAGCCACCCCTGCCTGCCCCTGACACTGCTGACTCAAGCTGTGGCCTCAATATTTATGTAGTGCAGTCGCCTGACGCCAGGCCTGCCTCTAAGTCCAGGGGCTGGGCTGTAGATGACTTGTTGGGAAAGGGGGGAGCTGAGAGGAGGAATGTGGGGTGTCTCCCAGCTTCTCCCTTCTGGACCCCGATGAAGCTCTCTGCCTTTAATAAACTGGCTGAGTGTGGACTGGTGATTCTGGGTTTTTGAAAGGTAGGTAGGGGGCAGGGAGAGCTGACAGTGAGGATGGAAGCTGTCCTGGCTAGGCCTGGATTTCCTTTTCCTGGGGACTAAGTCATGCATATGCCCAGCCCCGCCCCAGCTCCCAGCCTGGTCACACGTACACACAGAGAATTCTTTATGCCTCTTTATTCCTAATTTCGTCAGCACTTATAAAACCAGACTGGAGACGCAGGCCTGAGAAAACTTTCTTCCCCACCCCCAAGCTCAGCCAGGGTCTGAAAGGTTTGCCTGCTCCTTGTGGAGGGGACTCTGGGGGTGGGGATGGGACAGGGGGAATTGGGAGCTGGGCCAGGCCTGCTGGGCCATCTGCTCCCCCTGCCTCCATGGAGCTGGGCCTGGAGAGGGGCAGGAAGTAGGAGAAGCCCAGCAGTCCCGACTCCTGGGAGCCCGCCCTCTCCTGCTGACACTCTAGGGCTGGGACCCTGGCTGTCACTGAATCACCCACCCCCATAGCCCCACCCACCTTCTATATCTGTACTCCCACCCCCACCCTGTCCTCCCTAAATATATACAAATGTACAGAGGGTTCCACCCCTTCTGGGGTTGGCCACTTCCTCCACCTCCCTCTCTTCTCCCTTTCTCTCCTCCACGGGGGGCCATGGTCTGCTCTCCAGCTCTCCCCAGGCACCAACCTCGGGAGGGGGTATGGACAAGAAGGACCTTTGTGCGAAGCAGCTGGCGCCAGGTTCGGTGAGAACAGGAACTGAGTGTCTTCCCAGTGAGCACCACCCTCTCCCTGTCAGCCTTGGGTGCCCACAGGCCTTCTGTCCCGGGAGCAGGAGGAGACTATTTTGGGGATCCAGGGAGGAGTCCCAGATGCCTTGGTCCTTTTAGACACAGCATCATCCTAGCAAGCGAAGTCTTCAAAGAGGCCTCCCGCAGGGCCGTGTGGGTGGTGGTGGTTGGGGAGCAGGTTGCTGGCTCCCCCACCTTCAGCCCGGCCCCGGCTCAGACAGGGACTCTGCAAGGTGAAAAGGGAGAGTTCAAACCATGCCCCCAAGTGTCACACAGCCAACCTTTCCCTGTCTCCTGTGGCAGAGGCTCCAAGGGAGCCCAGGAACCCCTCTCAGGCTGGTACAGAAACCATGAGGGTGCTCAGTCCTGGGAGAAGGCGCTGGCTGCATCCTCTCAGGGCTCATCCTCACCTGCTCCTTCAGCTCCTGAAGCCCCAGGGTGGAGATGCCCCCAGAGGAGGTCCGCAGGGGGGTCTTGGGACGACGCCACACCCTCTTCAGTCGGTCCCAGGACACCTTGGGGTTCAGGGAGAGGGGACAGTTGTGGGCTCGGGAAACTTGGTAGAGAAGGGCAGTAAGGAAGCGGGGGAAGAAATATCCTGGCATCTCTCCCTGGTATTGGTAGAGGAGAAGGACAGACTAGCCAGGTTCACCTTATAGCACTTGCTACCCAGCAAACCCCAACTAGGACACCCCGACCCTCTTCCCCCACCCCCTTCTCCTGACTTCTCAGCACCCTCAGGCCTTCTAGTCAGAGGACCCTGGCAAAGAACCCAGAGCTTGACTTCCTGGCAGCCGGCTCCACCAGGAAGCCCACACTGCCCCTCTGCTTTTCCCACAGGCCCTTCCTATCCTCCACCAGCTGTGTGGTGGCCCCCGGCAGGCCCCTTCCTTGCCTCATAGATGTAGTCGAGGATCTCCAGTAGAGTGAGGATGCTGGCCCCGATGAATAGGCCCATCTGTCCCCCGAGGTCTCCTGGAGATTATGAAAGCAGGGTCAGAGGGAGCAGGCCCAGCTGACCCATGCCCATGGAATCTGAGCCAGGTCTCACCCAACAGGGCTGACAAGCCGTAGGCTGCTCGCTGTTCCATGGCCTCGGAGGTCAGTGCTTCAAAAAAGACATCTAGGACCAGGAAGTTCTCCCTGCGGAGGCAGGAAGCAGTGTCCATGTGGGACCACCTTCCAAGGAGGTGGCTGGCAGAGACATCCCAGGTCCAGCAGATGCTGCTCTGAGACCCCTTGTGCAGAGAAGCTGGTGACTACCCTCAGACTCCCCAAGGCTGTGAGGGGAGGCAGTTCCAGGTACATGTTAGCTTCACACTTTGAGGGTTATCTATCAAAAGGCCTGGGAGAGCAAGAATGCCTGGGCCTGCAGATTCCCGCCTGTCTCCTCCAAAGCAGCAAATAGTGTTTATGTTGCCTCATCCCTATACCTCTCTAGAACCTTCAGTGGCTCCCTATTGCCCAACAGTCCACTCCAAAATTCCTCTTCCAGACTTCCAAGACTGCCCACAATCTGTTGCACTGTGCCTTCTTATTAATCTGCTTTCTTACCTGCTTCTCATCCCCCTCCTACTCAGGCCAATCTCCACACCACCACACAGTTCTCTAACTGGGATGCCACCCCTCTCTCCTCCTTTCTCTTCCTCTCACAGACCCAGGGTCCTCAGAGGCCCAGCTCATGCCTACCCTGCTTCCCCTACCCCATGCACATTAATCTCTCCTGGGGCCTGAGAAGCATACCACACCCTCACACATGGGCTCATCCACAAATTGTGGCATGGGTTTTGTATCATAATCATCTGTCTTCACAGGACCCAGC
Source organism: Cnephaeus nilssonii (assembly GCF_951640355.1). NCBI lineage: Eukaryota > Metazoa > Chordata > Mammalia > Chiroptera > Vespertilionidae > Cnephaeus > Cnephaeus nilssonii. The sequence goes on along the minus strand of NC_137081.1, from coordinate 22,413,366 downwards.
ACTGGGCTTGGCAGCCAGAGGATGCTCAGCATTTGTAGACTGGCTGCCGGGTGCCAGACCCAGTGCTTAGTGTGGCCCCTCCTCATTCCGCTCCCTCAGCACAGCATTCACTCAACATGCATTCAACAGCCCCAGGTTGCTGAGGAAGGAAACACATAAACGGAGGGTTCTAAAACAATGGGTGCATGCAATGACAGAGATAGGTACAGGGTGCTGTGGCTGCTCAAATGAAAGGCATGTGGACCAACAAGGACTTCCCCGGAGGTGGAGACAAAGGATGTGACTTGGAGGATGGGTGGGGGTTAGTTAGAAGAAAAGGATTGAAAGCATTCCTGGCAGAAGACTCATTATTAACAAAGATGCAGCCTACTCCCCGTCTCCATCATGCACCGGTTGTGAAGGTGGCTTCCACCACACACACACACACACACACACACACACACGCACGCACGCACACACACGCACATGCACACACATACCGTATGTAGGTCTCATTGCGGTTGTACTTCCTGGCCAGGTACCGGGCTGAACCCCTGTTGGGGATCCTGACCATGGAGATTTCTTTCCCGTAGCGGGTCAGGTTGCAGGGAGTAGGACAGAAACACGGGCCCTCGGAGCCCCCACCCAGGGAGTCTGCAACACAGAGGCACCAACTGCAGTGGGGGTGGGGGTGGGGGTGGGTAGCCCAAAGGCCCACCAGCTGCAGAGTCTGTCCTGAGGCAGCCATGCCCACACTAAGGGCTTTTACTGGCCAGCACTGGCACTGCCTAGAGGACACTGGATGGGGGTCGGGGGAAGGTCCCTTCCTGGACCAACTTCAGGCTACCCAACAAAGCAGATGAAGACAATGCTCCCGGCACCCTCCCACAGGCTTGGCCCTCTGTCCCCAGCCCCCTGGGCAGCAGGGAGGGAGGTCCTCATGGGTCAGAGCTAATCAAGCACATGAGGCCTCAGACACACAAAGGACTTGGAGAGGAAGCTGGGATGAATGGGTGGTTGGATGGAAGGACAGATGGAGAGACAAAAGAACAAGTGGATGGACAGGATTTGTATGCTTAGTAAGCTGGGTTTTCTCTGTTCACACCTTCAGATCCACTCTCCATTCTCTGTCTTTAGCTGTGCCCAGGAGGCTGAGCTCTGCTAAATGCATCACCTGACTCCCTCATCCTCTGGCTTTGGGTTGGTTCTGGACAATGGGAGGCCCCAGCAGGGTCAGAAGGCCAGGAGGGGAGAGATACCAGGGTATTTCTTTCCCCGCTTCCTTACTGCCAGGCCATAGTTAGCAGAGCCTTCATTCCTCCTCTCGTGCCCACAGCTCCTGCCCATCAGCCCTCTCGGACAACCACAGCTCTCTCTGTGAGTTCCAGGAGTCTCCCCTCCTGCACCATCCAGGCCTGGGGGAAGAAAGCCTCCTGGTGTTGCTAGTTCTGTGAAGTCTCACCATCCCTTGTGGTTTACTTATCCCTGCTCACACACCTGTTTCCTCACTAGACACGCTTCACCCACCTCTTTGCTTGCCACAGTTGGTGTGTGCGATAGGGAAGGCCTCAATGTGATTCTACTGCCTCAGCATCTCAAGCCCAACACTTCTCTCCTCCCCTGGCCACGTCATCTGGATTATTGCCATGCTCTTCCGACTCACCCTGCTTCTAGTCTCACTCCCCACCAATCCATTTCCTACATCTAATCAGAGTCACCTTCCTAAAATCAGATAGTATTCTTGCCTTGCCTTAAGCCATTGTTGGCTTCCCAGAGCCTCCTCTACTCTCCCCACCCCCTCCTCTGTGCTTTGCCCTCCAGCCACACTGATCTTTCTGTGCCCCAGACATACGCTCTCTCTGGCTACAAGGTCTTTAGCATGTGCTCTTCTTACTGTCTAGAACATGTCCCCTTTCCACCTGGGTGACTCTGACGTACCCTTCAAGTCTCAGTCTCTGTCACTTCCTCTAGGAAGCCTCCCTGCCTTCCCAGGTGCATGCCCCTCCCTGGGGCCTTGTCGGATCCCTGAGGTTCCCCTACCCAAGGACTAACACACTGTGTCTTGATGCCTATCCACAGCCTTGCCCAGCAGTGAGCTCTGCAAGAGCAGGGCTCTTGTTCCCACTCTCACCACCAGCACAGGCTGTAAATGTCTGTAGAATGAATGAATGAATGAATGAATGAATGAATGAAGTGCAGATCAGACAGGACCTATGGACAGATGGGGCCTGCCTTACCCACACTGGGAGCCAGCAATGCATTTTTCCTTACACCAAGAAAGGAGTCATTTCACTTCCCCAGAGAGGCAAGCTCATTTGCTGAACCAAACCTAGAAGCCTGGGTTCTCTGCAACCCCTCACCCGGCTGCCTCCACTTACCCAAATGTTCACACCTGCAAAGGTCTTCAGACCCCTGGAGGTATGGGATAAGGCTCAACCCCCAGGAGGAAGCCCCAGGAAGAGACTGGGAGGAGGAGAGCCAAGGTTGTTAGGTGAAGGGCAGACAGAGAGGTGAAGAGGAGGGTGATGGAGAGGCAGGAAAGGGAGCAGGCAGCACGGACCCAGTGTGTGGTCGGCACACTCAATGTAGATATTTGGTGGGCAGATGGTCTCATTGCCTGAAAGGAGAGAAGATTATTCCTGGAGTCTACGGTTCCATCCCCTCTGTCCCACCCCATTCCCAAATGTGGGCACACTTGTGCATGCACACACACGTGCACACACATGCCCCCAAGATGTGCACGTTTGCACACACACATGCATGCATGAATGTATACATGCTCAAGCATATAAGTATGAAAATCTACACATGCATATAGACATACAAACATATGCACCTGTGTGCACACATATGCACACACATTTATATACATGGGTTGAAACATGTGCACACAACCCCCAAAAGTACACAGGTATAGACGTACATGGTCACGTGTGCATATAAATACATATCATGCTTATGTGCATGTGTGAAAACATGCATAAAATCCTAAACACACACACTCACATGGGTATAGACATGCACACATGTTGCACACATGCACCTGCCCGTGCACATGAGCAGTCCTCTGCCCCGGGAGGTTCTGGAGCCTGGCAGGGTGGCACAGAGGGTCGGCAGGGTGGTGGGTGCCCACCTGGCATGTGCACCATTCGGCAGTGGCAGCGCTGAAGCACGGCCTCCTTTTCACAGCGCAGCCGGCAGGCAGACACACTGTAGGCCGAGTAGCCCTGAAGCTCAGGCTCCCTGAGCCCGCTCTCCGCCCGGCAGTTGCCCCAGGGCTGGGGCAGATAGGTCAGCTGCAGAGGTGGGCATGATGGGGTCATGCCCAGGAGTACCATCTGGCCCTCCAGTGCCCACAGCCCCAGCAAAGTCCCTGGGTGGACTGGTGGGCTGCGAGCTTAGGAGGGCAGGTCTGGTCAGCATCCCCTCTAAGCCCAAAGGCCCAGCCCCGGGCCCAACCCAGTGCCCAGCTGGAGGTGATCACCCGCTGTTCCTGGCAGGACACGAAGGTCTGGAAGCCTGGGGACACGCCGAAGCCCAGCTGGTGGATGTAGGGTGGCTCCTCCTGGCTATGGATCTGCACGCGGATGCCAGCCTCAAATGATGTCTCATCTGCACAGTGGAGAGGGGGACCTTTGGAAAGCCATCCCTGGCAGCTGGCCCAGGCCAGAGTCCCCAGGGTGGCCCTGTCCCTTTCCTGCCTGCATACTTGTCTCTCTCCAGATGGGCAGGTACTCCTCCTGCTGGATGTCCAGCATGATCTCCAGGCCACTGCCCATGCCCCCGGCCCGGCTGGGAAGGGAGCTCTGCGGGTCTGCATTGAAAGTGTAACACTTCCCATAGCGAGTATAGACCTGCAGGTGAAGGAGAAGAGAAGGGGAGATGGAAGGAGGGCTAACACTCCTTAGACTTAGGTTTCCCTGCACCCCCTTCCCTGCCTGGGCAGCCCTATCCCATATTCCAGGAATCAATCTACAGCCCAGCCTCTCACCTGAGCTCCATCTTTTCAGCTGACATACCCTTAGATGACTGAAGGCATCTCTAGCTTAACAAACAATAGCAGAACTCTTGACATCTTCCCAAATCCTGCCCCCGCCCCACCATTCTCCTCCTCCGAGGGAAGGGCCCCACTATCTACCAAATTTCCCAAGTCAGAATCCCTGAAACCTCCCTTTCCCTCACCAGCAACTGTTTTGGGCAATTCTACGTCTGAAACCTAGTTAGAATTCATCCACTTTCCTTCCACATTGTGTCCCCCCTCTCACCTCATCGCCCACCTGGCCACAGCAGTGGGCCTCTAACTGCTTTCCCCTCGCCCATCCTTGCCTCTGCCTCCAGGCCGTTCACACAGTAGCCAGAGTGCTCCTTCCACCCAAGTCGCCTGTCAGCTTAAAGCCCAACAATGGCTTTCCATTTCCTGCAGAACAAAGCCCGACTCCTTCCCTCGCCTGAAAGTCTGCGTGTGACGTGACCCTTGCCTGCCTCTCCTGCCACTCCCCGCCAGATCTCTGACAAATTCAACCTCATGGTACGCCTTCCTTCCTCAGACCTTTGCTCACTTGGGTCCCTCCCCTGGAATGCCTCCCCCTCCCATTTTGGCAGGGCTAGCTGTTCACCTCTTAAACCTCAGCTTTAAGCGTCTTTCCTCACTACACACTCATATACCCCCCCCCACACACACACACACACGTGCACAGTTCCACCTCCACCCGTCAATCAACGTGTTTGTTGGTTTGCTCAAAGTACTTATCAAGACCTGAGATGATCTTGTTTATCTGTTTGTCTCTTAGTTCAATGTCCATCTCTCCCCCACCAAGAGACTGCACCTGCCCCATTGCGGGGGTGGAGGGGCACACAAAGGACTCTTTCTTTAAAATATTTTTTATCGATTTCAGAGAGGAGGGGAGAGGGAGAGAGACAGAAACATCAATGATAAGAGAGAATCATTGGTCAGCTGCCTCCTGCATGCCCCACACTGGGGACCGAGCCTGCAACCCAGGCATGTGTCCTGACTGGGAATCCAACCGTGACCTCCTGGAGTCCACTGCAACCATTTAGCCACACGGGCTGGGCAAGAGCTGTTTAATAAGCAGTTACTGCAGCGCTGAACAAAGCCCATCTTCTAACTCTGCGGAGACTTCTCCAGCATAGACACCAGATGGCACTAGCGCCCTGGGGATGGAAGTCGAGGCTCCGCTGGGACATAGCTGTGGTGGAGATGTATTCAGCAGCTGGGGTGGGGAGGAGATTGAGGGAGCAGTGGATGCAAGTCCCCCGCCCCTCCCTGCCTGCCTCACCGCACAGAGCCCCCCCCCGCCCCCCCCCCCGTGTCAAACCCATCACAGGCAGCACCTTCCCAGGGGGCCAGGGGTCGGCGCACTCAATCACTCTCTCTCACTCCGCCTCCCCTCTCCTTGGGAACATTTCTACACTGGCAAAACTGGGAAGAAGGCATGAGGCATGTAAGGGAAAAGATACACTAAATGCCTAGCTTCAGAGGGAGGGTGCAGAAGGCAGAGGGGTTGGGTTGAGAGCAGTGGGAATGAGGATCTGGTTGTGGGACAGGGTTAGGTCTCCCATCCCTCACTAGGTGAATCGCCCTCCTGATCCTCCCCTCTCACACCAGTCTTCCATCACCCTAATACTCTGCCTCAGGTTCCTAAAACAAAACAAGCGCCATGCAGTTTACACAACAGGGCCTCACCCACTGCTGTCCCATTCGACCCACTCAGCAACCCTGGTATCAGGCCGCTTGAATTAGCCAGATTATTACAGACAGGAAACCGCAGCTCAGAGAGGTGATGGGATTTGCTCAAGGGTCACACAGCTCATCAGTGGGAGGAGTGTAATTCATCTAGATGTGGGTGTCCGACCCCCCACCAAGTCTACTCTCAGCCCTTGTTTCTGCCCCATTCCGCTGATATGTGACCCAACACCCATCCCCTTTTCTCCACTCTCTACACCCTCCTCACTCTTTCTTCTCCAGATCTGCTGCCTCTCAATTCTTCACTCCCTCGCCTGTCCCTCCCCTCCTCCTTCTGCACCCTCACTGTCTTCTGGGTTCCAGTTGTTGACTCTGTCTGTGTCACCCCGGCCAACTGCCTGCCATGTGTCCATCTGTGGGGCAGTAGTGGACATCGCTGGCAGCTCCAGAGCCTCTTTCTGGCCCAGGCACCGTGCCAAATGGGTAGCATATGCTTTCCAACTGCATCCTCACAACCACCCTATGTCCTACAGGTGAGGAGACTGAGGCTTGGAGAGGGGAGCTGATCTGCCTAAGCTCCAAGATCAGTGCTTCTCAAATGTCAATGTGTCAATGTGTACACAGAGTACCCAGGGATCTCGGTAAATGCAGATTCTGATTGTGTTGAATGTGTTAGGGGGCAGGACTGAGATTCTGCATTCCTAACCACCTGCTAGACTAGCACTCTCCCCAGAGAGAGGGGCATCCTGAAGGGGGCTGGGTGCCAGCTATCTGGGCCCCCAGTGGTGTGGGAAAGGCAGAAGGGAATACATAAACATTCGCCCCAAATTTTAAAGCACCCACCCTCTTCCTATTCCGGGCCAAGATGTTGGAATCAGCTTTTGCTGATGCAGCCAGTTTTAAGTATACGCTCCAGTTGAGAGGCTAAACAAGGCATGAGCTGCGTGGGGACCAGCGTAGTAAACTGCTCACTCGTGTCTCCCAGCATGCTGCACCACCTCGGCAGAGCCCTGACTGCTGGCTACTCGTGGTCTTCCCACATCTCAGCCTCATCCGTGGGACTATGGACTGTCTGAGGCCAGGAGCCCCACTTTACCATCCTGGCATCCCCGGAGCCCAGTGCCATTTGCAGAAGGAGGCATGAGATGGAGGGAAGAAGTGCAGAGTGAACACTATCAAATGGCCCCACTTAGTACCAGATCCTGTGCTACGTGCCTTTGATCTATTTTCTCCTTTGAGCTGCCTAGACAACCCCATGAGGTAAATATTATTACCTCCATTTAATGATGAGGAATCTTAGAGAGGGGCAGTGACCTGGCTAAGGACATACAGCAAGTAAATGACAGCAGAGATTCAAACAGAACTGAGCCCGATGCCAAAACAGAATGCTTATAAAACACCTGGTATGTTCAGCGAATGAATGACTCAGGTACCTCCAACGTGTACACACAGACACACATTGCATGACCCTGAGCTCAGCCCTGTGCAGGGCCAAGCCCATCGGGGAGGCTTTGGCTCTGATGGCTTTGGAGGGGAGTGGTTATCTGTCACCCCTGCCTCAAGTTGGCTGTGCAGAGTGGGTGTGACAAAGGGAGATGGGTAGAAGGAATCTGAGTCTGATGGGTATACTTTGCAGGAAATGGACAGGCCAGACAGGCAGGGCCAGGCCACCTGCACAGCCTGGGTCAGGCCCGACTGCTGCGCAGAGCAGAACGTTGCTCTGGAGACGGCCCCTGGGTCAGGCAGGCAGCGCAGGTGGAGCCGCCAGCTCCTAAGTGGCAGAACATTTGTGGCAGCACAGCCACCGCCTCTTCCATGGAGACGGCACGGCCACTCAGGTCCCACTGCTGTCCACTGCTCTCTCCCCCTGGACAGGCCTGAAAGGAGAGCATGTGCACAGGTGCTGAGAGGCTAGGGCTCAGCCAGGGGAAGGGGCAGGTTCCAGGCCAGGATGTGACGCGATGGGTCAGGGGCTATCTCCAGATCGCCCACCACCAGCCCTCTGCCTCTGGACCCTGTCCCCATCTCAGACCCCACCTCCTCCTTCAAAAGGCCCTCCTCTTCTCTGCCCTTCCTTGCTCTCTGCCTTAGTCCCCAGGTCCACCCTCCTGGCCCTAGCCTGAGCACGTGGCCTCCCAGAGCCCTCTGGCCCTAGGCTGGACAGCTGCTTGATGAGACTCTGTCTGCACTGCATGCAGACCCTGGGGCCCTCCCCCACCTTCCTTCTGGCCAGCCTCTACCTGTCACTCCCGGATCACCCCCCTTTAGTGTTAGCCTGAACCAGCTCTGGGTCGGTCTGTCTCCCTGGCCTCTGTCCCCTGATCTGTCTGTCTCTCAAGTCCCTCCTCCTGGCCTGTCTGTTCTCAGCCTCCAGTCCATCTGGTCTCTGTTTTTCTGCCCCTGGCCTTTTGTTGGCCTGTCCATCCCCCTGGCCTCTGTCTTTCCCTCCCATTGGTCTGGCTACCACCACCCCTCCCCCACTACCTCGCACCCTGTTCCTTTGCTGTCTATATCTCTACCTTATTTGCTTTCCTCCTTTCTTCTCTGTCTGTTGCTTAGTCTAGCTGTCCAGTGACTGCCTCTTGTGTTCCTCTTAGACTTTTACCTGGGCCTGAGGCTGCTCCCCCTCCAGCCAGGAACCCCTCCCTAGGTATGCTCCTCTTCTTCACCTTGCCCTCTCTCCAGGTCTGCCCCAGTCCATGATCAACGGTTGGGAGAGATCTAAGTGGCGGCTTTTCTCAGCCCCCTGAGTTCCATCTATCCACAGCTCCCATTTCCCCTGGCTGGCTTGGCTGTGTTTTCTCCCATCCCTCCCCATCCCCTCATCCTCCCTGCAGTCACAGAGACCATGGGGTTAACAGGCAATTAGCAAGTCCAGGGCTCAGAGCTTGGAGGGAGCGGGCCCAGCCTCCAGGAGATAAGAAGCAGCCAGGAGCAGCCGAGGCTGGGCTAATCCCGGAGCTAATCTGCAGCCTGGGCTTTATCTCTGCTGCCTTTTGGGCACCCTGCCTCTGCCAAGGCCCTGGCACAACACCCCCCACTTTTCCATGGCAGCTTCATTTCCCCCCAAATTCCATCAGCCCTCTTGCTGCTGCAGTCCAGTCTCTTACTAGTACTTAGGCCCCTGGGATCATTGCCCCTCAGCCTGCAGTGCCCTGGGGTCCAGTGGAAGGGGATGCACCTGCATATACCCTGGATTGTGACTAGCACCCCCAGGTCCGAGAGCTCCCAGCCCAGGTTCGAAGCCTCCTTCTCTATTCTCACCAGGGGCAGAGGAAGAAAGATGGCAGCAACTCAAAAAACCTGGCGTGTCTGCAAGGGGGAACTTGGAAGTCACTCAGTCCAGATCCTCACTATACAAAGGCCAAAACAGAAGCCCAGAGACGCAAGGTGCATATCTAAGGACACGCAGAGAAAAGGGGGGCAAGTTCAGAATGAGAACCCAGTCCCCCCACCCAGTGGCCCCAGCTTTCTCCACTAACCGCAGTCACCCCCGGGGAATCAGGAGACCCTGGTCCCAGCTCCAGCTCCACCACTGACAGCCTGTGGAAGCTTGGTTAGTAAAGTGATTTATTGACTTCTTTGGACCTCAGTTTCCTCATCTGTCAAGTGAGGACAGAAATTCCTGCTTGATTTATTTCACAGGGTGGTTGTAAGTCTCAAAATAGACGATATATATGAAAGCCATTTGCAAAGCGAAATCATATACATGATGCCTCAATATCAGTACAATAAGAGTGCTGTAGAGACCAATAAGAACCAAGCTATGGCGGAGATCAACCATTGGATACGGTGCCAGGAATGGAGCCACCTAAGCTCATAACCTAGGGGCAGGGGCACAAATCTTGAAGCCTGACAAGCAGGGCTCAAATCCTGACTGCCACCAACCTTGAACGAACAGCCTAGCTTGTGATTTCACCTCTCTGAGCCTTGGATTTCTCATCTGTAGAAGAGGAATAGGATTCCTCCTCCTAAGATAGTCACAAGGATTAGAGCTCAGTTCAGAGTAACACGTAGTACGTGCTCAAGAAAAGGGGGAGCCCTTGGGGCAACCGCACTTCCTGCCAAAATGGTGCAGCCACTTCGATCTTGGATTCCCACCGGACCCCCTCTCACAGGGCCTCATGCACCTTGGCAAAGGCTTTCTCTGCATTTGGGGAGAGACGGCGCTTTCATAGAGGACAGAGCTCTGCCAGAGCGAGACCCCCCCAGGCTCTGAGCTCGGGCTCCCCCACCAGATGGGAAGCAACACCCAGGGCACAGGCCAGAGGCCCAATGTGGTTCACACGTGGGCCCTGCCCTTATTGTCTGTGGGATGTGACTAGTCATTTAACCTCTTGCATCCTCCATTTTTCATCCGGTAAAATGGAAGTAATAAGAGACACCCTTCAGAGGTATTGCGAGGAAAGAAACAACGTACATAAATAAGAGCCACAGCTAACATATATTTAGCCTCCCTCTGTGCCAAGCACAGTCCTAAGTGCTTTATTAACTCCTCAATCCTCACAAAAAAAAACCCTAAACTGGAGGTCTCTAATCATATGCACTTTACAGACAAGAAAGGAGGCCCAGAGAAGGCAAGGAGGCTGCCAGGTCAAGGCAATGAGGCAACCAAGCAGTCTGGCGCTGGGTCTGTGCTCACAGCCACTGTGCGATGAGATACACCTGGCCTTGCACCAACAAACAGTAGGTGCTCAAGAAACGGCGAGGATTCTAACAACACTTATTAGCCCAACACTTGAGCCTGTGCGGTGTGTCAGGTGCTGTGCTTGGTACTGGGGATGATTCAGAGAACAAAACAGACAGCCTCTGCCCTGAAGGAGCTTGCTGTGGGGCTGCAGAGACATTCACTCATTCAGAAGGTGTTTATTGAGCACTTACACTCTGAGCCAGGTGCAAACAGTGGGCAACAAAACTCCAAGCGCACAGGCACAGACAGACCATTAGTAGCAGTGACTGGTGCTGTGATGGGGGGCTGGTACCAGTCCTCTGACAGTGGAATCAGGGTTCAACTGGGCGGGAGAGTAAAGCTCCTCAGAGCAAGCCCAATTGCCCACCCAGGAGGGGCATCAGACCGTGCCAGTCAGAGGGAGAATACCCACTCCCCAAGCAGGCCTGGCCCCCTCCCTTACCACACGGCCAACACAGTCCCCCCGCCCTCACCCCCAATGCCACCCAAGTGCTTTTCACAGCGACTTCCTCCCTGAGGTGGAAGTGCTGTGGGTCTAGGAGGAAATGGGCGCAGGGTTTGTTCAAATCTAAACGTGGGAGCGGTGGTGGAAGAAAAGTAGGAGCCGGGTCTAAGCCCTGTGACTTGAGGCTGCGGCTGAGCTGGAGCTGGGAGCCCCAGAGAGCTTGGGGCCGGGCGGAAGAAAGCCCTGACCCCAGGCCAGCGCGCGTTTCCACCGGAGAGGAGCGCCCAGGACCGCCAGGCGCAGGTAAACAGCCAAACCTATTCCCAGGTAACAGTTGCCTAGGCCTTAAACCCTAAAAAGTCAACTTTCCAGGCGGGAGTATTTTTAATTTGTAACACGGTCCTTCCCCGACATTTCCGCCCCTCGAAGCAAAGTTAAGCGTTAAGAGTTTTGCTTACACCGTGGAGCACACGCCCCCCAGCCCCCGTCCCCCCCACCCCACCACCCCCACCCCCCGGCCCGACGGGAGTTTAGGAGCCAAGACTGAGAGGTGGCAGTGGCAGTGGCGACTGCGGTGGGTGGGAGGGTGTGCGCCACTCAGGGCCCCACTGTCCCCACCGCCCCCCAATCCCACCCCGCACAGACACCCTGGGGTCCAGACCCGGCCCGCCCGGCCCATCCGGCCCAGAGAGCCGCACCCAGAGGGCCGCACCCAGCGCCGCGCGCTCCTCTCCGCCCCTCCTCTCTCCCGCGGGGCAGGCATCCATCACCGCGCCGAGCGCCCTCCCTCCCGTCTCCTTCGGGCTCCTCAGCTCTCCTCCCTGGGTTTGCCTCATTTGCATTCCCTCGGCTCCCGGCTCCTCGGCAAAGTGACCTCCGCACACAGCGGCGCCAGAGGCTTCCACTGCGGAGGGAGCCGCCGCCGCCCCCCGCCCGCCCAGGGAGGGGCGAGGGGCGCGAGCCTGGACGGCCGGGCGGGGCGGGGGCCGGGGAGAGGGTGCTGCAGAGTCGGGTCCGGCTGGCGGGCCTGGGAGCGGCGGGAAAGGCCTGGTGCGGAGGGGCGCGGAGGGACTCGGGAGGGATTTGAACCCTCCACCTCGGGTCCCCAGCGGGCGGGAATGGGACTTGGAGGGCAGCGCCTGGCCAGCAAAGCTGCGCCCCAGAAACGAAACCCCTCCTTGGAACCTGGGGTTCCCCGACACTCCGTTTCCCTCCCCCTGGAGAGGGGCCAGCCGTACAGGGCAGTCGCCCAAGGGTCCCCAGCCCTCGCGGGGCCGCCCAGCCCCCGTCCCTGCCCCCCTGGCCCGCCGAGCCGCCGCCCCTCCCCCCGCTTGGTATTTACACCTTTCACACATTTGTAAGCTATTATCCTGTCCACGCTTAGTCACCGCTGAGCCAAGCGCCACGGATTTAGCTCCTTTAATCTTTCCTCCTAAATCAATCCTCCATTTCCCCTTAATCATCCGGTGGCTCCTCTCTGAACTCTCGCTGCTGCCTGGGCTGCTGCAGCCCAAGCCTGTCTCGCTGGAACGGCTCCCCCTCCAACCCAAACCGCTGTCCCAAGGGCATGGTGAACATTTAGGGGTGCGGGGGGGGGGGGTTCAGCGCTGCCAGCCTCTGGCCTGGGAGCCACGGTAAGAAGTGTAGACACCCTCTACCCCTCTGGAAAACAGAGCCCTCTGAACCCTCCTTTCTCCCCTCCACTCCCCACCCCCCTCTGTTCTCCTGCCTTCCCACCCTCATTCATCTGAGATGGTTCCAAGACCCCAAGCCTGCACCATGATTTGCAAAAAAATAATAACCCAAAACACCGCCTTCGGGCTTCTTGTCCATGGTTCTGGCTGTCCCCTCCCCAGCTGCTTTAAGGAGGTGGCATTGCTGGGGGAGCCTGGCAGGGCAGGGAAACACTGATAACTCACCAGCCTGAGGCTGCCCTCTCCTCCTCCTCCTCCTCCTCCAGGGTGGCTGTCCAACTCTCCTGACCATCCATGTCTGCACCCGGCATTCACTCCCTCCCCTCTGCCCAGGGGTCTCAACCTGAGCAACCCTGAGGTTCTGATGCTCCCTCGGGTGCTCCCACCTCCCTGCCCCCCATTCCTGATCCTTCCTGCCCCAGCCTGGGCTGAGCAGAGGCAACCCCGCCGCCAGCCACGAGAGGGAGCAGATTCCTCCGGGAAGCAGCAGGGCAGTGGTGGGAGTCCAGAAAGGCGCACGGGTAGGGGAGAAGAGGGGGACATGGGGGCCATTTCTTCAAATGCTAATCAGCATCTTCCGGCAGTGCCGCGAGACGCTGAGCTGATAATGAGCCCAGCTCGGGGCTGATTCCTGATTAATGAAGAGGCCACAGGGCTGCTGAGTGGGGCCGGGTGGGGCGCGTCCTTCATAGCCCTCCCGCTGCCCTTGCAGACCAGTCCTCTGTAACAGTAACAGCCCCTGTCCTTGGCTGCTCCACCAACACCACTCACATCCCTCTCTGCCATCTCCACTGGCCAATGAGAAGCAGCCAGTCTGAGAGCGCCCCCTCCAGGAGGGCCTGGGGGCAGCAGCCAAGTAGCAGGGCGGAAGATGAGGGCTAGTACACTGGGTTTCTGCAATCTGTGAGTTCAAGGTAGCCCTCAGAGTATTATTTTATTTTTTAATCAGGAAAAAAGTTATTAAAATAATCAAGGCTCAGGGCTTCTCTGGACAAATTGGAAGAGATTTTCAGTTCTCCTCAGACCCCACCCTTCCCAATTGCATGCCCTTCTCGACCTGACCTGCCTGGCTCCTGAAGGCAGGACCAGCCCTGAACTTAGATGTTGAATTAAATGTTCTCAAGTTTCATGCCTCAGGAGAAAATAGACCAGAGAGGACAGAGGGCTAGGGGGTGGGGATTAGAGGTAGTAAGAGCCCTGAACCAACCTCAGTAGATACCTCCCCCCCCTCCCCTTTCAGGCCCTTGGAGCCAGTGGCAAAGTATGGAGTGGGATATGTGTGAAGTGGCCCCTCTCACACCAAGGATAGGGGGCAGAGATGGTCAATATGGGCCCCACCACACCAGGGAAGGGAACAGGCTCAGGAGGAAGCTTGGACAGAAGGCAGGGGTTTGCTAAGGGGCCTCGAATTGGGGGCCAGGAAGCCAGAGAATGATAGAGGGCTTGCATGTTGCTCCCCTTGCCTCGTAGCTGTCCTGGTGGCAGCTGGGGTGGAGCCGGGAGAGGAGGGAGAAGGACAGGGAGGGGGACTGCCCAGCTGGAAGAGGCCTTGTCTAATTGTGCCTGATTAGTAGAGAGGAAGAGAACAGGGCGAGTGATTAATAGTCTCGGCAGTCACCAGCATGTGCAGAAGGAGGGTTGGAAGGGGGAGGGAAGTCAGAGCCCAGAGGGAATGGAGACAGTGAAGCGCCCACAGGTCCCTGGTCACCTGCCGCTCTAGAGGCTGCCTGGACCCCACAGAGAGGGGCAGGGTCCTACCCCTGCCTCCTCGAGGATTCTCCGTCTCCCCTGCGCCTCAATTTCCCAGACAGCAGAATGGAAGAGAAAAGACCAAGGTGTCACATCCTGCACCTGGGAAGAAAGGTGTACTGTTCTCGTGGTGTTTCCAAACGCCTCGATGTACCCACACAGGCGCTATCCTCAGCTCAACCTGGGACCTCAGCCCAGAGATCGGATGCCAGGCACAGCCCGCAGCTGTCATTTTACGTTCTTTGATACCAGTTGGAGCTCCCAGCCCCACCCAATCAGGCAGTCTGAACCTCGTTCCCAGGACCAGAGCTACTCTGTCCAATACGGCAGCCACGAGCCACATGAGGCTATTTGAATTGAACATTCATTTTCTCTGTCACACTAATCACATTTCAGATGCTCAATAGCCGGGGTGGCTAGTGACTACCATGTGGGGCAGCACATTTCTGTCATCACACAATGTCCTGTGGGAGAGCGGTGATCTCAAGTGTGTGCTCACGCTCCTGCACCTGTGCCCGTGTGCATGAATATTTGGGAGGGTTGGCTAAGCATGGGAATGCCATGATAGGGGAGAGGGGAGTGCGGGCCTCAGGGTGAGAAAGGGGGAAGGTTAGGTGAAGGAGTAGGGAAGATGCCAGTGTCTGGGTAGGAACACGGCAGGCAGTGCCGGGAACAGCCAGGTTAAAGAGAGCCAGGAGTTGGGGTGGTGGCATTTTAACAGCTGACACTTCCCGAGTGCACACTATGAGCCTGCCAGGCAGTGGGCTAAGCCACCTCTTTAATCCTCACAGCCACCCACATTTTTTAGGTTCGAATATTCTATTGAATGACTACGGAATCTGTTGCTTAGGGAAGCTTTTTGACTCCTCCAAGGGCACCCAGCTTAAAGGGTAGAGCTGAGGTTCGAATCCACATGGTCTGGCTCCAGAACCCACACACTTGACTGCCACACCGTGCAATCCCCAGCTGAGAGGAGATGCTGAGTCTTAGAGTCATCCTTGCATTTTACAGCTAAAGAGATGACGCCTCGGAGGAAGAAGCAGTGATGTCTGCCTTCTAAGTAAGTGGGCAGGCTGAGAGCAAGCTGCAGAGGGGAAAGCGTAGATGGGGCTTGGAGCACTGGGGTGGGGTACCAGACGGCGGAAGGAATCAGGGAGGAAGGGGAGACTATAGGTGGCGGTGAAATTAGGAGGTGGAGGTGGGAGCGGCTTGGTATGAGACTGAGTAAGGAGAGGGAAGGGAAAGAGGAGAAGAGCCGGGTAGGCTAGGTGGAGGGCATCATGGGCGAAGAGGCCAGAGTACCCTCACCATCCAGGAGCCATCTTCTCTCTCTCTCTCCCCCCTCCCCTTTCTCCTTTCCAAACCTCGCCCAGCCCAGCGTGGCTCATTCCTTAAACCTTCCCAGTTCTCTTCGGCCCAGAGTAGCCTCCCTCTCTGAACTCAGGCTCTTACCATCCATGTACCTAGTTTGGCAATTAATCCTGGCACCTCATGACACCGCTTGGTGTGCATGGCTGGTTAACTCTTGCATGGTTGGTTAAGCTTTTGAGTGGCCCTGTCCCCATTCCACCACAAGACTGTAGGTTGCTTGAGGACAGGGACTGGGCACTAGGGCTTCCCTTCTTTGTTGTCCCTGCAGCACCTGGCAGGAAGCCTGGCCCAGGGTGGTGCTCAGAACACCATGTTGATTAACTGAGTAAGTAGCTGATTGGGAGTCAGCGAGGGGATATCAGGAAGCGTGGGAGTGGGAGTGGTGGGGAGCAATCGCAGTGGTAACAGAAGCAAGAGCAGCAGCTTAGGGGACTGGGGGAGGGTGCATTACCCAGAGTAAAAATAGGCTGGAAAATGTGACATTTATTAACTTGGATTCCGGAGGAAAGGTCACAGCAGAGTGGGGAGTGGAAAGAAGGAAACAGGAAAAGCAACACAAAACACACAACAGCCCCTTCCTTACCCAAAGCGTGTCTCTGTCACTGGCCATCTCCCCACTCACGCCCTGGCCGTTTCTCCACCAACCGGTCCCTGTACCCGTCTCCCCACCATCCATCCCAGATCTCTATCAGGGCTCCATGTTCTCACCACAGTTCATAATGGACCTCATGCCCTCATCAGGGACCCCATGCCACTTCTCCCATCTACCACAACAATACACCCCGTCTTCCTCAATGCCATAGTTCATGGACCCCCATCACAAGCCATAATCCCAGACCCTGTGAATTTGCCGCAGCCTCAGCCCTAGAATGCCAGGTCCAACGGAGAGAGTTACACTCAGCAGATGGGGGAAGGGGTGCAGGCAGAGGGTATGGGGTCTAGGCTGGGTCGGGGAGAGGGGGAGCACTATCCAAAGAGAAATTCCTTCCCCTCGATGCTTGCTTTGCCCCTCTGCCCCTCATCGTCCTGCCGCAGCCCCAGAGCTGAGACCCACACACTTGTACTATCCTCCTCTCCCCAGCCCCAGCGCACACAAGGGCCTGTGGGAGATCCACCTTCCTCTCGCTGGGGCATCCCCAGGATTCAGACTCGCCAGCCTTGCACAGGGGACTCCCTCTTCCCATATCCTCTGGCACCTGCTCCTCTCCTGAAGGCCAGGCAGGAACCCCCTGCCTCCCTCACCTTGCTTCCCCATCCCTCTATCTCTGCCTCCCCTTCCCTCCCGCCGGGGTTTCATCACCCTTCCCTTCCCTTCCCACCCCAGCCAGGGCCAGGGACACAAACTCCAGCTCAGGGACACAAAGCGCCCATTGATTTCTGCCCCAACAGCACCTGCTAAGACTGAGCTCTGTCCCCCCACCTCAGACGGGTGAGGATGCCATATAGAAGGACCCACGGATCTGAAAGTCCACATTCACACTGCACTCCCCACCTCTTTTGGGGGACACTCAAGCTCTGGCTTTGGGAGCAGTGACTTTTTCATAAAAGAGGGGGTTTGTAGCAGGATGACAGGTCAGTGCCCTGACTCCTGTCCCAGCACACCCCTCTCCCTCTGCCCCTTCCCCCCTTCCTACCCAATGGCAGGAGGACCCCGAGGCTGCAGGTGGGAGGCAGGCACCCAGTGGGAGCATGTTTCCTGGTGATACTGAGGCAGTGAGTGAGTGAGAACCTGGGTAGGGGTGGCCTGGCCATAAGGAGGGAAAGTCCCCCGTCTCCTGGGCTGGCCCTGGAGGCTGGGCTGGAGTGGGTACCATGTCGACAACACATATGTGCATATGCATCTGGGCAGTGGTAACACGCATGAAAACACTCACATACACAATGCTGGGAGTAAACTGAACTGGGACAGGCATCCCAGGCACCAGGAATAATAGATAAGCCCTGACTGGGTGAATGGAGCACTGACATACAGACAGCATGCAAGACGCCCCCCCCCCACACACACACACACTCACATACATGGTGAGAGATGGTGACAGCAGTCCCCACATGGGGAGCAGGGTTGAGAGAGATGGGGGGTATCACAAGAGGGCATGGCATCCACAGCATGACCCCGTGATCCTTGGCAGCTAAGTAAGAGCTGGGATGTGGGCACAGAGATATGTAGCTCTCTAGCTGTGTGGGTGTGCAGGTGTGCACGTGAGTGTAATGGCAGGGACACTGCGTGTGTGTGACAGGGAGTGTGCAGGAAACTGTGTCCTGGAGCCATAGGTGTGTGTGTGTGTGTGTGTGTGTGTGTGTGTGTGTGTGTGTGTGTGTGCTGGGCAGCAGTGAGGGTGAGCCATGCACACAAGAGTGAATGAGTGATTCTCAGTGTCAGAGCCAGAGCCGGGCAAGGGAGCAGCAGGAACCAGGAAACGGAGGGAGGGACTGGAACGCGGGAGAAGCCGGAGGGGCCGCATGAAAGAGGGATGTGTGAGGGAGTCTGTGAAAGGGGGTGTGTGTGAGAGACAGAGACAGAAGAGACACTGACACCCAGTGTACACGAAGATCCTCTCCATCCAGCCCGCCGGCCGGGCCAGCTCCCTGGGAGGCAGTCGGAGGCCCTCCCTTGCTGGAACCCCCCACACAACCTCTCCCCTTCACCCTCATTTGGTGAGGAGAAGAACCCAGCAGCCACAGAAGAAAAGTGGGGTCAGTTGGCCCAGCCTTGGCGTGGTGCATTCCTTCCCTGCAAGCTGACCAGCTTTGGGGCCCCTGGGCCCCTCCAGGACCCCCAGCCCCAGACCTGGGCACTGCGGTGGCAGCAAAGCCAAGAGGAGGAGCAGCAGCAGCGCCAGGGTAAGCCCCTGGGTGTCCCCAGCTCCATGGCTGGGGAGCCAGAGGGAAACACCAGGCTTGGGGGAGACTCGAGGCCAGCCTCTGGTGGCGGAAGGAAGGAAAACCCCGTTGAGGATGCCCCCACGCACCACCACCACCCTCCAGCCGCCCCGGGCCAGGCGGGCCAGCTGGCAGGACTCACCACGGAGAAGTTGCTGGCGGAGCAGTGATGCCCACTGAAGTTGCAGCTCTTGAGCATGTCGGCAAGCTGGTGGCCAGTGCGGTTGAGGATGTCGACCATGTCGGGCTCCGGGTAGCGTAGGCCGGCGGCTCGGTGCCCGTCCCGGTCTTTGGGGGGCAGCCCTGTCAGATTGGCCAGGTGGAAGATGTCAGCGTCGCTGAGTGCCGAATGCCGGAAGCGGTTGATGTTGCAGAGGGTGACCGCCGGGAAGCCCGCCACTGGGGCTGGGGCGGCGGGGTCCATTGCCACCAGGTGAGGCCAGCTCAGGTAGCCCCGGGCCAGGCCTGCCACCTGGTACAGGAAGGCGGTCAGCGAGGTGCACAGAGCCAGTGCCCACAGGGTTCTACGAAGTCCGTGGGGGCCTGGGCCACAGGCCCGGCCCAGCCCATGCAGAGTGCTTGTGCTGGCAAAGGTGGCCAGGTCCCGGGGTGCTGCTGCCCCCCGCGCAGCCCCCAAAAGGCTCTGCTCGTCCCCGGCCTCCTTCTCCTTGGGTTTCGCATCCTCCTCTGCAAATTTGATTTTGCACACAATCTCGATCGGCATCTGTCCCCGGCTGCTGGAACTGGCCAGAGCCTCCCTGCCCCGGTCCCTCCCTGGCCAGCAGCCCCCGGTGCCCTCCGGAGTGCCGGTGGTGGCAGCGGCTGTTCTTCTAAACTCAGGGCAAGCTGGAGGAGGATGGGGACAGGGTGGGGGCCCGAGGTGGGGGAGTCACTCCCACTCCCAGCAGCTCCGCAGCCCGGGTGCTGCCTCTGCCGCTGCTGCCTCTGCCGCCGCTTGTCTCTCTCCTCGATCGTCTCCTTGTGGCTTCCCTTATCAGCACCAGCACAGCTGTCAGCCCCTGCGTGTGTCCCTGCGAGCAAGCGAGTGAGCTGCTCCGCCACGCCGCGCAGCCCCAGCCGCTCCGCTCAGCATGTGCTCCGGAGCCCACCCCGTGCTTAATAATTCAGGACATGTCAACAGCGTTTCACCGGCGGCACGGGCGGCAGGAGCCAGGCCAGGGGAGGGGGCAGCCCCCCGGCCCAGGACAGGGATCCCTGGTCTCTGCCTGAGACCTCGAGCTGCCCCACCAACTCTTGCTACACCCTAGCCACTCGCGGGGTCCTCTGATGGCCCCACTCCCAGGCCACCCAAGGAAGAGTGCTGCACCCGGAGTCCTCAGCTCGTTCTGCCACTTTTCTGGGCCACACCCCAGGAGGGGTCAGCCAACTCCATCTCCCAGCTCCTGGCCTCCCTGACTCCTGACTCCAGCATCCAGCCACCACCTGAACCCCCTACCCCGCTCGCTCACGGCGGCTTCTAGAAACTCCTTGGGAGAGCCACTTGTTTGAAGGGGGGGTGGGGGCGGGCAGAGGCAGAGGAGGGCAGGATAGACAGACAAGGGGACAACATGAGGCCACCAAGATTCTTGGCTTCCTTAGAGCTTTGCTCCGGACTTCCACACCAACCATACCCTGCCCCCTCTGGGACGCCGGCCACCCCTCCCCCACTTTCTCCCACCCCACCCCGACTCAGTCACTCCTATGTCTGGGACAGAGGGCACCCTGGCTGACTTGCACATCTGTGGCCACTTTGCTTCCCCAAATTTCTAGCCACAGCCAGGCTGGGGGTGGGAGGATGCTGTTGAGTGAACAGGCCAGGGAGCAGAGAGGCCAAATGGGGGTATTGGAGGGAGCGGATGTGTGCAGGGCTTGAATGGCAGGGTGTGCAACCCAAAAAAAACAGACCGGGGGTGTCCCCTGGCAGAGTGGGGCAGGGAGCCCAGGGGGCTGCCGTCCTGCAGAGGGCGGGGAGGCAGGCATGTGGGGCTATTATCACTGGCAGGGACAGACCCTGTTGGCAGCCGGGGGGAGATGTCTCGGTTCCCCAGGGCGGGTGGGGGGTGGTCACAGTGAGCAGCTTGTGATCTGGGGTGCCCTGTGAAAGCGCGAGTCCTCAAGGAGGAGGAAGCACTGGTCCCCTAGAGGAAATGGGGGGGGGCTGATTAATCGGGGCGCTAATGAGCAGCAGGGAGAGGAAGCTCAGAGGGGCGGGGGAGGCGGCTCCATCGATCCGAGAGCCGTGGAACCAGCAGCTGAAAAAAAAAGTGAGAAGGGAATCGATCTGAGGGAAACTGCAGCTGCTGGGGATTAGAGCCCGAGGTCCCCCCGCTGCCCGGTCGCCACCCCTCCCGCGTGTCAGGCGTCAAGCCTGCCCCTCGGGGCGCAGCCCCTGCCTGGCCCTGGAGGAGGGGCCCGGAGATAACCCCATGGGGGTGGGGTGTGCAGGGAGCCACCCTTGGCCTCAAGACCAGGTCAGCCCCTTCAGTCACCACAGGTCACCCCCGCATGGATCTCAGCCCCCCACACACACCCTGGCCGTGTGTGGCACTTTGCTGGGATTGTCCCCAACCTCTCATCAAAGTAGCATCCTCAGGGGCCCCAGGGCTGAGCTTTCCCACAAGCCAGCACCCCCAGCTGGGAAGATAAGACCCCTGGGGCCAGGGGCTGCATCTGGCAGGGTCCCCCAAAGAAAAGTGGGGTTAGCACTGGGAGCAGCTGCTGATAGTCCCCCTCTCTCTGCCCCCCTGTCCCGCAGCCCCTCCCATGCTTTCCCCTCCCTGCTGGACTTTTAAGTCTAGACCCTTCCTCCCCCACTCCTTGTCCTCCCCCAGCCTCTCTCTTCCCCTTTCTCCTAGTATTGATTTTTCTTTGCTTTTTTTTAAGGTGATTTAATTGCTTTTTTAAGGTTATTTCAGTCTGGGGCTCAGCCAAGAAAGCGGGGAGCTACTCCCCAAGCTTTCCCCAGGACTCGTTGCTGCCCTGGACTCAGTGCACATCCCTAAGTTGCCCTGCCATCCATTGAGATCATAGTCATACTCCCCACAACACACTGGCCTCCATCAGGAGCCAAAAGCACATCCTCTTTCCTCCCGAGGGCCTGGCAGGGAGCCTTCAGCCTCTAGAGGGAACGAAGTTGGGTGGTAACTGGTGTGGGGGGAGGAGCGGGAGCGCCGGGGCACTGGGAAGTGGAAGGGCATGCGCCCCCACCATTGCCCCACAGACAGCTGTCTCCAGCTGTCCCACGTCCCCATCATACAGACTCCCAGGAATCAGGCTATGCGCAGTGGGAGCCCCCCGCCCCATCCTTTCAGCCCACCCTTTGGTCTCCCCCCCCCCCTTCTCCAGTGTCTCCTGTTTCCCCCCTGGCCCCCTACACCCGCTCTCCCTCTGGCCCCCGTTCTTTCTCCCCTCCCTCTCCCTGCTTCCCTGCCCGCCTCCCTCTCTGCCCGGCTGCAGTTGGGTGATAATCTCCCTCATTTAGCCTCCTGGCTGCTTCCCCGGCTCATTGCCCAGCTGGTCCCTGGGGCCCGGCCCAGCTTCTTCCCCACCCCCACCCCCAGCCCAGCGCCCAAGCTCTCCCATCCCCTCCCTGCCCCCCCCCCCCGCCCCGCTCCCAGGGGACAGGCTGCCCCCTGCAGTGAGCATCCGGGCCAAGTGTAGCTGGCCAGAACCTGAACTGGGTGTGATCAAAATGGGAAGGGCTGTGAGGGATTCCAGCTGGGAGTGCGAGTGCCCCGTACAGAGCGGGGCCATGGTGGTGGGGTGATTACAGGGTCTGGCTGTGAAGCCTTAGCCAGGTGTCCTCTGTCCCCTGTTGTCCCCATTCCCCAGATTTGTTTCCAGTTCAATTCTCCCCCCCCCCCCCCGCCCCCCCTTCCGGGATGAACTAGGCTTCCAGACCAAGAAAGAGAACGGTGGATGGACTGCGAGGTGAGATTAGAGCGGCATTTGTACAGCCTGCCGAGGCAGGGCATGGGAATGGGGGCAGAGTGACGGAGGTGACAGGGAGGGCAGAAGGGTTCTGACTCAGAGCGCCTGGGAGGGGGCAGGAGGTGTTATTCGGGCAAAACAAAACCTCCCAGAATGCAGCTTGTGGGGCTCCAAGGACCCCTCCAGGTCTTCCTGCATCAGGGCTGCTGGGCTCTGTCTCTTCTCCCAGCACAGGGACCCCCACGCTGAGCTGCATTCGCCCTTTCCCACCACATGTGGCCCCATCTCCTTGTCTTGGTGGCCCCATTCTAGATGACATGACCCCCAAACTCCTAGAAAGCATTCCCCTGGAGAGAGTCCCCCCCCCAGCCTCCCTCCTGGTCCCAAAGGACACCCCCTTGCCATCCTCCACAGCCCGGACACCTGTTCCCGCCCCGGCTCTGGTGCGGACCAAGGGATGAGCCAGTGTGGGTGGGCAGGGACCACGCTGGGGGGTGGAGGCCGGGACTGGGCCAGGCCTGGCTGGTGAGCAAGCAGCGGTGACAAACGGGCTGTGCGGGGGCTGAGGGGCGGGGGGTGGACCGCGGCTGATTTATCTGGGTTATTTATGCTGCGGACGAGGCAGGAGAAACGGTTAATGAGAGTCCCGGAGAAGGGGGGTGGGGAGGCCCGGACGTGATCTGAGGCGACTTAGGAGGGTTAGTGTCCCACCACCAGGCCCTTCCCCCACTGCCCCCTGCACTCTGCACCCCAGACCCCATCCTAGGGCCAGCCCAGACCCCACTCCTGTGGCACCCCCAACCCCCTTTGGGATGCCCACACTGAGACAGTGGGTCACTAGGGACTGAGGGAGACCAGGTCCAGGACTGAAGGGCGGCTGGAGGAACTGGGGAGGGGGCCAGGAAAGGGGGGGCTGGGAAAGAAGAAAGATAAATCTTGACTGGACAGAAACTGACCAAGTCTGTGGGGCCTTTGGGGTAGGGGTGGGGGGGGGGGAGAGGAGGCCAGTGTAGCAGTGGGTTGGCAGCTGGCAATGTCGGAGCTGAGGCTGGAGAGAGGGCATTGGGGTGCAGATCTGGTGTCAGCTAGGAGCCATCTCCCGGCCTGAGAGGCGGGGGGCGGGGGGGGGGCAGTGCAGGTCAGAGCGAAGAGAGAGCCAGGGAAGGAGCGGGGAGAAGATCCAGAGGAGGAGGGGGAGAGGGCTTTGCAGTAGTGAAAGCTGCTGGGAACAGATAAGGCGGCACAGCAGCAGGAGGGATTAAAGCGCTGAGGGGTGGGGGCGGGGGCGGGGGCGAGGCTGGGAGGAGAGGGTTGAGGGCAAGACATCAGGACCAAGGAGATGATGGGAGAAACGAGGGCTGCCAAAAGGGCAGGATTTAATCAGGAACCGAGAGGTGATCACCCAGGAACGAGGGGGGTTAGAAGGGACCCCAGCGCATCTCCTGCGGGGGGTGGTCTTTTCAACCGCTGGCGAGCCCCATACCCTGCACATGTCAGAGGCAGCAGAGCTAAGCAGAGGGGGCATTGCTGAGGGTAGGGTGCTGGTAGATTGTTGGGTGGGAGTAAGTGGCAGAGGCCCGCCCTGGGAGCTGCTGAGCTCCTGGTAAGAGTGAGGGCACGCAGCGCCTCCTAGAGGTGGCCAGTGAAACCCCTGGTCACGGGGAACGTCCGTAGGGTACCCAGCCAGCCTGTCCTTGGATGGAGACCTCATCATGCCCAGGGTGGCAAGGACCCGCATTTCAAGGGGGGTTCTTTGTGGGGAGAGGTGTGGGCTCGGAGGGAGGGCAGGTAGCTTCCCCGGGCTGGCGCCCTGGATGGGAAGCCCCTTACCATCTCCAGCCCTCCTGTTCCCCAAGGGGAGGGTGAGACCCCTGCTCCTTCCAGGAGAGTGTCTGCAGCAGCTCAGAGGTGGCGGAGGTGACGGAGGGGGGCCTGGAGGGAAGGAAGAGGAGGAGCAGAGGGGGCAGGGGGAGGGGAGCGGGGGTGGTGGGTGGGGCAGAGTAATTGCGTGTTTGTCAGTTCTGTCTGCACTCGAGGGAGCGTGTGTGGTGGTGGGTAGAGCTTTGCCACTAGGAGTGTGTCTGTTGGCAGAGGTGTCAGTGTGTCTGTCTCGGGGGTCTGGGCTCTCCTTGGCCTCCGCCCCCCTTTGTGTTTTGGGGAAGGTGGCTCTGGGCACACCCAGCTGTGCTCCGTGCTGATGCGGCAGATGTGGCGGGCCCCAGCTGTGTCTGTTTCCCGGAGAGGAGGAGGGGGATGCAATCTGCTCCCCCGATAATGGCTGCTAAGTGCTGGGGGAGGAGGTGGAGAGGGGGGTGGGACTGGGGCCCAGGGCAATCCCACCAAAGGGGCAGGGAGGGATGAGGGCTGGTCCCCGCCCACCCTGTCCTGGCCAACCTCCTGGCAAACTGTGTTCTTGGCTTGGCCTCTCCCCTGGTTTGTTCTGGAAGCCCATCCAAACCTCCCCGTCCCAGCTCTCCTCTCCAGGCGCCCCATCCAGCTTGGTGCCAGGGACCCACCCCTCTCCCCGGCCCCCAGCTCGCTCCCCCTCGCTGATTTTACAGAATAATCTTTTTATGGAAACGGAGAAAAGCACTAATGGCAGGAGCGCACCCCTCCCCCGCATCCCTCCCCTCCTCATCCCCTACTTCCCACCCCAGTTCCCTCAGTGCTCCCTTCTCAACCCCTCCAGGGGGCCAGCACCCTTACAGTGAGGTCCCAGAGGTGATTGAGAAGGGGGCTCCCTGCTCTCTCCCCTCCAGAGGCAGGGGGCTCCCACATCCTGGGCCCTGAGGGCTGCCCTCAGAGCTGGATGGGGCTCTAGGCCCCCTCTTTCTTAGTCCCCCCTCCACCTGAGCACAAACACACAACAGTGGCTCCATCAGCCTGGGGGGCATGTTACAGCTTCACTAGCCCCCTCCCACTTTGAACACTGACCCTTTCCCCTTCCAGTGCCTCCCCACCAAGTCCCCACCCCCACTGGGCATAGGAGGGGGGTCCTGGGGGCCAGGGCCTGACACAGACTTATTGGATTTCACGGTGTTTTGCTGAGAAAATAATTAAATTATCATATTTATGATGGAGCTGCCATGGCCTCTGCCAACCATTCAGAACAGAAGGGTCAGGACTGGGGGGAGGAAAGAGAAGGGACCCAGTCCCTTCCTCAGGGAGTTGACCCCAGGCCCAGAGGAGGCACCTGCAGCCTCCCCCCAAGCCCAGCAGAGGTGATGGAAGGTCTGGGCTGCAGGAAACAGGAAGGGGCTGAGTCAAGGCAGGTTAGAAGCCACGCCTGCTAGAACCCTGGGTCATTTCCCAGGCGCTCACCCAGCCTGCAGGACCTGAGGGCCTGGGAGGTCACTTCTAGCCCAATCCCCATGTCACCCTCAGCCCAGCTGCTGAACAGCTCATCTTCCTAACCGCCTGGCTATGAAATCCTGGGCTCTGTCCCAGGCCCTGGTGCTGATAACAAGGCTCAGCACCCTGCAGCCTGCTGCCAGGACCCCCTCCTCCCTCCCACCCACGCCCTGCCCCCCCATTCTCTTCGGGTAATTAGATTCCTCTCAATTAGCAGATTACGATCATTACCAGCTCATCTGGCAACTAAGCTCCGCACCCACAGCTGGGGAAAGGGGGGGCACCAAGAGGGGCACGCGGGGGTCACCGGCAAACAGGAGCGCTGCTGGGTTTCTCTGGGGTTTCAGGAATGTGGAGTGGAGGGCTGGGACCTTCCAGAGACAAAGCCAGGATGGTGGGAGGTGGCAGGTGTCCTCTTCCCCCAAACAGCGCCGCCTACGGTGGTTACGGAGGGAAAGGCACCAGCTAGGCCCACCGTGCCTGCCAGGGGAGAAGACAGACACCAAGCTCTGGTGGGCGAGGGGGAAACCACCACTCTGCCAAAAAAGCTGGGCCAGGAGCGGATGGAGCTGGCAAAGCAGAAAACAGGCTGGGCCGAGGCAGAAACTGAAGACGGGGGATGTCTGTGATCCAATCTCCGACTTGGGGCTCCCAGTCCCCGTGTCCGCCGCCCCTACCCCACTGCCCAACTGAAATCCTTTACCCTTCCCGTGGAAAGTCCTCCACTCCCAGGTCTGAGCCAAACCCAGTGAAGAGGAACAGGGAGGCGGGCAGGCAGGCAGCATCAGGGTAGGGGTGAAGGCGGGGCCGGCAGGCTGGGAGCCTTGAGGGCCTTTCTCTGAGCAGCAGCGCTGAGGCTGAGGCAGTGGGAGGGGGAGATTTACCAGGGCTCCAGATTCATTATTCATGAGCCCGCAGCAATGACTCCAATTTAAATGCTAATGTGGGGGGGCCTGACTCAGCTGCCCCCCTTCCACCCCCACACCAGTCCAGGCACAAGCTGAGTCCTCACTGGCTCCAAGGTTCATGGGGTTTATTAGGGAGCAACGGAGAGGGAGGCCGAGTCCTCCACCCACCCACGTTGCTCCCAGTGTGTGAGGATTCTGCCTGGCTTCCCCAGGTCCAATCTGGACAGAGGCTGGAGGGGTAGGAGTTGGGGGGCCTTCTGGCGGCCCCCTTCAGAGGATGATCTGGTTGGTAAAGCTTCGGCTCAGCTCCTTGTGTGGTAGAACAATCGAGTTCAGGATGAGCACCTCAGCAGGGATCCGGACGCGGCAGCCTGCAGCGTGGACGAGGGCGCCAGGAGGAGGCCATGGGGAGAGGAAACCAGGGGCAAGAAGCTGGGGAGCCACTGCCATTAGGGGGGATCCCTCCCTGCCCATCTGTGCCCTGGCCCCATGCCCCCAGTGACGCACACAGGGCCTGGCACACAGCAGGCACTTGGTAAATGTTTGCTAAAGGAAAATACACACACACACCCTCACACAAGCATAAATTCTCCCCGTAGAGCCCACCCATCACCTGCGGTGGTTTCTCACAGCCCTGAGTCCCCTGGGAAGCCATACCCAGGATGGTGATGGCAGGCAGCAGCTTCCCATCCTTGAAGAGGCTCTCACTGTCCATGTGGGCCCGGGGGTCGTTGGGATTGGGGTCATTGGGGGTACCCTCCACGCGGGCCCAGCGCCCCACAGTGCTCCCCCAGCCCACAATGCTGTGCAGCACACACGTATGCTCCTGCCAAACAGGACAGTGTGAAGTGAGGGGGCAGAGCCCATGGGGTTCCCCCTCTCCCTAGCTTCTTGGGGCACATGCTGGGGTGCCTACCTGCAGCGTGGCTCCATGGAGGACAATGCTCTCTCGGAGCCGCACACCCTCGCCCACAGTCACCCCCTCCCCAATGGAGACGTTGGGGCCCAGCTGTGGAGAGGAACATATACCATAAGCCCTGGGGGGGCTTGGAGGACCCCAAATTCAACCCGCTCATAAGGGGGAAGGAACCTACTTGAGGCCATATGACAGGATGTGACAAACATAAGAGACCTGTACTCCAAGCTCTGGAGATACCCGCCCCACCCCACCCACGTTCCTCCCTGGGCTGGGCCACTGCTTACCACAGCTGATGAGGCCACCTTAGCCGTGGGGTGGATGTAAACGTTTCCTAGAAGCAGAAGAGAGGACCTGGAGACAAATGCCCCAAACCATATCTGGTTCAGGGAGGGCAGGGATCCAGATTTCACCTCTGGGTCTGAGGTCCAGAGTCAAAGCTCTGAGGGCAGAGGAGACTGCGGGGCGGGGGCGGGGGGGGGCAGAGCTTAGGAATTGTGGCAGGATGGGTACCTCGGATCCGCGGCCCCCCTGGGCTGTGCTTGGCCAGGCGTTCGGGGTGAGTGAGCTGGTACTGACCCAGATAGAGGCGGGAGGCATAGAGGGCTGAGCTGGGAGCCACAAAGTAGAGCAGGGGCTCAGGGGCCAGCAGGGCCCGTGCCCACCGTCCTGAAGTCTCAACCCCCAGACACCCCATCAGAGGTCTCCCCCATACCCTGCAGACTTGATCTGGCTCCAGATACCGTCATTAAGGTGCACGTAGATCTGGCCCTGCCCAGCCAGGGCTGAGAACACGTCCTGCTCCAGGCGGATGGTGCCTGCCCCCCGCCACAGGCCTGAAGAGTCCTCCCTGGTAGAGGGGACAGGATGCTGACATCAGTTCCCCAACTGAACCCAACTGGGTGGCCGACAGTCTCTCAGGAAGGGGAATCAGAGGGAACCCCACTAACTTGCAAGGCCTGGTCAGATCCTCTCCCAAGGATGCTCACCTCCCAGGAGGCTCACCCACCACTCAGCCCCTCACTCTCCCAGCTGGGGATTATCCCAGGGGAGCCCCAGGCATAGATCTGCTGCCCATCCTGCCCCGTGTCCAGAAGGAGTTCGACCAGACATGGCTTCCCCCAATTACCCCATTCTCCTCCCATCCACCCCTCTAAGCCCCACCTCCGGCCCCTCCCTCTCACTGGATGGAATGAAACACAGACAGACTCACCCCAGAGGAAGGCAGCTGGTGAGGGCAGAGACAGTCACAGAAAAAGAAGGAGAGAGAGATGGTACAGATGCCAGTTCAGCAGAAACAAAGAGGCCAGGAGAGATGGAGAGAGAAGCAGAGATAAGAGTGGGAGTGAAAAGATGGCGATGAGGGAATGAGGCATGGGAGGTGATGAAGGCAGGGGAGCCAGAGAAGGGAACCGTTCCCAGGCTTAGGAGGACCACCCTGGGATTGTGGTCTGTGGTGAGCATAGCTCCCTTTAGGGCACTATACTCCAAAGGGAGCCTCCTCAGCCTGAGAGTGTGTGCGCGCGCGCACGTGCACACACGCATGCCTGCACCCAAACATATGTGCACCCAAGTGTGTGTGTTACCGTCTGTTCTGAAAGACATCTCTGGGACACTCAGGGCTTGAGAGAAATGGACCAGAAGGGGAGTGGGCAGGTGGTGACAGAGGAGGAACTGGGATGGATAAGGAAGAGGGACAGAATGAGGTTAGAAGGGGAGGAACTGGAGAGGCTTGGCTGGAGATGACAAGTAGAAGGGGGAAGGGAGGAGGAAGATGAGCTGGCTGAGATGGAGCCAGCAGAGACGGGGGCAGGGGGGCGGTGACTCAGGGTACTTGGAGTTACAGGGCCATGGGGTCTGCCTCACAGTTGCCCATTCTGCTGGTTACGCTGGAAGACGTCCCGAAGGGGCTTCAGAGCTTCCGGGGAAAAGAGGTAGATGCCGCAGTTGATGATGTCACTGACAAACGTGCTGGGTTTCTCCACATAGTGCAGGACCTGAGGACAGAGCGGGCTGGGGTCAGCAGAGGAGGGGCCACGGCCACCATCCCCTAAGACCCTCCAAATCTCCAGGTCCTCCTGTTGCCACGCGAGTCTTC
Organism: Cnephaeus nilssonii; assembly: GCF_951640355.1. Taxonomy (NCBI): domain Eukaryota; kingdom Metazoa; phylum Chordata; class Mammalia; order Chiroptera; family Vespertilionidae; genus Cnephaeus; species Cnephaeus nilssonii. The sequence goes on along the minus strand of NC_137081.1, from coordinate 22,383,651 downwards.
CTAAAATGCAGAGCATACCTTGTCACTGTCCTTCAACTTCACCTTCAAGATAAGTCTGAACTGTCCGCCTTCTTCCTCCCGATCCTCCCCACCTCCCAGCAGTTCCAGAACACAACTCCATGCCACGGCATGCCGGTGCCTTTCAGGATGCCCTTAACCAACTCTTCGTCTGGAAAACTTTGCTTTCAAAAACCCAGTTGACATCGTCACTCCCCCTCTAAGTACACTCTTGTCTGCCCCAAAGTCAGCTTCTCAGCTCTGGGCACTCCTGTTCTCTGGCCACACCTCACCCACCCATAGTGGCACTTGTGTCATCTGCAATGGTCAGTTTTTGATGTCTCTCCCCCAGACTGAGGGCTCCTGAGAGGCAGGGTTGTGTCTTTCCAGCTGTTTCTTTCACACCTAGTTAGTGCCTAACACAAAACTCTTGTGTGTGTGAATATCCTATATAATAAAAGGCTAATATGCAAATCAACTGAACGGCAGAATGACCGTCGCTATGACACGCACTGACCACCAGGGGGCAGACACTTAACGCAGGAGCTGCCCCCTGGTGGTCAGTGCGCTCCCACAGGGGGAGCACTACTCAGCCAGAGGCTGGGCTCATGGTTGGAGATAACTGCTTAAGCCGTCAGCTGGACATCTCCTGAGGGCTCCCGGACTGCAAGAGGGTGCAGGCCAGGCTGAGAGACCCCACCCCCCACCCCCCTGAGTGCATAAATTTTGTGCACTGGGCCTCTAGTATATATAATGTATTCACACATGAATTTTTAATACTAAAACCTGAACAGACTAAAGGGGTGTATGAAAGTCAGTGAGGCTCCAAAGCAGGGAGTTTCAGATAGGGACAGAGATCCCCAGCCCCACCCCCGCCTTGCTAATTATGCTCCCACCTCCATAATTCTGGAGGCACTATGCTGTTTCCTGCCTCCATATCTTTGCATATATCGTTCCCTCTACCTGCAATGCCTTCCTGTCTCCTTCATGCTGACAAATTTAACTCAGTTCAGACCTCACCTCCTCCAGGGAGCCCTCCCTACCTCCACCAGGTAGGCTGGGTAGGGGCCCTCTTTGTGTTGTCATAGCACCCTGTGCATATATCTATTGGAGCACCACACTCATGGCATTTATCTATTACCTCTTCCTAATCTTTCTTAAAGGGACAGAAGGGAACAACTGAGGGTGTGCCACACCTGTTTGACAAGATTGGGGCCCACCCCATAGCGTTCCAGCATTTTCCAGATGCTGAGGAGTGGGAAAATGATGATACACAGAACAGGCACCCAGCCAGCCTCCTCTCTGCTCTTACCTCATGTGTCTGTGGATTCTCTACGATGCAGCCATAGTTGAGGGACTGTGTCCTGTTAGCCTGAAAGACAGACACGCCGAGGCAGTGACCTGCCTGCTCCAGGGCAGCAAGGTCTGTTTTCTCTTTCTTGCTTTCCCTCTCCTATAGCACCTGGCACGTAGCTCCGCCACTGACAAGCCTTCAGATGGGGTGAGTACTGACAGCTGCCCTCCCCGCTCTACTTCTGAGCAGCTAAAGAGCTCAAGGTCTCTCTCCACCGCCACCTCCATTACTGCAGGGGTTTCTAGCACCTACCCCTCCTGACATGCATTCCCACTCCAACTCCCTGTTCTGGCCCTGCCTCCCGAACACCCTGCCTCCCAGGAACCTCTCTGGATCACCCCCTCGACACCCTCCAGCCCCCCTCACCGTGGTGCCCAGGAGCAAGAAAGGGTGAGGCTGGTGTCTGTGGGCAGCCAACATAGCGCTCAAGGGGAAGTCGGAGCAAACATCAGCGTTGAGCACGAAGAAGGCCTCAGGGCCCCCAGCCAGGATCTGATCCCGGAAGTGGTAGAGACCACCTCCTGTGCCCAGAGGGGCAAATTCCTGCAGGTACCTGTCCCCAGAGACCCCAGAGCCAGCTCAGTGAGATCAGAGGAGTCAGATACCATGAATCTGGGCACTGACCCCTCCTGTTCCCAGGACATGCCTGCCCAAGGCCCACAGAGAAACTCAATATACACAGGAATTCAGAAACCTCCCAGTGTGTGAGGGTGACTTCTGGCAATGCTGGCTCAACCCACTCCTGAGAACTCAGATGCCTAGGGCACTGCTCCCCCACCCCTACACAGCACGTGCACACAAACACCTGACCTGACCGGAAGGTTAAACTCTTGCTGTGCAGCTTCTAGGAACCGGGTAAGTGCCTCATCAGGTTGGTAGAAGCCAATGAGCAGAATCTCCTGCATCCCTGGGACCTGAGGTCAAGGGAAGAGCTTGAGAGAAAAACAGCATCTGATAGGAGGGAATTATGGGAGGGAGAAATCCAGGGTACTGGCCCAAAATCCAGAAACCACACGTTTAGTCTCAACTATGGCCTTGGGCATTCATTTTACCATGGTGGTCCGATTTCTCCTCTGGACAATGACCAAGTTAGAGTCTATTTCCCTTAATTAAAAGACTCTCAAAGTTAGAGTCTTTTCATCTTTTATTATTCTATTATTTCCCCCCCCCCCCGGCCCAATCTGAAGTGGAGTTCACCCTAGGAAAGATTTTGCCTATTAAGCTACATTACAGGATAATCCATTCATTTTCCCCATATTTATTATCTGTCAATCTGAGCTTAAGATCACCATGAGGTTAAGGATACCATTTATCAAGTGTCTACATTGTACTAATTACTTTATAAACATCATCTCTAAGCTTCGCAACCCCACAAAGTAGGTCTAATCACCCCCACTTTATAAATAAGGAAGCTAAGGCTGAGAAAGGGTGAGAAATTTGCTCAATTCCTTTTAGCAGGCAGAGACTGGACTCAAATCAACCTTGCCAGTCCCAATACCAAAAGCAATAAAGGAATTAGCTCCATAGTGAGCAAGAGTAGCATGATTCTGTGCTTTGTTATCATTAAGGTTTCTCATGCTATGGCTTTAAATTGTCTCTAAGATTCCTGCCTAATCTCATATTCCATAGGAGTGAAATATGAGCAAGAAGCAGCCAGACAAGAGGCTAGATTAGGAGAAGACGCATGACAACTGCATTGCACAACTGGTGGTGATGGTGGAGGGAGATGATGCATAGTGTCATTTGTAAATGGTGGTCCCTGGAGTTATGCCTGGTGGGAAGAGGTCATGGTTGCTAAAGGGGGAAATAAATATAGCATGAAGGAGATGAATGGAGGTGGGAAAAGGGAGCCTACGGGATTACCTGGGCACAGGCCTCAATGTGGTGCTGAATCATAGGGACCCCTGCCACTGGAAACAGGGGTTTGGGCACCTCAAAAGACAAAGGCCTGAAGCGAGTCCCTGAAAGAGGAGAGAGAAGCATATTTTTGTTTTCTGCTTCCCTCTACCCCCACTCCACCAACCACTCCAGCCCAACCGCCTCCCGACATTCCCCTGGCCCCTCACCCTTTTGAGGGCCTCCAATCAGGATCACAGCTTTAAGCATGACGGCAATTGCTACCTAAACCTCAAATAGCAAAGAAAAGTTAGGCTCAGGTCTCACACCCCAATCCTGGAACCCCACTCATACCCCAACTAAACCCTAAACCCAAAATAGCAACACCAAGCCCTCCCAGGATATAAATTCAATCTAGTCCCTCCCTGGGCACACCATCTCACAAATCTCACACATCTCAGATCCCAACCCCAATCCAGTCAGCCTTCAAACCTCACAGTGATTCCTCCCAAATTCTGAAATCCACACCCCGCAATTTGATCCCTAACAGACTTCCTTCTGGCTGAAAACTCAGCAAACTCCAAAACTCAGCAATAGACCTCCTTCTCACACCCCAAACCTTCAAAAACCAAACCCCCAAACCACTGATTACCCAATTGGTCCATCCTCACTCTAGATATTAAGCCCTGAATCCCAATAGTGAATCCTGATATTGGACCTCAAATCCCAAGTGAGCCCCAAATATTTCACTACAGTCCTAAGAGTCCACTTTAAGTAACACTGATCTACATTTGACAACTCCAAACCCTGGCAAAAACCCTTTTTATGCTGAACCTAAATCCTAAAATTAACCTCTAGGTGATGATCCCTGAATCAAAAAGACAGGTTCCCTTAGCATCCCAAACACAATATGCCAATTCCCTGTGTCCCAAGACTGACAAGTGCTGAATCTTTGGGTTCAGAGGACTGACTGATTGCTGACCCTCTGAACCTCACAACTGACTAATAAACCCTAACCTCGCGTATCCAGGATTTGTGGGACCAGTACTGCATCCGACGTGCAGAGAGCCAGCCGGGACCTCCGGACCGCCCTTCGTTTAGGGGCCGTGCCCTGCCCTTTTCCCCTTTCGCCACCCCTCCACCCGATCTTTTTACCACTAGTCCCCTTTCTGCCAGCTCTGCCGCCCGCTACTGCTAGCTCCTTCCGCGCACGTGTCTTCTCGCAACTCGCGAGAATTTCGCAGAGTCTGCCGGGAATTGTAGTTCTTAAGTTCCTCCCTTGTTCCCACTGAGAAAGAGGTGGAACTTTTGGAAGAACATGGAGGCGTGGCCAAGGGATTGAAGGGGAGGGTCGAAATAAGAAGAAGGGTTCAGCCTGAGAAGCCGAGGCCGGAACCTGGATTGGGATCACAAGCTGTCTGGGGACGGGCCCGGGGGTAGTAGTTCAAGGAGAGAAAGTAGGTCACAGGGGAAGCGAGCCTGGAGACGAGAGTGGGGTGTGGTCACCCTTGAAACGGACGTGGGCAGCGCGCAAATCCCCCACGAAAGCGGGGGGGGGTGTTTGAGGGTTACAAAAGAAGAGGAGGAGTCGTAGACGCCTCTGCCCTCCTGCTGGGAAGTGGAGCAGCCTCCGACCGTGAGAGAAGCCTATCTCACTCAGATTTACTGTCTGTAAATAAAGGCACTGGACTGGGCACTCTCCAAACTTCCCTCTGCCCCCAACACTGTGCCTCTGGTGTGTGGGTACCGGGGAGTGGAAATGGCGACTCATAAGAAGAGAACAGAAGCGGAGGGTCAGAGAGAGCAGCTTTATTAAGCAAAAAGAAGGGGGTTGTTCGTCCCACCCACCCCAAGGCTTGGAAACAGAGCGAAAGTTCCGAGGGTCCCTTTCAGGCCACGTCCACGCGAGCGAAGCTCTGGTCCATGCCCAGGCTGTTCTCCACGAACACCTCGTACTTGCCGCTGTCCTGAGGTGTGGCCCGGCGGATGGTCAGCGTTGTGTTGGTGCTGCCGATCTCGAAGTAAACCCTGCAGGGGAAGGGGGCGGAGCCGCGTGTCAGTTTACGGGCTCCCCGGCCGGGCGACTGAGCCAGCTCCGCTCTTGGCCTCCCAGTTCCCCTCCCTCGTCCCATTCCCGCGGGTTTTCCGGGCCCCATCCGGCCCAGGCTCCAGCGCCAGGCCCTGCCCTTGCAGCAGGTCCCCGCCCTCGCCTGTCATCCTCCTCGATGTCCTTCCCGTCCTTGGTCCAGCCCACGTCGGGCGCAGGCTCGCCCATGATCTCCGCAGTCAGCGTCACCGTGGCGCCTTTGCGCGCCTTCGTGTTATCCGGTCCCTTTTGAATTTTCGCCGGGACTAGAGAAAGGGGAAGGGAATGCGACCCAGTGAGGGACCTAAAGGTGAGGCGGGACATCACCCTCCCAACTATGACCCGACCCTAACTACGGTATGGATTTGAACTCTCAGCGTGACCTTGGGCAAGTCTTTAGCCTCTCTGGGGCTTCAGCAACTCAGCTGTTGAACGAGACTAATCCCTGCCCCTCCTACTTCCTTAGGGTTGAATGGAGGATGAGAAGCGATACTACGGGTGAAAGCCCAGGAATGCTCACACCTCGGGGTGCCTTGGAGACAGCTCTGGATAGTGGAAATTGCCCTGGGTTGGGAGCCAGAAGATCAGGGCTCTCTCTAACCCTAGCTCTGCCTCTGGATCGCTGTGACCTTGGCGCTCTGAAGTCGTGGTTGAAACCCATACCGGACTTCTTAGCCTGGGTGGGATGGGATCCCGAGGTAGACAGGACTGCACAGGCCGTGCGGCTCGGCGCCCTACTCTGTGCCTCAGGCTGTGCCAGGGGCTGGGCTGGCCACATGCCCATCCGGACTCAGCTAGGCCCAGGGATAAACGCGCGGCTGAATCGGCTGCGGACGCCGCGGGGGCGATGCCGCTCTGCTCGGCGGCATTGCACGCGGGGCGCGCGTACCTTCCACGAGGATGCGCGCCGAGTCGGAGCACTGGCCGAAGGGATTGGTTACGTTGATGCTGTACTGGCCCAGGTCCGCCAGCTCGCCATCGCGCACCACCAGCGCGACTACGTCAGGGTCCTCGAAGATGTAGCGGTACTTGGGCCCGTCGCGCAGCTCCTTGCCGTCCTTGCTCCAGCGGATGAATGGGTCCGGGAAAGCCGAAATGCGGCAAGTCAGCTTGGCCGCGCTGCCCTCGATCAGCACCACGTCCTTCAGCGGCTCCAGCACGCGCGGCGGCCCGGTCTCCCGCATCTCCTTCCGGGACCTGCTCGCGAGCAGGGTCAGGGCCCAGAGCTCCGAGACACCGTTCGCACCCTCCCGCAGCCCTGTCCGCCCGCCCCCAGTGCCCTGCCCGCCCCCTCGGCCGACTAGACCCGTAAAGTCGGGGAGGTGCGGGGGAGGGGCCGTTCCTGAAGCATTACCCTGACAAAATGACCTGCTCTCCCCTAAATCCAGCGACCTTAGCCGTCCCTGGCCCTGCGCTCAGGACCGCCCTTCCTCAGTGCGGGAGTGCGGATTCTGCAGTTCCAGTTCCCTTCCTTCAGAGGCTCTAGGGCTACCCCCTCACCTGTGGCCTCGGTAAGAGGCCTGGATACGAATGGCCGCTTTCTGGACCTGGGGGTCGTTGATATCCAGGGTACATCCCGGAGGCGGGGCCGTAGCCGCCGGCTTTTTGGCGGGAGCTGCTTTGGACATCTGGGCAGCGGAAAACAAACACGAGGGGTCTAGGCGGACACAGAGGCTGCGACCTTCAGCCTTTGCCCTTCGGATTCAAAACATCCCCGGGATGGAAGTGCCTGGAGCTGGTCTGAGGATCGGACTCACCGTGGGGGGTTGGGGGGCGTCGACTTCGGACTTGAGTGAACTAGGTGGGGAGCAGGCGGTGCGAAGCCCTTCCGATGGCACAGTAGGGGCGCGGGCAGGTGCTCAGCCCTGGGCCCTGGTTTTATACATCGCTCCCCTCCTTGCCTTGTTTGGCGTGGTTGCCCCAAGCCCCCCGGGACCCCAGCTCCCGCCCCTTGACCCAAGCAGGCTCCTTATTTAGCTCGAGGATGCCTGGGATGCTGGCTCAGTCGCTAGAATAGGCCTAGGGGGTGGGGTGGGGGGAAACTCGAGCGGCTCTGGGGTGCACCGGGCGTCAGCGCCTGGACAGCTGGACAGCTGGACAGCTGGACAAGGCCCCATCTCCTCCCAAGGCAAGGGGTACCATCCCACTCCGGGAGGACCAGACGGGCCCCACGCCGACAGGAGATTCAACTCCTTTCGGGGGCAACTTTACACTCAGTCGGTCCCTGGACAGTGGGACAATATGCCGTCCCGGAGATACTGTAAATTGAGGAGTGCAAGTGTTTGGGGGTGGGGGTGGGGGTGGGGAGGGTTTCCTTGAATGAAGCCAGAGAAGTGGCGGACTTAACTGTCCATCCAACCAATTATAAGAAGGCCACGTGGCTGTCGGGACCAATCCGAAAGCGCCTTACCCCCACCCCCACCCCACCCCAGAGTCTAGGTTGTCATGTCCGCACTGTGCCCCCTGGCGGTAAACTGAGATAAACCTAGAGAGGACGGTAAAGATTTTTAAGAACAGCATCCCTTCCTGCCACCCCCATCTCCACTCACTGTCCTCCATGTGATGTGGTATGGGCTGCACTGTCCCTGGAGATTGGCACTAATACTGACTCAGCAACTTTGGGGTCGGCCCAGGCCCATTATGGGGCAAAGCTGATGTATAGGGGCATCAGAGGTGATGGGACATGCCTGGGGTCCAGTCTGCCAGGCAGAGCGCATTGCTTCCATTTACTGCAACTGCCCGCCTGGGTATGGAGCACTGTCACCTTTTGATCAGAGCAATTTTGACACAGCTCTGCTGATATAAATTACCTTTGCTCCTCCGAGTTTGGAACAAGCAGTTCATATGCCATTTCCAATGGAGATGGGAAGGGAGTTCAAGATCAGAAGGGGGACGGGAGAGGAATTTTACCATTTATCAAGATATGAGTTCAGGCACCTCATTTTTATATGAAAACACTTGCAGTGAGTAGGGGATTACAGATTCTCACAGGCAAACTGTATATCTTCATCGCTAAAATGACAGGTGAGCTAAAAGATCTCTCTCTGGTCCCTTCCAGCTGCTTTAACTGCTGTTTTATGATGATAGGTATTGCCTTTTCCCTCAGGTCCCGAGAAGCCAGAGGCTGGGCTGGGATGACGCTGTTTGGGCTCCAGCCAAGGGGCCCTCAACCTAGATCAGCAACACACCAGCACCAGCTCTCTCTGCTCGTGGTGGCAACTTTATTCCTGTCACTTTGTCAAGAACAGCGTTTTCAAGGGGTGAAGGGGGGGGGAGGACAGTCCCTTTGGACCCAAGGAGAACTGGCTCCCTTCTCTCCCCACCTCGGTTCTAGAACCCACTAACCATTCTGTGGCACTGCAGCCAGAGCCAAGGTGCCTTTACCCCGAGCACACTTCACAGCAGCTTGCCATGGGGATCAGAAGGTCCAGGCTGGGTGTCCCTGGGGGTCTAGGAAAATGCTCGTCTGTAGCATCATCAACAGCAGACACACTGCCCAGAGAACTCACAGCTGCCCCGGACAGCTGGTGCCTGGTTGGTGCTCTGACGCTGAGCGCAAGGGGGGGTGGGCCTGTCCTGGGCTCCTGGGCAGCTCTTCACACCACCTGCTCTCATCATGATAAACCCCCTCTGCTTGGGGCACCAGGACCAGAGCTGGGAAGCATTGGAGAAAGAAGGCTGAGCCAGCATTGGGGTGTGGGCCGGTCCATTTCCGAGCCTGGCATCTTCCAAGGTGTGACGATGGAACATGTGAGAAAAGGTGGGGACCACCAGAGTGTGGTTAGAGCATTGTGGTGAGGATTCAGGGTCCTGCCAGGATTCCAGAAACTTCAGAGGAAAAAGCAGACTGAAGTCTCTCTTACCTCTAGGAATAAGGGAGAGGTAAGGGGGCAGGAGGGTCAGGGAGGGAGGAGGACCTGGGCTCTCACTGGCCCAGAGAAGGTGGAATACTCCTGTCGCAGCACCTTGCTCCCCAGCCATCTCTCCCCAGAGATCACACATAGGTCCTGCTGCTTGCTATTTTTATTTCCCTTGTGACAGACAGACAGACAGCTGCACAGACAGCTGGATGGCTTGGGTGGAAGGGGGTGGTCAGGAAAACATGAGCAATTAGGATTGGGTGGAAGGAAAACTTCATAAAAGTCAATAAATAAATAAATATGAATGGGAAGAAGGGCGAAGACCACGGAGGGCCAGTGGGGACATCCTTGGGCCAGCACAGAGCCCAGAGCTGCACCCACTGAGGCAACAGGCGAGCACTGGGTTGAGTGGCCACTGCCTCCTGCCTCCAGCCCTCCACAGTTTTTCTATGGGATGCTGGCGGCTGGCCCGTCCCATCCCCACCTGAGTCCTCTCTCCTCTCCCTCCCCTATCTTGCTGCCCTCTCTCACATGCTGCCTCTGGCACCCTGCCACTGTCCCATGGCCTGTCCCTGCTTCACTGACACTCGCAGCCCATGGCCTGTACACCCTGGGCTCCTTCCTCTTCCACATCTCCAGCCACTCACACCTCCTGGGTTCCTTTCCCCTGGATGCACTGTCCCCCAATCCCAGAACCTTCCTAGAGTCTCCCACCCCTTCCCCCTCACTTTCCCATTCTGTTCTTGCCCCTCTTCCTGCTTCCGACTCCACCCAGCCTGGCCAACGAGTCTCCAGCTCTGGCTCTGGCCTGGTGGCATTGGCCGAAGCGCCCGAAACGGGGGCCTCTGTCCCTGCAGGTCCATGAGGTAACAGCCCGGCTGGATTTTTCTGCTGGTGGTGTCCGAAGCCCTGAGTCCATCCAGTTCAGCGTGGGCCCTGGAATGTCCCGCAGCATCAGCGGGAGCCCCGAGTGGAATCCCGGGGCCAGGCTGTGGTCCGAGCCACTAGGAGCTGCCTGGGTAGGAGCGGAGCAGCACCTTGTGACGGGTGGCGGCCTCGGCCCGGCGACGCCGCTGCTCACCCAGGAACTCCTTGAGCCGGCTGGTGGTGAAGGTGAGCGTCTGGCGGCGCAGCTTCATCAGGTAAGCGTCCTGCAGCCACGGGTGGGCCAGGCAGTCCTGCAGGGAGGGCCGGCTCCTGCCAGGCCCAGACAGGAATGGTGAGCCCGGAGGGACGGCCTAGAGCAGGGCTGGGCTCTGTCCTCCCAAATAGCTGAGTCCCGCACCCGGATTCACCCCTAGTGAGTGACTCTGGGCAACTCTCAGTTTCCCAGGCTCTGGAACGGGGACAGTGATTCTGCTTGTGTCATAGGTCTTAAATGGTGGGTAGGACAACCACTTAGTAGTAGTAGTAGCAACAGTGTATTATTGAGGGCAGGGGAGGAGTCGGGGGATCCTAGGCATGGGCTAGACTAGGGCAGTCCGAGGCCAAGAAGGTAATACTGGGGGGTTGGCAGGTGTAGGGCCCACTCACCAGGGGTGTACTGAGAGGACCTTTCGCAAGAAGAGGGTGGCGCTCTGGGAGGTGTTGGGGTACAACTGGAAGGCATCAAAGCGCCCCCCCACAATTCGAGCCTCCGTTTCCTGGGGGTCTGGCTCATAGAACGGAGAGTGTCCACTGAGCCTGTGGTGGAGAAAGTTCAGTTGAGACATATGAACAGAGGGTCAACTCACAGGTCCAGGGAGACATTAGTATGGGGGTCCTAAGGGGCACAGCACTCAGGGACAGGGCTACTGGCACCTGGGTACACACGTGCTGGGGAGGGGGAAAAGCGTGGGCAGAAGGTGGGTCCGGGGCACTCACATGATGTAAGTGAGCACACCCGCACCCCAGATGTCTGTGGCGGAGCCGATGGGGTCTCCCTTCACCATCTCAGGAGCTGACAGGAGACAGAGGCCAAGTTGAACCAGTTTCCTGGTGGCAGGGAAGCAGGAAAAGGCTGGGGAGGCCCCTGAGGTCACCACCGTGGGTCTGACCCGAGCAGCAGGCAGGGTGGAAGTGGGGGTGGCCTCCAGGGGAGCAGTGGGCACCTGAGGAATCAGCCCAGGCTCTGAATGGTGGGGTCACCAGAACCGCAGAGTTGCTGAGAACCAGGGTCACTGGCTCCCTCAGGTCAGCTCCCAGGTGGAGAGCCCATCACAATGAATGTGGCCAGCACAAAGACAAAGAGCCTTTGAAATCGGCCTGGCCGGCTACAATCCCAGCCTGCCCCTTCTAGCTATAGGACCCTGGGCAATGTACTAAACCTGTCTGGCACTCCAATTTCCTCATTTGTGAAGTGTGGCTTTCAGAATAAATCTAAAGGATACAGATAATGAACATAACGTATTTAGCAGGTAGCTAAATGGTAGCTGGTTTTCCTTACTTATATAAATTAATATTGGTTCTCCTATCTTTTCAGCTTTATCAAATCCCGGCTCAACCTTTTAAAACTGTCTTATATGGGACAAATAGCCTCACTATACTTCTGTTTCCTCATCTGTAAAATGGAAGTAATGTTACGCCAATCTCCAGGACTATTGTGAAGATAAACTGGGAAAAACAAGCAAACATGAAAAGGACTTTGTTCCTTTCTTGCATACAGTAAGCACTCAATAAATGGCATATATGTGGGTGAAGTGGGAGAAGCTATGGCTGCTGCCCCAATGGCAGTACCCCAACCCCCTCCCCTGGCTGGCGTGGTGCCCTCACCCATGAACTCCAGTGTGCCCGTGCGGTGGCCAAGGGGCCGCAGGGCCTGGGGGTTGTAGGGCTGGGCGCTGCCGAAGTCCACGATCTTGAGGGCGTTGTCAGAGGCCAGCAGCAGGTTGTCTGGCTTGATGTCCAGGTGCAGCACGTGCCGGCCGTGGAGGTAGTCCAGGCCTTGTAGCAGCTGCACCACGTAGGTGGCCACATCGTCCTCTGAATAGCGGAACCTGGAGGGTCCAGGGAAGGCAGGCGATATCCCAGCCCAGCTCCCCCTACTCTCGTTCCCTGCTCCCCCAGAATGCCCAGCTACCTGTCACTGAGCCCACAGAGGAGCTCCCGGTTGCCACAGCTCTCAGCGATGAGCACGAGGTAACGTGGGGTGATGTAGGCCTCATGCAGGGACATGAGCCGCTCGTGGTGCAGCGTTCGCAACACTTCATACTCCTGCAGGACTCGCCGCTTGCCCTCAGCTGCATAGGGCACGATCTTGGCCACAAACGTCCGCCCAGTGGCATTCTCCCGGCACGCACGCACTACACCAAAGCGCCCCCTATGTGTTAAGGGGACACCACAGGCTTAGAGGAAAGAGGGGGACACCACCATTGTGAAGGCTAAGGGGGCTGGGGTTTGGAGAGCAGGGACCCAAGTGTGGGCTCTGGGGTTTAATCTTAGAAATCTGGGTTCGAGTCCCAGTTCTGCCCTTCAGTGACTCTGTACCTTAGGCAAATCCCATAACCTCTCTAACCTCAGTTTTCCCATCTGTGAAATGGGTGATGATAATAATGCAGTGGCTTCCTCTCCAAGTGATGAAGATTAATTGTGATCATATGGCCACAGAGCTTAGCACAGTGTGTGGCCCAGAGAAAATCTGAGCTCAATAGTGCTGATGACCCAGATCTCAGCACCTTCCCCATGCTGGGTGGGCAGCCCAGTTTTTTCTCTGAATTCCCGTGTCCCCTACGCTCCACCCACTCCCCTCTCTGTCCTCCATCCCTTCCCCACTCTGCTTGCCTGGCCTTCTCCTCCAGGAAGGTGTAGGGTTTCTGAGGGGGGCCCTGTCGAAGAGCGGTGCCCTCCGGCCCCGGAGAGCTGCGGGGACCGCCGCCAGGGGAGCTGGTCATCTCCTTGGCTGAACTGAGGGTCTGAACAGTTACTTTGCTGGACTCAGGAGGGGGTTCGGGGGCTGGGGGCTCGGGGGCTGGTGGTGCAGACACAAAGGACGTCACCATATACAGGGGAGTAGAGGAAGACGCTGGTTTAACCCCTAGAGGAGTGGAGGCTGGGGTCGGGGTCCCAGTGTTAGGGACGGAAGACTTGGGCTCACTTAGGGTGACCTGGGCACTGGGTGGGGAGGGCTCTGCCTGCCGGGCGGCCTGCAGGCCTCTGTGCTTTCGTGGGGGGGTTTGGGGTGGTGGACCCACAGCCTTGAGTGAGGACAAGGCCTGGCTGGGGGGTGTTGGGGGAGATGAAGGGCTGAGAGCAGCTGACTGGGGGCCTGGGGGACCAGGAGCTGCAGCAGTGGTCGGGGATGGGGCCAGTGAGGTAGGAGAGTCCGGAGGCGGGGCCCTGGCTGGCCCTGAGGTAACAAGGGTGTCTCGGTGAGCAGCAGGTAGCAGAGCTGAGGAATCTGAGGAAAGACAAGGAAAATCATCACCAAGGTGCCCTTAGCAGCAAAACCGTGGTGCTCTGAGAAGGGGGTGGATCCTGGGCTTAGGGTCCCCTTCTTTTCCTGTACACCCCCCCACCCCGCCATCGCACTGACCTTGCGTGCCCCTGACGAGGACCTTCTCAGAAGGGTTGCTGAAAGGCCCTTGTCCCGCACGGTTGGCACAGGCCACACGGAACCTCACAGTCACGCCAATTGGTAGGTGGGTCACATTGTAGTAACAGTCGAGGATGCCTGAGCCCACTGGGTGCCAGGTAGACTCCCCTGCGGGCACCATCGGGGAAGGGCTGAGGTCACAGAGGGGTGGCCCAAGCTCCCGGTGCTATCGGCAAGGAGTCTAGGGAGCGGAACTCTGCCCGGGGAGGACGCTTGCCTCCCTGGCTTCTTCGCCTTCCACCTGCCACCCCTTCCCCCAGCCAGCCTGTGCGGTCCCTCACCGTCCACCCGCCGCTCCAGCGTGTACGTGCAGGGCGCCCGGCTGTCTCCTGGCTTCCAGAGCACCAGCGCTGTGTCTTGGTAGGTCTGGGGCACCTCGGGAGGGGCTAGCTTCCCTGGGACACCTGGCAAGAGAAAGGGAGCCTCAGTGAGCCCCTATGCTCCAGCTTAGAGTCCATCTAGCCTTGCCCCAACACCCTCCATCACTGCCCTCCCCACCCCCGCCCCTGGTCCCTGCCCCAGGCTCACGGGCCACAGCCACGGTACAGGAGCTGGTGACACTGCCCAGGACATTGGTGGCTGAGCACTCATAGAGCCCCGCGTGCCGCTTGCTCGCCCGGGGGATGCTCAGCAGCTGCCGTCCATCTTTGCAGGACACGATGACCACTGAGGGCTCTGACCGCAGGGACTGCTTGTCTGGGGACAGAGAGGAGCAGGAGGGGCTGCTGAGTGGGGCAGCACGTATGGTCCTCCAGGACCCCTCGGCCGCCACTCCCCCAAGCATCGCTGGGCATTGGGATCACATGCCATGCCCCTCTCTGGGGAGAAGTGATCTCACCTTTCATCCAGGAGATGCGGGGTGCAGGGCAGGCTGCCGGCAGGCAGAGCAGGGTAGCTGCCTCTCCCTCCAGCAGCACCTGGTCCTTGAGTTTGATGTGGAAGACTGGGGGGAAGTCTGCAGGGAGAGCAGATGGCCATGGGTTGCAAGGACCTCAGCTCACACTGCTGAGGGAGGGGAGGGAGGGTACACGTGAGAGGTGGAGAGCAGAGTAAAAGCTTCTCTCTCCCCCGTCAGATGTGGAAAGTGCCACCCCAGGCCACACTTTCGATAATTTTCTTTGGGGTGAGCATCACTCTCTCCAGGCACTCGCTGTGTGTAGAGCGATCTCTTCCTTTCGCTGACTATTGAAGATGCATGGTAGTGACCTCATTCATATGTTTGCAAATCACTCAGAGCAGCGCCTGGCACTACGTCAAGTGCTCTATACACATTTGTTAAATAAAATAAAAACAAGTAAATATTGAAAGACCGCAATGGTTAAGCTGGCAATACTCACTCCCTCTGGGACACCACAGGGAAGTGAGAGGAGCTGGTGACCTGAGCTGAGAATCCTGGGGCTGAACACAATGTTCAATCAAAAAAATGAAGTCTCTAAAGCTCTGAAGTCAAGGCAAAACGGGGGGCAGAGCCAGAAAGTGTGTCAGCCTCCCCACCCCTCATTGCCCCTGGGGCCCAAGGGTTCAGTTCTAGACTTCTAATACTCCTTCAGGTCAGCTGAGTGGTGAGAGCCTTTGAAGGGGTGAGAGACAGTATCTGCATGACCTTGGACCATGTCTTGTGTAAATTGAGGAAAAGAAAAAAACACCAAGCTCATGGGGTTGTTGTGAGAATTACAAGGAGCATATACAGTGCTTAGCACGTGTCTAAGATATAACCATAAGTGCTCATAAGCCTTAGCTCTTATTACTGTTATGATTATTAGCTCATGAATATGCTCAGTAGCGAGCCAGGCACAGACCCTCAGAGAAAGAGGCGGTTTCGGCAAAGCTGGCTTCACAGCTGGCTGGTGAACCGGTCATGGCCTGGGTGCAGATGGGCCAAGTTCTCTGCTCAGTGCAGTCGCCCGTGGCGCCTTAGTGCCGTGAGCACTTGTATTCCTGCTCCCCGGCATGTGTCTTTAGAAATATCCCAATCTGGTCCTGGCCACTGGGGGTGGGGGTGGGTGGGTGGATTTTTTTCACGTGGGCAGAGAAGGCTGAGGGATAGATGCCCCAAGGAGCCCCAGCTGCTGCCTGTCTAAAGAACCAGGAGGGAGTGGGGGTGGGGTGAGCTGGGCAGGAGAGGAATGCTCAGCAGGACTGGAGGGTCAGTATAGCAGCATGCCCGCGCTTCCCACTGTACCCATTTCTCTAAGGAGGGGTCCCACACTCAGGCTCCAATAACAAAGTGAATATAGTTCCATCAGACCAAGTGAGGGTGCTGGGTAGGGGCGAGAGAGGGAGGCCAGGAGGCAAGGTGAAAGGTGATCCTGGCCCAGCTCTGCCAGTTCTACCTCCACCCCCCAGAGGCTAGCCCTAGCTGGTCAAGTGGACACGGGGCAGCCTTACTCTGCAGGGAGGGGGGGGGAGGAGGTAAGGGGACACTGCCTCAGCAGGAAATCAGCTGCACAAGCAAAATGGACCTGGGAGGGAGGCCCCTGGTGGGAAGGGATCAGCTGTCCCCAGGCCTCTGTGTTGACTTCTCTCTCTCTGTCTCAGTCCCTCTCCTTCTCCACCCCTGCCCCCACCAACTGCCTCCCTCCCTCTTCCTTCACTACAGCCCCCCCCCCCCCAAAGCCCACTGCCTCGAGGAGAAGGTGCCCCAGCTCCCCTGGCCAAGGCCAGACATAGTCACCTCAAGCCTAGTGGAGGCACAGCTGGACCCGTTTGGAGGCGTTTTATCGGGAAACTGGGGAAGAACAGACTGCTGACTGCTGAAGAGCCTGCACACAGCCTGCCCTGGTGGGCCTGCTCCTTCTGCATGCCAGCCGGGGAAACCTGGCCTCCCGAGCCTTTGTGTATAGTCCTTGAGTAATGCCCCTTTTTTAGGTGAGGGATGGGGTGACCCCGGGTGGGAAATATCTGCCTCCTTGCAGCCCAGGACACTAGGCAGAGAAACAGACCAGAGCAAACCCCATGTTCCTCTCCCTCCCGCAAAGAGCCCTGAAGGTGCTGAAAGTGCGGGAGACCCTGCAGGGGCAGGACAGGGGGCAGGGAGGGGCAGTCGGGTGTTCAGGCTGCAGAGAAATGGAGAATTGGGGGCACAGTCCAGATTGCGGGCCTCTAGACTGGTAGAGAAATAGTGTCTTTGCATACACACATCGGTACGGGGGCTGTGGGGGCAAGGGAGCCTTACCCTGACCTTCAGAACTACACGGAGTTACGGGGACCTTCTAGGCTCTCCCATGAGGGAGGAGGCCAGCCAAAGAAAAGCATTAGTATGGTGTCCCGAAGCCGCTTCCGGGGTCTGGGGCACAGGGGCAGACAGTCCAATTCTGGCTGTTGCGCTTACGACCACCTCTGTGCCTCCCACCAGCCACTTAGCACGGCTGAGCCTGTTTCCTCACCTGTGCCATACGGACCTGACACAAACAATAGTTCAACAGTGTGGGAGGGTTGAGTGAGGCAGCCCTTGGAAAGCGCTTGATAGGACACTGGGCATTGCTAACGAATGACAACTGCTGCTATTATTGTTGTTGTTATTGTTTTCCTGATCCCAGGTCCCTTGCATCACTGCAGGGGCTCCTCAAAGTGGCCCATCTCCCACCCAGCTACTTACCCAGCAGGCACCTCCTACCTGATTCACTGGGCACATACTGCTGACCCAAATCCTCCTGAACGCTGGCAGAGAGGTTTGGCTGTGATGAGCCCTTGTCTTTCCGCAGCCGAGAGAGGCCCCAGCGCAGCCGGCTCCGGCTTTCCCCAGGAGCTGTGAAGACCCAGGCGCCTTAGTACCTGCCCGGCCAGGGCCAGGCAGCTCCCACCCGCTGCAGGCCTCAGCCCAGAGAAGTAGAGAACACCAGCCCCGCCTGGCCTTCTCCCTCACCAGCCTCTGCCCCTCACCTCCTGCGCTCCAGCCATGCCAATTCAATCCTCGGTGGGGATGGGCGGGGGGGGGGGGGGGGGGGGGCGCCTCCAGCCCCTCCTCAGCCTCTTTCTGGTGGGTGTCCCCGCCCTCTCCTCCTCCCAGAGCTTCTCGTCCAGCAAGCTCCACCCTCTTCTGAACTCTGCACCTGCCATCCCAGCCCCACCACACCCCCAACCCACCCATACTTGTCCACACATTCTCCCTGCGCCCTGCCCCTCCTCACCTGAGCTGCCCGATGTGGCGCTGGCCTCGGAGCCCAGGGACTCCTCGGAAGGTGTGGTGGCGCCGGCCTGGGCGGCCAGCTGGTTGTGTGGGAGACCGAGGCGCCGCAGACTCTCGCCCTCGGAAGTGGCCCTGCGTAGCCGTCCGAACAGCGGCGTGCTCCTGCCGGACGCGCCCCCGGAGTCCTCGCTGCTGCCGCTGCGCTGCAACCGACTGGACAGCCGCTCCAGCGTGGAGCTGAGCCGCCTGCGCACCGCGAGCACCGGGGAGCCCCGCGCCGAGCTGCCGCCCTCCGAGCTCTCCCCGTCCCCGCCGCGCGCCTCCGAGGCCGCGTGGCGCTGCGCGGGCGGGGTGCGCCGCAGCCGCTGGGACAGCGACAGCGAGAGGCGGCGGACCAGGCCCGGCTCCCCGGTCGCCCTGAGGTCCTGCACGGAGCGCGAGCGCTCGGGCCGTCGCACCATCTCCAGCGGTGTGCCCGCCGGGCTGGGCCGGTACATGCCGTCCTCCTCGGCCCCGCGGAAGGGGCCGCGCTCCTCTGAGCGCGAGCGGCTGAGCATTCGCAGCCCCCGTGCCAGGGGCGACTCACGGCTGCGCTTGAACTTGGCCTCGAACACGGCCTCGGACTCCAGGTTCTCGATGCTGCTGCTGAGACTGCTGCCCGGCCTGCGGGGCACCGTGGGAACCCGGGCTTTCTCGGCCGGCGCTGGGGGAGCCGAGGCTGCAGGCCCGAGCTTGGTAGAGGCTCCAGGGGGTGGGGAGGCCACCCTGGCGAACACCGCGGGGTGGGACTTGGGCTCCGTCGGAGGTGTGGCAGGGCCCTGGGGAGGGCCTTGCGTGTGGCCCGCCAGCTGCAACGACTGAATGATCTGGGCATAGGGTGTGAGGGGGGGCGCGGGGGTTTGCGGGGCCACGGGAGGCTGTGCAGGTTTAGGGGCTGGGACTGGTTCTGCCTTGAACTTCGGAGCCTTCTCTTGGGCAGGCTGGGGTGCCAAGGGCTGAGAAGCATCACTGGGTTTGGTGGCGGGAGGTTCTGAAGACTTGGGGGCACTGGGTTGGCGGGCACTGGCTTTCGGGGCACTGGGCCTTACAGGGCTGGGTGGCTGGGTCTCGCTGAGGGCAGACAAGGAGGGAGACTCCTGTAGTTTACGGGCCCCAAGTCGGGCCACGGGGATCTCAAGGGGCGCCCCGGCTCGGCGGTGCCGGCCCCGGGGTTCTGCCTCACCCTGCGAGAAGCTACTGCTCTTCTGCAGGCCCCGAGTCTCTGGTGGAGGCTGGTGGTGGGGTGCTGCTTCGCTGGAGGCAGCCCGTGCCAGCCGGGGGTCCCGGGCACGCCCCCCCAGGCTCTCTAGCAAGGGACCCCTGAGGCCACTGACCTTGCCATCCTCAGGGCCTCCCCGCAGCAGCCGCTGGCGCAGGGCCTGAAGCCTCTGGGCATACTCACCCTCGCCCAGGCCTCCCCGGGTCAGGCGGGCGGTGCCCGGGCTGGGGCTCCGGCGCTGTGGCAGCTCCACAGACGCTGCCTTTTGCAGGTCCCGGCCCGGCTCCCGCTGCCCGGCCCGGGGCAGGGCGCTCTCAGCTGAGCTGCCCCTGCGGAGCTCTCCCCGCCGGGGGCTGGGCCCAGCTGGGGGCTCCTGGCCTGGGGAGGGGAGGGCAGGAGGGCTCGGGGCCTGCTGGTCCTGAGAGGTGGCCCTTCCCTGCTCCTGCCACTCCATAGGGGCGGCAGCCCCAGCCTCCGGGGTCCCCAGGGCCTCATCCTCCGTGGGAATGTCGGTGAGGGACACCCGAGAGCCCGAGAACTCAGGCTGCAGTGGTCGGGGCACTGAGGGTAGCTCCTCCAGCTCCTCCTCTTCGGAGTCAGAGGAGGACGAGAGCCCCCCACTGGGTGGTGGTCTTCTGGGCACGGCCACCCACACCCGCTCGGGGGGTGCCCGCAGCAGCTCAGGGATGGGGCGCAGTACCAGGTGGCACTTGTAGCTGATCTGGGAGCGCTGAAGACAGAGTGCTGGAGTCAGACCTACGGTCCCCCGGGGGCTAGACTGAACCGCTCAGGCTCACCTCCGCCCCCGGAGAAGGCCCAAGGCAGACAGAGAGAGGGGTAGGGGGCATGAGGGAAACTGGGAGTTGAGAGAATAAAAAGCAGATGAAGAGAGATGAGCAGGAGGTGAGGGCACATGATAGAGAAAAGGCAAGGTTAGAGAGAGAAGGCTGCAGAAATGAGAAGGTGGAAGGCACAGAAGCAGGACCCAGCCAAACTCACCTGCCACCTCCGCCGGGAGAGGAATAGCTTTAGGTGATCCGTGCTCACCTCTGCGCCCTTTGCCTGTGTCTGCAAACCCGGGAAAGAGGGACTTAGAGGAAGTTTTCTGTCAACCTAGACCCTCAAGGTTTGGCAGTGGAGAGACAAAGTCCACAGGAGGGGACAATGGACCAAACAGCATTGAGTCCGGGTCCTGGGGGTCCCCTTCCCCTTGGATCTGTCACAACAACTCTAGCAGCCAAGGTGCCCACATGTAGACAAATTTCCTGAACCTAAGAGGAGAGGCCAGAAATTGGTGGCTTCTGGGGTGGGCTTCAGAGCTTACACCAGGGCTCAAGGCCCTGTCCTAGTACAGTGGCTGCCTGGGAGGCCTGTGCTTAGGCCCCTGGGCTTGGCCCTACTGCCCAGCTCACCACCCATACCCATGTGGAGCTAGCAGGCCCAGATGTCTGGAGCCTTGGTGGGCCAGGCCATGACAGAGGCCTCCCTCAGCGACCCACCCAGGCTGTCCTCTTTGGGGCTCATTTCTGATCTGGGAGACAAGGCTAGCTCTCCAAGGACAGATACCAGAATTACCTCAGCCTTCAGTTGACCCAGCACAATTCTCAATGGATGGTTTATTTAGTCGCTCTTTCTGGGTCATTTGCTGAATCTCACCCCCCACTTGGCGCCGTGCCCTGAAGTGCTGGGGTTTGAAGATGAATGAGAACTCTGCCCACACAGAGCTCAAAGCCAAGAGGCCAGGCCACATACCAACCACAGCGTGGGACCAGCACAGGACAGAGGTGGACACACAGTTGATTTCAAGAGCCAGAAAAAAACCCTGCTGAGGACCCCCGGGATGGGAAGTCCAGATCTGTGCCTTGGAATCCATGAGACCCCAACTCGAGCCTCTGTTTCCTTATGGACAAAATGGGAGTTTATATTTTCCTTTACAGAGCTATTTGAGGCGGACAGATCACAAGTATTTAAAACACCTATCATGGTAACTGCACACAGTAGGTACTCAATAAATGAAGCTGTTCACATGCTCTCTCTCTCTCCACCTCTTCTACCATGACTTTGCAGTACTAGACTCACTTTGAACCAAGGATGTTCTAGGGTCTCCTCTGCGGTAGGCCTCCTGTAAGGAATGAGGATTAAGAAAGGATTCATCATTCATTAAATCAGTCAGTCAATAAATGTTTGGGAAAATGGGGCCTCTAAGGACTTGGAGGATTGGATGTCTAAGGGCAGAGGCTTGGGCAGCAGTAGGGGTGGCATGAGGGGACTCTGCAGGTCAGGGCTCCTCGGGGCCTCGTACTCACAGCCGGTCCTGCACCAGCACTTTGATGAGGAAGCCCCGGGCCTCCCTGCTCAGGCTCAGGAACGTGTTCTCCTCAAAGGCCACATTGTAGTTCCGGATGTTCATTAATGTTGTCCGATCGTTTTCCCCAACAAACGGGGAGATTCCCGTCAGACTGCAGGGGTGGAGAGAGCTGAGTGAGAGGTAGGCAGGGCCCTAGGGCTAAGCAAGAGATGACAGGATGCCAGTGGGGACACAGGGCCAGGGAGAGGTGGATGCCTCAGGGCTGTGGGGCAGAGAGAGTCTGGGTGAATCTGGACAGTCTTTCGGACTCTTGCCTGTCCTGCTCCCACCACTACCCCAGACAGGCGGCCACCAGGCCCCTGCCCTGGGCCCGTGCTTAGAGGACCTGTTCTGTGCCTCCTCCAGCCATGTCCTGTCCTTGAGGTAAGGAGTCTGTGCTCAGGGGGATATGCCTCCCTGAGCCTGAGCCTACTCCTTCCAGTCCCTGCTGGACAGTCAGGACCTTGCAGCCCCTGCCTAAATGGCACCGAGCCTGCTCTGGCCTCTCCATCCAGCTTGTGTGCCCACCCCTTATGGAGGGGCATGGCGGTGGGAGACAGACACACAGGCTGGGACGTCCACATTCCTGCTATGCGGCCCCTTGCTGTGCAGGAAGCAGCAGGGGATGTGGAAGAGAAGGGGTGGGCTACACACCCCCAACTGCTTGCTAGCCCCAGACCCTATACATGTTGGGGCGGGGGGCGGGTGCTAAGACACCATTGGAGACTGGGGTTCTGAGTGCAGAGAGGTCCTTACCAGAGGAAGGCAACGACGCCCACGGGCCTGTGGGGGAAGGAGAGAGGGTCGGTGAGAGGACAGCCCACCTCCCAACAGAAGCGAGCCGTTCTCGGCTACCAAGAATCTAGCCAGAAGCGTCCTCCCTGTGAACACTGTTTGGACAAATGGATAATGCAAGGATGCCTCCTTCAGGGAAGACTCTGCACTCAAAGGTCCAGACATCCCTGGAGGAGTGAAGGGTCATGGCAGGGCCAGCCCAGGAAGCCATGAGAAGTCTGGGAACCAAGGGATGGTGCCTGCCTCACTGGAGGGGTGGAGTGGGGGGAGGCAAGGTGGCTGTAGACGGGGTGGCTGACCACCCAGGGGAGATAAGGAACCAAGGACAGACAGGCCCGAGGCCTTGAGTGCCTGGGTCAACCCTGATTGATGAGGGGTAGGTAGCTATGTGCCCTAATTGATGAGGGGTAGGTAGCTATGTGGGCAAGGGACCTGTGAGCAATGCCACCATCGACTGTCAGAGAAGGAACCTGGGCTTAGTAAAGCTCCTCTCTGCCAGTGAGCACCTCCCCAGACCTGAGGGCAGCTGCCCTGGCCCACCCCAGCCGCTCAGGATGCCAATGTTACCAGATGTCAGTGACTCCAGATACAGGGGTCTGGTTGACAATCTCGGGCGCCACGAACTCAGGAGTGCCGTATTGGCAGTACTGGGGCTCTCCCGGAGTCACCTCCTGGGCGTTCCCAAAGTCACAGATCCTCACCTGCTCTTCACCCTCTGCACCATCCCACACCAGCAGGTTCTCAGGCTGCAGGACACGGGGCAAGGTGTGAGAGCTGAGTGAAAAGGGGAGGACACCCCGCTGCCTGGCTCCCACGGGGCTGCCTGCTCCCCACCCCCACCTGCACCTCACCTTGACATCCAGGTGCAGCACATGGTTCTGGTGCAGATAGCATATTCCCTCGAGCACCTGTAGCATGTAGGCCCGGATCTGTGGAGACAGGTGACCCAGAGTCCGTGGGGAAAGGGTGGGGCATCATGTTTGATCACCACCAGGGCTGTGGCCAGAGGTCAGGCGTGCCTGCTAGGTGGTCTTCAGGTGGCTGGTGGAGGGGACTGGAACATAGGTTGGGTTGCTGAGACCCAGGGCCTCCATGTACAGCTACACAGTCAGGCACACCACAATTACAGAAGGAAGTCGTTTACATGATGACAAATAGAATTGTGCAGTGCACAACTTGCACGCGCCCCATGCCAGGACAGAGTGAGGCTGCATGGAGTCCAGGTGGAGCTCGTGCTGGGAGGAGTGTCTGAGGAATGTTGACGGGAGGAAGACTGGGAAACACAGTAGGGACAGGGTGGGTCTGCTGAGATTTGCAAGTCCCGGGTGGGGGCCTGGTCTGATGCAGGAAAAGGGGTCTGCTGCCCGCCTGCCAGTGCTCTCCAGGACCACCCCCGGCCTCTTCATGGGCACAGATGGCATGTCCAGGACCCACCCCTCAGCTCTCAGAGTTCAGGTGGGTGAACGCTAGTGCCCAACCTGACCCCTGCCACCCACTGCCCTCACCTCAGACTCACACACGGTGGGCTTCCTAGCCATTCGCTCCAGCAGCTCCTCCGTGCAGCTGTGTCCTGGATCAAGGAGAACAGTGACCAATGCCAACTGCCCAGCCCTCCCTGGGCAGTGCCCCCACTCCCAGAGCTCAAGTCAGATCCCAGCTCAGCGCAGGCTTCTCCTTTCCCTTAAAGCACATCTGGTACCGTTAGCCACTGCGTCTTCACTCTTCCGCCTGTCACCTGGGTGCACAGATGGGACAACCCTGCTTGAACTCTCACTTGCTGTGGGATCTCAGGCAAGTCACCTAACCTCTCTGAGCCTACACTCCCTCAGGAGTAAAATGAGGATAACACCTCCTCCTGCCCACCCTGTGAGGTATTTGTAGGGATCAAGTTGGAGCAGAATTTTGTTGACTGTAGATGAGACTTCTTGACTATTAGAGAATGACCTAGAAGGTCCATGACACATAATAATCAGCCATTTTGCCGAGGTTTGGGTTCTAACAGTGCAGACTGACAGCCTGGTGTGAAGGACATGGTCACCCTGCTTGTGAGAGTGATAAGCCAACCACCCAGCATCCTTACCATAGTGTGCCTTTGTTTAACAAACTCTCTTACAAAGCTAAAACCCATTCTTTATGGTAACGGCCTCCTAATAAAGCCAAGGATTGGTGCTCATCTGAAATGGGGTCACTTCAAATGTTCAGATGTACTGTACTGCATTTCGTGATAAAAATCACATGCCTTTTCCTAGCTGTGTGACTTCTAGTGAGTTAACCTCTCCTTACCTCAGTTTCATCATCTGTAAAATGGGGATAATAAAATTCCACGAAATAAGTAGGTATATATGAAGATTAAATAAAACTCTTAGACCACTGTGGCACACATTAAGTCCTATGTACATTTAAGCCAAAAAGGGGGGGGGGGGCAGAAAATGTTGGTTTTTAAATACTTCCACTCTATGAAGTATTTATAAGATGCCTTCAGAACTCCCAATTGTCAACGGGCAAGTTTTGTAAAGGTAGTCAGCCCCTCCCAACTGTCAATGGGGCCACTTTGTTAAGTGTGAAACATGTTACTAATTGGTTGTTACAAGGACCGGTCATTCAGGCCAGGTATCCCCTAGGCACCCAGCCTGTCCCAGGATACAGCTCGGTGACAATGACCAGCCCCCGACGCCTCTCGAAGGCCTCATGGAAGTAGAGGACACAGTCGTGCTGGAGCCGGGCTAGTAGCCGAGCCTCCCGCCATGCTGATGCCTTTGGCTTGGCCTGGCTGGGGATGAACTTGGCTGCAAACTCCAGGCCAGAGCTACGCTCCACCACACGCCGCAGGTAGGAGAAGGCACCCCTGGGTGATGACAGACGGAGAGGATGGGATTCAGGCATTGCTGCAACACCGACTCTCCACACCTCCCGGCCACAGACCCAGCCTTTCTTCGCCCCCAGACACCACACCCCACAGCTCGCCCACACCTGCCGATCTCCTGGTGGATGTCATAAAAGTCGCTGAGTCTCTTTCCTCGCTGTTCCTCGTCTTCCCGGGCCCCATCTACCTCCATAGCTGTCTGAGCTGGAGAAGAGAGGCCTGGTGTTAGATGGGAAGGGCAAGAGAGGAATGAGGGCAGAGACTGAGACAGGCAGGGTAGATGGAGAAGACAGAAGAGGAGCAAGAATGTTGGAAGCCCGAGTGGGGTGCCGGGGCTGGAAGATGTGGGAGCCAAGGAGCGCAAGGCCGGATGAGTGACTCCTGGACAGGGGCTCATATGGATCCCTGGGGGTGAGCACTTTGCCCTGAGCTCCAGCCCACCTGAACGCACAGCCAACTCTGCTTTGCAGAAGACTTCTCCAGCCAGGTTCCGGGCAGTGCAGGTGTAGACACCTCCGTCCTGGGCGCCCGTGCTGAGCACCACCAGGGAGCACTCGTTCTCCTCGTACACGAAGCTCACGTGGCTGCTCTCAGTCAGCAGCACCTCATCCTGCAGAGTTGGCCGTCACCTCCAGCCTGGGCCTGGCTTCACCTCCACCTGGGACCCAGCTTTACCTCCATGCCACAGACCCAGTCTCACCCCTATCTCAGGGCCAGGAACCCCTTCTACCCCAATTAGTACCCCAGTTCCTCACACGCCCACCAGCATCACTCAGCACCTCTGGGTCCCACTTCCTTCTAAAACGTACCCCTCCTCCTAAGGCTGCCTGGACCCCTCCCACACTCCCAGGAAACCCCTCCTTCTTCCTCCCAGGCTCCTGGCCAGCCCCAGGCTAGGCCTCCCCTGAGGCCACCGCGTCACCCTCTGACCTTGTACCACATGATGTCCGGCAGTGGTTTCCCCTCAACCACCACAGCGAAGCGAGCGGTTTCCCCAGCCCCCACCTCCACGTCCTCCATGATGGACTCAAACCGAGGGGCCTCTGAAACACAGGAGGTGGGAGTGGAAAAGGGAGAGGGACAGAATGTTGGGGTCACATGGGCCTGCCTCCTCAGCTCCTCTCCAAGCCCTTCCTCAGCAACTGAGGAAGAGGCCCTGGCCACCCAGAGCTCCCCCCTCCTCCCACCTCCCCCTTTTTCTCCCCCCATACACACACACTTCCCCAGACCCCAGCACCTCACCACTGGGGCTCTCAAACTCCCAGCTTGGACCAACTGCTCTCCCTGTAAATCCATACGTGATGTCCCTCAAATCTCAGAAAACCTAAGCCAGAGGGGGCAGGCTTGCTTTGTTTGACCCTCAGTGTTCATCTGCCAGCTTTGAAATGAGATTTTCACACACAAAAGAAATCTGGATTTCCTGTCTCTCTTGACAAATCAGGGCTGGCCATCCTGAGCCTCTTCCTTCCCTGCATTAATGGGCTGGCGTGGAGTGGCTCAATGCTGCCCCCTGTGGGCGATCGCCCTGTGCACAGTCCCATTGAGGTTCTCAGACTTTATTGTTCTGAGCTCTGAAGTCCGCTGAGCCTGTGACCCTGAATCAAGTTCACGATGGCATTGCCTCTGCCTTGACGCTTTCTCTCTCTGAATCTTGTTTAAGTGCTTAAGGGGCCCTCTGCCATCTTGGAGATGGTAAGAACAAACTGGAGCCGAATCTCAGCTTAGCTCTCTCACATGTGACCGTGGTTTTATTCTCTACACATATCATGTGATCGTGTTATTTCCTTATGAAGTGGCTTCTAATTCTCGTGATGGAATTAAATACATATTCCAGTGTGCTTTGCAGAGGAGCCTGTAACTTCCTGGTGCCTCTTCCTGAGCATGGTTGAGGAGCTACGCTGTAAGGAGAGTGGAGTGGTCAGGCCCTGGGGAAGAGCAGGGCCACTGGGCAGGGACCCCCACCATCACAGCACACTGCTTGGTTTTATATAGATAAAAGGGAAGGGCATCCTGGGAGTGGGGAAGATCTAGAGTGAGGCGGATGTGGAGGAAAGGGGAGGACAGGGGCCATTCCACTTGCCCTGCCTAGGGCGGGGGGTGGGGCACAGTGGGAGAGCGTGTAGATCCAAGCCCCAGGCCTGTTCTAGCCCTGGTTGGCTGGAACACAGTCTCCGTGTCACTGTCCCAGCCAGGCCAGGCTGAGGGGTGGGTGGCCAGGGCCTCTCCCTATATCTGGAAAGAAAGATGAGCCCTGCAGATGGTACTATCAAGGAGCAAAGCGGTGATTGAGGAGAAATTGTCAGGGGATGGGGTGGGGGAAACTGGGCAAGGAAAAGACATGTAAAAGAGAGATCTGGAGCCCAGATGATCTGTGGCCTCACCCCATCCACCGTCCACAGGGGGGCAATGGGGCTTCCCCATCTTCTCACACTCGCTCCTGCCACTTCTCTTCCACTTTAAAGATGCTCTCCCTCCCCTCTAGGAATCTGGCTTCTAGTGGGAGGGGAGGATGTGGGGGTGAGAGGGTAGGCTCTATGAAGGTCAAAGCAGCACTAGGTGCATCAAATGAACTTGAACAATTTTTTAAAAGCACCAGAAAATGCACATTTCCCCACAATAAGCTTGCCTGTGCTAACTACAATGTCACTTTCTTTGCATTTGGTTGGAATTGTATCTACTCAGCAGGTAACACTATTTAGCTGGCGCTGGTCCGAAATCCTGAGTGGCAGTTACATATGTCTAGAGTTAATTAACAAACTGGAACACAAGGCAATTACTACTTAATGCATGCTGGGGGTTGAGAGACAACGTCTTTGATGGAGAAATTACAAAAAAAAAAAAAAAAAGTCCTCACAGCAAAGACTGGGAGGCTCTGTCCGACAAGTTGAGCAAAGGGCAGCCAGGATCCGGGAGCTGAGAGTCTCGTGATAAGATGCACTCCCTTGTTTTTTTCTTTTTTTAAATTGATTTTGTCTCCCTATGCTTGTTACACTTGAGGTATTATTTCCTGCTGTGTTTAACACAGGAACTAGGAGCACCCTCTGGCTTTGGAATTGGGTATTAGAACTTGAATCCTAGTTCCCGGTCTTATTAGGTTGTGTGACTTTGAGCCTGTTATTTAACACTCTCTGAGCCTCAGTTTCCCCATCTGTAAAATAGGGATAACAACCAACCCCCCCATCTCACAGGGTTGATGTAAATATTAAATGAGGAGTTACATGTGAGATGCTTAGCACTAAGCCTGATACATTCTAGGTGCTTAACAAATATCTTATTAGTACTATTACTATTAGTGGTAGTAGTACTGGTATTAGTATGGCCATCAGATGGGCAGGCTGAGAGGGAAGACCTAGGACTGGCCAATGGGTGTGTGCACCTGGGGGTTGGAGGAGAGGGCTATGGGCCTCAGAGGGAGGAGAGGGAAGGGGGTCTGCTATCACCTACCTGCCAGTTCCAGTGTGACCGAACAGGCCTGTGTGCCATGACGGTTGCGGGCAGTGCAGGTGATGGGCCCCATGTCCCGGCGGCTAACCCGGCAGATCCGAAGACAGTACTGGTCGTCATCTGGCTGACTCAACTCGTACACACCTGCCCGCGCCTCTAGGAGGGCCCCTCGGCAGCTGAGGGACACGTGAGAGGGAGATCACCCAGGATCCCGCCACAGGAGGTCAGGCTAGGATGGCCGGAACTGGACTGCCACTTGTGGGAATGGGGCATGCAAGGCAGGGCCCCACCTCCTCCAGACGACCTGGGCCTCCACGTGGTTGAAGGTGACGGTGACACTGGCAGGCTGTCCCTCCACCACATACACGATGTCTGGCTTGTCCAGCACAGCGGGGGCCTCCTCCAGGGGCGGGCCTGGGAGGAGGAGATCCTTAGGGCCCACTGTGAGCTAACCCTAACCCTCCCCATCGCCCTGTGAGCTCTAACCCTCCCCATCGCCCTGTGAGCTCCATTTTTACAGATGAGGAAGCTGAGGCTCGGAGAGGGTTAGCACTTTGTCTAGGACCCGCAGAACTGGGACTGCACTCCCAGCTTGTCTGACTCTAGAGCCTCAGCCTCGCCCACAGTGAGTGCTGCTTTCAGGAGTGAGAAGGAAGCACTTTGACGGTCAAGGTTGCACCCAGCCACACTGTTCCTGTCAGAGCTCTAATGTCCAGACCAGCCCTTGAGCTCCCACTGTGGGGACCCAGTTCCCCAGCCCAACAGTACCCACCCCCGCTCCATAAGCACACCCAGGCTCACCTCGCTCCAGCAGCTGCACAGGCTCAGAAGGGGGTGATGGTTTGCTGCTGCTCTTGATGGTGGCACTGAGGACCCGGAAAATGTGCTGAACCCCCTTACGCAGCCCTGTGGCTGACCATCCAGGCTCCCGCAGGCCCGTGGCCAGCGCTGTCCACTGGCCTGAGCCCAGCACCTGGTGCTGCACGGTGTAGGTCAGGGCGTCCGGGTCTGATGGGGAGGCAGCTGTCAGAGACGGGCATGGCTGGGGCATCCCCCACTCCACCCCCACTCAGTTCTTCAGGACCCAGGAACTCATCATTACTCTGCTCTGAGGACCTGCCTCAGTGTCTCCTGTTGCTTCTAACTGCTCTCCATCTGCTCTTGCCCAACCACTGGCCTAGCCAGGCTAAGAGCCAACAAAGTGCCAGGCATGGGGTCCAGTTACAGGCATGGAGAGAGCTTGCCTTGTATCCCAATTCCTTGTTACTATCTGAGGTGGGGAAACTGAGGCAGAGAGTAGGAAGAGGTCACGGACAGGGAAGAAGAGCATATTCCCGGGAGCATGACCCACGCACCCAATCCCTCTGAGAAAGAGACGGGAATATGGTGGCTCCCTTTGTCCCCTCCTGACCCGGAGCTCCATCCACCATGCAGAGGAGGCAGTCAAGGTTGCTCCTAGCCGTGCTCCCAGCACTCCGTCCACTCCCCACCCCGTATGCTTCCCTGGGCCTTGCCCTCCCGTCCTGGCTCTCTTGGCATTCTTGCCCGAGCCTGCCCTGCCATGCCCCATCCCCACCACTCAGGCCTGTGTGGCTCTGACCCACCGATGGCCATGTCCAAACTCCTGGGGGGGTTCCATGTGAGGGTGATCATCCTCCCAGTCACAGCCACCACTTGTGGGGCACCATCTGGGGGGCCTGGAACCACATCTGAAAGCCAAAGGTCAAGCATCCGCTGGGGCCTTTAGGTCCCAGTGGCTCCACAGGATCACCAGGCCTCAGGGGAGTGGGCTGGGGGCAGGGACGAGGCCAGACAGTTCCCCAAGGGATTGAAGGAAGAGAGCAGGTGCAAAAGCCCCCCCGCTTCACCAGCCCCCTGGGTAGGCCAGAGGCTAGGCTGTGCATGTAGCTGGCCGGGAGGGTGCCTGTCTCACCTGTGACATAGAGGTGGGCATAGCAGGCAGCTTTGCCCAGCTTGTTGGCGATGACACTCTTGTAGACACCAGCATGCTGAGGTCCCACAGCGGGGAACACCAATCGATGGACATCCCTGTCTGGGGGGGCAGGGAGGGACAGTGACACTGGGCCTGAGCGAGGAGAATACTTGGAGGGGTGTGCCCATGCCACCCTAGACCTGGCCCTTAACCCCCACCCACTCAGGGAGGAGAGGAGAGAGAAGGAATAGGCAGACAAGCAAGAAGTGTGTCCATCGTGTGGCAAACCCTAGGTCCAGACTGCCAAGTCAACACCTGCAGCCCTGGCCCGTCTTGTCTGTCCCTCCACACTTCCGGCCCCGCAGCTTCTCACCTTCCTCCCACACCATCCACCAACGGTTGACTGCCCCTCTTCTTCGCACCGCTGGGGAGGGTGTCACACCTCTGTGTCAAAGTTCTATCAAGGCTTTGTTCCAAGGGCCCTTCCCATGGCCGCTGGTGGCCCCAGGGCCAGCACAGAGCCCCTGAGAGCACCCCACTAGTGCAGCCCACACTCCACCTACAGCACTGCGTGTTGCGTCTCAACCTGGAAACCTTAAAGGCACCTACTGCACAGGTACCTACTGACAGCAGCCAAAGCACTCAGACTAAACTCCCACCTGGCCACGTCCCCTGCTAGTCCTCCACCATCTGACCCTGACCAGCCAGCAGGTCCCTGAACAAGCCATAGGGGCTCCATCTTCAGGTCTTTGCTCACAAAATTCCCCCCTTCTGGAACATTCTTCTCTTACTAAGGCCTCCGTCTCCTTCAAGACATAGTTCAAGTGAGTGCCCGCCTGGGAAACCTCCTGTGCCATGACTGGGGGCCCCACTCTGCACCCCCATCCCTTCTCCCCTCCCCAGGACCTCCAGCAGAACCCACTACCTTGCATGCAGTAAGTGCCAAATATATGTATTATATTATAAACTCCAATAAGAGTGTTCTGCTATGCCAGCTATTTGACATACATTTTCTACCCCCATAATCCTTTCAACAACCCTGCAAAATTATCCTCATTTTGCCAATGAGGTCAGAGACATTAATGGACTTGTCCAAGGTCACACAGCTAATAAATGATGGAGCAATGGCTTGAACTTGGTTCCCTCTGAATTCAAAGCTCTGTGCCTACACCATGTTCCCGGAGTGATGATAAGGGAGCTGTCTCCAGCAGGGACAGGAAGAGGAAGAGGCCTACACTATCCTCATTCATATAAGGGCTATCCCCAAATACCCCTCCCTCCTCTTAGTGGTTATCTCCCCTGGAGCAGTCACCCATTTATCTCTACTGAGACTATTTATAAAGGAAGAGAAACCAAGGGCCGCCACTGACCCCAGATACAAACAGAAGAGACGCCAGCTCAGATCCTGAGACAGACACCCACTCAGGGCCTCAAGCAGACGGAGAGATAGGAAGCCTGTGGGCTGAGCAGACAACTGCTGTGGCGGGGGGGGGGGGGGGGGGGGCAGAGGGGAAGGACCTCGGTGGTGGCACTGGAAATGGACACGGCCGACAGGGAGCATCCTGGTTAGGAGCTGGGAGCCAGAGTCAGATGGTCCTTGCCTGCCTCTGAGCAAGTCCTTGACCCTCCATAAGCCCCAGTTTCCCCATCTTTAAACAGGAATAATAGTACCTGCCTCACAGGCCCGTGGTGAGATCACCCATGCCAGGCCTTTAGCACTCAGAGCCCGGCACACGTGAGGCGCTGAGTTTTGCCACTCTGCCGCTGTGAAGGGGAGGCCATCGCGTGGCACAGGGTGGCACTATCGGATGGAGGCAGGTGGCCCTTGCCACTGGAGACTCTGATTCCTTCGAGGGTGGAACTGAGATAGTCCCATGGGAAACACCCCAGGCTGCGAGGACACGGTCCCAAACACACCCCTCTGTTTTCCTCCAGTTCCTTCTTTACTTGCGATTCATCAATAGCCTTGGCCAAGCATCCTCTCGGTGCCAGACACTGGCCACGTGGGCCTTTTCACTGAAATTTCTCTGCTTTGCTAATGAGAATGACAATGGTGGCAAAACCAGCAGCAATAATCATAAGACATGACACGTGCTGACCACTTGCTATTTGCCAGGCCCTGCTCTAAGTGTTCTATATGGACTTGCCGATCTAATTCTCTAACAAACCGATTACAGATGAGGAAACTGAGGCACAGAGTGGTTCTGTAACCTGCCCACGATCAGTCGCAGGCTGTCTAGTAAGCTCCTAGGGAGCTACTGAGGCCCAAAGTAGTGACTCAGCAAGATGGGTGCTGTGTGGGCTCAAGGAAGGAGGCGACCTCATACCACTAGACGCCTCATCCCTGGCTAGGCTCGAAAAGGAAGGCCCGAGGGTGAACACGGCGGAGGGCACCGCAAGCAGAGAGGATGCTGGAGGGGACACTCCCCAGGGCCCCTCCCCTGGGCACGTACACTGCATCATGCGCCGGTCATCACTGCTCTGGATACGGTGGCCATTGTGGAACCAGCTGATGGTGGGGTAGGGCAGGCCGGTCACCTGGCACTCCAGCATGGCCTCCTTGGCCAGTCCCACTTCCAGGTCCTGCAGTGGCCGCAGGAAGTCGGGCATGGACAGCCGCTCCAGCTCGCCGTGCTCCGGCTCCTCAGGGATGGATGGCATCTTCTCCAGCTTCGAGCTGCAAAAATCACAAAGCTGCCCAGGGTCCCAGAGCTTCGCCTCCTGTCACAGGCGGGGCCGGGGCCCCACAGCGGCAGCCCTGGCAGCTCCGGCGCCAGGCAGTACCTGGGGCCCGAGGCAGCGGTCCGAGGCTCCTCCACGTAGAGCTGGGCTGAGCAGTGGGCCTGGCCGTGGGTGTTGGTGGCACTGACTGCGTAGAGCCCCTCGTCCTCGCTGCCCACATGGGCAATGTGCAGCGAGTGCAGCCCCCCATCCTGCCGCAGACGCAAGTTCTCACTCTCCTCCACGGCGCGGCCTGGGGGGAGGGAGGCGGAATGCACAGCAGACTCAGAGAGGGGTCCTGCTCTCTGGCCCTTGGGGGATCCCCCCAACATCTGCAGGGTGGAGGGCCATACCGAAATGAGTCCAGGTCACGGAGGGGGATGGGGTGCCACTGATCTTGCAGTCGAAGCGGGCCGTGCGGCCTTCCAGCACCTCCAAATCCTCCAGCAGCCGCGTGAACAAGGGCGCCAGTGAGGGCCGCACCGTCAGCCGGGCGCTGCAGGTCAGCTCATCTGCAGGAGGGATGGGCACTGGGGCAACAAAGGCCACGGAACCCCAGGCACCCCGACCCACAGGCCCCCTGCCTGGGCCAGGAGCTGGAACCCAGCAAGGTCCGTAGGCACCGGAAGAGGCACTGGGCCTTCTCAGGAAGGTGGAGGCCGGCAAGGGTGGCAGAGGCTGCTATGGTGGCTAGGGATACGATGGGTGTCCAGGGCCCCAGCCCGGCTCTCCCATCCTCAGCTCAACTTGCCCACCCAGGGTGATGCTCAGCTCAGCAATGAGGCCTAGAAGGCAAGCCCGTTTCCTCCCCTGCACCCCCTTTCCCTCCCCTTGGAATTCTCCTCTGCACCTGGGTTGTGCCCATACTTCCTCCCACCAGCCCAGACATAAAGCACATGCCCCTTTGCCCCACTCCACTGCCCCCACAGACAATCTTCTGGGGGAAGCGACAGCACCTGACGCAGACCAAGGTCCCTCCAGTGTCACCTTAGGTGCTCATTACCACAACCGGGCGAGGCATTGTCTCCACTCCTCAGACGAGGATGGGGACCAGGTCAGAGAAGTCATTCATAATACTAATGGCTGACATTTATTAGGTGGCACCCTTCGCCAGGCGCTGTGCTTTGTTCTTTACATTCATTATCTCATTAATCCTACCGATCCCCGAGCTAGGCATTATCATGATCCCTTTTTTTACAGATGAACAGTCTGAGCTCAGAGAGATGAAGTGACTTGTCCAAAGTCAGGTGGCTGCTATGCGACAGGGCAGGAACTGGAACCCACATCCAGGTTTGTCTGCCACACCTCAGCAGATGGGCTCCTACAGGAACTGCAGCCGGCACTGACACGGGAGGCCCTTCCGGCCAGGTGCTGCTCTAGGTGCTACTCCAAGTGCGTTCACTGAGGCAGGTGTATCGCACCCTCTCCCACCCACCACTCTTCCCCCAGAAGACAGAATCCATCTCATTCTGCACCCAACTCCTTCCCCTCCAGGCCCCTCCCTCCAGCTCTTGGGGGTCCAAGGCAGCCCCGGGGCCCAAGCGGGCAGTTACCTTTGGCCGTGCTCAGCTTGCAGGTGTAGACGCCACTGTCGTCCTCATGCACGGAGGTGAGCAGCAGCTTGCATTTCCGACCATCGAAATGCATCTTGCATTTGAGCAGCGCGGGCTGCAGCAGGCGGCCACGGCACAGCCAGTCCACCTCCACGTCCGCAGGACCCGCCACCAGGCACTCAAACAGCGCCATTTCCCCGGCCCCCACGTCCACGTCCTGCAGGGGGGCCAGCACGGCCAGGGACCGGCTCTCAGGGTGTGCTGGGGGAGCGGCCACGGGGAGTAGGCACACAGGGAGCGGAGACACGGGGTGAGGGAGACACACACGCACACAGAGAGAGACAGACAGACACAGAGAGAGAGATGCATTTTGTTCCTTTGGAGACAGAGGGAAAGCCCACCCTCCTGGCTGGCCGGGACCGTGAGGAGGTCTCAGGCCTGGCTTCAGGACAGCGACCCCAGCTGGGCCAGGGAGGGGGGACTCGGGAAGCAGCAGGAATCAAGGACAGCGAAACTGAGGGCCATGTATGGGCAGAGACGGCGGCGGAAAAAAATACCACACAGCACACCAGCTGGGTACAAACTGGACTTTATTTGAACTAAGAAACAGGTACTTCTGAATATCTCCACACCCTCTACAGGAGGCCCCTACTCCTGTGTCAAGTCTGGCTAACTCCCTCACTCCCGGGCAGAGCCTCCCGGACTCTGACAGTGAAAGGGGGAGCCCCAAGTGGGCCCTACACCTGCCCACAGCCAGGACTCAGCCAGGCCTCCTCATCAGCGCAGGGCCGGGGCCTCTGGCTTTTGGCCTCCTGTGAATAGTGTTGTACCACTGAAAACCCGTTTCTGGAACGGTCAGTGCTCTGCCCCCACTTCATGAGCTCCTTGTCCACAGCCCTGACCCCTCTGGGCCCTCCACCTGGCAGGTGCTATGCCCTGTCTCTCCCCTCCGCTTTATCCCATGCCAGCTTGGAGGCATCCTTTCCTGACTGTCACAGACACACAGACAGACAAACGGATAGACAGACGGGGCCTGTAGCAGTGGCAGCACATGCACTCACTGGGTGCTCCCCTGCAGGGAGAGACTGGGAAGGGGTCTTGATAGTCCTCATGGCCACCCCCTTCCTGGCACTCAGTCCATGTGGGGGCTCCCAGCCAGCCCAGTCATATGTCCACTTGGGGAGGGAGGGGTCCACTGGGGCCCAGGACTACCCCAGGATGCTGCACGGGGAAGGGAGGGGAGGGGAGGCTGGAACAGGGTCCAGGCCGGCAGGGTCTGTGGGCAGGAGGCAGTGAAACACAGCGAGGTCCGAGAGGTGCCTGAGACAGGGCGCAGCTCGGAGGGTAGCGGGGGGAGTGCAGTCGGCCCCCTGAGCTCACTCGCCTGTGTACAGACAAAAACCTCAGTCAGCAAGCGGCAGGTTAGTGCAGTACACGCACACGCACACGCACACACGAGCACGCACGCAGCCTGGCTAGGCCCCCAGCACAGACAGCTGCCTCTCCAACTGCCAGGCAGCACTGCCACGGTCAGCTCTCCCAAGCGCAGCCCTGGGGTGGGGGGCAGGCAGCCAGCCAGAGGCCGGGGCCCTGGGTTATCTGGGCAGGTAGAGGCCCTGGGCAACCAGGGGAGAGGCATTCACAGTTACCAGGAGCACCCCAAAACCTGAGAGATGTTGGGTAGAATTCCAGAGAGAGAGAAGCACTGAGACATGGGTTAGCACAGAGAAGCAGGGCAGACCAGACCCTGAAGGGGCAGGCGCAGGCCAGGGAATGGGGCCAGGCTGTGGGATGGGGGTCGGGGGTGGATATGGAAGAATTCAGAGTCTGAGGAGGAGGCGACCCCAGGAACAGGAGGCACAGGGTCCGGTAACTGAGGCAGGCAGGGTCCATTGGGGCAACCATGACTGTGAGGGTCTGGGCTCCTGCAGGGTCTGGAGATCCTGGAAGCTCTCAGAGCTGGCCTCTGCCAGAAAGGGGGGACGGTGGCTGAGTGCAGAGCTGAGGAGGGGTTCCCAGCCCTGAGTTGGCCACAGGGAAAGGGGAGGTGAAAGGAGAGGCAAATGGCCAGTCCTTGGGAAGAAAAGCACAGCCCCCCAGGCCGGCTGGCTAGGGCCTGCCATCCCCGATGCCTGAAAGGCCTCCTACCCTTAGGCCCGACTCCGAGACCCAGCCCTCTCCACATTTCACAGCTCTGCTCACCCCGGGTCCCGGCGATGCTCCATGCCCAATCACCCCAAGGGCCCCTCCGAACGGGTCCAATTATCAGACATTCCCCACTGCCACCCCCAGCCACAACAGATTCTGCACAGCAATGAGATGGGTAATAGGAGAGAGGGGAGTGGGTGTGTGTGGGGGCGAGCCTGGGAAGGGCAAGGTGACAAAGACGTAGAAGCGTGTAAGGAGAGGATGGCTGGTCGCAGGAAGCAAGGTCTCTGGCCGGCATCAGGGGCAGGTATGCCTGAGCACGGGGAAGGCAGTACTGGGTAGTAAGCTGACCGCTGGGCAAGTTGCCATGTGGCCTGGGCAAGTCACTTCCCCTCTTTGGACCTCAGTTTCCTCAGCCACAATGTGAGCAGCTAAACTTGGGGCTCTCAGAGGCCCTTTCAGTTCTGGCATCCCATAACTGAGGCTACGTGAGCATTGGCAATTGGGCAGGAACGAGGCCGGGGCCAGGTGGGGGGGGAGGGGGTTCATGGGGAGTGGGATGGACTCACCTCGGACCTCCAGGCGGGCCTCGCACTGCCGAGCGCCATACTCGTTAACTGCTTTGCAAGTGTAGAAGCCAGCGTCACCCCGCTCAGCGGCCAGGATCCGCAGCCGGCACAGCCCACCCTCGGCCTCCTCCGCGAAGCGCCGCTGGTCTGGGCGCACGGGCTGGCGGTTTCTCAGCCTGTCAGAGGGGCAAGAGCTCAGTCCCAGGGCCCAGGGTCCTCACCTGCACACGAGGAAGTGGGGGCACAGAGCCAAGCTGGCCTCTCCTCCCTCTTCGTCATTTGTCCCCTCCCCAGATCTGTCCCACTGACCACGGGCCCCCCTGGGTTACAGACAGGTTTTCACCCTGACTCCGCATCCCACCTCCACCAGGAACTTCCAGATCACGTCTGCCCACCTGGATCTCTCCTTTCTAGGAACTTAACTGCACTTAGAGTGGCGCCATGCTATTCGGCTCGTAATAGCTCTTAAATTTCCTCATGTCTTATTTTCATTTCTTTATAATGAACAGGTAGCTTTCCCACTCCCCAAAAGGATTATGAAATAACTTACAATGTTAAGAAATCACACTGGGGACGAGACAATCAATTAAAAATGAAAGTAGAACCCAAACCAATAAAAACAATAACCTGAGCGAACTAATCCAAGCTCCAGGCACCTGGGATGTAGCACCACAGATGAGGCCCGAATTTAACTCTGGGCTCTGGCAGCTCAGAAACAAATGGTTCCACCTGGGCTCGGCACAGGGCTGGGCGCAGAGAAGGCCTCAAAAATCAGCCTGTGGTCAACGGACTGGGGGCGGGCAGCCTCCTCAGGGAGTGAGATGGCTGCAGGCTGTTCAGCCCGAGTGAACAAACTCCTCCTCCAGGAGGAAGCCCCCAGTGAGCCCTGAACCCAGGCAGGGACAGAGGCAGGGGCAGGTTGGGGGAGTGGTGCCACTGTACCTGGGGTGTGGCCCCCTACAGATCCAGGGGAAGTCCACAAAGGGCCCAGCCCCCTCTGCCCAGAGCCAGGTCTCGCAGGGCCAGGCCTGGGAGGGGGCAGCTGGCAGGTGGTCGTTAGCTGCTACTCACCAGGAGACCACTGGCTTGGGCTCCCCCTGCACACGGATGCTCATGGTAACATCTTGGCCTTCTCTTACGGACTGGTCCATAAGGGAGACCTGCAGGGAACCCCGAAGTGTCAGGGCCCAGCTTCAGCTCCTGCGGACTGGGGGATCTGGGACAGAAGCCTCTTCCACCCCAGTCTGACCTAGGCTGGCTCTCAGTTAATGGGGTCGAGCTCCAGGCTGTGCTGGAACCTGGAGTGGCCCCAAGAACAAGAGGCCACGCAAAGGAATGGAGGTACTCAGGAGGCTGAGGCTGGGCTCCGTGATCTGACCTTGAAGGTGGGGGGCGCCTTGGAGCCAGCATCTGAGGAGCGGCGGTTCTGGCTGGGACTGAGCTTCATGGTGGGGGGTTGGGGCCAGGTCTCCCCAGGCTCCGGGAACTCCTCTGGGGGGCTCAGGTACTCCTCGTCAGAGGTGATGGGGCTGCTGAAAGGGGATGTGGACCCACCTGGAGGAGAGACGGAGGAGAGACGGTGGCACACAGAGGGATGCCAGGAGAGGAAGGAGGGCAGAGAGACTGAGAGAGCTACACGGATCAGCCTGAGATCAAGGACCCGATAACGTCTGGAATGGGAGCCCAGGAGGTGAGACGGTTCCCGCAGGCTGGCCCAGCCCTGACCTCACTTCCCGGGGCTTGCTTGCTATATGACCTTGCCAGGTATTTCCTTCCCTGAGTCCCTGAATCCTGCCACAGACTCTCCTAATACTGACCCTGCTGATCCTCCTGAGCAGGGGAACCAGAGGGAATGGCCTGGGGCCAAGGATTCAGGCAGCAGAGGGGCCGCTCCTGGGCCTCGTGGGAGACGTGGAATTCCACTGGAGCCCGGAACCCACACATTCCTGGCACAGAATCGCAGGCTCCTAATGCAGGTGGTTCACGTCTCTGGACCCCGGGGTGGCACAACTAGGACACCCGTATCTTGGGTGAGCTGGGCCTAGTGCAGAGGAACACACACCTCAGACAAACCCCATCCTGACCTCAGTGCCAGGGCCAATGAGGTGGCACTGTCCAGCCCGCCCTTCCCCCTCTCCGTTCTCAGCTTCCTGCCCCAGATACCCCAGGAGCACCTGTTGGCCCCAGACCTAAAGCATGGGCCCCAAAACTCTCAGGAGATGGGAGAGCAGAGTTTGAGTCATCCACAAAGAAAGGCAGCTGGGGAAGAGGAGGGGGCACCAGTGTGTCTTTTGGGGGAGGGGTGTCTCCAGGGCCCTGACGCCCTCCCCTGCTACTGGCCAGGGGCCCAGCTTCACTGAGCTGGCTCCACGCCGACTGCCAAATACAGACATGAATCTGCCACAGCCCCCTGGCCCCTCCTCCTGGTTCCCCCACCCCAAGTCCCTGTGGCCCGGCCCCCCACAGGGCTGCACCCCAACTCACCTGGAGACTCTGCCACACAGACCCCAGCCTGAGCCTGTCCCAGAGGCTCTGCCCTGGCACCAGGCCTTTCCGCTGCCTGCCCACTACCCACCCCGCCAGGTTCCCCAGAGAGCAAGAGCCCAGCCTGCCCAGCCCCACTCACTCGCTGACCCTGCTGAGGCTCTGCACGAGGTCCTGGGGGAGGGGAAGGGGGAGGTGGGGGCTGGCCTGGTGGGGACAGGCTGGGTGGCAGGCAGGCAGCTGGCTGGAGAGGTGGTGCCTGCTGAGACCACAGGCAGCCTGGGCCTGGAGTGGAGGGGGAGGAGAGGGGAGGGGCAGAGTGCAGCGGCTGTATTTAGCCACCCTGCTCATTCCCAAGCAGCAGGATCTGCCTTTTCTCTCCTTACAGCTTCTGGACCCTGACAAGCACAAAGCCCCCTCAGTGGCGCCTCGATTCAAAGCGCCAAGGCCTTGGTCCCCGGGGGAAGATGGGGGTGGCACTGCATGCAGCATCCAAGACGCTTGCCCTGACCCACTCATTTCAACGAGTTCCACCAGAGGAGGTACTGAAGGCAAACAGCCGCTATGAGGCCCCTTGCTCTGACCAAACCAACGAGATTCCCAACAAGCCTCAAATACCACGAGCCAGGCCACAGCCTGTTTTCTCTGGTGCTGAGAATCAGGGGAACTCGGCTCCCAGAGAAGCCCCTCTCTGTCTGAGTGGGCCCAGAATCCCATCTCTGTCTCCCCATCCTGCCATGGCAGGTTTGGCCCAGCAGCCGCCACAGGACACTGGGCCTGCGCCCAACACTCTTCCTACGGGCGCTACCAGTTGGCAGTTGTCCCTCCCCTCATCAGCCCCACCAGGGCCAACGGTCAGCAGACAGGGGCTGCTTCCCCCAACAGCCCCTCACTACCAGCACCCATCTGTATGTGGGGTGAGGAAGGGGCTTGGAGACAGAGCAGGAGAGTAGGGGAGCTGTTGAGAGGTCACATGTCCTTCTCCCTCCTCCTATCACCCCTGCCCAGGGCCACATTCCCAAGCTATGACCTGTGTTTCCCATCATTGCCAGTGAAGAGAGGGGGGGGGAGGGACTGGCAGAAGAGGGGGCTCACCATTCAGGCTGGCTGTCTTGAGGTGGGGGTGGGGAAGGAAGTCAGAATGGTCACTTGGTGAGTATCTGCTCGGGGCTTGCCATTAGCTTATGCTGAGATCACAGGCATGGCCCCTGAAGGCAGGCACCCCTCCCCTCTGTGGATCCTGGTGACCTCTTGAGTCACCTCCAGGTTGGACAGCGCTGAGGCCACTGGCCCAGGGAGGGAGAGGAGAGATTAAAGCAGATGGGTCAAGTTTGCAGGGATCCTCAGAGCCCTCCAGTGGTGGCTAGGGGAACAGCACGTTGGGGAATTCAGTGGCCAAGCTAACCAGAGAGAGTCCTTCAAGCCCCTCAGAGAGGGGGCTGTCAGAGCAGCCTAGGCAGGAGGCTCAGGCTACAGAGGGGCCAGAACGGGGCCTCTCTGAAACAAGGCCATGGCCCCCACCCCTCGGTACTCCCAAAACTGTGTGGCCAAGGAGGCTGATCAGGGATCTCTGTCTCCAGGTCCCAGAGCCGCTACGGTTCCACACCCGGCTCTGGTACCGCCCCTTTTCATTGGCCCCTCCACCAAAACCACCTTTGTAGCCAGTCCCTACATCCCAGCTGTGCTCCACCCACAGGGCCCGCTCTCACTGGGGGAAACAATTACCCCAGCCAGGGAATGGGAAGCAGGTCCCCCCAAACCCAAGAAGCACAAACGCCCACCATGTAGGTGCTGCCCCTGCACACCCCACCACTGCAAAACACACTGACTCTGCATATGTCTGGCCTGTCAACACTGCTCCCAGGTCAGTCAAAGTACTGGCACTGGGGAGCCCACAAGTCAGGGTCACCTACGTGATAGGCGTCGCGTAAGGCCCTCTACCTCAGGGCTTCTCAGAATGGTCCTTGAACCACCCACAGAAGGACCACCTGGGAGCCTGTTTAAACTATAAATTCCTGGGCCTCCCTGGGCCCCGGGTCCGGGCGAGGCCGCGGGCCCCTGGAGCCGGGTGAGCCCTGGGCCCCGG
Organism: Cnephaeus nilssonii; assembly: GCF_951640355.1. Lineage (NCBI taxonomy): Eukaryota > Metazoa > Chordata > Mammalia > Chiroptera > Vespertilionidae > Cnephaeus > Cnephaeus nilssonii. The sequence continues at coordinate 22,341,618 of NC_137081.1, read as the reverse complement.
GTCCGGGCGAGGCCGCGGGCCCCTGGATCCGGGTGAGCCCTGGGCCCCGGGTCCGGGCGAGGCCGCGGGCCCCTGGAGCCGGGTGAGCCCTGGGCCCCGGGTCCGGGCGAGGCCGCGGGCCCCTGGATCCGGGTGAGCCCTGGGCCCCGGGTCCGGGCGAGGCCGCGGGCCCCTGGATCCGGGTGAGCCCTGGGCCCCGGGTCCGGGCGAGGCCGCGGGCCCCTGGAGCCGGGTGAGCCCTGGGCCCCGGGTCCGGGCGAGGCCGCGGGCCCCTGGAGCCGGGTGTGCCCTGGGCCCCGGGTCCGGGCGAGGCCGCGGGCCCCTGGAGCCGGGTGAGCCCTGGGCCCCGGGTCCGGGCGAGGCCGCGGGCCCCTGGAGCCGGGTGAGCCCTGGGCCCCGGGTCCGGGCGAGGCCGCGGGCCCCTGGAGCCTGGTGAGCCCTGGGCCCCGGGTCCGGGCGAGGCCGCGGGCCCCTGGAGCCGGGTGAGCCCTGGGCCCCGGGTCCGGGCGAGGCCGCGGGCCCCTGGAGCCGGGTGAGCCCTGGGCCCCGGGTCCGGGCGAGGCCGCGGGCCCCTGGAGCCGGGTGAGCCCTGGGCCCCGGGTCCGGGCGAGGCCGCGGGCCCCTGGATCCGGGTGAGCCCTGGGCCCCGGGTCCGGGCGAGGCCGCGGGCCCCTGGAGCCGGGTGAGCCCTGGGCCCCGGGTCCGGGCGAGGCCGCGGGCCCCTGGATCCGGGTGAGCCCTGGGCCCCGGGTCCGGGCGAGGCCGCGGGCCCCTGGATCCGGGTGAGCCTGGCCCCGGGTCCAGGTGAGGCCGTGGGCCCCTGGATCCGGGTGAAGCAGTGCCCCTGGGTCCAGCCGAGACCAAACCAGAGGGAGTCGGACCTGCATTACCACCATTTGTCCACCATCCAGAGCTGAGGGGTCAGTGCCGACATGTACTCATAGGGAACCGGTGGACATTGATATTGGGTCTCAAAAGAACTGTTGGTCCAGAAAGAAACTCACTACAGACTGATTCATTTGCCTGTCAGCATAACTATTATTGCTCGTCGCACATTCAATTCTTATAAGTATATCTATAGTGACACATGATTTCGCTCATCTAGGGGAAATGATGAACAACATAGACTGATGAACAAGAACAGAACCAGAAACAAGGAGGCATCGATCGGACTATCGGGCCTCAGAGGGAGGATAGGGGAGGGTGGGGGAAGGGGGGAGAGATCAACCAAAGGTCTTGTGTGCATGCATATGAGCCTAACCAATGCTTAAGTTCAACAGAGGGTTGGGGCATCCAAGGGGAGGGGTGTGGGATGGGAATGGGGGGATGAGAACAAATATGTGACACCTTAATCAATAAAGAAATTTTAAAAAATAAATAAATAAATAAAGCAGAGGCCTACGCAACGGAAAAAAAAAAAAAATGAAAAAAAAATAAATTCCTGGGCCTCACTCTGACCCCCCAAATTTAGATTTCTTGAAACAGAGGTCAGGAAATTGCATTTTCAAAAGCACCTAGTTGATTCTTATGCGCATGAAAGTTTAGGGACCTACACAATCCCCATGAGAGAAGGACGATAACCCTGAAAGGTGGTATTACTCAGTCCCATCTCGCTCAGCCACCAAATTTCAGCGCAGGGCTCTGAACCTCAGAGGTCTGGCTCCATGGCCAACGTGCTCCCACTATAGCCAGTGGTCGGCAAACTCATTAGTCAACAGAGCCAAATAGCAACAGTACAACGATTGAAATTTCTTTTGAGAGCCAAATTTTTTAAACTTAAACTTCTTCTAATGCCACTTCTTCAAAATAAACTCGCCCAGGCCGTAGTATTTTGTGGAAGAGCCACACTCAAGGGCCCAAAGAGCTGCATGTGGCTCGCGAGCTGCAGTTTGCCGACCACTGCACTATACCATCTGGCCTCCCACCTGCACAAGGTCCCTAACTCTAGGGCAGTGGTTCTCAAATTCACCATTCACCGGAATTACCCATAAAGCTCCTTAAGACACAGATTGCTGGGACCCGCCCTGAGTCTCTGATTCACTAGGTCAGGGCTGGAGCCGATGATGTGCATCTCTAACACATTCCCTAGGTGATGCTGATACTCCTGGTCTGGAGACGACACTTTGAGGACCACTGCTCTATGGTCTCCTCTGTCCCCCAGCCTCCACTCTTAGGCAGGTCCTCATTACCCTTTGCAGATGTGTGTCTCACCCAGCCTCTGTGTGTTATCCAGGTTGTTCCGGGGACTTGGAAAGTCCTGGGGATCTCTACCCGCCACTGTCAGCTCACACACAGACCTTGACTGTCCAGGAGGACCACCAGGTATGGCTGCATGGGCTAAGAGTAGCCAAAGCACAGCCATAACCTGAGGAGCCTTCTGGCTGATGGTACACACAGGACTATAAGAGCAAACAGGAACAAGGAGGGTGGCAAGAGAGGGGCAGAGAAGGCCGCAGGAGTGAAGCGAGTAGGACGTTACTTTGGGCCCAGGGAAGAAGAGGGGACTGAGGGAAGGGGTGTATTAGAATGAAGCGTTAGTTCAGTTTAAGCAGAAAAAAAAGCAATCCTGGAAGAGGAAACCACGCGAGCAAATGTTCCGAGGCAGGAAGCGTGTGCAGAGAACTGTAGCTCAACCCCTCCGGCTACAGAACTAGGTAAAGAAGAAAGAAATGGGACGTGACCATGTTAGAGCAGGTCCCTCCCGCTGCCTCAGCTGCCTCCAGCCACCCTCAGATCATCTTCAGGTGCGGAAGGTGGAGGCCAGCTTCTGGAGTGTGCCTTCCCTCTGAGGGCTAAGGGAGCTCTTTGAGGTGTCTGCGGAAGGGAGTATGTGCTAGAGGTTCACCATCTTGTGCGTGGCCTGGCCGCTCACAGGCGACTGTCCACCAGCACCGTCCCAGTGGGTTTCTCCAGGGGCGATCTGTTTAAGTGCCCGCTGTGCTAATCCCACCATGAAAGGGAGGGAAAAGGAGGAGTTGTGCTGAGAATGTTTCAATATTTGGTTTAAAAATAGACAAGGAAGCAGAGAGCATTTCACATGGTCAGCCTGACCTAGGCATGGAAGTGGTTCAGTTCTAACATATGGTTATTTAGGATTGCTATTTAAGATTGCCCCATGTTAGATAAGCATCGGAACCCACAGTAAATTAGGTCCCCATTCCTCTGATAGGCTGTGTGTGATGACCCCCATTCTGAGGTAGCAGCCCTGGGGGGACACCTGTTGGGGCAGACCTGCTTCTGGGAGACAGAAAAGGGGAGGGAGGGCTGAGTCTAGTCAAGAGACCACACTGCTTTCTTTCGATGCTGTCCAGACCCCATCAAGGATGGGCCATGGGGCCATGTGGCATTCTAAGGTCCCCTCCACAGGCAGCCACTGACTTCATAAGGAAGAATCTGCCGGGGCCAGGGCCAGGCCAGGAGAAAAAGGGGCAGACAGGAGTGCCATAATTTCCTTCCTTTCATGTTCATGACCTCCCCAAACCACCTCTTTTCTGTTGTGATAGTGTCATCATACAGATGGGACCAAATGAGCTTTGATAAGCCATTTCCTCTGGCCAAAGGCCCTTAGCTGAATCTTCAGTTCTGCAGAGCCTCACAAATCTGACTGAGAAAGCAGCCCAGGGGTTATGATCCTTGCTGCTCAGATGAGGACATGGTGGCCAGCTAAAGCGAAGTGAAGAGGCCAAGGTCTCTGCTGGAAAATGCTAGAGCCTTAGACTCAAATATATGAGACCTGTGCTTGAGGGGAGGACTGACAGCAGCAGGACAGAGGCCTGGGTACATGAAGCCACCCATGGCCCCCTTCCTCCTGACCAGAGCCCTTGGTGGGGTGAGCCAACTGTGTGCCCACTGGGCATGCAGGGAAACAAAGCAGGACCACAGTCACAGGGGTGGGGGGAGGTCAAGAAAGGAAATAAACCCAAGGGCATTGGCAGTCTCTGCTCCCACCCCCACCCCATGAGCTCATGAGCACAATTCTACCTGAACCCTGAACCTCTTGAGTAGAGGAAAGGAGACAGTGTGGTGCAGTGGTTAGGAGTGCAGACTTGGGAGACCCGAGGGCAGGGCTTCAAATCACCACCCAGCTTCCCACTGACCCTATGCTCCTATAGCTGAGCAAATAGGGCGACCACTAGCCACTGAGATGATTTAAATGTACATTAATGAAAATGAAATAAAAAATTCAGCCCTTCAGTCACACTAACCACATTTCAAATGCTCAATACCCACATGTGGCTAGTGGCTACCATATTGGACTGTGCACATATATAGTAGTTCTATCACAGAAATTTCTATTGATCAACACTACTCTAGAGCACTTTGTTAAAGCTTTCCAAGTCTCAGTTTTCTCATCTGTAACATGGGCATAATAATAGACCCTACCTCACAGGGTGGATTAAATGTGAGAACCCAATCAACACAGGGCCTGGTACATACAAAGTGCTCAGGAGATGCTAACTAGTCATGTTATTTTCATCTGCCATCACACTAAGTTTATTTTTTCATGGGTGAGTATTTCAATCACCTCTTGCTTACAGCACCCCAGGCAGATTACAGATGCTAAGTAGAGATGCTGGCCTCGTGCTATCTCTGTGTCGCTTTACTCTCCACATTTTCACCTTCCCATCTATAAACTGGGAATGTCACCACCCGTCACATCCCTCCAAGAAATACACAGTTGACCCTGAATAACAGGGGTTTGAACTGCAATGGTTCCTTATACACGATAGTTTCTAATTGATCTGAGCAGTTCAAACCCCCATTGTTCAAGGGTCACCTGGCAGTTGGGAATCTGCCCACCTGGAGGCCCAACTAAAGTTACATGAGGATTTTCTACTACAATGGCAGTAAGTGCCCCTAACCCCCGAATTGTTCAAGGGTCAACTGTACATGAGTGATGTAGCTCAAGTAAGGGGAAGAGATGTGAAAGGGTTTGGAAAAAAGCATATGGCACTCTCCAAACACATGAAACTATTTAGGGAGATGTAGCACTTGGCACCCAGTTGGGACTCAATAAATGCCTGTGTGATGGATGCAGGCAGCTGTGAAATGCTTAGCTTCAGTTAAGCACTTCTCACACCCTCCAACCCACTGTCCTGATACACACACCCTTTGGGAGCTCAACTATGGCCTCAGCAGTTATTCAGTGAGGTGGGGCAGGATGAGAGGGATCCAGGGCTGGGTGGGGCTGCCAGAGCTGGTGAGGACACTGTGCCCCCCCCCCCAAACCACAGCACCAGGGTAACTACATTCTCTAGTTACCGATTCCCTGTCCCAGTGGTTCCCAACCAGGAACTGAGATCTGTGAGCCCTCAAAAGCAGGTCCTGTGGAGGTGGGAACCCCAAGAGGGCACTGGGCAGCCAGTCCTGGTTACCGAAGAGGTTGGTGAGGAGCAAGAAAAGAAGGTGGTTCCACAAGGCCTCTTCCCAAAATACACTAGACACTCCCTCCCTCACCCTACTCCTACCCCACCCACAGCCACACTGCGGAACACCCTTCCCTAGCCCCCCTCCCACTCCCTACAAACTCCAGGCCTGGGACCCCGGCCTTTGCCAAATGTCTGTGCCACCCACCGGTTCCGCCCATCCCTGCTGCTCTCCCGGTCCACTGGCCTCCATCCAGTTGCTCTGGACCAAACAGAGCCTTGTAGGGTAAGAAAGTCTGCTTCCTCCGCAAGAGCCGAGTCTGGACCCACGTGCCTGCCCCTCAAGCCTTGGAGCCTGGAGCCAGTCTGACTTTCAGGAGCTATTCTCTGGGTGCACACCCTAGCTCCTGGGGTGGAGAGGCACAGAGATGCTGTGACATCTGGGAAATATGGGGGATTGGGGGCCGCGGGCTTGGCAAGGGCAGGGAGGAGACTCCAAGGCATAAACAGTACGAAGAAAGGAAAGGAGAGGGAAAGACAGCTTCCCGAAGCTTCGTGGGAACCTGAGCTCCTGTGCACAACAGCACCACTTAATAATGCTAACAACTAACATTCGCCTATAGCTTTACAGTTCACAAAGCTCGTTCACACGTTTGCTTTCTTTCTTGCGAATAGTATAATTATCTCTGGTTTACAAATGAGGAAACCGAAACTGCAGGGAGGTTCAGCAGGCAAAGACAAGTGCAGACAGCTGCCTTGCCCCAAGCCTCCTTCCCAACCATAAAAGGCTCCCAAATGGCGCCGAGCCAGTATTGGGGAACACCCCCCGCCCCCCACTCCTTGCCAAATAGTCCAAGCCAGGTATTGACCAGAGTCCTGGACCCATGCCTGGGCCCCCTAAGCGGAGCTGGGAGCTGAGTCAGAAGCAGATCCCAGAGGTGATGGAAGGAGGGAAGCACACAGAGGAGGGACAGTGTGATTCCTTGAGGTGGGAGGGGCAAGGGGAAGGAGAGAGCCTTAAATCTGAGCTTCTGGGAGTGGTCTGTAAGCTAAGACCCGCCCTTCTGCAAAGCGAGAGAGGTACAGCCATAAGGATGTAAAGCAGGACTTGGACTCAGGTCAGATACCACCAAGAACTCCCTGATCGTGAAGGTGCTGAGGCCCTGACCCACCGCAAGACAGGCTCTATAATCTTGTCACCAGCAGGGCTGAGTGAAAGAAGGGAGAGAACAGCGTGTTCTCTCCCCGCTCCTGGCATGCCCACCCCTCCCGCTGCCGGTCTAAATCCCAGCCTCCTTCGGGGCCCTCATGTCTCTCAATCCAGCATCCCACAACACTGACCAACTGCTCGACTCTCCTGGGGACAGGGTTGATCTGCCCTGCACTTTCCTCCAACCTAAGTCCTCTGGTGGAGGGTCATCACCCAGCGTCATCTCCTTGAGGGTTGAGTCTGCATCTTTTGCTTCTGGAATGCCCCTTTCCCAGGCTCAGTTCCTCCCACCCCCACTGCCCAGGGTCAACACATTGTCAGGCCCAGTGACCTGAACGAGTTGAACAGGCCATGGCCATGGGCATGGACACCAGTCCAGCCCTACCCTGAACCTGAAAGCAACTGGGCTTAAACCCAAAGGAAGTAGTCTGACACCAAGTGAGGACTTTCATAAAAATAGAAAACAGGGCAGCCTCAGCCACTGCCACCTCCCAAGAAGTGGTCTCAGCTGGATCCTCTTTAGAGCTTTGGGTTCAACAGAAGGAACAAGGGAAGGAGGAAAGCACTTAAAAGCATCTCTCTTAAGGGAGCGGGGGGGGGGGGGGGGGGGGCTGTTCTGGAGAGGAAATTACCTCAGAAGGTTCCTGATGGTTTTTAAGCCCTTTGAGCAGGGAGATGCTTTTTCTCTGAGACTCAAGGATAATTTGCTTTCCCCTTAGGACCCTGTTCAGGGAAATGCCATGAAAGGATGGCATTTAGAGGATGTCTAAAGACAAATTTCAGTGACTTCATGAATTGGCCAGCCTGCTGTGTGCCTTGGGAATTTGGCCTCTGCCCTGAGGCCAAGGCCATTTCAAATGCTTCCCCCAGAGCAATGGACACAAGAACAAACTGCACACTGGTTGAAAGTTGAGCTCTAGGCTGGGAGGGGAAGGGGACCTGGGCCTACAGGGAGGGGTCACTGCTCACCCCACCCGGCCCTGGGGCCCACAGGCTCCCTACCAGGTCTCACGGCCAGCGTGGCAGCGCAGCTGGCCTGGCCCAGCTCATTGGTAGCGGTGGCCGTGTAGTTCCCAGCATCCGCCGTCCGGGCCTCCCGAAGCAGCAGGGTGTGCCGCTCACCCTCCGCCCGGATGAGAAGGTGGCCATCACTGCGCAGCGTGGACCCATCCTTCTGCCAGGACACTGGGGGGAAGCAGCAGGGTGCCCAGTCACCATGGCCCGCTGGGACAAATCTCCCCCCACCCCAGACCCCACACAGAGCCCAAGCCACTCCTCTCCCCACCCTAGGGAATTCAGAGGACTCCCCTCACTCCCAGAAGCCCAGGCCTGCCCTCCCCTCTCTCAGGGGATTCTGGGAAAGCTCTAACACATGCAGGAGTCAGGCCAGCCCAGCCCGGGGAGCAGATGAGCTTCCCTCTTCACCCACCCCTCCCCGTCTCAACCTTAGCCAGGCCCCGACTCTGGAGCTCACCTTGGGGAGAGGGGTTGGCGGTGATGATACACTTGAGCAGCACATCCGCCCCTGGGGCCACCACCGCGTCCTGCAGGGGGATCTCAAACACAGGGGCCTCCAGGGGCTCTTCTCCAGCAGACACATAAGAGTCGTCCGAAGACTCTGCCAGAGACACGGGTGACAGGGTAAAGGGATATGGTCCTGTGGAGATGACTCGGGGGTAGAGGGTGTGATGGGAGCCTCGCATCTTAGAAATCCAAACCCAGAGAGAGGGGCTTCTAGAAGGTGGGGGTTGGGGAGCAAAAGGTCTCTCTCCTGAACATCCTGAGACAGGGAAGAAAGGAAGACAGAAAGGGGGTTCTCAAGCAGGACAGGGCATCCAGGACTCTACATTAGTTTGTCTGCTCTTCATCCTCAGCCACAGTGTTGTTTCTGGAGGAAGGCAGAAATCCTGCCACATCTTTACATAAATCAGTGGTCAGGGATGGTAGATCATCCCTGTGCAAGGCACGCTGAGGGGCACAAGATACTACAGGTTTCCATACAGACAGAAGACAAGCTAACAGCACCCCGACACGGAAGTAATAATAGTGATGTCACAGGGCAACATGGGATGTACTGTCATATTAGTGATGCTGCCCTATAGTCTGAGAGGCCCCATGGAAATCAGCTTTTGATTTTGTCCAACCATCAAACAGTAACACTGCAGTGACTGCATACTAAGCTCTGCTTGGCACCAGGGAGATAACAAGAAATAAGATGTGGTCCCTACTTACAGGACGCTTGTACACACAAAGAGATCTCTCTGGGTATTTTCTAACTCTGACATTCCATAAGCTAGATAAAGCACAGTGCCAAAAGAGCAGTGAGAATCCCAATTACGCTGTCTCCTAGCGACATAAACCGGCAAATTAGATCATCTCTCTGTGCCTCAGTTTTGTCATCTGTATGATGGAGCTGATAAATAATACCCAATATCTTGCAAAGCTGGCATACAGATTAAGTTAAAATAACACCCCCTAGGCACCCAGTTAACAATGCCTGGGACATGGCTGTGCATATGCAATAATGATGGCTAGTAGAACAATGGACAGGGGCCTAATCATCTCTAGAAATTCTGGGGCGGTAATACCTAAATGAAAAATAAAGTGACTCTGCTGAAGAAAAATACAGGGTGGTAAGCGCAATGAAAAAGACATACAGGGTCTCCTGGGCGCGGTGTGTAGGGGCCTCTGGCCTGGGGAAGCAGCAGCGGGTGGGAGCGAGTGAAGGATGGTTTCCTCTGCTTCAGCCCAGGAGTGGGCCCCAAGTTGGTGTTCGGGATGAGCAGAGTTAGGGGCAAGGGCAGTCTGGCTATGGCCATCACCCACAGGAAGATTGGGAGACCACGCACAGGCTGGCAGGTGACCACAGTCAGCTCAGCGATGCGGGGACTCAAGAATGGGAGCAAAGAGGCCAGCAGGAGAGGCTGGCTTAGACCTTAGTGGCCACAGATGGGTCAGGGGATGGTGCCAGGATGGGGAGGGCAGAGTGAGAGTTGGCTGATCCAGAGCTTTCCTGTAACGGGGACCTAACCAATTATACTGGTATATTGAGACAGGCTTCCATCTCGTCCTGCACGGAAGGGTGGTGTGTGTGGGAGCTCCTTGGATTTCCACCAGGGCCTTCCATCAGTTAGGTCCTTAGCCCAACAGACTAGCAGGCCCCTAGACCCAGAGGGCCTATGGCAGGCATCTGGGCACTGGGTTTTTGCTCACACCTCAGCCTCGCCTCCATAAACACACACACACTCTAAAAAACACAACACAAAAAAAAACACACACACTCTATCTCACCAGCAGGCAGGTTTTAGCACATCAACCTTCACAACTTTCACTCAAACTTGCGCTTGAGTCCATACCTTCCCCGGGAAACCATACCCTAGCAGCCTCCCTCTCCCCAAACGGCCTCCCACCCAAGTCCCAGCACCTTCTCGGTGCTTCCGGAGGGCTTACCAAGCTCAGGCGAGGTGGGCCGGGCCCTGCGACCTCTGCCCTGGCTGCGAGTGCCTCTGCGGTCCCAGGCCCCCCAGGGACCATCCTCCTCCGGCCCTCGGCGCGGCCTCTTCTCGGCCTCAGGCCCCGCCCTGCTCTTCTCCAGCGTCTGGGGCACAGCAGCGCCCTCAGGGCCCGGCGTGGCCCAAGGCAGGAAGCGCACGGCTTGTGCCGGGGGCTCCCGCTTCCGACCCGGAGGGGCTTTTGTCCTGGCCTCGGGGGCATCCCCCGGGGCGGGGGGCGGCACGGGGCTCCGGCTCTCCTGGATGGTTCTGCCCCGGGTCAGCGGGAACTGGTCCCGGCGCCGGACCTCCTGCTGCGGGCCCTCCCCCAGCTCTGTCCTGCCTGCCGGCCCGCGGCTCTGCGGCCTCCCCGGCTCATCCCCGGACCTCCCCGCGACGCTCGGAGGGGGAGGCTGGGCGGCGGCAGGGCTCACGGCGCGCGAGGTCTTGGGGGTGGAGGGCTGCGAAAAGAGCGGGGGCTCGCCGGGCTCCCGGGGGGACGGCGCGCGCTGCAGCGTGGCGCGCAGGGACTCGTGCGAGCGCACCAGCTCCTCCCGCGAAGTGGAGCGGCGGATGCGGCCCAGCTCCTGGGCGAAGCGCAGCTCGAGGTCGGAGGCCGGGCTGCGCTGCCGCGTGCGCTCGTCCAGCGAGGCGGCCTTCTGCTGGAACAGGCGGCGCCGCTCGGCCACGCTGCCCGCCGGCGCCCGCAGTTCCTCCTGAGAGGCCCCGGGCGAACCCCACGAGGCATCGCCGTGGGACTTGGGGTGCTCCAGCGAGCGGGCCTTGCGCAGGGGCACCCAGGGCCGCAGGGGTGCCGGCGGCGAGTCGCTGCGCTCCAGGCTGCGCCGTCGCTCCTCGAAGAACTGCAACTTGTCCAGGATGCGGGAGCCGGCGCGCACCAGCCGCGGCGAGCGGCCCAGCGCCGACAGGCGGCCCGAGGCCTCGCTCAGGGGCGTCTGAGGCCGGGACTCGGCCGTGCCCGCCAGCGAGGGCCCCGACGACTTGGCCTTCTTCCCTCGCTTCTCCTCGGCGGTGGCGTCTTCGAGCAGCACAGGATCCTGAGTGCGCCGGTGGGGCGCCGTGGGGGTGGCCGGGGGCTGGGCGCTGGGCCCCGGCGGGGGCCGCTTACCCACCCGAGGGGACGGTGGGGGCAGCAGCGCCGATTTGGAGGGAGGCGGCAGGGCCGGGCGACGAGGGGCTTCGCTGGCCGGCTGAGGCTGAAGGTCGGGCTCCTCCCTGTGCAGGCCGCTCTGAGGGACGCTGCTGCGGAACCGAGACCAAGAGGGTAGAGGATTCAGGCGGCCTCCCCTCCTAGACCCTGAGCTCGGGACAGGGGTTGGCGGTGGGGCATGCTGGGAAGGCTTGGGGTGACAAGGGCCAGACCACCACCCCCTCCCCGCAAAGAGGAAGGCACAGCCAGGGCAGGTGCGGTGCTGGGGAGAGGCGGCAGCTCTGGCACCGGGAGATGGGGCTAGTGACGGGGTCCAGGTAGGACTCAGCCCCAGGCGCTCGGACCAGCCCCTCCCCCCAGCCCTGGAAGCTGGGGAACAGCGGAAACAAAACGGAGCGGTGGGAGAGAAAGGAAGGAGGTTTAGGACCCAAAGGATGAGGTGGTGAGGGAAGGCAGAAGGGGTGCACAGGGAGGGGCCCTCTCAGGAATGCAGCCTCCCACCCATTCCTGCCCCCAGCTGGCCCCCCACAGTCTTGCCCATCCTCAGCAGGACATGGGCCCTTCACAGCAGCCCCAGAAGTGCAGGCACCAGCCTTTCAGCCTTCCTTCCAGGAGAAGGAGCAAAGCTCCATCCCTGGGGTTACCTAACACCAACTCTGACCTGAGTCCAGTACTGAGAGGACACAGCAGGTGGTAGCTGGGGTTCCCTAGGGTAGGAGACTAGGATACCCAGGTTCCCATTCCATTTCATCAATCTGCCCCCAGTGCAGGCCTTTGACTTTGTCCTGCCCCTGGGAAAGTTACCTGAGTCCTTGGAACTCCCCGGAGAAGCACAGAGGCTCCCCAAAGGGGTATGCTCAGAAATAACTCAGTTCAGAAATAACTACTGCGTGGGCCTGAGCTGGGAGTGCGGGAGAAGAGGAGACGGAAAGGAGCTGGTCAGCCCAGAGTACACCTCTCACCTACAGAGCTTTGAGGTCCAAGAGCTGGGCCTCAGTTTCCCCCATCTGGATCCTTGCTAAACATAAAGATTAATAAGAAAAGGAATCTGAGATGTTAGCATCATACCTGACACATTAGAGCGCTTAATAAAAAAGTATGAAATGACTCACTGAGTACTTATTGTGTGCCAGGCATGTACTACATGCTTTAAATGCACTGAGTCATTTAATCCTCACAACAATCCTTTCAGATGGGAACTGTTAGGTCCACTTACAGATGAAGAAACTGAGGCTTATAGAGGTAAAAGTGCCTTAGCAGGGTGAGACTGCTAGGAAATGGTGCTAGGATTGAAAGCCAGCGAAGTCTGACTTCTGAGCCCTTGCTCCCTTCAAAATGTCTGGGATTCTGGGGGCACAGAAGGGAGGAGAAATAGGGTACCAGCCACAAGCATAAATTCTAAGGATGTTTTAGACTACCTGGGTCAGCAACCTCCACTGCAGACCTCACCTCAGACAGGGGTGTGTGGGGGGGGGGGGGGCATGGGGAACATGGGGATGGCAACACATAGTTCCCTGAGGGCGTGGAACCTCAGCCAGCCACCTGACGGGAAGCAGAATCTACTCTAGGGGAGGAACAGCAGAGTCCCTGAGGAATGGCCCATGGGAACTGGGTGAGGCAAAGAGAGAAATTGGGACAGCAGAGGAGGCCTCTTGCCGGCAGATTCTAGCTCCAGGCCAGCCTCTGTACCACAGACATCACTAAGGAAATGGGTTCCTCGAAGTTGCCATAGCAACTCCAGGCTCTGGCTGGAGCCTGGCAAAGACAGGCAGGGAAGGAAAAGGCAAGTCCAGGGCACAGGAGCACCTGGCTAATGCCAATCAGATAAAGCAAGGGAGCCTCTCCTGCCCCTGCCCCTGCCCCGACCTCTCCCCTACCCACCACTAGCCATTCCAACCTCCTTACCCACAACAGGCCCCTTCCTTCTCTTCCATGATGATCCCTCCCCTCCACACCCACACCCATCACAAATCAGGCCCCCTGTCAGCTCCCCAAATGCCCCCAATACATCTTTCACCAGCCACTCCCCTCTTCTACCATAGCACTCTCTTCTGTATCAGCCAACCCCCAAATCTCCAAAAATGGCTCCAATGTCTCACTTCAACACCCCCTACCAGGACAACCTTCAACCCCACCCTCGGGCGTTTCCCACAAGATCATCACAGGCACCCCCCTCCAGCATTCCAACCCCTCTGCCTCTACCCCAGCCTCCTGTCTCCATCACCCCCTGCCCTGGTCCCTACTTCCCCCACCCTCCACACACTCCTGCTTCCCCAGGCCCCTGACCCCATCTGCCCCCTGACCACCTCGCTCTCTTCTCTCTCCTGGTGTGCTCTTGCTTCCTTGCTCTCTCCTGCTCTCCCGGGAGCTGCCGTGGTTCCGTTCCTCCCAGAGAAAGGCCCACAGGGAACAGGAATGTGCAGAGAATGAAAAGGCAGCAGCTGCAGAGACAGCAGGCACGGAGGGGGCCCCAAGGGGGGGGGGGACCCTGGGGACAACTGGAGCCTGAATGGGTGAGGCAAGAGAGGGCCCCAGGGAAAGTGGAGATTTTGGAGGAGACAAGGAAGGGACAGAGGGGTCCAGAGCCCATGGAGATGGCATGGTGATCCAAACAGTAGGTGTGGGAGGATGTGGGTGGTGATGGCACAGGAGACGGATGGAGCAGTGTGGGAAGATGAGTGAATAGCTGGGGCCGGGAGTGGAAGCAATGGAAGGTGGAGAAGTGCGCAGAGGGGTGGATGGTGCCCGGGAGATGGAGGTGGAGGGGCAGTGCAGGGCAGCATGGTAACGTGGGACAGTGCAGGCCCCTGTGAAGCATTACTTACACGTGGATCGAGAGCGCCCGTCCTCTGTACAGACTGAATGCGCTGCCATACGGGTCACTGGCCACCGAAAGGCTATCCTCTGACCCCCAGCTTGCGCCCACCAGATTAGCTCGAGATGCCCGTACCAGCGGCTCCACCCCCAGGTGCCGTGGCCCGGCCCCGGCCGCCTGTGCTTGCCTTGGGCTGCCCGGGAGGCGGCGGGTGCCAGCCCTGCTGCCCACTTCCTGCTCCAGGACCGTCTGCCCGCTGCCCCACCAGCTCACTTGCTCTTCGGAGGTGCCTGTCATGGAGGTCGGGGGAGTGTCCAGGGAGGTGCCCACCAGTGTGCCGGAGCCCCCTGGAGAAAGGAGCGTGGTGAAGCCCAAATGCCTCTCGTGGGAGGCCCACCCACACCTGCTTTTGGAGCACCCCAGACAGCTCACCTGTGGGGGTGCTGAAGGTCCTGTCACCCCGAAGCTCCAGGCGCTGGGTCCCTTGCACATCGCTGATGTCATCCTCACCTGTCTCCAAGTCTGAAGAAACAGGGGCCTGTGTGGGCAGGGCCCTCTTCGCTCTCACTCCAACTCTTCCCTGTGTCACCTCCTCCCTCCCCCACAGCAGGCTCCATCTTACCACTGTAGGGCGTCTGGTACCTATCTTCTCCTCGCTTCCACTCCCCATATTCCCCTGCCCATCCTGGGCTGCTCAGGGTAACCCCGCCCCTGCCAATTCCCTGGCTCCAACTCTGGGCCCCTGGGTACTCACCCTTGCTTCCTTGTAGTCCCCTCAACTACCTAATGAATTACCAGGGCCTCAGCCCCTGTCCCTCCTCCCCTGCCAGTGGTAGCTTAAGTTCCCATGCAGCCCCCCAAATCACAAGGTCCTAGGTTCCAAGGCTCTCAATGCTGGGTTCCAGTACCCCAGGAATAAAGGGGAGTCACCTCAGAGTCGTATTGTCAAGGCACTCGACCAATCGCAGGACCAGCCTGTCCTCTACCCCAAGCCAGCCGGAACACATCGGGGTGCAGCTGAGGCAGGGTGAGGAGAGGCGGGTTGGGCAGGGAAGAGGGGGAGTGGAGGGCTAGGGCAGGAGCCAGTTTCCTACCGTAACTTTGCTTTCTGCAGGAGCGGAAAACTTCGCTTCCATAGGAGCAGCAGAAGAGAGACATGGACAGACTGTTATCAGAGCGTTTGTGGGGTAGGGCATGGTGGGCAGGCAGCAGAGAGGGCACAAGGGTACCCAGTGCCCAGAGATGCCCTGTGGGGCCGGGGCCGGGGCCGGGGCCGGGAAGGGAGACCCCTGGGGCGGGCAAAGCATCTCTAGTTCTTGACTGCCTGCAAGCTCCCAGTGTGCCCAGCGCTGGGAAGCCCACGAGCTTTGGCTGGTTATTCCTGTATCTTTGGCACTTTTACTGGTGCACGCACTGGTCACACACGCACGTACATACACACACACGCCTGCTGGTGCTCAGCCCAGCCACCCCGCATTAGGGGTCAGGCTCACCTGCTATTACAATATTTGTACTGTGCTTTGACCCCTCCTTGAGAACCACCCCCTCATCTGTTCTGCATCATGTTTCACTTCCCCAGACTCGATCAAGTTCTGAGCCTCAGTTTCTCTATGAGCGCCACGAGAAGCAGGAGCCATGTACCGGTAGGCAAAGTATGGCAATGAGCTCATCCTCACTTTGCCCCATGGATGAAGAACAGTGAACCTATGGCGGAATGTGTATGACTCCCCCGCCCCGCTTTGCTAGGTCCTCTCTCAGAAGCAGGGCACAGGGGCCTTCTTGGGTGGTGGGTGGGTGAGTATGGGTGCATGTGTGTGTGTGGGGGGGGGGTCCCACATCTCATGAGCTGTCTTCGGGACTTGGGACCAAGAGAAGGAGTGGGCACGGGGTAGAGCAGGAAGCCCACAGTCCACACACCATGGGTGAGGCGGCTAAAGGCCCGGCGGGAGTGGCCGGTTTTCTGAAAGAGAAAAGCCAGAATGAGTTGTTGAGGGGAAGGCTCGCCTCTGACATCCCTGTACCTCCCGTCCAAACATTCCAGGGGCCAGGGGGCAGGGGGGTCGGGGGAGGTGGACAGAGACTCAAGGTGGCCAACTTCCCCCACAGAGAGTGTCTCCACTCTTCCTTGCCTGTCAGCTCTCCCGGCGGGAGGTCAGCTTGGCTCTGGGGAGGAGCAGGGGAGGAAGGAGAGAGAGGATAGCAAGGCTGTGGGTCAAATGCTGGGACTCATAATTCATAATCTCTCAGCACTGGGGACCTGAGCGATACCCCCAGAGACAGAGGCTAGGAGACAGGATAGGGGGCTGGCTGAGGTGAAGAGATTGGGTGGGGAGGAGGGCAGGGTTTGTTTGGATGACTCGGAGATGAAATAAAGGAAGAGATTGCGGTGGGGGGTGGGGGGTACTGCTTGGATGATTGGGAGATGGAGAGATAAGGACACAAATTCCCGCCGGGAGGAAGACAGATCCCAAGGATAGGTGTCAAGAGGGCAGGGAGGGTGATGGGGGCCAGAAGTCAAGGTACCCCAAAGGGCCGGGGTTCTCAGGAATGCAGGCAGGAGGCCCGGGTATGCGAGGACAAGGCAGGCTTGGGGAATCTATAGAGCTCAGCCCGGATCCCTGTACCCGGCTTCCAGGAGCTCGGGAAGATGGAAGAAGGCTCCAGAGTGGGGGGCTGGGGGGAGCGGGCAGGGCCCGGGCCCAGATTGGCCAGAGGCTAGAAGAGAACAAGGTGGCCAAGAAGCCAGTGGGCGCTCCACACCAAAGGCGGCGCAGAGATCTCCCCGGGTGGTCGCGGGGAATGCAGGCGATGGGGATGGGGGGCCTCCGCGCGGGGAGGGGCGGGGGGCTGTGCGCTCAGACAGCAGATCCGGGAGCCCCCTGGGCGCCCGGCCTCGCGGCCTCAGCGGCCAGGGTGGGACAGGCGCGACTCCAGCGCCCCTTCCCCGGGCCCAGCCGCGGTGACCCGCCCTCCCTCCCTCCGGGTGCCCAGCCCTTCCTACCCCCTCCCGGCGCCGCCCGCCCCCGGAGCCCTCACCTGGAAACGCTTCTTCACCCACAGCTTCTTCATGGCGGGGGAGGGGGCCGGGCGGGCGGCCGGGCGAGGAGGGGACGGGCGGGGGCGAGGCGGAGTCGGAGTCGGAGGCGGGGCCGGGGGCGGCCGGGGAGCGGACTGGAGCCAGCGCCGGTGGCGGAAGCAGCCTCGGGGGCGCGGGAGCCCGGGCGCGGGGAAGGCGGCGGCCGCGCCCAGAGCCCGCCCCTCCCCCGCCGGCCCGCACCCCACCTGGCGCCCCTTCCCTGGCCTGCACCCCTGCGTCCCCTGGGACGGCTATCACCTGCGTCCCCGCACCCCCATCCCGAATCTGCCTCCCGGGCCCTGGACACATGGGGAAACTGAGGCACAGAAAGGGGTGCAGTGGCCCCCACGAGAGATCGGGCCACGCTCTCATTGGCAGCCCTACGCAACCTCCACGCCACCTCCTTCCGCTTCCCGCGGGACGGCTCCGGAAGGTCAGCGCATCTCGACTTGCTCACTCTACAAACATGCGCACACGGACCTGTGCCAGGCGGTACCCAACTCGCTTGTGGCTGAGTGTGCTGCAGGCCACAGCGCTGGGTGAGGGCGCCTGGGTCGTACACAGGACGAGGCTCTTCGTGGCTGGGGGCTACGTGCTGACATGGCCCCAGACTATAAACACCCCCAGGCTTCTCAGGAAAGCCCAGAGAGGTCTCTTGATTTTCTAGATGGTAGGTACTCTATCCCTGAACACACACACACACACACACACACACACACACACACACAAGCTCAGGTGCCAAGAGGCTCTCCTGTTATTCACAAATAAGACCCATCTTCGCACTCACAGGTGAACATACTCACCAAACTTTCTTTGTTCTCCCATAGCATTATGCACACTTTGCCCACACAAAACTCCACTTTCCACCCAATTACTGTAACTTTCTTAACCATCTACTAAGTGCCAGGCACTTTATACATGCTACCTCATTCACGACAACCCTATGAGCTGGAAATCTTTATGAGCATTAACTGGCTTCATTTAACCTACAAGACTAAGGCCCAGAAAAATCCTGTCACTTAGCCAAAGCCACACAGGTTGTGTGTCTCCACGTGTCCCCCAGACCCAAATTTCCATCCCAGCATACACAAGTAGTGCCAGTCCTGGTTTCTGAGATGTGACTACAGAGTCATTATCATCAACACTTATTGTATGCTTAGTATGCACCTTAGCATGTTAAGCACTTTCTATGAATAAATTTATGAAATCCTCACAACAAGGGGAAGACTGAGGCACAGGGAGGTTGGTTACCTGCCCAAAGTCACACAGCCAATAATTGGTAGAATCAGGATTCTAATCCAGACACTGTGGTGCAATTAGTGACCACTCTGCCATAAAGACTCACACATGAATGGTCAGTAGGTTCCCTAACTTTATTTCTTGAAAGCATGGGTCCAAAATAAATCCAGAGCCAACTGATGAGTTTTGTTCAGCCTGCACAGTACATATTTTAGGGGGGTGGGGGGCAAGCATGCTCAAGTTCAGCCGCTGACAACAGGACCTTGCTCATGATCAGTTTCCACTTGGCCCCTGAAGCTATTTGTGGCCCCTTTGCTTTAAAGTCATGTCTGGTACATTCTGGGTACATGCAAGTGGTCCAGTTCCCCAGATGCCCAGAGGCAAATGTTGCACATGCAGACACATGCACAGGGACATGTGCTGAGAGGGTACACATGTGTGTCTATATCATTTCCAGCCAGAGGTCCCTGACCGCCCACAGGCGCTTTCCCTGCCACCCCCAAACACACCCACTTACAGATGGGGGAGCTGAGTGAGGAGAGGGAGTAACTTGAGCCCCTGTTCTCCAGGAGAATCCGAGGGGCTGGCACATTCCATAGCAAAAATAACCAATGGGCAACGGGCGTGAGTGACGGGACAGCTGGGCTGAGCAGAGAGGCCTGTGGGATTCTGTGTTCCTGCTCTGGGCCTGCTCTGCTCACCCCCACAAGGTTGACCTGGGGCATGCTTGCAGGGTAGATCCAATATTGCCCCATTTTTCCTCCATGGCTGTACTGCTGTGCCCCCCTCCCCCTGTCATTTCCCAAACCCAGACTTCTAATTTCTGCACTGCCAGCTTTTCCCCTACCAGAGAAAACCCCTGTCATCTTGTCCTGCTTCACTCCCCTCCTCTTTGCCTCCTCTCTTTCATGCCTAGCTTCAGTTTCTCCTTTCCCTTCTTTCACTTACCCTGAGCTTGAAATCTTTAGGAGCTCTGTACTTCTAGCATACTATATAATTTTTGCTGATTTGTTATGTGTATTGACTGCTTATTAATCTCTAGGAGGACAGGAGTTTGGGGCTTGACCCCCTCCCCACACTCATGTATCCTGAGAACAGGAACTGACACACAGTAGCCACCGGATAAACATGGGAGCGGATGGCAGAGCTGGATGGAGGTGGAGAGGACAAGAGGTGGTGGGGACGGGGGTAGTAAATCTTCCTGCAGCAGCTCATTCATCCAGCCTTCCTCCCTTCTCTGTCCTGACCCAGGCCTTTTGCAAGAAATGGCTGGAGAAGTTACCATCTCACATTCCACTCAGGTTCTGCTTGGGAGGACCTGCCTTGCTTCAGGCTGGTTTCCAGGTCTCTCTGCTCTTCTCTTTCTTCTCCTGGAGCTCCTCTCTGGCCCCTCCTCCTCTCCTGATTAGGACCTGGCATGAATGGATGGAGACACTCTCCATACCTATCCCCAACTCCATACTAGTTCCCTCCTGGCTTTTTATCCAGACATTCCAAATTCCAGGTGAAAAAGATGACAACTGCACTCACAGGTGAGCATACTCACCAAACTTTCTTTGTTCTCCCATAGCATTATGCACACTTTGCCCACACAAAACTCCACTTTCCACCCAATTACTGTAACTTTCTTAACCATCTACTAAGTGCCAGGCACTTTATACATGCTACCTCATTCACGACAACCCTATGAGCTTGAAATCTTTATGAGCACATGCTCAGGTTGTGGGCTCAATCTGCAGTGGGGGGTGTACAGGAGGCAACCAATCAATGATTATCTCTCATCATTGATGTTTCTAGCTCTCTATCCCTCTCCTTCCTCTCTCTGAATTCAATTTTTAAAAATCATATTTAAAAAATAAAATAAGTAAACTGGCCCTTTCTCCCTGTCCCTCACCTCTCTTTCCATGCTTTCAAATCCCCCACCTCTTGCATGGTTTACTACCATCTGTTGACCTTTGGCCCTTCTGATTGACACTGGCTTCTTGGCTATGAAACTTCCAGCTGGACAGTGAGCATCACCAGATCCTCCTTACCCGCTGCCCTTTAGTGAAGGCCTTCCCTTCCAGCCACATGCCCCAAGCTTTGAGGGTGGCACTTACTCTGGTCACTTGATTTGCACATGCAGGTGGGAACCTGATGTTTTGTAGGAGAAGACTGCCTGCCTATCTTGGAGATGGGCCAGGAGATGACTTTGGGATATTGACAGAAGGATGGTTATGATGACAGATCCTTGCTTTAGTCTTCCCATGCTTCTCTTTCTGAGGACAGGAAATGTGGACCTAGAGCCAGAGACCTGGCTTTCAGATCTGGCTCTGCCACCTTACTAGCCATGTGAGCTTGGGTAAATTCCCTATAAAAATCCATTTTCTTATATGTGTAATAACAACAGTAACCTAGGCTAAGGAATTAAAAAATGAAATGAGATAAGGTGTTTTACACATGTTAAGGAGTCTATATTTCTACCATCTTCACTGTTCCTATTCTTTCCTCATTTCTATGCCCTAAATCCCAGCCTTCTGTTTCTCATCTTTCAAACTTTCCATCCTTCAGCTCACTTGTCTTCTCAAGGGCCCAGCCTCCCCAAGCCATGCAATGTCCTTCCATTCTTGAGCTAACAGCTCAGGCTTCAGGAGTGCCAGGAACCTCAGCATCAACCCCATCTTGCTGAGCCAGACAACAGTTCCAGCCAGGAAACTGCCTCCTTCCCTCTGCATCCAGGTCCTGGCTGGGCTTCCTCGAGATCCCTGAAGTCCTCCCACTATTGATCCTAACCAAGAACGTTTTCCATGAGTAAGTCTGAACAATGCTGAGCTGCTTGCCCAGCTACCCCTGACTAGAACTTGCCATTGGGCAGGGACTGGTGGGGGTGAGGCAGGCAATAGGAAGAGAAAGAAGCCAGACTCACCTAGTCAGCCCTCAACATCACCAAAGCAAAGCCCCTCCCTCCCCCAAATCATGTGGGAGGGGTGTAGTAGTTAAGCACATGGTTCTTCTTCTCAGTGGAACAAACCAAGGCTTTCATCCCTGCTCTGCCACCTGCTATCTGTACAGCAGTACATGCCACTTAATCCCTCTGTGCCTCAGTTTCCCCAGGGCTACATAGGATTTAAGTGATATGTCAAAGGATATGACAGCATATTGCCTGCCACACAGTAGCATAGTAGCTATTCATACTATTATAAGTCACTACTAAGAATTATTACAAATTAGTACTAATTATAAAGCTGCTCTTGGGCTAAAGTTTTCACAGTTGGGAAAAGTTCTCAAATGTGACTTGCTGCAGCCCAACCCTCTTCCTGTTTAACATGACTGTCAAAAGGCCCCAAGGCCAGTGCCACTGCCCCCAGGGTCCTTTTCTCTCCCACATGCTCTTCCAACAGAACAGCCTGGAGACCATCCCCCTGGCCTCCGTCTAGATATGCCAGCCAGGGCTCACTCTGCTGGCCATGCCACCCAGATGACAGAGGGGTTGAGAATACAACCCTGCCTCAAGGAAAGGGGCTCTAGTACCCTATCACTCTGTCTACTTTGGGGGACCAGGGCACGCTAGGAGGCTCTCGTCTTCCAGACCAGGCCTGAGCTACTCTCTATACAATGGACAGCTCCCCTTCGCTTACTCTCTCCCTCCTCTAGAACTCCTGGAGCAGTAAAAAGCTTCCAGAGAGAAAACCTGGGTTCTTAATTCAGGGCGGCCATAATTAGCTGTATGTCTTTGGGCAGATCTCCCTCCGCTCTGGACCACAGTGTCCTCACCTGTAAAAGGAGGCGTCTGGAGCTTCAGTTCCTTGTGGTTCTTTCCGGCTCTAAACAAACTTTGTGACCACCAAGCTCCTCAGCACTTCCTTTCCCTGAGCTGCAGTCTCATCACTCTATCTACCGTGCCCTTCGGTTTATGTTCTGTTTCCAATCCCCTTAGGGGACCAGAGCTAAGATCCCCAAGGAGTCTGCTCCTTCCCCAGCTCGTTCACTAGGATGAGCCCCATTCTCTAACTCCAGACTGGGAAAGCTTGTACCTGGCCAAGTACAAGGCCAATCAAGAGAAGCCAGCCTTGGTCCTCTCTGCCTCACGCTTGGCCACAGGAAACTCCAAGGAACCAGTCACTGAAGACTGTACGAGGGTGGGCAGGGTGGCGCTACGGAAAGAGAAGATGCTGACAGAGGGAGGGTGAGCCCCTGCTCCATCACCTGCCATGGCTGCACCCTAGCACCTTCTTTCCCCTCCAGCTACAAAGGCACTTCATCCCTATGCCTCCTCCTCAGCCCCCAAGGATGTACCCCTACATGACACCAGCCAGCTGGAGTGAGAATTCCCTCTTGAAACTGCCCAGACACACTCAGTGACCCCCGCCCCCAAGCTCGTTGCCATCTCCCCTAACTGCAGCCTATTTCCTCAGAATTCTGTTTCTTAAGGCTCAGCTAGCCTAAGGCTCTGCCTTTGGCCTAGAGAAGGTCAAAAAGGAAGTCCCAAGAAGGACCTAAGGAGAATGGGCCCTGGTCAGGCACACACACCCACAGGACCCTGAGCACCAAGCCCAGCCTCAGACACTCTCCTGCCTGGAACCATCATTGGTCCTTCACACACAAGACTAGCACTCTACACAAGATGGGCAGGGCCCCGGGCACCCGCCTAAGCATTCCCTTTCCATGCTCTCCAAACCTCCGCTAGATATGTCCAGCCCATGGGCTTTCTACCCCAACTCCACAAACCTCTGTCCCTCATCTGCTTGTACCACCAGACCCCTCCACAGCCCACAACCCCCACACATAAGCACACAAGCACACGCTGACATGTAGGTTCTCAGGCACACACCTCCATACATGCCTGGGAGCCCCCAGACCTATCTCCTGTTGCCCTGGACCCCACTTATTCATACTCATCCACCCAATGGCCTCTTCCGACCAGCCTGGAGCTGAGCATACCAACCTCCCCAGCAACAGGCTGCAAGGAGCTCTGACCCACCCCCTCAACATTGCAGTCGGACCAGGGGTGCACACACCTGTCAGGAGCTGATCAGGAGTCTCCAGTCTAAGTTACTGGAGCTGATGAAGATGATTTTCTGCAGGTGGCCTCTCGCTACCGGGAAACTAAGAGGGTGTCCACTATGGAATTCCCAGAGAGGCCTGAGTGGGGCTCAGGCTTTGTTTACCCACTGCTGACCCATGACCTCTGACCTTCCTGTGGGGAGCTTCTCTACCTTGACACCCCTTTCCCTGCACCTTCCTCTTGGTGGGCACTTCTGGGTCAGTGCAGCTGAGACGCCAAAGCACCGGGGAAGGAGTCTGGATGAATCCACGTGGCCCTGGCCGTCCTCTACCTCTGGTCACCCACCCAGCCCCTGCCTCCCCATTACCTCCGACCTCCAGCACTGTGACCAGGGCCTCGCAGCAGGCCTGGCCCCGCTCGTTCTGGGCCCTGCAGCTGTACTTGCCGGCGTCCTGCGCCCCGCAGTTCCGCAGCCACAAGCAGCTGGGCTCCGGGGCTGGCGGAGGCAGGAGCTGCCCATCTCGGAACCAGCTGAGGCTGGGCTGGGGCGCTCCGCTCACCACCACCCGCAGCCGCACGTCGCAGCCCACAAACACTGCGGCGTCCTTCAGGGGCCGAAGGAAGACTGGCGCCCCGGCCGCAGGCCCTCCGCCGGCCCCGGCCCCTCCGCCGGCCCCCACCTTGGCCCTCTTCGGAGGCACCCCGGGGCTGGGGGGTGCCCTGGTGCCCGCCTCCTCGCCTCGCAGGCCCCGCGATTTCTGCATGGCCTCTGCGAGCTGGGCTGGGGGGTGCTGGAACCGTCGGCCACGGGGGGCGCCCGGGGGATGGTGCCTGGAAGATGAGTCCTGGGGGGCCGGCGCCCTGCCTTTCTGCTGCCCGCCCGCCTTCAGCCTGCGCTACCCAGAAGGTCACCAGGGCGGCCTGCTGGCAATTGCTCCTCGGGGGCTATTTTTAGGGCCCCCGGCTCCAGTTTCGAGGGAGCTGTGGAGGGAGGGGGCAGCAGAGGAGGGGACTTGGGCTCCACTCCGCTCCTTCCCTCGCTCCAGGTGGCCCCAGACCCCCACCAAGTTTAACCGAGTTCCAGCCCCTTCCCCCATGGTGTGTCTGCGAGCAAGCCCACTCCTGAGGAGTCGGGTTACCCTTGGGCTCGATCCCATTTCCCTTCCTCCCTCCTCGCAGGCCCCTGATTCCCAGCTGGGAGAGGGACAGGAGGTCTTGGGTGAAGTGTCTGAGCGGCAGATGGGAAGGGAGGCCGGGCGAAGGGGAGCAGACAGCCAGAGAAGAGGGACCAGAGGCCTCCGCAGCCTCCATGACAGTGTGGTAAACAGCAAGACCAGGAGCAGGGAGTGGGGTGGATTCTGGCTCCCAGCGGGTCCTGCCTGTGCTTGCTGGGTGACATCAAGCCTAATGAATATGTTTGTGATAGGCAGAGAAGAGAGGGAAGGACATTCTAGGTGGAAGGAACGGCATGGCCGAAATCAGAACATGATGAAAGCAGATGATGTGTTCTAGGAATCAGATGAGTTTGGAAGGATTGAACTGCAGTGGGGAGGGTGAGTGGAGGTGGGAAGTGGGGCCTGACCCAGGGAGCTTTGCTTGCTAAAGTCAGTCTCCTGATGACAGTTGGTGCCACTGCAGGGTGCTAAACAGCAGGATAGCATGGTCAGAGCTGTGTTGTAGAAGAATCCCTCTGGCAGCCACAGTGTGGAGGGTGGATTGGAGGTGGGAGAGTTGGAGGCCAGTTAGAGCAGTGGTTCTCAAAATAGGCATCTGTAAAAAGTAGAGAATCAAGCTGCACCCCCAGAGATGCGGGTTCAGTAGGCAGTGCTAGGAAGGTCTGGGAGTCTGCATTTAACTAGTGTCCCAGGTGACTGATGCACCTAAGGGTTGCACTTTGAGAAACATCAAGATAGGACATAACCACTTTTATTTATTTATTTATTTATTTATTTATTTATTTATTTATTATTTTAAAATGCCTGCTGGCAAATTCTTTTTAAAATATTTATTATTTCTTTTTAGAGAGAGAGAGAGGAAGGGAGAAGGAAAGAGAAAGAGAGAGTTCTATCGTCTGACTCCTACACACCCCCTACCTGAGATCTAGCCCAAAATCCACACGCCCCCTGACCAGGAATCGAACCTGCAACCTCTTGGTGCACTGGATGATGCCCTTCAAACTAAGCCACACTGGCCAGGGAGGGATATAACTGCTTTTAAAAGTCCAACTGGGACTTTTGTGCTGGAACAGTTTTATATCTTGACTGTGGTGGTGGTCACATGGGTCTACACATGATAAAATTGCATAGAACTAAATGCATGCACCTGTGTGCATGCACACACACACACACACATACACACAAATCATATATATATAAACCTGGCAAAATCTGAAGAAGGTGGGTGAACTATATCAATGGCAATTTCCTGGTTCTGATAATGTATTATAGTTATGCAAGATGGTACCATTGGGGGAAACCAGATGAAGGGCATACAGGTTATCTCTGTATTGTTTTTCTGTGTTGTAACCACACGTGAGTTTACAATTATCTCAAAATGAAAATTTTTTTAAAGTCCAGGTGGGAGGCCCAGGGATAAGCCTGGGAAGGCAGAGAGGAGCGACAGGAGGAGCGCTGAGTCATTTGCAAATAGAGAAAAGTACTCTCAATGTCACCCCCTTATCCCACTTCTTCATTCCGGGAGACCAAAGTCAAAGTGTGCTCGTGTGTGTGTTCATGGAGAGAGAAAAGAAGAAACAATTTAAATAGTGAATTTTGTCCATAGAGATTAAAAGCCTTGAGGAATGAAAATTTTGTTGTTTGCATACATTAAAGCTTACTCTTGGTACTGTGCAGTTCTCAGGTTTTGAAAAACGCAGAGAATCATGTATCCACTACGCCAGGACCTTACAAAACAGTGATCATCCTAAATATTTGCCTGAGCATCCCCTTTGTAGTCAAACATGCCCTCTGCACCAGCCCCTGGCAACCACTGATGATAAACTGAATTTTTAGCTGTAAATTGAATTGTTAAAATGTAGAGGCAAGCCATTGCAAGCAGATGGAACATCAAGAACAAAGGACTAGAGACTGTTTTTTAAAACCAATAACCCAAAGCCACCTAGCACTGTGCCTCAATGATTTGTGTAGAATGCAGTAGATGGTCTGTAAATGTTGGCTGGTTGGTTGGTTGGTTAGTTGGTTGAATTATGAACTGTGTGGTCTTGACATTTCTAAGCCCCAGTTCCCTCATCTATAAAATGGGGGTGATCCAACTCAGGGTTTATTCATTCATTCACCTAATTCTTGAGTTCCTACTATGTGCCTGGCACAGTTCTAGGCACTAGGAGTATAGCAGTGAACAAAGCAGACAAGGATTCCTGCCCCTGTGTTGCTTATATTTGTTGCTTATTTCTTCTTTATAAAGAAACTAGAGGCCTGATGCACAAAATTCATACAAGAGTAAGCCTTCCTTCCCCCGGCTGCCGGCACCGGCTTCCCTCTGGCACCCCAGACCTGGGCTTTCCTCGCAGCCCCGGCATTGTCCGGTCTAATTAGCATATTATGCTTTTATTATTATTATATTTTATTATTATTAGAAGAAGATAAGTGCTGTGGAAAAAATGGAACAGGGTATGGAGATAGGAATGTGGTAGGGTGGTTAGAGCTTCACTGGGTGAGGAAGCAAATGGCACAGATGTCCAGGTAGGACTGCTCCCTGCAGAGGTGGCCTCCAAGAGGAGCCAGGAGACCAGTGGGGCTGGACAGAGACATGAGGTCAGACAGCCTAGCATCTTGTAGGCCATGGCACTTTTATTCCTAGTGAACCAGAAAGTCAGCTCAGAGAATTTTGAGCTGAGGAATTACATGATCTGACTTAGGTTGTCGTGATGGCTTTACATTATTATATTAAATATTAACATGAATATTAACTATTTAAAAAGGGCCTGGCACATGGCTTGTGTGTCTCCTGGCCGAATATTCACAATATGGGCATGCATTGATGCGCAGGCAGAGGTGTGTGGACCTGGAGTGTGTGGGCCTGGGTAGGGAAGGCACTGACCTGTTCCAGTCACTGGCGCCCTCTCCTGGAGGAGTCTGCACTAGCTGTGACAGCAAGAAGCCATCATACTGGCCAGGCCTGCCACCCAGGGCAGCTGTCTGCAAGGTGCTCATCTGTCCCTCAGAATGGGCCCCACAGTGCCCCGCGGCCTGGCGCCGGGCTGGGTGTGTGCTGCCAGTCTGCCCTGACTAGCAATCACAAGCCTATGGTGTCATGGAAAGAGATCTGGGCTCCGGAGGCCAAGGAACCTGGGGCCCGGTCCTCCTCTGCTACGGATATGGGCAGTTCACCCCACCTCTCTGGGCCGTGGGGAGCTTCCTCTTACTCATAATGATACACCACGTACCCGGAACATGGTAAAAGCTCAGTAAATGTTGGTTGAATCAGTGAATGAAGTGGGGGCCATGGGCCTTTCTGATAAATATTTAATTTAGAGAAAAGCAAATAAAAGTGCCCAGTGGGTATTCATTCAACAAGTACTTAAATATTTAATGAGCACCTTCTATGGACCAAGCACTCTTATGGGCACCAAGGATATAGTTAGTGAATAAAAACCTTGCTCTTGGGTAGCTGACATTTTAGGTATTGAACCAAAGGTCACTGATGTATTTGCATATGTGTCCTGAGCAAGCTTGTGGTGAGAGGAGGATGAGAAAGCGGTGAATGGGTGTGATGCATTGTCTCAAGGGGCTGGGAGGGTAGCCAGAGTGGACAGACAGGGTCAGAGAGTGCCCACTGAGGCCTCAGTTTCTGGCTTAGGGATATATTTGCCTCCACAGTCCTTCCTACTCCTCCAGTTGGTCTGGAACTGGTCCCATGTCTCTAGTGGGAAGCTGTCAGTCTTCTGTGAGAGCCTATTTCTCAGTGTTCAGAGTCTTAAAGGAGAAGATGCTAAGTGCCCCCAGCATGAGACACAGATCTTCTTTGGTTTACTTTTGTCCACTCTCTAGGAGCACCGCACCTGTCTCCCCAACCCCTAACTTCCTTGTGTCAGTGTCCAGCTCCCAAGGACTCAGAACCGGAACTACTAGTCCCAGGAGGGCTCTGCTCAGAGAATGCGTCCCTACTGTGAGACACAGGGTGGGTCTGGGTCTCCTTTCTTCTCTGAAGACAAGTGTGTGGTCATCACAGGACACAGATGTGAGCTGAGAAGGATGTGTGCAGAGCCGTCCCAGCTGGAAGGGCCACCATGGAGGCAGGGAGTTCTCTGACACAGAGACTTCCAAGCAGAGCTGGATGATTGCTCATCAAGGCATCGGAGCAAGGCTGGGGAGGGATTTCATCAGAATGGGGATCATTGCCTTTGAGGTCTGACTCTGAGTCTAGGATTCCTACTCTCCGTCCACCATGGTGACTAGTCCACATCTAAGCTTTTCTTTGGAGGATGAGGCTGCCTCTCAGACCTGACCTGTGTGGTCCTTTGTGCTTTGAGGGGTAGATGAACGCACATAACTCATTCAAGGGAAAGAAGGCACCTAGAGGCTGCAGAAAGTACTCACAGATACATACATCACCTCTTATCCACCGGGGCCCAGTCTCCCCAGGTGTTTCTCTCACAGAGACTAGCTTAGAGTACAGGGTCCCCAGCAGGCTCAAGGATAAGAAACCCCTCACCGATCCCTCCTCCCTTATTCCAGTGTGAAGACCCTAGAAATGCCATTTCTAATTTTACTTGGAGCTCTGCTACAGGTTGATAGGGGTAATTCTGGGGCCTGCAGGGTTCGCCCCATTGGAGCACTGAGGGAAAGCAGTGACCATGAGTTGATAGTGGACAGTGGCTGAGGGTGGTGGCCAGGGTGCAGCCCCAGATGTTCCTAGCGCAAAGGTGAAGAAACACCAAGAAGCCCTGTGCACTGAAAGGTAGTCGGTTCCGATGCCAATCAGGGCACATACCCAGCTTTTGAGTTCCATCCCTGGTTGGGGAGAATATGAAAGGCAGACGATCAATGTTTCTCTCTCATGTCAATGTTTATCTCTCTCCCTCTCTCTCCCTTCCTCTTTCTAAGCATGTCCTCAGGTGAAGGTTAAAAAAAAAAAAGAAAAGAAAGCCCTAGCCGGTTTGGCTTAGTAAATAGAGCGTCCGCCTGCAGACTGAAGGTTCCCGGGTTCGATTCCCATCAAGGGCACATGCCTGGGTTGCAGGCTCGATCCCCAGGAGGGAGTGTGCAGGAGACAGCGATCAATGATTCTCTCTCATCATTGATGTTTCTGTCTCTCTCCCTCTCCCTGCCTCTATGAAATCAATAAAAATACATTTAAAAAGGGGGGGGGGGGAAGGGGACCTTCATAGAGAGAGGGACTACAGCCTAGAGGGGAAGGAGCAACTTGTAAGGGAGGAGTGCTCCCCTTGTAAGAGGGGAGAAAGACACCAGAAAGGCTTTTGGAAGTTTCGGGGTGGGGGCAGCGGGGAGAAACGCCACTTAGGAACATCAGACTGGGCACCTTAAGACTAAAACCCCATTAGGCTTATTTCCCCTACAGACCATCTGAGTTTATTGTTTGTGATCGCTGTCCTCTTCCCATCTCTAAAGGCTAATCTCTCAATCTGCGAGGAGTGTCAGGAAGGCTGAGACCCACATGGATCCATCAAGCTTCCTAAATCATTGATCCACCTGGAGTTTATTTTTTGGAAGGAATGAACGGAGTTAGAGCCTTCATCCTGTCCTCTGCCGCTACCCAATTGCCCCTGCGCTACCCATCAGTGTAAATGTTTTATTCCACAATTTCCTAATTTTCTTTTTATATGTCCTACGTTCCTCTCCCATCTTCCCAAATTCTCCCCAAATTTCCCTTTAGTGTTTAATTGAGATAGCACGGCACTAAAATGGTAAGTTAATGGAGGATGAATGGATAGCTTTAGAGTATTGGGTCTTCTTCTCCAAGAACAAGAACAAGCTTTTCATTTTCCTTAACGTGGTTGTTTTTCCTGAATTGGCCCTTGCGCATAAAGGTGCTCAGGCAGGTGTCATGGAAAGATGTGAGTTTCTTTGGGGAAGGAACTGGGGAGGAGCCCTACTTCAGAGCCAGTCTGTGGGGAACCATGGTGACCTTCAAAAAGAGCAGCCATGGTGTGCCTGGGCCCTGATGATCTGAAGCGGGTAGGAGGCCCAGAATTGGGCCCTAATAGGAGGTATTTGTGGTTCCCCAACAAATGCCCCGCTCAGCTCCCGCCCCCATATGCTACACACAAACAACAAGGCAGGGAGGCTCTGGGAGCAGAAGAGCTGCCAGGCCCCGGGGGACAGTCTGGCTGGGCAGGAAGGCAGCACAGTCCATCAGGAGAAGCAGTTTGACAGGGCCCGGGGGCTGCTAGAGGAGACCTGGCAGTCAAAACAACAGGGGACGTGCTAGGCTTGTGCTTCTCTTTTTATTGTTTCTGTCCGGCCCCTGCAGTGGGGGAGGGGCAGGCACGGGAGGTGGGCGCCCTGCCACCTTGCCTGAGACCGCTCTGCCTCTGTCCTCTCCTTTCCTCTCAGCATCTCGCCCACCCTCACTCCTTCTGAGTCTCCTGCTCCCACATCTGGCACCTTCGGGGGTTCCCTCTTGCAGCCCCTGCTTGCTAAGCCTACCCTGGGAACATAAGGGACTATGGGGCTAATTTAGTGCCCCCCAGTCTCCACAGGGACTAGTCCCCCAGTTGCCTGCCTGGCTTACTGAGGAGGCCCTTTCTTTCTCTGACCTGGGCTGGGGAGTGGAGAGGTCCACCCCATGGGTCCCAACACCCTGCTGGGGTGAGGGGCCCTCTCCAAAGCCAGAGGCTAGAGCCTGAGGTCATGGAGGTGGGAGGGGCAGGGTCACCGCTCTGCCTTGGCTCCATTCAGGCCCTGCCCAGCACACTCATGGGCGGCCAAGAGCCAGGCTCGCTCACTTCCAACATCCAGGACTCACACAGCTGGGGGCTCCCTGTGCCGGGCAGGGATGGGCCATGTCCCCTGTGGGGACCATGAGGGGGGAGGTGAGCGAGGGTCAGAGGCTGTGAGGGGAGACTGTGGCTGGGTGTGGTGCCCTTCGATGGAAGGCGGCTGGCTTCAGGAGGCAGTGAGGACAGGGGCGAGGACGGTCTCTGGTGGCAGAGGGGTCTCTGGCTTTAGAGCACCTCGTGCTGCTGCTGTGTGGCCTCGCTGACGACCTGGGGAGGAAGAGAAAGACAGTCCAATCCAGTGTTGGCAGGAGAATGGAGCCACGGCAAGCCGCCCAGCCCCCATTCCAGAACAGCAGGACCCCCTCTCCCCTCAGACAGGGACTCAAACAAGCACAGCTGGCAGAAAGCGCCTGGCTGACAGATTCCCAGACACACCCCATGGCCCCCACCAGTAAAGGGACCGGGCAGACTGCTCACCTCCCCGTCCCGGGTCTCAATGGTCTTGATCATCACTGTCTTCTTGGTATGGACTTCGGAACCCCTTTGTTCAGGGCTTGTTTCTGTAACAGACCATCCACATGCTCAGCCTGACCGAGTCCAGACCAGGCTGTTCCAGGGGCTGGGAGTCCACCCCTGGTCCCACGCGGCAGAGAGAAGACTCCCACCCCTTCTATATGGACCTGGTACTTTTTCAGCAGGACTTTTATCACTTGTCCTTGAGCCCAGTGAGTGGCTCTGTGGACCCCAGGGTTAGTTCCATGGTTGAGATGAGATCGGGAACCAACAGATCTGCTCCAGATGTGGACTGGTTCAGGAGGGCAGGACCCCTGAGGCCCAGGCCACCCAGCACTTCCATCCCCCATACATCTTGCTCCCTCTCTACCCTTGGGCCGCAGGAGAGCCCTGCATGAATTTGTACCCTGACAGTTAGAACCCAAAACCCAGTCCCAAGATATTCTCTTGGAGGACCTCATGGTACCCAGTCCCCTTTAAGGCTCCGGATGAGTAACTTGATGTCTTAATGAAAGAGAAACGGACAGGAGTCGGTCACTGATTCATGGTGTTGGTGGCCAGTGATTTGCTCTCTGTGCCTCAGTTTCCTCATTGTGAAATGGTAACAATGATTCTTGCCCTATCATGGCCACAGGACTATTAATTTTAAAAAGCATGAAGCAGTTTTAAATGTAAGGCTCACACTTGGTATCTGTATAAACGACTAACTAAAATGAGAGGTTCTGAGTTTCATAGTAAGGGTCAAGTTTAGGTCCTTGGTACTAAGAGTCTGGTGTTCATGAATCTCCTTAGCAAGCAATCAGCCTGTGATGAACGTTGTAACTCCGTGGAGCCAGCATGTATTTTTCCCTGATGGAAATGAACATCGAAGATATAAAAGGTTTGATCTAGGAAAGGCAAAGCTGCCAAGGACTCTGACTTCCTTTCCTAATGTATCATTATAGTGTGTTTTTCTGTTCTCCAGGGTTGGAAAGCCGTGTGATCTGCATATTACTAATGGCAGAATGGCACAATGCCCTAGCAGCTACTTCTTCTCATTGTTTGGCTTCGCTACGGTTTGGCTTCATTGTTATAAACCTAATCCAACATCTTGTTCCAGCAAACTGGAGGTGTTCAACAAGCAGCGGAGAGGGTGGGGTGGGAGAGGTGGCACTTGGCAATTTGCCAGACAATGGGTGGTTGGTGCCTTATAGCCAGGGAGTATGGTCCTAGATGCTTCTGCTGCCAGGCCCCTAAGGACACCCCTGGTTCCTTCAGAGTTTGGGTATATCAGGAAAAAGAAGCTGTTTGCTGATGCTCAATATTTCCAGAAGGTTCAGGGGATATGGTCAATACAATATCATCCTATATAATAAAAGCCCAGCCACCGAATGGTGGAACGACTAAAACGACCGACCGGTCAAGCAGTCGCTATAACGCGCACTGACAACCAGGGGGCAGACGCTCAATGCCGGAGCTGACCCCTGGTGGTCAGTACACTACCACAATGGGAGCGCCACTTGGCTGACCAGGATGAGCTGCTGCTCCCACTTGCGAACCCCAGGCCCACAGGCAGGAACCCGGGCTGTGATCATCGCCTCCTCCTCGCTCCCTGCCGCCTCCTCCAGATGCCCACAGTCCACGGGCCTCTCAGAGCTGACCCTGGAGGCTGGGAGGCAGGTTCGTGGCCGCTGCAGGACTAAGGCCTACTCTGCTGCCTCTCAGTGCTATTGTCCCCGGGCCCGCCCCGACCGAGTCCCCTGGAGAGGCAAGTGCTCCGGCTCCACGGAAGATGCTGGACCAGGGAGCAGCCGCTCAGAGGGCGGGTCCACAGCCACTCCACTGACCGGGAGGAGCAGCAGTGCTCCCACCGTGGGCTGATTCCCGCAGGCCACACCCCCCACTAGTGCATGAATCCTGTGCACTGGGCCTCTAGTGAGATAATAAAATAGAACGATCTCTTTGTCAGAAGTTCCTCTACCTAACCCCCCGCCCCCCCCCCACTCCTCTACTCCCTGGCAGCAGCCCCCTTTCTCTTCTCCAAACCCCAGTCCTGTCCCCACAGTTCCATCCTCCCCTCCTGGCTGGCCTTGAGCACTGCCCATGCTGGATTCCTGCCCTCCACCACCCAGGCCTCCACTTGCTAACATACACTCACCTCGAAAGTTGAGGGCAGAGAAGGTCTGGATAGGGAGGTTGATCCTGGAAGGAGAAAGATCAAATCCCAAAGGGTTAGGACCCTCGCTCTCTCCCTGTGACCACCTATGAAGTTTGCCCTGGTCCTCTCTAAACACCATCCTCAGCTGGCCCAGTCCCAGGGACCCCAGCACTCCCACTGCCATACTGCTCAGGGCATAGGGGCAAAGGCCAACTTTAGCTGTCCCAGGAACTGTCCCTTTAGGAGGGATCACCCATTCCATCTCTGACCTGCTGGCATGACACCAACACCCCCAATCCTGCTGCACTGTCCAGTTCACCAGGATTCCCTTCTTGCTCCTGACGCGGCAGGAAGTATGGATAGCGGCTCTGGGGGACATCCATTGTGTGTGCCCTCCAGCCAGGGTGGGAACCTCTGGCCTATGCACATGTGAGGCCAAGTTCCAGGAAATGCCTTTTAGCTACCTTAAAAGGTCATTATAGCCCCTAGCCCGTTTGGCATAGTGGATAGGACGTCGGCCTGCAGGCTGACGGGTCCCGGGTTCAATTCCGGTGAGTGGCATGCAAGAGGCAGCCAATCAATGATTCTCTCTCATCATTGATGTTTCTATCTCTCTCTCCCTCTCCCTTCCTCTCTGAAACCAATAATAATTATATATATTTTTTAAGTCATTATATATAGGTGATACTCTATGAAACCTGAAATGTGTAAGTCTCCATCTAAACATGTCTGCTGATTTCTAAAAACTGCCAATATTATAGTTTTTATGAGTATCAATGGACATCATTTTTTTGAGTTAATGACCTGTTTTAAATTGAAGTTAAGTTTACATACAGTGAAATGCGCAGATCTTTAGTGTGCAATCCAGTGAGTTTTGATCAGTGTTTAACTGCAAGTCTAAATACAGATATAGAACATTTCCTCCACCCCAGCAGGTGACCTCATGTTCCCTTCCAATTGTGTGCTGTTTTCTGTGTCTAGAGGTGAATTGACATGTCCGAGCTTGTCATTCTGGTCTTTTCCTATGAGCACATGTATGTATGTATGTGTGTGTGTGTGCACATGTGCGCCCTCAGTGTACAAGTCTGCACCCTCTCTTCTAGCTTGTCTCTCCTTTATCTGCCCCTCCCTTTCCTACCTCATCATTCCCCACTTTGCTCTCATCTCTCCCTTGACTGGCAGTAATATTTTATTACCATTTGCTGAACATGGTTTTATGCTGCTGGTTCTTAATTCTGAAGGTAGAAGAGGGAATAGTTACATTTCTCTTTTTATCAAAGCTATTAATTAAATCACTTTTACTCAGGTGGCCTTGGTTAATTCTCTGCTATTAGTGGAGTGGTGGCCTCTTGTATAAAATTGTTTCCAGGTCTTGTTGAGGTGATCCTGAGCCCCCATCATGGCAGGAATGGGGGCCCTAGCATCCCCCAGGACCCCACTGCCAGCCCTGCCTTGCCCCTTACCGGCTCTCCTCGCCCTCCAGCAGCTTCCGGTAGGTGGCGATCTCCACATCCAGGGCCATCTTGACATTGAGCAGGTCTTGGTATTCACGGAGGTGGCGGGCCATCTCATCCTTGAGGTGACGGATCTCTTCCTCTAAGCGAGCGATGTTGTCCTGGTAGCCGCTGGCCTCACTAGCAAAGCGATCCTCCAGCTCCCGCATCTGCCTCATCAGGGAATCATTCTGCAGGGGAGGGATGCCCAAGTCAAGGTCAGGTTGTTTTAAGTGGGGGGACCCTTGGGTCCAGGATGGGGGAAAGACAGCCTCGGGGCTGGGAGACACTCCAGATAGTCAAGCCCAGGAGTTGTCAAACTCTTCTGAGCCAGGGAACCCTGAACTCAAATTATGTGGAAACTCAGACAATAGAACTGACAAAGGGCAGCATCGATGTTCAGCCTCTGCACCCCGTCTCAGGAGCCTCATGATTTCCTGAGAGCCCAACTGGCAATCCACCTGTTCTTACCCCTGTGGTAGATTTGAGGGGACAGAGGCCCAGAGAGGGCCTGTGATGGGCCTAAAGTCACAGAGTGAAGGTGGGAGCTATAGGTAGAAAGGGCCTGGCCAGGCAAGGTGGGCAGGGACTCACAGTGCCTTTGAGAGCATCGATCTCGCAGGTATAGGACTGGATCTGGTGCCGGTATTCCATCATCTCCTGCTTGGCCTGGCGCAGTGCATCATTGTTCTTGTTGGCTGCCTGGGTCAGGTCGGACACCTAAGGGCAGAGAGGGGCCCTGACATGAGGAGGATGCAGGATGCAGGTGGGGGTGGGCAAGGGAGCATAGAGGCCCTGGCTCACCCTCCTCCCCATGGATGGAGCCACAGGAAACACTTCCCAACTGGACTTGAGGGCGACATAGGGGTCAGGCTGCCTACCTTCGACTTGTACCACTCCTCAGCTTCAGAGATGTTCTTAGCTGCAATGGTCTCATACTGGGCCCGGATGTCCCTGAGGGCAGCAGTGAGGTCCGGCTTGGTCATGTCCATCTCCACATGGACCTGCTGTTCTTGAAGCTGGGCCTGTAGCTCTCGGATCTCCTGCAGGGAGCATCTGGGCGTCAGTCCCCTACCAGGCACCCTCACACCCCAATTCCCAGAGCCCAGCACCACGGTCCCCCCTTTCCACCTGCTTTCACCAGTGTCTAAGGACCCTGAGGAGGAGGGCCCAGAGCATACCTCTTCGTGCACTTTCTTAAGGAATGCGATTTCCTCGTTGAGAGATTCGATCCTGCGCTCCAGGTCAATTCGAGCTAGAGTGGCGGCATCCACATCCTGGGAGAGGTCAAGCAAGAGGGACAGGGTCACTGATCACCCAGGCAGGGCCGAGGGAAACCAGGGGCCACACAGGGGGGGACAGAGAGGTACGGATCCCGGGTGACCAATGAGGGCTCACCGATCGGAAGGCAGCCAAGTTGTTCTCTGCTTCTTCTTTCAGTTGAATTTCCTCTTGCAGCCTGGTGGGGACAGACAGACAGACAGAAAGATAGATAATTGGTGGGGATAAAACTGCCCAGAGAGTGGGCTGAGAACAGAAAAGGAGGCCTGGCTGCTGGGTAGAAACAGGAGAGGCCCCACCCAATGGGGGAGGGGACAGGAAGTGTGGCCCAATCTCTGCCCTAGAGCCACACCCTGGAAGTCTATGTCCCCATCAGATTGTGACCTCGCTGAGATTAGGAAGCCTGTCTATTTTATCCACCTCTATGTCCCTGGTTCCTAGCCCCAGCTTGGCCCGTGTAGGGGTGCGATTAATGTTTATGACCTGGGTGGCAGGGTGGTGACTCTGCTCACTTGAGCTGTCAGAAGCAGGACCCATGAGCACTGGCTCGGACTTGTTGCCCTTTCCTACCGGGAGCCCAGTGGAGCCCACCATCCGGGCCTCCCAGCTGCCTCGAGGGCCCCCACCCACTCTCCCCTTTCCTCTAGATTATCTGTTCCCCTGTGAAATGGCACAGCCTCAGCTAGGCCCAGGGCCCACCTCCCCACTCTACCCCCCTCCCCAGGGTCTCATCACAGAGGAGCTGAGAGCTACTGCTTGGATTCCCCACCACCCCCCCCCCCTGCCCTTCCCAGCTGGCCCCAGTTTCCTCCTCTCCTATCAACCCCCCTTTCCCTCTGACTGAACCTGGGCCCCTCCTCCCTCCACCCATCTGCCTGCCTGACTGCCAGCCACATCACCCCATCATCTTAAGATGCTTTTTAAGGGGGCTGTCTATAGGGCCTTCCGAGGTTTCCCATTTCCGCCCCATGATGTCTCCAAGAAAACTCTTTTGCAAGCGTGGAGCGCAGGAGAGAGACCTGGAGTCCCTCCCGCTCAGGGGACACAGGCAGATGACCTTCTCCCTGCAAGGCGCCCAGCCCGTGGGAAGGGGTTCCTGGGAGCACAGGGTTCTCACTTGGCCTTGAGCCGCTGTAGGTCGTCCAGCAGGTTGTCGCGCTCCAGGTCGACGCGGGAGCGCTGGTTGGTGAGCACCTCCACCTGGCGCCGCAGCTCGCGCAGCTCCTCCTCGTAGATCTCGGCGACCCGCGTGGGCTCGCGGCCCTTGAGCCGGTTCACCTCGGCGGCGAGCGCTGCGTTCTGCTGCTCCAGGAAGCGCACCTTCTCGATGTAGTTGGCGAAGCGGTCGTTGAGCTCCTGCAGCTCCACCTTCTCGTTGGTGCGCGTGGTCAGGAACTCCTGGTTCACGGCGTCGGCCAGCGAGAAGTCCAGCAGCTCGCCCGCGCCGTAGGAGGAGGGCGCGCGGGCCGTCCCCAGCCGGCTGGCCCGCAGCCCGCCCAGGCCCCCCGCCCCGCCCGCCGTGCGCGACATCTGGTACACGCGGGATGTCATCGAGCTCGAGGAGCCCTTGGTGCCGAAGCCAGCGCGCGGGAACACGGGCGAGCTCAGCGGGGAGCCGAGCGAGAAGGCCGGGGCCCCGCCGAAGGTGCGGCGGTAGGAGGACACGCGCTGGCTGGAGGAGTAGGCCTGGCTCATCGTGGCGGCGCGGGCGAGGCTGGGAGGCGAAGAGGAGGCGGCGGGCAGGCGGCCGGCTGGAGAGTGGATTCGGCAGGGGACACCGGGCCCCCAGCAGCCAGCACTATTTGTATCCCTCCTGAC
Organism: Cnephaeus nilssonii; assembly: GCF_951640355.1. Lineage (NCBI taxonomy): Eukaryota > Metazoa > Chordata > Mammalia > Chiroptera > Vespertilionidae > Cnephaeus > Cnephaeus nilssonii. The sequence continues at coordinate 22,303,103 of NC_137081.1, read as the reverse complement.
ATCAGCCCCCGCCGCCCCTCCCCTGACAGCTGCAGGATCCGGCTGTCCTGCCAGGAAAGGGCGGCCACTGGTGAGGGGGCGGGGAACCCAGCTCCCCCGCAAGAGGCCTGTGGGGGGCTTGTAAGGGGTGTGAGAGAGGCTGATCCACCTAGGAGGGCAGAAGAACGGCCGGCCGGCCTGCCAACAGCTTCAGCAGGGCAGCAGGCGCGCCGGAACCCCCAGGCAGGCCCCTTCAGCCTTTGGGTGCTGGCCTCATCCTGGCGGTAGTCAGGGGAGAGAGCCCGGGAGAGGCTTCCATTTAGTTTGAGGGTCTCCTTTTTTGCTCCAAGGTCATTGCTCCAAGAGACTTTGGGTCATTTCCTGAAGGGACAAGGCCTGTTCTCAAGAAAGGCTCCCAGTCACCATTTTTCCAAAGATTCTCGGGAAGTGGCAGAGGTTTGGGAGGGCTCAGGCAAAGACCAGGAGTCCACCAGCCAGACCTAGAGGAGGAGGGTCTCTAGGCAGCCCGAGCGTGTGAGCGTGCCCTAGGGTCAGAGAGCAATCATGGCCAGAGCTGTCCACTGGCACCTGGGTTCTAGCTCTGAGCCTCAGTTTCCCCCTAGACTAGTGTAGGCCTTTTCCTCCCCACCTACTGATGAGGACATGGCCTCAAGTTTGTAAGCAACAGAGTGACTTCCCAGAATGGTCCGGTGTACTTTCAGTTTCCAATGGCTACGTGCACTCTCACCCCCACACCACCAACTTCACCTGGCTTCTGCCCCCTTGTGTCCACTCCACCCCTCTCTGACTCAACCCCATACCCACATCACCCACGCCCACACACACCAGGGGTTTGTGTTTTGTCACGAGCCGCATGTCAACCCAGCCGTCTCCCTGACAGCAACAGCTGCCAACCCGAAATACCAGAGCCGGTATTTATAGAGGAGAATGCATGGGTCCGGTAAACAAGCGCACAGAAGAGAAGCTCTGGGGGTGGGGCCCAGATACCTGAGGAGGAGGCATGAGTGTCAGATGGTGGAGGAAGGCTTGGGGTGCTAAGGCCCACTCACTTCCCACCCCCATAATGTTCTAAGCCCCCAGCAGGAATGGAGCCCTGCAGAGGTCTTGCCCATCTGCAAGGCACGGGCTGACCCCACAGGACATGCCCACCTTCTCCATGAACACTGCTGTCTCTCCACACCTCCACCTGGCACTCCACAGGCCTCTCTTAGGCCTGACCCTTTGGGAATGCAAATCCCGGAAATAGAGTTCTGGTCCTTCCCTAGCTCTGCCATCACCAGCAGAACTAATTACTGGCAGACAAGTCCTTTCCTTCTCGGTGTCCTCATTATAAAGAGAGAATACTAGCCTTGCCATGTTTACCCTATACATGTTTGAAGAGCCTCAGGTAACAATATGCAAAAATAATAATAATAATAACGCCTTACATGTACGAAGCACCTACTCTATGCCACTCTGCTGAAGCAGTCTGACTCCAGAGCTCATGCTTTGTCCCCAGGGTGGGTGTCAATGTGCCAGGTGATCTTAAAGAGCTTTGTTACTGCTGTCTTTTCAAAGCCCTTTCACATTATGTGTCTAATTTTCACCCAAGAGACAAGCTTATGAGGTCGGTGGGGAGTTCCAGCTATTCTTATCCACTCTTGGAGTCACTGCAAGCTGTTGCGTTCTGGTTATTTTTGTGTCTCATCTCCCAAACTAGATTCTAGACTCCTGGAGAATTTTGGAGATCATGTGGGTTCTTAGTACATTGCAGGCAGCACTGTCCTTGTTGTAGTTCAAAGTAGCCTGTGAGCTTCCTTTCTCATTTCCTTATTTTGGTAACAAATCTCTCTCTCTCTCTCTCTCTCTCTCTCTCTCTCTCTCTCTCTCTCTCTCTCTCACACACACACACACACACACATCAGGAGTGGATAAGTGACTCAGCTCCCAGCCAGTCTTAGAACTGCATCCCTCTTACTGTAGTGATTGGCTCAAAGGGTGGTGCTGGGTCTGAGCAGGGCCAATCAGAGACCTTCCCTGGGATTTATAGATGGAACTGGGATTACTAAATTGGAGCCTGGGGCAACCATGTTTCCTACCTGCTGGAAAGGTCTTTCTGGAGGAAAGAGAGGTCAACACGCAAGGAGAGGCAAAGACACCTGGAGAGGAGGAGAACTGCCAGGCAGGCAATCCCAAATTCTAGGCCCTGGTTCTGCAGCTCTCACTCAATTTCATGAGCTCTCTCAGTGTTCTTCCTTGCTTTGAGGCCAATAAACTTTTCCTATTTTTCAGTTAAGGAACTTGGTGTTGGCTTCTGTCACTTGTAGTCAGACAATCTTGACTAATCTACTGTAGGAAACTGCGCACCTATTTCCACCATGCTGGAGATGACAAAACATTTGTGGGGCTCCTCTCTGAAAACAGTTTCCAGTTCACATAAGGAAATTGCCCTTCTACCCCGCACTGTCCACTCCTGTTGCCCATGTGCTACCAACCCCCTGAGCTGCCCCAGCAGGCGCGGGGCAAGCCAGCTTCATGTGTATGAGGAGGTGCAGGCTGGCCCAGTCCACAGGTCTGCATGTCTGTCCCCAGCCCTCTGCAAGGCTAGAAAAGGAGAAAGAACCCATCCAGAATCCCTGCAGGACAGGAAAAGGAAGGGTTGTCTCAGCAGGAAAAACTCTACAGTGAAAACGATGGAAAGCTGGAAAGTGAGGGAAAGACTGAAGATGATATAGATACACGAGGTGAAGGAAAGTCTATGAGGAAGAAAAGCCAGAAATGGAGGGGAAGCCAGAGCATGAGGAAGAGCACCAGTACGAGGGACAGCCCGATGATGAGGGGAAACAAAAAAAAGCAGAGCAAGTCGGAAGGTGAGGGAAAAGCACAAGGTGAGGACAAGTCAGAACCCAGGCCAGGGGCTGCTGAGGAGCGCCCAGCTGAAGATTGTGTGCCACAGAAAAATAAAACCAAAAACGGACAGGGGGACAGATGATTCCCCCAACGACTATCAGTAGGACTTACAGGAAAGGCATTTGGGCAGTGAGGAGATGATGAGGAAATGTGGAGACACCTCAAGGGCTCAGGAAGAGCTAAGTAGGGATAAAAAGAAAACAGATGTTTTCATTGGATGCAAAGAGATGTACAGGATCCATTCCTACCTAGGGGCTAATGGGGTGGAGATAGGGGCCAAAGGGACTTACATGATATCCCATATCTTTAAAGCCCTTGGACTTTAATTCTGATTTCTCTGATAAGAATATTCCAACCCTGTTTTCTCTGGTGGGCATTTGCCAGATATGTTTTCACCTTAAGCTGATAGTTTGCTTCAGGTGTCTGTCATTCTTGTTACCAGCAGCCTTTTTATCCAACTATACAGTGCTCTATATCAGTAGGGGATTTTCACCCATATGCATGGAAGAGATGTTCATGGCACTTTGTAAAACAATAAAGGAAAAAGTTTACACACACACATGAAATTGCCCTTCTGACTAGTCTAATAGCTCAGTGTAATTGTGAAATGAGGCAGGAAGCAAATAAGTAAATAAATAAACCCACCTATTCTCTAGTAAAAATCAACATCTCTACCAGACTTGGCTCTGAACCACTTGGGTCTGTTTCCAAAGTTAAGTTTCACCCCTGAGGATTTGCTACCATGGAGGGCAGCAAAACAACACTCCGAGGCTTGGACGACAGGTGAAAAAGGAGCGCTCTGTTTAAGCAGCAGTACCGCTGGGTTGGGTTTACTAGTAGCCTCCCCAGGGACCACTTAGAAGTGAACACACTAAAAAAAATAAAAACTTATTTGGAGGGTTAATGTACTCATCACAAAATGCAAGAGGCCCATTCTGTGGGTTGCTTTTTCATTCTGTTGGTAGTATCCTTTGATGAACGAAAGTTTTCAATTTTTATGAAGTCCAATTTATCTATTTTTTCTTTTATCGCCTGTGCTTTTGGTTTCATATTCAAGAAATCATTGCTAAATCCAATGTCATGACTTTTACCCCCTGTACTTTCTTCTAAGAGCTTTACAGTTTTATATCTTTGACCCATTTTGAGTTCATTTTTGTATGCCGTGTAAAGGTAAGGGTCCAACTTCATTCTTTCACAAATGAATATCCAATTTTTCCAGCATTTGTTGAAAAGACAGTCTTTCCCCATTGAATGGTCTGGACACCCCTGTTGAAAATCATTTAGCCATATATGTGAGGATTTATTTCAGGGCTCTCTATTCTATTCCATTGGTCTATCTATATACCTGTCCTTATGACAGTACCATATTGTTTTGATTACTGTGTGTTTCCAGTGAGTTTTGAAATCAGGAAGTATGAATCCTACAACTTTGTTCTTCTTTTGCAAGATGCTTTGGCTACTCAGGGTCCCTTGAAACTCCATATGAGTTTTAGGATGCATTTTCCTATTTCTTCAAAAAACATTGGTGGGCTTTTGACAGGGATTATACTGAATCTGTAGATCACTTTGAGTAGTGTTGATAGTTTAACAATATTAAATCTTCCTTTAGTAAACATGGAATTCCTTTCCATTTATTTCTGTCTTTTTTAATTTATTTCAGCAATGGTTTGTAGTTTTTAATGTATAAGTCTTATATCTGCTTGGTTAAATTTATTCCAAAGTATTTTATTATTTTTGATGCTACTGTAAATGAAATTGATCATTTGGGGGCTTTCCTGCATTCTGTTATTGTGGTGTATTATCCTAATTGATTTTTCATATCTTGAACCATCCTTCCATTCCAGGAATAAATCCCACTTGATAAAATCAGGAAGAATGAATCCTCCTGATTTTATCAAGTGGGATTTATTCCTGGAATGGAAGGATGGTTCCATATATAATTTCTTTAATATGCTGCTGAATTTGGTTTCTAGTACTTTGTTGAGAATTTTTATAGCAATATTCATAAGGCTTATAGTTTTATTGTGTATCTTTGTCTGGCTTTGATATCAGGGTAACGATGGGATGACAGAATGAGCTGGAAAGAAGTCCCTTATTTTCAAATTATTGGAAGAGATTGGTGTAAATTCTGAAATGTTTGGTAGAATTCACCAGTGAAGCCATCTGTTCCAGCTTTTTTCTTTGATGGGAGGTTTTCAGTCATTCCTCTTACTATCCTCGTTTGTATTTCACTGTATAAATTTGCAATAGTTTATTTGGCCAGTTTTTTATTGATAGACATTTATATTATTTTTAGTATTTTGCTATTATAAACAATGCAGCTATGAACATCCTCGGAACACTTTTTTTTTGGGGGGGGGGACACACTTTAAATATATAAATTTTTAAAAAATATTTTATTGATTTTTTACAGAGAGAAAGGGAGAGAGATAGAAACATCAATCAGCTGCCTCCTGCACACCCCCCACCGGGGATGTGCCCGCAACCAAGGCACATGCCCTTGACCGGAATCGAACCCGGGACCCTCCAGTCCGCAGGCTGACGCTCCATCCACCGAGCCAAACCGGTTTCGGCTTTAAATATATAAATTTAGCAGTTACAATATTTTATGGTCACACCTCTTAAGCTAATTGATATTGGAAATGGGAAGCTCCACCAAGACAGACCAGTTCATTCAGCACTTATCAGAAAAAGAAAATTCACAAATATTTTTTTTCTTATTAATACAGTATTTATTTGTCTTCCTTCTGTCAAACCCTGAGCCAACCACTTTCCCCAGGCTGCCTGGGGAGGTATAGGAAAAGGAACATACAGGGAAGACAAGACTCGGGAAAAAGAACTATGGGAGGTGGAGACAGCTCCTTCACATGGCGAAGGGGATGAGAAAGGCCACCATCAGGCAGAAGAGCTCCAAGGCCTCTGAGAGGGCAAAGCCCAGAAGGCTGGAAATAAGCAAGGTCAGGGGACGTGGGGCCGCCCAGCTGCTGAGGCTCTCATCTGTCAGTGTCTCTGATGGTTTCAGCACCACTGCAGACAGTGATCGGCTCAGCTGAGAGGTGCTCCTGGCCAAAGGGGGGGGGGGGGGGCGGGGCGGGGAGACAAACTTGATGCAGGTATACATTTGCAGGGGATGAGGGGAGCTGCTCCCAGTGCAGAGAAGACAGAGAGGGGCGGGGGACAGGGGGAGGGGGGGCGGGGGCGGGAAATTCACAAATTTGTGTATGTGATACGGTGCCTTGTACAGTGGGTGCTATCCATATATTTTGTTGACTCAAACAAAAAAGCAAGTCAGTCCTGAAGTTTTGCTTGAGATCTTCCCAAGTTACTCGGACCTTGGAGAGTCTTGGAAACTTCAGGTTGAAGGTAACTTTATAAATCACGAGGTTGACCAGTCTCATGGCCCCACTTCTCAGTTAAGGCTTAAATCTTCTTCATTGTGACTCCAGCAAGCCTGCTCCAGCTCGAATCCCTCCACTGCCTGGGAACTTGGCGTCCCCAGGCAGCCCAGCCCATTCCATACAGAGTCATTGGGTACCTAACCCATGTCCGGCACGGGACAGAGGACAGGTCTGCTGTTAGAAAATACGTCTTTGTGTTTGAACCCAGGTGCTGTGTCTCTGCTATGCCGCTTATTGTAACCTCAGAGCCAAACAGAGCACGAAGAACCCCCTTTCACAGACCTGCTCCTCAGTCACTTCTGGGGAGTGCTCAGACCTTTTGGGGACAGCCTGTTTCACCATCACCACTTTCTCTCCCTTCCCTGATCTACTGCACCAGCAAAACCCAAGCTCATCATGGCCCCCAAGTGCCCACAGGACTGGCCCTGCCCACCTTGCCCTCTCAATTCACTCACCTCTCCTTGGTGCCCACCTCACCTCGGGCACACGGCCCTCTTTCCTGTTGAATCATAGTGCGGAGCTCTTTCCAGCCTCCGGGCTTCTTTGCATTTCCTGTTCCCTGCCTTCCCCTCTGCGGAGTGTCCGGAGGGCGTATGGATGCCTAGGCAGGTCTCCGAACCTCACAGAGGGCTCCCTGGCAGACAAGGGCCCTGCCTACCCATAGGACCTCCCAGACCCCGCGGATGGCACGAATAGGGAGCAGGTGGCTGATGTGAGTGGATGGCTGTGATGGGGACACTGACCAGGACAGCACAGAGCATTTAGATTGAGAAAAACTGAAGGAGGTCCAGAAGGAGAGAAATAGAAGTGACTCTTCCACTGTGCCCTGTCTGAAAGCACCTCACTTTACCCCAGGTCCACCCCAGAATCCCTGGGGGCTGACACCTCTCTCCAGGATTCACACCCACCTGGGGGGGGGGGGGGGTCCTTTGCCCCTTTCTCCAGGGCTTATCCTCCTCCTCTTCTTTTTGTTTCCCAACTGAGGACCTCATGCTTCCATCCTTAGCCTGGATTGGGGACAGTGTGGCTGGTGTGAACTTGGGGAGCCTGGCTCTGGGCTCAGCTTTAGCACTTGGTAGGAGGCCCAAGCCTGGGGCTGTGGGGGTGGCCCACGATCCAGAGGCTAAGACAGAGACAGCACTCATCCTGGGGTTTCACCAACTAAACATCTGTGCCACCTGGGTAAGTCCTGCCTCCCCCCCCCCCCCCGCCCCCCTCCACCCCCCAATCAGGCCCAGGTGTGAAAGGGGACCAGGCAAGGTCATCTCTGAAGTCCCTTAGTGTCTCCCATCCTGAGTCTCTGGGCCCAGTCTCTGGGTGGGACAGGTCCCCAGCAGAGCCCTTGCTCCCAGAAGCCTCCCTGCCTCCTTGCTCCCAGAGCCCCTCCCCCAGCAGCCTCCCTCACGCTGCCCCCTCCATCCACCTTCCCTCAGCTGTGATGCTGCTTAACCTCCACAGGCTGCGGAGGAGCCCGAGTGACTGTAAAAGGGAAGGAATGTCCAGAGGCAATTGTTTCTCCCTGATATCACTGCGGGGAGGTTGAGTTGGGGGGCCCAGCCAGACAGTGGCGGAGGCAGGATTCTCGCTGAAACGCATCTCTCCCTCCTGCACTGGCCCCTCTTCCCCAGGCGCAGGCAGCGATCCACCCCCTCTCCTCCGTGACCCTCCGCATCTCATTAGTTTCAGACCTTCAGGCGGTAGCCTCCTCTCCCAGCTTTCTCCACCTGACCCTAGACCCTTCCCTAAGCCCCTTCCTTCGCCGCACACCCACCCCAGTTCTCACAAACCCCTCCTCCGCCTCCCCCTCATCACCCCACACCCCAGCTCCTTCTCCGGGCTCCAACCCCCTCCTGCCCCGCGCTCCTTTTACAGACATGGAGCGCTGCGGGTTTTCTGCCAAAGTAGGAGAAGTCTGGAGCTAATCTCACCTCCTCCCAGCCCCCAACCTATCCTACCAAATAGGACGTCTGGCAGGCTGCGGGAAGGCGGAGGTGGAGGGAAGAAGAGAGGGCGCGGGGTGAAGCTGAGCCTCAAGGGGAGGAGCTAATGAGAAGGGTGGAGGTGAAAGCACCCCATAAATTCCAGGTGTTATGTGCATCAGTCAGAGATGGGGGGATGGGAGGATGGTGAGAACGGGGTCGGAGGTCCAGTCGAGGAAAGGGGAGGAGACTCAGGTAGCATTAAGGGAAGATCCCCTGGAAGGCACTCTGATGTGTTGGGAGCAGCTTGTGGCTGGGAGTCGGGATAGGCTGTGTGACATTGGACTGGCTGCGTGCCCTCTCTGGATCTCAGTTTCTCTTTTTTCTTTTTCTTTTTTAAATATATTTTATTGATTTTTTACAAAGAGGAAGGGAGAGGGATAGAGAGCTAGAAACATCGATGAGAGAGAAACATCGATCAGCTGCCCCCTGCACACCTCCCACTGGGGATGTGCCTGCAACCAAGGCACATGCCCTCCACCGGAATGGAACCTGGGACCCTTCAATCCGCAGGCCGATGCTCTATCCACTGAGCTAAACCGGCCAGGGCTCAGTTTCTCTTGCTTGAAGTGAAATATCCCTCTCTATTCTGACCCCAAGGAGAGGAGTGACAGAGGTCCCTTTCTTCAGAATCCACCAAGTGGGACCGAGATCACTGGCAGGTCCCCAGAACAGCCCGAATCCCACCGCAGGGTGATGGGCGTGGCTACACCTGCCAGCAGAAATGGAATCAGCTTCCTCAGGCACATGTTCTCCCTGTTTCCAGGTTCCTCCCTCCTTCACCCTCCTCCTCTGCTCCCTCTCCCCAGGCTTCCATCTTCCCTGTGTGAGCACCTGGTCCCGCCCAGCACAACAAAGGCAGCCCCCCTTAGGGCTCTCGGCCTCTCCGTTGTCCCCTCACCGTATCTGGCCACCTCCTCACAATTCCCAGAAGTCCACCCTTGACCTTCTCCAAATCCACCCCGCCTGAACCATTTCCTGAAGCAGCAGAGACTGGAGGCAGAGGAGCCCCAACACAGACATGCACCCCCCCCCACACACACACACACACACACATTGAAACCCCCTAGCAGAACAGGAGCAAATGCTCTTTGAACAGAGTAGGCGGAAGAGGGTAAGGGGGTGAGAACTGAGGTGTGGGGATCAGGGTGAGTCGGAGGCAGGTGAGGTGTGCAGGATGGTACTCAGCCCCACTCCAAGGAGACTTCACAGTCTCGTTCACCTATGCTGGGACTCGAACCCTATGCTCTCTGCTGAACTGTGAGCCCCTTCTTTCTTCAGACATTAACCCAGATAGAGAAAAGCAGTTTCCTTTCCCCCCTGGAATTCTGTCAGGTTCTTAGTGCCGTCATTCAGCCTTCTCTTCGGCCTGATTCATTCATTCCTTTCATCTTCCCTCATAGGCTTTTTTTGGTTTCAGCCCCTCCAGTTTGGTCAGATCCCTGCTGTCCTGGACGCTTTCCAGGTTTCCTACCGCCCTTAGAGGCTGTGGGGTTCTTTAAACAGGGCCTGAGCAGGCTGGCAATGACCTCACAGGGCCACTATGCACAGTTGCTATATATAGCCTTATAGGATCATCCTCCTCTTCCTCCAACCAGCTGAGTCACAGTCAGCTTGGGGTCCACTCAGACCCCAGGACCTTCTCTGCCACTCCAGACCACAGCCCACCACAACACCCTGAGCTGTTTTTTATTCCCCAAACCATCCAAGTATGCAATGAAAGTGAGTCTTGGGTCCAGAAGACCTTCTTGGGCCCTCGGTGTTTTTATAGCCTCAGTCCTTCATCCCTCTATCTTCTCATACCTGGCCAGATAGCCAGCCATGGCCTAAATCCCATTTGACTCCACAGAGGTGTGAGCAAGGAGAGAGGTTTGGGGAGCAGCCACTGGATCGCCACCTGGGCTTAACTCCTCTACCACTCTTGGGTAAGTTACTACCTCTTGGAGCCTCAGTTTCTTCATCGGTAAAACGATAATAACAGCCTAGGTTTTCTGGGAATATTAAATGGGAAATTGTCTGCAAAGCACACCTGGCACACAGTAAGTATTCAAAAAGTATCAACTACCGCTAGAATTTTGCCTCCTTTGACTGATAAAGAGCTGGTTCTCGGATACCCAGGGACGGGTTTGAATCCTTGCTTCAGGTCAGCAGGTGTAGGACCAAGACTAATAGCCAAGACTGACTGCCTAACTCCAAAGCTCTCTATCAGAGGCTATGCTACCTCTAAGAATAACAGTTATACCACGTATTAAGTACCTACTGTATACTGGACACCTGTCATGTAAAAAAAAATCACTGTATCTTCAATCCTCACAATGCTGGGAAATAACTATTATCCTCATTTTACAATCACAAATTCTCGGCTCAGAGAGGTTAGGTAAGTTCTTTAAGGTTGCACAGCAAGTACACACACCGTCTGGATTTGTATCTTAGATAATGGCTCTTGGAAGCCAGGCTCATTTCTCTGCGTGGTCTCTCAGGCCTCGCCACAGACTGACTTGGCAGGCTCAAGCAGTTTCCTTTCTAGGTACTTCTTTTTAACGGCCTTATTGGGGGACCTCCACTGGAAAGCCCATTGTCCAGTAGAAGGCAAGCCCCTCCCAACATTCTGCCCTGCTCTTCTCCCCAATCCCACTGCTCTCCAGAAAAGGGCCCCGGCTTGGAGAGGGCGGGTTGTTAGGGGGTCAGGTCCCATCAGCGGAGGAGGCTGGCCTTTATCCCACAAGTCCGCGGGGGAGGGGGGGGCGGGCGGGGACACTGACATCTCCTGTGTGGGGAATAAAGAGGCCACTGGGGCTCCCCTGCAAGCTGGAGAGGCTCCCCTGAGTGTGCCCTGGCCCCAGACTGCCCCCAACCGGCCTGGGAGAGGGCCTGGGCAGCAGCAGGCACAATCCCGTCCTGGAGAGGCTGCCTGGAGGACTGGCACTGGGGGCGAGGCTTGCTCCTGCAGCCTCGGGGCTCAAAAGCCACTGGGGAATCCACTGTCAGCTGCCGGGGATTTCCACTGCCCAGCAACCAGGCCCCAAAGCCACCTAGAAAGTCCCAGATGCATTCCCCTTCCCAATGTTAAGGACCCGGAGATACAGTTTGTTGAAAATGGAGCCCTGAAGCTTTTTCATCCCTCCTGTCCCACAGAGCCCCCTGGTGCCCCTCCCCATCCAGCCTCAAGGGGAGGGGCAAGGCTCTCTTCCTCTTCTGTCCCAGGCTCCCGGCCACCCTGCGCACCAGAATAGACCACTGACCACCTGCCCTGGGACTGGGAGGGACCACAGCCGGTGCTGCCACTCAGGCTGGGAGTGGGGTTGGGAAGAGAGGAGCGCGGAGGCTGGGATTGTGGGAGGGCGTTCCTGGGACCCAGGCTGTTTCCAGCTGCTCCTCTGTGTAGTGCAAAGAGCTCTCCACCAACACCCTGCAAACAACAGCCAGGACAAGCTTGGAGCTCCAGACCCCCCCGCCCCCCCCCCCGCCCCCCGCTCAGGGCTCAGGCTGAGTCTCCGCCCCAACTTCTTCTCCCTCTCAGTCTCTGGCCTCCACCCCTCCCCGAGTCTGGTCCCTGCCCCTTCCCTCCCCTTCTCTGGGGTCAGGGTCTCTGCCCTCTCCCCCAGCTCTTTCTAAGAGGATGCCCTTGCTTGGTGACCCCCACATTCCAGCCTTGCAGAGCTCACAAGGGCTTCCTGCCTCCTGGGAGATCCCTGCCCCCACCCTTAGCTCCGGCAGCCTCTCCGGCCATCCAGCGGCTGGCCCTCTGCAGTTCCCTTCTGGGAAATCTCCCTCAGCCCCAGGCCCAATTTAGCTCCTTTAATCTTCCCTGTAATCCAATCCGGCCGTTTCCTGGCCACACACTGCACTTCCAAACTGCCAGTCCCTGGAGAGGGGCAGGGCCAGGGTGGCCTCAGCTCTTCCCTAGACTGGAGCACTGCCCGCCCCCCTTCCTGGGCCCTTCTGCTATACCCCCTCCTCTTTCCCCCATGCCAAGGAAACCCCAAGGAAACCCAGGCCTGAGCCAATCCTGACTCCTCACCTCCTGCTTTTCCACCTTTGCTCAAGGAGAGGTTCCCCAAATTCCAGAGGACAAAATCTGGAATCAGACTACCTGGCTTCCTAGTCCCAGCTCTGCCTCTGACCAGCCACGTGACCTGGGGCAGGTTGCTTCCTTCTCCTTGTCTCTGCTTCTCTTCTGTAAATGGGGACCATATTAGCACATACCTCAGAGAAGGCTGTGAGGATTAACTGAGTTACTTTATGTAAAGTGCTTAGAATAGCTCCAGATACATACTAAGTGCTTTTTAAGTGTTAAACAAAAATTCTCTTTCCCAGTCTTGTATTACAATGAGTTTATTTCCTCCAAGTTAAGATACCATGAATTGTGAAACACTTCATTTATTTAATAACATCATTTCAGGGGGAGGGGAGCAACATTGCCATATAAAATGTACAAAGTATCTGTGAGCCATCTTCCAATTTCTTATGTGTAATTTGTTCAGTAACAAAATTCGTGTAGCATACTCATCTCTCCGAGGTCTCCGCTTCTACCCAGAGAGTCCTTTTTCAGCTTCTGTGCATTCATTGTTTTGTTTTGTTTTATTGATTTTTAGAAAGAGAGGAATTTGAGAGAGAGAGATAGAAACATCAATCAGCTGCCTCCTGCACACCCCCTACTGAGGATCAAGCCTGCAACCTGGGCATGTGCCCTGACCAGGAATCGAACCAGCAACCTCTTGGTTCATGGGTTGATGTTCAACCACTGAGCCACACCAACTGGGCTGTGCATTCATTGTTGAAGGCTGGTACCCAAGGTTTTGGATTCAAGTCCTTACTCCCAAATCATACTTAGTTGAGCCACCTCAGGCAAGTTCTTTGGCTTTTTTAAGCCTCAGTTTTACCTAAACAGCCAAGATAACTCACAGCAATTGTAGTGAATATTAAATGAGATCATGTATGTTAAGGCGTTTAGCGTGTATCGGATATTCATTATACAGGAGAGCTATCAATATTGTGATGCTTTTTAAGTGTTTGTTGAGTTGAACCTGGACTCTCAAAGACTGGGTTGGGAGGTGAAGATCTGGTATTTCATGGTCGAAGTGCCCTCCAGTGGCCATACTGTGAAACTGCAGGCTTCCTGATTCACTTGGGGAGTCCTTTTGCTGGTCCAGGAACTAACTCAGCTACCCCACCCCCAGGCCAGGCTTATCTCACCCAACTGGAATTCTTCACTTTATCTTTCCTTTTACAGAGGCCTTAAGGGGCTTTCTAAAGTACTTAATAGGACAAGACACCAGGGGCAGAGCTTTGGCCCAGGAAGGCTACAGCCTGGACATAAACTGTCTCTCATAGCTGTGGGCGGAGGGCCCTGCGGCAGGGAGGTAGGATGGTGGAGTGCTGTGTGCTGGACATTAGTTCTCCTCTGACCTGGACACTGTGGGATCTGGCTGGTGGGAGACCCCTCTTGCTGCCCACATCCAAATATCCAGCATAGAACAAGTATAGCCCACTTCACGAATCTGCTTCTGGACATTTGTTCAACCTTCCCTCCTTCCCTCCCTTCCTTCCTTCCTTCCTTCCTCCATCCATTTTATTGAACACTGGCTGTGTACCAAGCCTCACATCCTAGGTACTGGGGGTTAAAAAGATCAATCTAATACAGACACAAATACTGCTGCCAAGCGTTGTTCACAATGTCCCAGACACCACATGCAGAGTTAATCCTTGCATCTGAGTGTTTACAGCTTCTTTCTCTGTGTGGCTGAGTGAGAGGGCCGAGGCGGGAACCTCAGATCCAGGCTGCCTGAGGCCCCTGATGACATGTGTCCATACTGGAAGCTTTGTCTGGCCAGGTGTGGGGGCTGACTTCCTCCTCCTGGGCCACACCGCTCCTCTGAGAAATGTTCCCCATCTCAAACATTGATCAGACTCCCAGCTCCACCCGCACTGGGGCCCCTGACCTCCCCTCCCTTTCCCAGCACTGCCCTTCGCCCAGGGTCCAGGGCTGGGAGTCAGGGAGGGGTGGTGTGTTTTTAACCCACCTTGCAATGAATGGCCTGGATTAACTTGCTCAATATTTAGCACCTAACCCCAGCTCACTGGCCAACTCCCTGTTGTCCAGGATTGAGAAGGAGGCTTACTCTAGAGTCACTGGGTGAAGAGTGGCTGGAAGTGCTTCCATTTTTGGAAGATGCCTGCGCGGCAGGAAGAGCTGGGTGAGTGTCTGTTACAAATGCCCATTGTCCCTGGGACTCTGTTGCCTCTTTGTGCTGCCATCCTCCCTCCTTCCATTCACGATCACACTTCTCAAAAGTCTTCTACCCCTTCCTTGGCACCCCCTGCTGCCCCCATTCGCCATTTCCTTAGAATTCTTCGCAGCTGCAGGAGCCCAGGTCCCTCACGGGGTCGGTCCCCTCAACTCCCAGACCAATGCTGTCCAACAGAAATACAATGGAAGCCACGTATGCCATTTTATTTCTTTTCATAAATAATTAATTTTATTGTTTTAGTTTATTTTTCAATTACAGTTGACAGTCAATGTTTTATATTAGTTTCAGATATAAATAATTTTTAAATAAAATGACAAACTGAAAGTTAGAAGTATCACTGTCTTAGCTAGTTCTTTGTTTTGCTGTGTTTCGGGGTTCTTTTTGGTGACATTGGTTAGGATAAAGGGGGAATAAATGGTGATGGACACACAATACAATATACAGATGATGTAGTATAGAATTGTACACCTATGCCATTTTAAATGTCCTATTAGCCACATTTCAAAAAGGTAAAAGAGACAGACTAATTTTAATAATGTCTATTTAACACATTGTATCCAAAATATTATCACTTCAAGAATGTAATCAATATTTTACACGTGAGGTATATTAAACATATTTTTGTACATTATTTTACATGTCCAGCACCTCTCAGTGTTCAGTTGCCACTTGTGGCTTCTGGCTACTGGACTGGACAGCACGGTTCCAGGGCCTTCATTCTCTCCTTGGCATACACACTCTGTGGTTGACGGTCTCATCTCCCCCTCCCCCCACGTCCTGTCTCCCTAGCAGCCCCCAGGCTCAGAGTCCTCATTTCATTCACCCCTGCCTCTCCCACAGCCCCTTAACACTGTACACCTAAAAAAACAACACTGTACACCACACTCGGGAGGCCCTCCACACATGTTTGTTGATGGGAGTGAGCGTTGGGGATTGATTTTTGTGGTTTAGTTATGGCTGTAAATGGCGTTTTATAGATTGCTTCTAAAGATGCACCCTGCTGCAATATTAGCAGGAACAAGCAGCCGTGGCTGTCAGCAGAGACAGAGGCCTTGGGGCAGAGGGGGCCCCCTGGGTGGAAATCCTGCCAGACCACAGACCATTTCTCTGGCTTAAGAGCCTGTCATTGCCACCCTGTGCTCCTCCCTGCAACCCCATCTCTGTTAAACCTTGGATATATAGCTCTTGTCAGGGGGTATTACACAAAGGATGTGTCTCCAGCGTTCCACCGCCAGCCTGGGAGCTCCTGGGGCAGAGAAGGAGTTACTCAGGTTGACGAGAGCCTGACCCACAACAGATGTGCAAAACATGCTTGCCGAATGAATAAATGAATGGATGGCTGGAGCCCGCAAAGACTGTCCTTCTTGTGTTAGTGCAACCACAACATCTTTACTGAGCTCTTACTCTGTGCCAGGCCTTGTGCTAGGCCTGGGGGATTCAGCAGCAAACAAGGCAGCTGTGGGTTGTGCCCTCCTGGGGCTCATCCTCTGGTGGGGGAAACAGACGATACACAAGAAAACACACAAAGAAGATCATTAGCACACTGACTGGGGAAGGTAGCAAAGGGGCTGAGCTGGGAAATGAGGGCGGAGGTCTTCAAATAAAGCAAGTCTACATCTGTAGCCTCCTGGAACACAACCAGCTCAGGGTCATCATTTACACATTGGCCACCATAGGCTAACCTGAGGCCTGGGTGCTGTGAGGACATTACTGTATCAGATCACACCGATGATGTCATAATGGGTTCTGCAAGTTAAAGCCGAGAGGCCGAGACAGAGGGAGAGGCCGGCAAAAAAAAAAAAAAAAAAAAAAAGGCAGTAGGTCCAGGCGTTGTCCATCAGCCTCTGAAAGACCCAGCCCAGCTCCAGAAGAAGCAAGCAGGTGACCATGAGGCTCAGCCTCTCCGCCACATCTGTTCCCAGCAACTGGCTCCCAGGCTACCCTGAGGGGACCCGGCCTGTGCCTAGGTCTGTCTTCCGTGGGAATGTCCCCGCCAGTGCAGGGCACCAACCTGTGAGCCGTGCACTCTCTTAGGGATTGGATTGCAGGGAATAAAAGATGAATGAGACATGGTCCCTGCCCTCAACTTACTGTCAAGTTAGAGCCTGAGCAAGGGGTTTACCAGCGCAGTACTCATCACCGGCTAAGTGCAGTACGCTCAATGCCGATGGAACCACTCCAGCCAGCCCTCTCTGGGTCCTGGAGCTTCTCTCCACGTTGCCCTACAATGCAGCAGACCACCCCTGGCATCAGTGTTTTCAAAATAACAGATGAGTAATCTAAGGATAGCAGCATTATTTGCAGCATGGGTTAAAACTGCATATCCCTGGGCCTCAGCCCAAACCTTCCAAATCAGAATTTTCAAGTGTGGGGCTCACGAACCTTCATTTTAAAAATCACGCTCGGTCATTCTTACCCCAAGCACTGCCCTAGAGTTGAAACACCTACCACAGTACCCACATCCCATGTCTGGCTGACCAAGGTGGGTCGGTTTCTCTGTCCGGGATGGATGTGAGCTTTTCATCTTTTTATTACTGATGATTCACATGCTGCTGGTAGACAGCTGACAGCTTGGAAGGAATCAGCAGCCACTGAGTACAGAAATCTTTATCTTTTCGACCTGTCTATAAAATGCTTACCTGAGCAGACACTGTTTAAAGGCCATTAAAATACCAGACACAGAATAACCTAGTGCCTGGAACTTTATAGATATATTTACTCAAACCCAAGTGCTTGCAAAGAGTAAATAAAAGGGAAGCAAAATGAGCAAGCGCCCCTAGAAGTAAGAAATGAAAGTAAACAGCCCTGTTCACTAAAACAAACAGGACAAATCCAGCGAGGATTAAGTGACCTCTAGTCAGACAGGCTCCAGGCTCGGAGCCAGATATGCCCCATCTTGGCTCCCTGAGGACGGAGATGTGCGGGCCTGTCCCCAACGATAGGGGTGCACTCCAAGAGTGCCACCTAGGGAGGCCAGGGCCAGGCCTGCAAGGCATTGGGCATTACCTTGGGGCGAGTGCGAGTGCTGCTCAGACCTCCCTGGCAGCCTGCCACAGGGCCTGAAAATCTCATGATGAAAGATCAAAGTGTGCCCTAATAGGTCTCTAATAAAATGCAAATTTCCTGGAGGTTGAAGACCTCAAGGCACTATTGTCATTTATTCATTAATTTAGAGAGCATTCATTTAGCCCTTGCTGTCTTTCAGGCCCTGTGCCAGTCACTAAAGCTATCGAGATGAGTAAGGCATGAACTTGGCCTCAAGTAGTTCACAGTTTAATATGAGAGATACTGATGTGAGAGATAAGAATAGCCAACATTTATTGCTCACTTACTATTT
Organism: Cnephaeus nilssonii; assembly: GCF_951640355.1. Lineage (NCBI taxonomy): Eukaryota > Metazoa > Chordata > Mammalia > Chiroptera > Vespertilionidae > Cnephaeus > Cnephaeus nilssonii. The sequence goes on along the minus strand of NC_137081.1, from coordinate 22,285,249 downwards.
GACAGACTTCATGATAGCACCCTCCAGGCATGGTCTCATTTAATCCTCAAAATATTATGAGGTGCCCTGGCTGGTTTGGCTCAGTGGATAGAACGTCAGCCTGAGGACTGAAGGGTCCTGGGTTCGATTCCACTCAAGGGCACATGCCTGGGTTGCAGGCCTGATCCCCAGTCGGGGGTGTGCGGGAGGCAGCCGAATGGTGATTCTCTCTCATCGTTGATGTTTCTCTCTCTCTCCCTCTCCCTTCCTCTCTGAAATCAATAAAAATGTATTTTAATTTAAAAAAACAAAACGTTATGAGGTTATTACTGTTATCTTCCCCCATTTTATGGATGAGGAAACTGAAGCTCAAAGTCTATGCAGTGGTCGGCAAACTGCGGCTCGCGAGCCACATGCGGCTCTTTGGCCCCTTGAGTATGGCTCTTCCACAAAATACCATGGCCTGGGTGAGTCTATTTTAAAGAAGTGGCGTTAGAAGAAGTTAAAGTTTAAAAAATTTGGCTCTCAAAAGAAATTTCAATCGTTGTACTGTTGATATTTGGCTTTGTTGACTAATGAGTTTGCCGACCACTGGTCTATAGTGTGGTGGTAAATGCTGAACAACTAGCTCTCTTGAATAAAATAAATAAATAAATAAATAACCCTGATTTGTCATGTTTGCCATTCTTGGTAGTATAACTTCTGCCTGATGTCACCAAGTATGGAGTATGTGCTGACTCCAGCGCACCCCTGCACATATGGCCTGCAGCTAATCAATGGAGGAGTCCAGATTTGAACCCGCACTGTCTGATCCTGAGCCCACCATATAACCACTTGGTTTTACTGTCAATGACTATACAAGATCATTGACATTCAAGCGGGATACATCTCAGACCTTTGCAAAATGCCAATTTACAATGCTCCATAAAACTTCCAAGGTTTAATAATCAGCACTTCCCTGTATCTCTTTGTTTTTATCACCAAGAGGAGCAGTGGGTTTTCTTTTGAGGGCCATTTCAAAAACCTTTTTATTTTGAAAGAATTATACATTCACAGATGGTTGCAAAAATAGTACAGAGAGGTTCTGTGTACCCTTCACCCAGTTTCCCTCAATGGTTTCATTTTACATAACTACAGTACAATCTCACAACCAGGCAAGTGACAGTGGTGTGTGTATACTGGTAGGTCCATGTCATTTTTTTTTAGAATTGCCAGATTTAGCAAATAAAAATATAGGACACTGCCTGGCCGGCATGGCTCAGTGGTTGAGCATCCACATATGAACCAGGAGGTCACAATTTAATTCCCAGTCAGAGCACGTATATGTCTGGGTTGTGGGCTCCATCCCAAGTGTGGGGCGTGCAAGAGGCAGCCGATCAGTGATTCTCTCTCATTATTGATGTTTCGATATCTCTCTCCCTCTCCCTCTCCCTCTCCCTCTTTGAAATCAATAAAAATGTATATTTTTTAAAAAGTAAATAAAATTTACTTATTTAGTTTTTTAAAGTAAGTTATATATGTATGTAGAAAAAAATCAAAAAGTGCAAAAGGAGCCCTAGCTGGTTTGGCTCGGTGGATAGAGCATCAGTCTGTGGACTGAAGGGTTCCTGGTTCGATTCCGGTCAAGGGCACATGCCTGGGTTGCAGGCTCGATCCCCCGTGTGGGGCGTGCAGAAGACAGCCAATCAATGATTCTCTCTCAACATTGATGTTTCTATCTCTCTCCCTCACCCTTTCTCTCTGAAATCAATATATATATATATATATATATATATATATATATATATATATATATATACTAGAGGCCCAGTGCATGATTGACTCATGCACGTGTAGGGTCCCCTACACGCTTTCCCTTTCGATCACGGGGAGCTGGGTGCCTGTCCGCTGGTGCACCAGGTGCCGGAGGCTTCTGAAAGGCCTGGTGCCTGAGTGGAAAGGCATCCAGCTCCCACACTTTTGCTTTCGATCGCTGGTGCACCAGGCCTTTCAGAAGCCTCAGGCGTGGCGGAGGCTTCTGAAAGGCCTGCTGCCTGAGCGGACAGGCACTCAGCTCCCCCGCTTTTGATGGTCCGCGCGGCGGGACGTCAGCTCGCTGCCCCAGAGGCCATGGCGCAGACGCTGAGCTCGTGCCGCTGCTGGCGACGCAGCTCAGCGTCCCGCCGGCCCAATCAGCTACCCCGGCCACCCCGAGTCCCGCCCCCTGCACCTCCTGGCCAATCATGGGCATAGCGAAGGTACGGTCAATTTGCATATTTGTCTATTATTAGGTAGGATATATATATTTAAAGTGCAAAAGGATTTATAGGAAAAAAGAAGTGTGCCTTTCACCTTAGACCCTGAGCCCTTCCATTTCTCCTTCCCAGAGCCAGTTACTATTTTCTTGTGGCATATTTTAAACATATAAGAATATATATGTGTGCCTCTATGTTCACACACACATACCAATGGCCCCATATCATAACTGCTATTCTGCATCTTGTTCTTTTCACTTAATAGTCTATCTTGGAATTTGTTCCTTATTAATATCTATAGAGGTGTTTCATTCTTTGTAACTACTATATAAAGTGCTTTTTAAACCTCCCTCCTAGAACATAATTGGTTGGAAATTATAATCTTGCCTGAGCCTCTCACCTCAAGGCATCCTGGGAGTTGTAGTTCTTGATCAATTTAGTCTTGCTTGGAAAACAGAACTTGAGCAGAAGATACACGTTGGAAACTAAAGTGCCCTTCGAACAACACTGTCAGAGGACAAATTGTACAGTTTATGCAAGTTCCTATCCTTTTACCCAAAAGCAAATTATTTATTCATTAAACCACCAAGATATCTACCAGCAATGAGACACCCAGGGCTGTCTTGGCATCAGGAAATCAAGATCATCTGATTCAGCCCCACTCTGCACCCATTTTAGTAGACAGGGACAGGCAGGACACACACACACACACACACACACACACACACACACACACACCACACCACACCACTCTTCCTTACAGCACTGCTTTGGTCTCCTACATCCCAAATCACCCTTAATAATTATGTGACAAACTACTACTTAGAAAGTTCTCTCATAAACTGATGGGTCAGAAGAGACAGGCATATCAAATCAACTCACACTGAAGTGTGTATAACCGATTGCAATGTTAACTCACAGGCATTTGTTAAACCAAAAAGGTAAATAAATGCAAGATTTTCTCAGGATGCTGGAGGCAAGCATGATTCTCAGAAACTCTTTTCAGATAGCTAAAGTTCCCCCTTGGTCCTCCCACCTCATATCCAATATCATCCCCCAGTCCAGACACGACCACTTTCCCAAACCTTTTCATGTATATTTTTATAAAATCTAGAAATTAGCTCATTGTGTGAGTTTTACCTAAATGCCCTGTAAACATTATTTTGCAAATTGATTTTTTTTCACTCAACAATATATTTGGAGTTTTTTTCTACAATACATAAAGATTGGCCTCACATTATTTTTTACTACCACATGGTATTCAAACACTGTGTCTCACACTTTAACATGCATTCAAATCCACTAGAGATCTTGTCTTGCATTTCTAAAAAGTGTCCAGGTAAAAAAAAAATCACACTTTGAGGATCAAAGATATAGATAGAGTATGGGTAAAGTTGTGTGCTAGAGCCAACTTGGACCAGCTCATAGAAACTGTCAAATTTCCAGGAACTTGTGATCCCATTGTTAAAGACAGCAATCACTTAAAATTTCAATTACATAAATTTACAATTACATAATTACATTACAAACAGAAATAATATATACTCAGAAATCATCATTTTCCTAACTGTAAATCTATGCTTTTGGGGTTAATGTCTATTATATCTCTACTAGAGGCCTGGTGCAAGAAATTTGTGCACGGGGCGGGGAGTGTCCCTCAGCCCAGTCTGCACCCGCTCCAATCTGGGACCCCTCGGACATCCCTCTCACAATCCGGGACTGCTGGCTCCTAACCGCTCGCCTGCCTGCCTGCCTGATTGTCCCTAACTGCTTCTGCCTACCAGCCTGATCGCCCCCTAACCGCTCCCCTGCCGACCTGATTGACGCCTAACTGCTCCCCAGCCAGCCTGTTCGCCCACAACTGCCCTCTCCTGCTGGCCATCTAGTGGTGGCCATCTTGTGGCGGCCATCTTGTGACAATGTGAGGGCGGCCATCTTATGGCAGCCATCTTGTGATGACGTGAGGGTGTCGCACGAGGGCGCAAGGACCACCTAGGCTTTTATTAGTTTAGATGGTGGGAGGAATCTATACAATGCTGTGCTTTTGCAAATCTCTTCCCCATTCCTCGTTCAGTTCACATTGGCAACTTGGAATCACCCCAGGGAGTGGTTGTACCACAGAAATGGGGCATAAAGGCATGTATTTCCCAGCCTTCTCCAACACTTGATATTACCAATCTTTTTCATTTTTGCTAATCTGACAAATCAAAAAAATGGTATCTCATTTTTAACTTGCATTTCCTTAGTTACAGTGCAATTGGGTCTCTCATATGTTCATTCCTAGGAATTTAATAGTATTTTTTTGTAAATAGGACATTTTTTACTATTACATATTCTAGCTGATTCTTGCACAAGAAAGCTGATAATTTTTAACATCAGGCCATCCCTTCCACCAGTTCTAAAAGTTTGTCAGTTTATTTTCTTGGAGGTTCTAAGTAATCAAATAATCTACAAATAATGACAAATTTACTTTCCCATGTATAATTGTTTATTTTGTTCTGTGGTGCTGGCTCTGACTGCAGGCCCACATTTGCTACCAGTGGTAACAGCTCACCTGTGTCTTCTGATTTGAATAGGAGCAGTTCTGTACTTCCCCACTAATGTCTGCTATGAATTTCTGGCAAATAGCCTTTATCCTTTCTCTTTGTGGTTTCTTAAGAGGGTTTTGTTTTGTTTTTTATAAAGAACTAGAGGCCCGGTGCACGAAATTCGTGCACGTGGAGGGGGGATGTCCCTCAGCCCAGTCTGCACCCTCTCCAATCTGGGACCCCTCGAGGGATGTCCGACTGCCCATTTAGGCCCGCTCTCACAATCCAAGACTGCTGGCTCCCAACTGCTCGCCTGCCCGCCTTCCTGATTGCCCCTAACTTCTTCTGCCTGCCAGCCTGATCACCCCCTAACCACTCCCCTGCCAGCCTGATTGACACCTAACTGCTCCCCTGCCAGCTTGTTTGCCCCTAACTGCCCTCCCCTTCAGGCCTGGTCACCCCCAACTGTCCTCCCCTGCAGGCCTGGTCACCCATAACTGCCCTTCCCTGCAGGCCTGGTCCCCCCCCACCAACTGCCCTTCCCTGAAGGCCCAGTCACCCCCAACTTCCCTCCTCTGCCAGCCTGGTCACCCCTAACTGCCCTCCCCTGCAGGTTTGATCGCCCCCAACTGCCCTCCCTTTCAGGCCTGGTCCCTCCCAACTGCCCTCCCCTGCTGGTCATCTTGTGGTGGCCATCTTGTGTCCACATGGGGGCAGGATCTTTGACCACATGGGGGCAGCCATCTTGTGTGTTGGAGTGATGGTCAATCTGCATATTACTCTTTTGTTAGATAGGATAGAGGCCTGGTGCATGGGTGGGGGCCGGCTGGTTTGCCCTGAAGGGTGTCCCAGATCAGGGTGGGGTTCTCCCCCCCCCCCCCACCCCCCGCCCAGCGACCCAAACGGAGGCCCTGGTATCTGGAATTTATTTATCTTCTACAATTGAAACTTTGTAGCCTGGAGCAGAGCCAAGCCTTCTGCTTGCTCCATGGCCACAGCCATTTCTGTTGGGATTTATTTACCTTCTATAATTAAAACTTTGTAGCCTGGAGTGGAGGCCTAGGCTGCCTGGGCTGCAGAAGCTTGGCTTCCTCCATCGCTGGGGGCAACCCTAGCCTCCTGCTCTTTCCAGCTCCACCATTTCTGGAAAGAGCAGGAGGCTAGGGTTGCCACCATTTCTGTTGGGATTTATGCATCTTCTATCATTGAAACTTTGTAGCCTGGAGTGGAGGCCAAGCCAGGCCAGGGCTTCAGAAGCTTGGCTTCCTCCATTGCCGGGGGCAACCCTAGCCTCCTGCTCTTTCCAGCTCCATGGCTACCACCATTTCTGTTGGGATTTATGTATCTTTTATCATTGAAACTTTGTAGCCTGGAGTGGAGGCCAAGCCAGGCCAGGGTTTCAGAAGCTTGGCTTCCTCCATTGCTGGGGGCAACCCTAGCCTCCTGCTCTTTCCAGCTCCGTGGCTGCCGCCAGTTCTGTTTAAATTTATTTATCTTCTATAATTGAAACTTTGTAGCATTGAGTGGAGGCCTAGGCCGGCAAGGGCAGGCAGAAAGCTTGGCTTCCTCCATTGCCAGGGAAACCCAAGCCTCCCTCCTGCTCTCTGTGGCCGCAGCCATCTTGGTTGGGTTTATTTGCATATTTGCTCCTGATCGGCTGGTGGGCATGGCTGGTGGGCGTGGCTGGTGGGTATAGCGGAGGTACAGTCAATTTGCATATTGCTCTTTTATTAGATAGGATGGATGCTCAGCCAGGCCAGTGTGGCTCAGTGGTTGAGTGTTGACCTATGAACCAGGAGGTCACGGTTCAATTCCCTGTCAAGGCACATGCCCAGGTTGTGGGCTTGATTCACAGTAGAGGATGTGCTGATCAATGATTTTCTCTCATCATTGATGCTCTATTTCTCTCTTCCTCTCTGAAATAAAAATATATTTTAAAGAAAGAACAGATGTTCAGTTTATCTTTAACTTTCTAAGCTATGCATTTTGGTGATATTTGAATTTCTCACATTTACATGTACTCTTTTTTGTGATCAGAAGAACATTAAAGATTTTTCTTTTAAGTCTCCTTCCCTTACACATTGTACCCTTGTTTCAGCTCTTTTCACTGTCTTCGAATGTGTCCCTTCCCCAAGGGCACATGTCACATCAACACTGAACCTTTATACATAATGGCATTTCCATAAATGGTTGGAGAATGCCATGAATTTAACCTATCACCTAGTGTGTATAATCTTTTTAAAAAAATATATTTTCTTGATTTTTTACAGAGAGGAAGGGAGAGGGATAGAGAGTTAGAAACATCAATGAGAGAGGAACATCAATCAGCTGCCTCCTGCACACCAGCTACTGGGGATGTGCCCACAACCAAGGTACATGCCCTTGACTGGAATCGAACCTGGGACCCTTCAGTCCGCAGGCCGATGCTCTATCCACTGAGCCAAACCAGTCAGGGCCTAGTGTGTATAATCTAAAAAATTTTTTTTTTTATTTCACAGAGGAAGAGAGAGGGAGAGAGATAGAAACATCAATGATGAGAAAGAGTCATTGATTGGCTGCCTCCTTTATGCCCCACACTGAGGATAGAGCCTTGAGCCCCCATTCCAGGCATGTGCCCTGACCGGGAATTGAACTGTGACCTCCTGATTTATAGGTTGTCACTCAACCATTGAGCCACACCAGCTGGGCAAGTATGTATATTCCTGAACATTCCCCTGCAATATCTACTCCTTTGGACTGCAGGACCTTTCCAGCCTTGGACATTCCCACCCCAGTACATACATGAAGATTGCTCCATCCACCAGTCAAACCTGGGATGCTCACAACACTCCCTGGTAGCAGGACTTAGAGGCCTCCAAGAGTCCTGATCAGAGCCTATGGTTAGGCAGGTGAATGGTTTTATTAAATTGCTACTCACCATTCTTGACACAGGAATATGAGAAATACCTCCAAGAACATATGGATCTAGTTTGGTTTTTTTTTTTCTGTCTTAAGCTGTGGGAAGAGTACATATATTAGAGTCGAATCCCAGATGTCTCCAAACAGCTGTGTGATCTTGGGCAAGTTCTCTGTCCCTCAGGGGCCTCCCAAGTAACATAACACTTACCAAGAAAAAGAAAGGCCCAGAAAAGACCTGAGAGTGGGTTGTTCCAGGACCCCGTAATTAATTAACTGAGTCCAAACTCCACCTCTGCCATTTACTACCTTGGACAGGTTACTGGTCTCTGTGTGTAGGTTTGTTCATGTATAAATGATGACAGTAAAAGTACAAAGTCGATAGGGCAGTTGTGAAGATTAGATGAGATGACACCTCAAGCTTTATCATAAAGCCAAAGCTCATGGTGAGGCTCCATGACCATTTAGTCGTGTTGCTTTTACCATCACAGGGTGCCTATGAAAGAGAGGGCACTTTGTACAGTATCCGTCAGACCAGATGAGCTGGCGGGGGACAAGTTTTTTCTGACTTTCTGACCTCCAGGAGGGGTGGGGACGGTGTTTGGCGGCTGTCCTACCACCTCCGGTGCGGCAGAGGGCACCCGCCATCGCCGCGGAGGGTGCGGGCAGGGCGGGCGGGGACAGGCGGACAGCGAAGCCGGGCCTGGCGCGGCGAGAGCGGGGGCTGGCCAAGTGCAAGCGCCTAGCGAGTAAAGTCGAGCCCACGAATGGGGCCCATGCAGGTAGGTGGCCACCGCCCGCCCTGCTCGAAATTCGGTCTCAGACCCAGCCCGGCCGGCTCGGGCCCCAGCTCCCCAGCACGCAGGGTTGGGGCTGCGCCCATCCCTGAGCGAAACCGAAAGCCCGGCCCCGCGTGACCTGACCGTCCTGAGGTTGTAAAAGGGTGGCCTGCGAGAGACTGGGGGGCGGGAGGAGAGGGTGGAGGGGAGTTGGAGTATTCCCTGGAGAACAGGGCTGTAATTTCGGAAGGGGATCACGCACTTGGTGCTGGCGGGCTTGGAGTTAGAGACCCGACCGGGATTTCTCAGCTGGGCGGGCACGTGGGGCGGGACTTAGGGGCCGGGCTAAGGCTTCGGGGCGCGGCGTCTTGGACGAGCTGGGCGGGGATCCCTGCTGGGGTTTGTGATACTTTGGCTCGAGCGCCGGAGCTTTCTGCAGATTGAGGTTCGGTCAGGCGTGCGTCTCTCCGTGGAACTAGGGGAGGCAGCATTCTGAGCCTTGGAGCGGTCCCTTTCGTGGTTGGGGTGGAAGTCCCTGGAGCCTCTGAGCGCCCCCTCCCGTAGGTGGCCATGAACGGCAGGGCCAGCAAAGAGGCGGTGCAGGCTGCGGCCCGGGAACTCATCAAGTTCGTGAACCGGAGTCCCTCTCCTTTCCACGGTAAGTGCCCAGGGCAGCGGAGGAGAGTGGGAGCTGGTGTGCTCCTACCGGCTTCCCTCGCTGTGAGCAAGGTCTTTCCCCACAGTTGTGGCCGAGTGTCGCAGCCGTCTCCTCCAGGCTGGCTTCCATGAACTCAAGGAGACGGAGAGCTGGGATCTCAAGCCCGAGAGCAAGGTACCAGGGATGGGGCAGGGGCAAAAGGCAGGTCCTTAAGGCTGGGGCTCAAAGTCCTATATGCCGGCAGGCTGGCTAATCCAATTCAAAACCTCCCCTCCCCCGCCCCCAGTACTTCCTGACCAGGAACTCCTCCACCATCATCGCCTTTGCTGTGGGAGGCCAGTATGTTCCTGGCAATGGTTTCAGCCTCATTGGTGCCCACACGGACAGCCCCTGCCTTCGGGTGAGCAACTGGGGCTGTGCTGAGATGGGCGGGGCCGGGAACAGGGCAGAACAGAGCCAGGAGGTACATATTCGGGGCACTATTCCCTGGAGCAGGGCCTCTTCCACACTTTGGGCACTTCTGTAAAAGTATTCATTCTGTTACTGAGTATTCATTCTGCTACTTAGCCTGTGAACAGTCTTTCTCATCTCCAAATCATGCCAAGCAGCCTTCTCGGACATCACATTCCCCATCTTCACCCTCAGGTGAAACGGCGATCTCGCCGCAGCCAGGTGGGCTTCCATCAGGTTGGTGTGGAGACTTATGGTGGTGGCATCTGGAGCACCTGGTTTGACCGTGACCTGACCTTGGCTGGGCGCGTCATTATCAAGGTAGTAACGGATGGAACCTGGGAGGTTCTCAGCTTCAACTGCCTGAAGATTGTCACCTTCCTTCAGGGAACATGTGCACAGCCCCCCTGGGGAAGGGGGTTGGGATGGTCCAGGTCAGAGGACCACCTTGGTTAGTTTGTGTGAAGTGGGGGCTTTAACCAGCTGTGGTTGGGAGGCAGCCTGGGCTGACCAGACCTGATTGGCCACAGTGCCCTACCTCAGACCGGCTGGAGCAGCGGCTGGTGCACGTGGACCGGCCCATTCTTCGCATCCCACACCTGGCCATCCATCTGCAGCGAAATGTCAATGAGAACTTTGGGCCCAACACGGAGACACACTTGTGAGACTGGGCAAGGGCTGTGGTGACCGGGAGGGATGGGGTGTGGCACCTGGTGATGGAAGGAGCCCCAGTGGGACCTGGGAGAGTACCACCTAATGGTAGCCACCCTCAGGTTCTACTCTTGGGACCCAGGTGATGTCCAAGGGCCCTCACTACTCTGCCATTGGGGGGGGGGGGAGTGGAATAGAAATTAAAGGGCAAGGGCACCCCATCAGGAGATGCCTGAGCTGAGGTATGCCCGCCCTGCTGTGCCCTCTAGCCCCTCCTCATGTGTCTCCCCAGAGTCCCCATCCTTGCCACAGCAGTCCAGGAGGAGCTGGAGAAGGGGACTGCTGAGCCAGGGCCTCTCAATGCTGCAGTAAGACAGTCCCCTGCTCACCGGGAGGGGTGAGCAGGTGGGGAAGGGACCGATCCCCTGGGAATGGGAGAGGAGGGAAGAGCAGACCCTCCTCCTAGCATCCTTCTGCCCTGCAGGATGACCGGCACCACTCGGTCCTCATGTCCCTTCTCTGTGGCCATCTGGGGCTGAGCCCCGAGGACATCTTGGAGATGGAGCTCTGCCTTGCAGACACCCAGCCTGCGGTGAGGAGCGGCTGCAGATCTCATGGCGGGGAATGTCGGGGATCCCAGCCTGTCCCAGTGTGCCCCCGAAGCACTCACCAACGCTGCCAGTCCCCCAGTTACTCTCATTTCTGTTCTTCCCAGAGATACCACCTACCTGTGTCAAAAAATGGTAGTTTCCCACACTAGACCTACTTCCCGGACTTTCTGGTGTGAGGTGTGGGAATCTGTTTTTCCAAGATTCCCTAGGAGTTTCTACCACAGGTGGCCCTGTCCTCTGTGACCCACACTGGCTCTGAGCCTCTGAGGGCAAGAGGCCTCGATGTACCCACCCTTTTTCTGGAGTCTGCCCTCACACCCTCCCAGTTGCCGACCATAGGACATTGCTAAGGCTTTGGGTGTTCGATCCTGTTTGAACGTGCACTGAATTTCTGTGTGTTGGCTGGTCTCTTCCTTTCTTTATTTCCTTAGCTTTTCTTGTGACCATTCAGATTCTCCCTTTTCCTGTCCCATAGGAACTTGTCAGGAACTATAGGCCTGCAACCTCCCCGCCCTCTGCTCCAGCCCAGCCCCATTCTGCACTCAGCCCTGCACAGCAGTATCAGTCCTAAGCCAGAGGTCAGGGAGAGGTTACGCAAGGAACCAAAGAGGTAGCTCAAGCTCAGGCCCTTGAGAGCAGGGAAAAGCAGGTGAGTTGGGATGAGGGTTTAAAGGTCAGGCTGACTGTCCCGTCGTCCTAGGTGCTGGGTGGTGCTTATGAGGAGTTCATCTTTGCCCCTCGACTGGACAATCTGCACAGCTGCTTCTGTGCCCTGCAGGTGAGCTGGGGCACCCCCACGGGGCACACAGCCCCAGGAGAGGTGGAATAATGGGGTGGGAGCCGTCTGAAGCCCCAGCAGTGGTGAGATAACTGTAGCCCCCCCCCCCCCCGCACCCCTCCCAGTCTGCTGTGTGGTGGACCATGGGGAGGGGTCTAAATGCTGCAGCCTCTTGGCTCCATCCTTGCGCTGATCTGGAGGCTGGGGCTGCAGTGGGGAAGGCTGAGAGGTCGTTTGGGGCACCATGATGTCTTGTCCCAACCCTGCTCCTGCTGCCTCTTTGTTAAGTTAACTCTGCTTCCAGGGAAAGGCCTTAGCCCATCAGGCAGTATCACCCACCTCTCTCTGCTCCTCTCCATCCCCCTACCCCAGGCTTAAGCCCACCCAGCCTTCTCTCTGTGCCTGGGGATCTCTTCCTCCTAGCCACCCTGGTCTTCCCACCATTTCTCCTCTTACCCTTGCCCCTCCCTCTGCCCTTTTTACACCTCTTCTTCCCTCCCATCCTGTTCTTAGAGACAGACTTGGGGCTGTAATGGAGGCCAGAGCTAGACCTGGGACACACATTCACTTCTGCCACCAGCCAGCCAGTCATGTCACCCTGATGGAACCACAGTCACTCCCTTGGACCTCAATCTTTTTGCTGAGGCCGAGTAGTTTGCATGATCTGTGTGGTTCTTTTGACTTTATGAGATTCTCAGCCCTTCCGTCTATCCTACACATCTGCCTGTCTTTTGCATGGGAAGGTGTGGGAGAAGAACCCCATAGGGTGGCACCTCCGAGGTGTTGGTGGGCCGAGTTACAGAAGCAGGAGGGGTGAGGATGATGCTTTTGATCCCCTCCTCCCCCCAAACCAGGCCTTGATCGATTCCTGCGCGGCCCCTGCCTCCCTGGCTGCTGATCCCCATGTGCGCATGATTGCCCTCTATGACAATGAAGAGGTATGCGGAGGGCTGGGCTGGGGGGCCCTCTGGGGAGTCTTCCGTGGCCAGCCCATGCCAGGCGCCCACTGAGCCAGCAGGGGAGACGCTGCCTGTGCTCCCTTAGCACTGGGTCCCCTCCGGCTCAGCCTTTATCCTCCGGCTCAGCCTTTATCTGCCTCTAGTGTGACCAGACCTCCCAATTGCTCTGTGCCCTTTCGTCCTCAAAGCCCCAGGGCAGCACATGGTGGGTCCTCGTGCCTGCTGGTGCTGGCTGCTGTCTTAAATGCTGTAACAGGACTTGAACAGCGGAGTGGTTCTCTCTCATGTAACCGCACAGGTCAGAGTTAGCAGTTCGGGACAGGTCTCTGCCATCCTGAACACAGGGCTTCCAGCTCAGGACCCAGGGTGGCTGTTCCAACTCATGCCATCGCGTCTGTACTGCGTTAGTAGGAAGGGAGAAAAGGGCATCGGGGTAGTGCCTGCCCATCCTTTAAAGGGCATGACCCGAAGACCCCATTTATCACTGCCTACATTCCACAGAACTGAGCACGGCCATGTGTAGCTTCAGGGGAAAGTAGGAATGTCACCTCACCTTGGCAGGTCATGTGCTTAGCTTGGATGTCCTGTTATAGGAGATGTCATGGACAGGGTCTCTGTCACATGCGTAGAAGAAGATTCATCCTTGTGGTGGGGCACCTGTGCCGAACCCTGGTTACCAGGGTCGGGAGAAGGAAGGGGGCCGTGCAGGGAGCCCACTGGAACAGCGGTCGCCCCTGGTGGTCTGTGAGGTCCAAAAGGTTGGCGACCGCTGCACTAGAAAGTGCTGTTTCTGGCCCAGAGATGACTGAGGGTTAGTTTGACCCCAGCCACCATCAGGTTTTGGTGACACTAGGGTTGGGGAAGTTGCTGATAACATTCCACATTCCTCACCCAGTGACTCAGTGGGGTCCTGGGCCAGTGTGTGCTTTAGGCCCCTCTCCCTGGCCTCCGACTCTGGCCCTTCAGCCCAGACCCCCAGATCCAGGTCTCTGCTGTTGGCAGGTGGGGTCTGAAAGTGCCCAAGGGGCACAGTCCCTGCTGACGGAGCTGGTGCTGCGGCGGATCTCGGCCTCGCCCCAGCACCTGACGGCCTTCGAGGAAGCCATACCCAAGTCCTACATGATCAGCGCAGACATGGCCCATGCTGTGCACCCCAACTACGTGTGAGTGTACCATGCCAGGCATGCAGTCTTCACACAGCTGGACAGCTGGGGGTAACCCTGAGGCCTGGCTTCTTCCCCCTTCCCCTTACTCATTCAACTGGGAGGTTCCGTGGGACCTTCCTCTGACTGCTCCCAGGCCGAGCTTGGTCAAAGTCACATAATGCCTGAGCTCTATCTGCGAACTTATTTCCATCTATTGCTAGAGGCTGCCTAGAACACTGTTTGGCATGACTCGGGTGCTGCCGGGCTGGTGGGAAAGCATGCTGGGATCCATTAGTGATGTCTGCTGTGGAAATGGTGGGTGTTAACAGGTTCGGCTCCTGTTTGCCATCTCTTGCCCTTAAACTGCCTCTTACAGGGACAAGCATGAGGAGAACCACCGGCCCTTATTCCACAAGGTGAGGTGCCCCTGGTTGTTTTTCAGAACTTGTCAGCTTGGCTGGTTCTGGGCCTCCTGGCTGCCTCACCTTTGATTCCTGGTTTCCCTCTCCCCAGGGCCCTGTGATCAAGGTGAACAACAAGCAGCGCTATGCTTCGAATGCGGTTTCAGAGGCCCTGATCCGCAGGGTGGCCAACAATGTCGGGGTGCCCCTGCAGGTGAGACCTGGCACTGCCTCGGAAGGGAGCAGAGGGGCACAAGCAGATGGGCCCTCAATGAGTGGGGAGCATGGTAGCCAACCTTTAGTGGAGAGGTCCCAGTAGAGTGAGGAGAACAGGGGATTTGGATATAGGCAGAGCTGGGATCCATGCTGATTCTGCCGTGGTACTAGCCCTGTGACCTTGGACTAGTCTTCTAATTTCTCCGAGTCTCAGTTTCTACACCTGTAAAATGGGGCTGATGACGATGCCTATTCTGCTGGATTTCTCTGAGGATTAAAGGTACAGTGTGCTTATGGCACATGGTGAGTTAGTCCTGCCCTTTTCCCATCCAGCACTCCCACCTCCCCTGTGTCTCTCTTACACACCCTGGGGGCTTCCATAGGGGAACTTCAGGGCTGGGGAGCTTGGAACTCTTAACTATTCAATTTCACTCTTGCTTTGGCAATGGACCATCTAGTCATAGGTATAGGTATAGACACAGGCATACCTCGGAGATACTGTGGGTTCGGTTCTAGACTTCCACAATAAAGTAAATATCACAATAAAGCTATTCACATGAAGTTTTTGGTTTCCCAGTGCATATAAAAGTTATGTTTATACTGTATTTTAGTCCATTAAGTGTACTTTAGCATTATGGCTAAAAAGTAATGTATAGCCTGGCTGGTGTTGCTCAGTGGTTGAGCGCCAACCTATGAAGCAGGAGATTACAGGTCAGGGCACATGCCCGGGTTCCAGGCTTGGTTCCTAGTAGGGGGCATGCAGGAGGCAGCTGATAAATTATTCTCTCTCATCATTGATGTTTCTATGTCTCTCTCCATTTCTCTCTGAAACCAATAAAAATATATTTAAAATAATAATAATAATGTATACACCTTAATTTAAAAATACTTCACTGCCTGGTGGCGTGGTGTGGCTTTCTCTCTCTCCCTCTCCTTTCCTCTCAAATCAATAAAAAATACATTAAAAAAATACTTTATTGCTGGCCATAACTGGGTAGTTCAGTTGGTTAAAGCATTGTCCCTGTACACCAAGGTTGTGGGTTTGATCTCTGATAAGGGCACATATAAGAATCAACCAATGAATGCATAAATAAGTGAAACAACAAAGTGATGTTTCTCTCTCCCCCCCTCCATTCCTCTCTCCCCTCCTCTTTCTCTAAAAAATGTCAATAAATTAAAAAATACTTTATTGCTAAAAAATGTTAATTATCATCTGGACCTTCAGCAAGTTGTAATCTTTTTTCTGGTGGAGTGTCTTATCTCCATGTTGATGACTGCTGACTAATCAGGTGATGATTTGGTGAAGGTTGTGGTGACTGGCAATTTCTTAAAATAAAACAATGGTGAAGTTTACTGCAGCAATTGACTTATCCTTTCACAAATGATTGCTCGGTAGCATGCAATGCTGTTTGATAGCATTTTAACCACAGTATAACTTCTTTCAAAAATGTAGTCAGTCCTCTCAAACCTGCAGCTGCTTTATCAACCAGATTTATGTTTTATTCTAAATCATTTGTGGTCATTTCAACAATCTTCACAGCATCTTCACCAGTAGTAAATTTCATCTCAAGAAACCACTTTATTTGCTCACCCTTAGAGTTGCATTAAAATCTTATAAGATTACAGCAATTCAGTAACATGTGCAGTCTCCACTGTTAATTCTAGTTCTCTTGTTACTTCCACCACATCTGTAGTTACTTCCTTCACTGAAGTTGAACTCCTTAAAGTCATCCATGAGGGTTGGAATCAATTTCTCCCAAACTGTTAATGTCGATATTATGACCATTTCCCCATGAATTGTGAATGTTCTATAATGGTGAACCCTATTAGTTTTCAATTGCTTTGCCAGATCCATGAGAGGAATCATTTTGTAAGGCAACTATAGCCTTATAAAATGCATTTCTTAAATAATAATACTTGAACGTCAAAATTATTCCTCGATCCGCGGGCTCCAGAATGGATGTTGTGTTAGCAGGCGTGAAAACATGAATCTCTGTATGTCTCCGTTAGAGCTGTTGGGTGACCAGGTGCATTGTCAATAAGCAGTAATAATTTGAAGGTTGAGGCGGAGGAACCGTTGTCCACTGCCGCCACTCCAGCCTGTTCCATGAGGTCCATGTGGGCCCCACCTCGGCCCTGATGATCCCCAGCTTCCAGCACAGCCACTAGGAGGATTTCTCCAGGCCCTGGAAGCTGATGGCAACCAAGACCCACATCATGAAGTCAGTGGCCGTGGAGAAGTTAGCTGACGAATTGCATAGGCCACCACTCCCCAGAATGATGTTTGGAGACAATGTTTTAAGAATCCAGCATGGCTTTGGGATTGAGTTCAGTGCTACAAATGCCTAAAGTAGCCTGTGTGGAAGCGTGGCAGGGAAGCAGGACGGAGGGTGAACCCTCCACAGAGGTTATTAAACCATACAAATTGGACCTTTACAGCAGATTATAAGGAACATTTCTTGGAGAGTCACTCAAGTTAAAGGTTGTGCCTATAACAGATCTTATAGATACAGAGAAATGGAAAGCCAGAAAACAGATTGGTTTGAAGAAGTTCTGTTTGAGGATGAGCTTCATGATCATGGAATTTCAAGCCTAAGTATGAAAATTAGAGTAATGCCTTCCAGCTTTTTCTTTGCTATTGTAATTTTTCTTGATAATTGATGGAGTGCTTATCAGAATGAATGACATGAGACTACCACGAGGCTAACAAAACATCTTACAAGTACATAATGTCGCAAGAGAGCAAAATTGCTAATTTAATGCATGTTTCGCCTTTCCTCTTCATGGAACCTAGTGAAATGTCCAAGTATTTACCTATCAGGGAGGAGTTTGTGAGAAGCTACGATTTCCAGAAAGAATTGATCATAACCCCATAGAGACAAAAGAAAATGCACCCGTGGAATAGAATGTGATGTACCATATACTCACCGTGGAACCTGATGGAGACGGGTATTCTTATTTTGAGAATTAATTGCCTTGTCTATTTTCTGTAACCTCAAAGGGAAAAAAAAAGATTGTTGCAGGTCAGTTCCACCCAACTGCTGTTTGTACTGTCTGTCTTGGAATTCATAATCAGATTTATGTTTCCTGGAGTCACCAATGGCATATTTCACAGAGTTAGAACCACGAAAGACACTGAAGAGCCACAGCAGTCCTGAGAAAACAAAGTTGGAGGAATCACACTACCTAATATCCATCCAGTGTAATGCCTGCGTATTTTGACATGGCTAAAGTTTTCTTGCTTTTTGGCACTACAAGAAACTACAGGCTCATCTTGTTCATTTCTCTCCCCAGACTTGGTAGCTTTTAATAGATAATGATATCGGAGATCATGGTCTGGCATCAAGATTGTTCATTGTTATTGGGAGGGCATAGCTAGAAGTGTCAAAATTCATAATATATGTATTTTGAAAGTCATGAGTTAATACTGTAATTCTTAAAAAATAAGAATAGTTATTACTTAATTTATTGATTTTATAATTCTGTTTTCCCTTATACTGAAGTCTTGATATCTACATGATTTTCTTACATAGTTTTTTACCTGAGTATAAAGAAAATAGTTTAAAAATGTCAATAGCAAAATTACGGAGTGGTTTTTCTTTGTGTGTTATATGGGGGTGAGTATGTGTTAAGCGAGAGAGTGGCATAAAGGATACTTTTTTTCTTTAATTCCCCTGCCTGCCATCTAATGTTGGTTTTGTGATTTTAGCTGGTCACATCCACTCTCCGAGGGGGTAGAAGTAAACCATCTGCCAGGCCCCTTTCAGCCCTGAAGTTGTCAGGTGACTTCCTCGTTGGCCTTAATGAGCACAGACTACATGTTACTCAAAAACCTCTTTACCTCTCCCCAGGATCTCATGGTCCGGAATGACTCTCCCTGTGGGACCACCATTGGACCTATCTTGGCTTCTCGGCTGGGGCTGCGTGTACTGGATTTAGGCAGCCCTCAACTGGCCATGCACTCGATCCGGGAGACAGCCTGCACCACAGGAGTGCTCCAGACCATCACCCTATTCAAGGTGACTCCCACCCTACCCATCACCATCGGGCTGGGCTCCTTCCCCCTCTAGTGCCTGGATTGGTTGCTGGGGCAGCATCACCATCACTAAGTGGCTGGCCTAGGTGATGGGGCTGGTTGTCTTGGTACTACCATGTAGAAAAAGAAGGGTCCCTATTATTCTCAAGACTTGGGCCTTGATAAGCCCCCAGGGGATAATGAGGGGACAGAGAAGGGATCAGGGACAAGACTGCAGCACTTGTAAGTGGGCGAAACAACTATGCTTCTCGCTGGGGCCCACATTGGTGGGAGGTGAGGTGGGGCACCCCCGTCTGGTCTCCACTGATTGCAAATCCCATGTTGCCTCCCATTTTAGGGCTTTTTTGAGCTGTACCCTTCTCTGAGCCGTAACCTGTTAGTGGATTGAGGCCTCTTGGAAAGACTTCTCTTGTACTTGGAGAAGGGAAGTTCTCAGCTGAGTTGAAGCTAGAATATTAAAGTGGATTTTTCACTTAAACTCCTGCTGTTGTGTTTATTTGGTGATTGGAGGGGTGGAGTTTGGTCTGGCTTAAACCTCTGGGACCAGAACAGGGGAGGTTGGGGTGCAAGTAGAGGAGACCACAACTCCTGGGAGCTGATTTCCAATCTCTTTTCTTCCTGAAGCTCATGCCTGAAGTGTGTGGAAGGCGGGTGGGCCCACAGTGGAAAGGTCATCTCTCCCATCTTCAATCCTCCCTCAATGCTCTTCCCTACTTCCATTCCCAGAATAGTCCTGAAGCCCAGCTTAGCCCTTAGGTCTCAGTGTTGAGCATTAGCCAGCCCCCCACTTAAAAAAGGGGAAAACACTGAAAGCATTCCCCCTGAGATCAGAAATGAGACAAGGATGTCTGCTGTCACCACTTTTATTTCACTTTTTTTTAAATACATATTTTTATTGATTTCAGAGAGGGAGAGAGAAAGATAGAAACATCAATGATGAGAGAAAATCATTGATCCACTGCCTCCTGCACACCCCCTACAGGGGATCAAGCCCGCAACCCGGGCATGTGCCCTAGACCGGAATCGAACCCAGGACCTTGCAGTCTGCAGGCCGACGCTCGCTCTACTGAGCCAAAGCGGCTAGGGCTGCTCTT
The DNA here is from genome assembly GCF_951640355.1 of Cnephaeus nilssonii. Lineage (NCBI taxonomy): Eukaryota > Metazoa > Chordata > Mammalia > Chiroptera > Vespertilionidae > Cnephaeus > Cnephaeus nilssonii. The sequence continues at coordinate 22,265,835 of NC_137081.1, read as the reverse complement.
GCCACTTTTAGTTAACATTATACTGGAGTTTCTATCCAGGGCAATTAGATGAGAAAAAGGTACTACTAAAATGAGAAGATATAACAAATTACTTTTGCAAACCACGCAAAAAATAATTGATCGTGTGAACACATTGCTAGGGCTTCTACCAGAGCCTTGGAAGAGGTCTGAAGATGAGAACCCTTGAACCTAAAGATTTGTTAGCTTCAAAGTACATCCTACTCTGAACTGTAATGGAATGTTATTACACAATAGAAAACTATACAGCAATGAAGACGAGTAGGATATAACTACATTCAGCAATATGGATGAATCTTTAAAATGTAATATTGAACAAAAGAAGTCAAACACAAAATAATACATATTCTACTGAGTAAATGGAATGTGTCTCCCAAAAATTCATGTCTACCTAGGACTTTAGAATGTCCTAATTTGGAAATAGAGTCTTTCAGACATAGTTAGTTAAGTATCTTGAGATTAAATCAGGCTGGATTTAGGGTGGGCCTAAATCCAATGATTGTTGTCTTTATAAGTGAAAGGAAAGGGAGATTTAGAGACACAAAGAAGGCCATGTGAAGATGGAGGCAGTAATTGGAGTGATGCTGCCACAGGCCAAGGAATGCCAGGATGCCCAGGAGCTGGAAGAGGCAAAGAAGGACCCTCCAGAGAACCTTTGGCAGGAGCATGGCTCTGCCAACACCTTGATTTCAGACTTCTGGCCCCCAGAACTGAGAGAATAAGTTTCTGTTGTCTTAAGCCATCAAGTCTGTGGTAGTTTGTTGTGGCGGCCCTAGGAAGCTAGCACACTGTATAATTACATTTCTAAACACTAGTCTTTACAAATGTGTACTTACGTTGTACAACAACAAAGATAAAGAAGGACGTTATGCCCACAAAGTGAGGAGAGTGATTAACTTTGGGAGGAAGAGGAGAGGGAGGGTTGTCATCTGGAAGGGACAAGGGGGTGTTTGGGGTACTGGCAGTGCTCTGTTGCCTGCAGAGTATCACATGGTTGTTCACACTAATAATCCGTTGAGCTGAACCTTTATCTTTTATCCACTTGTTTATCTGCATTACTTTTCACAATCATAAGGTAAAAATACTTTTTTTAAGGGAAAAAGAAAAAAGCATAAAGGCTTCCAAACACAAAAGTGAAGCATTCTAAATTGAAAGAGGAGTTGCTTCTAAAATGATTGGATTGTTAGAAGTAAAGAAATGCCCCCTTCTTACCTAATAAACCCAGAAGCTCCCGGATTGGCCCTGGATGGAGACTAGATGAGAGTTTCAATTGGGCTCTCCAAGAAAATCCCCTTCCCCGGCTCATCTCTCTGTTTCCCCCAGAGGGCGCTGCTCTCCACTGAACTCAGCTTCTAGGGACTAGAGTAAGCCCTTTGCTTAGTGCACAGCTCAAGGAAGACTGAAATATTAAAACAAAAATTAACCAATAAGGAAGCCTTGACAAAGGAGAGCCAAATGCAACCAAAAAAAGAAAAAAAGGAGAGCCAAATGCAGAGAGAACCATGAATCTACACGTTCTGGCTTCCTCCACAGCACATAGCAGGTGACATTTCTAAGCATGCATGTATGTGCCAACACATTTATGCGCACACACACATACACATGTACATGCTCATGCACACATATTCATATATACAGGTATTCATATATACCACAAATTTATATATGCACACAAACACAAACATATATACATACACATGCACACACTACCCCACACATATACCTGCATGTACATACAGTCTTTTAACTGTCAAGGTCCCTCCTTTTACCTGACAGGTAAAAGGGATCACTGCCTCAAAGCCCAGCTCCCCCTGCCAAAGCCCCTTCTCTCACGGTAGGGTGCTGAGGGGGAGGGGGGCTTTCTCTCTCTCTCACTTTAAAATTTTCTTCTTTATTTTTTATGATTACTGTTATCTATAATAGTTAAAGAGATAATGATTTTTCCATTTACAGTGGAAAAGCTTCCTTTTAAAATAATATTTCTTGAATTAAAGACAACATGAATCAGCTTTCAAAAGTAAGCCAACCCTAGTGCAATGACACAAACATAAGCCAAAAACCATGTTGGTGGTTCCTAAATCACTGGTTTGGGGAAAGCTGTGTTAAGCTATAATGCTTCCATTTTGTTAAACTACATTTACTTGTGATTTTTAAATAACTGTATTGAGATATAATTGCCCATTTAATGGTTTTTAGCATATTTATGGAGTTGGGTAACCATCGCCACAATCGATTTTATCATACCCCAGAGAAACCCATACCCTTCAGCATCACACCCTGCCTATCCTGGACATTTCATATAAATGAAATCTTACAATACATATACACTGAGTGGCCAGATTATTATGATCTCTGAACGCATAATAATCTGGCCACTCGTGTGTGTGTGTGTGTGTGTGTGTGTGTGTGTGTGTGTGTGTGTGTTAGAGGCCCGGTGCATGAATTCATGCATGGGTGGGGTCCGGCCAGCCTGGCCAGGGGGAGGAGACATGGGCAGTTGGCCGGCCTGCCTGCTGGTCGAACTCCTGGTCCAGGGGACAATTTGCATATTAGCCTTTTATTATATAGGATATACACTGAGTGGCCAGATTATTATGTGTTCAGAGATCATAATAATTGGGCCACTTAGTGTATATCTTTTGTGACTAGCTTCTCGCTTAGCTTAATGTTTTCAAGGTTCTTCCATTTTGGAGCATGTATCAGTACTACATTTCTTTTTATTAATGAACTAGAGGCCCGGTGCATGAAATTCGTGCATGGGGAGGGGTGTCCCTCAGCCCAGCCTGCACCCTCTCCAATCTGGGACCCCTTGTGGGATGTCTGACTGCCCATTTAGGCCTGATCCAGGTAGGATCGTGCCTAAACGGGCAGTCGGACATCCCTCTCACAATCTGGGACTGCTGGTTCCCAACTGCTCGCCTGCCTGCCTTCCTGATTGCCCCTAACCGCTTCTGCCTGCCAGCCTGAACACCCCTAACCATTCCCCTGCCAGCCTGTTTGTCCCTAACTGCCCTCCCCTGCAGGCCTGGTCCCCCGTAACTGCTCTCCCCTGCAGGCCCGGTTGCCCCCAACTTACCTCTTCTGCCGGCCTGGTCACCCCTAACTGCCCTCCCCTGCAGGCTTGATCGCCCCCAACTGCCCTCCCTTGCAGACCTGGTTCCTCCCAACTGCCCTCCCCTGCTGGCCATCTTGTGGTGGCCATCTTGTGTCCACATGGGAGCAGTCATCTTTGACCACATGGGGGCAGCCATCTTGTGTGTTGGAGTGATGGTCAATTTGCATATTATTCTTCGATTAGATAGGATAGAGGCCTGGTGCATGGGTGGGGGCCGGCTGGTTTGCCCTGAAGGGTGTACCGGATCAAGGGGGGTTCCCTTGGGTCATGGGGTGGCCTGGGTGAGGGGCCTGTGGTGGTTTTCAGACCGGCCATGCCCCCCGGTGACCCAAGTGGAGGCCCTGGTATCTGGACTTTATCTTCTATAATTGAAACTTTGTAGCCTTGAGCAGAGCCAAGCCTCCTGCTCGCTCCGTGGCCGTAGCCATTTTTGTTAGGATTTACTTATCTTCTATGATTGAAACTTTGTAGCCTTGAGTGGAGGCCAAGGCAGGCCAGGGCTGCAGAAGCTTGACTTCCTCCATCGCTAGGGGCAACTCAAGCCTCCTGCTCTCTCCAGCTCCGTGGCTGCCACCATTTTTGTTGGGTTTATTTATCTTCTATAATTGAAACTTTGTAGCCTTGAGTGGAGGCCAAGGCAGGCCAGGGCAGACAGAAAGCTTGGCTTCGTCCATTGGCGGGGAAACCCAAGCCTCCTGCTCTTTCCGTGGCCGCAGCCATCTTGGTTGGGTTAATTTGCATACTCGCTCCTGATTGGCTGGTGGGTGTGGCTGGTGGGTATAGTGGAGGTACGGTCAATTTGCATATTGCTCTTTTATTAGATAGGACTAGGGGCCCAGCGTGAGAAATCACACGAGACCCAAACCCGGCGCGTCATGGGATGCAGCGTCAAGGCACCTCCTGGTGACCAGTCTTTGGTCATTATGGAGTTATGACCACTGGGTTTTTATTATATAGATAGTATTCTATTGTATAGATATATCACATTTATTCATTCATCAGTTGATGAACATTTGGTTTGTTTCTACTTTTTTAGCTGTAATGAATAATGCTGCTGTGAACATTTGTATAGAAGTTTGGTGTGGACATGTTTTCATTTCTTTTGTGTGAATACCTAGGAGTGGAAGTGCTGGGTCATGTGGTAACTCTATGTTTAACCTTTTTTTTTTTAATCCTCATCCAAGGATATTTTCCCACTGATTTTTAGAGAGAGTGGAAGAGAGAAGGAAAAAAAACACATTGATTGGTTGCCTCCTGCGTGTGCCCTGACCAGGGCCCAGGCTGGGGAGGGGCCTGTAACTGAGGTATGTGCCCTTGACTGGATTCGAACCTGGGACCCTTCAGTCCACAGGCCGATGCTCTATCCACTGAGCAAAACCAGCTAAGGCTATTTAACCTTTTGATGAACTACCAAACTGTTCTCCATAGCAGCTGCCACCAACGGTTTACAAGGGTTCGAGTTTTTCTACATTCTCACCAGCACTTGTTACCATGTCTTTTTTATTCTAGCCATCCTAGTGGGTGAGAAGTGGTATCTCACCCTGACTTTGATTTGTTTTTCCCTGATGGCTATAGAATTTAGCATCTTATCATGTGCTTATTGGCCATCTGAATATCTCCTTTGGAGAAATGTCTATTCAGATCCTTTCCCTTTTAAAACTGGGTTATTTGTCTTTGTATTGGGGTTGCCACCTTTTTGCACCATTGTTAGGGTCTGCTTGTGAACTGGAGAAGAAAGATTCAAGATAGGAAAAAACAAACACAAACAAACCTGGATTCTCTCCCACCCTAACCCATCTACCTAGATTGAGGAGGGTCTGTATAGTAGTAGCAAGATCATTTCCTGTATTGTGTAGGCTTCCAGGAAAAGAGCCTGGACTCTCCCAGCCCTTACTGTCTGGCGCCCAGTTCCATGCTTCATCCTTCCAAGGATTCTAGAACTCCTTCCAGCTCTCCTCCCAGGAAGCAGCTGAACTCCTTCCCCATCTCTAGCCTGTCCACCTATCTGTCCATTCAATTTTTGTAGCCATCTGAGACTCTGCTCTCCTGTCTGTCCATAGGCTGCCTCTTTGCCAGAAGTCTCTACTCTTACTAGAAAGTCTATGCCAAGGGAGAGTGAGATCTAGAGGACGCAACTGAGACCATTTGAAGGCTTTTGTCCAAGGTCCCTGCTGATGCCATTCTCGTGCCCTTAGAGCAGTGATTCTCAACCTTTCTAATACAGTTCCCCTTTAATACAGTTCCTCATGTTGTGGTGACCCCCACCCATAAAATTATTTTTTTGGGACTCGTCCAACCCACTGGTGCTATCTGAGTGCTCCAGAGCCAGGAATAATGGGGTCCCCAGTCAGAACCCCTCCTCATCCCCACATATGCCAGATTCTGAATTGGGCAGTGGGAGGCTCAGTGTATGGCAATGGATGACATGAAAGATGGGGGTGGAGAGTGGGAGGTGGGTTCCTCAGAAAAATGTGTCTGACCCTTTCTAAAATCAGTTTCATGGTTGCAGGGTTCAGAAGTTTTGAGTTCAAATTGCTACTACTGTTACTAATAGTGTCTGATGTGCGAGTAATACCTTATGTTTTAAAGCACTCTTTCCATCCTCAACCTCACTGAAGAAACAACAGCATTATTATTAAATTCCCATTTGATCACTTACTATATGCCAAGCACTGTGCTAAGAAAGTTATATGCATTATCTCCTTTAACTCTCTCACCAATCCTCTGAGGTTATTCATTTCATGGATGAGAAACTGAAGCTTGGCAAATTTAATTACGTTTCCCAGGGTCACAGAGCTAATAAGAGCAGGGATTCAAATGCTGAGGTGGGCAGGATGCAAACTTCTGTACCCTAGCCAGTCTCTGATCCCTCCAGTGTCCTGAGGTCCCTGTGCACTTTGGGGAAAGCAACTTCTGGTTTTTGGGGTGTGTCAACTCTCCATCCTTTTACCCTGCAGGACTGTTCTAGAAGGATGATATCACTCAACATGTGAAGACCAGAAGATACCCAGATTCTATTCCCCAGAGACCTGCATGAGGGATGGGCAAGCAGCCTTCACCACCAAAACCACTGGGCTGAGGTGTGTGAGGCCTGTGGTCTGGAAGACAGAGCAACTGGGAAGAGCATGAGTGTTAGGGGTACAGGTAGGAGCTATGGAAGTCCAGTGAATTGAATGAAGAGAACACCTGTCTGATTTTAGCCAGAAACAATCTCATGCTCCATGAGTGATATCTGCAAAGGAAGGTATTAGGAAGTATGTTCGCTATTTGCTATCTCCCATCTTTGTCTTCTAGGGGCAAGCATGAAGAGAAACTTTAACTATTGTCCCCTAAGGTGAGATTCTTTCAGCAAGTTTGAAATCCTTTATTTGGGCTCTCTCTCTCTCTCTCTCTCTCTCTCTCTCTCTCTCTCTCTCTCTCTCTCTCTCTCCCTCCCTCAAATATTTTTATTGATTTCAGAGAGGAAGGGAGAGGGAGAGGGAGGTAGGCCTGTTTGGGGCTACTGAATTGTCCAGCTGGGGTCTGGTGATACCTTGGACTAAGATCATGGCAGCATCACTGGGAAGCTCCTAGCTGGGCTCCATCCAAAGGCAGGCTGCATCTGAAAGGTGCTTTAGGCCCTCACCCCTTTCCAAGAAATTAGTCTCCACCCCTGTCACCATGGTAGCTGGGCCTCCTTCGCTTGGATTGGCTGCCAGATCACATGTCGGTCCTGTGACTGACCTCAGGACAGGAACTGGTTGCCATGGTTCTATCTAATACGTAAACAAGGAACTGCCATTCTTCTTCAGGCTCAGGAGACCGAGGGGGCCTGTCTAATGGAAAATCCCAGGAAGGAGACAGGATTAGAGGTGGGGATCAGGGAAGCGCCTACAGAAATCTACTTCAGACTTTTACAAGTGCCTGAATCACTCGTCTCAAGGCTTATTTAGATCAAGACTGCTATTGAAACATTTTTTTTAATTTTGTGGGGGAGGGGTGGGGAAGAGAGTGCCAATCCCTGCCTCTGTGCATTCATTGAAAATCCCTTGTTTCTCCCCATTTTAGGATGTCCTTGAGCCATTTCCTACTTTGACTCACAACCTTGTAGCTGATTAAGGACTGGGGGGGAGGGGGGGAGGGAGGAGGGGGAGGAGGGGGGAGAGGAACGTCCAATTCCCCACACTTTCCCTCATCTTCTCAAGAAGGGCAATTTCAGGCTGACCCAAATCTGGATTATTAAAGCCAATTCTCAATTAAGCTTTTTCTAGACTTTTCTGGAGATAAGATGGATGGGGTTTGGACATGGCTCAGGTGGGACAGGAAGGTTGGGGTGTGGTGTTCCGAGAGCACAGCCCCTGGTTTCAGATCCCTCCCTCCCACAGATCATTTCTAAAGCAGGTGAAAGGCAAGGTGAACTCACAGCTGGAATGACAGCCATCCCCACCCACAGCTTTCAAATGTGTCTTGGCTTTGCTTCCATTTGTAGAAGGAAATCCCTCCAGAAACCCAGGTCAGGCAGGCCTGGGACCTTACTCTGCTTTTTGATGTTCACTGTGTCCTCTGAGCATTGGGGTCCCCTACAGAGCAGTCATGTCGGCCCTGACCCCAAGAAACCACACAAAGAATTCTGCAACCAGCCCTAACCGGTTTGGCTCAGTGGATAGAGCATCAGTCTGCGGACTGAAAGGTCCCAGGTTCCATTCTGGTCAAGGGCATGTACCTTGGTTGCAGGCACATCCCCAGTAGGGGGTGTGCAAGAGGCAGCTGATTGATGTTTCTCTCTCATCGATGTTTCTAACTCTCTATCCCTCTCCCTTCCTCTCTGTAAAATATCAATAAAATATATTTTTAAAAAAAGACACCCCCCCTCCCCCCGCCCGGTCAATGGTGCCCGCTTTACCAATGTTAAAATCTGGTCACCTTATTTAAAGGGTGATGACTTCGTTCCAGCAGACAATTCAATTTTGGGCAAAAAACTTGAAACCTGGTTAGGACAAGAGTATTTCAGTCCTGTCTTAATCCTAGGGACTTAATCCTTAGTCCTGGGACTTTGGATTTACAGTACACATATGGTGTGGTCCTTGTAGGGTTTCAATAAAAATCCCAAGGTGTTTACCAAGTCCCTCTAATTTTATAGGTCCTGAACCCCAAACGGTCCCTCTAACACCGTGGAAGCTTCCAAATTTTCTGTTCAGACATTTTACTTTTTCACTAGGTTCCTTGAAATCTCTCTCTGCAAATGTGTCATGTAGAAGGTAGCTAAGACTTTGAGCGAACTTTGCACATGGATTTGGTTTCCCCTCTCTGTAGCTCACTCATTTCCCAGATTCCTCCTTCAATTTCCAGCTGCTCTAGAAAACCAGCCAGCCTCTGCTTCCTCGGTCAGTCACACTGCCACTCTCTGCATGAGCCATATTTCCCCCTGTGCTGCAGGGAATGGTAGGTGAAGTGTCCTCAGGGGAAAAGCTTGTTAAATGTGGAACACATAACATCCTTTTTTCAAGGATTATATTCCACCTAGTTTTTCTTGCTTTTGGCTGGTCTCCATGCTTCCATACAGTTATTTTTATATTTTGTCTTGTTAGTGGGAGGGTCTGACACAAGTGATTTTGTCACACCAGGAACTGGAGGTTTATCTGTTTACCATTGATTTGTGTTATACATAATATTTTTACTATTTACTTATTTATTTTAAAAATATATTTTATTGATTTTTTAAAAATATATCTTTATTGATTTCAGAGAGGAAGGGAGAGGGAAAGAGAAATAGAAACATCAATGATGAGAGAGAATCACTGATTGGCTGCCTCCTGCATGTCCCCTAATTGGGGATCAAGCCGGAAACCCAGGCATGTGCCCTTGACCAGAATCGAACCTGGGACCCTGCAGTCCACAGGCCGATGCTCCATCCACTGAGCCAAACCAGCTAGGGCTTTATTGATTTTTTACAAAGAGGAAGGGAGAGTTAGAAACATCGATGAGAGAGAAACATCAATCCTGCACACCCCCTACTGAGGATGTGCCCGCAACCAAGGTACATGCCCTTGACCGGAATCGAACCTGGGACCCTTGAGTCTGCAGGCTGACGCGCTATCCACTGAGCCAAACCGGTTAGGGCAATATTTTTAAATTATTGCCTAAATAATATGAGGCCTAGGAGCAAATGAGTGTGCACATTCTTTGAGAAGTATACTACTACAGGACATCGTGACATATGCTCTTTGGCTAGCACTGTTGGAGAATGTATTGGTAGAGGGCAAGAGTGGAACAGATCGACCTGTTAGGAACCAGGGACACTGGGTGGCTTGGATTGGGCTTTCTCAGTAGAGCTGAGCATCTCCAGCTGGCCATGCACTCTACCCAGAGGCAGCCTGAACTTCAGGGGGAATTCAGACTCTCATGCTCTCCAAGGAAACAGCTTCTGACTCCTGTCACCATGGCAACTGTGCTTCATCTGTCTGGATTGGTCGCTGGGGTGACATCATCATCACTAAGTGACTGATGCACTCAGAAAGAACTGGTTACCATGGTGCTAAAGTATGGAACCCTATTCTTCTCCAGGTCAAGGTCCTTGACTAAACCTAAAGGAAAGGAGATCAGACGTGGAGCCAAGGGGAGGCCAGCTGTCAGGCAGTTGCTGAGTCCCTCTGCCTCAGGACTTGCCCAAATCAGGACTGCTATTAGAGCATGTCATTTATTGGGGGAGGGGAGGTTTATGTTGTAGAGGGGGAGTCCTCCAGCACAGAAGCACACAGATTACAAATCCCACGTTTCCTCCCATTTTAGAGCTGCCTTGAACTCTTTCCTTCACTGAGCAAAACTGTGAGGCATTCCCATCCCCCACCCCCTGCATTGCCAGTCAGAGGAGATAGTCTACGACAACCTACCTCTGAATTTTTAAAGTGTTTTTTGTTGAAATGCTTTTGGTGGTCTTGTTTGATGTCAGGGCAGGTGGGTTCCAGCCAGAACCTCTGAAGTAAGCTACATAGGACCAGAACAGAGGGGATGTTGGGTGGGATGTAGAATAGATCCTTGGTGGAGGATGAAGGCCTGGTTTCTGAACCCTTTCTCCTTCCAGACATCGTTCATAATGTGAATGCAAGGCAGAATAGGACCACAAATGAGTTGCAATCTTTCCTCAACCACTCCCACCCCTCCATCCTCCACACTTTATGATGGTCATTTTTCCCCTTGGGAAAGGAACTTCCTTTGAACCTCGAGTTCAAAAGGCCTGAGGATCTGCTTGGTCTTCTGAGAGTCTTGCTCTCAGAATTAGGGCCCCTCCAATAAATACCAAAAAGAAGCACAATATCAATGCACATGTAACTTATCATTTTCATAGCTATTTCCCTGGTAGTTTGACATCTTAAAGTGGAGAGAGAAGCACTCCCACCTATGCTCAACCTACCCAAAGAGCATATGTCCCTGTGTCCTATAGTATTATACTTCTCAAAGAATGTTCACACTCATTTGCTCCTAGGCCTCATATTATTTAGGCAATAATTTAAAAATATTATGTATAACACAAATCAATGATAACCAGATAAACCTCCAGTTCCTGGTGTGACAAAATCACTTGTGTCAGACCCTCCCACTAACAAGACAAAATATAAAAATAACTGTATGGAAGCATGGAGACCAGCCAAAAGCAAGAAAAACTAGGTGGAATATAATCCTTGAAAAAAGGATTTTATGTGTTCCACATTTAACAAGCTTTCCCCTGAGGACACTTCACCTACCATTCCCTGCAGCACAGGGGGAAATATGGCTCATGCAGAGAGTGGCAGTGTGACTGACCGAGGAAGCAGAGGCTGGCTGGTTTTCTAGAGCAACTGGAAATTGAAGGAGGAATCTGGGAAATGAGTGAGCTACAGAGAGGGGAAACCAAATCCATGTGCAAAGTTCGCTCAAAGTCTTAGCTACCTTCTAAATGACACATTTGCAGAGAGAGATTCCAAGGAACCTAGTGAAAAAGTAAAATGTCTGAACAGAAATTTTGGAAGCCTCCACAGTGTTAGAGGGACCGTTTGGGGTTCAGGACCTATAAAATTAGAGGGACTTGGTATACACCTTGGGATTTTTATTGAAACCCTACAAGGACCACACTGTATGTGTACTGTAAATCCAAAGTCCCAGGACTAAGGATTAAGTCCCTAGGATTAAGACAGGACTGAAATACTCTTGTCCTAACCAGGTTTCAAGTTTTTTGCCCAAAATTGAATTGTCTGCTGGAACGAAGTCAACACCCTTTAAAGTAAGATAATTCAAAGTCGCTACCATGTCTCAACCAAATACATCCAGTGTGTAAGAAAAAATTAGTTGGTAAAGAAGCAGGAAAATGTAAACTATAATCAAGAGGAAGTCTTAATAGAAGCAAGCCTGGGGGTGAGCCAGATGTTAGCAGAAATGGAATTATAAACAGCTATTATAAATATGTTAAATAATTTACAAGAAAACATAAACAATGGGGAACCTCAGCAGAGAAATGAAACCCATAAAAAAGAATAAACCTCAAATTCTGTAAATGAAAAAAATAACATCTGAAATAAAAAAATTCATTCAATGAGTTTAATAGCAGAGTCTCTCATGGATGTTTCTATCTAACCCTCTCCCTTCCTCTCTGTCTAAAAATCAATAAAAGCATTTTAAAAATAATAATATAAAGGGATATAAATAAGTCAATAAAATAAAATTGAATACTAAAGATTACTGGTTATGCCAAAGGAAAACAAATAAGACAAATAGAAAACAAATAAGATGGCATAAATAACCTCAAACATATCAATGTTACACTAAATATAAATAACTAAGCAACCCAATTAAAAGGCAGAGATTCTGGATTTAAAAAAAAAATGGACTTAGCCCTAACCAGTTTGGTTCAGTGGATAGAGCATCAGCCTCTGGATTGAAGGGTCTCAGGTTTGATTCCTGGTCGGGGCACATGCTCAGGTTGCAGGCTTGATCTCCAGTAGGGGGCATGAAGGAGGCAACTGATCAATGAATCTCTCTCATCATTGATGTTTCTATCTCTCTCTCCCTCTCCCTTCCTCTCTGAAATCAATAAAAAAAATATTTTTAAAAAATGGACTTAAGCCGAAACCGGTTTGGCTCAGTGGATAGAGCGTTGGCCTGCAGACTCAAGGGTTCCAGGTTCGATTCCGGTCAGGGGCATGTACCTTGGTTGCGGGCACATCCCCATTGGGGGGTGTGCAGGAGGCAGCTGATTGATGTTTCTCTCTCGTCGATGTTTCTGACCTCTGTCCCTCTCCCTTCCTCTCTGTAAAAAATCAATAAAATATATATATTTTTTAATATATTTTATTCATTTTTTACAGAGAAGAAGGGAGAGGGATAGAGAGGTAGAAACATCAACCAGAGAGAAACATAGATAAGCTGCCTCCTGCACGCCCCCTACTGGGGATGTGCCCGCAACCAAGGTACATGCCCTTGACCGGAATCGAACCTGGGACCCTTCAGTCTGCAGGCCAATGCTCTATCCACTGAGCCAAACCAGTTAGGGCTCAATAAAATATATTTTTTTAAAAATGGACTTAAACTATATTTTGTTGACAAGAGTTATACTTTATTTTTTTTAAATATATTTTTATTGATTTCAGAGAGGAAGAGAGAGGGAGAGATAGAAACATCAATGATGAGAGAGAATCATCGTTTGGCTTCCTCCTGCATGCCCCCTACTGGGGATCGAGCCCAAAACCCAAGCAGGAATTGAACCATGATCTCCTGGTTCATAGGTCGATGCTCAACCACTAAGCCATGCAAGCCGGGCAAGAGAGATATCCTATCTAATAAAAGAGTAATATGCAAATTGACCGTTACTCCAACACACAAGATGGCTGCCCCCATGTGGACACAAGATGGCCGCCACAAGATGGCCAGCAGGGGAGGGCAGTTGGGAGAGACCAGGCCTACAAAGGAGGGCAGTTGTGGGCGATCAGGCCTGCAGGGATGGGCAGTTGGGAAGGACCAGGCCTGCAAGGGAGGGCAGTTGAGGGCGATCAAGCCTTCAGGGGAGGGCAGTTAGGGGTGACCAAGCCAGCAGAGGAGGGAAGTGGGGGGGACCAAGCCTGCAAGGGAGGGCAGTTGGGGGGAACAGGCCTGCAGGGAAGAGCAGTTGGGGGAGGGGGGGACCAGACCAGCAAGGTAGAGCAGTTAGGGGCGATAAGGCTGGCAGGGGAGGGCAGTTAGGGGTGACCAGGCTGGCAGGGGAGGGCAGTTGGGGGTAACCAGGCTGGCAGGGGAGGGCAGTTGGGGGCAATTGGGCTGGCAGGGGAGCAGTTAGGCATCAATCAGGCTGGCAGGGAATGGTTAGGGGGTAATCAGGCTGGTAGGCAGAAGCAGTTAGGGGCAATCAGGAAGGCAGGCAGGTGAGCAGTTGGGAGCCAGCAGTCCTGGATTGTGAGAAGGGTCCCAGATTGGAGAGGGTGCAGGCTGGGCTGAGGGACACCCGCACACCCGTGCACAAATTTCATGCACCGGGCCTCTAGTACTTTAAATATATTGACAGGGATTACTTGAAAGTAAAATAATGAAAAAAGACATACTATGAAAATGCTAACCAACAGGAAGCTTTTGTGGCCATCAGAAAAAGTAGGCTTAACCCTTTGCACTTGCTTGCTTTTTTCTCGATTCCTTTATTCTAATGCTAACTGTGTCAAGTCACACTCGACATCCGAGTGCAAAAGGTTAAGATAAGCAGTATTACTGGAGAGGACGTGACATGTGTCCTTGGGGAAGGGACACATTCGAAGACAGTGAAAAGAGCTGAAACGGGTACAATGTGTAAGGGAAGGAGACTTGAAGTAAAATCTTAAATGTTCTTCCGATCACAAAAAAGAGTACATGTACATGTGAGAAATTCAAATATCACCAAAATGCGTAGCTTAGAAAGTTAAAGATAAACTGAACGTCTGTTCTTTCTTTAAAAAATATTTTTATTTCAGAGAGGAAGAGATAGAGCATCAATGATGAGAAAGAATCATTGATCAGCACATCCTCTACTGGGGATTGAGCCCACAACCTGGGCATGGGCCCTGACGGGGAATCAAACCGTGACCTCCTGGTTCATAGGTCAACGCTCAGCCACTGAGCCACACTAGCTGGGCTGAGCATCCATTCTTTATATATATAAAAAAAAAAAACCCTCTTAAGAAATTACAGAGAGAAAGGATAAAGGCTATTTGCCAGAAATCCATAGCAGACATTAGTGGGGAAGTACAGAACTGCTCGTATTCACATCAGAAGACACAGGTGAGCTGTTACCACTGGTATCAAATGTGGGCCTGCAGTCAGAGCCAGCGCCAAGAACAAAATAAACAATTATACATGGGAAAGTAAATTTGTCATTATTTGTAGATTATTTGATTACTTAGAACCTGTTTGTTTAGGCCCGTGGTCAGCAAACTGCGGCTCGCAAGCCACATGCGGCTCTTTGGCCCCTTGAGTGTGGCTCTTCCACAAAATACCACGGCCTGGGCGAGTCTATTTTGAAGAAGTGGCGTTAGAAGAAGTTTAAGTTTAAAAAATTTGGCTCTCAAAAGAAATTTCAATCGTTGTACTGTTGATATTTGACTCTGTTGACTAATGAGTTTGCCGACCACTGGTCTAGGCCATCTGTAGTCACCGGAGCAGCAGCCTCAGAAAATAGACCCCTCCTTGCCCCTCCTTTTGGGGCTTTGACTGGGTTCTGGGAACAGCTGAGCCCTGTGCCCCAGGGGAGACCCCCTAGACCTCTCACTGCAGGGGCTCACAGGGAGATTCATCCCTGTGTCTATGCCTCTGCCCTGTCTCCCGCTCCCCCGGGGGCTCCTCAGCAGTGACAATGCAGTGGGCACACCAGGGCAGGCTGCTTGGTGGGAAGTGCAGGCTACGTGGCTCAGAAACTCCTCACCACCTTGCCAAGCCCCCAGCTGCAGGATAATGCAGGGCACTCCCCAGCCTGGCCCTTACCTCCCAGGCCTTCTCCCTTATGACTCCAGCCTGGGCCTCTGCTTCCTGGAGCCCCTGGGTTGACAGGAGCCAACAACTGGGTTGTTGTGCCCATATTCTAGATGCCAAAACTGAGGCTCAGAGAGGGGGAGCAGAGCCTAACCCAGCCCACCTCCCCCTCAACTCAGCCCAGCTCACAGGTGGCTCCCCCAGCTGTCCCCTGGTTGCCATGGTGTCGGAGGAGGAGGAGATTTCTGAGAAGCAATCCAAAAATACACACCAGGTGGCCCCTCCATACTCACTCCCTCTCTCCAGCTTCAAAGCCTCCTTTTGAGCAGGTAGGCGGGGCCTCTTCCTGGCCAGGCAGCCGAGGGCAAAGGAAGTCAAGGAGGCAGAGGGTACAGGTAGTGGGTTCTGGGACCCCAACCTCACCCAGCAGATTTCCCGGGCCTGGGCTCCAGCACCCTCCCACAGTTGCCAGACCACGTGGGCTTTTTCTGCCTCCCTGCCTTCGCACATGCAGTTCCCTCCACCGGGAATGCCCTTCCTCATCCTTCAAATCCCAGCTCAGCTTTAACTCCACTGGAGAACCTTCCCTGAGTCACTTGGGGCTCCCCCGGCATCCTGCACCCACCCCAGTCACAGCTGTTTTCTGGATAATGCTCTCACTGGGCGGTGAGGTCTTGGAGATGCTAGCTTTGCCTTTGTACTCCAGCCCCTGGCACAGACAGGTGCTCAGTAAACCCGGAAGGAGGGAAGGATGGGAGCAAAGAAACACCTCTCATAGGATTGGAGAGGATCTGGACCGTGAGCACCTGGCACAGAGCTAGGCACAGAGCAAAGCCTACTCCCTTCCTGCCACCTCCACTTGAGCCTGGGCTCCAGCACCTTCTGCCTCATCTGATTGGAGCCGGCTCAGGGGTTGTCTCCACACCCTCAGGCCTGTGTCT
This sequence comes from Cnephaeus nilssonii, assembly GCF_951640355.1. Taxonomy (NCBI): domain Eukaryota; kingdom Metazoa; phylum Chordata; class Mammalia; order Chiroptera; family Vespertilionidae; genus Cnephaeus; species Cnephaeus nilssonii. Next base: position 22,249,824 of record NC_137081.1, on the reverse strand, counting down.
GTTGCCCATTTGGATGCAAGGTAATTACACCAGGATGCAGACATGCACTTGACTTCATAAGGAGCTAGTGTGTTTAGGAGAAAGGCCTGAGGGCTGACCTTGAGCAGGGGTTTTCAAATGGTTTTCACACTGAATACTTTCTGCAAACAATGCCTTACCTGATGGCCATTATATAAAACAGATGGAAACTAAGCTGACTGGGGAGAAGTGGTGTTGAAAGTACCCACCTGGGAGACAGGACCACAGTCCCCTTTCCCCTGTAGCTATGGGTCCCGGGGAGATGAGGGTTCGGGTGGGTCCTGGTGGTGGGATGGGGAAGCCAGGAGAGAGGGAGAGCCCTGGGGAGAGTCCAGTGGCTGATATTTACTAACTGGTACAGAAGGGCTTCAATATTTTCAGAACTGCGTGTTCATGCCCGTGTGGCTGGGCCAACGAACTCATCTTTCACAGCAAGAGGTCAGTCTATACAAACAAAAATGAAAATATGTCCTTGGAAAAAATCATAATGACTTCAACCTTTAATGTTCTCACAGTTTCTTTTCTTTTTCTTTCTTTCTTTGTTCCTTCCTTTCTTTCTTTCTTTCTTTTTTATCTTGAAGGAATATTTTAGGGGAAGTATCTCTTGTCTAGAAGAAATATTTATATGAACTCAGCAATTCCATCAACTTCTCTTTCTTTTTCTTTTGTGAAATTCAAGTAAAATTAAATTTTAAATTGTATCTGAACAAAAATACTTTTCACATGTACCTGGAACATTCACCAAGATAGAGTATACGCTGAGCTATGAAACAAAGTCAAGACAATTGAAGTTATAATGTTACAGAAAACCGAAGAAGAACCAAGCAATACCAGAGAGATGGAGTTACATTTATTATGCCCGGGTCCAGAGGAAAATGTCTCTCAAATTCTGGGCCCCAACATGCAGGAATTTTCCCTATTTACATGTTTTTACCTTCTTTGTCTCCCAAATATGGAGTGTTACCGGCCCCTTTTGCAAGTTCTTCAAGAGCCTGTATGTGCTGGGCCTTGAGACCTCAACCAGAGGCCTACCTAGCCTGGTGCCAGCAATGATAACCTTGTCTGGGGAAGGTTTAATGGCCTCTCTGAAGTGTGAGTAGTCTTAGCAAGCAAGAATTTACAGAAGCCAAATAGCAGGGTTAAAATTTCAAACAGCAGTTTTCATACAAGATGGATGCTTCAATACAAAGCATGTTCTCAGACCACATTGAAATTAAAATATAAATAAATACCAAAAACCTTAAAAATTCCCAGTGGTAGCATTAATTCTAAGAGATGCATATTGAATTATTTAGGAGTGAAATGCCATGATGTCTGTAAATTACTTTTAAGTACTTTACCAAGAGAAAGAAGCAATTGTGACCAAATCTTAATTGTTAGTCTGAAAAAAATAATTTTTAGTCTGGGTGGTAGGTATGTGGACATTCATTAGATTCTTCTCTTTTTTTAACATTGAAATTTTTTCATAATAAAAATTAAGCTTAATAAACAAAATATTGAAATGCCAGTCTAGGGTTTAGAAAGCTCACACACTAACCTATAACCAAACAAGAGTGGAAGCAAGAGTATAGTTAGTTTGTTAGCTAGTTAGTTGTTTCAATAGCTCTATTAAAAAGAGTACAGTGATTTGAACAAGGGTGGTGGAAGTGATGTGGAGAGAAGTGGATTGATGTGCAATCCTACCTAATAAAATGGTAATATGTAAATTACCATCACTCCGCTTCGCCCACGATTGGGCCAGAGGGAGGCGCAGGGGGCGGGACTAGGGGTGGCCGGGGTAGCCGATTGGGCCGGCAGGACGCTAAGCTCCCATCGCCAGTGGTGGCGCAGCTCAGCGTCTGCACCATGGCTGTGCTGAGGAACAGAAGGGGCCTCTGGGGCAGCGAGCTCACCTCCCGCCAGGGACCATCAAAAGCGGGGGAGCTGGGTACCTGTGTGCTCTGGCACCAGGCCTCTCAGAAGCCTCGGCCGAGCTGGAGGCTTCTGAAAGGCCTGGTGCACCAGCGGACAGGCACCCAGCTCCACCGCAATCGAAAGCGAAGGCGTGTAGGGGACCCTACACGTGCATGATTCAATCATGCAATGGGCCTCTAGTATACTAATATTTTGCATTTCAAATCCATGTGTGCTGAAGATCTTTAGGAAGATGAGGGTACAGTGAGCATCAGGGATAACAAAAATAAACTAAATACAGAGCGTCTACTGTCCAGTCCTTGTTCATATTTAATCCTCACAACAAATGTATGAGGTTAGTACAATTCACAGCCGCATCTTACGTGCAATCTAGTTCTTCAGCCATGGGTAAGGAATAGAGGCGTTAGTCCTGGGACCTGATTTACATAAAAAAGGAGCAGGAGCCTGAGGGTGGGGACCTTAAACGGAAGAAGGAGTTGGGTAGGCGTTCCCAGGGGCAAGGCCGGCCTGCGATTGGCCGAGCTCCCAAGAGAGGGATGTGCAGATCAGCCACGCGAGCGGGTGGAAAGCAGCAGCCCGGCTTAGCCGCTCCGGCTGCGGTCTCCTCCTTCTCTGAGACTTAGGTGGGGAGCGAGCGCTCCGAGCCTGGAGCTCCGTTTGCTCCTCTGCTTCTTGCTGCTGAACAGCCGCCCAGGGGGCTGCAGAGACATTAGTGGCCACGGTCAGGAGGAAACCTAGGGAGTGCGGGCAGGGCCGGAGAGCGATCCTGAAAGAAGTTGGGCAGGGGGCCTCGAGGTTAGGACTTAGGAGGAAAAGAAAATGTTTAGGGACGTGAAAAGAGATAAATGTAAAAAGAGGCCCAGGCTTGGGGGGCAGGGGGGGGGGGCTCCGCATTTGGGATCTAGACCCAAGAGAAGTGGACTCGGGAAAACTGGAAATTCGTGAGGAGGGCGGGAAAATGGGCCAAGGAATCTGTGCGACCACAAGAAGCAAGATGCGCCGGGGAAGAGCTGCCCGGGGCTGTGGGGAGGACAGGGGACCAGCATCTCTGGGTACAGGAGCAGGGATTGCGATTTGGGGTCCTGGTTCCGGAGAGAATCTGGGCCGAGAGATGAGCCAGGGCTTGTTCGTAAGCCCGCGGAGCCTGCTGTCTGCTATCCGGCTCTGTTAAGAAGGGGAGGGCTGCGCTAGGGTAAAAGCGATGCAAGCGGAAAGGTTCGGTCCTTTCCCTCCGCTCGGCTCCGCGCCAGCCGGAGACCAGCGCAGACTCAGCTCTGAGCGGCCGGAGACCGACTGCGCAGCCTCCAGGATTCCGCGCCTGGGGCGCGGGCAAGACGGCCGAATGCCTAGTCTGACGCCAACTCTCCCCTCCGGATTCTTGGGTTTAGAGGCCAATGCAGAGGACTGGGGAAGAATTGTGGGAGGAGGCCTAGTGGCGGAGGACAGGAGGGGAAGAGCGGAGTTGCGGGAGGAAGTAGGGGGCGGGGAAGCGAGGCGTTGGAGGACCATCAAGCCTTGTGGGAATACCTCGTACTCTACCGCCCTGGCCGCCTCCATGTTCCGGCACCTCTCAGCACCACGGACAGCACCTGGCGTCCTGTGGGTCTGACCCAGGGTGCCCAAGTCACCTCTTTTCCTGTTAATCCCGAAAGCGCTGCCTCAGAGAATGATCTTCTCTTCCAGAAACTCTTTTCTTTCTCAATAGGGTCCTGGAGTTTCTGCTCCTTCCTAAAGCCAGGAAATTCATATTAGGATCCATTTGATTGGGAGGAGCATTCCCTTTTCTTAAGGCTTGTACATAATGAGTCATGATAATTCCACTTTAGGAAGAAAAGGACTCTGCCACCCCTACCACATCTAACTGAGGACAGCATTAGGGACTATCCTCCCCACCTTCTGTCCTTTGCTGAGTGAGGCACAGTTGGGCTAACTGTGGCCTTCAGGACAAGGGTCCAGACACTCAGACCCTATACTTTCTCCTATAAAGTATCCAGGCCTCCTCTCTAATACCCTTCAGGCTTCAGATTCTTTCCCGAGATGCAGTTCACCTGCTTCCCAGGCCCCACCTGTTCACCTGGTTTTGTATTCCATGTGTGTAGCTGCCTGAGTCTCTGCTTACCTTTGCCTGTAAGCTTGGTTCTTACCTGGAAGTCGGTACCAAAGGTGAATGAGGTGCAGGGGCTGAAACACAGGACAGGTGGTGATGGGGGAAGGGAAAATGAAAAGAAGGAACACTTAAAGGGGGAAGGGATCTGGCGAGAGGGACAGAGACCAGGAACCAGGATTCATAATGGAAGGAAGCTGCTTTTCTTCAACTGGAATTTGGAAAGGTTCTGGCCAAGCTCCTTGCTGACGCCACCACTTTGCCTTTAGATGATCAGGACCAAGTGGGAGTGGGGCAGCTCTGGCCCTTCAAGGACTTACCACCCTAGTCTTCCAGTTCTTGCATGTTGTAGTCCAGCAGATTGTGCCCCAAGGTGAGAAGGAGCTGAAGAAGAGAGGCTGGGGCCTGGCCAGATAAGAGGGGAGTGCGGATAGTGAGGGGCTGTTTGATCTGAGAATGGGCTTCCTTCTTCAAACGTCTCCACTTGAAACTTTCCTGTCATGATCACCTTATGGAGAAGAGGTGATATGAGAGTGGGGGTGAAGTTGGATGGGTGAAGCTGTTTGCCCTTGAACACTCTGGGGAAGGGCCCAACGGAGACTTCTAGAAGTAGCCCCTAAAAGAAGTTATCATCTAACTCTTTGGACTAGTCCCAACCCCTGGCCCTTGCTTAATTTTTCCAGGGCCAGGAATCTTCACATTCTCAGCCAGGAAAACACACACACACACACACACACACACACACACACACACACACGTCTGAATAGGAAGAAGAGCAAATTGTATGACAAAGGAGAAGAGGAATGAAAGTGTAGAGAGTCCCTTGGAGACAGATGGCTGACCACTCCTTAGAGCAGAGTTTCATGAATGGGAATGGGGGAGGGTCAGAGAAGAAACCTGCCTTGAGTTCACATTACTACTACTATTACTACTGGTGTCTAACATGTGTCTAATGCCTTAGAGCAATGGTTCTCAAAGTGAATCCTACGACCAGCATCATCAAGGGAACTTATTAAAAATGCTAATTCTTGAGCTTCACCTGAGACCTACTGAATCAGAAACTCTAGGGTTGGGGAACAGTAATCTGTATCTTAACAATAACAATCTGTATCTTTGGGAATCACTGCCTTAGAGTTTTGTAAGCACTCTCTACCTTCCTAACCTCATTTAATCCCACAATAGTATCAAATGAATCAGCAAAGAGACTATAATCCTAATCCTAACTGAATATTTATTACATGCCAGGCATTATGATAAGTAAAATTTTTATACCATCTCATTTAATTCTCTCCACAAACTGTGATTGTTCACCTACTTGAGGGAGAGGAGAAATATTGATCTCATCTGGTCCCTGGAGTGGGCTAGAGTGTCCCAGATGTCAATTCACTGCATCCTTTCACCCTGAACATTTGCTCTGGAAGGATGACATCACCCAGGATGTGATACCCAGAAGATGAAGCCCATCAGCAGACTCCACTCCCAAGATCCCTGTCTGAGGGATGGGCAGGTGGCCTTTCCCACAAAAATCACTGGGGTGAGGTATGTGAGGCCTATGGTCAGTCCATGCTGTCTGGCAGATAGACCGAGCAGTGAGGGACTAGGTTTTAAACCTATTGGTAAGATCTGTCAGAAGCACATTGAGAATGGAGGTTCTGTCTGAGATCTGCAAGAAATAATTCCATGAATCATTAGTGATGTATGCAAAGGGAGAGGAAGTGGATGTTAGCAAGCCTAGGTTCCATTTACCATCCCTGTCTCTTTTGGGGGCAAGCAACTTTGACTCCTATTATCCAAGGTGAGACTCATGTGTCTTCCCAATAATTTTAAATCTCTGACTTTGAGTCCCATCTCTCCCTCTGGGGCCCTGCAACTCTTTTCTGCCTCCTTTTTTTTTTAATTAAACAAATTGATTGATTGATTTTTAGAGAGAGATAATTGATGTATTGTTCCATTTACTTATGCATTCACTGGTTGGTTTTTATATGTGCCCTGACCTGGGATCAAACCTGCAACCTTGGTGTATTGGAACAAGGCTCTAACCAACTGGCCAGGGCCAGCTTCCTTCTTGACTCCTATCTTCCCTCCTCACAGAGCCCAATGGTCAAGGTGAACAAGGATTGGTGCTTTACCTCCAAAGTGGTTTTGAAGGCTCTGAAACAACAGGTGACCAACCCTGTCAAGGTGAGGGGTTCATTTTTTCTAGGGAGGCTGGAACCCCAAGGACTTGTTTAAATGAGGGAGACAGGTATGAAGAAGAGAATGGGTACTGAGGCATGAATGGATAAACAGAAGAAAAGATCTTTTCTTCCCCAACTGAAGCATACCCCCACTTTCCTTTTCTCTCTCACAGATCACCTGTGAGTATCCATATGAGAGGTTGGAAAGGCAGGTTCTGGGAGCCTCTAAGGACAAAATGATCTATAGGATCATGTGTAGGCATTGAAAATTGCCGTTTTCAAAATTAAGTAAAAGGTCCTCCTTTTCTCCATACACTCCCTGTTTATAGCAAGTAATAGCAAAATTCCTTTGGGTAAATGGGAGAGGTAGTCCAGAGGCCTTCACATTCAGAACACACACACACACCACCTTCCTCTACTCTTTGGCCTGGGCTAGCCACTTGGTAAAGTTCAGAGTCAATTCCTTGAGATGCTTGAACTCTTCAGAATCCAGATTGTACACACCATCTAGCACTCCCATCTATCTTTCTGTTTGGGACATTGGGGCCTAGGCTGATCAAGGGACTTACTCAAAGATGCATAGCAGGTTCATGGCAGAGCCAAGCCTGGACCCAGCCTTTTCCCCACCAGCCCCTGCCTTTCCTCTCTGGGACCACAGTGGGGGTTGGGCTGTTCCAAACATCAGACTCTCCCACATTGACAAAAGTCTTTTTTAGGGGACTATGACCTAAATTACTAGGTGTACTGGTTAATGCGGATTTTGTAATCGAAGAAAACATGGTAATTTCAAGAGAAACACCAAAAGTGCTTTATTCAAAGTAATGTCCATCACTAGCTACACATTTCCCCCATCTTTCAGGTAATTTGTGGATACTGTCTCAATAGAACTTGTCTTGTTTTGAGGCAAACCATTCAGAGACCCAATTTTCCACTTCTTCGTACCTTTTGAAGTGCTGCTCAGAAGGTGCGTGTGCCATCGATCGGAACAAGTGGTAATCTGAAGGAGCAAGGTCTGGTGAATACAGCGGGTAGGTTAAGATTTCCCAGGCAAGATCTTTTTAACGTGTCTAACTGGTTTTGAAGTGTGTGATGGTGAATTATCATGAAGCAAAATTACTTTGCCGTGTCTTCTGGCCCATTCTGGTCGTTTTACGATCAAAGCGTGGTTCAAATTGATTATTTGTTGTTGGTAGCGATCAGTATTAACGGTTTCACCTCATTTTAGAAGCTCATAATACACCACACCTTCCTGATCCCACCAAACGCAGAGCATTGTCTGCTTTCTGAAGCGATTTGGTCTTGCAGTCGATGTTGAGGGTTGAGCTGGATCAACCCATGATTTTGTGCATTTGGGATCCTCAAAATAAATCCACTTTTCATCGCCAGTCATAATTCGATGCAAAAAAAAAAAAAGACTTTCTTTTGTGCCGTTGAAACAACATTTTACTGATGACTTCTCGATTTTCCATTTGTCTTTCGTTCAGTTGATGTGGCACCCATTTTCCTTCCTTTAAAATCCTTCCCATTGCTTGTAAACCAGTGTTCACAAGTATCTTGAGATGGAACATGTTCACCATAAGCTTCCTGAAGTAGACGATAACTTTCAGCAGCACTTTTCTTCAAAATAAAGTAATGATTTAAAACTTCCCTCAAATGCTCTTTTTTTGGCATGAAATTCAACATTTTTAAGCATAAAAATATCTATGATGTTAACACCTTCAGCAAAATTTAACATGAAGTTTTGAAGCTTGCTGTCAATACAACAAAATAGCATACATATCAAACCACATATATATCAACATATGTGTAACTCCATCTATTGAAAAAAATCCGCATTATTAACTGGTACACCTAGTATACTAGTAATCAGGTGGCAACCAGAGGAAAATATAAAGGAAGTCCTCCCAGGCAGAGAGCACTGCAATGACAAGTGTTCTGAGACAGGGATACCATGGCATGTTAGAGGAACAGACGGAAAAGTCAGGGGGAGAAGATTATGTGGGAGAAGTAGGCCCAGGACTGATCATACTGGGCCTCATAGGTCATGGAAAAAAACTTGAATTTTATTCTTAGTATAGTGGCAAGTTAACAGGGAACTTTTAAGGAAGGGGATTTCTTAATGTGATATATGATTTTAAAAGGCCACTCTAGTGCTGCTGGGGAATGGATTGTGAAGAGAAGAGTAAAACAGGCCTGTAAGGAGCCCATCACCCTGGTCCAGGGGAGGCAGGAGGCCTGGACTCGGGTAGTGGCAGTGGGATTAGCACCTTCAGCTGGCCACTCCATCCAGATGCAGCCTGCATCTCAGGGGGCTTCCAGCCCGCATGCTCTCCTAGGAAACTGGTTCCCACTGCTGTGAGGTGGCATTTGGGCTTCCTAAGCCTGGATTGGTTGCTGGGTCAATGCACTCAGCCAAGTGACAGACCCACTTGTGAGGGACTGGTTACCATGGTGCTTCTGCAAATGCAAACAAGGTGCTGTCATTCTTCTCCAACCCTGAGCCCAAGGGAAAATCACAGGAGCAGAGAGTGAACTATGTGTGGGAGCCAAGGAGACAGGCAATTGGTGGGCTGAGTCACTGGGCTTACTCAAACCAGGTGTTATTGAAGCTTTTGGGGAAGGAGAGTGGATGAGGGAGGGGTGACTTCACCACATACTGATTTCAATCCTTTGTTTCTTCTTCTTTCTCTCTTTTCTTTCTTTTTTTTTTTTTTTTTTTTTTTTGCCTATGTTTCTGATCTGGGCACTACCCGGGGCACTTGCTGCCCTCGTCAGTGAATCAAGACCAGCAGATTCTCTCCGAGAACTCTAGCACACCAGGACAATAGCTGTCAAGATGTGACTCTAATCTCGGGCTTTGTTTCTTCTTTTTTTAAGGCTTCTTTGAGCTCCCCGATCCCCACAGTAGGCCACAACCTTGTCGCTGATTAAGACTTTGTGTGAAACTGCTCTACCGCATTGCCCTCCCCATTATCCTCCAAAGGGGGCAAAGAGGGTGGTTCTAGGATGAGCCAAATCTGGATCATTAAAATGGACTTTGATGCAAACTCTTTCTGTGGTTTGTCTTGAGGCAGGATGGGTGGGGTTTGGACCAGGCCAGGGCCTCTGCAATGAAAAAGGTGGGACCAGGAAAGGATGTGGGGTGAGGAGAGCACAGCCCCTTAGTGCTCATCGAGGCTGGTCTGTCTTGTTTTCTCTCAATGACCATTCCTAAAGTGGGGAAAGTGAGGGTGGGACTACAGCTGAAATGCCAGCCTTCCCAGGCCACACCCAGCTACATTGTGTAGTCTAGTTGCCCACCTTTCCATGTCAGACAGGCCTGCACCCTGCTATTTTATGAGGGTCTTCACCTCCAGCATTACAGTTTCTGCCAGGGCTCTTTCACTCATCCTGCTCCCAAGAATCAACAGAGAAGTGCTACAAAGTGTACACACATTAACTATTTTGACGGCTCTTGCCAGTTTGCTCCTAGGAGCTGAAAAATATTAAAAGGGAGTGGGTGAATATGACCACCCATGCTCAGCCCAACCAAACACTTGAACATCCTATTTGAAGAACTTTATACTTCTCAAAGTACTCTTACTCATTGGATATTCACAGGTATAAGCAACTGGGTAGGTATCAAGATTTGGTGTCTCTAAGGAGTATGGAGTTGTATACATATACTAATAATCACTGTATAGCTAGAAACATAAGTTTGTATACTTTACTGGATATAAGTTATCATTAAGTAATAATAACCTATGAACCTCTCAACAATGTAAAAAGTAAATGTGATAAAAATGATTTTGAAAAGAAGATGGGGTCATTTGCTCTAATATCAAGACTTAGTATAAAGCTGTAGTAATTTAAAAGTTTGGTATTGATGAAAGGATAGACAGGTAGATCTATGAGACAAAGGGCCCAGAGATAGACATGCAATGTGGACATTTTATTTATAATAAAGATGGCAGAGAAGAGAGGATAGTCTTTTCAATAAAAAATTCAGGAACCATTGGGTACTCTTGTAGAAGAAAAATTTACTTTTATTCATAACTTAAAACACACACACAAATAGAATCCAGGGAGATTATAGGCCAATGTAAAGAATTAAACAATTAAGTTTATTCCAAAGCTTTAAGCCATTTGATGGTTTTATTTCACTTTTCTGAACTCCTACTTTGCAAAACTTTGTGATGAAGCATTTAGAAGATAGTATAAGGTAATAAAGTCCTAATGGTTCATGTCCTAATGGTTGGAAAATATTTCTTAAAAAGGAAGAAAAAGTGCTAAAAGTAAAGTAAAATGTGGTACATTTAATACATTAAATTAAGACTCTTGCCCTGGCTGGTTTTTCTCAGTGGTTAGAGCATCAGCCCAGGGACCAAAGGGTCACAGATTGGATTCCTGGTCAAGGGCACATACCTGAGTTGCAGGTTCCCCAGCCTTGGTAAGGACGTGTGGGAGAGAGAGGCAACCAATCAATGTGTCTCTCTCATGTTAATGCTTCTCTCTTTCCCTCCTCCCTTCCATTTCTTTCTCCTTCTCCTCCTTCCCTTTCACTCCCTCTAGAAATCAATGGAAAAAATACCCTTGGGTGAGGATTTTAAAAAAAGATTATCTATAAACTATTCCTTACAGCTGAAGACAGTGTGAATACACTGTCTCTGCTGCTATGTGAATACAAACTTCTTCCAGCTGTCTGTACTGATGAGAATGGAAAAGAAAGAATTTTTAAAGTCAGTGGTTGTTCAGTAGAAATACAATATATCATTACATAGGTAAGTTTAAAATTTCTAGTAGTCACGTTTTTTAAAGTAAAAAAGAAATAGGACTATGTCAACTCTCCTCTGCAAATTATTCAATTGGAAGCATACAGAATCACCTATAAAGCGTTTTGCTTTAAAATATTTTAGACTTGATCCAATCAAGACTTTAGCCATAACTTCCAGTTTATAGGAAATAAAAGGAAAATATATATACAGGGGGAATATATCATGAAGAAATAATCAGACAAATTCAGAAGAAAAGCTGACTTCATATCCTCAACAAGAAAATATTAAAAATTGGAGATGGGGAAGGGGAGGAACTCTGTCTATGCTAATTTAAACAGAATTAAGAAAATAAACCAAACATAATGGTGGTCTATGACTCCTATTTTGAACAAAACAGCTGAAAGGGGCATTTTAAAACACAATTTGAGAAATTTGAATATGAACTGAGCATCAAATAATAGTGGACATTATTGAAAATTTTATTGGATGTCATAATAGCATTTTAATTATGTGAGAAAATATATTTCTTGGAGTTGCATATTGAAACATTTATAAGGAAAATGTGTACTATTTACTTTTAAGTACTAAAAAGAAGCAAATATGACAAAATACCAATAACTGTTAAGTCTAGATGGTGTGTGCATAAGTGTTTACTATACACTACTATCATTTTTTGTATTTTGGAAATTTTTTACTGAAAAGCAAGAGAGTAAAGTGATCAAATTTAAACTTTAGAAAGCTCACTCCCTAGCTCATTGGGTGATGAAAGTGGAAGCCAAACACTAGTTAGATGATTACTGCAGTGGTCGCGAGGAAAGAGCACAGTGGTTTAGATAGGATAGCGAATATGGAGAGATGTGGAGATATAGTATTTTGCAGGTAGACCATTTTTTTAATAGACTCAAGGTGAAAGAGGGCAAAAGAAAGGAGAGTCAAGGCTAATAACGAAAGCAAGTATGCACCAAGTGTTTAGTATATAACAGTGCAATCATTGTTCAAGCGATCCACATGAGCTAGGTGCTATTAGCACTTCCATTTTACAGATCAGGAAAGGGCGCAGCGAGGTTAAGCCACTTGCACAAAGTTGTACCCTCAGTAGGTGGCATTGCAAGAACTGGAATCCAGGCACACACACAGAACCATTCCTGCTCCTAATTTAGATACCTTTGTGGTCACGTTTATGCTCCTCATCTTAGGGTTTATACTCCCCCACTCCACCCTTTTCGCCAGCCCTGTGGCTGGGTCCTAGAGGCGGTGGTCTTTAGGGAAAAGCATATGTCATAGGGATAGGGCCAAGTGGGAATTCTAGTGAGGCACATATCTGGTGGAGGAGGGAGGGGTGGGTAGGTCCCCTGCTAAAACAGTGCTCTTACGCCACGTATGACGCAAATAAGCTAAGCGTAAGAGCCGGGGGTGGACGTGTCGTCACTGCCCGCCCGGGGTTGGCCAAATTGCAGCGAGAGGGGCGTGTAGACCCCGCCTCGTAGGTGGGTGGGGAGTGGCAGGCCCCGCCTTGGACCCTCCGGCAGGCTCCCGCCAGCGTCGCTGCAGCTCTAGCTGGGCAGCCAGCGCGCGGAGCCCGGAAGGATGCGGCGCCCGCGGCGGCCTGGGGGTCCCGGAGGATCCGGAGGTCTCCGGGTGCTCCTCTGCCTCCTGCTGCTGAGCTGCCGCCCGGGAGGCTGCAGCGCCATTAGTGCTCACGGTCAGGAGGAAAGGGGGGAGCCGGGGTAGAGGAGCATGGTGCCGGGAGCAAAACTCAGTGGGGGTTGCGGGGCAAGTGTCTCCAAGGTGGGGATCGCGGGTAGAATATGTGTGGAGTCGGGTAGGGGGAGGCATTGCGAGATGAGGACGACAAGAGGGCGTCAGACAGGAAAGGGGCGTAGGCCTGGAGGCTGGGCTGGGAATGTGGGGCGGGACCTTAGAGAAGTGGGCTCAGGGGAAGATCGCGGGTTTGGGGGGAGGAAGGGGGGTATATGGACAGAGGACTTAGAGACAGGCTCCAAGTCCACGGGCGAAGCAACTCGTGCCGAGGCGCCAAAGTGGCGACCGGTGCTGAGGGGTGGCGAGGGGGGTAGGAGGAGGGCGGGGGCATCCTGATCTCCGGGAGATAGGCGTCGGGGCCGCGAGCTTAGGAGTCCCTGCTCCCTGTAGAAAATCAGGCCGAGGGGAGAGTCAGGGTTTCTCTTTGTGCCTAGAGAGCCCGATTGCTGTGTTCTGATCTCCGACAAGAGGGCGACGGCTGGGGGAGGGGACAGAAGAGGGTGAAGAGGGAAGGGTCCTCTCCCATCCCCTTCCCCACAGCCTGGCCCAGTGCTGACTCACTTCTCATCGGGCAGAGACAGTCAGCGCTGACTCATGGGCCGGGGGAGGGTGGGGGTTAGGGGCTCCTGGGAGAAGGGGTGCAGCCTAGCCGTCTGGCGCCCTCCTTCACCACGGGCTTGGAGGCAAATGAAGGATACTTCCTGTGGCGCCGTGTTGGTAGGATGGTAGATGAAGGCTGGAGCGAGCGGCGGAGGGGTCAGGTCCCGTGGAGACTCCTCGCCCTGTTACCCCTCCCTTCCCATAACTGCTTCCAGGCAAGCCCTCCGCGGCTCCAGGCTCCAGGCTTCAGCACCGCGGACAGCGCCAACGGGCCGGGGCCATCGAGAGTGGGGACAGTGTGGGGAGCACTGGCTTAAAGTCACCCCACCCTTTTCCCTTTCCCGCACAGAAGAGAGATGTGCTAGGGTTTTTACCGCTTCTGAGTCCCGGGCTATCATAGTTAGGATGCTTTTGGAGATTTGGGGAGGAAAATCCCCCTTTCCTCAGAATTTGGCCACAAACTCCCCCATGGTAATTCTATGAGAATAGAAGTGTGTGATCCTACCCCCATGCACATGGAAAGCTCCTTTTCCCCATCATTCGGTTAAGCAAACTGAACCTTTATGGAAAGGATCCAAGACTCACAGATGCTTAAAACCCAAAGCCAGACACTGTGTTTCCTTCTCTTAAGAATTCTAGGCCTCTTCCCTCCTCTTCCTTAGGATGGAAAAATAGACCCATCTGCTTCTCCCTTTCCCAGCCTGTCCATTCGTCTGACTATTCTATGTGTGGTTGTCTGAACCTCTGCTCACCTGTCTCTCTACAGGCTGTCTGTTTGACCGTAGACTCTGCTCTCACCTCGAAGTCTGTATTCAGGGTGAGGCCTGGGTATAGGATTTACAAGATGGGGGGACACAATAGACTTGGGGGGGGAGGCCTGGAGGGGAGAAGGGGTACTGGGCTTGGGCAGAAGGGCAACTAGCCTGGAGGAGCAGACCTCTCTGAAGCCAAGAGAGATGTGGAGAGTCCTGCCCATTTGTAACCTGGACTTTGAAAGGCTTTTTTGTTCACATCCTGTATTAACACAACTTTTGTGCTCTTAGATGGCTTATTTGGACAGTGCCAAGTGGGAGTGGGGCAGGCTCGGCCCCTTTTGCAAGTCACGTCCCCAGTTCTTCAACGCTTACAAGGTGTGCTCCGGCAGCTTATGTCCCAAGGTGAGGTCTTTGTGCACTGGAGGAGAGACTGGAACTTGATTAGATAAGGGTGGGGAAGTGAGGGGCCACCTGACTCAAGGATTTCTCTCAGGAAACATTTCTATCACACCCATTCTTAGAGCCACACCCTTTCAGCCCTTGCTGGGCAAGGAAGCAAGATAGGAGTGGAGTGGAACCCTAGAGATGGGCTTTTCACACTTAGACTCTCTGGAGGAGTCCAGAGGAGGCTTCTAGTAGAAGCCACTGGAAAAAAGAAAACTAAGTTTCAGGATTAACAAAAAGAAGAATATAAATAATAATTATGATAATAATAATAGCATTTATTGAAAGTTCACTATGTGACAGGTACTATTCTAACCACTTCATATTGTGTTATTTTAATTATCACAACAATCTTAGGAGGTATAAACCCCCATATCACAGATGAGAAAACTGAGGCTCAGAAAATTTCAGCAAATTGCCCAAGGTCACACAATTAGTGAATGGCAGAGGATTGAAACCCAGTCTTACTGGAGGCAGTCTGACTCCGAAATCTGTTCCTGAGGGTGGGAGGAGGACAGCTCAGATCACCCACCAGGTCTCCGAACCTCTCCACTGCTCCTCTGCTCTGTCACACTCAGTACACTGCAGGGAAGGGGTACAGTGGTGATCTCTACTGGTCCCTGTTACTGGACCCTCAGACTGTGCTGAGCCAACCTTACCCTATCCTGTCCCCTGGCAGGATTGTCCTGGCATGATGACCTCACCCAGTATGTGATCTCCCAGGAGATGGAACGCATCCCCAGGCTTCGCCCCCCTGAGCCCCACCCAAGGGACAGGTAGGCACTATTTCTCAACCACTAGCACCATAAGGCTGGTGGGTCTGTGGTCTTGCTGGTGGACAGAGGGAGGGAAATGGGTGCCAAGGTCAGCAGGCTGAGGTATGGGTACAAGAAGTACAAGAATGGTCATATACCCGATAGGAGCTGAGTTCATCCCCAGTAATCCAGAAAAACGGGGATATTTTTTAAATGTTGTGAAAACTTGGATATTTGGTATTTTAAAAGAAGCATCAAAGTAGTCTTCCTGGGAAAATTAGAATTTTATTGGACTGAAGTTGTTTAATGTTCAGTTTCATTACTGTGTTGAATTGTATATGGTAGGCGATACTGTCATTTTTGTGTGGTAAGGGCCTCTGGAGGCATTGTTCAGACCCTGTAAAGCAGAGGAAAGTAAAGGAGGGCATGGGGCACAGATGATGATACCAGTGTGAAGAAGGTAGAGTGGGGTGGGGGTGCAGAGTATTGAATATTTGAACCTACATGGAGAGTAGGGGACATGCACACAGGGGCAAAGGGGCAGTGCAGCCACAGTCCATCTAGAGAGGCTCCAGGCTGCCTTCCTCTGCTGCTGTTCTCCCCTTCTCCATCCCTAGCCTCCTGTTTCCCTAGTTTCTGCCCCTGTGTTTCAGGGACCCAGGCTTACCAGCGAGGCTATAACTTCTTCCCCAGGCTTGGCTTCCTGGCCTTCCCCATGCTGCTCTCTCCTCCCCTGAGCCTGCCTCACTCTAAACTCCTGAGCCTGTCTGGCCCCACCGGCTCTGCCTTGTAGGCTCCATATGCCCTTGCCCCACACACCAAGCTCCTCCCCTCCCACACACACTTTGCTTTCCTCCCCAGATCTGGCTTGGTGCCCAGGAGACCTGGTCCCGCTGAGGAACTGCTTTTACAGGGCATGCCCACTGGTCCCGCCCCTGCAGCCCCACACCGACTGCTTCGACCTCCAGCGGGTGGGGACGGGGCTGGGGCTGGCTCCTCCCTGTCCCCTCTGCAGGCTGAGCTGCTGCCCCCGCTCTTGGAGAATCTGCTGCTGTCCCCACAGCCCCCTCACCCTGCCCTGAGTTATGAAGCTACCCTGCTGCAGCCCTACCTGTTCCATCAGGTGAGCCCTAGACACTGCCCCACCCTCGCCCCAATCCCCCAGCCCTGATGTCTGCTCTTAACCCGGATCTCTGGTTTTCCACAGTTTGGCTCCCGCGATGGTTCCCGGGGCTCAGAGAGCTCCCCAGGGATGGTCAGTGTTGGCCCCCTGTCCAAGGCTGAACCCCCTGCCCTCTTCAGCAGAACTGCCCCCAAAGGCATGTTTGGGGCTCACCCCGGCCACTCCTATGGGGACCCTCCAGGGCCTTCACCTGCTCAGCTTTTCCAGGAGTCAGGTCTGCTCTACCTGGCCCAGGAGCTGCCAGTGCCCAGCAGGGCCAGGGCACCAAACTTGCCAGCACAAGGGGCCAGCAGCCAGGCAGAGGACTCCTCAGAGGGCTATGAGGAGGAAGGACTGGAGGGTCTCGGAGAGAAGACTCCTTCCCCAGCAGAGCAGCCAGGTACTAGTCCTCAGCATCTGCCTGTGGAGACTGCTTTGGGGGGCTATCCTGACTACCCCTGTACTTGTTAATTTGTCCTTAAAGCCATTCAAACATTGAACTAGTGTTTACTGACAAACTCATCTATGCCAGGCACTAGGTAGACAGTGTGGGAACAGTGGGGGTGGAGCTGACATGACTCTTTCAGATGGGGAGTCTAGGTGTCCATGGTCAGCCTAAGTTTGGTCTTGGCCCCAGGAAGGTCTTTCCCCCAAAGTGTGGACAAGGGCTGGAAGGGGAGGACATTAGTGCCTTGGTGTTTGAGAAAAACCTCTTAAATGTGCTAGTCCCCTCCTACCCCCAACTCATGCATCTGAGTCCTACAAGCCCATTTTGCCACCAGCCCTTAGCTCTGTGTCTGGCTCCCAGCAGATGTGACTCTGCAGAGACTGGCAGCTGTGCTGGCGGGCTACAGGGTAGAGCTGCGTCAGCTGACTCCTGAGCAGATCTCCACTCTCTCCACCCTGCTGCAGCTGCTGCCCAAGGGTGCAGGACGAAATCCGGGTGAGTGTTCAGGCAGAGAGACTAGCAACGGTCTCGTGCCCCACCTCTCAAGATCAAATGTAGCAGCCTAGAGGGGAAGGGTCAGGGTCAGGGTCAGAGTTCTTTTGAGACATGGGGTCATTGCCAGCAAAAGGCAGGGAGCAAGGGGGTGCAGTGATGAGCTGAGGGGTTAGACCAGGAAAGGACTAGCGGGTGGAAGTCATGGAAAAAGAAGTCAACAGGAGGTGTGAGCAGGAATCAGGAGGCACTGGGAAAGGTAAGTGGATGAAAATGAAGACCTAAAGAGGCCAATTCAAAGAAGGCAATATTTATGGGTAGAGGGAGAACTGAACAAATAGTTTTGAGAGGTGTGGCCAATGACAGAGGGAAGAGTTAATAAAACAATTAAGAAAGAAGCACAGAGCCCTGGCCAGTTTGGCTCAGTGGATAGAGCGTCGGCCTGTGGACTGAAGGGTCCCAGGTTTCAGGCTTGATCCCCAGTAGGGGCTGAGCAGGAGGCAGCTGATCAATGATTCTCTCTCATCATTTATGTTTCTATCTCTCTCTTCCTCTCTGAAATAAATTTAAAAAAAAAAAAAGCACAGAGACATGAGGCCATGCTAAGGATGAGACCAATGATAGAGTCTTGGTCACTGACTGAGAGGAAAGAGCCCACCGCAGGTGTAACAAGCTCAGGCCTCTGGCCCTTCCTGCCATCTGTGTTGTGTGGACCTTGGCCTTGGCCCTTTGCCCAGAGTCTTGTTTTTCCTGTCTCTACAGGAGGGATTGTAAACATTGGAGCTGACATCAAGAAAGTGAGTTCCCATTACCTCTCTGATTCATAAGTGCCCCATGGCAGCAAACCCCCTTGCTGAAATCTAAACCTCAGAATCAGGACCCAGAATCTGTATTCTCCAACCCCTCGTTTTGGGGAAACCGAGGCCCATAGTCATTGCCTAAGTTTCACCTCAAGTTGATGGCAGAGCTCAGACTAGAAGCTAGCATTTCTTGATTCACTGCTTTTTTCAATACATCATTTGAGATCACGCTCTGAGGAGCCCTAAGGGAAGTGGGGAGCTGTGAGCACGCAGGTTCCTAATGCTCCTGGAACTTGAGGAGCTCTGTTTCATGTCTAAGATTTTGTTGCTAAATCAGAGTCTAAAAACTACGTATTGACTGCCTATTCACCTTCTACCTACCAAACCACGCTCCCAAGATTCCCCCCACTCCAGCCCCATCCTGTGGATTATCACAGATCATGTTCCACTCATTCACTCCTTCATTTATTCATCTACTTGGCTTACTTTTTGGGGCGACCTCTCTGTACCTAAACCTGTACTGAGCCCTGAGGATACAGAAAGAAACAAGTTCTAAGCACCACTGTGCTCAAGGTCCAGGGTGTAGACCCCCAGCCCAAACCCACCCCCAGCCCTTCCACTATACAGAGACCATACTTTTATCATCTCTTCTAAACAGACAATGGAGGAGCAGGTGCAGGGTGGAGACGCAGCGGAGCCTGCACCCCCTACACCCTCCCTGCCTGGATACCCCACTGCCCACCCCATCTCCGATAAAGCCCAGCAGGTGCTGAGCTCTGAGCCCCCCAAAGCTGCTGGCCCCCCTGCCATGCCTATCCTGATGGAGAAGAAAAGTCCACTGGGCCAGAGCCAGCCCACAGTGGCGGGGCAGCCTTCAGCTCGGCCATCAGCAGAGGAGTATGGTTACATTGTCACTGACCAGAAGTAAGGGCTCCAGCCTGGGGAAGCCTTCCAGTCCCCTGGGGGTTGGGCTGGCTTGCCTGGCAGGAAGCAGAGAGTAGAAATCCACATGTGAAGTAGACAGGGGGGTGGGCTGCTCTGCACCCCTGGAGGTGGCCTGTTTCAAGAAAGTGGCCAAGAGGGTCTCCACCTCTTCCTCTGCCTGCTGCCCACCTCCAGGCCCCTGAGTCTGGCTGTAGGAGTGAAGCTGCTGGAGATCCTGGCTGAGCATGTGCACATGTCCTCGGGCAGCTTCATCAACATCAGGTGGGGCTGCTATCTGGCTGGGGAGGCAGGGATCTAGAAAGCAGGTGGCTTGAGTGGGGAGGTGGCTGGAGGAGCTCAAGGGAGGAGGGGAAGAGTCCAAGGTAGGGTTAGAGATGCTCCCAGATGCATTGAAGGTACAGCCACACCTAGCCCTGCAGCTGGCCTCATTCAGTGTCTCCCTAGCTTCAAATACCCTTGTAGGGCATCTCTGATTGGCTTCAACCCCACCCAATAATTGGAAGAGGGTCAGAGCTGGCCTCTCTTTCAGAGTCTTGGGTCTATGGTGGGTGAGGCAGTAACATAGCTCCTATTCGGCAGTGTGGTGGGACCAGCTCTCACCTTCCGCATCCGGCACAATGAACAGAACCTGTCTCTGGCTGATGTGACCCAGCAAGCTGGTAAATCCTGCCTGGCCCTAGCCCCAGCCCTAGTAGGATATACCCAGGCCCATGATTGATGTTCCCTTTGAAATAGTCCAAGTCCACATGGGCTCCGCCTGCCAACTGGCATAGCATGACATGAGGTGGGGACCAGATGGGGCTGGAGAGAGCCTGACCTATGTCCTCCCTGCAGGGCTGGTGAAGTCTGAACTGGAAGCACAGACAGGGCTCCAGATCTTGCAGACAGGAGTGGGACAGGTACGAGCTAAATGCACAATCAGTCAAAGCCCTAGAGGGCTGATGTTTCCCACAAGAGGTGGAGGCAAACTTGACAGGAGAACAGGGAGCTGAACCCTCATATACTTGGATGGCTCACCCACTTCTCCAAAGCAGCCCTTCCCCATGCAGTTCTTTTTTCTGGCCAGCAGATGGCCCCAGTGGCTCCTCCCTGCAGGACCAGCCTTCCATACATAGGAAGGCAGCATGCTTGGCAAGAACTAGTGGAGAGCCCCATAGCCTTCAGAGCAATCTCTAAATTCCAAGGGACAACCTTGCACAGAAAAGACATTAAACTCAAACTATATTTCGATTCTTCATCCAACACTGATGCCTCACAGTCTATTGGGTTCCTTGGGTTGTCTCTCCACTTCTCTAGCTCCATTTTTAAATGCAAGGACTCCTGGTGGGGTCACCCACTAAGCTTCCAGCAACTCAGTGTGGCTGAGTTGGTCTCATGGGGATTGAGAAGGAGGATTTGGGGTCCATCTGAGCCCTTCTGCCTGTACCACCATGCCTCTGCTCTCCCAGCTTTGCCCTAGGAGTTATCTTAGCAGGGAGTGTGGCATGGGACAGGGGTGAGAAGCGGCTCCTAAATCTCTCCCCAGCATGGCCCCCCTCGATTCTACCTTGTTCCCACAGAGAGAGGAGGCAGCTGCAGCCCTTCCCCGACAGGCCCGCAGTACCTCTCCCATGCGCTCAGTGCTGCTGACTCTGGTGGCCCTGGTGGGTGTGGCCGGGCTGCTGGTGGCTCTGGCCGTGGCTCTGTGTGTGCGGCAGCATGCTCGGAAGCGGGACAAGGAGCGCCTGGCAGCCCTGGGACCTGAGGGGGCCCATGGCGACACCACATTTGAGTACCAGGTGTGCAGCCCCAGAAGCTTGTCGAGGAGAGGGAATGGAAGGGGCTTGGGAGCCTGGATCTCACCTGGGATGAGGGTGGGGAGTTGAATGGGGAGTGAGTGCCCATCCCTCGGAATGTTTGGGAGGTGCTGGAGGAGCCCCAGTGGGAGTGTTGTGGAGTGTTTTGAATGGGTTGGAATAGGAAGCAGATGGTCCCTAAGTTCTTCCCAGTTCTACAATTCTGGGGTTCTGGGATCCCACTCTGTAATACAGGGGTCCTCAAACTTTTTAAACAGGGGGCCAGTTCACTGTCCCTCAGATCGTTGGAGAGCCGGACTATAGTTTTTAAAAAAACTATGAACAAATTCCTATGCACACTGCACATATCTTATTTTGAAGTAAAAAAACAAAACGGCAAAAACACCCGCATGTGGCCCGCGGGCCGTAGTTTGAGGACGCCTGCTGTAATATCTGAGGTTGTCATAGGCACCACCCAGGCAGAACAGCCCCCAAAAGGACAAGGGCCAGGACAGGAAGCTCCACCCCAGAGGAGATGGGTGTCATTCAAAATCAATCAAGGATGAGCCTGGGGATCCAGAATTGAACCCAGGACCCTGTTGAAAAGGCAACACTTGCACCCCTCTGGATCCTTCCTCTGCAGGACCTGTGCCGCCAGCACATGGCCACAAAGTCCCTGTTCAACCGGGCAGAGGGTCCGCCAGAGCCTTCGCGGGTGAGCAGCGTGTCCTCCCAGTTCAGTGATGCGGCCCAGGCCAGCCCCAGCTCCCACAGCAGCACCCCGTCCTGGTGCGAGGAGCCCGCCCAGGCCAACATGGACATCTCCACGGGACACATGATTCTGGTCAGGACCAGCCTGGGCCCAGAAGGGTGAGGGGCAGGATGGTGGGAGAAGCAGGGCTGACAGAGTGGCCCAGAGCCTGGCTGTGGGGTCCCTGCAGGCATACATGGAGGACCACCTTCGAAACCGGGATCGCTTGGCCCAGGAGTGGCAGGCTCTGTGTGCCTACCAGGCAGAGCCCAACACCTGTGCCACCGCCCAGGGGGAGGGCAACATCAAAAAGAATCGTCACCCGGACTTCCTGCCCTGTGAGTGAGTCCTGCTGGCTGACCTCTCTCTGCTGGGCATTCTGAAGGGTGTGGGGGAAGAGGCTGGGCTCCTGGTTCAAGCTAAGTGGCAGAAATGCCAGGACCCCAATAACTGGAGGGGATGCGGGGTCTGTGCAGATGATCACGCCCGCATCAAGCTGAAGGTGGAGAGCAGTCCTTCTCGGAGTGATTACATCAACGCCAGCCCCATTGTGAGTGGTCCTGGCTCCTGGCCCCACCTCTGCCCCATTTTTATTCTTTTCCCATAAACTCCATTCCTGTATGATCACCACCCACCCCACCTGAGGCCCTGGAATTGTGGGGCCTGATATCCTAACATGGAAATGGAGAGTTCTCAGGCTTCCCCAGACCCTGGCCTGCTCCCTTTGACCAACCCTTTCCACAGAGGCATTTCCCATTCTGGCTCATGGTGTATCTTCCCTGCCCTCAGATTGAGCACGACCCTCGGATGCCAGCCTACATAGCCACACAGGGCCCGCTGTCCCATACAATCGCAGACTTCTGGCAGGTGGGCTCTTGGAGGGAGGGCTTCTCCAGGTCCCAGGGAGTTTAGAACGGAGCTTACCCGAGTCTCTGTCCCCAGATGGTGTGGGAGAGTGGCTGCACTGTCATCGTCATGCTGACCCCCCTGGTAGAGGATGGTGTCAAGCAGTGTGATCGCTACTGGCCAGATGAGGGCTCCTCCCTCTACCACATATATGAGGTCAGCAGGACCCCACGGACCGGGGACAATGGGAGTGGGGAATGTGGAGGATAAGCATTCATACACGTATGAATATAGAGGTATATACACATACATATGCATACACACATATACTCACATACAGTCTAGGGCCCAGAAGCATTTTTTAAGGACCAATCATGAAAGTTACAGAAGTAAAACTATAAAACTGCTGAAACTGAGGCAAGAAGTTAAGAGCCAAGAGACAGGGAAGATAAGTATGCCCAAAGCCCATGATTTAAGACCTACTTCAATAATACTATAAGACCTACTTCAATAATACTTTAAGCCCAACCTAGCTCTGAGTTCCCTGGAAGCCAAAGTAAAGAAAGAAATACCATTAGTCACATGTGGCTTATAAAAAATAGGAACGCGCTTTTCCTTTAGGAGAGAGGATCGGTAGGGAACTGAGGCAAAGCAGGGGACGGGAGAACCAATTCCCAATGGGAGGGTCCCCCTGTATGACACGAGACACCAAGCGCACCACAGAAGCTTCTCATCACCAGACGAACACTAGTCTTTCTTTAAAAAAGTTTTTGTATTGGTCTTGCTCATAGTTAAAGAAAAAGTGTCAAATGAAAATATTGCAGAATTTCAGTTTATATGTGTGTGGCACAGACACTTTCCTACACTATGTGAGGAAGAGGAAGGAGAAACTGGCCTCAAGAAGCTCATACTAGTTATGTCTGGGTGGAAAAGCCACCAGTTGCCCTAAGCCGTAGGTAAGTGACACAGGCAGCTAGGATTCTCGGGCACAGCTGGGGAACTGGGGCAGGTGGTTGGGTAAGCTTCTTGAGGATTCAGAATTTGAAGGGGCCGATGAGGCTGGGAGGATTTGGAGAAGCCAAGGAGCGAGCACGCAGACATGGGAAGGGCCTGAGGTGCTCAGACCCGGACCCCATTCCTGGGCAGGTGAACCTGGTGTCTGAGCACATCTGGTGCGAGGACTTCCTGGTGCGGAGCTTCTATCTGAAGAACGTGCAGACCCAAGAGACGCGCACCCTCACGCAGTTCCACTTCCTCAGCTGGCCGGCAGAGGGCACTCCGGCCTCCACTCGGCCCCTGCTGGACTTCCGCAGGTGAGCTCACTGGATGTTGCTGGCCCCGGCGATCAATGGGGCGACCTGAGGGAGGCTCCAAAGAGCCGGGGATCAGGAGGCTGCGATCTGGGTTCCCCACGTTCTAGCCCACCAGATCCTCCTGGCCTTGGGAGACAGACCCTCCCTGACTCAGAGCCTGGCCTCATCTCCAGCTCCCCCTCCCAAAGGGCCCCAAACCAGGACTGGTGCTCTCTTTCCATGCCCATCCCTCCACCCCTGTGGTCCAGCTCCGTTTCTTCTCTATCAGATGTTCTGCTGTCTCTCTCTCAGGCCCTTTTTCTCCCCTGCCTCTCTGTCTAGCTCCTTCTTATTTACCTACTTCTCCCAAGAGAGGCTCACCTTATTTCTGGCTCCTCCCCTCTCCTTCTCTCTCTCTACTTGGCCCCTGCCTCCTGGCTCTCCGGTTTCCTCCTGTCCTGCTCTTCCTGGCCTCTGGCACTGTCTCTGTGTCTGCTGTCCCCTCTCTATCTCTTACTCCTCCTGCCCATCTCCCCTCTTTATCCCTCTCTGCCTCTTTGCCTCTGTTTGTTATTTCTCTTTCCCTCTGTCTTTCCCTCCCTTCCCTTTCCTCTCCACTCTCCCTCTCCTTATTTTTTTAATCTCTCTGTATCACTAGCCCATTTCTCTCTAACTGTACCCTTTCTTGTTCCCAACCATCTTTTTCTTCACTTCCCTCCCATCTGCCTCTTTTGTCTGTCCGCCCCCTCTTTGTCTCTATATGTCTCCATCTCCCCCTCCCTTTGTCTGTCTCCCCTTCTCTGTCCTTCCCTCTCCCCTCCCTCTTCTGCCTCTCTCTCTCTCTCTCTCTCTCTCTCTCTCTCTCTCTCACACACACACACACACACACACACACACACACACACACACACAGCTGCCAGTGTCATTTTTGTGATCTGCAGCTAGTATTCTCACTCCAGTTGCATAGTCACAAAAGTGATCATTGGCAGGTGTGGCTGCTGCATGGACAAGACAGACAGAACACAGGGTCCAGGGACCACCCCAAAGGCTGCTGGGAGAGCTGGGGTTAGGGAGACACGGAGAAGGGACAAATCAAAGGGAGTGCCCGGGGATCTCTGGATTCTTGGGGACTCGGTGGAATGGGGTGGGGGCTGGGACAGGAAGCTGAGGGACTCACCCTGTCCTGACACCAAAGCCACAACCAGGGCAGGCCTCAGCTTCCTGAGCTTCCCTCTCCCCAGACAGGGGGCTGAAGCCTGTCACACTGGCGGGGCCTCCCCCGCGCTGCGGCCTCCTCCTGCTTCTTTGCCCCTTGCCAGGCTAGCCTGAGGTCTCTAGGTGCTGGGCAGAGAGCAGGAGCAGAGTTGGGTGAAGACCCGGGGAGAGTTTCTGAGCCTCAGAACAATGGTTTCTAACTGAGACCCATTGGGCCTGAGGCACTGGCTTCTCAAAACCAAGGCCAGGGGCATCAGAGCTATTTCCTGTTTTCCACATTTTAAAAATCTTTCTAGAACCTGGACCCATTTTAAGGCTGCCCAGGTAAGCTAAAAAGTTATGTTCCTTTGCTTTAGGCTGAATTATGTAAACCCTGTTTGCATTAGGCACCCAGAACAAATTAAGTGCTACTTAATATAGTATTTATTGAACCAGAGGGAAGTCTCAGAAAGTGACCCCGAGCAAGTTCATTGACCTCCCTCTGTTTCCTTACCTGTGCAATGAGATGATGACCCAGCCATACTTTAGTGGGATGTGGCAAGAATCAAAAGGATAAAGTCTGCAAAATCTAGTTTAAGTGCCTGGCACATAACAAGGCTCAATTCTCAATACTATTTATTATCATTATCATTATTATTAGATGGTTAGGAACCACTACTGCAACTTCTGTTCAACCCCAGCCCTCTGGCGTGTGAACGAATGTGCTAGAAAACTATGTGGACTCCTTTAAAATCACTCAAAGTCACCTTGCCCCTACAAGTCTGGGGGAATCTTCCCCTGAAACAATTTATTAACCCCTAAGACAGTCCTCCCTAGTCCTGGCCCATTGTGGGTATCAGGATTCTGCAGGTTACTCTCAAAGCAAGAAGGTTATAATGGGCAAGGGCAGCTCAGACTAGGTCACTAAAGGAAGGAGAAATCCTCTGCTCCTTGGTGAGCTGTGGTGAGGGCAGCAGAGAAGAGTCTGAGGTCCAAGTGGACCCCAAGTCTGAATGTGACCCAACCACGGAGTGCCTGTGCTGAGGTGAGGCTGACCCAGGGGGATAGGCAGCAAGTAGCACACTGCTTTGAGTTGATTGTCCTGCCCTGGACAAAGGAGCTTTGTGCCTAGAGCTATAGGACCTCACAGCTAATGAGCACTGAAGGGAACCTGAGTGGGTGAAGGGGTCAGCCTGGGCAGTTGTTGAGGAGGGCAGATGGGGTAGAGTAGTGATGTGGCAAGATTGACACCTTTGAACTCACCAAAAAGCCCATCCTCCCTGTACTTCTGGGAGATGTGGCTGTTAATATTACGTATTATTGTTAATAGTAACTACCACTTATTGAGCATCTACTGTGTGTTAGACCTGGCACTTAGTTATTTACATGGATTAGCTCATGTAGACATGATAAGAACCCTAAGGAGAAGTTTACTATTATTATCACCCCCATTTAACAGGTTAGAACACTGAGGCTCAAAGAGGTAAAATCAGTTGTTGCAGGTGTGTAGTCTGGGCACAGCGCTTGTAAGTGACAAGGCAAGCCCAGTGCGACCTACACCACCTCCAGTTCTTTGCCTTCAGCCCTGACTCCTCTCTCCAGCCCTCTTCCCTCCTCTGATCTGGGCTTGTGGGAGAAAAGAGAGAGAGAGGTCCACAGATGTGTGCTTCGCTTTTCCTTCCCCTCTGCTGATGCCCACTGGCCCTCACGCCCATGTCTTGTTGCAGGAAGGTGAACAAGTGCTACCGGGGACGCTCCTGCCCCATCATTGTGCACTGCAGGTGCGTGGAGAGGGGCTGTGGGATGGGGATGGAAGGGGACAAGACGGTTCGACCTAGCCCAGAGGGCCCTGAGGTGGAGCATTCCTGAAACTTGCCCCGCTGGGCCTACACCCTACCCTGTGCACATCTCCATGCACACTACCTGCCTGTCCCCTTGATGCCTGCTGGCAGTCTACAGCATACCATGTTTTTTAATGGCCCATGAGCTAAGAATGGTGTTCACATTTTTTAATGGTTAAAGGGGAAAGAAGAAAAATGAGCAACAGAGACTATACGAGACCCACAAAGGTAGAAATATATTCCATCTGGCCATTTACACAAAAACGGGCTGGAAACCCATCCCATTTCCTCCTCCCTCCTCCACCCTAGGGTTGAGCCAGGGCTCCTCTTTCTTTTTTTTCTTTAATATATTTTATTGATTTTTTACAGAGAGGAAGGGAGAGGGAGAGAGAGTTAGAAACATCAATGAGAGAGAAACATCCATCAGTTGCCTCTTGCACACCCCCTACTGGGGATGTGCCCGCAACCAACGTACATGCCCTTGACCAGAATCGAACCTGGGACCCCTCAGTCCATAGGGCGAAGCTCTATCCAGTGAGCCAAACCGGTCAGGCCAAGTGACACCCCAGAGGTCACAGGCTTCCAACTCAGGGCCCAGTTCCCAGGGCCCAGGTGCTGTAACCGTTCCCTCAGCCTTAGCTCACTGACACCCTCTCCGAGCCAGTTCTAATGGCTCCACCAGAGTCCTCCCACCCAGGCCTTCATATCTCCTCCACCCCTCCCCCTATCTGCTGGGTCCTGCGCTGAGCTGAGGCTGTGGCCCTCTCCTGTTTCAGTGATGGTGCAGGGCGGACTGGCACCTACGTCCTCATCGACATGGTACTGAACCGCATGGCAAAAGGTGAGGACCTTCCCCACAGGGCCTGCAGCCCAGCCCCAGGCTTTGTCCAATCCTCCAAGCCTCCCACCCCAGGATGGCCCAACTTTCTGGGTCCTGTCCTCCTCTGGACACCCCCTGAGCTGCCCTGTGCACCCTGCCCCCAGGAGTGAAGGAGATCGACATCGCCGCCACCCTGGAGCATGTCCGTGACCAGCGCCCTGGCCTGGTCCGCTCTAAGGTGACTGTTCTTCCCTGCCCCAACCCTCACTGCCACCTTTCCCCAGGAAAACCAGCAGCAGCTGCCTCTCCTGCCTGCCTCCCCGCCTGCTGTGTACACCCCCCCACCCCCCCCCACCCCCCCGCTCCCAAGTGACCTCCCAGCTCCGGTTCCTAAAGGCTCCTTGAGGCCTGAGCAGAGACCAGGCCTTCCCGTGACCCTCCTCCCACTGCCCTTCCCAGGACCAGTTTGAATTTGCCCTGACAGCTGTGGCGGAAGAGGTGAATGCCATTCTCAAGGCCCTGCCCCAGTGAGCCCGCGGGGCCCCCAGTGGGCAGCCAGGCTCCGTCCCTTCTATGCCTGTGTGAGCATCTATCTGTGTACCCACTCCTCATTCCCCACCCGCACCTTGGTCCCTCCTGGGCAAGGCCCTTCCAAGAGGAGTGTTGGGAAGGTAGGGGAAGGGGGAAGGGGCAGGCCTGCTCAGCCTCACACACGTGGAGCCCAGGGGTCCCATGGGGGAGCTGGCAGCCAGCCAGGAGGAGCGTTGTGGGCAGTCGCTGCACCCAGAGCCTCCTCCTGCCTGATTTCCCTGGCCCACCTCTCACTCTCCTGGATGCTCCTAACAAGTCTGTAGGGACACCCCCATCTCCCACCTTCCAGTGTGGACAGAACAGGGTGGAAGGGCCACCATCCCCAGCTTCCCCGGCTTCTCCAGCCCCTGCTGCCTGCTGTCCTGGCGCCCTGACCCACATTCTGGCCCCTCCCCTTCCTGCCCTCACCCTCAGAGCTCCTCTCCCAACACCCTGCCTTTGGTCACGTGCTGCTCAACTTTCTCCCTCTGGCACAGAACGTTTCTAGAAAAATCTACTTTTGTATCATTGTGAATAAAGTTAGTGTGTTGTGTGTGCAGCTGCAACCTGGACTCCCACGCACTCCTGTCTGCTCTGCTTCCAGACCGGGTCTGGAGCCAGCCTGCGGTCCTCGGGGGAGGCGCAGGCTCTCCAGGGTTCGAATGGGAGCTAATAACCAGGCCTCCTGGGTGCCGAGCAGTCTCCCAGGTGCCTACATGCTTGGAATTGGTGGAGTTAGGATTCGAACCCAGGCAGGCCAAACCTCTTTAATGCCTCTCCTCTCAGTTCTCAGGCAGCTGCTTTGTGCCCTCAGGCCTCAGGAATGATGTACGTTGTGCAGGATTGAGGTTAAGATTAAACAAACTGCCTGCCACACTTTAGGCAAAATTAGCTAAACTCAGGTAGACGAAGGCTGTGAGATGTCACGACAGTCAGTCGCCCGGTGGCAAGGGGCACCTTTTCCCTATGCCTTTGCTCCCAGAACTGTCCTTCCTGTGTGGTCCCGGACGCGCCCTCCCTTGGGTATCATGAGCATCCTTGGACAAAGGTGGTGGACACAGAGATGAGACAAAATGAACCTTGGGCCTGGAGCTACTTGGGAGTCACGGCCACTTCACCTTGCCAAGGCTCAGTCCCCTCACCTGGAAAACAGGGCAAGTACCACCTGCCCCTTGCAGGGAGCGAAGGGACCAGCGATGAGACCCCTGGTCCTCCTAAGCCTCACCTGGGCTCGACCGAGGCGCATGCATTCACTTGTTTAATCTTCATACATTCCAGTATGTGTGACCTCTCAAAGGCTAGAAGTGGGCAAAACCACCACTTGGCAAAATTCCAGAAGATCTCTCTCTCTCAAGATAGAAGCTTGAAATTCTTCTTTCAGGTTAGGCTGCTTCCTTGCTTTCAGAAAAATACACTATGGACCTTTGGCTATTGACGATGAAGCCAAGCGTTTATCCTGGAATGGGAGAGAGAGTTGGTGGTGAGCCACCCCGCCCTGCTTGGCGATGAGAAGGTGCTGGCCCCATGGCTGGAGGGGCCTCTCTACAAGGATCTAGAGAACAGGAGCGGTGGTGCCTGGCTTTCTCCTCC
Organism: Cnephaeus nilssonii; assembly: GCF_951640355.1. Lineage (NCBI taxonomy): Eukaryota > Metazoa > Chordata > Mammalia > Chiroptera > Vespertilionidae > Cnephaeus > Cnephaeus nilssonii. The sequence goes on along the minus strand of NC_137081.1, from coordinate 22,220,016 downwards.
CCGGGTCCTGATGAGCTGGGGGCCTGCACCCTGAGTGGGGCAGACCTGTGCCACTCCACATGGGGGAGGCGGGCCCCTGAGACTCGCCACTGGCTCTGGGCTAAGGAAACCTGTGAAAGGGCTCAGTCTATGTACATTTTTACAGGTTCTCACCACGTGTTCCCTGCTTTTTGTTGTCCTTAGGCTTTCAGTCAAGTCATACCTTAGTCTGGTCCTAACTGTGCTGCAGAGTGTTGGGTGGTGGGTCCCTGAATAAAGGGAAACACAGCTGCCTGGGAAAGCCATTTGTGGGGCCCCAGGAGGTGAATGCAGAAGAATGTGAGCACTTTTCAGGATTCCACAGGTGCTGCTTCGGGGAGGGGGGGGCGAGAAGGGGGGGAGCAGACCAGTCAAAGAGGGGATGTCTGCCCTCAGCCGGGAAGGCTTGCAACCTCTAGGTGTTTGGGCAATAAAGGAAGGTGTGTCACCCACTGGTCCCATAGGTCCCCGGGCCTCCCTGGAAAGGAAGGACACAGGAGCACAGCACCACCGAGCTCTCGAAACTCAGCTTTATTGACTGACTTCCAGTGTTTCCCTCTGGCCTGAGCTCAGCCCAGCTGGATTTGATAGGTCTCTGAGACACCAATGTCACAGGGTCTGGCATACCCCGGCTCCACCACTCCCCTCTCTGGCCACTGGGCTCCCCAGGCAGGGAGGAGGAGTGGCAGCTCAGCTGTGGTGTTGGAGAGAATGGTCAGCGGGGTCAGAGGCCATAGAAGCCATACAAGCAGCAACATGCCTGGAGTACCCATCGCATGCCAATCCCAGATCCAGACACACACACACACACACACACCAGAGGGCCCTTCCCTTCAAGCTCTCTGCCGGTCCACACCCATCAACTTTTTAGGGATCCCGTCCCAGCTGTTCCTCAGACCCCAGTACTGTCCACAGGAAAAGAGCCTCTCCCAGATGCCACAGGGCTTTGATTTGTACACGCTAATCCCGCTGCTAGCAAGAAGTGTCAGGGGAATGGAAGCTCAGACCATTACCCTTTCATCCACATTTTCACCATCCCTGCTAGGGGCATATCAAATGATAAGTTCTCCCCATCTCACAGCTAGTGACAGGCTGACCTGGGGTGGAACTACATGTCCCAAGATGCACAGCTCCATAACCACACACCACTTCCCCCAAGCACAATCTATCAGAAATGGGGCAGGGTGTGTTGCATTCTGGGACTAGTAGTCTCCAAGAGAAAGCACCAAACACCCAGTAAAGAGTTTACAGGCTAAGACTACTGAGGCCTCCCACCCGGCCCCCACCCACCACCCAAGCCCAGCTCTATGCTCAGCACAGGTGAGGGAGAGGAATGGAGGGTCCCCTCCCAGCCCACAGAGGAGAGCGCTGTCCTGTAGGAACTGTGCATCGACTCTGGATCCCGGACATCCAGCTCAGAACACATCTGGGGAGAGAGTGGGGGTGGGTGACAGGAGAGAGGGTCAGCAGCAAGCCGTGGAGGATGGTGCCACAGAGCATGCAGACCTGGGCTAGCCCTGTGGCCTCTCCCTGAGCCCTGATGCATGGTGAAGTAGGATGGGGCACGGTCCCCTCGTAGGCCCTATCCCACTGTTCCCGGGTTAGCCGGCCTCACCTCTGCCTAGTCCCGAGGCATAGGGCAGGCTGAGGCAGCAAGAGGAAGGGAGGAGGAGTGGGCTCCGGTTCCGAATCTGGATGACCCAGAAGCTCCCACCCCACCCAGCTAGCCTCCCTGGAAGACCTTAATGGCCCTACCGGCCACAGCATCTTCCTCGACACACAGAGGCCTTCTTGGGGAAGGAAGAAGGGAGTCCTAGCCAGACGGCAGAGAAAGCAAGCGATGCGGCCCACGGGGAATTGCAGAGTAAGGAAGAGCAGCAGCACCAGAAGGGAAGCAACAGAGACAGTCAGAGCTCAACACAGCACAGAAACCAGGGCAGGGCGCCCGCAGCTGGACAGGGAGAGCTGAAGACTCCTCAGTGGAGCTGGCGACTTGGGCTCAGAGAACCCCAGGCCAAGTCCTCCTTCCTTGACATCATCAGCAACACAGGTTGCAGAAGATCTGCGCACAAAAGGCCTGCCCCAAACCACTAATGCCCCTTAGACAAGCCCCATCATATAAGAAGTGCATCCTGGCTCCTCAGGTCCTCCCACAGCCCTGATGCCCCCAGCCTGGGCTTCACCAGGGACCTATCAGCCCAGCAGAGCAAGGCCTGAGTCCACACTGGAGTGCAGGGGACCTGGAGGGAAACTGTAGGGGGAGCATGGAGTTGGAGGGGCCACACCCCCCTGTTCTGACAGTGAGCAGGACCCAGGTCACCCAGAATTGGGGTGGGGTGAGCCTGGCGATCAGAGGATGAGGCACCGAGAGGCCTTATCCTCCAGGGGTGAGCCAGGTTTGGCTGTGTCATCCCTTGCACTCTCATGAGTCCCCCCCATGCCCGGATCGTGGTACTGGGCCTTGGGCTGCCCCTGCCGTCTTCGCTGTGCGTCCCGCCCACCTGCCGGTTTCTTCCCAGCTGCCTCCATCTCTGACAGGCTGTAGGCCATGGCAAGCTGCATGTCCTCATCCTCCTCCAAGAGACTGCTGTCAAAAGGGCGTGAGGCAGGGCTCCGCTGCACCTGAGCGCCCCCAGATCTGGAGGTGACAGCCTGTTGCTGTTCCCGACGGCTCAGCTCCAAGCCCAGTGCCAGGTCGTCTGGGATACCTGCAGGAGTCACAGCCACCATGAGGCCCTCTGGCCCAGGCCGGGGGAATCCTGCCAGGCTGCCTCATGCAGCAACGACTCTGGCCACTTCCAGCTCCTCTTTTGGAACGGGCATCCATGCATGTGAACACCTAGCATAGTGGTTATGGACATGGGCAAGGATTCAGTTGAGCATGAGCTACCTCCTTGGGCAAGTTATTCAACCTCCCTGAGCCTCCCTTTCCTCATCTATAAAATGGGAATGATGAGAAACCCTGCATTGCCAAATTGTTCCAATGATTAAACGAGACAGCACAGTGTTCCCGGGGTCAGCAGGTCGGCAGGCATGACAGGGTAGCCATGGCGACCACCCTGCACAACGAGGAGCTGTGGTAAGAGTTCATCTCCAGGAATCCTGCGTCCTGAGTTTCATTCCTGGATTTCCTCCTGACTAAGTAGGACAGAGCCTTGGACCTGAGGGTACTTGGGTTTATAGCCTTTTAACTGTGCTGAGGCACAGCCTCCTCCAGTGAAAACTAGGGCAAACACCAACTGCCCTGCTTTTCCCTGGCTGTTTGAAGAATACAGAGGATATGGTATGCATGCAAGTGCCTTAAAAATAGTAGAGTTCTGCAAATGCACCCCACTAATGATAACGGTCATTAGCTGTGTCCTCGGAGGCTTCTCCAGTCCCTGTCCTGGTCCCCATCCCCATGATCACCATCCAGAGATCCTGCAAGTCTGGCCTGTGGTTGCCATTCCCTCCCTGCCCAAGGGTGTGGAGACTGCAGCAGTTTGAGGAGGTAGCTTTGGGGCACGGGGCTGGGGCTTCCTGCCAGGGACTGAGTGGCAGAGCTGCTCCTCACCATTGATTGAGACTGACTTCAGCTGCCCGTCCTCCTCCACTTCCACCCGCTCCTGCCCGTTCTCCATGATTCTGTGGGAGACAGCACAGGTCATTCAGCGGGCATGCCTGAGTCCCACAGGCGCTGGTCCAGGCTCTGGGATGCTGCAGTGAACAGGACTGACTGGGCTCTGCCCTCAAGGAGCTAACTTTCTGGTTGTATGCAGTTCCCCCTTCACCGCGCATGGCCCCAGAAGGAGCCCTCACCTGCGTGTCGTGATGCGGTGTCCTTGGACAAAGGCGGTGGATGTAGAAACAGAGCGAAAAGCACCAGCCCCAGGACTGAAGGAGAAAGACGAGGAGGAGATATCTGGCATTGGGACAGAGGAGGAGGAGGAGGAGGAGGAGAGGTGGTTAGACCGGGGTTGTCTGCAGCAGACTGCAGTCACAATGGGCCAGGAACCCGTGTGCTCTCCCGACAGGCAGGGCTCCGGATGCACCAGATAGCCTTGGAAAAGCCAGGAGCTGAGGCAAGGGGTTCCAGGACGTGGAGCTTGTGAAAATGGGAAGGGACAGCACTTACCAGCGTGTCCAGGGAAGGAGGTCGAGAAGGCAAAGAAGGGGCCTGTGGGTCGGGAACCCCGGTTCTGAAGCTCTGAGAAGGGGCCCAGTTCTTCTGCAACAGTAAGCAGATTAACAATCATCTGGTGAAGAGATTTGCTCAAAATATATATATATATATATATATATATGAATCCTGCTTTAAAATCTAAAAACATAAGCTGCTAATCATAAATAACAAGTCTGATTTTTTTCTTTTCTGCTTGAACTTACTTATAAATTCCTTTTTAATATTATATGTGAAAAAGTTCAGTAGTAAATTCTGTCCACAATAAAGAATAAAGGAAGGAGGTGGGAGGGAAAGAGTGAGGGAGAACAGATAGTTCCTTCGATATAAGAGCAGTATGGTGTGATGTCAGGCAAACACAGCCACGAGTCCCGCTCTGCCATCTGCTGTGTCTCTAAGCAAGTGATCTGAATGTGCCTCAGTTTTGTCATCTGCAAATGGGGATAAAATGATCTGCCTCACAGGGTTCATATTAAGCGTTTCAAAAAATGGTATCTGTAGTTGTTTGTGATGGCATTATTACTGTCACATGAGGCTTTGAGCCTTGCTTCATGGCTGTCATTGTGGAGGCCTAACAATGTATCATTGTTATCATTTAATAAGACAAGTCTCTGAAGTGCCACTCCGGGGTCACGTGAGTTCAGGCCTGTGTAACGTTCTGTCCCCACTCTCCCTGGGTCCACCCCCACAACATCTTCCGTCTGTGGAATTCTGCTTCCCTCTCAGCCTCCCCCATCAGGACCTCCCAGCTGACGGAGGGCGGGCCTGCAGGGGGAAGTCAAGCTAGTCAGAGGCCTCCCGAGTCCACTCACCAAAGAGCTCCGCAAAAGGGTCTCCAGTCCCGAAGAACTCCCGGAAGACCTCCTCGGGGCTGCGGAAGGTGAAGGTGAAGCCAGGCCCACCACTGCCAGGTTCTGCCTGAGATGGGCCAGTTCCTGGAGAGGCAGATTGAGGAGGGGGCTTAGAGTGTACATCCTGGCAGAGCCAGGGGACCTCACCTAAGGCAGGGCCAGGAGCCCCGAGAGAGCATCCACTGCAAGAAGCTGCCCTCCCCCTCTCCTCCCTGACCCACTTCCTTTTCTGGGCCCCACCACCCCACCTACCTGCTCCAGCCAGCCCTTCCCGGCCATAGCGGTCATAGATCTCTCGCTTATGCTCTGGAAGAAGAGACCAGGTCATTTCTCCCTGCCTCTGGGATGGCGGCCTCCCCTTTTGGCCTAAGACCCTCAGGAGACTGCCCAGAGACTGACACTTGGGGGCAGCAAGGTGCAAAGGGGACAGGGGCTATACGTTTTAGCTGCAGCTCATCTGTAAAATGGACATAACGGCACCTACCTCCTAGGGTTGTTGCAGGATTAAATGAGACAATTCATGTAAACGGCTTAACACAGTGCCTGATACATAGTAAGTGTTCTGTAAATGTTAGCTCATTGTTACTGTGTTGTTCTTGATCAGGGCTTAGCCTACGCGTCACTTTCTCAGAGAGGTCTCTGGGACCACCGCAACCCCCTGCCACTTCCCTTTGGAATACTCTTGCCTATCTATTTATTTGGCTAATGTCAATCTTCCCTGACCAGAAAGTGATAAACCCATCAGGATGAGGACAGTGCCTTCTTGTCCTCCATTGTTCCCCAGTACCCAACAAGGGCCCAGCACCATAAACATTCAATGAATATTTTTTGAATGAATGAAAAAAAAGACTTGGACTCATATTCCAGCTGTGTGATCTTGAGCAAGTTACTTCACCTCTCCCGGCCTCAGTTCCCTTGCCAGTAAAATGGGGGTGATAAATTCTGCCTCGCAGGATGACTGTGAGTACTCTTGGAGATTACACCCACCAGTGCCTGGCACAGAAGCGGCTCGGCATACATGCCCTGCATCCTTTCCTTTGTCAGGACCCATGTTGCAACTACCAGGCATTGGGGAGCAGACACTGAGCTCAGAGGATTAGGGGAAGAACAAAAAGGTAGTTTGCACAGAGTAGGTGCTCATTTGAAGGAACAAGGTCCCAGAGTCCCTGTGGGCAGTGTGTGTGTGTGGGGGGGGCATGAAGTGGGGGTGATGGGTGCTGCCCTGCTCTGTCCCTCCTGGCCTTACGGTCTGACAGCACTTCATATGCCTCCGCCACTTCCTTGAACTTCTTCTCAGCAAACTCTTTATTATCCGGGTTCTTGTCTGGGTGCCACTTTAGAGCCTTCCGCCGATACCTGCAGGAAGTGGGTTCAGAGGGGAGGGTCGAGGGACAAATGCAGGCACTTCCCATCAGAGAACAGAATGACCCACTTTCCCATTAGCCAGCCAATGTCCTTTCATACGTGAGCCTGTTCCACCCCAGCTGCTGGGCGGCCTCTGCTGCGGTGCTTTACCGGAGTCCTATCTCTCCTCTGCAGCCAGTGCTAGGACCACTTGTAGTGACAGATGATAATGTGGGGGTGAGAAGGCCCAGCCCTAACTCTCCCTGGGGCTCCATGGGGCTGGGGTGGCAAAGGTGTGTGTGTGGGTGGGGGGGAGTGTACATGTGGCCATGGAGAGTAGAGGGGCTGAGGTCCCTCCTGGTCACAGTGCCTGGGCATCTTTGCCCAGCATCCTGAGAAAGCCCCCATCTAGGGGCTGGGGGTTGGGGGCGGACTGGAAGGGAGGAGAAGGGAAAGTTTACTAAAGAAGGACCCAGCTCCCAGCAGAACTTCACAGCTATGGACGTTCTCCTACTCATCCGGGGGTCTCCCTCCTCCCTACAGATGTCCAGGACCTGGTTCTGCCTCTGAAGGGCCCCAAGGTGCTGGTGGTGGGAGGTGGGGGTGGGAGAGGCTTGGCGGTGCGCAGGGGAGGCACTTACGCCTTCTTGATGTCATCTGCGGAGGCACTGGGCGGCACGTCGAGGATCTCATAGTAGGATGCCATGGCAACTTGTCAGCAGTCAGGCGGGCCTCCGTGGGCTGCAGGAGAGAAGGACGAGTCAGGCAGAAAGACCCAAGGGCGCCTCCCTGGGGCCGGAGCCCCCCAGGGTGGCGGGCGGCGCTTCCAGGGGAAGCGGAGCCCACCGGGCTCTGCTCGCGGCGGGTGACGAGGCTCGCTCGAGCAGCCTTATCGGCCCCCGCAGGCCGGTGCCACTGGCTATCTCGGTGCCCAGGCCCAGGGAGCCCTATCGCCGCAGCCCCCTAACTCCGCAGCCCAGCCCAGAGCCCCCAGTCTGAACCGGCACCCTGCCCGCACCTCCTCCGCCCGGAGTCCTCCGGCCCCTGCGGCGCCCCGCCCCTGCACCCCGCGGGGAACCGTCTGGCACCCGCGGCCGGGCTCGCGGCTGCTGCGTAGGACGCTCCCGGCCCAGCTGTGCGCGCAGGCATGCGTCAGCTGCACGGAAACTACTAGAGAGTCAGAGGAGGCCGGCCCGGCCAGTCACCGGGGTGTAGGGAGGGGCGGGGGTGGGGGGTGCTGCTGCACGGGCTGCCGGGAGATGGGGGCGGAGCCGGCTATTTTGGGCTTGCACCAGGACGACGTCATCCCCAGCTGGGACCTGGGAGACCGCGGCGAGCTCCATCCAGGCTTGACACATTTGCCAACCAACAAGCCACCTGGCCCCTGGTCCCGCTGTCGCTTCTCTCTAAACAGGCTCAATGATCGATAGTTACCCCGGAGGAAATCGCCACCTCAAGGACTCACAGATTTCCCCTTTGGGCCTAAATCCTCCCCCCATTTTTCAGATTCCACCTCTAGCCCCAGGTCCTCAAAAGAGGACAGACCTGCCTCTCATAGCATCCTGTGGCATCCTTAATCACACTTGTCAGAGTTACAAATTAGCATTTATTTGTTTACTTGACTGACATGTACTTTGCCCACTAAAATGTAAATTCCTCAGGGCAGAGCTTGTGTCTTTTTTTGTACTAGAGTATTAGGGCTCAAATACAGTGGTGGGGTTCAAAAACAACCATTGGATGATTAAATAATGCACAATTGCGAACCTCTTACTGACAGTTTTGACACGTTTGGGGAAGTAGAGTTAAAGGGTAAATAAAAGGAAAACAAAACAAAACAACAACAAAAAATGGAAAGGAAATACCCTGGTTTTAAGATTTTCCTTCCCAATGTGATCCTATTAAGTAGACTTCTGCCTCAAAGTGACTCCTGGGTTCAAGCTTCATGGGAGATTTAGAGAACTTCCAGACTTGGCTGCTGCTTGATATCCACCAAGCATTAATGGAACATCTTCTCCATAGTAGATGTGGCCAGGATATAAAAAGAAGACTGTGGCCCAATCCCTGCCTCCTCAGAGTCCCAACTCGGTAAGATACTAGCCCGTTAATACAGCCCACAGGGAAACCCCAAAGGTTTGGAAATAGATCTGGATTTGCAGCCTGGCACTACTATGTGATTTGGGGAAACCTCTAAGGACTCCATTTTCCTCCCTAAATACAGGGAATGTCTAGGACTGTTTGAAAGTCAAATGAGGTGGGGTGTGTAGTCCGTCTTAGTACAGTCTTCTCTGGCATCATTATTGGCCCAAACAGTAATGGCTATGAATCCAGAAGAGTGTTTAGATTTTATGACCCAGAAATGCTTCTCCAAGGAGAAGGGCTTGAGCCAGATACGGGCAAAGAGTGGTATTTAGAAGTGGTATTCAGAGGGAGTATTTAGAAGCTCATTTTGGCTGAATAGCTCAGCTACGTCCTCAAATAAGAGAACTTTGTCCAGTTGTCCTGCTGCCCACAGTCTGAGCCTCCTGCCTACATTTGGGGAATTCCTATTGCGTAGTTCTTGATGGCAGCCAGGCCAGCCACCGCCTGCCAGAAAGCCCGGACACTTGCTCTCCTAGACTTCTCGGCTCCAAGGGTGCAGGCACAAGACACAGCTCGGCCAGTGGCAAGCTCCCACTGGGACTCTGAATCTGGATCAAGTCACAGAAAAGCTGGGGCAGTTGAGAAATCATTTCTGCATTGTGATGGCAGTGGAGGCAGCAGTGGCCTCTAGTGTCTGGAGGAGAAAATGTCAGCCTCGGTGCCTGGGTGGGAGGGGGCCTCACTGCAGTGGGCAGAGGGACTGGCAGGCTGTCCTGTGCCCTGACCTTGACGATGGTGCCGGCTGCCCACGTTCCCTTGGTGCTTACCTGTTTGCAGAGGCTTGTTTGGTGGCCCTCATATTGATTCTGTGTGCTACCTGATATCTAAGTCTCTCTCTCTCTCTGTGTGTGTGTGTGTGTGTGTGTGTGTGTGTGTGTTTCTTTTTTAATTTGCCAGGGTTAGTTTCTGCTGTTTACAACAAGAGTCCTGACTGATCTTGGTATAAGAGGATAAAGTTAGGTTAGATCACTCTAAAATCTTCCAAATCTCTTTCTTCTTCTCTTATCCCCACAGACATTTTTCTAGCACCTTCCATGTATGTGGTTATATTAAGAATAGGAATACAAAGAGGCTTACGTTCCAGTCCCTGTACTCAAGAAGATGAAAATATAGCTGGGACATAGACAAATGACAGCTAGGAGAAATTATATAAAACACATCTAGCAAGCAGGATTCATCTCCTTTGTTCACAAAGAATTCCAACAAAATAAGAAAAGACAAACAATACCATTTTTAAAAAATGGGCAAAGGGCACAGAGAAGACAGTTCATAGAAGAGAAAGTACCGACTTTTAAACAATTGAAAAGATGCTCAACCTCATTCATAACAAGAGAATTCTGAGGGAAATCTGTGACAAAATACTTTCACTTATCAGGTGATTGACCAAGATTAAAAAGTTCAGTACATCATATGGGCAAGGCTGTGGGCACAGGCATTTGCATACACTGGTAGAGGGAGGGTAATTTGGTATAACTTCTAAGCAGAGCAATATGGGGTATGTTAAAATTAAAGTTGCATAGCCTTTGACCACAATTGCAATTCTAATAACTTATGGTTGATTATACGTGCAAAGAAGTATACACAAGGGTTGCAGCATTCTTTTCAATAGCAAAGAATTAGAAACAACCTAAATACCCATTTACCAGTACACTGGTTAAATAAGTGATGGAATGGAATGGAATACTAAATTGCCACCAGAAAGAATGAGGTATGTTCTAACACAGACCATCTTCTAGATTTATTGTTAAGTGTGTGTGTGTGGAGGAAACAGGTATAGAACAAAGTGTATGCAGATGTGTATACACACATTAGTATGTATACTAGTAGATGTCTCTGGAAGGAAACACTAACAAAAAAGTTAACAGTGGTGGCTGCCAAGAGGGGAACCAATGAAGGAAACATTTTCACTGTATAAACTTATTTTTGTTCATCTCTTTAGTACTTTTGAATTCTGAAGCATGTGTACATAACTGTACAGATACAGAATTTTAAAAATCTAGTTGGGAAAATAGGTTATTAGTAAGAAGCTAAGCAGCCTATGCAAGTACAAAATGAGTGACAGAGACACAGTAGGGGCTGGGAGAAGCTAGAGGAGGCAGAGCTCCCAGGGTTGGATGGGTTCTGGGTGACCATGACCTAAGCTGGAAGGAATGACAACATGGAGACAAGCAGGGGGAGTGGCATTCCAGAAGGAGGGAATGGTGAGAATGCAGCTTTGGAGGCAGGCATGTTCCTGACACATCAGAGGCGAGAAAATGAAGGTGTACGGTGGGATCCAAGGCTGGGAATCTGTCTCTTGGGTCTGCCTGCAGGAGGTAATTGTAGTCTCGCTTTAGAAGCTTCAGGGATGAAAGCATTCCCCTTCACTGAGGGAGTCCCCAGGAGCCCAGCTAGGTCACTCCCAGCTGCCCCATGGAGGTCAGAGTTGCCACCTCTACACACCCACACCCAGTCCAACCTAGGCCTGCCAGCACCTGCCAGCAGAGTTTCTAGCTGGGAGGCCTTTCGGGTCTGAGAGGAGATGGCCTTACAGCTGCCCAGGGTGGGCTGGCTGGTACCGTGGACAGGAGGGGAGCCTGACTGCCTCTCTGGATGCCCAGCATCCTGGCAGGTGAGGCCCTCCCTGCTGGCCTCCCCAAGCCCTCACCTCACCTCCTATGAGATGTTGGGGGGTAGGGAGAGGACTTTTCAGAAGGCACTGACAGCCCAAAAACATGGGCCCAAAGACACCTCTGTTCTTGTTCAGCCCAGAAACTGGACCCTTATTACCTTCCCCCCGCACCCAACAAATGCCTGGGCAGGGCAGTGTCAAGGGGAGTGTCACCCCCTCCCTGCCTTTGAGGCACCTGAGTCACTGTCTGGGAATTGGGGACTTGGCAGGCCCAGAAAAGTTGGTGTCTGGAGGAGGGGCCTATAACTACTATAGGCAGGAGGGGAGGGCATCTGAAGAAGGGGAGGGCAGCAGCATAAGCTTTGGCCCAGGCTGGCCTGGGGTTTGAATCCTTATGCCTTCCTTTACTGGCTGAGTTACCTTGGGCAAGCCTCCGTTTGCACATCTGTAAAATAGGCATTTATTTAACAAGTCTATTCAACAAATACTGAGTATCTAATATATGTTGGGCAGCATTCTGGTACTGAGAGTAGAATAGACCCTGTTCCCATGAAGCTTCCAGCCCAGTAGGTATAACTGTATTTACCTCAGGATTAAACCAGGTAATATGGACATAGGGCCCAGTAGCTGCTCAATAAATGGCATGATTGCTTGAGGCTCTCTCCCCAAAAACCGCTCTTCCCTCCCCAAGTTTGAAACCAATCGAGAAAGAGAAAGACATGAGTCAAATAAAGATTTGAAAATCAGTTCTCTTAGTGAAAACCAGCTTTGAGGATATAGCTGAGCTATTTCAGCCAAAATGGGCTTCTAAATACTCCCTCTGAATTAAATTGCCCCCCACCACCAGCTCTATACACATATATACACAACTACAGGCCTCTCTCCTCCCAGGACAGAGCTTCCCGTGTGAGCTTAAATCCTCAAATTGAGAATACTTGCTTTCTCTGGACAAATTATTCCAAACTAGAAGGAGGAAATTGCTATGCCGGGCACGCCCATTTTCTTCTCTAAACCCCCCACCACTCTGTTGCTTCCACTCCATCCTCTACTTACTGCAAAGTAATTATTGGAACAAAGGTGACAGGGACAGGTAATGGGTCTCTGGGAAGGCAGGAGTCACTCCATTTCCAGTGTAGCCCCAGGTGCAGGTATGTGTTTTATTAGCCTGTTTTCTCTGAGATCCATTCCTCCATCTTCCCTGCCCTGCTCTGTGTCTCAAAGGCTGCACTTTCTTTTTCCTTGGCCCCTTTGCCAACTAGCTTCTGTCTAGGTTCAGCCAATGGAAGACACTGATCGAAGATTGAGGGTGGGAGGAAGGGAGAAGCCAGGGTATTTCTCCCCCTCTCTCAAATCATGGGGCACCTCAGACAGTCGTTGTGTCTCCTCCATGGCTCTGACTCTTGCCAAATGTCCCTCCCTCCTTACTCCCTCCTGGTCGCTTCTAGGTAGCTCTGCTGTGGCTTCAGCTCCCACCTGGTGTCCCAGTTCCAAGCCTCTGGCATTATCACCTCATCCCTTGGCCTCCAGCCCTAGGGGTGATAGCAGCTTCCTGGTGTTACTCACTTTAGGGTTGGCTTCCCGGCATCCCATCCTGAGAGCAGGAGGCCGCAGGAAGGACTGCAGGGGGCAACACTGGGCACTGAATCTCTCCAGAGGGTTAGGGGTAGGATGGGGTTGCCCAAGTTTCAGCAGCTCCAATGGCTGAACCAACCCTCCAGCCCAGTGGGAGCTACAGAAAGTCCATATACAAAGATTTTAGGGGCAGCCATCTGGTTGGAAGTGAGGGCTGGAAGCTGTGCTGGTATAACACATGGCATTTGAAAAAAGGGTCAATTGTCTTCATCAAAAAATGGCGAGTGTTGATGGAGCTCGCAGGAGGGCAAGCCCAGCCCCTCCCCGGCCATTCTTCCGTGGTTACTGCCACAGTGCCACTGTTCTGCCTTAATGCCAGCTTCTGGTCTCTCTAAACCCAAACCGCCTGCCTGAAGAAGATAAACCCCCTCTATAGGGTGAACACCAGCTATGTCAGACCATGTCCGCTACATCAGACTACTCTAAGGCACCACTTCAGACCCTCCTGGCCTCACCAGCTCCAGTTGCAGTCTTGTGAGGCTCCGACCAACTTCACACACATGCTGTTTAAAAGCACCTTACCTCCTGTCCCAGGGTTTCTTTATTGACGCTGCAGCCCAAGTGTGTGCAATCCAGAAGTTCAGGGGGGTTCGTGCTTAATGGACTGAAGGTTTAACCAATGGAAGAGTGGAGTCGGTGCATAAATTCCCCCATCCTCACCACCACTCCCACCCAAGGAATGCTTCTGAGATGCCATTTATTCAGCTTCATCTGCTCTAAATTCTCCCTCCTTTCCTGCTTTACGCCCTCTTCCTAGAATTGCACCCATTAATGAAATCTGAAATCAGATCTGCTTTCTGGGGAGCCCAGGCTAAGATACCAGTCTTCCTGTCTCACATTGAAGCCCTCCCCCCATGGTTTTCCCCAAGAGAAAAAGACATTTGTGAGACAATAATGCCACAGCACTTTATTTAGGATAGATACAAAGGATTCCCCTAGTATTCATCCCCCTCCTCTTCTTCTCCCTCCCCCTCCACACTATCCATGCCTACCTCCTCGTAATCCTTCTCCAGGGCAGCCATATCCTCCCGGGCCTCAGAGAACTCACCCTCCTCCATGCCCTCGCCCACATACCAGTGCACAAACGCCCTCTTGGCATACATCAGGTCGAACTTGTGGTCCAGACGGGCCCAGGCCTCGGCAATGGCGGTCGTGTTACTCAGCATGCACACGGCACGCTGCACCTTGGCCAGGTCACCTCCGGGTACCACAGTGGGTGGCTGGTAGTTGATGCCAACCTTGAAGCCTGTGGGGCACCAGTCCACAAACTGAATACTGCGCTTGGTCTTGATGGCAGCGATGGCAGAGTTGACATCCTTGGGCACCACGTCTCCACGGTACAGCAGGCAGCAGGCCATGTACTTGCCATGACGGGGATCACACTTCACCATCTGGTTGGCAGGCTCAAAGCAGGAATTGGTGATCTCCGCCACCGACAGCTGCTCGTGGTATGCCTTCTCCGCGGAGATGACTGGCGCATAGGTGGCCAGGGGGAAGTGGATGCGTGGGTAGGGCACCAGGTTGGTCTGGAACTCTGTCAGGTCCACGTTGAGGGCCCCGTCAAAGCGCAGGGAAGCTGTGATGGAGGAGACGATCTGGCTGATGAGGCGGTTGAGGTTGGTGTAGGTGGGGCGTTCGATGTCCAGGTTGCGGCGGCAGATGTCATAGATGGCTTCGTTGTCCACCATGAAGGCGCAGTCTGAGTGCTCCAGGGTGGTGTGGGTGGTCAGGATGGAGTTGTAGGGCTCGACCACAGCTGTGGACACCTGGGGGGCTGGGTAGATGGAGAACTCCAGCTTGGATTTCTTGCCATAATCAACAGAGAGCCTCTCCATCAAGAGGGAGGTGAAGCCGGAGCCGGTGCCCCCTCCAAAGCTGTGGAAGATGAGGAACCCTTGTAGTCCTGTGCACTGGTCAGCCTAGAAAGTGAAAGTGAAGAGAAATGTGGGGTGTGAAGCACAGCTGACAAATGGGAAAGAACCAGCCTGCTCTGTTTCACATTCCCCCCATGTGTCATAAAATCCTTGGAAGACTTTTTCCAAGAGCACAAAACAGGGCCTGATAAGGTCGGCCCACTCTCTCCTCCTCATCCCTCTTCCTCTCTAAAGCCTCCTGAGGTCTAACAAACAGCTCTCTTGAATCTTGTAACATAATCATTTTTGTCATCACAATTTGCCAGCTCTACCCATACCCGTGTCTCCCTGATTTAACTTCAGATATTTCTGGAGAGTTTCTCCAACAATCCGGGAACTTATTCCCAAAGTCAGTCATGGAGCCCTGGGCCAGCATTATTTGGATCCCTGCTTTCATAAGGCCTTCTGCCCTCACCCCTACAAGACAAGGTGATATTCTAGGAATGCTTATGGACCTCCATCACTTGGCCAGGCAGCCCATGGACAGGTTTGCGCTGGTGGCCATGCTGCCCAGGATTGGGCCTGTTGCTGGAGAAGATAAAGAAGACATCCAGCTCCAGGCTGCAGCTACACTCTGCCTCCCCTGACCAGGATGCAGGGCTTAAGACTTTTCCAGGAGGCTCTCCCAAGGGCTGAAGCTGCCCTTCCCCTATCTGGCCTCCAAACCACAACAAGAATCCCCTTCTCTCACCAGCTTCCGAATTCGGTCCAGCACCAGGTCAATGAGCTCCTTTCCGATGGTGTAGTGGCCTCGGGCGTAGTTATTGGCAGCATCTTCCTTGCCTGTGATGAGCTGCTCTGGATGGAAAAGTTGGCGGTACGTGCCCGTCCGAACTTCATCTGCAATGAACAGAGTTTTAGGCCTCACTCCTCTTGTAGCCTGGCTCCCAGAGCCCCAGGGTACCCAGTAGAGGTGGGATCTCCAGGCTCCAAGTCCTACCCTGGAGGAGCCCCATTCAGGTTGCTGCTATTGCCCTTGACTTTAAGTGTTCATCAAGTAAAGGAAAGGGATGTGGGGTGACATTGAAACTCTAGAGCGGAGTGACAGTGGCTCTGCAGATCTGGAGTTCTAGTTGGCTGCAGTAACTGGGCACCACACACTCCGGTGCTCTCCAGTTATAGAGAAGGACTTGCTGTGGTACCTGGGACAAGGCCATGGAAGAGATGGATCATTACTCACCAATCACAGTGGGCTCCAGATCCACAAACACAGCCCGGGGCACATGTTTTCCAGCCCCAGTTTCACTGAAGAAGGTGTTGAAGGAGTCATCCCCTCCCCCGATGGTCTTGTCGCTGGGCATCTGCCCATCTGGTTGGATTCCATGTTCCAAGCAGTAGAGCTCCCAGCAGGCATTGCCAATCTGCACGCCGGCCTGGCCCACGTGGACTGAGATACACTCACGCTGAGCAGACAAATGGCAGAAAACACCCTTAGCAGAGAGAAACGTTCCTGCCTTCCTTCCTTGAGTGGTTCTCCGGCTGAGGGCAAAGTTTCTTGGACTCTGCTCTCCTTGCCCCACCCCCTGTGGCTAAGCATTTACAGGTGGCATTGAGGACCAACAGGCATTGGTTCTGGGGGCTGGGCCAAACCCCTCAGGGGAAGCAGAAGATGTGGGCAGTTCTCAGATTATAGAGTCTTGCTCAGGAACTAAGCATCTTGAGGAATGTTGAGGGGATCAAATGAGGGCAGAGAACCAAATTCAACCCATTGGTGTTCAGAAAGAAATTCGGGGCCACCGGTGAGGGAAACAAGATCCAAGTGAAGTTTCCAGAGTCAAGGATAAGGAAGAGGTTTATAGAAGCAGAAAGAACTCTGGATTCATGTGACAGCCAGAAATGCCAGTGAGGAAGGAAAAAAGGGGGCCTGGAATCGACATGCACATGCTACTCTTTTTTTTAAATATATTTTATTGATTTTTTTACAGAGAGGAAGAGAGAGGGATAGAGAGTTAGAAACATCGATTAGCTGCCCCTTGCACACCCCCTACTGGGGATGTGCCCGCAACCAAGGTACATGCCCTTGACCGGAATCGAACCTGGGACCCTTGAGTCCACAGGCCGACGCTCTAGCCACTGAGCCAAACCGGTTTCGGCACACATGCTACTCTTTCCTCTTGGGTGTGCATGGCTCTGGAGTAAGGTGGGACTGGAAAGAAAGGTCTTCCCTACATGATTCAAGGCTGGTGGTCAAAGAACCCTTGGCCCCTGAAACAGGACTGTTGGTCTAAGAAACGAGAAAGGTCAGTGTCCTTCCTGGGGAGTCCCATGAGAATCAAGAAGGCCTGACCCTCTTGCTTCATCAAAGATTTATTGAGCCTCTACTATGTACTGCACACTGTGCTGACACTGGGGACACATAACACCTAACACTCAGTCCCTGCCCTCAAGAAGCTCACTGTCTAAGGAAGGGAGAGTTTCACAAGTTAACCGATGTGTGGCAGTGTAGTCAGTGGGGTACCAGAGACGTCTCCCAGACCACTTTCCTGGGTACTACCAGAGTACTTCTCTGCTTGAGAAGTAATTTCCACAGACCTTTCAAATAAAATGAGCACATTCATCAAATTTCCCCAAATTAAGGCTTAACAATACAGAGGATGTGGAGAAATGTGAACTCTTACATTGCTAGTAGAAGCCTAAAGTGATGTATCTCAAATTAAGAAGAATCATATAATATGATACCATTTATATAACCAATACTATGCATCATTGACAGATAAATTTATATATTTACTATATAGTCTTGTAATGTGTATATATTGAAAAAAGAAAGCAAAGGAAAAAAAAAAAAGCAAAGAAAAATATTAACCAAATTTGGAATAATGGTTCTCTCTGGTAGAGATGAATGTAATTGGAAAAAGACCCTCTTTCTTCCTTCCTTCCTTCCTTCCTTCCTTCCTTCCTTCCTTCCTTCTTTTCTTTCTTTCTTTCTTTCTTTCTTTCTTTCTTTCTTTCTTTCTTTCTTCTTCTTTTTTTGAGATCCTATTTCTTGAAGTGGGTAACAGGTATTCATTAGATTATTCTTTATACCTTTATACATATCTAAAATAGTTCATAAATATTTTAATGAGGATACTTTCTTCATAAATTTGACATTTTTATCCTATATAATAAAACCCTAATATGCAAATTGACTGACCTGTGGAACAACCAGTCGCTATGACACGCACTGACCACCAGGGGGCAGGCGCTCAACACAGGAGCTGCCCCCTGGTGGTCAGTGCGCTACCACAAAGGGGGCACCGCTCAGCCAGAAGCCAGGCTACAGGCAGGCGGTAAGGAGCGAGGGGTCCCAGACTGTTGATTAGATCCCATATATTAAGCATTAATCAGTTCCAGAAACTATGCTAAGTGTTTCACATACATTATCTCATTTGATCTTCACAACAGCCCCCTTGAGTAGGTATTTTTATTAACCCATTTTACAGATGAGGAAACTGACTCTCAAGAGGTTAAGCAGCTGGTTCAAAGTCATGAGCAAAATGAGGAATATTCAAAGCAGGGACAGCCTGGCTCCAACTATGTTCTTATCTGTTCTTCTATCTTGCCTATGTGGGGAGACAGGTTAAAGATATCAAATGACCCCACACCCAGACAACTCTGAGTAACTGGAAGCACCCTCCCTCCTCTTCCCCCTCTCCCCCCTCCCCCCACTAATATGTAACTGCAATTGGGCAGGGCTATGAGGGTGTATCCCCACAGCTGGGAGATGAGACCACAGTGAATCTGCCATGGGGCCCAGGGTTTGTAGGGCAGTGCCTACATTTTGTGCTCCAGTCCTGCTTACCCCACACTCCCTACCCCTAAATTCAGAGTCCTTTAGCAGCCCTGCTCCTGAGTCTAGGTTCAGGAAAAACACACACACACACACACACTCACTCACACATCCTGGTTACCATCACCCTGTCCTTCTTCACCCCTGCACATACCCCCACATATCAGCACATTTGGGAAGGGGCACACACATCTGGAAGTCTCTTTCCCCCTTCCCCACCCCACCTGCCCACACACTGTAGCCCCATGAGTACCTGGTCTCCCAGAGATTCCTCACACCACCCACCTGGGCCCACTGGGACCCTCACTTGCATGCTTAGCACCCCACCTCTGCTCACCATGCTGCTTGGTTGAGTGCTGACTGGGATCGTCTGTCTGCTGCTAAATGGAAAACAGGGATGGGTTTGTGAGAGCCCCAGAGCCTCCGGCCTCCTTATGCTCTCTGGTCTGCTCTCAGTGTGGAAATGTTGTTAGAAACACCCCGGGGAGGGCAGGCCTGTTGACTTGGTTACCAGGCAGCAGGCAAGTCCTGGTCCTGGGCCCAAATAGGGGAGTGAGGCGGAGTGTAGGTGGGGCTATGAGGAGTCTGCGGTGAACTAGAACAAGGAGTCCTTGGGCAAGAGATCAACCTCAGGGCCTTTGGGTGGGAACTCTATCATAGAACACAGGGAATAAGAGCTTGGGTTTAACCTCATCTCTAGCATTTAACTTTCTTTGCCTCAATTTTCTCATCTGTAGAATGGGAAGAGGTGGTATTGTGAGGATTAAACAACATAAACTTTCTAAGTGCTCTGTCCAGAATTGCTGTTGTTCTCCATGGGGAAAACAAGCTGATGAGCAGGGCTCAGGGCTATTTGTCGGAGTCTCTCCCTATTTCAGTGCAAGTTGTTGCTGGTCTCGCCTGCCCTGATTTCTCCACAGAAGGACTCGCCCTATGGCCTTAGGCAAAGTTATGAAATAAAAATGTTAATCTCTCACATTTGTATTCTGTGTTATAGTTCTTAAGGCTGCTTCACCCCTTATCTCCTTTGAGACCCTCAACTTTGTGAGGTAGGCAAGGTGGGGCCTCCATTCCCATGATGTCTTGCCCAAGGTCACATGGGGGTTAATTAGTGGTAGAATTAAGAATCTGGGACTCAAGCCCAGTGCTTCTCCGCTTTCCACATGGCAGAGTTGTCACTGTGCCTCATCCCCGTCCTGTGTCTCTACTTTCTTCCTTCCCTTTTTCAGTTGCAGTGGTGATCATTCTCTTGCGTACCCCTCAACTCCCTGGCCTCCCTCCAGCTTCAGCAGCCTCATTTGACTAAAACACAACCCTCAATAATCCATTTCTTCACCAAGTCTGTGCCTGTACTGACCCAGCGAAATAGTGGGGAAAAACTAGAGCCAAGCTGATGAATCTGACTTTGAATTCATGACCTCAAATGGACCCTAATGCTGCCTGGAAACCACACAACATCTCGTCTGTCATTTTCCCAAATAGCAACCATGACCTGGAATAGGAATGCCAGATTTAGCAAATAAAGAAATTTTATTTACCAACCCCATCCAGGAAGTAGTTGCTACTGTGAAATTTCAGTCACGGTGGCAATTAGTGGGGGTTATTTTGAGGGAAGGGCTTTTTCAGAGTCCTTCTCATCACAGTTTACTAGGGAGTGACCCCGAATATCAATGTGGCTAACTCTGATTTGGGTTGTAGACTGAAGTCTTCTCTCTCCTACCTGGACCTAAGAGGCCAAGATGCCCAGAGAGAAGACACAGTCAACCAGCACTTCAAAGGTAAGGAAGCCCAGCCTCCTACAGGGCTGATTCATGAAGCCACAGACCTCAGGAATTGTCATCCTGGGAATTATTATTCAGATGGAGGAATTTGGGGCCTACCCACTGGGCCCCAAACTCTCTTATCTATCACTTTGTTGAACCTTATTTATTTATTTATTTATTTATTTATTTATTTATTTATTTATATTGATTTTTAGAAAGGAAGGGAGAGGGAGAGACAGAAACATCAATGATGAGAGAGAATCATTGATTGGCTGCCTCCTGCACACCCCCCACTGGGGATCGAAACTGCAACCCAGACATGTGCCCTTGGCCGGAATCGAACCTGGGACCCTTCAGGCCACGGGCTGACGCTCTATCCATTGAGCCAAACCAGCTAGAGCTGTTAAACTTTTTAAAAATATGTTTTAATTGATTTCAGAGAGTGGAAGGAAGAGAGAAACATCGATGCACTGCCTCCTGCACGCCCCCTACTGGCAATCGAGCCCAAAACCCGGGCATGTGCCCTGACTGGGAATTGAACTCTGACCTCCTGGTTCATGGATTGATGCTCAACCAATGAGCCACACCAGTCGGGTTCTTTAATTTCTCCCAACTGGACTCCCAGTTGAGCTCAGAGTCAACTGAGATATCACCAACTCTAGAGAGAGGCAGGTGAGGGAAGGAGCCTTATGTAAAACAGAATAATGAGACAGATTTTTAAAGCATATTAATGTAGCTAAGTTATAAAATAAGAGGCAGTCAATACTCTAATTCCTTCAACAAATATTTATTGAGTGTCCACTATGCGCCAAGCACTGTACCAGAGGCCAGGGTTACAGCGGTGGACAAAAGGAGTCTGTGCTCTTAAGGAGCTGACATTTTCATGGGCAAACACATAACAAATTAAGAAGACAATCTCAGCGAGCCACAAGCACGTGAGATAACAAAACCGGATAATGGCACCGAAAGAGATGGGAGGTGGGGGCTGCTGCTGAGAAGGAGCAGCTCTCTAAGAAGGTGACATTGGAGCTGAGAGGGAATGACAGGGTGTTAGCCATGGCGGGATCTGGATAGAGCGCTCCAGGCAGAGAAAATAGTGAGTGCAAAGGTCCATAGGTAGGAGTGAGCCCCATGTGTTCAAGGAAACCGAGTGAGGGAAGGGGAGATCTATGCAAGGTGAGATCACAGAGCTAAAGGGACTTGGAAGGAGAATAACTTTGATTACAAGTGCAATAGGAGGGGTTAAGCAAGTATCGTTGCCTACTTTGTGTTTTAGAGAGATTATTACAGTTGCTGGGTGGAGACTGCATTATAAGGGTTCAAGAGTAGGAGCAGAAAATTGGTTAGAAGGCTACAGTAGGCATCCAGAAATGGGGGATGGGGCTCGGACTAGAGTGGGGATGATGGGAAATGGCTGGGTTCAAAGTAATGGGGCATGTTAATGTGTGCAGCAAACCTACCCAACAGCCTTACCTGCCCCCTGCCTCCACTTCTTTGCGGGCAGGGTCCTGATTTGTTTAATTACTCCCCTTCCACTTACTCAAGGAAGATGGCTTTCCCCCAGACCTATGAGTGAGCAGAGAGCAGTTTAAACCATTCATGGTAATTCTAGTCCCTCCTTCCAGAGACTGGTCTAGGAATGGGACCAGTGAGCTAGAGGGGAAGTCTGCAAGGATGCTTTAAGGAAAGGTTTTTCTCCCCGATAAAAAGAGATGTGGGAGGAAACCCCCCTTTTCCTGCCTTAGGACAGTGTCAGTTGGAGACCTGATACTGGGAGCTGCTGCAGGCATCTTGTGATCATGAGGGAAGATGTCACCAGCTCACTGAGGATGCCAGAGCAGAAAGCTGGAAATACTGGGTTATTAGTGACATCACTGAAGCAACCCTGGAACCGCCCTACACTCAGAATTCTTGTGGGATAATAAATACCCTCATTGTTTAAGCTGCTGTTAGTTAGGCTTTTCATTATTTGCGGCCAAAAAAAAAAAAAAAAGAAATCTAACTAATAAAAGAGGAGAAGGAGAGAGGGAAAGAGGAATGCAGGATGATCCTAGGGTTTTGACTTAAGCATGTGGGCAGAAGGTGATATTGTTCACTCAGGCTCAGAAGCCTAGGACAGAGCAGGTTTGGCAGGTACTGGGGTGAGGGCATTGAGAATTCTAATTCGAATCTGTTATGTCTGAGATGTCTAATGGGCGTTCAAGTGGTGATGTCAACAATGCAAAAAGTCACATGAGTCTGAAGTTCAGAGAAGTCCAAAATGGAGATACAAATTTGAGAGTCAGCAGCATATAGATGTTATTACTTTTTATCCCATTCTTTCACTATGGTTGGGGAAGGTACAGACTGTAGTTCTGTTCCTTTTGGATAACCCTAGAAATGTTGTAACTTTTTATTAAGGACATTTAAAAATACACTTACAGGAGAGATAATATAATAAAACCCCATACACTCATACTCATCACCCCCCTTCAACAGTTGCTTTTTCAGGGGCAAAAACAAAGAAAAGAGAGAGCCCAGGACTGAGCTAGGGGAACTCCCTTTAGAAATAAACCACGAAAAACTACCAAGAAGTGGCCAGGACAAAAACCAGGAGGGGGGGGGGGGGTCATTGAAGCCAAGAAAGAGATGTTTCAAGGAGGAAGGGAGGATCAACTATGTCAAACACAGCTGAGAGGCTGAGAAAGATGAAGATAGAGACGTAAACATTGGCAAGATGGAAGTCACTAGAGAACTTGGCAGATCGTCTCAGTGGAGCATGGGAACCAAGCCTGCATAGAGAGTGGGGAGGAGAGCAGATACGGAGATATCCCTTTAGGAAGGTTGGCTGTGCGAAGGAAGACAGCTGGTAGGTGCTCCAGTCTGAAAAAAACACCAGAAGGATGTGCACTAAGGCTCAGCTCCACCTCTCCCAGAGGGAGTCAGTGGAGTCATTTGAAACTCTGAGGACCTTGTTGCTCTGCTCCAAGATGGAGGTGTAAGGCCCTAGCTGGTTTGGCTCGGTGGTTGGAGCGTACGCCTGCGGACTGAAGGGTCCTGGGTTCGGTTCCGGTCAGGGGCACGTGCCTGGGTTGGGGGCTCCATCCCCGGTGGAGGGCATGCAGGAGGCAGCCGATCAATGATTCTCTCTCATCATTGATGTTTCTGTCTCTCTCTCCCTCTCCCTTCCTCTCTGAAATCAATTTTTAAAAAATTATATTTTAAAAATAAAGATGGAGGTGTAAGATTCTGGGAAAAGGTTAAAAAAGACAGAGATAACAATGGGCAAAGGGAAAAAGTATAGCAATGCAGAGAGTGTGTTTTACTGGACACCCATGTATGGTAGATGGACTAAGCAGTGATTCAATGGGAAGAGTGAAGTGCCTGGAATCATCTTCTGGATTCTGTACATGTATGTGAATGTCTAAAAGTTTTCAGTCTGGTAATATGGACCATTACCTGCATATCCATGCAGAGCTATGGCCCTCATTCAAAAGCATCTGTATACATCCTGAGGATATACACACTCACAGTCATGCGTGTGTGCACACGTGTGCATGCACAAAATCAGAAGTAGAATCTTCATTCCACTAACATGCCTTGGATATTTCTCCCTGCACCTTTGTCTTCTCCATTTTCCCTGCCAGAGGGCCTGCTCAGGGGTTGTAAACTTCTTGCTACAGGGGCCAGGTAACATAAAAGTGTAATGTAGGCTGAGCATATGATGTTAAATGGCAACAGATACTTGTCTTCTGTGTCAGGAAGACACAGAATGGTGTGTACTGAGTGAATTGGAGCAACTTGTTGCCTATCATAAAGCTACATTTGTTGCCGTAATGGTTTCCTGTTGCTGCTGTAACAAATAGCTACAAACTTAGTAGCTTGAAACAACACAAAGTTACTATGTTACAGTTCTGGAGAGCAGCTATCCAAAATTGGTCTTATGGGGCCAAACTCAAGGTGTTGGAAGTGTTGCCTCCTTCAAAGGACTCTAGAGGAGAATCTGTTCCTTGCTTTTTCCATCTTCTAGAAGCTGCCCACATTCCTTTACTCATGACCCCCTTCCATCTTGAAAGCGAACAATCACACCTGACCTTTGCTTCTGACCTCTCCTTCCCTGACTCTGACTCTCCTGCCCCCCTCTTTCATTTGCATGAACTCTTGTAAGGGCTGATCCCACCCAGAAAACCCAGAATTATCTCCACATCTCAAGATGTTTACCTTAATCACATCTGCAAAGCCTTTGCCATGTAAGATAATGTAGTCACAGGTTTTGGGGATTAGGATGTGGATCTTTTTGCAGGGCTGTTATTCTGCCTACCACTGTTGCTAAATGGGAATGCAGGCCTGATATGGCCAGACCCACCAGTTCTTTTCAATTAAACCTAGAAATCTGAATTTTTATTTTTTTATTGACTCCCCCCCGCCAATTGATTTCAGAGAGAGGAAGGAAGAGGGAGAGAGAGAGAGAAAGAGAAACGTCAATGGCTGCCTCCTGCACACCCCCTACTGGGGATCAAGCCTGCAACCCAGGCATGTGCCCTGACTGGGAATCAAATCCCAAACCAACTTCCTGGTGCATGGGATGACTCTCAACCAACTGACCCACACTGGCTCAACTAGAAGTCTGCATTTTTATATGACTGTGTAGAAAAAAGTTAACATAAAAGGCCTGAGATTGCTATCCTTAGAAATGCCTGCTTACAAGATTGGCCCTTGGCTGGCATCTGGGAACTTGGCTTTTGAAGTGTTCCAAATCAGCAGTTAACTGACAATGATGGTTGTGCCTAGACTCTTTTTTTTTTTTTAATATATATATTTTATTGATTTTTTTTACAGAGAGGAAGGGAGAGGGATAGAGAGTCAGAAACATCGATGAGAGAGAAACATCGATTCAGCTGCCTCCTGCACACCCCGCACTGGGGATGTGCCCGCAACCAAGGTACATGCCCTTGACCGGAATCGAACCCAGGACCCTTGAGTCTGCAAGCCGACGCTCTATCCACTGAGCCAATCTGGCCAGGGCGTGCCTAGACTCTTAATCTAAATATAATTTATGCTGAACACCTGCTTTTCTTCTAGGAGTCTGGAATTGTTGTATGTGCTAGGCAAAGGTGCCTATGTGACTGACACCCAATAAAAACCTTGGGTGCTGAGTCTCTAATGGGCTTCTTTGGGCAGAAACACTGCAGAGAAATATTGCTCCATTTTTATTCTGGAGGAAGAACACACTTTGTGAGCCCTTATGGGTGGAAGAAGGCATAGATTACTCCATACACCCTTGTGTTTTTTCCCCTTACTATCAGGCTGTGTATTGTCCTATGTTGCTGTAATAAACCTTAGCTGTAAGTACAATTTTATGCTGAGTCCTTCAAGTTCTTCTAGCTAATCTCCTAACATAGGGGTGGTCTTGGAAATGCCCCAACACAAAGACAATTCCTGAATTTTTTCATATTCTAAATGTGAGGGCCAAACAAAACATTTCTGAAAGCAAATTTGGCCTCCGGGCTGCCAATTTGTAAATTCTGGCTTCTTAGATGTCTACCCTAATTTTAGTCCCATCTCTGAAGTGAAAAATTCATCCGACACACTCAGCACACGCCTGCCATGTGCTAAGCACCATGGTAGGAACGAGGAATACAAAGATGAATGAGATACAGTCCTTACCTTCAAGTTTGCTATGTAGTGAGATGGAAATGTACACAAATAAATGCAGCATGAGCCACTACACGCACTACTATAAATAAATAAGACGAATAAAATAATAATCCAGGTAGCTGCTTACAGTGCTTTGCCATGTCTATCACACATTCCTAAATTCATCTGGTCCTCACAATCTGAAGTTTTCCCACTTTTATAAATGAAGAATCCGAATCTGAAAGTCAAAGACATTTAGGGTCTTGCCTAAGCTAAACTCTCTCTTGGTATTCATTGTGCTGGGGTGGGGTTGCACCAGGGAAAAGAGCCAGGGATGGTCTGCACGAGGCCAGAGGTTCTGTTATCACCAAGGTTCTTGCTCTGTGGAGACCACACGACCCCCTTTCCCAAAGCAGCCTCGCTCTGTGCCCTTGTCGGCTCTCTTTTTTATGAATGAGTCTTGTTCTTCCAACCAGATGGCAAGTCCACTGGGAAGAGAGACCTTGTCATGTTTCACCGGATCCCTCTCCCTGCCTTGCCTAACAAGATGTCGTGTAGCCATTTTGTTGAGAGAAAGTTGCCATGCTAGTTATTTTGTCGTACCGTGTTGTGTTGTCAGAGAGTCCTGGCCCTAGGGAACACTATGGTAGGAGAGGCAGGCGAATCCTCTCCAAGGGACGAGCCGGTGGGACAGGTTCCTTAAGTGTGTGCCGAGGGGCACACGGGGCACTTCCTGATGAATTTCCCCAGTGAAGGGAGACAGCTAGGAAATGTCAGGCACGGCAAGGAAAACAGAAGTGGATTGAGACGTTCATTCTTGCAGGACGTGGAAATGAAACATAGAACGAGGGAACGGCTTCTGTGAGGCCTCCACCTGAGTGCTGCTGACGCTCTGACGATGCAGGTTGTAGATCCTGCCCACGGCTGAGGGTCAGAGGAGGATGTGAAAGTCAAAATCGGCCACGATATCAGAGTCTTCATTTCCTCTTTTCCTCTTCCGAGTCAACAAGCATTCTGATACCTCACAACAATGCTTTCAGGGTGGAGTCGTCTCCTTTTCTCCGATGAAGAAGCCAAGGGTTCAGTGACATTAAGTCACCTGCCCAAGGTCACATAGGGCATCAGGATGCGGGTCCAGGTGCTAAGGACTTCAGGCAGAGCTCCCGCGGTTCCGGCAGCAGGAAAGCGCGCAGGCGGCGGTGGCAAGGGCTCGCTAATAGCTAATAGTGACGGCACTGATGACGAGGCCACCATCCGGCGGGCACCGGCCGAGCCGGGGCAGGTTCCCCGGGTCTGCCCTCGCAGAAGGGCTGCGGGGCGTAGCTCGGCGGGGCCGTCGAAGGGATCGGCACCCTGGGGCTCAGGCGGTGCAGCTCGCGGTCCTCGGCCGCCCACAGGCGTTGACCAAAGCCAGCTGTCCCGGGCGTGCAGCCGCAAGGGGTTCCTCGAGGACCGGCCGGAGCCAGGCAGCCTGTTGGAGCCGCCAGGGAGCCAGGGCGGGAGGGCACCTGCGAAGGCCGGCTGCAGCCACCTGGAGCAGACAGCCTCTGCGGCCCCGGCCTAAGTGAGAACACCTGAGCGCCCGGCGCCCCCATGCCGCAGGTGCCGCCAAGACGCGCTCTGGCCCCGCGCCCTCCGTGCCTGCGTGTGGGCCCGAAACCCTGAGCGAGGAGTTCAGGTCCCGATTGCTACGCGTTCGACAGGTGAGGGACCAGGGCACGACTTGCGGGCGGCCGCCGCTCTGGCCCCACCCCTGGAGCCGCCTACCCCTCGCGGGGCGTGGCCTCTGCGCCCCAGCGCCTAGTGGGCGAGCGGAGCACGGCCCGCCTCCCTATATAAGGCGGGTGCCGCACTGCAGCTAGCGCACTTCTCACTGAGACCCGTCGCCCGGACTCTACGTGAGACCCACCGCCCGGACTCAACATGGTGAGTGCGGCCCCGCCAGGATCTTGCCCCCCCCCCCCTAATTGTCCCTCTCCCTCCGGGACGCTCCCTCTGGAGAGGCGCGCAGCCCTCCATCTGGCGTTCCGAGTCTCAAGGAGGCGCAAGGGTGTTTGCCTCACCCCCACCCCCACCACGTCCGACTACTGACTTGGGCCGGGCCGTGTTGTCCACTTTCAAAGGCTGGGGAAGGGGGTGGGTGGAGTGAGACTCTTCTCTAGGAGAGAGGAGCGGTCCTGGAGATCCCTTCCTGCTCCACCAAGCGTTTGCGCCCTAATCCTCCTGAGGGGAGTCACGCGGTGCGGCGCCCAGTTTCCGCGGGCGAGGGAGACCCGCTTGGCTGCCCTCCGCCGCCAGCCTCACCCCACCCAGTCCCTGGAACGGGCCGAACACGTGCTTGGCGCCCGAAGGTGGAAGGGGATCGGGTTACTGGATCCAGCATCCTCTTTTCCTTCGGCCGTGTGTGCATCCCTCCTGCCCACAGCCTCCCCCCACCGTGACTCAGCACCCCGCTTCTGAGCCCGGAATGGGGTTCGGTCTCGTGAGGCGGGCCGGCCCCTCTCCAGCGGGAGCCCGGTGGCGCGGACGGGCAGAGACAGCTGTAGCTGAGCGGGAGCTCGGGCCGAGGCCAGGTTGGGGGGAGGGGAAGAGGTGCGTGTAGGGGGGTGGTATTTATAGCCCTGGAACGGGGGCCGAAATCCAATCCTCGCTTTCCGCTGGGATGTAATTGGAAAGAGGGGGGGCGAATACAGGGCGGGGTGCAGGATGGCGTTCATTCTGCCCGGGGCAAGGCGGGGCGAGGCGGGTTACCTCTGGTGCCTCACCGCGAGTTCCGCTTCCTTTTCTGAGTATTTGGAAACCTTCACCCCGCCATTTCCGTGTCGGACTGGGAGGCCGCGCAGCCTGGTGCCGCGCCACTTTGGCGCGTCAGGGGTTACTTTCAGACCGGCCTGGGCTAGCTTAGGGCTGCGACTGCCCCGGTACTCACAACCCCCATTGCCCTCACCTGCCCTCTGCGCTCGCAGCATTATCGCTGCTGTTTTCCTGAGGCCTGTCGCCTCGGATGAAGGTGGTAAAGACTCCCAGAGTGCAGTGGGGAGAGGGAGATTAGGGAGGAGGTGGAGAAGGAGCCAGATGGGATTTAAAGGTGGGGGAGAGGGCATCCTGATGCCAGTGTGGTCAGTTGATGCCAGACTGGAAGGCTGAGATGCCTCTGCAGCCCACAGGAAAGAAAGGGGGAGAAGGTTATATGAAATTTTAGTTGTTCATCCTCAAAGCAAAGCGTTAAGCGAGTGGAGGCCTCTAGCTATAAACTGACAGATCTGGAAAACCTGTCTTTTCTCAGGCTCTTCAGAAGCTGTTTCTGTGAGGGTAGGAATCGGGAACAGCTAAAACGTTGCTTGCCCTTGTCTCAGTTACTGCAGTGGCTGCTGGGTTCATACGCACTTGCCCTCTCCATCCTCCCTGAGTATTCTCTGAGTGTGGCAGGGTCATGTGGAGCCATAGCTCTTGCTTTTTATTTAAAAAAAAAATGTTTTTATTGGTTTTTAAAGAGAGGGGAAGGGAGAAGGATACAGAAATAGAAACATTGAAGAGAAACATCATCAATTGGCTGCCTCCTGCACACCCCCCACTGGAGATCAAGCCCCCAACCTGGTCATGTGCCCTGACTAGGAATCAAATTGGTGACCTCCTGGTTCCTGGGTGGATGCTCAACCACTGAGCCACACCAGTGGGGTGAACCACAGCTCTTCATTGACAAGGTCCCCATGGAGTAGTAGGCTAAGGGGGCTGGCCTGCCCTACTGGGTGCCTCCAGTTGGGAGCCTGGGCAGGCTGCCAGCCTTTTCTGACCTCTGTCCAGCCCCAAATTTCCACTTTTGCCAACTGAGTCATCCTAGCTAAAGGTAATAGGATGGCAGAGAGGTTCATAAGTGAGGACTTATGGGTGTGGGGCTTATGCTCTGTCTCCTCTTTTTATTCCTCAGCGTGAATGTATCTCAGTCCATGTGGGGCAGGCAGGTGTCCAGATGGGCAATGCCTGCTGGGAGCTCTACTGTCTGGAACATGGGATTCAGCCTGATGGGCAGATGCCCAGTGACAAGACCATTGGTGGAGGAGACGACTCCTTCACCACCTTCTTCTGTGAAACTGGAGCTGGAAAGCACGTGCCCCGGGCAGTTTTTGTGGATTTGGAGCCCACCGTAATTGGTGAGAGAAAGAAGGGGGTGGAATTGAGGGGAGTGGAGAGTGATTCTAACGCTTCTTTCTGGAGAGAGAACACCTAGACTTGGCTTTCCTCACTCAGTTTGAATCTAATCGAAAGCTGGCCTTGCACAGCAGGTCTGGGTTTCTCTCTCACTGGTATCTTGGACTGGCAGAAGGATGAGCTATTGCACATATCTCACTGCAGCTACCACACTGAGGGAGGGAGGTCCGGGCTGAGCACAGCCTTGTGGTTTGGGCCCTGACATTGTGGTTTGTGCCCTTGCAGATGAGATCCGAAATGGCCCATACCGGCAGCTCTTCCATCCAGAGCAGCTCATCACCGGGAAAGAGGATGCTGCGAACAACTATGCCCGTGGTCACTATACCATTGGCAAGGAGATCATTGACCCAGTACTGGACCGGATCCGCAAGCTGGTGAGAGTCTGGCAGGGAAGGGAGGTAGCTTTTGATGATGGTAAGGGTCAGGAATATTTTTTTCCAGGCCTTTTTGAGGGAGTCATCTCTAATTGTACATGTTCCAGAGCATGTTGCTGCTATGGAATATCATTAGTCTTTGCTCTGACTCCTTAGATATTTCGGCTTCTGTGGAGCAAGAAGATAGAGTTCCTCAGGACACTCTCCCACCTACATTGCTCTTTTTCTTTCTTGTCTTTCAGTCTGACCAGTGCACAGGACTTCAGGGCTTCCTGGTCTTTCACAGCTTTGGAGGGGGCACCGGCTCCGGCTTCACCTCACTCTTGATGGAGAGGCTCTCTGTTGATTATGGCAAGAAATCCAAGCTGGAGTTCTCCATCTACCCAGCCCCCCAGGTGTCCACAGCTGTGGTCGAGCCCTACAACTCCATCCTGACCACCCACACCACCCTGGAGCACTCAGACTGCGCCTTCATGGTGGACAACGAAGCCATCTATGACATCTGCCGCCGCAACCTGGACATCGAACGCCCCACCTACACCAACCTCAACCGCCTCATCAGCCAGATCGTCTCCTCCATCACAGCTTCCCTGCGCTTTGACGGGGCCCTCAACGTGGACCTGACAGAGTTCCAGACCAACCTGGTGCCCTACCCACGCATCCACTTCCCCCTGGCCACCTATGCGCCAGTCATCTCCGCGGAGAAGGCATACCACGAGCAGCTGTCGGTGGCAGAGATCACCAATTCCTGCTTTGAGCCTGCCAACCAGATGGTGAAGTGTGACCCCCGTCATGGCAAGTACATGGCCTGCTGCCTGCTGTACCGTGGAGACGTGGTGCCCAAGGATGTCAACGCTGCCATCGCTGCCATCAAGACCAAGCGCAGTATTCAATTCGTGGACTGGTGCCCCACAGGCTTCAAGGTTGGCATCAACTACCAGCCACCCACTGTGGTACCCGGAGGTGACCTGGCCAAGGTGCAGCGTGCCGTGTGCATGCTGAGTAACACGACCGCCATTGCCGAGGCCTGGGCCCGTCTGGACCACAAGTTCGACCTGATGTATGCCAAGAGGGCGTTTGTGCACTGGTATGTGGGTGAGGGCATGGAGGAGGGTGAGTTCTCTGAGGCCCGGGAGGATATGGCTGCCCTGGAGAAGGATTACGAGGAAGTTGGCATCGACTCCTATGAGGACGAGGATGAGGGAGAAGAATAGACCAGCTGCCTGGAGCCCACTCACTATGTTCATTGCAAAATCCTTTCGAAATAAACAGTCTCCTTGCACGATTTCTTGTTCCCTCTGTGATGTGAATACTTGAGCTTCTGCTGCCTTCCTCTTTGTGCTGCTGCTGTTGCTGCTTCTGCCCTATTTGCTGCTCATGACCCTTTTCCCTTCCATGGCTGAAGGTGAGACCTGCCAAGGATCCCTTGCCAGACTCAGGAAACATGACCCCAGGGACCTTAATGTAAGATCCTAAGGGGTACCCAGGATAGGGAGGAACTAAGGACTGAATCCTGGACCAGTCTGTCCAGCCACAAGCTATTGAAGGATATGAGTCTTCACTTCTTTTCTAAGTAGGAGTTTTAAGTCCGAAAGTTTCTGTGTTTGAGTTGGACTAGACCTATTCTTCCTGCTGCTTCTGCATTCACCGACTCTGGAAGCAAGGCTTGGCCCAGGCACCTCTGTGTTGAGGGCTTGGGAGTGGGGCTGAGCTGGCCCAAAGTTCCTTGGCATGGAGCCCAGTCATAAGCTTGGGGGATGGGAGGGAACAGGGCGGTCTCATAGAGTTGTTTATGTCACTGCATAAACAGCTTCGCATAGCTTACTGTCTTGCTGCTTTGCTGGGGGCTAGGGCTGTGCCATTAAAAGTCAGGTCGTCTCCCGTTTGTGCTTTCTTTCTGGCCTCGGTCCCTCTGCTATCTGGTGGGAGCCTCTTGCCAGGGCCCTGGGGAAAATTTCAACTTCGCTAATAGGCACCCAGGACCCACACTGACGTCAGCATGTGGCGGGGGGGGGGGGCAGGGTTGGGGGAAAGAAGCTTCAATCTCAGGAGCAAGCGATGCCAACCCTGCCCTTGCCTCCCCTCCCTGTGATTCAGGGACGCAGTGCCCTTCCCTGGGGAACAGGTCTCAAGCCCAGCAAGGCAGGGCCCCTGTTTACTCAGCAGAGTAGGCAGGAAGTGGCAGTTGGATACTGCCACACCACACTGGCCTCATTAATCATTAACCATGTGTGAGCTAAAACCATCTGGGAGAGACTGGGCCAAATATGGCTGCCTCCTCCACTCCCTTGCCCCCAGGCTGAGGCTGAGACCTGTTATCTAGCTGTCTCAAGCTTCCTTGGATGTCTCCACCCAGAAGCCCTTGCGTGGCAAACCAGTTGGGCTGCTCTAAGCTATCCACCCCTGGGAATGAAGGAAGGTAAGAATGAGTTGAATGTGCGTTTAGGGGACCCTGGTTCCAGTTCTTGGCATAGAAGCCTACTCAAGCCAGAGCAACTTTAAGTTTTTAAGTAAATTAAGCTAGAAGAACTGTCCGTTGCCAATCATGCCTCCTGACTCTACACCAGTCCCTCTTTTCCCCAGGCTGTTCCTTGGAAATGGCCAGACTTTGGGCCCCTTATATCTCCTCTCACTCCAGGAACAATGAGACTAAGAGCCACACCAAGCTGCTTTCACTTTATTCTTCTATTTATACATTCTCCTGCTCCCTGATTTGGAAGCAGACCATGATGTAAGCTTGGCAGTCCTGCTCAGATCCTTTATCAGAATCTATCAGTTTGCCTTTCTCCATCCCCCACCCACCCCAACTCAGGCTCCCTGTCCAGTAGTCCTGAGAGTAAGCGAACAGAGCAGAGATAGAAGACTGAGCTGACTCTCCCCAGCCCCCTGCCCCAACTATGAGAGAGCAGGCCTGGATAGAAAGTATGGAGATTCCAGCGAAGGACAAGGCACGGGCCACCTCAGCGTGGCCATTGGTTTGTTCAGATTTGGGTAGTGTGCTGGCCTGGAGCTGGGGGTTGCAGAGCCTCCAACTGACTGAGGAGGAATGGAATATAAGGGCGCTGCAGGGGGTCCACAGTCATCATCGAGGCCAGCAGCTGCCGCAATGCTGAAGAATGCCTGTGGAGGGAGGAGGGCAGGGTGACTGAGGGGCACCCATCCGCCGTGTGAGGCTCCAATGTCAAGGAGAGTCTAAAGTGCTTGGTGCCCCTTCATCACTCACCTGGGGCTTTGTGGGATGCTGAGTTGGTTCTGTACAGCCAGGGCCACACTGTCACCCTTCTGAAACACCATGTCATAAGGGCCTTCCCCAAACATCATAGCATATAGCACACAGCCTAGGGACTGAGCAAAACTTGGTTATTCCATAAAAGGGGACCAATGGAGATAGTAACTCCTAATTCTGTAGTGAAAGGAGACTACATAAACTAAAAGGACTATGCTAATGTCAGCCACATGACAGAGAAACTGCCAGTTAGCTGGAGGCCTCTGCAACCTTTGCTTAGCCACTGTCTTCAGCTGTGACTCTTAGCTGTACCAACCCTGTTCAAAGGGCAGAGTTTTACCACTTCCTGAGCAATTGAGTACAGTGTCGGTGACAGTTCTCAGGAAGGAAGTTGAGGGGGATGGGGACATACATGGTTCCTGGGGCCCCATGCACTGGAAACCAAAAACCTGCTCCTCTACTCCACAGGAGGTACAGAGCAGCTCCTCTCCCCCCAGATCCCCACCCGCATGCTCCTCACCCAAACATCAGTCCGCTCATCGATGACGCAGTGGCTCTGCACAGAGAAAAGCTCCGGGGCCCGGTAGGAAATGGTGCACCGCTGGGCTGCCCAGTCCTGGAACAGTGGCCCCAGAGCTCAAAAGTGGGGCACAGGTCATGGTCATGTGACGAAATTGGGAAATGCACCAGAAGGAGGTCAGGAATTGGGAACAGGTGGGCAAAAGAACTTGCAGACTCTTACCTGCAGGGCCAGAGCTTGGCGGGAGCTCTCCACATGGATGCGTGCTTGCTTCATGGAACCCAAGTCCATTAAAACCGGCTGCCCCTCATCTCCAAGTAAGATATTGGTGGGCTTCAGATCCCTGTCGGGAAGTGGAAATGACCTATGAGCATCTCTGGACTGGAGGCTAGAATCCCAGGGAGGCATAAGAATCACGGGGACTGTTGCTTGGGAGGAGAGCTCAGACCCCTCATTTCTCTTAATGGGGGCTCTTTCTGTCCCAGAAAGTACACAGGGCGCTCCTACTGACCTGTGGGCATAACCCTGGGCATGAATGGCTTCAAGGCCTCTGCAGATACCCAGCAACAGCTGAAGGATTTCATCTTCAGTCAAGAAGTTGCCTTTGTCTTTCAGCCTTTCTATCTCATTCCACAGCGTACCTCCCTGCAACACAAATATCCCTACAGTTGGTTTTTCAGCTTCTGTTCCCAGTCTGATCCCTTCCCTACGTCAAAAGTTATCAACCTTTTCACCACACGACCACACCCTACAGTCCCATTTGGATTCCCCTAAACTCCAAATTTGAAGTGGTCAAATCCAAGACATAGCCTCTGATTCCTAACATACTTGACTGCTCACACAGCTCTTGGTTGGTGGCTCTGTTGCAACCCCTCCATAGCCAGGAGACTTTCTGACCTTTAAGTAAGGTAGTAGCAGCCAGGCCTCATGTTTTGTGCCCCGCTCCTTCAGACAATAAGCCTCGAGGCGAAGGATGTTGGGGTGATTGAAGAGGCGATGCATCTCTGCTTCTCGCTGGGCCTCCTCCACATCCTGCTGCTCGTGACACAGGATTCGCTTCAGTGCGTAGAAGTGTCCATCATGTAACCCCTCCACTAGGTCCACATAGCTGAACCCACTGTGGGCCAAAAGGGTCAGTGAAGGGCCACGGTCATCTCCCACACTGCTTGGACCCAGAGGAACTCCCTGGGGAGAATGGGGATGTCTTTCCCAGTTAGTAGAAACCCTCCCAAGATGTGACTCTAAGAGAAGTTTGGAGATTATTACAGTTTGAGCGCAAGAGCTGGGACACAGTAATATTGAGGTCCTGTGGTCTTAACCCAGTGTTCTGCACATGACAGATGCTCAATAAACATTAAGTGAATAGCCAACATATAGGTGCTGTGAACCAGGCACTGGCAAGACATTTTATATGCCTTATCTTATTTAATCCTCACAGCTCCATCAGTGACACAAGATAGTAATTATCTCCATTAAGCAGATGAAGAACCCATGGCTTATCAAGGTCGCACAGGTCGATTAGGAGGCCTGGCTCCAGAATCCACTTTCTTGACTAGCTGGTCACTAGGCTCTGTCAGGTGAGTTAAAGGATAGGCTACAGGATAAAACCTTTGTGCCCCTAGTCATGTGCAGACTGCTGTCCTTCAATCATCATAACCCTGGGGACTAATCATTTCCAAACACTCACCCCTCCCCCAGTTTCTGGATGAAGAGGTAGCGCTTGTTGTCAATGATGACAGTTCCCGGAGAGCAGATACACAGCGCGTGGCCCATAGTGTCTCAGTCATCCTCCTCGGGGACGGTCTGCGGTGCCAAAGCGTTCGTCCAGGTTGAGTGGGCTCTTCCGGGCGATGCGCTGGGGGCCCAGCGGATCATGCTGGAAGGAAAAGAACGGCAGGGTCGCGGGTCGGACACAATCCAGACGACCCTGAAGTACTGATGTGGAGAGCTCGGGCCCAAGTCTCGGAATCTAGAGAAAACAGGTCCTGGCGATAACCATCTCCAAGAAAGCTGGGATCAGGTGTCTTAGAGCCTCAGGCCACGCAGCGACTACCAGACCGCTTCCTCCACCACCAGCCCACCGCTGGGCGGCCCCGTCTCCCACGCCCGTCCGCCGCGAAGGCAGGGCAGGGGAGTGCGAGGCTCGGGCCCATCCTTTGCAGAGTCCACCCCCAGCCTCGGCGTGCAGACCCGGGTCGGCCAACAGGGATTCCCCACTGACCTGGCTTGGGCGGCAGGGAAGCGCCAAGGACCGGAAGCAGCGGGTGCGTCATCATTCAGCGCCGGCGTAACGGCCCGCGGTGTCCTAGCAACCGCCCGGCGTACGGAGGATGTAGGAGCGTGGAGTGGACAAGCCGGGGGCGGGCCAGGCCTGCGGGAGGACGGGTACCTGGGCCCCGGAGAGGGTTCCACACCTGGCCTTCTGTAGGGGTCAGGACGAAAGCACCTACGCCAGCGGGGAGCAAAGCCGGGCTCGGCCCGAGGCCCCCAGGACCTCCATTTCCCAATGCTGGAGGTAGGAGGCCTCTTACCTCCGGCGCGCTGGGTGGCCGAGTACAGCCCAGGCCGGAGGGAGGGAGGGGTAACGGGGGGCGGGGAGGGATGGGGGCGCGGTTGCTGGCGACCTGGACTTCTGGAACTCTAATCAGTACAACCCTGGGGGCTCTGCCGATATCCCACTACCCTGGTCTCACTGGTTAAGAGCTCAGGCTCTTGAACCAGACTAGGGTCTAAATATGGTCCTAATAATAGCCTCCTAGCAGTGCGACCTCGGACAAGTTATTTAACATCGCTTTCCCTATCTATAAAATAGGTATACCACTACCTAAGGCTAAGTGCCTGAACCGTGAGCCCAGATTGCCTACTTCAAATTCCAGCTCTACTAAACGAGTTGTGTGACCTTGGGCAAGCTACTTAATATTTCTGTTCCTCAATTTCCTCATCTGTAAAATGCAAATGATAATTATCTACCTCATGTAGTTGTTTGGAGATTAAGTGATATGTGAAGTGCCTAGCACAATATCTGACGCATAGCTCTCAGTAAGTGTTAAACAGAAGTATTATTATTATTATTATTATTAATTATTATTCTGATGCTCACATCTCAGGCTTGGGACTGTGAAGGCAGGAGTAATGGAAATCCCCAAATTCCCAAGCCTTGGCACCAAGCAACTGTCCTTGACATCTTTTGCACAGACAGGCAGAGGCAAATTAGAAAGGGGCAAACACCCAAAGGAGATGGAATAGACCTTGATGGTGTCTTTTGCTGAAATAGGGCTCTCCAGGAAAAATATCTGTTTTGTAACCTGCCTCCCCAACCTTGCCCTCCCCCTTACACATCACTGGGAAGATCTCCCTACAGTTTCCCTTGTTTCTAAACCTGTTTTACCCACCCTCTCCGGGTTCTGACGTTTATTTAGATTTCACCTGCTACATGTGGGCCCTGTGCCTGATACTGAAGATTCAAGATGAACAAGGTCCCAACCCTTAAAGAGCTCGTCTAGGTCTAGTAGAGCACGGGTTCTCAATCTTGAATGTGCTTACGATCGCCTGGGAATCTTGTTAAAATACAAATTCCGATTCTGAGGTCTGAGGCAGGACCTGGGACTCTGCATTTCTAACAAGCTCCCAAGTGACTCTCATAAAGCTGGTTCAAAATGTAGAGGATAGAGCGTCGGCTTGTGGACTCAAGGGTCTCAGGTTCGATTCCAGTCAAGGGCATGTACCTTGGTTGTGGGCACATCCCCAGTGGGGGGTGTACAAGAGGCAGCTGATTGATGTTTCTCTCTCATCGATGTTTCTGACTCTCTCCCTCTCCCTTCCTCTCTGTTAAAAAAAAAAAAACAACAAAAGAAAAAAAACAATAAGATATATATTTTTAAAAATATAGAGGACTTTATCTCTTCCTAAAATTAATTTGCTCTATGCATTTCTATAGCACAACAAATCAATAAATGAAAGATGAAATAAGGTTAATGGTTTTTTTTTGTGTGTGTGTGTTTGTTTGTTTTTGTCTAAATAAAGTAAATCACATTTTATGGGGGGAACAATGTAGAGGACTTTACAAACTAGTAGAGGAGCCGAAGACGAAAGTCCGGGCTAATTGCCTGGCAACTTGAGGTGGTCTCCGCCCCTCTTTGCTCACTGAAGTTCCCTCCCAGGAATCCGCCACGTGACAGTTGGACCGCAAGCTAAGCGCCATGGCTCCCAAGAAGCCGCTCTGCCTTCTCTCCCTGCTGCGGCTGCTCCTGACGCTGCTGCTACCCCAGGTGAGACAAGAGGATTGAACTAGCCTGCGGTGAGACCGGATTAGATCTGGCGTAGGAGACAAAGTGAAAATAACAAAACTCTCGGCAGACCGAGTTCCATCTCTTCTGCTCTTGGCAGACGCCCGTTACCCCTCCTCCAGACGCCTGCTGAGCACCGCCTCTCTCTCTGCAGGCAGACGCTCGGTCCTTCGTAGTAGATCGGGAACACGATAGATTCCTTCTGGATGGGGCTCCGTTCCGCTACGTGTCTGGCAGCCTGCACTACTTTCGGGTACCTCGCGTGCTTTGGGCTGACCGGCTTTTCAAGATGCAAATGAGTGGCCTCAACGCAGTACAGCTGTAAGAAGGGCTCAGGAGAGCCATGGAGGGGTGGGATTTACCTTTCCTACCACCCCCTTATGAAGGGGGTCGGGACAGGAAGACTGCTTGGGTGTGATGAGTTAGAGCTCCAGGGCTACCAGGCCAAGGGTGGGAAAGGGTGGGCCAGGATCTCCTTCCAACAGCTTCCTGGATATTCCTTGTAAGGCCAGGAGCCCTTATGTCTCCCAGGCATCTCCCATGCAAGCCTTGGGCCCTGTTAACCTCTTCCTTTCTCAGTTATGTACCCTGGAACTACCATGAGCCAGAGCCTGGGGTCTATAACTTTAATGGCAGCCGGGATCTCATTGCATTTCTGAAAGAGGCATCTGTAGCGAACCTGTTGGTCATACTGAGACCAGGACCTTACATCTGTGCAGAGTGGGAGATGGTGAGTTAGTTGAAGGGATAGAACCAAAGCTACCCACGTGGGGTTCCTAGGCTATTCCCTTCTGCCCATACTCTAGGGCCACTTCCAGCACTGTACTTAATTTCTTCTCGGACAACAAAACCCATATGCTGCTTTTGTTGTCTTTATGTTTGTCTCAGGGGGGTCTCCCAGCCTGGTTGCTTCGTAAACCTAATATTCATCTGAGAACTTCAGATCCAGGTGAGTTGAAAGAAAAAAATTTAACAAGGAAAAAAAGCAAACAACAATGACAAAATGGGTCATTTGGGTGCCCAAAACAGAAGAGACCATCCCCAAATTGGAGATCATTCATTCAAATATAAATTGAGTGTTTCCTTCGTGCCCAGCAGGATGCTAGAAACTGGGGAACCAGACAGACTCAGTCACTGTGCAATGGAGCTTACTATGTAGTGGAAGAAATAGATTTTTTTAAGAAACCAAAAATCTGTAATATTATTGCAAGTTGTAAAAATACCACACAAGGAAATAGACAAGGAGTTGAGATAGTGAATAATAGAGAAGACCTCTTTTAGGTAGGGCGGTCAGGAAATGCTTTTCTGAGATGACATTCAGTTGACTAGGGAAGGAAACGTTCTGGTCATATGAAGAGTGAAGTGAGAATGACCAGGTAAAGGGGACAGTGTATTGTAAGGCCCAGAGATGGGAAAGAACATGGCATGATTGAGGCCAGCATGGCTGGAGCATAGTGGATAAGGGAGAGAGTGGTATGAT
Organism: Cnephaeus nilssonii; assembly: GCF_951640355.1. Classification (NCBI taxonomy): domain Eukaryota; kingdom Metazoa; phylum Chordata; class Mammalia; order Chiroptera; family Vespertilionidae; genus Cnephaeus; species Cnephaeus nilssonii. The sequence goes on along the minus strand of NC_137081.1, from coordinate 22,180,103 downwards.
GTGAAATTGGAGATAGGGACTGCCGATGCAGGACTTTATAGGCCATTCTGAGGGGTTTGCATTTTATTCTAGCATAGAAGAAAGTCATTGAGTTTAATCAGAGATGTGACATGATAAGATTTGTTTTCAGACTACTTTAGCCTGGATGTAGAGAATGGGTTGAGGGGAGTAAGGATCATGGTGGAGAAACCAATTGGGAGACCAAGCCTGTAGTTGAGGAGATGATGGCTCCTGGACTAAGGTGATAGTGGTGGAAATGGAAAGAGGAGAGCAGAATTGAGATATAGGTTGTTGACAGATTAGATTGAAAGGGTAGGGGTGGCAGCAGTGTGAGTACCCAGTCAAGATGGTGGTGCCAGCACCACTGATGTGGCTCAGTGGTTGAGTGTCGACCTATGAACCAGCAGGTCATGGTTCGATTCCTGGTCAGAGCACATGCCCAGGTTGTTGGCTCTACAGTTGGAGTGTGCATGAGGCAGTTAATCAATGATTCTCATCGTTGATGTTTCTATCTCTCTCTCCCTCTCCTTTCCTCTCTGAAATCAATAAAAAAATTTTTAAATGATAAATTATTGATGGAGCACCAACATGCAGTGTAATTTTTAAAAATGGTTATGATGATGAATCTTGTGTGTAGTCTCTCACTTCCTTTTATTTATATAAAGGTTTAAAATTGATTTTTAGAGAGAAAAGAAGGGAAAAGGAGAGAGAGAAAAATCAGTGTGAGACCAAAACATCGATCAGCTGCCTCCTGCATCTACCAGGGATCAGGTCTGCAACCCGGGCATGTGCCCTGACTGGAAATCCAAACAGCAACCTTTCTGTGCACAGGATGACACTCAGCCAACTGAGCCACACTGACCAGGGCTGCAATCGCCTGTTTTCTCAAGAATACCAGTAACCTCTTTAATGTTAACTCCATGGTGATTTCTCAGACCTCATTTTCCTTGACCAATCAGCAACATTTAGCACAGTTGGTCACTCTCCTTTGAAATACATTTCTCTCTCAACTTCCATGATACTACACTTATCTGGTCTTTGCCCCTCTCCCCACAATCTTTCCAACCACTCCTCAATCTCTTACTGGTTCTTCTCTGTTTCTTTTTCTGCTAAATGCTTGAGTGTTTCAGATCTCAGTCCTTAGATGCTTCTCTTTTCTATGTTCATGCCCTAGACCAAGCATGTCAAACTCAAAGGCTAACACAGGCCAAATAAACAAGGTTTAAGTTTATGTGGACCGCAATAAAACAAAAGCTTCAATTTTCATAGAAACGTAGGTTTATTTCGAGAGAGACATGCTGAATACAAAGGGCTGAAATAAATGAGTAATTGTTAACATAAAATAATAGCACATTTTAATAAAAATTAATATTTTTTCTTGAACATTAACTTGCCAGACACTGAATACTAATAACTGCACAAATTAATAAGCATAGTGCAAATAAACCTATTTTTCTGTTCTCCAAAAGCAAAGTATTTCCTGTTGCGCACACCAAACAAGTCAGTACAAGACTAATGACGTGGCAATCGGCTGCTAAAATATTCCCTGCTAGTATTAGTGGAGAGAAATGGTGCACCTGCACTTAAGGAGCGAAAGGGAAATGAATGCAACACAATTATAGTAATCAGTCATAAGTGAATATTGTAGTTCGTTATTAATAATTATGTATAACAGGATATTGTAAAAATTAAGTTACAAAATTTTAATTAAAACGTTTCTTACATACCATTATATTGGCTGGGCTGCAAAAATATTTGTTGGACCCGTGGGCCGCGAGTTTAACATGCTTGCCCTAGACCCGTGATCGGCAAACTGCGGCTCGCGAGCCACATGCGGCTCTTTGGTCCCTTGCGTGTGGCTCTTCCACAAAATACCACGGCCTGGGTGAGTCTATTTTGAAGAAGTGGCATTAGAAGAAGTTTAAGTTTAAAAAATTTGGCTCTCAAAAGAAATTTCAATCGTACTGTTGGTATTTGGCTCTGTTGACTAATGAGTTTACCGGCCACTGCCCTAGACAATCTCATCCATTTGCATGGCATTATATTCCATTTATTAGGTAATGACTGAAATATGTTATCTCCAAGACCTTCTTTTGGCCTCCAAACACATTATCCAACTGCCTTCTTGACTTCTGCTTTTGGAGATCCAACAGTCATAATGATACAACTAAGCACTTGATATTGCCTCCCAAACTAGCTATTCCAACAATTTCCCCGTTTCAGTTAATGGCAACTCTTATTTTCCAACTTACCAAACTAAACACTATGGTGTAATTATTCATGTATTCTTTCTCTTGCACCCCATGTTTGGTCCATCAGAGAATTCTGTCAGCTTTACTCTAAAAATATATTGAATTCAACTACTACTCATCACCTCCACTGCCACCACTCTAGTCCAAACCACCTCTCTCCGCTGGATTATTTTAAGCTTCCTAACTGGTTTCCTGTCTTTGCCCTTCTTTCATGTAGCCTATTCTCAGTACAATAGCCAGTGTGATCCTGTTAAAATATGTTAATCAGATCAGATCATGTCACGTCTTTGCTTAAACCTCTCCAACAGGTTCTCATCTCACTCAGAATATGAACCATAGATTCCTTAAAATGGCCTACTAGTTCCTACCTCATCATCTCAGTCACCTTCCTGACCTCTACTCTTCTCATTGTTCACACTAGCCTCATTGCTGTTCTTTAAACCCACCAGGTCTTCTTGCAGAATTCCCTTCACAGTGAGGTCTTCCCTGAGCCAGCCTCTAAAATTTAAGCTCCCCCACCTCACCATTTTATATCTTCCTTTTCTGCTTTATTTTTCTCTCCTTGGCATTAACCCACTATATTTTTTACCTCTTTAATTTATCAACTGCTTCCCTCACTGGAAAGGAAATTCCCAGGGATTTTTGTCTATTTCTTTCTATTCTATATCCCTAACACTTACAATAGTGCTTGGTGCTAGTCACCACCCATAATTTTTTGTTGAGTGAGATTTAATGCATGCTTGGATTAAAGAAGGCAATAAAACCTGGGCCTCCTTTATGCAGAACACGAATATAAAGGAATTAAATATTTTATTCCTTTTTTAGAATTAAGTCTTTTAAGGATACAAAAATATCCTCCAAAATATCTCATCAAATCCACCTTCAGGAGTCTGCTATCTGCTAGGCATTGTCCTCAAATTATAGGGACCAAACAAATTCCTGCTCACTAGTGGGGAAGACCAACATGAAACAATTACAGAAATAAATGCTTAATTATAATTGGGTATGTGTTTGAAAGAGAAGTATCAGGTGATATGAGAGTGTGTAACAGGGGGATCTACCCTAATCTGGGATATCAAAGGCTTTCTTAAGGAAGTGAAATATAAGTTAAGACCTGAAGACTGAGTTGGAGTTGGCTAGGTAAAGGAGGTGGGGAGAAAGTGTCAGGCAAAGGTAATAACATACATGAAGACCATGAGTATGAATCAACAAAAATCACAAATAGGAGTTGAGAATTTTAAGCCATGAAACTTAATATAAGGCTCTTTCAGTTGATGACTTAAATCACCTGGACTGTCTGTCACATCAAGGTGTAGGTCAGGCATTCTACAGTTCTGTGAATTCCCATGTTAGTTCATAGCAGTCTTGTATACATTGATTATACAATATAGCTCCATGAGATGTGTTTAACCTTTTTCTTACATTTAAAAAATATATTTACAAGAAACACTGCTTTAAGGTTTCCTGTGCTCAAATTTCTTGCCATGCAAATACGGTTGAGAGCTTCTTTTCACAAGTTACTGCTTCCCACATTTAGTTATGGACAAGTAGGATGCAACCTGCTATTCCTACAATCTCTCCTACAGTTCAGGCAGCACTGAAGTTCCTAGCATTGATGCTAGGAGTGGGGATTGTGGAGGTGGTGGTGCCCTAATGAGCAGAGCACTGCTCCTTCCTTTAGACTTCCTTGCTGCAGTGGACTCCTGGTTCAAGGTCTTGCTGCCCAAGATACATCCATGGCTCTACCACAATGGGGGCAACATCATTAGCATTCAGGTACAAGTGGAAAGTTGACTAGGCAAGGGGAAGGAGGTTCCAGGGGTTCTTAACCTTCTCCACCTCATGGCTGTGCTCTACTTTTCCTTTCTCCTGGCAGGTGGAGAATGAATATGGTAGCTATCGGGCCTGCGACTTTGACTACATGAAGCACCTGGCTGGGCTCTTCCGTGCACTACTAGGAGAGGAGATTTTGCTCTTCACCACAGATGGGCCACAGGGACTCAAATGTGGCTCCCTCAAGGGACTTTATACCACTGTAGATTTTGGCCCAGGTCTCCTGAGCAAGGGTTAGGGTGGAGTCTGGGGAAGGAGCATTTCTTCTGTGATGTTTATCTTTCACCCATGCCTCCTTTCTGCAGCTGACAACATGACCAAAATCTTTGCCCTGCAAAGGGAGTATGAACCTCACGGGCCACTGGTGAGAAGCCAGAGGGGAGGGCAATCAAGGCAAGAATCACGGGTGGGAATGGGTTGAGCTCGGTTCCCCATCTTGCTCATGGCGGCTCCTTTCACTTCACACTAGGTGAACTCTGAGTACTACACAGGCTGGCTGGATTACTGGGGCCAGAATCACTCCACACGGTCCATTACAGATGTAACCAGAGGACTAGAGAAAATGCTGAAGTTGGGAGCCAGTGTGAACATGTAACTGGACACTGGGGCCAACATGAATGTAATTGGGTGTTGGGGATGAAAGTTCAGATTACACGGGTCAGCTCATGCTTTTCCCCCCCATCTTCCCTCATTTCAGGTACATGTTTCATGGAGGTACCAACTTTGGATACTGGAATGGTGAGTCCAGATGGTCCCTGGGGTGGAAGCAGGGAGGTAGCAAGGAATTAGAATTTGAGGGCTGCGTGGATTAGGATATCTATAAGATGGCTATGGCCATCACTGCCCCCATCTGATGGCAAAATTCTCTGTACGTGCATAGATGTATTGAATTAATTAAATTGGTTTGACCCCAGGTGCTGATGAGAAGGGACACTTCCTTCCAATTACTACCAGCTATGACTACGATGCACCGATATCTGAAGCAGGGGATGTCACATTCAAGCTTTTTGCTCTTCGAAATGTCATCAGCCAGGTGCCCTACCACTTCATTACGTGCCAAAGGCTTTTATTAATTTTGGGGAAGGGAGTGCCTAAATTGTTTGTAAAGAGTTCCCAGAAATCACTGGTGGTTGTCTAGGTCACTGAGCCCTGTGAGCATCCCATAAAAACATTTTCCACTCACCCAAATGGGACTACCTGGGGAGATACAAGTATGTGTAAAATTACAGGATATTCATGACCCTGAAGCCATTCCCTGGATGCTAGGTTAAGAACCCTGTGCTAGGGTCTTGGAATAGGGGTTGTGTGGTTTTTCTATGGCTCCTGAGAGAATTTGGGCTCAGTTCCAGGAAATTCCCTTGGGACCTTTACCTCCCCCCAGCCCCAAGATGATGCTCGGACCTTTGACCCTACACCTGGTAAGCTCCTCCCTATCTCTTCTGATTCTACCATATTATCCTCTAAATAGCCCTCTATTCTGAAACTCCCCTTTTATTCTGATACTGTTTCCTTATTCTAATAGGATGGATATTTGCTAGATTTCCTGCACTTATTGTGCCCCCAAGGGCCCATCCATTCAATCTTGCCAATGACCTTTGAAGCTGTCAAGCAGGTAAGGCATAATCCCACAGCCAGTAGGTAAGGCAACCTTCCTTACCAGCTATAGCCAAAGATTTCCTACGTTCCACATCTTCCCCATTTTCTCTATCAGTTTATCATAAGTACTCATTCTTCCACACCTAGGACCGTGGTTTTATGTTGTACCGGACCTATCTAACACAAACTGTTTTTGAGCCAACACAATTCTGGGTACCAAACAACGGAATACATGACCGTGCCTACGTGATGGTGGATGGGGTACGAACCTAATTCCAGGCTACCTTGTGAGCCCCCCTTTCCTCTCCTCTCAAGCACCCTTTAGCCTTAAGTTCCCCTATCTACCTTTTCCCACTGCCTGCCCACATTTGCAGAGGGTCCAGGGATAAGCTTGGATGAGAAAGAGTTTGACTAAGGGTAAGGTCCAGAATGGAGAGTAATTGACAGGTGGGCTACATTCTCTTTCCCCTCCAAATAAGTATCCTAATGTGGCTTCCTGTTTGGTGGCCAGGAGCTAGATGCTGAACCCTTCCCATCATAGATCTTCTTATCCACAGGTGTTTCAGGGTGTGTTGGAACGAAACACGAAACGCAAACTATTTTTGACGGGGAAAATGGGGGCCAAACTGGATGTCTTGCTGGAGAACATGGGGAGGCTCAGTTTCGGGTCTAACTACAGTGACTTCAAGGTGAGCTAGCTTTGTCCGTCCCCTCACCCCATGACTTTATTGACCAAACTCCCTAGAGGGATGTCCCATAGCTCCAGCGGCATCTGAACAGAGGAAGAAAAATGGAAAGATAGGGGCCTAATGGAAGATAAGCAAGAGCCATGTCCTTAGCAAAGTAGTGACTTGTAGGGATCTGGACATGGCTACTAATTGGATCTCAGGGTTTGATTAGGGACAATTTCACCTTAGAGATTAATGAATGTGATGATGAATTTTCATTTGCCTTCTTCACAGGGCCTATTGCAGGCACCAATTCTGGGGCAAACAATCCTTACCCAATGGCTGATGTTCCCTCTGAAAGTCGATAAACTTGTAAAGTGGTGGTTTCCCCTCCAATTGCTGAAAAACTCACGTCCTCAAACTCCCTCTGGCCCCATCTTCTACTCCACAACGTTTCCAATTTTAGACTCAGTCAGAGACACATTTCTCTTTCTACCTGGATGGACCAAGGTATTGCTGATAGTAGTGGTTGGGATGAGGATGGGAGGTGGTAAGACAGAAAAATCATGGAAGAAGGGGGAACAGAAATGATTCCTCTGATTAGAAACCCAAAAGAGGATAATTCTAGTCCCCTGAGAACTGACCACTTATTTTCCTCTCCTCCCACCATGACAGGGTCAAGTCTGGATCAATGGGTTTAACTTGGGCCGGTACTGGACAAAGAGAGGGCCACAACAGACCCTCTATGTGCCAAGACCTTTGCTGTTTCCTAGGGGAGTTCTCAACAAAATCACATTGCTTGAGCTAGAAAATGTGCCTCCCCAACCCCAAATCCAATTTCTGGATAGTCCTATCCTCAATAGCACCTTGCATAAGACATACATCTACTCCCTCTCAGCTGATACACAAAGTAACTCTGAACCAATGGAGTTAAGTGGGCACTGAAAGAAAGGTAACCCTTGGACCTGGGACATGGAGTGGGCAGGATCCCTTGGTAATGGCCAAGGTGACCACAAAGAATCAAAGACCACAACAACTGTACAAGTGCAGTTTCCTTGCCAAACTTTATTGTGATTAAAGTTCCAGAGACAGTACCAGCTCCACACATCTCTATGGCACTGTCTTTGTCCGGGTTCCTGAGTCTCTCATCCCAATCTTCCAAATACTCTGGTTTCTCGGGAAGGAGAAACCTAGGACCAATGTAAATGTACCCTCTCAGGGTCTAGAGCTGGCCCTGGGTGGAGCTGTGAGAGATCAGGAAGAGGGCTTCCTGGCCTGACAGCGATGATCCTGGAGGCAGCGTGTGGAGCAGAAAGAGAAGTCAAGGTAGTGAAAGGGAATGAGGCCTTGGAGGGATGTCCCACAGCTCAAGCAGCGTCTGAACAGAGGAAGAAAAATGGATGTACAGGTACCCAGAAACTTTTCGATCCAAAGTACCCCTGTCCCTCCTCCTGCCATTTTTGTTTTCACTCCATAGGTTCAAAGAACTTCTCACATCCCCTCAACAGCCTTTGTATGTGGGCACTCATTCTACTTGCCCAAACGTTATGGTCCGCCCATCATCACTCCTGCTCCCCTCCACATACCCAGCATTGACGATTGCAGAGTCGGGGATCTGAGGGGTAGAGGCTCCCAACTGAGCAGCCAGTCGGCGCTCTGCAGCCACAGCTCTCTGAGAGGAAGAGAGGTTATCTCAAGGACAAGGCCCCAGTGGTGGGTAGGGTACCCAAGAAGTAACAGTTGAACATTGTGAAGGGACTAGACCTCTTAGGAAGTCTCGGGGTGGAAGAGAAAACCTCCAGCCTCACCTTCTCTCTGTCGCTGAGAGCAGCAAATCGCTGCTGCTCTTCTTGCTCCTGCTTCTCCTGCTCCCTCTGTTTCCGCTGCTGTTCCTCCCGTTGCCTCCGGGCTGCCTTCTGCTCCTTTTTCCGCATAGCCTTCCGTGCTTCCATTTCTGATGTCAGTGGCCCTGGCACCTGGAGGATTTCGGGGAAGGTATGAGGTAAGACACATAAAAACTATCCTTGGTAAATCTAAGAAAGTAGAAGAGATTTAGCCAGGATATATGATGCCATCCCACTCTGCTGCTGCTTCCTTTCCCAGCTGACCTGAGCTTTGCTGTAATCATAAGCATCTGGATTCTTCTCCATGAACCTTCGGAACTCATTACGTGTTGCTTTGTCAGCTGCAACCATATATGGTGGCCGAGTCTGGAAGTCCCTAGGTGTGGAAACCCCAAAATGGGTTCAACTTGCCTATTGCATCTCCTAACATCACCTAACCAGACCAAGGGGAATACTGTCAAGTAGCTAATGCCAACGTTAGTCTTCAGATCATCCTCTCTATACCCTAAAGGGCTCGCCATGGGGACCCTTACCGGACAGTGGGGTCAGCACCTGCCTCTAGCAGCAAGCGAACCACTGAACCTCTCCCAGCTGCGGCTGCTGCATGCAGGAGGGTGAAGCCACTGGAGCCCAAGGGGGCATTGAGCAGAGACAGAACTTCAGGGTCTATGGGGCTGGCAGCTAGCTGGATTTTCAGCATCCCAATATCTCCAGCTCTGCAAGCAGCAAGAAGCATGTCCCAAAGCTCTGGCTGACCAGGGACCTTGGCCTCATCCATGAAAGGCTCCAAAGCCTTGGTTGACTGTGAGAAGGCCTTGTCTTCTTGAGGTTGTTGGGGAAGAGCCACAGGTGCCCCAACTTCCAGGTCTTGGCTTTTCTCTCTCTTATTCCTTTTTCTCCTCCTCCGCTTGGGCAATACCTCAAATTCACGAAGATCCAGGGTCCCCAGTGTCGACTCTACTAGATCCAACTCTACCTGGAAGCCATCCTCTCCCTCTGACTCCGAACCTAGGGAAAAACCCGACATATTAGATCCATCTAAAGAATAAGCAGAGGGTGTAAGGATGTGGGCTACCCCAGATGCATAAGAATGTACATAAAGAGATAATCCAGATCATCTTGAAATAAAATTATTTGTATTGTCACCCAAGATAAAGTAACACATTGAGAACTGAATCCATTAGTATGACATTAAGAAATGAGGCTCTCAGTCCCGACAAGTACAGTCCTTAGACTTTTCCATGAGCAGCCTTAAGATGGTGCACACAGAGGAAAGCATAGAAGCAGTGACAGCTATGCAGGCCAAGAGTCTGCAGCCCAGGAAGCATCTAATAAGACAGGTAAATTCTGTGAGATTCATGCAACACATATTTAAACATCTTCGTGCTAAGACTTTTCTGAGTATTGGGGATATATCAATGAACAGAAGCAGTAATAGGAGATCTGGAAAGGTCACTAAACATGTCTCCGTAATTGCTATCACATATCTCATATTATCAACAGACCTGTGGTGTGTGTTGCATGAGGCTCATCTATAAATAGGAAAGGCAAGAGTAGGGGATTTGCTACTGCGTTTCCAGGACAAACACCCAGATAAAGTTTGATAGTTGACAGGTGGTACTCAAACCCTGTTTGGGAGAGTCCTCATTCTGCTCTACTGCCCCATTCTCATCACTGGGGACCTTTCTTTCTTCCTCAATAGCCTTCTTCCTCTCTTTCATTGTCTTCCAGTATGACTGAGGTGAGTCCAACCTGACTGTCTTCCGGGGGTCTTCTCCTGCCATAAAACAAAAGATGTTGTTCAAGTTTAGCTGAGGAGAACCCAGCCCAGGTTTTCTCCATGAAGATGGGATTGGGCTGCAGTCCAAGGGCTAGAAAACCATCTGGATGCACAAATGAGAACCCGAGGTTTGGTTTAGAAGGTACAGGAAGGTCTATGGAGTTGGGATCAGGGTCAAAGGCTCACCGTGGATATGCAAAGTGGTCAGCTTATGGAACACACGCTGTAGCTCTTTGAAGGTGGGTCTGCGGGTTGCGAGGGGGATATCCCAAAGTCGGGGATCCCCCCGTTGCAGGGGTGCCCCTTGGCCTCCGAAGAACAAGGACCGGCCAGAGCGGGGGGCACGCAGCAGTATTGTCCCAGCCTCCCCCAACGCCTTAGCCCAGCCTGGCTCTGCCAGCAGGTCACGGACATCCTAGAGAAGAAAGTCATAGCCCTGTATATCTTCACTTGTTATTTTTAAATCTCCAACCAAAAAATGGCCCCATGTGTAGGGAGTGAAAGGTAGAAATTAACACAGAGGGAGGAAGGACATGACTGAGATTCCTGAGGATCCATCCTATTCTACCTTTACCCAGAAATAAGGAAGACTGGAAGATAAAGGAGTCAACTGCTTTACTGTACATTTAATAAGGTGAGGGGAAAAGGTACATTAGTGAGATGCCTAACTTACCTTATACAGTGCAGCTTCATTGTAGCGCCTCAGGTTGGCTCCAGCAGAGCGAGAAGCCCCACCCCGGGCATCATGAAGTCCCTGGGCTGTGCCACGCTTGGCCCGTACTGTGTAGCGGTGAAAGGTTTTGTGTGTCACCACTTCTCTTCTGTAGACAACACAGACTCAGTACTGGAAAACTGATACTCCCAGTTGAACAGGATCCATTCCACCCTTAACCCCACACAGCACCCTCTCACCCTTGGAAAATGGCACCAGCAAAGTGCCCAGCTGCAGCCATGAGTACCACACAGTGTCTAGGACCTCCACTTTGCAGGTTTTGTAGCAGCAGTTCTGGCTCTTCTGGGAGCACCTAGATGACAGGAGCAGCACAAACATATCTGTTACATTCATTGAGAGTAAGAAACCAAGTGCCAGTGCTAACTACTTCACATGCATTATCTCATTTAATACCACCCCTTGAGGCATGTCTCTACTTTATAGACAAGGAAATGTGAGGCTTGTAGAGGTAGTCAAGATCAAGTGGTAGAACGAGAATCCAAACCTAGATTGGTCTGTTTCTAAACTTAATTCCATCACACTTGACCAAAGATTCAGGCCAGTTCAATATAAGACTGCTGTTAAGCCTGATACCCACACCCAATAGTAAGGAAGAAGAGAAGTGAGAAATGGACTGAGTGAAGTGGAAATCTGTGCTGAATGTACAAAAGGTTGGAGTTAACCACACAACCTGTGCCGTCACTTGCCTGGTGAGGGCCTAGGACACAGCGATAAGCATAAAGAAACTGGCCCTGGGCATTTTGGAAAAGAACTCGATGGGAGCAGAAGCCTTGAGATCTGTTAGACTTCTCAAACTCAACCCTCTCCTCATCCAGTATCTGTAAGTCCTCCTCATGGGCTGAGTCTGAGTCTTCTGATCCTGAGATGCTGGAAAGATCTCCTGAAACATGAGATATATGTTTGATGCCTCATCTTTGAACTTTCCTCAAGCTCCTAAATGAGGGCCTTCCTCCACCCCCATGTCCTACTCCCACAAAGGTCTCCCACCAGACATCACCTGTGGAGCTCTGCTTTTCAAAGTCCAGGGCAGACAGGAGAGGCTTGTCCTTGAGACGTTGCTTTAGGTTAAACCGATGCCAGTCAAGCTTATAATGTTCCCTCTGGTAGGAGTCAATGAGGGAAGCAGAATGTGGAAATATGCCCCAGCCTGGCCTTTTATGGTACCCAAGACCAGTAACAGGACTCCAGGAAGTATGACTGGGTAACACCGTCTTATTCAAAATGTGAACCTTTATTCATCACCCATCAAATGTCTACCTCTCCTCTCCCACTGTTCTACTTTTTAATCCACCATTTGTTTCTGCACCTGGTGTTTTACCTGTTCCTGATGGTTCTGGAAGGTCTGGTCACAGGTTGAACAAAATAACTTCCCTGAAATATCCAGAGGACCCTGGAATGGTTTCCTTTCTGGGCTTGTTTTCACCCCTGAACCTAAATAAGGGAGGGTAATTAGAGGTGGAAAGGGAGTCCAAATGGATAGTACCTGGAATTTTATTCAGGGTTTGATATATATATATATATATATATATATATATATATATATATATATATATATATATATATATAGCAGAGGAAGATACAAAAGAAAGAGATGGCATGTCCTTGCCTTCAATGAATTTATAGTCTAGTAATGAATCAATAAATGGCACATGCCCGGCCAGCATGGCTCAGTGGTTGAGCATCAACCTATGAACCAGGAGGTCACGGTTCAATTCCCAGTCAGGGCACATGCCTGGGCTGTGGGCTCAATCCCCAGTGTGGGGCATACAGGAGGCAGCCAATCAGTGATTCTCATCATTGATGTTTCTCTCTCTCACTCTCCCTTCCCCTCTGAAATCAATAAAAATATATTAAAAGAAACAAATAGCATAGTAATCACTTTATACTATAAAGATGCTTCTGAAAAGATACATGTAAAATGATTATAAGTCAAACATTGTATTTAAATTAACCAAAGGGATTTAGAGGAATCTTGCAGAAAATATATGTTGGTATGGTTAAAATTATTTTTAACTGTTCAAAAACCACTTCCTGAATGCAATTTTTTAGTTTATGTTTCCAATTACAGTGTGCAGTTTGTTTTAAAAGGTTAAAGAAAAACATATCCCGAGACAAACTAAAGTTGTACATAACCAAATATGATATTGCTTTATATTCAGCATGAAGGAATGATTGATTGGAATTCAGTTAAATTTGTACTATAGGAATTTTTTTTAAAAAAAGGTCTAGGAGTTTTTGAAGTGTTTTTGTAGGTAGGGCATTACTGAGACAAGAACATAAGCAATGGCAAGAGACTTATTTGGAGACACTAGTAATTCAGGGGTCTGTGGTAGAAACAACCTCGAGACTGAGTGAATTTAAGATACATTTTATCCGTGGGAGCAGATGTCAACAAGGGCTCCTGAACTGGGAAATACCAATAGGAATGTGTTCTCTGGAGGAGCAATAAGCTGCAAAGAGCCCTGTCATGTTTCTCGTGGGTTCACCCCAAATCTTCCCGGATACCTGGAGAGGAAGTCCGCAGTGCCTGGGCCAGAGTCTCCCCGGGATGGTGTCTCACTAGGCCCAGGCCCCGAAGGACCGGAGCATCCACGCTGAGATCAAACAGGGAGACCGACGTAGGAGCCTGGGCTGCCGCTGGAGCCGGCGACATGGCTGAGCAGAAAAGAGGGGAGAAAAGCAGAGCCCTCCCCAAGCGAGATCCGACAGCCGCGTCTAGTGCCTGCCAGACTCGGTCTCCACCGCGCTGCAAGGCACCTCGTCCCTCACCCCGGTACCCGGAGTTAGCTCTGGGGTTAATACGTGACCCCGGCCCGCTTTCTCATACCTCCCGTCTCCGGCCACACAAGAGTGAAATGGGAGAGCATCCAGCTTTCAAATCGAATCCAACAGAGTTAAAATCACTCAAAGCGACCGCTCTTCGTTATTCGTGCGATGAGCTCCATCAATGACTAAACCGCGTGGACTCCCCTGGCCCTCAGAAGCTGTACCACAAATCCCAAACTGCTGCGAGTTACGCATGTCCACAGCTCCAAATCTGGATTTCTGCAACTCCACAGCAGTCTCGCCAACTACGGGGCCGCGAACGGGACAAACAGCAGCGCCCTCACCTGAGCCCCGCCCCACGTAAAGCGCCCCATTGGTCTTCTGGCCGCTCAAGATCCGCCTTTAGTCCCGCCCCCGAAGCGAGAGGAAAAAAATTGGCCGTGGTGTCTCCGCCCCGCCACGCTCATTGGCCAGGCCGGCTGCTGGTGACAGTAAGTGGCAGACGCCGGGCCTAGCGCTCTGGGTCGGGTCGAGTCCTACGGAGCTGTAGGATCCCCAGAATCCCCGGGGTCACGTTCCTGAGGTGAAACGCGAGACCGGTTACTGGTATCTCAGGGCCTGGGCCGGACCTGGCCGGGGGCGTCCGCGGAGACCTGCGTGAGCTCGCGGCGGGTAACGGGGGAAGGGGCGCCGCGGGCGGGGCGGAGGCGCGCGGCCGGAATGTTTTGATGGCAGGGCACGCGGGCGGGCGGGCGCGCGCCAGCGGCGGGGCCGCGCGCAAGGTTGTCCGCTGTAGGGAGCCGAGCCCTGGGCCTGACCATCCTGGGGCGCGCTGGGCTCCAGTCGTGGCAACTGGGTGTGTGTGGGGGGCAACCCAGCCCACCTGGGGTATCTGCTGTCGGACGGGCTCTCACCGCCAACATCCGCAAGAACCCTTGAGCCCAGGCCCGGCCGGCTGGGGTTCCATGGGCCCTGGGTCCACATTGCCCGGTGAGTGGAGAGTTCCCTGAGGGTTTGATCAGCTCCTTTGGACCCAGGGCTCTCACTAACCTAGGGAATCCCACCGGGGCAGGCTGGGCCGTGCTCCAGGGCCCCAGGACTGGGTGAGTGCCACCTAGACCATGCCTGGACCATACCGAACACACAGTTCGTCCAGGATCTGGATCTACACTGACCCGATCAGGACTCCCCATCCAGGAGTTATGCTTGCCTGCTGGCCCTTCAGTGCTAGGGAAGCAGGAGAAGAGGTTGACCAGAAAGGTCTCATTGGGTTTGCGGCTTTGTGGACCCTGTTGGCCTAATTTCTGAGGCTGAGGTGGAGCAATGGAGAGACCTCAGGCCGGTACTGACTCAGTCTTCACAGCTTCAATAAGCCACTTCTTGAGTTGAATGAGTGGTCCTTCATGGTGCTACCAGAGGAAATGCGCATAACCCTAGGCTGTCCCAAGCGTGGCCCCTCTTAGTGGGGTTGGGGGGCGGGGAGGATGTGAAGGTTGTTTTTTTCCTGTCCCCACTCCCTACTCTCTGGGGCCTAACACCTTCTCCTCCAGCAGCTGCAGAGCCAGGACATCAAAGCTGGAGTGAAACAGACACTGTCCATGGAGCTGGTAAGGCCATGTGCTTATTTCAAACCTTTGTTTACAAAATGCTTCCAAACTGCTAGTCTCTTAGGAGACCAGGTTTCTCCAGAGGGCAGGGAAAGGGCCCCTTCTCTCTACTAATAGAAAATGAAACAGATCCCCCAAAGGGGTGGAGTCTGGCTTCAGGCCAGCAGGCCTCAGCATATATACTCAGTAAAGGCTCTGGGAATGACTGACCTCATTAGCCAGTTAAGGTCTCCCAAGCCCTGAACTTACTCCTGTCCTTTCATTACTCCTCCTCCTCTGTCTTTGAGTCAAGAAGATGGTAGTGTAAACCAAGGATTCTTTCTCACTCTTGGTCTAGTAGGCAGGACAGCAGACAAGCAATATGGGGGGACTGACCCTGGGTTTCTTTTTCCTCATTTCTGGCAGGTGGATAAGGTGGACCGGGGGCGGTGGTGATGGCGCAGTTTGACACTGAATACCAGCGCCTAGAGGCCTCCTACAGCGATTCACCCCCAGGAGAGGAGGACCTGTTGGTGCACGTCCCTGAGGGGAGCAAGTGTAAGTTCTTGGCCATGACAGCCAGAGCTGGGGCATGGGGGAGAGTTGGCGGAGTGGGGAGCAAGGGGCCTTCATTCCTTCAGGGCGCTGACATCTCTGTTCCTGTGCCCACAGCACCTTGGCACCACATCGAAAACCTCGACCTCTTTTTCTCTCGAATATCCTTTGTGTCTCTGTGTTGGAGCTGTGGGACCTTTAGCCGCTCTCTCAGCCAGGCCTCTGATGGGAAGTTGGGGTGGTTTTGACTATAATCCCTGTAAGGGGAAGGGGACTATTGAGGTTAAAAGAGGATGGGGGAAATAATGATTGTTGTAATGATATCCCACATTTACCAAGAGCTATGTACCTTTCACTTTTTTAAAATGTTGTGGGTTTTTTGTTTGTTTGTTTGTTTTTAATATTTATATTGATTTCAGAGAGGAATGTAGGAGAGAGAGACAGAAACATCAATGATGGCAAGAATCACTGCCTCCTGCATACCCCACACTGGGGATCGAGCCCACAACCGGGCATGTGCCCTGACCAGGAATCGAACCGTGACCTCCTGGTTCATAGGTTGACACTCAACCACACCGGCCAGGCTGTGCCTTTCACTTTGTGGTGTTTATTTATAAGGAACCTCTCTAAGAGTGATCCTCCTTTTTGATGGGATGCTAATAACCATAATAATTAATGTCTTTTGACTCATTCTGTGTCATCTGTGTTAAATACTTTACATGCATTGTCTTAGACCTAATAATCCTATGAGACAGGTGCTGTTATCCCCAATATATCACTCAGACAAAAGCTTAAAGAGGTTAAGTACTTGGCCAAAATTACACAGCTAGAAAGTCATTGAGCAGGACTTAAGTCAGGTATGTGACATCAGTCTGTGCTCTTAATTGCTGTCTCTACGAACCACTTTTTCTTAAGAATTACACGTTTATAATCTACACCAGAAGAATGGCTTCACTTGTATGCTCATCGGGGAGATCTTTGAGCTTATGTAAGTATAAAAAGTGATGGATCATTTGGTGAAGGAATACATCTCAGTCTTTACTCTCCTTGAGCTCACCCCTGGCCTACCTGCCAATGCATCTCAGTCCTAGGCTCAAAACTCTGCAAACCTTTGTATTTCAGGGACTGGATACGGCACCAAAATTACAGCCTTCACCATTTTTATCTCCCATATAAGCTTTCCAAGTTCTGTCTCTTCCATGAAGAGAATTCAGGCTTGGTCATTTCATCAGCGCTCCAATGGAATGGGCATGGTTCAGTCAGAGATGCCAGCCCCTGGAGAAAAGTGTCTCTGTTCTGCCTTGGTGGCGCCGTAGACCTGCTGCGGGGCAGAGAGCCTTCTAAGAGGAAGGAGCCATATGACCTTGCCAAAGAGGAAGGGGTTGGGAAACCGTCCCTCAGGAAGAAAAGAGTTCAAATCCCCAAAGGGCTTCTAACTACTATATCAAAAGGAAGTCAGGGACCAGGAACCAGCAACAACAATCAAGACTTTTGAAAGAGTCCAGTAAGCAGTGGCAGAGATTACTGTGAGGCGAAAGACCGAAGCAAACTGATTCTGTAGGGCCTGAAGCTAAAAGCAAAAAAAAAAAGGAGCTTGTTTGTAGGGCTGAGCAGTAGAGAGCCCACTAGGAGTTCCCAGCCCCTCCATTTCCCAGAGGCTGCTCCCTAATCTTGTTCTGCTGCTTCCAGACTCCTCTCTTTTCTACGCTATTTCACTGGTGCCTCTCTGACCCTTGGGCTGCGCCCTCTCTTCCCAACTCCCCAGGCAGTTCCTCTTTGTGGTTGCCTTCACCACCTTTCTGGTCAGCTGTGTGGACTATGACATATTATTTGCCAACAAGATGGTGAACCACAGTCTTCACCCTACCGAGCCCGTCAAGGTCACTCTGCCAGATGCCTTTTTGCCTGCCCAAGTCTGTAGTGCCAGGTAAGGGCTGCAAGTCAGAGGGCATCAGAGTCTGTAGTTCTGCTCGAAGGTGGGGGATGGAGTGGAATCTGAGGCAATAACACATTCCCTAGAACAGAGACTCAGGCCCAGCCTTGCCGAATCATCCAGGAGAGCAGCATATCGGCCAAAACTCCTTTAAGGCACCCCTTCTCGCCGTTTTTTACCCCACCAGGATTCAGGAAAATGGCTCTCTCATCACCATTCTGGTCATCGCTGGTGTCTTCTGGGTCCACCGGCTTATCAAGTTCATCTATAACATTTGCTGCTACTGGGAGATCCACTCCTTCTACCTGCATGCTCTGCGCATCCCCATGGTGAGACTGGGAAGTTGGGCAGTTAGCGCCATAGCCCAAGATGCCTTCTTCACCTTGGTAAGGGTGGGGTGTATTCCTGGGCATCGGGCCTCCTCAGCTGTCATTGGCAGGTGAGGGAGCATCTGCTTAAGGGCTCCACTCAACTAAGCACAGGACCCCTGAGCCTCTCAGGTAATGCAGGGCAAGGGGTCAAGGCAACCATCCCACCTTCCACACCTTGTCTCTTCCCCACCCCACAGACTGCCCTTCCATACTGCACATGGCAGGAAGTGCAGGCTCGGATCGTGCAGACCCAGAAAGAGCACCAGATCTGTATCCACAAGCGTGAGCTGACAGAGCTGGACATATACCACCGCATCCTCCGTTTCCAGAACTACATGGTGGCGCTGGTTAACAAATCCCTCCTGCCCCTGCGTTTCCGCCTGCCTGGCCTTGGGGAGGTTGTCTTCTTCACCCGTGGCCTCAAGTACAACTTCGAGCTGATCCTCTTCTGGGGACCAGGCTCTCTGTTTCTCAATGAGTGGAGCCTCAAGGCTGAGTACAAACGCGGGGGGCAACGGCTAGAGTTGGCCCAGCGCCTCAGCAACCGCATCCTGTGGATTGGCATCGCCAACTTCCTGCTGTGCCCCCTCATCCTCATCTGGCAGATCCTCTATGCCTTCTTCAGCTATGCTGAGGTGCTGAAGCGGGAGCCTGGGGCCCTGGGAGCACGTTGCTGGTCACTCTATGGCCGCTGCTACCTCCGCCACTTCAACGAGCTGGAGCATGAGCTGCAGTCCCGTCTGAGCCGTGGCTACAAGCCAGCCTCCAAGTACATGAATTGCTTCCTGTCACCTCTGCTGACACTGCTGGCCAAGAATGGCGCCTTCTTTGCTGGCTCCATCCTGGCCGTGCTTATTGCCCTCACCATCTACGACGAAGATGTGTTAGCTGTGGAACATGTCCTCACCACCGTCACACTCCTGGGGGTCACTGTGACCGTGTGCAGGTGGGCAGGGTAGCAGGTGGGAGCGAGCTGACTAGTATTCCCTGGCAAGGCTGACATCTCACTGTGACCCTGATCCTGTAGGTCCTTTATCCCAGACCAGCACATGGTGTTCTGCCCTGAGCAGCTGCTCCGCGTGATCCTCGCCCACATCCACTACATGCCCGACCACTGGCAGGGTAATGCCCACCGCTCGCAGACCCGGGACGAGTTTGCCCAGCTCTTCCAGTACAAGGCAGTGAGTGGAGTTGGAGTTAGGGCCTGCTAGAAACTGGCTGATAGCTTGGTGGTGAGGCCTGGGATCCCTCCTGCTCTCATGGCCTTGATCCCTTCCCTTGTAGGTGTTCATCTTGGAGGAGTTACTGAGCCCCATTGTCACACCCCTCATCCTCATCTTCTGCCTGCGTCCACGGGCCCTGGAAATTATAGACTTCTTCCGCAATTTCACTGTGGAGGTCGTTGGTGTTGGAGATACCTGCTCCTTTGCCCAGATGGATGTTCGCCAGCATGGGCATCCTCAGGTACTGGGAGAGGAGGGGGCAGGCGGCTAGAGACAGTGCTGGCAAACTGCAGAAAGGTATCTTTCCTGAGCCAACACATCACAAAACAGCAGCCCTGTCTCCAGGCACACACTGCTTGATAAACAGGAGCCTGGGCTGGATTTTAGCCTTAAACTTGCACCTTTGGCCAAAAAGCTTCCTGAGAAAGGCACAAATCTAGCAATTAGCTCAGCATGTGGCCACTCCTGGGGTGGGCACCAGGGCTCTGGACAAGATACAGCAGTGTATTGCGGTCTCTGTCCTCCAGGGGCAAACATCTCCCTAGCAGGAAAGGTACAAAAAGGGTTCCTGTAAGAGGACTATCCTCTCACTGTGGCCTCTCTTGTGCAGTGGCTATCTGCTGGCCAGACCGAGGCCTCAGTGTACCAGCAAGCCGAGGACGGGAAAACAGAGTTGTCACTTATGCACTTTGCCATCACCAACCCTGGCTGGCAGCCACCGCGTGAGAGCACGGCCTTCCTGGGTTTCCTCAAGGAACAGGTTCAGCGGGATGGAGCAGCTGCTGGCCTTGCCCAAGGGGGTGTACTCCCTGAAAATGCCCTCTTTACGTCCATCCAGTCCCTACAATCTGAGTCTGAGGTGTGTTCCTGGGGGCTGGGAAATGATGGGCAGAGTGGACTCCAGGAGCTGGAGTTGAGGACTGGGCATGGGGTGGAAGGGCCTACCCTATAGTTTTCCTTCTCTCTGTTCAGTCTGTGCCATTGGTTCCTGATGTAAAAAATATTGGGGGCCCCAGAGGCTTCCCTCCTGCCCTGAGAATTCTCACCCCTTTCTTTCATAGCCACTGAGTCTTATTGCAAATGTAGTGGCCGGCTCATCTTGCCGCGGTCCTTCACTGCCCAGAGACCTGCAGGGTTCAAGGCACAGGACTGAAGTCGCCTCTGCCCTGTGCTCCTTCTCTCCTCTGCAACCTGGTCAGGTTTCCACGGGCCGGGCTCCCAGTACCATGACAGGCTCTGGGTGAGTAGAGGTGGGCCAAGATGGGAGGGCATGGCAGTAGCAACTAGTATTTTATATCAGTCTCAGAAATGTTAATAACTGCTGTCTGTCTGTGCTGGGAGGGACAGGATGGATGCCAGGACAGCCAGCTCTGGGAGCAGTGTGTGGGAAGGACAGCTGCAGAGCCTGGTGCTGTCAGAATATGCATCCACTGAGATGAGCCTGCATGCCCTCTATATGCACCAGGTGAGTGGGCAGCAAGGAGCAAGGCCACAGACCCAAGGTAGCAGTTGAAAAATAGAATAGAGGGTTTTAGACGTGGAGAAGCAAGACATAGGTTCAAATCTCTGCTCTGCCATTTACCTGCTCTGAAATTTCCATTCCAACATATATCCTCTTACTATCCATTTAGCCAAGCTTATTCTCATCCAGGACCTTTACACTCTGTGGTTTCCCCTGCCAAGAATCCCCTTCCCTGAGATATTTATATGGCTCCCTCCTCCTTATCAGATCTCTGCTCTTACCTTTTCCATGTGACCCGTCTCTGGCCACACTAAGGAAAAACTTCCCTTGCCCACCCTTCTGAATCTTCCCACTCCATTTTTCTCCATAGCATTTAGCACCATTTGACATATTTTATTATTTCCTTATTTATTTATTTATTGTCTATTCTCCCTCCTGAGTATACCAGTATAAGCCCGAAAAGGGCTTGGATTTTGGTCTGTTTTTCACTGCTATATCACCAGCACCTAAAAGAGTGCCTGGCACTTAGATCCATAATTTGTTCTTGAATCAAGTGACTAGATACAATGGGTGCTAGTATAACCTTTGCACAGTCTCATTCCAGGGGTCTGCTAAGAATTTAACCTGTAAAACATTGTATGTATGTTACACACTATTAACACAATAGATACTCTGGTCAGTGATTCTCGGTGAGGTGGTATAAATGGGAACTGGCTAATACCATGGAGGGGAGCAGCTGTTTCAGACAGATACCCTTCTGTTCCCAACTAATGAGCCTTCCACTTCCCAGCTCCACAAGCAGCAGGCCCAGGCTGAACCTGAGAGGCATGTGTGGCACCGCCGGGAGAGTGATGACAGTGGGGAGAGCGCTCCTGAAGAGGGGGGCGAAGGTGCCCGGCACCTCCAACCTATCCCCCGCTCTGCCAGCTATCCCTGTGCTGCTGTACCCCGGCCTGGAGCACCTGAGACCACTGCCCTGCAGGGGGGCTTCCAGAGGCGCTACGGTGGCATCACAGGTATCCAGTGGTCGTTCAGGAGGACACAGCCTTTCTTCACATCCCTCTTGGTGAAGAAAGAAGTCAGAGGGACCAGGCCAAGGAGAAAAACCCCTCTCTGTTCCTGCCCAGGGCAACCCCAGAACCCTTTCCCTCATTCCTGTTTGTATTCATTCTAAGAGTATGTTTACTTGTGTCTCTAGATCCTGGCACAGTGCCCCGGGCTCCCTCGCACTTCTCCCGGCTGCCCCTTGGCGGGTGGGCTGAAGATGGACAGTCAGCATCAAGGCACCCAGAGCCCGTGCCCGAGGAGGGCTCTGAGGATGAGCTTCCCCCTCAGGTGCACAAGGTAAGGGCTCCTGGACCTGTTAACAGCCAGAAATAGCAACTTCCAGGCTGAGGTCAAAGCTCACACGAAGAAAGTTGGGCCTCTCAAGCAGAGATTCTGCACCCTTTCATCCAAAATATACTCCCCTTTCTTTCCTCGCCTGCTCTGAAATACAGGCCTTGATTTTGCCTTTGCTTACCTCCCCAAGAATCAAGCTTTCCTTTTCTTTTATATCCAGGTTTCTGTTAGGCAAGCAGCAGATAGCTGAAGACTATCTCTACTACCAACCCTCTTCTCTCCACAGGTCTAGACAAGGCTGAGGAGGGTCCCTATGCCCCAGGATGGAGGCATCTGTTGCCCTGCCATCCCATCCACCTGCCATGGAGGGCTTCTCTGAGTGTTGCCTGGCTCCACACGTATGGTGTTTGTGTGTCTGTGCCTGGCCAAGAGAGGTGCCAATACTGGGCTCACCACAGCTCCAGGAGAGAAATTGGGGGCCTAGGAACCAGGGCACACAGGACTCTAGCCTCATCCGCAGGAACCCACTTGGCTCAGAGTGTGGTGCTAGAAACTGGTCCCCAGCCCAGCCCCAGTACTGCCACCTTTGCACCTACCCCTACGAGTTTCCAGAGGACTGCCCACCACAGAAGCTGCCAACCAGGGAGAACCTGTGCCAACTGTGGAGTGGGGAGGTTGGGCCTGGACCCTCAACCCCTGTGGCCTCCCTCTCTCTACCCTGAACAGATGAGCAGCTCAGGCTGTGGCCCTTACCTCACCCCCATTTCTCCCAGTGCTACAGCCTGCTCACCCCTCCCTTCCTGCACATCACTGGCATGTGAGCTGCTTGCTCTGGTTCTGTTCGCTTGTTTCCCTTCTCTTCAATTTTTGATTTGCGTTGGCGTAGAGGCCCTAGCTCCCAGCTCCTCTCACGCTATCTTTTGACACTAAGGATGGTTTCTAAATTACAGGAGCAGGATGGAAATTTTTTGCTGCCCTGTCCAATTTTTCAGATGGCCCCTGGGAGACTGAGGCCTTCCTGGCCCCCATTACTGCTTATTGTACCCCCATCCCTCCCACCTCCTGCACAAGGGACGGGTTGGAGTATGCCCTGGTCCGTCTACCTCCCAGCAAGAGAGCTCTGGCCTGCCTCCTGTTGTCCCCTAGAGGGGGACAAAGGGGCGGCAGGATGGCTTTGCCCTAGGCTTTGGGCTGCCGCATTGCATGCTGGGACCCAGCTCTTACCCTCAGCCCCACCCTCACTCGGCTCTGGTCCGCTGCGGTGAGTGGTGAGTTGCGTTGCCTGAAATCACAGCGGAACGGAACGTGGTGGGGATTGTGTACAGCTTGATTACCCTTAATAAAGAAGGGACTTTGACCAGGTCGCGGCCATGTTGTCTCCACGGTGAGGGTTTTGGGGACAAGCGGAGTGGGGTACATGTGATCCCTACAGGTGGCTGGGGACCGGGACAGGCCCTGTAGGAAAGTGGGCCTATGCGGTGTCTCGGACATAACGAGCAAGCGGATTAGCAAAAGGGCCGCTTCCGATCCCAGACTCCTTGGAGGTCAAGGTCTCCAGCCGGATGGGCGGTCAGATTTCCCGCTCTGAGCACGTGACCGAGCTGACGCCGCTGGTTTGTTTTGCCTTCCCCGAGCACCCCTTACCCCCGCCCCTTCGGTGACACATCGCCAATGACTGGGAAGGGACTGGGCGGTTACGGTGGGCGGAGCTGCTGCGAAAGAATGCGGCTCGAGTCCGACCCTGGACATCCGTGTGGACCGGACTCAGCCCAGGGGTCCCGTCAGCGAGCGAGGGGCGGCGGGGAGAGACGGCGGACGTGCCCTGCGTGAGTGCGCGCTGAGTGCGTGGCGGCGGCGCACGCGCGGAGCGAGTGGGCGGTGTGGCTGGGTCCACGTGCATCTCTGACAGCGACCCGCGCGGCTCCATGACCCGAGATTGCCCGGCATCCGTGCCCCTCCCCAAGCGGCTGGCCCCGTTCGCCTGTCCCGCAGTCCCCGCAGCCTCGGCCTGCGGCCACGCATTGCCATGGTGACTGTGGGCAACTACTGCGAGGCCGAAGGGCCCGCGGGTCCGGCCTGGGCGAAGGGTGGTCTGAGCCCCTGCTTCTTCTTCACCCTCACGCCCTCAGTGCTGATGGCCCTGGGGACTCTGGCCGTGGTTCTGGCCCTTCCCTGCAAGCGTCGGGAGCGGCCAGCAGTCTCAGACGCGCTGTCTTGGGGGGCCGGTCCTCGTGTCGCTCCCTACGTGCTGCAGCTGCTTCTGGCCACACTTCAGGTGGCCTTGCCCCTGGCCAGCCTGGTTGGTCGAGTGGGCACTGCGCGGGGGGCCCCGCTGCCAGGTTACCTACTGCTGGCTTCCGTACTGGGGACCCTGGCCGGCGCCTGTGGCTTGGGACTGCTGGTTGTGGAACGGAGCCAGGCGCGGCAGAAGCTAGCAATGGGCGCCTGGATCAAATTCAGTCACAGCCCGGGTCTCCTGCTCCTCTGGACTGTGGCTTTTGCAGCGGAGAACTTGGCCCTGGTGTCTTGGAACAGCCCACAGTGGTGGTGGGCAAGGGCGGACTTGGGCCAGCAGGTGAGGGACCTCATGGGAGAGTGGAAGCATGGGCGGCAGGGGCTGGGAAGAAGGATGTCTAGTCTGGTCATACTGGCTCCACGCTTTGTGGTGACTCTAAGGGAAGTAGGGAGGGGCTGACTCTGGCTGGGAGCTGATAGCCAGCTGGTAGGGCGTGTCTGTGCTGAGTCATTGTGGATTTTTTTCCCCAGCCCAATAGAGGCTGGGCCCCTGAGGAGGACCAGGGTGCATGCCCTACCTACACCAATCCCCAACCCTGTTATTAGTAGTAACAATGGGATTTGGCACTGTTTGATACGCTCCTCACATGCTTCATTCTAGGTACAGTTTAGCCTATGGGTGCTGCGCTATGTGGTCTCTGGAGGGCTTTTTGCCCTGGGGCTCTGGGCTCCCGGACTTCGTCCCCAGTCCTACACATTTCGGGTTAATGAAGATGATCAAGATGTAGAAAGGAGCCAGGTACACCTCAACTCCTGAACCTTAGGGTCTGTCTTCATTTCATTTCCTGTCATTTTTTCCTACCATAATAAACTGCTTCTTACCCAAATCTCACATTGTGCCTTGTTAGCCTTTCTGATCCCATCAGGGCTTACTTGTGGGTCTAAAATGCCTGGGATCTGCAATCCCATACATTTTCCCTAGAAGGTTTCTATCTAGTGCACTTCTTTATGATTTCTGAGCTTCCCTCTTCTATGTGTTTCATCATCCTAGGTTCAGTCAACAGAGGGGCCACCAGCGTCTACCTGGCGGGACCTTGGCAGGAAGCTCCGGCTACTGAGTGGCTACCTATGGCCTCGGGGAAATCCAGCTCTGCAACTTGTTGTCGTCATCTGCCTGGGGCTCATGGGGTTGGACCGGGGACTGAATGTGTTGGTCCCCATCTTCTATAGGGATATAGGTGAGGGGGAGGAGTGCCAGCTTAGGGCTCTGGTCCTTCATTGGACTGATTGGGGGAGGGGGAGGGTCAACCCAGGGCAGTGCGACAGAGTTGAGAGCTGGGTGGTCAGAAAAAAGCTATGGTTGGTGCCTGGGGCAGTCTCTTCTGAAGAGGGGACTAGGGGGCATTAAGTGGGCTGAGACTCATTTTCTCCATAGTAAACTTGCTGACTGAGAAGGCACCTTGGCACTCCCTGGCCTGGACTGTTACCACCTATGTCTTCCTCAAGTTCCTCCAGGGGGGTGGCACTGGCAGTACAGGTATGGGGGACTCTCACCCTGGTTGGTACTGGCCCCTCCCTCTCCTCCGGATAGTTCTCTCCCACAGGCATTCCTCCCCTGGGCTCTTTGGTGCTTTCTGACCTTTCACATCTGGGTGCTGGGCTGATGTCAATTGTCCCCTAAGCTCTACTGAAGCCTCCCCTGGCTCCCCCCAGGCTTTGTGAGCAACCTTCGCACATTCCTGTGGATCAAGGTACAGCAGTTCACATCTCGGGGCATGGAGCTGCGCCTCTTCTCCCACCTGCATGAGCTCTCACTGCGCTGGCACCTGGGGCGCCGAACAGGGGAGGTGCTGCGAGTGGTTGACCGGGGCACATCCAGTGTCACTGGGCTGCTCAGGTACCAAGCCCATGGGAAGGGAGTGTGAGGGGGTGAGGCCGGAAAAGCAGGGGGGCCTGAGAACAGACCCAGCTTGAGAAGCTGCCCCTTCGCCCTCTTTCTTTTTCTAATAAGATGAATGTACGTATGCTCTGTAATAACTTAAAGTAGATTGAGAGCAAATTTCTTTTGAATTCTGCTCACTTCTTCAGAGGTTCCCACTGCATTTAGTATGTTGAGTTCTGCTTCTCGGCATTTTTACATGTATATGCGCAGACTCCCATAACTAAAGTGGTATTGTGAAGGTTTTTCCTAAAACAAATGGTATCACAATATAGGCATCATCCTCAGAGTTGCATTATTTTATTTTATTTTTTTTTACTTTTTAAATATATTTTTATTGACTTCAGAGAGGAAGGGAAAGGGAGAGAGAGATGGAAACATCCATGAGAGAGAAACATTGATTGGCTGCCTCCTGCACACCCCCCACTGGGGATCGAACCTGCAACTTGGGCATGTGTCCTTGACTGGAATTGAACCCGGGACCCTTCAGTCCTCAGGCTGACACTATCCACTGAGCCAGACCACTAGGGCCTCACAGTTGCATTATTAACAAAATGTTATGGAGATGTATTCTCATTGGAGCATGAATACATCTCCCTTTTTCATTATGATAGACCCAGAGCATTCTGTAGTTTGAGCATGCTGTGTTTCCTTTAGCCATCCACCTCCTGAGAGGCATTTAGCTTGATTGCAGTCTGTTGCTGTTGAAAACAAAAACACCACACTGAAACTGCTAGAGGTAGAGTTGCTGGCTCTGAGCCCATATACCTTTCTTTGTCACTTGACTTCCCCCTCCCAGCTACCTGGTATTCAACGTTCTCCCCACGCTGGCTGACATCATCATTGGCATCATCTACTTCAGCATGTTCTTCAACGCCTGGTTTGGCCTCATCGTGTTCCTGTGCATGAGTCTTTACCTCAGTGAGTGCTGCTTGGTGAAACCAGCTCCCTGAACTCTCCAAGGATTCCCTTGAGCATGAGCTCTGACCCCACTTGGGTGACCCCGTTTGGAAGACTATAGATTAGTGGACTTGAATCGTTTCCTCAGCTCCCCAATGATGGTGGATGGGCATACTCCTCTGCCACGGAAACTTTAGCTTAACCTGTGTGGAGGACCAGGGCACTGTGGTCACGTTAGGTCCTCGTTGGGGATACGAGTCAAGGAGAAAGCTCACTATGTCACAGATGCAGCTTGCCTTGATTTGCTCATCAAAAGCATTTTCACAGATGAGGCTGTGTACAGGCTGCAAAGCTACCTTGGACACAGCCTCTTCCCTCAGGGAGCTTAGGACGTTCTCCCTTTAGAACCTGGGTCCCTGGGCTGTAACGTAGGGTTCGTGTGTAGTAGGCAGCAGACATACACATGTGGTGTCTGCTGTTGAAAATGTTGTCTTGATCTTTTTTCCTTTTCCCTCCTCCTTTCATGCTGTAGCCCTAACAATCGTAGTCACTGAGTGGAGAACAAAGTTTCGACGTGATATGAACACACAGGAAAATGCGACCCGGGCACGAGCCGTGGACTCTTTGCTAAACTTTGAAACGGTAACAGAGGCCTCAGTGGCAGTGGTGTGAAGCATGGGAATATGGAGGTTTGTGCCTGGGACCACCGAGGCTCCTGAGGAGCTGCGGGGTGCGAGATGTGCTATTTAAAATTAGGAAAGAGGGGTTGGGGATCTGGAAGCAATGATCCGGGTGCTGAATGCTGCAGCCATGTCAAATGGTGCTTTGAATTCATCAGGTGAAGTATTACAATGCGGAAGGTTATGAAGTGGAACGCTATCGAGAAGCCATCGTTAAATATCAGGTGAGCACGCTAGTTTGAGGCCTGCTGACAGCAATGGCCTGGCCTTGTGGAATTGCCAGAGCCACGAAGAATAAAATTTGGGCTATGAGGTTGAAGGTGCCTGGGCCCAGGTTTGGATTTGGTCAGCGCATATGTGACATTCTTCTCTCCCATGTTATTTCCACAGAGTTTGGAGTGGAAGTCAAGCGCGTCACTGGTTTTACTAAATCAGACTCAGAACCTGGTGATTGGACTTGGGCTGCTTGCTGGCTCGCTGCTTTGTGCATACTTTGTCAGTGAGCAGAAGCTACAGGTGAGAGAACTGTGCTGGGGACAGGGAAGAGGGGGCCTGGGTTCTATGTCTGGTCACCAGGTTCCTGGGTGGGAAGCAGAGAGATGACAGGAAGTGGGCAGGGTGATAACCTGAAGGCCTCTTGTGGATGATCCTTTTCCCTGGATCTCCACAGGTCGGGGACTTTGTGCTTTTTGGCACCTACATCATCCAGCTGTATATGCCCCTCAACTGGTTTGGCACCTACTACAGGTAACCTGATCCCTGGCCCTCATCTGTGCAGTGCATTATTTCCCCAGCTCCTCAGAGGAGCCCCAACCGTTACCTGCTTGCAGGATGATCCAGACCAACTTCATTGACATGGAGAACATGTTTGACCTGCTGAAGGAGGAGACAGAAGTGAGTGAAGAGAGAGGAGTGGGGCTTGGGGGAGTGAGAGCCGCGTGGTGTTTTTGGTGTCTGGAGGATACCAGACCTGTAACAGCACCACACATTGGTAACACTCTCCCAGGTGAAGGACCTTCCTGGAGCAGGGCCCCTTCGCTTCCAGAGGGGCCAGATTGAGTTTGAGAATGTGCACTTCAGCTATGCTGATGGGTGAGCCCTTCCCCCTTTACTGTCCCCTGGACCCTTTCCCACTATCTACTTACACACTGCCTTCCTGCCCCTCATCCCTGCTTCTTAGCCATCCCTGCTTCTTGGGAAGAGCCCACACGGGAGGGTCAGGGCCGAGTAGTAGCTCTGGTGATGGAAGTGGGCACTGGGAGTGCAGCAGGCCTGCTGACCATACCCGCTCTTCCTTGCAGGCGGGAGACCCTGCAGGATGTGTCCTTCACTGTGATGCCTGGGCAGACCCTGGCCCTGGTAAGAGGAAACCCAGCCATTTGGCCCAGCTGCCTCCATCTTCCCTTATTCCAGTGCCCATGGTAGCTTTTGGCCCAGGCTGATAGTTAGAGAGCCCTGTCATGTCTGGTCACATGTGAATGTGGCAGCCTCCATGGTCATTGGTGCTCTATTGGAGAAAAAGCCTTAAAAGCCAACAGCCCTAAGAATGGGTTTCCCTCTGTTTCCAATACAACAGGTGGGCCCATCTGGAGCAGGGAAGAGCACAATTTTGCGTCTGCTCTTTCGCTTCTATGACATCAGCTCTGGCTGCATCCGAATAGATGGTCAGGACATTTCCCAGGTGAGGTTGTTTGGGAGGAAAATGTCATTGTGTGTAAAAGAATGGTAAGTGCTAAGCATCCAGGGAGAGGAGGAGACCTCACCTCTGCAAAAAGCTGGGGCAGGAGACCTTAGCCTTTCTAGCACCATCTTACCTACACAGGAAAGAGTCATGTATGGTGCTGTACAGGATACAAAGGTCTGCAGCCGTCTAGGGAAGCCGGGAGAGAACGGGACTTTTCTCTTTGGCGATGGGGAAACAGACTCAGAGAGGCTGAGTGACTCGTCCACACAGCTAGGGTTTGGGGTGGTGGTGGCAGGAGTTTTACCCAGGGCCTTTCATGCCATGTGCTTTCTGCCAGCCCATCCTTCCGCCTAGGCTTAGGGGGATCTCACAGGCCAGGGAATGTGGTCTCTTGGCCCCAGGTGACCCAGATCTCCCTCCGGTCTCACATTGGAGTTGTGCCCCAGGACACCGTCCTCTTCAATGACACCATTGCCAACAATATTCGCTATGGCCGCATCACAGCTGGGAATGATGAGGTGGAGGCTGCCGCCAAGGCTGCAGGCATCCATGATGCCATTGTGGCTTTCCCAGAGGGTGAGCTTCCCTGGCCGTTTTGCCCTGGGCTGTTACTCCCTCTGTCCTCTGTTCCATCCCTTCCTTGCCTCATCTGGTCACAGAAACCAAGTTTATCATGTGTGACCTGAGGGATGTGGGCAATATCCACAGGGTATGAGACGCAGGTGGGCGAGCGGGGACTGAAGCTGAGTGGTGGGGAGAAGCAGCGTGTCGCCATCGCCCGCACCATTCTCAAGGCCCCCGACATCATTCTGCTGGATGAGGTGAGGGCCCTAGGCAGTTTTCACCCCTCCCTCCTGCCCTGCCTGTGCCCACGCCATTCCTGTTTTCCATCTGGGAGAGATATCCAGGAATCCATGTTTCACAAAACACCTTACAGTTCTCAAGTGCAAACAAGGTTCTTTTTGATACCCGAGACCTCTGCCAGCAGCTTGCATCCTCCTTCCACTGGGAATTTGGGTGGCAAGGGCAGTTTTACCCAGATCCTCTCTGTAGGCAACATCAGCGTTGGATACATCTAATGAGAGGGCCATCCAGTCTTCTCTGGCCAAAGTCTGCGCCAACCGCACCACCATTGTAGTGGCACACAGGTACAGGACCAGGGCAGCAGGCAACGGGGCCACTTTTGGGGTTGCAGTGGGTAACTGGTCTCTGACTTCTCAGGCTCTCAACTGTGGTCAATGCTGACCAGATCCTCGTCATCAAGGATGGCTGCATTGTGGAGAGAGGACGGTAAGGGGCACAGCAGGATGAACAGGGCCAGGCCTCTGAATTGTGGACCCAGGATATGGTTGTGAAGTCCCAGGGAATTCTGGAGGAGCTCTCTCTCGCCAAACCCCTGTTATCTCTGTGGGCTGGTGGCGAGGACTCTTGTGGTAAAACTGATAGTTGGGACTGACACTTTCCTCCTTGCTCCAGGCACGACGCTCTGTTGTCCCGAGGCGGGATGTATGCGGATATGTGGCGGCTACAGCAGCAGGGACAGGATGAAATCGCTGAAGATACCAAACCCCAGTCTAAGGCATGGTGACCAAAGTTGTGGCTACTTCCTTCCCAAAGGGTCACTGAAAGGGAATAAAATGTACCCTTCTTCCATGGCATAGTTTATCCTGGCCTTGGGGTGCTGTGCTAACCAAAGTGGGGGTAAGAGACCTTTCAGTAAAGTTATTTTTGGGGAAATAAAAGTGTGGACTGTGCTAGGAACACTGTGATTTCATGATGTGGCATATTGCAATAAGCCTCTACTCTTAGATTGGGTGAGCATTCTTGACAGGACTCTACTGGTTTTGGTTGGAAAAGAAAAAGAAACACACCACTTGGATGTGTTATTAACTACCACTATGCTTTATTCTTCCCAGGACCCTCCCTGTCCCTACACGTGCAGGCAGCCCCAGTGTGAGGGGGATGACGATGCAGGGAGTTGAGTGGGGCCTGGCCAGCATCCTCCAAGGGCTCAACCAGGGAACAGTTCACAGCTGCTCTCTCCCACGCAGCTGGAGGGCCAGCAGGGCCTTCTATAGGCCGAGTTCTACAGCTGTTTCTCTTGATGCTCCTTGGAAACAGCCTTTACGTCACTCCTCGTCTTCACTCCAGGCTGCTCTTGGCCTCCTCTCCCTGTGGACCTTAGAGATGTGAGGGCCACAGTCCTCCTCAGCTAAGCCTCCCTCCCCAAGCCCAAGGCCCTAGCACAGGCTGCAGTTGGACGGCTTCAGGCTGCGGCTTTGGGCCTGGAGCAAGGAGAGGGGGAGGGGAAGACAGGTGTGATGTCATGGAAATGAGTGGGCAGTCCTCACTTCCAAGCTCAGCATGGGCCGGCGTCATACTGAAAACAAAAAGATAACCACCATTCCAAAGCTTTCAACCACTTAGAAGAACCCCCCAAAACTCCTTACTCCCT
Source organism: Cnephaeus nilssonii (assembly GCF_951640355.1). Lineage (NCBI taxonomy): Eukaryota > Metazoa > Chordata > Mammalia > Chiroptera > Vespertilionidae > Cnephaeus > Cnephaeus nilssonii. Next base: position 22,148,267 of record NC_137081.1, on the reverse strand, counting down.
CCCAGTGCAAGACCCCATCTCTACCCCATCCTCATACCTGCTGGCGTTGGTACTCTGCCTCACTGGCTGACAGTGCTTGTGCTAAAGCTAAGTCTTCTTCCTCCTGAGAACTGGGAGAGAGGAGCAGCTTAAGTTGTATGACAATAATATCTAAAATATAAGCACCTGATCTGTTAGGCATCATTGTGCTGAACACTTTTGAGTATTATCTCAATTTCTATACAACCCTACAATGTAGGTATTACTATGATCCCATTTTATAGAGGAAATTAAATTAAACCCTAATGGGTTTAAAAAAAACTTGTCAAACATCATATAGTTAGTAAGCTTAATTTTGGGCCCAAGTATCTAGCTATTATCTTTTTTTTCCCCTTTTTAATATATTTTTATTGCTTTCAGAGAGGAAGAGGGAGAAAGAGATAGAAAAATCAATTATGAGAGAGAATCATTGATTAGCTGCCTCCTGCACACCCCCCAACTGGGGATCAAGCCCGAAACCTGGGCATCTGCCCTGACTGGGAATCAAACGGTGACCTTCTGGTTCATAGGTCGATGCTCAACCACGGAGCCATGCTGGCTAGGCCTAACTATTATCTTGCAACAGATCGGAGTGTTCCCACCTATCTCCCACATCCCATCCTCTTTCACCAGAGAGTAGGTACCTTGGGACCTGGGGTTTGGTCTCTGCCAGGGACAATTCCAGGGCTCGCTGCAGAGCCTCATCCTCACTCTGCAAAAAAAGAGAAACAAGACCAGTTGCCTTGGACTTTACTCTGTGTGGTTTGCTTCTGTCCTTTCAACTTCTGCTCAACTCACCAAGCCATTCTGCAAAGCAATCACTGGAGGGGCAGTCCATGATGGAGACGGGGCTGTGGCTCTAAGGCAGACAATCAGGAGGCAGAGGTCAAAAAAAGAGAAAGAAAGGAAAATAAAAGAGGCAGAGGTGAGAGATATGAAGGAGGAAAAGGGAGAGAAGAAATGGGGAGGCCTACCTGCTGGGAGAGGTAGATGAAGGCAAGATCCGACTTGGGCTGGGGACGGTGCTTGTAGAAGAAGCGAGACCTTGGTTTCTAGAGATAGCAGCAAGTCTGTAGGGAAGAGACACTCTTGGCATGTGTCCTAGAGTAGTCAGCTGGCATGTTCCCCCCAGGCCTTACCAGGGAACTCAGGAGGGAGTTCCTCCAAACAGTCTGGAAAAATATGCACTTGAAAAGGAAGTTAAGACTCCCTAGTCAAAGAGGACAGGGTTCAAACTTCCCAGCTTGTAGTTATAAAGACTGAGTCAGTTCAGAAGGATGGGACGGTCCCATAGGTAAGTAGAAGACTTGGTTGTAATTACCCTGCCAGGCTGGTTGGGTGCCCCTTTCCAGAGCAATCATGGTCCAGTGGGTGACGGTGCTTGATGCAGAAATTTCGGCCACAGCGTTCACAGGTCAGTTTCATCATTTCCCGCTGCCGGCAGCCAGAGCGTTCACACTTATTGGTGAAGATCTAAGGTAAAGTTGGGAAGGTTTGTCTCTGCTGAAACTTTGACCCCCTTTCCAACCCAATAAGAATAGTTGTTCAGGCCCTGGCTGGTTATGCTCAGTGGATAGAGCATCGGCCTGCGGACTGGAGGGTCCTGGGTTCGATTCCGGTCGGGGGCACATGCCTGGGTTGCGGGCTCAATCCCCAGTGGGGGGCATTCAGGAGGCAGCCAATCAGTGATTCTCTCTCATCATTGATGTTTCTCTCTCCCTCTCCCTTCCTCTCTGAAATCAATATATATATATAAAGAATAGTTGTTCAGGTTTCCAGGCATCCATAAACCCAGCTGGGTCATGGCCAACCCCTCCAATGCTTACCTTTCGTTTTTGCTGTGCTGGATCCGAGCGACAGTCTCGGTCAATGTGCTCCCCCACAGCACGGTCAGGGGGCTCCCCTCTGGCCACAGGCACAGGCACATTACAGAGTGGGCAGACAGGTACTTGGATATCCTATAGTTAAGGAACAGAGCTCAGTCTGTGACCCACTCCCACTTCAACCAAATCTCTGGTCCTGAAAGAAACTCAGACAACAAAGGAGAGGAAGCAGGAAGCAGAGGAATTGCAGGGATTCTGCATGCATCCTCCATCACCTTCAGACTGCCCCCTCACCTTTTGGTAAGCAGATCCACAGTGATGCTGAGCATAGGCCACATGGTCTGCACAGAAGATGCCCGAGCAGGCGTCGCACTTGAGCGGCAGAAAATCTGCAGGGAATACGTCAGATTGCAGGTCCAGCGGGACCCTGATATCGTTGCGGGTCAGTCAAGCCTTCCACTCCGAGGAAGGAAAACGCCACCTTGCTTGCAACAAACCACCGGCTCTAGTCCACTCTCCTTAGCCACGCCCCCTTCGACACCGTCTCACCTTCGAGCCCGCCCCTCCCAGCATTTCCAGCCCCCGGAGCCCACCCTACGTTTCGTCTGCAGCTCCAAGCCCCTCTCCACCCGGTCCCACCCCCTCGCGCTCCGCCCTCACCCAAGCGCTGACAGCTCGGCTCGGAACAGTGCGCCCCGAGATCCGGAAACTCCATCGCTGGGCCGGGCGGGCCTGCTGGGGGAAGAAGAAGCGATGCTGAGCATCTCTAGGGTTCCCGCTCCGGGTCCGGACTGCGACCCCGAACTCTGGGGGGCTCCCTGCCCCTCCCCATCCTCTACCCCCCGAGCCGAGTTACCGGAGCCTCTGCGCCTCCTGGCCCGAGAGCCCCACTCCTCCCCCAGCGCGCACGGGCGCACTGACGTCATCGCGCAGGGCGGGCACGTCTCGCGCAGTCGCAGGGCGGCGCGGGGAGCGACCCAGCGGGCCGAGCCCCGCCCAGAAGTGCTTGGCCTGGCTGCGGACTGGGTTTGTCCTGCGCCGGGACTTAGCTCCGCGTAGGGCGAAAGGACCCGCGAAGCCGAGAACAGGTGGTTTGTGGGGGAAGGAGGATTGGAGTGGTTTGGGGCCTTTCACAAGACGGTCCTACGTCCGCTTCTCACTCTACACCTAGCCATTTCATTCACGGCCACGGCTGCACTTACTCTCCACCAGCTGACTTCCATATTTCTCTCAAGTACAGATTTCTCTCCAGAGCTGCAGCTCCTTCCTCCAGGCTTAGCTCTGACGCCCTTTCTGTAAGGCTCCCCTAACCATCCCCAGTCTGAGCTAAGCACGCCGGCTATGTGACCTCCCTGGTTCTGTTCTAGCATCCGTGTCATCTTACTGTAATCAGCTGTTTACACACACAGCTATCCTGGGAAGTCAGGAACCACGTCTACCTGGTTCTGTTAGGTTCCTAGCACCCAGCACAGTGCCTGGAACTGTATGACTTCAGTGTGAATGTGAATTACCTATAGTGCTGTTTTAAATGCAGATTCCTGGGTTCGGGAGCTTCTGATTCGGGAGGAAGCACCCAAGCACACAGATTATCCATGTACAGCACACTTTGAAAAACGTGCGACTTGTATATTCTGAGTGCATGGTAAATATTTCTGGAATGAGGCATGAGAGTCACCGGACTGATGTTCTGCTTTTCCTCTGGCAGCTTCCAGCTTCAGCACATTTTGCTTTTCATAGGCCTCTCTGGCCCCTCATGTCTGGAAATGGTCGCACCCTATCTTCCCATAAATTTGACCATCAGAACACATAAGCTTAGAGTTGAGCAATGTCCTCCAAAATGGAGGTATAACCCAGGCCACACTTGGAAATGAGAAGACACTCCCTTCTTATTCTTCCCCTAGCTCTCCCCTCCAACTTTTGGCTCTATTTCACAATGTGTCATTTGTGAATTCCAAGACTCCATATCTGTTAGCTCCAGCATTAATCCTGTTAGATTTAAAATTATGAAATTGCTAATGGGTGCCTTTTTTAACTAAAAAACACACAATAATTTTGTATGGTTTAATCTAACCTAATCAGCACATGCCACAGTCAAGAATTATGATTCTGCCTTAGCCGGTTTGGCTCAGTAGATAGAGCATCAGCCTGTGGACTGAAGGGTCCCAGGTTCAATTCCAGTCAAGGGCACGTGCCTTGGTTTCGGGCTCAATCCCCAGTGGGGGGCGTGCAGGAGGCAGCTGATCAATGATTCTCTGTCATCATTGATGTTTCTGTCTCTCTCTATCCCTCTCCCTTCCTCTCTACAATCAATAAAAATAATTTTTTTTAAAAAAGAATTATTTTTCTGACCTTCTGTCTAATCCTCAGTCTGTTGGGTTTTGAAACCCAGACATGGCAGCAAACAATCACCGTCTGAGAGTGTGGTTTAAAGTCCATACACCTTAAAATCAGGTGTGACAAATTTCTATGTACCTTAGTCCTTCAAACTTCCACCATTTCCTGCTAATCATGTCTAAGAAGAAGATATTAGGGTAGCTGTCGTGTCCTGATTTCAGTCAAGCAGCCATAGAAGTTAGTGTGGTGAGGAACTGAGGCCCCTTGGCAACAGCAAGTGAGGAATGGAGTCTTCTGTGAGTGTACCATTTTGGAGCAGATCCTCCAGCCCTAGTCAAGCCTTCAGATGACTAAAGCCAGCCCTGGCTGACATCTTTATTGCAGCCTTGTGGGAGACCTTGAACAAGAACCACCTAGTTAAGCTGCCCTCAGGTTCCTGAGCCTCAGAAATAGTGTGAGAACATGTTTGTTGTTTTAGGATGCTAAGTTTTAGAGTAATTTGTTATGCAGAAATAGACAACCAATACACTTTGATATTGACACTTTTTTCCTTGTATGACACATTCAGAAATGTGTAAAGGTCAATGAATTTTCATGAATTGAACACCCCCACATAACCAGCACTCAGATCAAGAAATAAAACATCACCTACCCTGGCTGATGTGGCTCAGTTGATTGGATACTGTCTGAACACCAAAAGGCCAGTTTGATTTCTGGTCAGGGCACATGCTCAGGTTGTGGGCTCGATATCCTGTAGGGGGTGTACAGGAGGACGTCAAGCAAGATGGCAAATACAGAAAAACTTATCTGTTTAGGGGCAGCGGTGGTGGTGGTGAAGTGCACAGTGGAAAAAGGATATATCCAGTTTTTGGTATGTTGAGTAGAAGGTACCCATGGAACTTTCAAGTGGAGATGTCTCATTGGAAGTTCTGGGAAAGGAGCTGAGATTTACAAGTCATTAGCATATGAGTAGAAACTAAGTGGGTGAACACGTGAAAGTGCCCAGGCAGAGTACAAAGAAAAGTGATCCAGTGACAGACCCAATTTTGAAAACAACGTTTAAGGGAGCAGGTGAAGCAAGTCCAAGGAGACTTTAGTTCAGCGGTCACCAACCTTTCTGACCTCACAGACCACCAGTGGTCTACGGACCACCTGTTGGCGACCGCTGCTTTAGTTGGACACTAAAAGCAAAACATGGTGATATATTGTCCTTCCATGATGGGATGAACAGTTCTTAGAATCTCTGTACTTGATCTTTTGTACTTATAAAGATCATTGAAATCTGTTTTGCAATATTTCTTGACCAGAAAAACAATTCTGCTTAGCACTATTATTAATTAATCTCTTCTCAAATATTTAATTTCTGCCCTCTGAAGTCCTACAGATAACGCTTCCAAGTCTGAAGGCAGCTAATGTGACTCAACTCAGGTCTCTCTCCTTGGCTTAAACATTCTCAATTCCTTCAACATAGTTCCCATATGACGATTTTCAGCCTTCACCCCTGGAATCTTCTCTCTTGAGAACAGTGCAATTGTCAACTTGTCCACAAGTATAGCAAGACATCTTCTGGCAGTATTCTAACTTGTGCACAGTACACCATAGGTATCTTCCTCGCTTTGGAGACTATATTTCCAGTAATATAGCCTAAAATTAAATTGTTTATGAGCAGCCATATTACATTATTGGCTATTTGAATGTATAGTTAAGTGCACTGCCTTGTTCACAATGTAAACATATAACCAACTCTCCCTCCTCCAGTCTGTACTTCTACAACTGTTTTTTATTTAGCCTAATTGTAGGTTTCACATTTTTGCTCATTTTTCTTTCATTCATATGAAAGCTTTCTTCTTGTCCCTTTCATCTCGGGGCAGGAAATGGCCTGGTCACCTGATACAAAATTGTAGACAAACACATAGCAACCATCAGATGAGGATGAATGTCAACAATGATCCCTCATGCCTAGCTGGTTTGCTCAGTGGATAGAGCACCAGCCCGCAGAATGACGCGTCTCTGGTTTGATTGTGTGTTTTGCTTTTTTTTCCTTTTCTTTTCTCAGGTTCGACTCTGGTCAAGGGCACGTACCTGGTTCCTCTGTTACAGGCTGGATCCCCAGCCCAAACCAGGGCACGTGCAGGAGGCAACCAATGGATGTGTTTCTCTGTCTCTCCCCACTACCTTCCACTCTCTAAAAAAATCATTGGAAATACATTCTCAGGTGAGGGGAAAAAAAAAAAAAAAAAAAAAAAAAAGGACCCTCATGGAATTCCAAACCTATGGTCAATGTTTTGATCCAACTACAGGCTTCTGTCTTCAAATTTCAAGTTTAACAAGAAAATGGATTAAAGGTGGGGTATATGGCAGCCAGTGTCTTTCTGGTTGGTTAATTCTCGTTTTTCATTGCCTATTTGTTGATTAGAACTGTTTTTCCATTTTCTTCCGAGATCTCTAGATGATGAAGTTTCTGTTCCTTCAGTGGAAGTGGACAGAGACTCAGTCATCCCTGATTTTCTCTCAGGCAAATGTGCAACAAATGGAAAGAAAAAACTTCTCAAAGCTTAGGGGAGATGTGGCATAGAAGCCAACCTCAAAAAGTCATGTAGTGAAACATCGATCCGCTTTCTCTCTCATCGATGTTTCTAACTATCTCTCTCCCTTCCTCTCTGTAAAAAATCAATAAAATATATTTTAAAAATTTTCAGGTAGAATTGCCTCATGGATCCTCCAGCTGGAGGCTGAGGATGTGAACTCATAAAGGAGGCCATCTGCTTAGTTCTGGGCTTTCTCCAACGTTGTTCTTCCCTAAAGAGCAAAGGTTCTGTGTCCATTCTTTGTAAAGTCAAGATATTAGATTGGTTCTCGAGTGTCCATGTCCTTGAATATCTCTCCATTTGTGCACTATTAATCGACAGGGGCTTCCTGTCCCAGTGTGATTGCTGGAGCCAGACTGCTTGGATGTGGATCCTGGCTCCATTCTTTACTAGGACTGTGGCCTTCTGGAACGTTAGACTGTGTATAAAATACAGTGAATAATAGTATGTATCTCAGGATTGTGAGGGGAAAAAAGTATCAACTCATTTTAGAAAAGTGCTAAGCACATTTTATGTATTCAATTAGTGGTAGTTCTGTTCTTTAAAAAATGTTTTTATTGATTTTTAGAGAGGGAGAGATAGAAACACCAATTGGCTGCCTACTGGGAATTGAGACCACCACCTGGGCATGTATCCTGACCTGGAATCAAATTGGCAACCTCCTGGTGCATGGGATAACGTGCTACTCAACCAACTGGGCCACATAGGCCAGGCAATAGATACTATTTCTTTAGTGCTACTTGGTCTGAAATCAATTTTGATACAGGTATAAGTCCTGCTTGTTTGGTCTCCCCTGTATATACAATCCAGAGCTGAGTTATTGCATATAGATGGGTAAGAGTGTTTAGGTTGTAGGAAACACAGTAGAAAACAACTGTTATGGAACCAAATTTGTACTGATTGGGAAGATGAGGCAATTTCTTCCTGCATACTTTATTCATATATGCTAAATCTCACTAAACACATAACCCATCAGGAAAAATAGCTAGGGCTGTTAGGGTAATCCCTGTTTCTGGCCTTGTTTTGCACCAGGTAAATAAACAGCCAGGAATAAGATTGGGGACAAGGAGGTAAGGGGTGAGGATGGCACAGAGCAGAGTGTAGCAAGCAGTTCACAGTTAGGCAAGCAGGTAGGCAACAGCAGTTCTAGCCAATCAACATTTTATTTTTCCAATCAACACCTGCACAGATGTTACTGTCCACTTCCTCACTCTAGTAGGGGGTCCCACCACACTTGAACTACTCATGGCCCAGCGGAACAGGTCTCCTTTTCTTCCCTGGAACAGTAAGAAAGCCCCTCTTCCCAACGAGACAGAGCTCCTGCTCACTAACACAGTGCTGGTACACGTGCTGTGGGATCCCTGCTCTGCTCCTGTGTATGAAAGGCTGGGATGAACTAGGCCAAGGGTGCAGTGGAGGTTCCACAGGCTTCAGTGACCTAAGTGCTCAACTACTGGCCTGACCCACCACCCCAGGTTTAGTCTGCACCTCCCACACAGGACCCTCCTTAAAGTTTTAGCCAGAGAGGAGGAGCTGGCGGAGTGGGGATTGAGCTGCTAAGGACAAGACACAGCAGGGAAATAAAGCAGAGAAGAGCACAGGACAGGAGAGAAAAATGTAAAGTGTCTAAACTAAACAAGTGGGACACAAGGACAGACCGGCACAGGTCCCTGAGGAGAGGAGGAAAAAGAAAAAGACAGACCACCAGGGTTTAGGGCAGAGTGGAATGAGAATAGAGATGAGACAGGGAGGCAAGTGCAGGCTGAGGGAAGAACTTCCCTAGCCTGTTCACATCCACTAACCCAAATGTAAAGTTATTTACAAACTGGAAACCAATCCCAGGCACTGTAAGCAGGCCTGGGACAACAGGCAGGCAGGTAGGCAGAAAGTGGACTAGCTATCACCTGACAGCCAGCTTCCCCACGTACTGCCGCTCCTAATAGTAGAGAAAGGAGAGAGCAGTGACAGCCCTAGCCAGGAAGCCTTATTACTGTGCCTGCAATTTCTTCCATGGCTCATGGCTCTGCCATGGTCTCAGCTTCTTGGTCTGACTGTAGCAGAGAAAGGGTGTTGGGCCCTAGGGGTGGAGGGGGTGGAGCATCAGGGGGCTCTGGGGATGTCTCTGGCCCCAACCCCAGCTCTGCATTCAGCTGCTCCAGCTCCCCCTGATCCAGCAACTCGAAGTCCTCAGAGGCAAGTGCCTCTTCTTCCTCAGGGGCAGGCAGGGGCTGGGGAGAGTCCTGGGGAAGAGGTGGGAGCACTGAGATGGAAGGGACTGGGTCACTTTCAGCAAGGCAAAGTAGGGGTGACAGGGTGCTCGAGGGCGTGGCGGGGTCACCACTCACTGCCTCTGGGCTCAGTGTCTCCACTGGTCCTCCAGGGGAGAGCTTTACTTCATCCGTGGGAGAACCTGCCCCATTGAAGTGTGTGTTCACAAAGTGAAGGGGGGATGAGAGCCGAAGCAAGGTTTCCTTAGCTGCCACAACTTCCTCCTCCTCCTCCTCGTCCTCCTCCTCCTCCTCTGAGTCCAGGTCTTGCCTTGAGAGGACCTCAGGGGGGCCCAGCACGTCTTCGGGAGGGGTCATCTCTGTCTCCTCTCCCTCCCCCAGCTCCCGGCTCAGGGCTTCCTCTGGCTCACTTGGCAGGCTCTGCTGGTCCAAATCTGTGCAGAAAACAAAGGGTTAGGAATGAGCCTGCTATTCTGAATGGCCTTAATAGGCCAATATGTTCAAGACTGAGAACTTGGGCCCTAGCCAGTTTGGCTCAGTGGACAGAGCACCAACTTGTGGACTGAAGGGGTCCTGGGTTTGATTCCAGTCAAAGGCCTATGCCTGGTTGCAGGCTCAATCCCCAGTAGGGTGCATGCAGGAGGCACCTGATCAATGATTCTCTCATCATTGAGGTTTCTCTCTCTCTCCCTCTCCCTCTCCCTTCCTCTCTGAAATCAATAAAAAAAATATTTAAAAACAAAACAAAAAAAGAATGAGAGCTTGGGTCATGGAATGCTGGGCTAGGCCTTAGGTGTTAAGGTCTTTTAGGATCTTGAAGTAGAATTAGAGGGTCAATTCTCCAAAGAAAACAGTTATGGGGCAACAATTAAGAGAGCACGGTCAGTATCTCATAACCGGGAACAGGAAGATTGGGAAGGGCAAAGGATTGCCCATACCTTCAGAGACATCAGTTAGTTGTGGAGTTGTGGCCCGGGATACTGAAAAGCCGCCACTCTCCAAGATAGATGCCTCCTCATCTGACAGCTCCGAGTCTGTAATGGCCAAAGCCAGTGCTGTTTTCTTCACATCCACCTGCAGAACCAGGATGAACACAACAGATAAAGGGATAAGAGAACCAGTTTTCTAGGAGCACCCCCTCACCAACCCCCACCGCTTAAGAGGTAACTGCTCTAGAGCAGAGATTCCCCTCAACCTTCTACTTGACACCCCATCTCCTTTGGATCTCACCACCGGGGAGAAGCCAGCCAGTTCTGCCTCGCTTTCACTCTCTGTGTCTGCCAGTGGCTCATCACTTCCGGGGAGTGTGTTCTTCCCTTGCCGCTCTAGAGAAGCAAGAGCACCAGGGTACTCACCAAGCAGGGATAGTAGTGGGGGGCAAACCTGGCCAAGGGACTCGAGAATATCGAAATTCTACGGTGTTTCATGAGCCATAAGCTAAGGCCTCCCCGTGCCCTCCTCCCCTCACCAGGTTACAGGAGCCCCTTACTCCTCTTGTCGTGTTTGTGATGCAGGGTGTCAGCTTCTGCCTTCATGCTGTAGTCCAGCTGCATGAGCAGGGGTTCGAGGCGAGTGTACATCCTCTGGATCAGCTCATGATAAACCACCAGGGGCCACAGCAGGATACTCAGCACTAGAGGACAGAGCATCCACTCAGAGCTCCCTATGCTTATTTCCTAAGGACCCTTATTCAGCTGGTCCATAAACAGAAAGGGCTGAAGGAAAATAAGGTCCTTTCCTGAGGCTGTATCCCCTGCCCTCCTCCCCGATGACTCTTCCACTGTTACTAATACTAATGCATCCTTGGGAATCTCTGTAAATGGGCAACTGAGCACAGAAAGAGAGCACAGTCCTCCCTGTAGGTCGGTCCAGGAAAAGATGATAAGGAGAGGGCTTTGGGAAGGGCAAGGTTAGACCCTACTCACAGACAATGTAGGAAATCATAATCCCTGGAACATAGTGTCCCAGCACAGCCAACACAGCACAGCCAGAGCAGACTCGAGCACAGAACTGCAGAGAAGAGCACAGGGTCAAAGAACTTGGGCTGAGGTATGTGCCCCACTCATTTGGGCAAGAAATCACTGCTCAGCTGGTGAGAGGAGGGGTATGTCCTCTAGGAATGCGGTGATTCAGTCTAGTCAAGAGGATGCCCAAGACCACCAGGTCAGGAAGTTTGCAATAGTTGCCATCAAACACCTGTAATTCAAACTGGTCTGCCTTGCAGGAAATAGTGTCAGGACATCAGCTTATTCCTTGAGGCAAGACTGCCTCCTGTACTAAGCTACTAGCTGTGAATGTTCCTAAAGTAGACACTAGGTCTCTTCCTAAAGTGTCCAAGCACTCCTCCCCACCCCACCCCCCCAACTCTTCTTCCCCACAGTGCAGGGAACTGTTCTATGACATGGGGAGGTTACCTGAGCTGGATTCTGCCTCTTGTACTGCAGCAGCTCCTGCAGGTGAATCTGGAAGGTGAGCCAGCTCTCAGCCAGGTATCTGCACAACTCGGGCACACTCAGCAGGTGCGGCCGGGCGCCTGACCCCGCACCCTCACTGGGGAGACATGACATGACCCCTGGAGGCCTCAGACACCAGCTTCCTAAGCACTTATATCCCTCTGAGAATGTCAACGAGATCTTCAGTCTAAGGAAATGGATAACCCTACCTCCCAAAGGGAGGCTGTCCTGGTCCAGGGAAGCAAAGCCCAGAGCTCCCAACCCTGTGACCCCAAAGGAGAAGGCACACAAACACCTACACAGGAACCTAGAACCGAGCTAATTAGCAGTCCATTCACTATGCTGGGGTCTGTGCCTACAGAAGCTGCAGTGTTGCCCTGCACCATGGTGACACTGGCACTTTGCAAAGCAAGACAAGATTGGGGCATTTGTCTTCAAGAGGTGGCCTGCACTCACCTGTCAGAGTGTGGCTCCTCTGGGGATGATGCTATAGAGAGAGGAGGGGGACAAGTTACTGAGTGGTAGGGGCTTTGGGAGACACTCCCCAAGGCAGACAGTCCCAGAGGACTTTCTTCGGGTGCCCACTGCAGGGAGCATTATGGGGTATTGTTTGTATGAGTCTCCTTTTCTAGACTTTACCCTCCTCAGACACAGGAACTACATCTTATTCATGTTCACATTCCAAGCACCTTGCACACAGTCTGGCACCTAGTTACTCAAAAAAGCCTAGTAAGTAAATACAAGAATTAAACACAAACGCACAAAACAGTGAGAGCTAACATGCATATAATTCCTATCACATATGAAACCTCCTGATGAAGTAAGTTCTATCATCCCTGTTTTATAGGTGAGGAAACTGAAGCAAACAGAGAGAGGGTGGCTTTTACAAGGTCACACACATGGTAAGTGGCTGAGCAAACAATGGAACCCAGGCAATCTACCTACAGAGTCCACAATCTTCACTACATTCACACTAACACCCATTTTGAGAAAGGAGCAATTCTCGAGTTCCTAACGGGGAGAGGGGTGGTGACTGGGAGGCAGGTGGCCCGCTGTCCATTCCCCTCACCACTCAACTCATCCAGCGGGGTCAGCCACAAAGCGAGTGCACCATGGGCTTGCTAAAAAAGGAAGTGACACTCACCTGGCATGTCAGGGAGGAAACGAGGCTGCCAGAGATCCAGCAGAAAATAGGCCAAAAGTGAGACGCTGAGTAGGAAGATGGGCCGGAGGGACGACGAAGACAGCAACCTTCGGGAGAGACAGGCGTCTCAGCGGTGAATGGGTGAGAGTGGTCCCCGCAGCCATCGCTAAGGGCGGAAAAGCGCCCACTGATGGGGCAGGGGAACCGCCGGGCCTAACTCGAGACCGGAAGACGGAGTAACAGGGCAACCCGGCGCAAGAGGGTCTTTACAAACGGGGATGGGTCACCCCCCAGGGCAAGTGTCACCCCCCAGGGCAAGTGTCCGCCCCCGCGCTCCCGGCCCCGCCCCCTTCCTCCGCGGCCGTTACCAGAAGAGGCCGTTGAGCGCGGCCGCCGTGACCAGGCTGTGCAGCGGCTTCTCCCACACCAGCAGCCGCTGCGCCGCCGCCAGCACCGACTCCCAGCCGCGGAGCCGCAGCCACAGCGTCGTGGCCAGGCGTCCCACCGCCTCGGCCGTGGCCGCCTCCTCGTCCGCCTCGCTGGTGGCCTCACCCATGCTTAGGCTCAGAACCGGGCCCGGGCCTAGGCCCAGGCCCCCGCCCGCGCTACCCCCGCCACCGCCGCTCGCCATAGCCCCGCCGCAGCCGCCGCCCAAGCCCGCGAGGAGCCAGGGCTGCGCGGCCGCCGCCGCCGGGGGCGCGTCAGGCGGAAGGGGGCGCACGCCGCGGAGAGCGCCGCGGAGGCAGCCGCCGGGCAACACGTGATGGCGGAGCGACGGGCCCGTCACGTGACGCTCCCTAACCGCCCGGATGGGGCGGCACGCGCCTGCGCGCAGGGGCTACCGGGGACCGGCTCCTACGCAGGTGTGCGCTTTCTGCTGGAGTCGTGACTCCGGGCAGGGTGTTAGGTGGAGTCTCTCTCCTCCCGACAGAAGGCCTGTGTCTCCGTGTTCCCCACCCCAGCCCCGTTTCTTTTCCCTGTGTTGGCAGGGCGGCTAGGGAGTCTGGTGTTGGCCCGGGATTCCCGGTGTGATGCAGCCCGAAGGGGCAGGGAAGGGGCTTCCAGATGCCCCCCACCCCCGGTAGGATCTGCTGCTGCTGCCCTGGCTGGGCGGCGCTGTGGCTTTACTCAACCCTCGACGTACTGGTCCACCCAGTTTCCTCCTCGATGGGTAAACAAACCCCAGTGTGTGACAGGACAGACTCAGAAACAGCTTCACCTACTCAGGAAAGTTGTTTCCTTCCTGTGTCTTTCTGTAAACTTTCCCGCCCCAAGTATCCGAGCTCCCTCCAATCCCCTTGCTCAAAGCAGGAGATTGTGGTCAGGGGGTGAATTTAAAAATAAAACCCTGTTTAGCCCTAACCGGTTTGGCTCAGTGGATGGAGCATGGGCCTGCGGGCTGAAGGGTCCCAGGTTGGATTCCAATCAAGGGCATGTACCTTGGTTGCGGGCACATCCCCAGTGGGGCGTGTGCAGGAGGCAGCTGATCGATGTTTCTCATCGATGTTTCTAACTCTATCCCTCTCCCTTCCTCTCTGTAAAAAAAAAAAAATAAAATATATTTAAATAATAATAATAAAACCCTGTTTAAATGCTGTTTACTCTTTGGGGCATGTTAACACCATTTATTGAGGCTTACAAGCACTCGGCAGTTTATAGTCCCTTGAATCACTTAATGTCGGCAATAACCCTACAAGATACATATTTAATTAGGTTAAAAATGCCAAACTATACTAAAAGGTATACAGCAAAAAATAAATTTCCCTGCTTCCTTGTCCACAGTTCCCCTGTTACCCGCGAGACCTCAGTTCTTGTCTTGTTGAGGGAAAGAGTTCAATCAAGACACAAAGTGTAGAAAAGCAAGCAAGAATTTATTGTCCACAGCAAAAATATACTTAAGGGAGTGAAACAAGGAAGGACATAGAAGTAACAGGAGAGCCCAGGCTGGGCTGCCCTAGCTCACAGGGAAGTCAGAGAATAGGGGGCCTTGGGGACAGGTCCAGGCCCCTGACTGAGCTGCCGCTGCCCATTGCTCCCCTGGTTGCAAGTCTCATGGGGTCCCTTAGGGGGCCTTAGGGGGTATGTGGTGGTGGGGAGCAGAGGGGACGGGAATGGCACCGGTGTGCTCCCTGGAGGGAAAGCAGATTGGGACCTTCATTTTCAGTTCTAAAGTTTGGGCATTTAGGGGAGGTCTTACTGCTGGATCAATAAGAACATTCATCAGCTTTATGCTGAGGTACCAAAATGAGATTTTCTTGACTTGTCCGTGGGTGTGGTTGCAAATGGCACTAATTGGATTTCTGTTATCTGTCTCCCTGAGCAGGGTGATTTAAACTACCCTCTGGTTGGGGAGAAGTGCAAACTGTTTACTCTTAAGTGTCCTTGGTTCAGGGAAGATAGGATTTACTAGGTGGTTGCAAACTGCTGTCCACCCTGTTCCACTTGTCCTGGAATTTTCCTAGCTTCTTACTATTCTATAACGCACCCGCTGTAAGTTTCTTGTGTATCCTTGCCAGCTCTTTTTGGGTACATTGCTGTGTGTGTGTTTATCTTCCCTTTTAGAAAACAATTGGGGAGCAACTCGCGGTCCTGCATCTTCGTTTTTTTTCACATTGAAATCTACATTAGTACGAAGTCAGCCGGGCTCATCCATCTTCAATGTGGCTTAGTTCCCTAGGAAATGTCCCCACTTCTCAAAGGAGGGGAGGGCACGCTGGGGCTCAGCTCTGTGACCTGCCCCAACTCAGTGCGGCCAGGCTTTGGAGCTCGGCTGCCTCCCGGCCTTAGGCGGCAGCGCTCCGCCCAACGCGCGGCAGGAAGTGCCGATGGCCGAGTCCGCGACACCCCCGCGGCTTGTCAACGCCGGACGGACGCGTGGCGCGGCGCGACCTCGGCTCCATACGCACTGCCTCGCGGCCAGGTCTCCTCTCTACTGTTTGAGGTGAGCGATCCGGCCTGCGAGCCCGGAGCCCGGAGCCCCGATCCCGGCGTCCGGAGCCCCGCCCGGGGCGGAACAGGAAGAGGCGCCCTCCCGCCCGGCCCCGCCTGCGGCTGCGGGCGCGAGGGGAGGGGCGGCCCTGGCGAGGGCGGCGGCCCGCGCGGAGGAAGCCGAGGGCAGGTGGACGGGCGGGCGGGGACAGCTCAGCTGCCCCCTTACGACTCGTTCCCTTCCCATCCACCTTCGCAGGGCGGCGGCTGGCGGCGCGATGGACCTGGCCGGGCTCCTGCTGGACGAAGAAGGCACCTTCTCCCTCACCGGCTTCCAGGACTTCTCGGTGAGCGCGCTGCCCGCCTCCTCCCCGGCCTCCCCGCACTTGGAGCCCGGACTGAGCGGGGCTACGAGTTCGCCTGACAGTCCGCCTGGGAGTTGGGAGGCAGCCGCTCTAGCTGTGCTTACTTGCCCCGGCTGGTTGGGCCCTGGGGAGAGCCTCGGGGTACAGGATTGGGGATAGAGGTGGCCAGCAAGGGCTTTTTCTCGGAGAACCTCACTTGGAGAGCCCTCAGTGGAGGAGGATCTTACCCCTGTGGATAGGCTGCTATTGGCCAACAAGCCGGAGAACACGGGGCTGGGTGGGGCTCCCGACCTACTAGCCTTGAGACAGGCCTGCGGCCCCGCACCCCCTTATAGCCCGAAGCCAGGATATCCTCTCAATCATACCCCTCCTTCCCCTTACCCTCCACCACCCTCTTGCCCTGTTTCAGTTCCTTCCCGGACACCAGAAGCTGAATGCCAGGATCCGCAGAAGACTCTACTATGGCTGGGACTGGGAAGCTGACTGTAGCTTGGAGGAGCTCTCCAGCCCCATGGCAGGTTAGACAATGTTGTGTGACTGGGCAAGTGAGAAGCAAGAAAATGGGGTTGTCAACAGGCACCAAAATGACTAGGTGTATACACTTCATAGCTAGCTCATTAGTAGTTGGTATAAGCACTGGGTTTATTTATTTGTATTTGTTTGTTTATTTATTTACTTGTCACCAGCTGGGCTACTTACTTTTATTTTAAAAAATATGTTTTATATTGATTTTAGAGAGGAAGGGAGAGGGAGAGAGAGAAACATTGATTGGCTGCCTCCGGTACTCCCCCTACTGGGGATCAGGCCTGCAGCCCCCAGCATGTACCTTGACCTGGGATTGAACTATGGACCTCTGGGTGCATGGGACAATGCTCAACCAACTGAGTCACACTGGCCATGACCAAGACTGGGTTTATATTTCACTTTTTTTTTTTTAGCCCAAATGAGTAAAAGACATTGCTATCTTACAAATCTTTATCACTCTTATTTTGTATAACAGAATTTTCCAAGAACATGTTTATTTCTCAAATGAACAAGAGTGGGAGACAAATTTAAGTAACTTCAAGTGGCTGGGAAATAAGCCTTCCTACTGGAAGGAACTGCAGTTCAAACTTGGGACAAACTTTTTGTCTCAGTGTGGGAGAACTTGATCTCTGTTTGTTACTATGGTCCTGTCTCCACGGCCTCAGATAATAGAGAGCTATCTGGGTCTTCTGCTGAAAGCAGTGGGGACTAGTGTGTGTGTGTGTGTGGGGGGGGGGGGGTTGTTTGCTTACTCTGTTTTCCTTCTGCCCCTGCAGACATTGCTGTGGAATTGCTCCAGAAGGCAGCCCCCAGCCCTATTCGCCGACTCCAGAAGAAATATGTAGCCCATGTGTCCCGGTGAGCCTGGAATTGAGGGGGACAGGATGAAAGTGTTTGGAACCCAGAAAGAAGGGAATGATTATCTCTAAAGAGAAGCTGTAAAGACACAGGGATGGGCCTCATGAGTTACAAGAGCTGAAAAGCCCTTGGGTTTAATTACTGATCCTTTCCACCACCCAGGGAGGCATGCATCTCCCCGTGTGCTATGATGCTAGCTCTGGTGTACATTGAACGGCTCCGGCACCGAAACCCGGACTACCTACAGCATGTGTCCTCCTCTGACTTGTTCCTGATCTCCATGGTAGGACAGCCCCTCCCCCTCATTTCCCTGAGGAGCTGGGAGCCCAATGTGAGCTCTGTTGACCCCACCTCTGGTGCCTCTGCAGATGGTGGCCAGCAAGTACCTCTATGATGAAGGCGAGGAGGAGGAGGTCTTCAATGATGAATGGGGAGCTGCAGGGGGTGTGGCTGTGCCCACTCTCAATGCCCTGGAGAGGGGCTTCCTGAGTGCCATGGTGAGTAGCTCTTCTCTCGCTCTGTTTCCCTAGCCCATCTTTATGTTCCTTTCACCCTTTGTCTTTTCTCTCTCAGCCTTCTGTTTCTTAATTTCTCTTTCTGCCTGTCCTCCTTGTTAGTATCTTCCCTTTCTAGCCCTCTGGACTAACGATAGCCTTTGAAGGTGCCTGGTGTGGTGAGGCCAGAAATGGAGCATCTCCGCTCCCCCATTCCTCCAGGCCCAGCTGGGTACACTTTGAGTCAAGAGTTTATCCTACTGGGTGCTGATTATTTGCGTCCAGACTTTCTCTACCCCTAGCCTCATGGACCATTAGCAGGATTATTTTCTCCCTGTGCCATTTTTTTAAAAAAATATATTTTATTGATTTTTTACAGAGAGGAAGAGAGAGGGATAGAGAGTTAGAAACATCGATGAGAGAGAAACATCGATCAGCTGCCTCCTGCACACCCCCCACTGGGGATGTGCCCGCAACCAAGGTACATGCCCTTGACCGGAATCGAACCTGGGACCCTTGAGTCCGCAGGCCAACGCTCTATCCACTGAGCCAAACCGGTTTCGGCCTCCCTGTGCCATTAACGGAGGGTGTAATATGAATGCAGATATGTGATGATTAAATTAGTTAATACATAAAAGCTCTTGGAACAGTATTTGGCACATAGTAAGTGTCAAGTGAGTATTACGTATAGTGGCAGTTGTAGTGCTGTTGCCGCTCTGGTTATTAAATGATTGTGGCTCATGTCTGAGCCTGGTTTGGTGCCCTTCTCTTCATACCCACAGGATTGGCGTCTCTTCACTGACCCTCGGGAGATATTTGAGGTGCTAAGCTGGTTAGAGAGCTGGTAAGTTCTAGGAGTTGAGGGGCTTAAGGGTTGAGGCCTAAGCCATAGGAGCTAGACATAGATAAGGGTCTGTGTAATGGGGTGGGGGGAAGGGGGGAAAGAGGGAGGAGACAGGGAAGAGAATTGTCCAAGAAATTGGTTCCCAAACCTGCCTGCCCTTTTTGTAATCGGTCACCTTTGGGAGAGTGGGAGAAGCTTATAAAAAACACAGATCTTGGTCTCACTCTCTGTTTCTGGGATCAACAGGCAACCTAGGAATCTGTACTTTTAACATGTTCCCCAGTGTTCCCTGGTGGGTCCCTGGGAGAATTAAGGTGCCATTGGGCCAGCTGCAGTCGCTCTGTCTTTTCTCCCCTCCCAACAGTGTGGCTGAGCATCAGGGACGACGACGGGGCTGGTACACCTACACAGACCTGTGTGTGCTGCTGGAGCAGCCAGCCTGGCAGCTGGCCCTGGGCTCCCTCTGCCATCGGCTGGCAAAGGTGAGAAGGGGTCAGGAAGGATAGGAGGCTTGAGTGTGTTGGTTGGTGTGTGGGTGGGATGATGTAAGGCAAATGCTAAAAAACTCAGGAGATAGGGTTTTGGAGAAGATGTTGACAGAGAGCTCTAACTTGAACTTCTAGAGACCGGGGTGGGTGTGTTAGGACTATCAGAAGCAGGTTTTAGGGGGAGGGTAATTGACACTGACCTTTCTTATCTTCTCTCCTGCAGCTGTCCTGCCTGTTAGCTATAGCATATGTGAGCAGTGTGGCCCTGGCTGTGGCATCAGTGGCTGTAATACACCAGTCTTTGGGGCTGTCCTGCAGCCTGCCACCTGGCCCCCCGGACCTTGGACTGGCTTCCAGGTGCCTCTTGGAACCCTGCATACCTTCTCCTGTGCCACAGTGCCTGCCATCTCCTGCTAACGTCTCCAGCTTCCTGGAAGGCGACGTAGGGCTGCGTTCACTCTGGGGCAGTCTTCTGGCCTCACTGACCCCGCCACCATTGCCTCCCCCCGACCCTCCTGCCCCTCCCACTCTTCTCCGTAACTGTCCCTTTTGCCAGAAGCTCCAGAAAGACTCACCAGCCTGCCATGCCTGCCACCGTCCCAACCATACGGGGCCGCCAAGCCCCTGGTACCACTCCCATGGCCTGGCTCCACCCTGGCCCTGGAGCCCAATGCCTTCTCTGCTCCCACAGCCCCAGCAGTGTTCCATTTTCAGCATCATGGAGCTGGCCCGCCTCAAGTCTTTCATTTTCCCAGGCTAGGTAGGGTTCTGGGGAATGCATGAAGAGGACTTGGGAGTCCCTGAGAACCTGAGGAGCAATGCTTGATTTAGATCCTCTCTACCTCTCTGGGTCCTTGGCTGGTCCCTTGTTATCCTGGGTGAGGGAGCTTAAGGGGTTATGGGGCTAAAGGACTAAAGGTCTCTTGCTCTCCTAGACCTCAGTAGCTGGCTGCTTGGCCAGGGCAGTGATGGTGCCAGGGAAAGCTCCAACTCAATGACCAGGGGCACGGCACAAGTGGATAGAGGAGAAGCCCTTGTCTCTTCACCTCCTCTAGGCTCTGTTAGACTTTAGCTGTTTAGTTCCCTGGGATGGAAGGGAAAAGGTGGGAGATAGGAAATGTGGGCGAGGGAGGGAGGAAATGCTGACCAGGTCTGTGTGATGTCTCTGAGGCAAGAGAGCCAGGGATTGATAGGGCCACGGTGGGAGCTCTGAGGGAAGGCAGGGTGAGGTGGGGAGCCCAATCCACACCTGCCCCTGGGATGTAGTCTAAAGGAGCCTGGGACTGCTGGGACCTTCGACCTTGCCCTTTTGTCTTCCAACCTTGTCTTTTTAGTACCCTACTCCTGGGCTTCCCTCTCTCCGGTTCCTCTCTGGGTGTTCTCTTCACAGGCCTCTCTGGCCGCCGCTTTGTATCTGGGTTTTTCACGCTTTTGTAGAACTGAGGTTTCAATAAACAGTTTCAGTTGCATGGCCTGGACTCTTTCCTTCTCTGGCAGCCCTTGGAAGGGCTGACTTCCCATGTCTGCCTTCTAAGCCTCCCTACTTCCCAGTCCCATTATCTACGACTCATTCTCTCTGAGCCCCATTTCAGAACTTCCTGTTTGATAGTCACAGGCTTCCATTCCAAACTTCCCTTCACCCCTGCTCCCAGCACCCTGGGGTCCCTAGCGCTGCCCAACTTGGGTACCATGGGGCACGGATGGTGACTGTACCATGCCTGGGGTTGGCCATGACTGTTGAAAGTTCTGGGTGAGCACCACCCTTGTAGTTTCTGAATCACATCTTGAGAGAGGCCAAGCCACATATCCAGCAAAGCGCCATCAGCTCCTTGAGGGCAAGCCCCAAGGACACCTATGAATCCTGACTTCCAATCCAGTCTGTCACGTGGTGGTAGTTGGTGTTAAGAGCAGTCCCAAGCTGGGTTATCATTGAAAGAAGGAAAACCTTTCTGGGCAGCTGGACTGCGGATATTTGGGACTGCTTATGATGACTCATAGCAGGGGTGTACTGCCTGCCTGCTGGGGGGCATTTTGAAAATGTATGAGGCATTTAAAAATATATATATATTTTATTGATTTTAGAGAGGAAGGGAAAGGGGGGGGGGAGAGAAACATCAATGATGAGAATCATTGATTGGCTGCCTTTTGCACGCCCCGCCCCCCCACAACCCAGGCATGTGTTCTTGGCCAGAATCGAACCTGGGACCCTTCAGCCTGCAGGCCGCAGGCCTACACTCCATCCATTGAGCCAAACCAGCCAGGGCTAAGAGGCATTTTTTGATGCAAAAATTTGAAGGTATGCTACTGGCATTTAGTTGGCCTGGGCAGAATGCTAGACATATGAGATGCTCAGGAGCCTGCTTATTAGGAAGAATTCCCAAGATGACTTTGGAGTGACCGGCTGCACATCCTGCATTTGGACCCTAGAACTACCTAACTTCACATGTAAACACAAAGTCCTTTTTGCACATTTTGAAAAAGACTCCGTTTTCCAGGAATGCACCTCCTTGCAAATTAAAACTTACTTTGCTTTAGCACTTTACCATGAACTTGTTCACTACTTTGGAGCATCAGGTCACCAATGACAGCACTGCCTTGTCCATGAATCGACGGGAAAGGACCAGTATCGGCATCGTGGCTACTGCATCCACAGTGATTCATATGGGGGTGGGGACTGGATCACTTCACGGCCTTCTCTTTTAGTTGGGCCCAAACTTTCACATAATGAAATACCTTTTGTCATAAATTATTTTTATTTCTCCTTTATATTACAGTGAGGACATTATACAGGTTGTCATGTACGTCATTCATTACCCATCCATTACCTCTTAAGGTAGTCCAAGGGCTTTGACCCTGAAAGGGTAGAGGACTGTAGTGTAATGATGGTTCTAAATTGCATTGGAGAGGAGGGAATAGAGTCTAAAATCTTCCCAGGTTATTTCCTAGGTCTCACGTTTCTTATCCTGCTTTACAGAGACTAGAACAAGGGGTCTAGATGGAGATTCTTGGGGGAGGGGTCCAGAACATGACTCCCAGTTAATGGGTGATGGAATTTGCGCAAGAACTGGGCAAAGGTGAAAGTGCTGTGTCTCTCCCAAATCTCTCATTCCTTCGTTCTGCTTCATTGGCACTCCAACCACCTCCCCACTCCAGGCAGCCAAACTCTGACTTCACCCAAACTCTGACCTCATACTGTACTTAATTCTGGCTCAGGACAGTCAACACAAGACGAAAGGCAGGACAGCATGAGCCGATCACACCCCCAAACCATCCAACTCAGATCTGTGAGCTCCCAGCAAACTCGGGCTCCCCTGTCTCCACAGCTTGCTGCCCAAAATCCCTCCTCCCACTCTTGGGCCTCTCTCAGTGGGCCTCCTCCCTGGGGCCTCGGCTGTCTTCTGGCTTTGCAGGTAGGAGGCGGATGTGCAGGAGTTGGTGCTGGCTGAAGGGGGTGTTTGGGGAATAGATGTGGCATTAGAAATTCTCTGGAAATAGGTATTTCTGCCTAATTCTGAAGACCACCCCTTCCCATACCTCCACCTGCAGCATATTTTGGTCCTGGCTTCTCTCCTCTGTGCCTCGCACCTGCTTCTGCTTCGAAGTCTCCCCCCGGGAGGACTCTCTTACTCCCCTGCCCACCTCCTGGCCTCCAGCCTCTTTGCATGTGGTGTGTCTACCATCCTGCAAACTTGGATGGGCAGCAGGTAAGGGGGGCTCCCTAGAGGGAGAGGGCAGGTCCGGGGGGGGGGGGGTGGGGTGGCTAGGAGAACCTTGGGAAGTCCTTTTGGCTGTAACCTGTTTCCAGACCTGCTGGGGCTGCTGTTCCTACAGGCTGCCTCTTGTCCAGGCTCCATCCTTTGAGTTCCTTGTCCCTGCTCTGGTGTTGACCAACCAGAAGCTGCCTCTGGCCATCCAGACACCTGGAAACTGTGAGCACCAAGCAAGGGTGAGGGTGGGGTTGGGTGCTAATCTGAGCTTACAGGTGTAGGTAGGTACAGAATTGAGAAAAGGCACCTTGGGGGTCTTGAAGCTGTGCCAGGCATCAGCTAGGACTGCACTGCCATGGGTCTCCATCCCATTTACCTCCTCTCCATGCCGAGGGGCCTGGCTGCCATAGCCTGGAGCTCTGGAATACTTCTCTCCAAGAGGTAGTGCCTGGGGCTGGGGAGGCTCTGGTTTCCATTATGCAGGGAGTGAGCTGCTCTGGGAGAAGGGGGAAGGGGGTGGGGGTGCTCTGGGGAAGGGACCCACCCTGGAATTAGGAAGACCAGTCAAGGTCAACTCGGTCAAGCAGAATGTTTTCTCTGTCCTCTCCTCCACTCCACTAGGTGTCTGGGGCAGTGGTGGTGTCTGGGCTGCTGCAGGGCACGCTGGGACTATTGGGGGCTCCTGGCCACTTGTTCCTTCACTGCGGACCCCTGGTACTGGCCCCCAGCCTGGTTGTGGCAGGGCTCTCTGCCCACAGGGAGGTGGCCCTGTTCTGCTCCAGTCACTGGGGGTTGGCCTTGCTGTACGTAAGTCCTGAGAGGCGTGGGGGTGGTGACCAGCGGGGTGTGCAGGACCGGACCGGGGGGGGGGGGGGGGGGGGGGGGGGGAGGGCAGAGTTGCTGGTCCTAACAGATTGAGCAGCTTATCTGAGCAGGGACGACTTTGTGGATTCATTTGGTCTCCCTAACTTTCACACAGTCTTCCGCTGACCCCCAAAGTACCGTCCTTCCCCGTCCACGGGGGCTTTCTTCTCTTTTGTGGAAGTCTGCCACTCCTGTCTCCATTGCCTGCCTCAGGATGCCTGCTTCCCCCTGGTCCTCAAGTTCCTTCTCTCTACTAGGCTTATCCTGCTCATGGTGGTCTGTTCTCAGCACCTGGGCTCCTGCCAGTTACCTCTATGCCCCTGGAGGCCAGCTTCAAACTCTTCAACTTGCACTCCCATCCCTGCCTTCCGGCTCCTCTCGGTATGTGGGGGTCCAGGCAGGGGCAGTCAATATTAGAAGGGCCAGCATGGAACACTTGCTCGACCCACCCCCTACTATCTGGCCTCTGTTACTCCTCTAAGGCTGGCCCGGAAGGATCTGGGGGGTGGAGGGAGGTTCTTTTCCATCTCAGTCTTGCCCCTCAGGTGCTGGTCCCAGTGGCCTGTGTGTGGATCATCTCTGCCCTTCTGAGTCTCCGCGTCAACCCCCTGGAGCTGTCTGCCCCCACTGAGGCACCGTGGTTTTGGCTGCCTCACCCAAGTATGTCTTCTCCTAGTCCTCCATCCTCTTGCTGAAATGAAGGTGTCTCTTTCTTTCAACTCAAGATTTAATGAACTTAATTTCTGAGTTAAATCCTGAGTTTTCTCTAAACACACAGGGGAGAGAAATTGCCATTCTCAGGGGCAATGCCAGCCCCTCACCACAGATGTTTTGTTTAGTGTTAAGAGATGTCTGCAATCCCCAGCACTCTCTACTGATACTCCTTACCCAGTTTACACATTTATGTTACCTACCCCACAGGCATTTGAGTTAGTGACCTGTGTATAAAGATTGCTTTTGAGGCATTGTATCTGAAATCTGCTCATTCATCCATTTAATAGGTACTTGATAGGGGACATAGTGGTAAACATGACATACATAGTACCTGTTCTCATGAAACTTATAATCTATTGGGCAATACAGATCCTAATTAAGTAGGCATCCAAGTAATGTAAAATTTCATGTGGCAAGTGTAACAATGGGGAGTACATTGTGTGATGAAAGCTTATAATGGGGGGTCTGACTTTATCAGAGAGTCAGGAAAGGTATTCTTGAGGAAGTGATCATTGAGCTGAGATATGAGAGATGAGTAGGAGCTAACTGGGTGAAGGAAGACAGAAGAGCATTCCAGGCGGAGAGAACAGCATATGCAAAAGCCATGTGGTAGCCAGCAGCACAGCAAATATAAGGATCTTAAACAAGGACAGTGTATCTGGAGTGAGGGAAGTCAGGCAGAGTGTGGTGGGAATTGAGGCTAAAGGGACAGAGGTAAGGTCAGACCAAAGAGGACCTGTAGACCATGGTGAAAGGATGGTTTTTATACTAAGAGTTTGATGGTTTTGTCCTAAGACATCTTCAAAGGCAATGGGGCCTCTAGGATTCTTGTAGCACAGTCCTTTGGAGGTAAGGGGGTGCTTCAGACTTGAGTCTGGCCCCAAAGTGACTCTTCCTCTCTCTTCAGCTGAGTGGGTCTGGCCCTTGCTGACCCCCCGGGCTCTGGCTGCAGGCATCTCCATGGCCTTGGCAACCTCCATCAGCTCCCTGGGCTGCTACTCCTTGTGTGGCTGGCTGCTGCATTTGCCTTCTCCATCTCCACATGCCTGCAGTCGAGGGCTGAGCCTGGAGGGCTTGGGAAGTGTGCTGGCTGGGCTGCTGGGGAGCCCAATAGGCACTGCATCCAGTTTCCCCAATGTGGGCACAGTTAGTCTTATCCAGGTATGTGGATGGGATACGGGGGGCTGGGGGGGGGAGGGGAGGAGGGGGCCTGTGCTGGAGGTGCAAGAGAGGGGAAGGGAACTCACACTGACTGATGGACAGCTGTGCGCTACACTCTGTTAGGCACTTCACATCAGTGTTCTCATTTAGGGAGGTGCCTAGAAGTGGTGAGGGGCTAGGAGTATAAGGAAGACACCAAATCAATATTGAACTTCTATGCCTCGGGCACTGTATCAGGGCTGGGGTTCCAGTGAAGAATGTGTCAGATAAAGTCCCTGCTCTCTTGGGGTCTTCAGAAAGGGAGAGGCAGACAATTTGAGAAACACACACACACACACACATACACACACACACACACACACACACACACACACACACACACACCCCAAAACATAAATAAGGTAATTTCCCAAAAACAAAGCAGGTAGTGGGATAGTGGTTGAGTAAAGGAGCCCCCTTTATGTAGAGTGCTTGGGGATGCTCTGTGGAGGGGTAACATTTGAGTTGGGATCCAAATGGTGAGAAGAGGCCACCAGGCAAACACCTTGAATAGTCAGAGAGGTAGCTGTGTTTTCTAACGTCTCTTCTTCATGTAGGCTGGATCTCAGCGAGTGGCCCACTTGGTGGGGCTGCTCTGTGTGGGGCTTGGGCTCTCCCCGAGGCTGGCCCACCTCCTCACCACCATCCCGCTGCCTGTTCTCGGTGAGTGAATGTATCAGCAGAACTGGTATTGACCTAGTATCCCCCCCAGTATCTCCTTAGTATTGACCTAGTGGCCCAACTGTTGCTGTGGCTGGCACCCTTCTTTTCTGAATAGTCTCCCTGATACATGGACCTGTATGACAGCTGCCTTCATTTTCTCAGCCCAACAGAAGCCCTTGATTTGGCTTCTGGCAGAATCAGAAGCCGGCCTTTTGGTCATCTCTCTCCGTCACAATCTGCCCCACCCTGCAATACTCCCTGCTATGCCAGCCCTCTCTCAACTCCTTTGATGACTTTCCTATGAGACAGGTGGAGTGCTGGGCGTGACCCAGGCTGTGGTTCTGTCTGCTGGATTCTCCAACTTCCACCTGGCTGACATCGACTCTGGGCGGAATGTTTTCATTGTTGGCTTCACCATCTTCATGGCCCTGCTGCTGCCAAGATGGCTTCGGGAAGCTCCGGTCCTACTAAGCACAGGTGGGAGGGAGCGGGGGAGGAGTTGCTCAGTATTGGGAAGCCAGGGCTTGAGGCTTGAGGCTCTCTGAATTGCAGGCCACACCCTTTTCTGGGCTTTCATATACATAGTTCATCCACTTGTTTAGCAAATATTTATTGAGCACCATCCAAGTTCCTTGGGATACAAAGGTGCCTCCAGATGCTACAGTCTAGTAAAAGAAATGAGATGTGTAAGCACATAACAGGAAAGGTTCAGCTAAAGAGCTGTGCTGCTTAGTGGTGAAGGGATGGATGACTTATGGTTTGAGATGATCCAGGTAAGTTTTATGGAGAAAGTAACATTGAGCTGGTCTTGAAGGATGCTAAGATTTAAGCACATTTGGTGAGAAGGTCATTCCTGGTGGAGGAATCATCATAAAGACATAGAAGTAGGAAGTCATAGGGGATGTCCTGAGAGCAGAAATAGCTTAGTTTGCTAGTTCAGCTTAGCAAGCTGCAGTGCTTCTCAATTGAGAATGACTTTGACAATGTCTGAAGACATTTTTGGCTGTTACAAAAAGGGGATGGGGAATTGTTACAGGCATGTAGTGGGTAGAGGGATGCTACAGTGCACAAGACAGATTAGTAGTACTGAGGTTGAAAAAACCAGGCTAGAGCATAGAAGGTAAGTGGGAAATAAGGTTGGGGATTTTAATACAAAACTTTCCAGAGACAGGGAGCCTGGAACAACCAAAGCATATGTGGAGGGCACGTGGATGCTTAGAAGATAGGGTGTTGAGCAGGGATCCTGTGAGAAGGGCCAGGGTGTAGAGGGAAAAAGGACAAAGGGGATGTAACTACGATTCAGAAAGATCTGTCCTTAGTCCAAGTCATTGGCCTTGCATAGTATCAGAGTTCCCCTCCTGCCTGGTCCCAATCCTATAGGCTGGAGCCCCTTGGATGTGTTACTTCGCTCGCTGCTCTCAGAGCACATCTTCCTGGCTGGCCTTTTGGGTTTCCTCCTAGAGAACACCATTCCTGGTAAGTTGAGGTCAGGCCCTAGACTGGGAATGGCCAGGAAGTCATCACTCCCTGGGTTGGGCAATGGCCTGACCGACTTCTGTTTTGCAGGCACACGGCTTGAACGAGGCCTAGGTCAAGGGCTACCATCCCCTTTCACTGCCCAAGAGGCTTGGATGCCTCAGAACTCCAGGGAGAAGTCTCCTCCAGAGGATGAGCTTCCTTTTCCCCTCCAAAACTTGTGTCCCTGCATTCCCCAGCTGGCCCATTGCCTCTGCCCACTGCCTGAAGACCCTGGGAATGAGGAAGGAGGGCCCGCTGAGCCAGGAGAGACAGCCGACTTGCTGCCTGGTTTTGAGGAACAGCGCCCCCGGTCTAGCAGAGAAGAACTTAGGCCCCATTAATTCCAGGATTCATCCTTCTGCTCTGGTTAGATTGCTCTATCTCCCAGCTTGCTGGAGAGTCAGCTCCCAGGTTCTACGTTCTCTTAGGGAGTGTGTGTGTGTGTATGTAAAATGGGTTTACCTAAGGGTCTTGTTTCTCAATAGGTATGTTGCCTTTCCTTCTCATAATTAGGTCCAACTGTTTCAGAGCAGGGGCCATGAATGAATAAATAAGATTTTGCCTGTAAACTATTTATACTTGAACTCCAGCATTCATGTAAATATTTATTGAGCGCTTCCCATGTGCAAGGCCCTGGAACTACAGGTATGGATATGACAGGGTCCCTGCCCTCTCAAAACACTTATGGTTTTGCCCTAGCTGGTTTGGCTCAGTGGATAGAGTGTTGGCCTGCGGACTGAAGGGTCCTGGGTTTAATACTGGTCAAAGGCACATGCCCGGGTTTGCAGGCTCGTAGGAGGCAGCCAATTGGTGATTCTCTCTCATCATTGATGTTTCTTTCTCCCTCTCCCTTCCTCTCTGAAATCAATACAAATATATTTAAAAAAAACCCCACTTATGGTTTTAAAAGACTTATGTAATTATTAACTAAAATCCAAAGCAGAAGGCAGTCTGTATCGAAGATTAAAACAATGCTATGGGAGCAAAGAGGAGGAAGCAATTAATTCTGACTTGGGATAATGGGGAAGGCTTTATTGAAAGAGGCAGCACTGAAACTGGCCTCAGAAAGAGGAAGATTTGGGGTTGTGGAAAATGCACCAGAAGAATTTTTCAGCTCAGGTATCCAGCTCGAGAAAAAACGTAAGTTGTACAAAGTACAAGATGATTTGAGGGATTTCCAGCTTCTCAGTGGTGATGAAGCCTAATTATGGCAATGTAGGGGAGGCAAGGGAAGTGACATTTATTGACAAGTCCAAATACAGGACTCCTCCCCTGCACCTCACAGGGCATTAAAAAACTAACAAACAAAAAAATGAGAGAGAATCATTGATCGGCTGCCACCTGCACACCCCTTAATGGGGATGGGGTCTGCAACCCGGGCATGTGCCCTGACCAGACTCCAACGGTGACCTCTTGGTTCATAGGTGGACGCTCAACCACTGACATTCTTTCCACTGGGCCAGCCCCGCTCCCCCTCCACCTCTCTACCAGCGGGCCGCCCTGCCTCTCTCTCCAGCTGGCCAAGGTGGACCTCCAGGTCTAAGCGCTCCTTCTATCCGCTCCGAGGGCCCAGAGGTCCCGCCCACGTCGGCCCCGGGCTCCGCCCTGTCCCTAAGGCCCCGCCTCTCCGGGAATGGCTCTAGTCTAGGCCTTTCGGTTTGCATGGGCGGCGGAGGGTGGGAGCTGTTGCAGCCGCTCACGGTAGGTGGGGTCGTGCTCGAATAGGGACCTGAGCCGGGCCGAGCGGCGCGGGGCTACCCCGACCCTGCGCGCTGCCGCGGCCACGGGCGCTTTGTCCCAGGAGGGACCCGCGCGCGGCCCACGTTCCCGGCCCGACCTCCCGGGGTGGGCGGGGCCTCGGGGCCGCGCGCGCACAGCCCGGCTCCCGGCCGCGAGGCGGGGTCGGTGAGGCAACTCCTCGGCGGGCCGCTTTGTGCGACAAAGCAGCGGGTGGTTGGCTTTGTTCTCCCCTGAGGGGTCCCGAGCCGCGCCCCAGTGCAGCCGAAGCTGTAGATCTGCTAAGGCGGACGGCGGAGGCCCTTCTAGCGAGGGCGCCGGGCGCGGCTCCTGGGCTGGGGCTGCAGTCGCGGGAGCGAGGGTTCGTCCCTCCCACAGGAGCGGGGCGTGGCCCAGCCCCAGAGTCGCCGGGGCCTTGCTGCCCTCTGCTGGGTGGCGAGGGAACTGCGCCGAACTGCAGGCCGAGGGGCGGGGCTTGGTGCAGATCCGCCTTCCCCGGTGACGTCACCTTGCTGTTGGCCCTCGGTGCACCCTCACTTCGTTCAGGAATAATAAACGGGTGTGCCCCGTGGCTCAGTGGTTGAGCTTGGACCTATGAACCAGGAGGTCAGGGTTGGATTCTATCAGGGCACATGTCGGGTTGCTACTGGATCTCCAGTTGGGGGGGGCATGTAGGAGACAGCTGATGAATGATTCTTTATCATTATTGATGTTTATCTCTCCCTCTCTCTTCCTCTCTGAAATCAATAAAAATATATTAAAAATTAATAAACGGGCAAATCTGGTTAACGTGAGGGTTAAAGGCGAGCTTGAAGAAAAGAAGAAAAAGGTGGGATAGAGAGCCTCAGACCCAACAGGACGCTGGTGGCCGGGGGTGGCGCTAAATATCTCAGACCTTTTTATGGGTTGACCCTGGCCACGCTTTAAACTCCTCCCCTACCTCCAAAACAGAACAACTACCCAAAAGCTCCACAGTTGGATGTTCCTGAACTTCTGGGCTTTCTGAAGTGACCGGCCAGGATAACCCAATTTTGGTGAGTCAGACAGTACACTCTCTAGGTAGTGCCACAAAGGGAGAGAAGGGTTTGGCGACTTCACTGTGTCTTCCACCTTTGTCAATGAGTTCTGGTACAGTGAGGATTAGCTTAATCATTCCAAGATCTTTTCTTCCCGGGAGGAGCAGCACGGCAGGAAATGTGACTGATGTACCATTCAACAAACAAAATTTGAGGCTGCTGCAAATGAAAGTGACAATATTTCACTTGTCTACCCACTGTAGAAATTAAGTTATGTTACAAGGCTGTGTTTAAAAAACTAGGTTGTGGGTGGAAGAATATTGGCTTTGACTGAGAAGGAAATGACTGGAGCAAACCATGTTAACTTTGTTAATGAAACCCAAGGAATTTTCTTTATATTCTGAAAGTGCCCCCCCCCACTTCACTTTGTATTTATATACTGAAACAATAAAGGAAATTTTAACACTTCCCCTTTTTCTAACCCACAAGAAAAATAAAACTTCTTGTCAAGGAGCCATAGTTAATGAATATCTACTAGGTGAAGGCTACAGATTGAGTTGTTGAAGTAGAAAAGTTGCTTTTCAGTTGTTCCGGGATGTGTAGTAGGGCATGGTGTCATTGATGGCAGTGCCTTAGGGTGGGGATGTGGGGGATGAGTGAAGTGGGTGTTCATCATCTCTAACTCTGTGATGTACTCTGTCTTGTATTCATGACGTCTTAGTCTTTCAGGTTCTTCTTGAAATGGGATTTGGGCTTTCCTGTTTGCTCTGGACACAGTGTTTGTTCGCTTTTTATTTGTGTGTCATTGATTCCTTTGAGAATTTGTCAATAGCTGTGGACTTCTTCTCCCCAAATGAGTATATGCATGTATGCACAAATTTCGCAAGCAATTACAGAGGATTCACATGCATAGATTCTAGATTAAGAATCTGTCTTAGGGAATATATATTTATATTTTATACATATCATCTATTATATTTGTCATATTGTATATATTTATAGAATATGTATTTCTGTTTAGTGAATATATATATATTCTGAGAGCTTCCAGAGTTTTGTTTTTAGATAATGATCAAATAATTTGAATTTCCTCTGATGACACTTATGATTTATGCTGTTTTCTGAGACAAGAACTGTTCCTTCTCTTCTAGAAGTTTTGGGAAAAGATAACATTGACATATTTCTTAGGAATGTGATAAATATGCAACAAGAATGGTTTAGGTTTCCACATTAAGTTATATTATTAGAAAGCAAAAATACTAATACCAATATGCTGAGGTTTAAACACTATAGCAGAAAGAGATATTTTATGCCCTCTAAGAACTTAATATGGAAAAAAAAATTCCTCAAAATTCTAAATAGATTTTTAGTGGCAAAGAGGTACTAAGATTGGTGCTCAGTTGGTTATATACTGGGGTTGGGGAAGATGGGGGTGATGAGTGGGGTAGAATATAAACGCATGTTTTCTGTTTTATTAGGGAGGAATTTCATGAGACTTATTTGATATTGAGCTTTCTGCTGGTCTTCTCAGGCCTATGATACCCCGGGACACTGCTAATTAAGACTTTCCTGCAGATGGAAGAACTGGAGCAAGGCCTATTGATGCAGCCATGGGCACGGCTACAGCTTGCCGAAAACTCCCTCTTGGCTAAGGCTTATATCACCAAGCAGGGCTATGCCTTGTTGGTTTCAGATCTTCAAGAGGTGTGGCATGAACAGGTGGATGCAAGTGTGGTCAGCCAGCGAGCCAAGGTAAGTGTGAAGAGAAGTACTGCTGTGGTAATGGGTATAATTTATTTCCTACTGATGGCCAGGGACATTCACATCAACCAGCTTGCTAGCCTTTCAGTTGTCAAGGAAGGTTGAGTCAGGTTGAGATAATTCCAATTAATGTCCTGTGCTTCTGCCGATAGCCCTGGGGTCTTTCCACATGGTCTCCGTATTAGTTTATGTGCTGCATACAGTACAAGGCAGGATTGTGAAGTAGGCCAGTTGATCTCTCTTCTCATGCCTCTGTCTTCATGTTAACCAGAGTTTTCCTTTGCGGTTACTTACGAAGGAGTCAGTTTCCTCTTAGCACCCTCACTCTGTACAACTCCCGCTACCTTTTTAGGAGCTGAACAAGCGCCTGACTGCCCCCCCTGAGGCTTTTCTCTGTCATTTGGATGATCTGCTTCGCCCACTGTTGAGGGACATTGTTTGTCCTGGAAAAGCTACCTTCTCCTGTGAGCGTGTGGCGGGGGCACTGATGTTACAGGTGCGGAGTGAGCTCTCTGGTCTCCCCTTCTATTGGACTTTCCACTGCATCCTGGCTAGCCCTTCCTTGGTAAGTGAAACTCAAACACGGGGTAGGGGAGGGGACTGCTAGTTGCTTTTTTGAATGATTTTAATTGAATTTCTTGTGACATTTTCCATCCTGTTTTATATACAGAATTTACCTATTTTGTTTAAAACTCCTGTAACTTGTTCTAAGGAACACCAGGGGGCATTGTTCCCTCAATAATGCTTGTTCCGGGACCAAAACATTTGAGAAGCCCAAACGATGGTTAATCTCATTTTGCACCACACAGCCCTAGAAACTCAGAATAGTGAGGTTGGGGAGGCAGTTCTCCTTGGGGGCTGATGAACTCTAACATTTTTTTTCTTTTAAAAGAATAATGATATTACAATTGAAAATACGTAAAGAAAAAACTATTCTAGGCCAGTTCCTCTAATTGGGGAGCTTCAATAAGAGGCAATAGTTTTCAGAGTGAATTGAGTCTTGGTTGGCTGTGGGAGAAGTGAGTATTGAACAATTGATTAGTGGTTATGTTTTAATGTAAAATAAAATAATTATTTTTACAAGAAGAAGAATGCCATCCCAGGGAAATCCCAGGACCTGAGGAAACTTTATAGGGAAAAAGTTAGAGCCAGTGGACACTGGCAAGGACGTAGGTGGATACTATTTCAAGTTCATGTGTGTGTCTGTGAGGTCACACAGTCATAATTTTTGTTTGTTACTCATTCTTGTGATAGCTTTAAATTTTTTTGAATGAGTAATTCATGAAAGGACAAACATTTCAGACATTTAAGGGTATACAGTGGAAAAAAAAATAGGTCTTCTTTCTACGCCCTTTCCAAGTCTCTCATTTTCCTTCTCTAAAGCAACTACTGATATCAGCTTCTTGTGAATTCTTTTTTTAAAAAAATGTATCTTTATTGATTTCAGAGAGAAAGAGAGAGGGAGGGAGAGATAGAAACATGATGAGAGAGAGAATCATTGATTTGCTGCCTCCTGCACATCCCCCACTGGGGATTGAGCCTGCAACCTGGGCATATGCCCTTGGCCAGAATTGAACCTGGGACCCTTCAGTCTGCAGGCTGACACTCTATCCACTGAGCCAAACCAGCTAGGGCTCTTGTGAATTCTTAAAGAAAGCTATATATAGGTACATATACAGTATATGTATGTATGTATATGTACACACAATCAAATATTATCTGGGTATATGTATGTGTTTTCACAAATGACAGCACACTCTTTACACAGTTCAGTACCTTGCTTTTTTCACTTAGTTGTGTAGAACTTAGAAATCACTCATCACAATACATTTAGTCAGGCAGGGTATTATAGGTAGGCCTGGGGGCAGGGAAGTAGGAGAGTACCTGTTTCCTCTCTACAACATAGTGTATTCACATTAATAATTTAATAGTTCTTAGGTCTCTGCAGGATATTATGGAATATATAAAGCTTCAGGTCTCTGTTTTTCAACTCTGAGCCTATTTCCACTCTGGCCAACTTCTCTTACCTTCTCCTCCTTTCCACTCTGTATTCTTTCTAGTATCTAATGTAATTCTTTTTGTTGTTTATATATGTTTTTCTAATGTAATTCTTGGTATTCCATATTTTGACTTTCAGATTTGTCACCTCTTTGGCCATTTTATAATTCCTACGACAAACATGCAAAGTTTTTGTTTTTTGTTTTTGGTGTGTGTGTGTGTGTGTGTGTGTGTGTGTGTGTGTGTGTGTGTGTGTTAGAAAGAGCAAAGACCACAGGCTTTGGAACCAGCAGACCTGAATTTGTAACTCAGCCCTGTCACTTTCATTACTTATATGATCTAGGATAAATTACTGAATTCTTATGAGTCTCGGTTTCTTTATCTGTAAAGTGGAGATACCAGTCACAACCTTACTATGGAGTTATGAGGATTAAATAAGAGGACATATGGAATGTTACTTATCCTTAGCATTATAGTGGACCTGTGAGGGAAAACACTCCAACTTCATAATTTTTCTTTTTTAGAAAGGATTGGGACCATGAGAGTACTTGGGATTAAGCCATTTTTACATCTAGTAATCCCAGAGCCAGAACTAGAACCGAGGTCTCCTAATTCCAAGTCTGTAACCCTTTTCACTATATCCAAACCTGATACGACTCATCTTGAGATTGATAACTGCCATTCTGCTCTCCTGCCTATGACTTGTGAACATTTCTATGAGAAATCTGAAGACATTGTGGGAAATTATAAACAGCTTTCCCTCTGGAGAAGATTGCCAACTCCTGCTTCTGTATCCACACACTTCCTGACCTCCTCAACTCTTGTGCTCTTTGAGGGCATAGGCCTCGTGGGGTCAGAGCACATATTAGGCACACAGTAGGTATTTGTTGCACTAACTTGTTGAACTGCATCTCTTCCTGTATTGCTGTCTGTAAACGAAGGGGGTGGGATGGGTGTGCCCCTGCCCTCCAAAAGCATTTCAAGATTTTTCCTTGTAGTGTCTGTGGATTTGCTTTGAAATCCATTCCTTCAGCCGCAATGCCTTGTTCTGATTAACTGATCTAAGTTAGTGTTCATCTAACTTTGAAGTGAGTTATACCCCAATGATTCAGAGTGATGTAACTCAAGCCTATGAAATATTTTAGAAGTTAAAATATTTACTGATAAAAAGCTCCCCCGCCCCTTGCTATATAGACCCTGGAGTCCAATAGATCATTTTAGTTTCCTGGTATAGCATTACCATGTTTAATTAGACATGGCAATGATTAAAACCTGTTTCTCATCATGTTTCATGTTGTTATCCTTACTAATACTTAAACAAATTGCTATTAAGGTGGAGGGAGGCTGGTTAATTAACTTTAGGAGTTTCTGTTATTTTATTTATTTATTTATTAAAAATATATTTTATTGATTTTTTTTTACAGAGAGGAAGGGAGAGGGATAGAGAGTTAGAAACATCAATGAGAGAGAAACATCGATCAGCTGCCTCCTGCACACCTCCTACTGGGGATGTGCCCGCAACCAAGGTATGTGCCCTTGACC
This sequence comes from Cnephaeus nilssonii, assembly GCF_951640355.1. Taxonomy (NCBI): domain Eukaryota; kingdom Metazoa; phylum Chordata; class Mammalia; order Chiroptera; family Vespertilionidae; genus Cnephaeus; species Cnephaeus nilssonii. The sequence continues at coordinate 22,112,457 of NC_137081.1, read as the reverse complement.
GGAATCGAACCTGGGACCCTTCAGTCCACAGGCTGATGCTCTATCCACTGAGCCAAACCGGTTTCGGCGAGTTCCTGTTATTTGAAGGCTGTCACCAAATGGCTGGTGATGCTGCTTGTGCAATTACTTTCTATTAAATATATTTTTGTTGATTTTTTAGAGAGAGAGGAAGGGAGAGGGATAGAGAGATGGAAACATTGATGAGAGAGAAACATTGATCTGCTGCCTCCTGCACGCCCCCAACTGGGGATCGAGCCGGCAACCCAGGCTTGTGCCCTGACCTATTGGTTCATGGATTGACGCTCAACTGCTGAGCCACACTGGCTGGGTAGCAAGTGCAGTCAGTTCAACCCACCAAATATTGACTTGCTTTCATACAACTATTCACCTGTTTTCTTCCTGATCTATCTTGAACAGAACCAAAGTTACCAAAAACAATTCCTAGGAAAGAGGGTTGGGTCTAATGCAGATAAATTTCCCCTAAGCATAACTGCCACATTCTGAACAGTACTTCCTGGAAGCTTAAGTTTACACTAAGGATCTGAACTGGCAGACAGCACCAGTTGGGATGTGCTGTGTGATGGAAAGAAGTGACTGGTATCTATAACTGGACTTGATTTCTGGCCTTTCACTTTGTGCCAGTGCCCCAGCATTTTTTGGGTCCTAATGCTGGTACAAAAGCTGCTGGCACTAACACCTAACACCTAACACTCCCCCACTCTCCAATGAGAGAAATGTGGAAAAAGTCCTTTTCTCTCCAGTTGAACCACAATACAATTGGAGTTTTTAGTAGGACGTTTTATTAGAAAATTAATGGAAAACAAAAACACAAAAATCTGCAGAGTTCAGACTTCTCATCCTGACTGAAATAAGTCTGGCTTGCACATTTAAAAAAATATTTTTATTGATTTCAGAGAGGAAAGGAGGGGGAGAGAGAGATAGAAACATCAATGATGAGAGAGAATCATTGATTGGCTGCCTCCTGCACACCCCCTACTAGGGATTGAGACCACAACCCAGGCATGTGGCCTTGACCGGAATCAAACCTGGGACCCTTCAGTCTGCAGGCTGACGCTCTATCCACTGGGCCAAACCAGCTAGGGCATGGCTTGCACATCTTATAGGACACTCCCAGACCGTTTCCTCACTTCAAGCCTGTGTAGGGTATCTTGTCTAAAAGTTCTCTGTTTTAGATCGAGGGCTGGGGTTGGTACACTATGGCCAGCAGGCCAACTCTGGCTTGCTGCCTATTTTTGTAAAGTTTTGTTGGAACCCAGCCACCCTCATTTATTACATGTTGTCTGTGGCTCCTTTCATGCTACCAAAGCAGAGTTGAGTATTGCGACAGGGACTTATGGGCCGCAGAACCGAAAATATTGACTCTCTGGCCCTTACAGAAAATGTTTGCTGACCTCTGGTCTAGGGCATTTCTTAGTGCCTCCTTCAGCTCATCTCCTTGGGGGAAGGGAAAGAAACTCTGATAACATCCTCGAGCCACAAATAGATTATTGATTTTAGTTATTTTCTTTGGCTAAGGCTTTCATCTTTCAAAGGCTAATGGACACTTTGCATAGGCGAATTAAATGATAATTTTGTATTGCTGTACATTATCACATGAGAACATCATCCTAGCTGCACTGCAGTATGGCTGTGCTTGCGACCTTCTTGCCTCTTATTAAGACCAAGGTGTGCTGGTGGTTTATTTCCTCCTAGGCTGGTCTCTTAGTGACTGTCTTGCTTCTATTACAATGGCCTTAGACTTTGTGGCATTGGTGGAAACAGATTGAAACTCTGGGCTCATTCTGGGCTATCATCAGCCCTGAAATGGCTCTTCATTAGTGTCTGGATCAAATTTGACTTTGAAGTCTCTCTACTTTCTGTGATTTTTGTCTCCTTTTATACTCCAGCTAGCGTACTCTGTTGTAGCCACAATTACTTTCTTGAAGGTTAGTTGGTTCTTCTGCTTTTGTGCCTCAGTCTCTGCTAAAAATTGCTGCACCACATCCTTCTCTTGAAATCACACTTCTAGGTAGCTATTCATGAGTATTCTTTTTTAAAAAAAAGTTTTTATTGATTTTTAGAGAGAGATATAGGGAGAGGGATATATAGAAAGAAACATCAATCAGCCGCCTCCCTGCTGGGGATCGAGCCCGCAACCCAGTCATGTGCCCTGATGGGCAATCAAATGAGGGAGCTCTCGGTTCATGGGTCGATGCTCAACCACTGAGCAACACCAGCCGGCTCATGAGTATTCTTTATTCTTCCCATCTTTTTTGTCTGTGACTCCAAGAAAATCCTTGAACTTCTTTAATATACTTATTTAATTATTATATTTGTGTATACATTCATGTAAATGGATTGCTTGCCTATGACACTATAAGTTCCTGTGAAAAATATTTATTCTTCAGTATTTTTTTCAAGTTCCTAATGCAGTATCAGGGAGTATTTTATATGTATCTCTTGGCTAATTGCTATCTCTTCCATGAAAGGTCTCCCAGCATTTGATTCGTCCTCTGATGGGCACGAGTCTGGCATTGCAGTGCCAAGTGAGGGAGCTGGCAACATTGCTTCGTATGAAAGATCTAGAGATCCAGGACTACCAGGAGAGCGGGGCTACACTGAGCCGAGGTGAGAGGACATTCTTTGAGATATTGAATGGGAAATGGTACGGATAATCAAAGGTGCCTCTGAAAAGGAGGGGACTTTATTTGCATTAGAGAAAGCTTCCCCGAGGGTGGGTGCTAGGTTCTGACCAAAACTGGAGACTTGATGGTTGGTGACACCTCTCTCTGCCTGGAACACCTGGCTGGCACCCAACTGGCCAATAGAAGCTGTGACTGAGTCCAGACATGCCCTAGGCATTGGCAAGGAGAGACTTTGGATAAGGGCCAGCAGCTATACAAAATTGTACGAGGGCAACATGAACTTGGGACTTTAGGAAGTTGCATAGCTCCAACTTCAGAATGAAAATTCAGTTTGACCTTTGTCTTCATGTTGGGAAAAACTCCTGGAGCACATGCTGCCACCGAACCTGTTGCTTGTTGCTAGTCACCCGCTCCTCCTCCTGTTTGCCCACACCCTCTCATCCCTTCTCCCACGGGACTAGGTGAGTCTGGGTATCACATCTTGGTGCTCTTTCCCAAGAAGAAGTTTTGGGCTCTGTTTCCTTTCCATCTCACAGGTAGGAAGCTTGTCCTAAGACTCACATTTCTTTTCTGTATCCCTTCTTATTACAGATCGGTTGAAGACAGAACCATTTGAAGAAAATTCTTTCTTGGAACAATTTATGGTAGAGGTAGAGCATTTGTTATTTCCTTTGTCCTGTGCAACTTGGCTTTACTTCCTTTTTCCAGGTGCCCAAGTGGTGACTTGTGTTTGGGTGTTAGGTTGCTTGCATGGTTGGAAAGCCCTTTCTTTGAAAAAGTTGCCTACAGAAAGTCTGATAAAGCTTGAGATGTTCATGGGGAAGATGGGGGAAAGAAGAGGAAAGAATGTAAAAGGCAAAGTGGGCCGATTAACATTCATAAAACATCTCTCTTAAAGTACCTAGGTATTTCATTTGGAATTTTCTAACCTTGGAAAGCTTGGTTGCCCAGTTGCTAAATCTTTGCTTGTTGAGATCTGATCACAATTCTGGACTGAGGATCAGTATGGGGGGAGGGGTAGTTATTATTACTTGTTGAGGCCCCTTTAACATCCCAAAGTAGAGGAAGATGGAAAGCACAGGGCTACCATTTGGGGACTGTCTTGTGGGCACAGTAGGCTGTGGAAAATCACAGTGTTTATACAAGGGGACTGGCAAAGGAATGAATGGGGAGTAGATAATTGTGGCCTGTCAGAAGCTCCTGCCTAGGTTTCCCTTCTAAGGATTGAGCTTGGCCAAAAGAAACATCTGTTAAATGCTAAACAGGGGGAGTATTATTAATAGTGACCTTTGATAATCCCAGTCAATATTGATCTTCTTCTCTAACTCTTCTGAGACTTGTTGGTTGTACGGTTAGTACCTTAGTATTATTGCCCTGTTTTCTAATTGTATATGTTACTCAAGTTGGTACTTTCTTATGTAAGTAAATAATGCTATTATAATACTATGTTATATATAAATTATTCATCTTTCTATCTTGTCTTCTAAGCGAATTTGTAAACTCCTTGTGAGTAGGGGCTGTCACTCAAACTTCTTTTGAACCCCAGATTAGTGCTTTTCACAGAGCTAAGCATAAAGCAGGTGCTCTTGAGGTGGGACTTCCTGTTCTGCCTCTGTGCGTTGACTGAGCAATAACTTCATAATGCTTGGGGTCTTAACACTAAGGACAAAAAAATGCGAGTTGAGTGCTAAGTCCATCTATTGAAGCAATTGTAACTCTGGAGAAGGAAAGCATATATTGTTAAGTCCTGAAGCAGAAAAGGTTTCAAGTCTTTATGGGGAAAGAGAGACCATTAAACCTAGACTTATAGTAGAGGGAGATTTCCTAGGCCATTTTCTGTCAGTTAGCTTCCCTTATCTATAAGTTTGGGGATTAGGTTAACATAGGCTGGAGAGAACAAGGTTCGTACATCAGGCCCTTAGTTAAACAATGCAAAGCTTACTCTTAGCTCAGCAGAGGGGTTCCTAGTGCCTACAACACTGTCCAGCTTGGTTTCTTGACATTTTTCTTTATGTACTTTATGCTTCAGTCATATAGAATGACTTTTAATCACCAAAGGTGCTTTTTCTCTAACTTTATATCCCCATACATGTTATTCCCTTTGTCTGAATGCCCAATGCCCTGGACTTAACTACCTTGTAAATTTCTATTGATTTAAAAAAAATATATTTTATTGCTTTTTTACAGAGAGGAAGGGAGAGGGATAGAGAGTTAGAAACATCAGTGAAAGAGAGACATTGATCAGCTGCCTCCTGCACACCCCCTACTGGGGATGTGCCCGCAACCAAGGTACATGTCCTTGACTGGAATTGAATCTGGGACCCTTCAGTCCGCAGGCTGATGCTCTATCCACTGAGCCAAACCAGTCAGGGCATCTATTAATTTTTTAAGTGTCAGCTTCAACCTCTTTAGGAGACCTTTCAGGACTCTCCTTTTATTTACTTATTTATTTGTTTGTTTATTTATTTATTTAAATATATTTTTATTGATTTCAGAGAGGGAAAGAGAGATAGAAACATCAATGATGAGAGAGAATCATTGATCGGCTGCCTCCTGCATGTCCCCTATTGGGGATCGAGTCCGCAACCCGGGCATGTGCCTTTGACCCGAATTAAAACCGGGACCCTTCAGTCCACAGGCCAACACTGTATCCACTGAGCCAAACCAGCTAGGGCTAGGACTCTGCTTTTAAAGATAATACTTCATCCCTGCTACTGCGGTACCTTGGTAAAATTGGAGGCTCATCTCTTCCATGCTGTTAGAGTGGGTAGAAACCTACAGACCTGAATGTGAAAGCATATAGAGCCCTGGCTGGGAGGCTCAGTTGGTTAGATCGAGTGTCATCCCATACACCAAAAGGTTGCGGGTTCAATTGCCAGTCAGGGCACATGTCTAGGTTTCAGACTTGATCCCCGGTCGGGGCACATGCAGGAGGCAACCGATTAAATTTTCTCTCTCTCTCAAAATCAATTTGAAAAAACAAAACAAAACAAAGAAAAACCCCCATACATATCCTCGAGTGAGAATAACACACACACGCACACACGTACACACGCACACAAACCACAAAAGAAAGCATGTAGAATCCAGGTGCAAGTCCAAGGAAGGATCTCGGTGTTTTGGAACCAACCACTTCAAGAATACTGGTCCTTTAGGCTTTGGGTGGATATCATCCAAACCTCATAGACTTGTAGAATTTTATTATATCTGCAAATGCTCTGAGAGACAGGTAGCTGTAGCTTTCCATTTCATAGATTAAGAAATTGAGCCTCTGACAGTGGATAGAGCATCAGCCTATAGACTCAAGGGTCCCAGGTTTGATTCCAGTCAAGGGCACATGCCCAGGTTGAGGGCTCGATCCCCAGCAGGGGGTGTGCAGGGGGCAGCCGATCAATGATTCTCTCTCATCATTGATGTTTCTATCTATCTCTCCCCCTCTCTCTTCCTCTCTGAAATCAATAAAAATATATTTAAAAAGAAAGAAAGAAAGAAATTGAGCCTCTGAGAGGTTAAGTGCCTTGCCTAAGGACATAAAACTATAGCTGTATGTTTGGGACCTCCTACATTTCTTGTCTAGGATTACCCCTATTTTGTTTTGCTACTTTGGTTGTACATACCAATTAGAGGAGAGTTAGGGCTAAGATAATGTGGAATTCTTGTGACCTCTGGGATCACTGAATGTCCTGCATCGCTGCTAGAGCTGAAAGGTTTCCTAATGGGACTGCAGAATCTCTGATGGCCGCTGCATCTTTTCAGTTACTCTGCTTGCCTGGGGTCCTACAAACAGGACACAGAAGGGTCAAGGGGTCATTCAAGACTGAGCTAAAAGGATGTGCCATCAAAATAAGCAACATAGGAAGATAAACAAACCAGGGACAGAGACCTCGGGATGAAGGTGCAGGGAGGCCAGGACTGATGTCAGAGGGCCATGCGGTCAGTGCCTGGGGTCTGTTTTCCCTAGTTCTCGTTGCGACTATTGCTGGATAAGAGGCCATAGAGATAGGGCAAGGGGCAGTAGGACAGGGAGGTTTCTAGGATACTAAGACCAGGAAAAATATTTAAGGATTGAACAGGGGTTATTTCTCCATATTTAGTCCTTTTTTCCCCCAAGAGCCTCTGATCTCTCATTTCCAGGGAGCCCAAGGGGGGCCAGTTGATGGTGGCCTAACTAGAGGGGGAATACTGGCAATGTTGATACAAGTCACCTAGGTGGAGTGGCTGCTGGCTTGATTCTAAGAGAGGGCAAGAGCCCCATATAGGACATTTCCTAGGACTAAGGGTTGAAAGTCACCTTTAGCAGTAGAAGATGAATCAAGGAATTGGGGACTATTATTGCATGACAGTAGGAACTATGTAAAAGGGGAACTTTAGAATGATTGGGCTGTCACAGCCCACTCTCAGTCTAGTCCACTGGAGGGAGTTCCTTCCCCTGGCCCTGTCCATGCCTTTCTCTCTCCATCTGGTTGCCATCAGCCTGTGCGGCTGCTGGCGGGGCTCTTTATTTATTTATCCCAGTGTAATGGGGTGAGGAGGGAGCTGGCCTAAGGCTGGCATTCCGAGGCCAGGCCACTGAGCCACAGGCGGTTTGCATGGGTGTGTGAGTCACTGGGGCTGCATGCTGCTCAAACCAGACTTGGCCAGGCTCAGGGACAGGCAGCCCAAAATAGAGCCCCGCCCTCTGCAGCTGGCAACCCCTGGCTAGGAATCAGCCCTTGACACCAAAACCTGGGCAGTTGCATGAAGTCGGCTTTCTTAGGGAGAGGAGCCTTCACAGAGATAGACATTTTGCAATTCTCTTCTCTCTCTTCAGAGGAGAGTATTCAGCAGAGCCATCACTTCTATTGCTGCATTCTGTGAGACTTAATCTGTTCAGTATAATACTTTAACCAACTTCTACTATAGAGTTTTAGTTATATAACTACAGTTAACATTAATTTGACTCAGCATCCTAAATGTAGCCATGGCCTTTGCGTCCTGTCTAGTTTTAGTTACTATCTTCATCCGCTGTCTGGTTGCAGCCTGATTCTAGAGTAGATCTTTCAAGCAATGAAGCTACTCATTGCAATGAATTTATTCATTGCTGCTCTTAGGAAGATTATATCAAAGACACCCATTGAAGATGGGGCGTTCTCTAACTTGAAAATTGTTATCCTGTTAGGTTCACTCACAGGCAGCTTCTACTTGGTTTTGGGGGACTGGCTTGTCATTCTTTACCTGCCCCTTAAATGTTAGTGTTGCCTAGAATTTGTGCCCTTGGTCCTCTCACCCTTCACTCTCTTTCTTTTTTTCTTTTCTTTCTTTTTTCCCTTCACTCTCTTTCTGAGTTATGTCATCCAGATCCTAGTTTTAACTCTCATGGTGCACCACTGCGCACCAGGTTTCTATCTCCACTGTGTTTCAAGCCATATTTCTTCCTGCATGCTTGACATTTCCACCGGGATGTCCTACATGCAACATGTCCAAATTAATACTAGACTTCCTCAAACCTATTTCTCTTCCTATATACCTTATCTTGGGGAATTGTACCATTATCCACTCAGTTGTCTAGCTAGAAATGTAGAAAAAATGGGAGTTATGTACTTTTCTGTTTGTCCTTGCTTCCAAAGCCCAACCTGTTAGCTGTCTTTTGAATCTGCTGTTTTTCTATATTCTTGCTCCCATGACCTTAGATTCACCATGCCCTGTTCCATTTTTGGTTTGACCATGCAACAGCCTCCTAACTTTTCTCCCAGTCAGTACTGCTCCCCTCCAGTTGAACTTGCAGTTGTGTCAGAGTGATCTCCTTGAAACAAAACCTGATTATGTCACTCTCTTGCTGAAAGTCCTGTAGTGGTTCTCAATAGTCTTTAGGATCAAGTTCAAAATTTCTTGCATGTCACACAACATTATTCATGATTCGGTCCTGCTGACCTCTTCAGCCTGATCCTCAGTCACTTGCCCATAGTACCCCCAAGTTCACTATCCTGAAGTATTGACAGCTTCCTGTGCATACATCTCTGGACCCATTTGCTCTGTATTCTCTTCGCTCTTGTCCCCACGACAAACTCCTATTTAACTTCCCCAACTCTGCTCAGGCATCATCGCTTTTGTGAGTTTTCCATGACAATTTTTCCTTTCCTCAGCCCACTCTCCTTCTTCCAAGCATAGGTATGCTATCCTACCATTCACAGCCACCTGTACCTACCTCTGCCACTCTGGTCAGAGCCACTGTCGTTTTTTCCCTGCATTTTTGCAATAGCCTCTTTACTGGTATCCCTGCTGCTGGCCAACAAAATGATCTTATTAAAACATAAATCACATCATGCTCCTCTCCTCACTTACATGGTAAAACCAAGACCTCCCGATGGCCTACAAAACCCTGCATGATCTGGACCTCATTACCTTTCTGACCTCATCTCCTACTACTTTCTCCCTCACTAACATACTGCAGGCACACTGGCCTCTTCATGTTTTTCTAACACTCTGAACATGACCTGGCTTTAGACCTTTATGCTGCCTGTTCCCTCTGCCTGGCATGCTCTTTCTTCAGATATTTGTGTGGCCAACTCCCTCACTTCCTTTATGTCTGTATTAATTATCTATTGTTCTATGACAAATTGTTCCAAAACTAGTCTAGTGGCTTAAAACAGCAAACATTTAATATCTCATACAGTGTGTGAGGGTCAGGAATCTGGAAGCAGCTTAGCTGGGCGATTCCAGTTCCTGGTCTCTCATGAAGTTACACTCAAGATTTTGGATGGGAATGCAGGCATTGTCATGGGCTGGAGAATTCGATTCCAAGCTCTCCCATGTGGCTGTTGGCAGGAGGTGCCATTTCCTTGCCACATGGCCTCTCCGTAGGGCTACTCACATGAATATCCCTGGCTTCCTCCAGAAGAATCCCTGAGAGACCAAGACTAAGACCAAGGTCAAGATCACAGTGGAAGCTGTAGTCATGTTATAACCCAATCTTAGAAGTGACATCCCATCACTATCTTGCTGTATTCTCTTATTAGAAATGAGTCACTAAATCCAGGCTATACTCAAGGGGAGGGTAATTAAGCTCCATTCTTAAGGGGAGGTGTGTTAAAAAAAAAATCCGTGGATGTATCTACATGGACTACAATAATGTCTTTGTTCAAATATCACCTTCTCAATGGAGTTTACACTGACTATCCTATTTAAAATTGTGAGCCACATGCCTGCCCCTCTGCACTGGCACTCCCATTTTACTTTGCCATTCTCAACTTTTTATTTTTTCCATAGCCCTTATTTTCCAACATAATACCATAACATCCACTTACTTGCTTATTGTGTATGGTCTGTCTCCTCCTCCCTGCTAGAATGTGCAAGCTCACCAAGGATAAGGGTGTATGTTTTGTGCACCGATCCATCCAAAGTGCCTAGAACAGTGTCTCTGCATAGTGGGCAATCAAGAAATATTTGTTGAGTGGATGAAGGAATCCTATCTTCCCATTCCTTTTTAGTTTCCCTATCTTATGAATAGACCATCAACATATCATCTGTTGGTAGCCTGAGGCTCAGACAGTCCTATGGTAAATAGATGGGTAGCCTAAGGAGAGGGCCACTGTTAGATTGCCATTCTATTACCTGCCTTGTTTCTTTGAAACTTAGTTTACTGAGAGATAGTTCCCAACTCTGAGATGAAACATAAACCTTGAATCTCTTATCATGGAAAGACCCTAGAACCTCTTTTCTAGACCCAGTTAAATGAAATATCTCAAAAACCAGAGGAATAAGAACTTAACGAAATCCTGGAAAAAACAGTCAATAGAGCCAAAAGTAAGTTAAGTTTCTTCTTTCCTCAGTCTTTCCTCTCTCTGGGCTCTACTTCCACAGTTGGGAGCATTGCTCCTCTGCCATGCACCTGTTGTTCAATATGTAGAGGAAGACACAGGATTCAGAGCATGTTTGTCGGTATCCACATGGGTATCATACAGAAGGATAACTCTAGAGGCATCAGAATGTCCTCCCTACATTGTGTGTGTCACTTCGCTGATCCAGAGACACTTGCAGTTAATCCATTCTTCTGGAATTCAGTCTAGTGCACGTGCATCATGCTGGGTTCTGTGAGCATAGAAAATTTGATAATACTGTCATCAGAGAGCGCACTGTGCTTAATGAGTGATAGTAGGGCCACAGTAGTGGAGCAATTGAAAAAACCTTCCTGTAAAAGACAGCTCTGGAACTGGATTGTAATGATTTGTTTTCAGTTTTGCTAGAGAAATATTTGGAAGGTAATTTAGGTGGAAAGCACATAGGCAAAGTATATACGGTAAAAACAAGAGTGGGTGAGAATTAGTAGGAAATAGGGTTAGCAAGATAATAACTAGAGGCCAGGTTGTGGAGGGCCTTAGATGCCGGTCTGGAAGATGGGTGCTTTATTCTGAAGGTAAATGTGTTTTAGCTATTTTTCTGCCTGGAATTTGTTTATTTGCCCATTTCAGTCCAGTTAACATCTATCATTACATGCAGTGTTTCTCAAACAGAGGCACGTCTCCTAGGAAGGAGATGGGGCACTTCCTTCTCACAGTTATTAATTACTGTTGTAGATAGTGGGAAACCATTGAAAGTCTTGACTGAAGAATTGACATATGAAAGTAATCTTTCAGGAAGATTAGGCTGTCAGTGGTATGCCTGTGTGATCTGAAGAATAGTGGTACCATTGACAGGCTGGGAAAAATCATGGGTGGGGCTCAATTAAATCTAATCTTGGGCATATAAAGGAATGGTTTTCCTTATTTAAAACACAAATCCACCAGTATTTGAGCTCTGGAATGAAAATCTCCAGGGAGGAAGGGATGGCTACACATGTTTCTCAACTATATTTCTTCTGAATTTTGCCTTCTCTTTGGGGTTTTTCTCACTGTGACTCCTGTAGTCACCACTGAGCCCTGCTGCCAGGGGTCACCACTTCTTTTCTTGGGCCCAAGAATATGTGAAAAGGCCCCTTTCTTTATTTTTCTTTTACAAAGCTTTATAAGGGCGTATACTTTCAAAAGAAAATTTATTTAAAATCAGAGGGAAAACGAAAAGGAAATCAATATAGAAAATACAAATGGGTAAAATGACCCATTTCCAAAAAGACAGGCTTCTGATTCTGGGAATCTCAATAGTGAAGGACTTTATTATGTTATAAATTCTTTTACCTGAAAAAAAAACTCAAAACCAAATGTTTAAACTCAGATGCCTATAGAGGACAGGTACATAACATAAATATGTGTACCTGGCTAGACAAAAGACAATAGAGATTTGTGGGAGCCTGTGAAAAACTAAATCACATATCCCCCTGGATCTAGACCTAGATAGGCTAGCACAATTTAACAGACACTGCTCCAGGGAGTTGTGTATCTCACTTCATTCAAAAGAAGTTACCAGCTCTTCTAAAATAAAAAACTATTTTGTTGTTTAGCTTCACCAAATCTACTGTTAGTCTTTCAGGTGGTTTTAATCTCCAGTCTGAGAAATGCACTTAGTTCAGAATTGAGTTTGAGGCAGTGTTGATTGATGCCTTATTTCTGGCAAATATCTAGCCCCTTTAGGCCTAACCTATAAGCTTCACATGCCTCTGGGACATTTTGCTGTGATTCACAGTTGAATCTTCTTCTTTTCCTCTCTTGTAGAGGAAGGGTTTCACAAAACTCTATTGGTTACACTATGTCCATTTAATAATGCCTTCGCTTATTAAAAAAAATCGATGGCTTATATATAATTAGTGTTAATTTGAAAACATAAGATGAAGATCTTTTTTAAAAATGTTTTTTATTAATTTTTTTCTTTTTATTTATTTTTAAAATATTCACAGCAATTTTATTTGTAATAGTGATTTTTTTTTTTCTTTTAGAGAGAGAGGAGGGAGAGGGATAGAGAGATAGAAACATCGATGAGAAACATCAATCGGCTGCCTCCTGCATGCCCCCTACTGGAGGTCAGCCCACATAACCTGGACATGTGCCCTGACTGGAAATGGAACTAGTTACCTCTTGGTTCATGAGTTGATGCTCAACCACTGAGCAACACCGGCTGGGCAAGATGAAGATCTTTTTCAATACATACTGAATTTAAATGGATTATAGGACATACGAGTGGGAATTCAGGAAAGTCTAAAAAATAGGATTGAAGCTTAGGTTGAAAAAAAGGACCTATAGAAATAGATTTAGGAGTCATGCAAAGGAACAGAATTGGAGAATGGATGCATTTTTTGCTGGGAAGAACAAGGAAAAAAGAACAAAAGTCCAATGATGAGATTTTGGGAAGTCATAATTGGAAGGAGTCATAGGCGCCAGTGAAGGAAATGTGAGTGAGATAGAATGAGGACCTGGATAGAGGAGTAAATTAGCCAAGAAAGAGGAAGTAACCATTATCAAGTACATACTGTGCTTGTGCTAGACACAGTGCTAGGTGCTTTATCTAAATTATAACTTTTTAAAAATATATATACTTTTATTAATTTCAGAGAAGAAGGGAGAGGGAGAGAGAGATGGAAACATCAATGATGAGAGAGAATCATTGATTGGCTGCCTCCTGCACACCCCCTGCTGGGGATCCAGCCCAAAACCCAGGCATGTGCCCTTGACCAGAATGGAACCTGGGACCCTTCAGTTTGCAGGTGGACGCTCTATCCACTGAACCAAATCAGCTAGGGCTAAATTATAACTTTTAATTCTTACAACAAACCTGTGAGATTAGTAACATTATCCTCACTTGAAAGATAAAGAAGCAGAGGCTTAGGGGTTATGTAATTGGTTTCAAGTCACTCAGCTGATTCACTCACATTTGTCTTTACCCATGCTCTTCCTGTCCAACCAAGTAGGGCGATTCACAGTGCCACATGTAGGAGAGGGACCAAAGAGAAAGGGTAACTGCCTGACTGCCCGAGGAAAAATCCTTTAGGCGATTTGTAATCTATCTGGGCAATCTCAGCAGATTGCGGCAGTTTAAGAAGGGTCAGTTGATCAGGCATGGAGACATCAAATGTAGAACCCTCATCAGAGAAGTCTCACAATGAAAGGAAATGAGAGCTAGCTGAAGAGCTAGAAGGGGCTTAAGTAAAACCCTTTCTTAAGATGGGAAGACACATATGTTTAAAAGCACAGGAGGAGCCACTGGAAAAGGGAAGTGTGAAAGCAGGGACCTGCAGAGCAGAGCAAGTGGAAGGATTAATACTTCCTCTAGGGTTTGTGGACGGCATGGAGGCACGGGATGTATTTGAAGATAGGTGACTTGATTTCTGCCTATTTCCATCCTCTTTCCCCAGGAGATGTAGCTTTTTCATCCCAGAATTATAAAGTCCTTTCCAATGGCATTCAGCCTGCCTTACTTAAAAAGAGGATCAGCCCGGCCGGTGTTGCTCAGTGGTTGAGCTGCCAGGAGGTCACAGTTCGATTCTTGGCCAGGGCATGTGTCTGGGTTGCGGGCTTGATCCCCAGTAGGGGGCTTGCAGGAGCCAGCCAATGAATGATTCTCTCTCATCATTGATGTTTCTATCTCTCTCTCCCTTTCCCTTCCTCTCTGAAATCAACCAGTGAGCCTCACTGGCCGGGCTAGCTGTCCAATATGTAGGATTTGTGGGCATCCTTGTTATCTCCCATAGGGAACTGTCAAGGCAAACATTACTACAAAGTCTCAGGAAGCATTTTTTTTCATTCTGTGTGAGAGATCTTTGGTCTATTTGGAAGCTTTAGTTCTATGTGGATAGTATTTATTAAGCACCAGCGAAAATATTAAACCGTGATAGTTAATGTTTTGTGATACTGAAAAATTAAAACATGGTTTCTGCCCTTGAAAAATGGGCTTTTAAGAGAGATTAGACCACTGGAATTTACACATATGCAAAGAATATTCTAAATACATAAAATGTATGTTATCCGAGAGGAGGAAGAAATAGATTCATTTGGATGGGATCTAGGGTTCATACCAGGCTACTTTGGGTAAGGTATTTATGGAAGAGATGAATCTTGAGCTAAGAGTTCAGAGGGATTTTGTATAGTAAGTGGCTGCTGAAGGGAAGACACACTGGGTGTTTTATTCAGTTACACAATCTGAGAGGCTCCCCTGAGGTGTGGTGGTTTGAGGGAATCCTTCAAAAGCTCTTTGGCATCTGCTACTCTTATGCTTGAAGCCGGAGCAGTTCTGATGTTGTACATGGTCGCTTAGAATCTTTTACTCCAAAGAACCCCTTCTGAGTTGATGTGAGTAAAGCTAGGAATGAGGAGGAGCTTTGAGACAATAGGATGACAACACATCTTGGCTTAAAGAAAGAATAGTCGAAGATCATCTTGGTATTTCATTTTGTGAAGTTCCCAGCTCCAAATTTAGGGTAACCTCTGATAATGAGATAAATAAGAATCAATATAAAATGGATGAGATTAGCCATCTATAGAAGTAACTCACCCAACTGTTTATAAATATGTTATTGCTTATGAGACAAGATTGCAAATCTCATCCAGAGCCTAGGCTAGTACCTTAATGCAGGGAACCATGACATCTCCGATACCTTGTACAGAAGATTAGATCAATCACATTTTATGAGCTTTAAGGGAGTTTATCAATTTAAGAATACATCAAGCCTCTTCATTTTACTTATGAGGAAATTAGGGCCCACAAAGATAAAAGAACTCTTGTGTAGACAACTGGTAGTAGATTTTGGCACCAGGACTCAGAATTTAGCACCAGAACACAAGGCTCTGAACTTCCAGTCCAGTATTCTTCCATCATGTCCCATCGCCTTGCCACTTGTTACATGGCTACACATGGAACTTTATGTGGGCAGTAGGCAAGACTGGGTCCCACTTCTGAGCAGTATAGAGACCTAAATTAATTGCAAGATAGGAAAATGGTGCATGGCTAGAGGACTCTGCCCCAAGTACTGCCTCATTTCTTATTCTACATTCCTTTCTTCCAACTCTTGGTCTTGCACACCTCTAGGCTCTTATATGCAATTTGAGAAAAACGGTTAAACAATTAATTCATGACATCTGAGGAGATGTACTAATAGAGGAGCAGAATGGTATAGAATTAAAAAAGAAAAACCAATGAGTTGCACTTTATTAATTTATCTAGCACGGTGCCAAAGCAATACTATAGTAGAACGCGGATTAATAATGTGTAGCTCTTTCCACACAGTGTATATGAACTATCCCATACAGTCATTTGCTGTTTTTTTTTTTCTTTGCCTTTTTCTGTGTTTAACTAGTAGCACTCTCACTGTTTATTCAGTTTCCCAGGAAAAATCAGCTGAAGATATATCAGTCACTGGAATGGTATAGCCCCCACCTAGTAAAATTGACATTTTAATTTCAAAAGTGCTCTCTTATGATTTTAGTTAGCATCAGTCAACCCTCTAGAATCTGATTATCCTAAATTAACTAATGGACACCAACGTAGGGACTCTGGACCTTTGGTCACCCCTGCAGACCCCTATACACTCCCCATGAGTTGCTGCTTAAGCAGCCACTCAGGGTCTCTCAGTCCATGTATCCATTGCCCTTCCCCCAACACTTCTTTTTTTTTAAATATATACACTGAGTGGCCAGATTATGATGACCGGCCAGATTATTATGATCACCCCATCAGTACAATAAAGTGAATTAGTTATGCAAATAATAATAATAATAAAACCTTGAGAGTATTTTCTTAGGAAGTTTTCAATATTCAGTATTTTTGGAAGTGTCAATGAAGTACTGATGGGGTGGTCATAATAATCTGACCGGTCATAATAACCTGGCCACTCAGTGTATATTTTTATTGATTTCAGAGAGGAAGGGAGAGGGAAATAGAAACATCAGTGGTGAGAGAGAATCATTGATTGGCTGCCTCCTGCACCCCCCCCTACTGGGGATCGAGCCTGCAACCCAGGCATGTGCCTTTGACCAGAATTGAACCTGGGTCCCTTGAGTCCATAGGCTGATGCTCTATCCACTGAGCCAAACTGGCTAGGGCTTCCCCCAACACTTCTTATTAAAAATACTGAATGTTGGGGCGCCTCTAACTCCATTTTAGAGTATTAATCTGGCTTTAAAAGCATTGCAGGTAAGTAGCAGAGAGTATTTATTGGATGCTGTGCCTTTTGTTCAGTGCAATAAGCGGACTTGACCATACAACCCCTTTCACTGAACCTGCCATGTGCAGTAAGAAACCCTCCCGTCAATGTTGGGGCTTTGCCCAGCTGGAGAGGCCCTTTGGATGGTGAGTGGGAGGTGTGGAGGGGGTCTCTCTCAGCACTCTCTTAACTCATAGGTTCCCTTTCTTTGACTTCATCCACCAGTGAAGAAAGTACCCCTTTACCTCTTTTTCTTTTCTCATTTTATGAAATTTAGTGTCAGAGGAGATCCCCGAGTTTTGATGTAGAGAGCCCTAATCGAGAGAGCCCTAATACCCCAGAGTTTGAAATTGGTTCTAGCTTTTCTGATCTGGTCAGAACCGCCTGGATCAACTAGCAGTGCTATATAGACCATAGCCCCTCTCTCCTGAAACTGCTTCTGAGGCCTAAAAGCCTGAATCAAATAGCCATTGTACTAACTCGTATCGGGGCTTAGAATGTCAGTTTTCAGCTTGTCCTTATATATAAATATAGGTCTCGCTAGATATAAAAAGTGAGAGAGTCTGTAAGTTGCTCTTTTTTTTTTTTTTTCTATACCCCCTTTCATGGGACAAGCTAATGAGATGCATATCATTAAAGACCCGATGTTTTGTGGGACGGAGCCTTTTAAACTGGATGTGCCTGGCTTAGTCATGGCAAATATTTACCAAAAAAAAAAAAAGAAAAAAAAAAGGAAAAAAAAAAGGGACATACCATATAAAATTAGAGTTCTGAAAATAGTACTGAGAGAGGGAGAAAGAAAGAAAAAAAAAAAACAGTGCAGAAAATACAGGCCAGTCTGTTTGGGGAAAAGGGAAAAAGAGATAAAATGAGAGAAACCTCGGCAGTAAAAACAGCATCTTGGTAAACAGACTATAAAAAAAATTGTGACCTGCTTTCTGGCAGCCCCGGCGGCTGTCGAGCGGGTGAAGGTGGCGGAGCTGGCGTCTGTGTGGACACACGGTGCCCGGGGCGCACGGCTCCCCTGGCCGCGCAGGGCGTTAAATTTAGCCACATAATGATGGGCCTGAGGACAGCCTCTTGTTGACCACACCATAATTACTGCTTCACTTTATGAATTTTATTTTGCTTATTCTGTTTCCTCCTCCTTTGGCATGAAGGCGGCCTGGAGTGGGGGGAGTCCCGCCCCCACACTGCTCCCTTACTGGACAAATGAGTCTTCATAGAAACGTGGGCTCCTGGGCTGTGAGGGTAAAGAGTAAGCTCCCTTGATTAATCAGAAAGAGAGGAAGGTTTGCGGGTCCCCAAGGCTCTTGATTGTTCATAGCAGAGTCAGAGGTGGGACTTGCTAGCTCTCCCTCTCAGGACTCTTGGAGAAAATCCCTGATGTCTTTGGTCTCAAAAGGCACTTTCATGTGTCCGTAGAGGTTGACGCTCTTATTCTGTTTGTACCCCAAGAGCTAGTCTCCTAGGTTTGTTGGTTTTTTGTTTTTTTTTGGCCTTTGGTCCTAAACTCCTAGCAACCTACTTGGAAGTTTAGTTTGGTCAACCTCTGCATCACGAAGAGGTACATTGTTTTATATAGGTTAGGTGATAACTGGGTTCTTAAAGCGGAGGGTCTAATATAATCAAGTGACTGTTCAGGTAACATAATAATACTTGATCCAAATATTTTTGAGACCTCAGATTTTGTTCTTCTTGGGGGATGATGCAGATCTTCTTGGTTTTAGAGTTAAAACAACATGGTTTGGTAGAACATCCCATGGAGTTTGTCAGAGTGGTGCTTGGAGGCTTAGCTTCACCTACTACTCTGTGGAAGGGGCCAGAAGCCCCATGGTCTCAGAAAAAAAGTACTATATTGGGGAGAGAAAGTAGGCTGTATAAAGGGCATTGAAGGGTTGTATAGAATAGGTGCTGGGTCATTGGGGGTGAAGTTCTTGAATGGTGACCTAGGCTGGTGGCTACCGATGGCCCCACACTGGCCCTCCAACTGAGGAAGTGGTGGAAAAGGAAAAGCAAACAGGGGTTGTGGTCAGGGTACTGGCTTGTCTATCATTGGCCAGGACTGTCCTGTTTGTGTGTCAGGGGTGGTTGGGCTTCTCCGAAGCCAGGCAAGAACGTGTCAAGGAGAAGCTTCTTGCAGCTCTTGTTTTCCCAAAACAAAGGAAGCTCCTTGCATTGCTGGAAGTAGCGTGCTTGGATGCTGAGTTTGTTATTGCCTGATAACCTGGCCACCAACTCCTGCCCTCTTCTTCACCCCGGCAGCCAGGGCCTTAGTGGGGGCAGCTTCCTCTTCCTCATCCCAGGAGCAGATTCACTCTCTATTGTATCCAGAGGGGAAAGAGGGGAGAGCTAGCCCTCCTACCCCCATACCTATCCTCTTCGTTTCTCATGGAACCTTCTAGAACAGTGCTTTACAAAATAATCTAACACATGGTTTTACTGTGCATAGCTAATATGCAGCACATGCCACATGTGACAAGTTGAATAATACTCAAGCCATTTTATACCCTGGCCATTGAAATGAGTCCTCCGAACCTGTGTTTGGATGTCATGGCAACGTCAGATTGCTATAAAGGTTTTTAAATACTTACATTCAGTCTCTATCCTTACCTCATTATGGGCTAGTAACAAAGAGTTCCTAGATTAGCACCAGGCTGCTGATCACACTGAATAGCATTGTTCTAGAACCTTAAGACCCAGTGAGTTTGAGCTCTGTTGGACATAGAGCTCCTACCCTAACCCTGTTTCGTAGGGGATGAATAGAAAAAGGAGTTATTAAGGACATTTTAGGCAATAAGAAATAATCTGACCTCAGTTGCCATGCCATGCCAAAGAACTCTGACACTGAGGTGGAATGTTGGACTAAAGAGTTCAAGCTTTCTTTCCCAGTGCTGAGGTTCTGTTATTCTAAGGTTAAACAGTGAGGCCAAGAGATAAAGTTAATGACCACGATGATTTTCCTTTAGGCAGCAGCAATTTTCAACCGTGTGCTGAAAGAATTTTTAAAACATGAAGTATCTGACCATTTAGTCAGGGGCACTGACCGCCTTCCCCTTAGGTTGTCAAATAAAAAATGACAACAGCCAACACAACAATAGCCTTCTGGTGTGAATGAATCAAAATTATACCTATTTATTTGTCAGATTGGCCCAAAAAAATATTTTTTGGTGTGCCAAAAGGTTGAAAATCGTTGCCTTGGGGTATTGTTTCCAACCTCAACTGCAACTCTAGGTGACGTAATGAGGTAAAGAAAGAAAAGGAGTTATGTTTTCCATAGAGTTTATTTACTAGTGTGTCATTACTGCCTGGATATGAGGTCTTTCTTCTACAGATTGATCATGTGTTTGGTCAGCATTATCTTAATCTTCTGTTAGAAGGCCACCAAATTGTTTCTAAAAGTTGAGAGATCTAGGATTGAAGGGAAAAGTAAATATTGGCAGAGTTGGTGGAATTCAAGTAAGAGATAAGAAATGGGGCTTTGATTAGAAATGTGGATTATTGGCAGGGTTACCTGACAGCTCTAGTTGGGGGTGGGGTGAGGCTAATAGCCCAGGTCCATAGGACAGCTGGTTGGAAAGGACTTGGCACACGGTCAGAGGTTATTCTTTGCCAGAGAGAGGAATAAGGGGACTGAGAGGGAAAATAAGACATGATTTTAAAGGGCTAGAGAGTTCCATGAGGAAGGGAGCATGAACCTTCTGGGTTCCACCGTTGCCAGAGGATGGAAGGAAAAGAAGTAGGTCCAGTCTCACTTCTGCTTCCCTCACTAACCTCAGGGATCTGCAATCAGGAAAAGAAACCAGATGGAAGCCCCTGATTAAAGTAATTCTAGCCACGTGTCCCTCTTAAAATTGATCGATGCCTTGCTATTGACCTTAGGATGAAGTCCAAACTCCTTAATAAAACCATTAAGGCCCTTTAAAAAACACACACATATATATATATTGATTTCAGAGAGGAAGGGAGAGAGAGATAGAAACATCAATGATGAGAGAGAATCATTCATCGGTTGCCCCTTGTATGCCCCACACTGGGGATCGAGACTGCAACCCGGGCATGTGCCCTGATGGGGAATCGAACCATGACCTCCTGGTTCATAGGTTGACACTTAACCACTGAGCCATGCCGGCTAGGCCATTAGGCCCTTTTTGATATACGTATACTTGCTTCTCAGGCTTCACCTTCTCTTCTGCTAGGCTATACTGCCCCCATTCATACTCCCTACCTTCTGTCCCAAATTTATGCTTCAGTCACAGTGAAGTACTGTCAGTTCCTAGAACCCATTATTCTCTCTCTTATCTCTGGTCCTTGGCACATGCTCTTCCCTCTGGAAACCCCCTGGCAGCACAGCAAACCTTCTCACCTGCATAGCTCCTATTCGTTGTTTAGATTTCAGTGAAGATGTTACTTCCTCTAGGGAATTTTCCCTGGCTCTCCAGTTTAGTTTAGTTGCCCTTCTTATGTGCCACTTTATTTGGTCTATCACAGGCCCTGTCAACACTGCGTTGTAATTACTGGTTTTCCTGACTCCCTCCACTAGATGGTAAGTACCCCGAGGGCCAGGGATATTATCTATCTTTGTTTAACTTGTTTGCTCCATTGTAAGAACTCAGTAAATTTTGTGGTGCTATGCATTCTGCAGAGAATTTTTGACTTTATTATTTAATTTAAGCCTGGTGAAATGAGCAGGCTTCATTGAGTAACATTCAACACAAATATACTGATCAACTACTCAGATAAAAAGAAAACTAAAAAGAAAGAACAAATTTCCATGCTTTTTTTTTTTTTTTTTTTTTTTTTTACCTCATAGGGCCACTTCAGGATGAGGAGCTCTGATGGATTGGCTCAGAGAAATTAAGTGATCCTGAATCCCACAAGTAATTGCAGTTGAAACCAGAACCTCATCCTTTGACTTTCTAGTACAGAGCTTTTTTTCCACTATCTCACACTGTCTCAAAGGCTCTGTTCTAATGAACTATATTTGAGAAGGGAGGATGCTCAGAGACTAAAAAGTGTTCCTGTAACTCTTCTTAAATCTGCCCATTGAAACATAGACCTGAAATTATAGAAAAATGGCTAAGCACCAAACTGGAGTATCATCGCATAGAAGGTCAAGAAAAAAATGTTAGGACCATGAGACATGGAATGAGCTGAGACACAGTTGGAGGGGAATCCTCTATCTTGGAGAAGGATCTGAGAAACACTGACATTTTCAGCTGCCAAAATGTTTTCCTTGGGGCCGCCCTGAGAACAGGATAGCCAAGTAGGATGAGAACAGAACTGGGGGGGTTGGGGGGAGGGATACTTGCTGGCTGTCTTCCCAACTCTAGTAATTTCTTGGCCACTGAACAAGTAAGGTAGATAAGCTAGAACCTTTAAGGCTGCCTCTCAGCCCTTTTTGTCCTTAGGTTCTTGGGAGCTGGAGGGAATTGGTATCCCCCAAATCAGCGGAAACCTAGTCTGTAGCAGAGCTGGCCATAGGCCAGGTTCAAAATTATTCCTGGGCCTTGGCCTTGGGCAGGGGAGAGCATGGCCCGGGTTCTCTCACCAGCAGGGATCAGTAAATTCGAGCCATACAGGACCCAGACGCTCTTTGTCCAGCAATGTTTTCCCAGTGTCTCCTGGGGAGTGATTCAGGGCCAAGGTGACAGTGGGTTTGGAGCCCAGATGAAAGGATCGCAGGGACCACAAGACAAGATCCCTTGTGTGGTGGCCGGCTGGAAAGAGGAGGGAGTGAGTATGTGTAGAGGTCAGTGACGCAATTCTCCTGGCTCGCAGAGATGGAGGAGGAGAAGGCTCGTGGTGTGTCTCCTTATAAAGAGGCCCTTACCACATGAAGCAGGGGGTGAAGGTGACCCCACTGTGAGTCACCCAGGAAGGGACGCCGTGTGCCCAGAGCCCAGAAGAGAGGACTTGTGGATTTCCCACTCTTTCCTTCTATGATGTTTTGCGTAATATGGTTGCTTTAGTCACTCAAGCTGCACTGCTTCTCTGTCTTCCAGTCTATTCTTGCTCCTCACTCTGTACTGTTCCTGATGTATATGGGTTTTCGGTCTATCAATTTGTTTTTGATTTCTGTTTGTTTTTTTTTTTTTAAAATCTGAAGGTTGATATCTGTTGATTGCAAGAGACCCAAACCATACTAATTGTGTTTGCCTTTGAGAAGATGGCGTGGGGGCTCTTTGCTAAGCGGGGTTGTTCTTAGATTGTGTTTGCTTTCCTTCTTATCTTCAACCAAGGCAGGTATCATATCCTGGACTGGAATCTGAAGGGATTCTAGGGGCCCCCTGGATTCAATTGCCTGCCCTTTGGTTGAAAGCAGCTCTAGTCTGGCCTTTATTGAGGTTTGGGATTGCAGAGAGCTCTGGGGAGTGTCCCTGTAATCAGCCAGCCACCAACCCCACACTGCCTTGTAATAAAGCAGCTCTATATTTGTTCTGTTTATAGTCTCCTCTGTAATAATGCCATAGCCCTCACTGTTCTCTCTCTTTGGGGAGATTTTCTGGGTAATAGAAAATTTTGAAATGTTAAAGAGGATTGTAGGCTCAGAAAATGTTTTTTTATCTAGGATGTGTCTTAAGTTGGGAAGATGCCTAGGAAATCCAGGCAGCAAGTGCTCTTGCGGAGGAGTGTGTTGTGGTGAGCTTGTTGTGTGTGTGACACTGTGGCTATAAGGACCATGGGTGAGGAGGGGAGGTCTGGGAGAAGCTGTGGGTGCATGCGGTGTGGTTGTGTAGGTGTGGAGCACACTGCCCTCGTGGTGGTGGTGGCAAGTGGATAGTGTGGTTGGAAGGGGGAGTGTGAGAGGTGTGCAAAAGGGCAAGTGCAATGATGGGAAACCCTATTTTGGCAAATTTCAACTGTCAGGTATGTTGGATGGTGAGACCTAGAAGTTTAGCCTCAGAATGGAACCTTTAAAAACTCACATTCCATTCATTCTTTCAACTGACAACCCCTTTACTCTGGTCCCCTGACTTCAGGCCTAGGCTCCGCACAGGTCCGCTGACGTTCCTTCTTCTACCTTCCTGTTCCTTCCAGTGTCTCATCTCTTTTCTTTGTAAACCAGGAAGAAGTCAGAGGCAGACTGTTAGGGAGAGGAGGTGAACAGTAAGCCACCTTGATCTAGGTTAATGAGAGTGAGCCGAGCCGGATGTCCCAGGCTGATGGCTTTGAAGTTTCCCTCTATGGTGAATACTGGGAGTTGTTGTTGCCAGGGCTCTCGCTAACAATTCTGATTCCTTCTTTTCCCTCTCCCCCCCCCCTTTACCTTTGCCCACCCCCAACCCCCGGATTCTATAAATACTTTATTATATGGCACTAGTAAAACTTCAAGTATTTTTTTTTATTAGAGCTACATAATATGGTAATTGTGTGACAGAACACAGCTCCCGTGAGCAGCCCCCACCCTCTTCCTAGGTGTGGCCTCTCACCACCTCGGCTTGGGCTAGGCCGGCAGGCCTCTCCATTCCTCTTAAGTGTGTGTGAAGGGGGCTGGGTCAGTTTTTCAGACAGAGCTAAGGGGTCAAGGCCTTTGAGTAGGATTAGGCAGAGGAGTAGAGGCACTTCTCTAGTTTTAAGCACAGTCTGTTCTGATGTGTGAGTACAGCAGGAATCTTATTATTAGCATTAATTCTAATCACTGCATAAGGCCACTTAACCTGCCTTTCCTTTACTAGTTTTGTCACATGCCATTGAATAGGTATTGAACTTAGACCCAGGTCCAGGGTGCATGAGTTTCTTTGGTTGACTCTGATTCACAGCACTTCTCCTTTATTTATTTATCTATAATAATAAAAGTGTAATATGCTAATGAGACTGGACAGCCAAACGACCTTCCGGATGTCATTCCGGACGTCATTCCAGAGGTCCTTCTGGACAAAGCTGCCGCGGCAGGGGCTGAGGCAGAGGTGGTTAGGGGTGACCAGGCAGGCAGGCAAGCAGTTAGGGGCGATCAGGCAGGCAGGCAGAGTGGTTAGGGGTGATCAGGCAGGCAGGCAGACGAGTGGTTAGGAGCCAGTGGTCCCGGATTGTGAGAGGGATGTCTGACTGCCAGTTTCGGGCCTAAACTGCTGCAGGATCAGGCCTAAACTGGCAGTCAGACATCCCCCGAGGGGTCCCGGATTGCTAGAGGGTGCAGGCTGGGCTGAGGGACCCTCCATACCCCGTGCACGAATTTCGTGCAACGGGCCTCTAGTTTTTAATAACAGGCACCATTCTTTTTGGTATCTCCTGGTTCAGAAGCTATCAGAGCTGAAAGAACCCGATGCCTCCCATCTCTTGCAGCTTCAGCCCTGGGACATCTTTCTTCGTAAACCTAAGCCATTGTTCTCTGTGTCCACTAGTTTCATGAAAGGTGTGGAGCTAGAAACTCCACAGTCTGTAGGTCTTTTGTTACTGTTAATGTGTGACTAGCTAACTGTGTATTTTGTTGCCTAATTGAGCCTTTTTATTTGATTCAGGTTTTTGCCCAAAGAGATCTGACCTTGAACCTTCCCTACCTCTCTCTCTACTGTAGTGATTGAACTAGGTCAGTGTGTCTACCTGTTCTCCTTTGAATTGAGTAGGACCTGTTTCTGCATCCTTACTGCTGCAAAGCTTGAGGATTGGGGACTTATGCCTGGATAGCAGCTAACAGAGCCCTCAGTGCCAGGGACTGGGGTACAACATTGAGTCCCTTCTTAACTGCCCTGTGTCCAGTGTTTGCATAGGGACCAACCCCCAAACTAGACTCTGCCACGCACCCTTTACTCCCCGTGGAGACATATGGGCATATGCTCTTCCCACCTTTTGGGCTTAGCCAAGGTTAATATTAGACCTTCTTGCTGGGCTGCTGTTCCCGAAAACCACAGGGTGTTGTTAATATTCATGTGACCGCAAAGGTTCATCAATATTCATGGGTATCTGTAGTCTTCCTTTAGGCCCTTAGCTTGAAGAAAACAGGAATGATTGGAGTTTCTAGGACTTAAAACTAACCCTGTTTCCTGGAGTCTCTTGAGGAAGAGGCAAACCTTAAGAGTAAATGTCTGGGCCAAGAGAAAAAAGGAGTTTCCAAGCCAATATTCTAAACTGGTCCGACAGCATAGTGGAAGTGTGCTGGATGGCTGCTGGTAATATTACCATCGTTAGCCAGTGTTTATGGACTCTCCCCGGGGTTAGGTTTTTGCACGAGGAGCTGCAGGGGCAAGGGAACTAGCATTGTTAAGTACTCGTGAGTGCCAGGGATACAGCAATGTCTGACATGACTCCTGCCCCGAAGCACATGGAGGAGAAGGGGAGACAGGTAGGTGTGCTTATTTATAAACCTACAATCCAAGGTGAGAGTGCTGTGCTAGTGATATACACAAGGTGCCATTCTCTGTGGGGAAATTAGTGAAGGATTCGCAGGGAGCTCCTGACAAGGGGGTGGATCTAAGTAAAGGAAAGCAGAACCTTCTGGTTCCTTTACTAGCCCTCAACCAGGCACACGCCCCCTCTAAATGCCCTCCTGGGCTCCCTGCACACCGACCTTGCCTGCTGCTCCTTTTATCAGATGATTTAGCTACTCCAGTATCTTATGTAATAGGATGTCTTTCCTATAAAGTATCTTCTATTTCCTAGGTGAGAAAATGTCCCCCTTTTTCCTGAAAGATTTAACTAGGAAACGCTCTCAACTGTGACATAGTCTTTGGTATAGTTTGGGTGAGTAAAAAGATGAACATCGTTCCAGATTGTATAAATAAAAGAAGGGCATGAGATCCTGAGGCCACCTTTCTATTGTATTTAGCACTAGTGAGCCTCTTAGGATTTTGGGGTCATGCTTGAAAGATGCATGGGGCCCGAGTGCCCATAGGAAAATTAGGACAATAATAAAAGGGATGGAAACAGAATTTTAAAAAAAGTATCCAAGGAAAGTGGGATTATTTAATTCGTAGAGTAGATTGATTAAGGGTAGTAGCTCTGTCTTTAAAATATGAAGATTTAGCACATGCAGGATGATAAATAGCTCTTTTTTGCATTTCATTCAAGATAATACAAGAAAGGATGAACTTGAATTATAGCAATAAGAATAAAGGTGAAGTAGAGAGAGGAATTTTCTACCTGACTAGATTGCTACTAGGAAAGCTTTGGAAACTCCCTTTCTAGAATTCTTTAAGATTCTTTTCCTGACTTCCTTTTGTGGGTGGTGGTGAATGCAGAGAGAACGCTGTGCAGGCCTCGGGCACGCTGCAAGAGTACAAGGTGGTGGGGTACAAGGTGGTGCGGTGCCGCACACCACCACTCTACCACACGCACATCTTTGCACCTAACCATGTCGTTGCCAAGTCCCGCTTCTGGTACTTTGTGTCTCAGCTAACGAAGATGAAGAAATCTTCAGGGAAATCACCCTGCGGGTGAAGAACTTTAGCATCTGGCTGCGCTACGACTCGTCTCCTGCAGTGGCACCCACAACATGTACCGGGAGTACCAGGACCTGACCACTGCAGGCACCGTCACCCAGTGCTACTGAGGCATGGGGACTGGCACTGTGCCCGCGCCCACTCAATCCAGATCATGAAGATGGAGGAGATTGCAGCCAGCAAGTGCTGCTGACCAGCAGTCAAGCAGCTCCACAACTTCAAGATCAAGTTCCTGTTGCCCCACCGGGTCCTTAGGGGCCAGCATGAGCCACGCTTCACGAACACCAAGAGGCCCAACACCTTATTTTAGATGCAGGGCCTCCCCATCCCCTGCATTTTTTATTTATTTATTTACCCAAATAAACTCCTTGGGATATGGGGGCGGGGGAGAGGAAGATTCTTTTCCTAATGACAGGTGTAGTGTAGAGCTGCTTGGATACAATTTGAGAGCAAGAGTAGGAAAGGGCATGCCTAGCCCTAAGATTCCTGAAAGATTCCCAGTAAATCAGGGGAATGATTGGCTCCATCCCCCTGATTTCCTGGGTCATGCTAAGGCCTATCAGAAGCGTCTCCTTCTACCAGATGACAATGGTTTTTATGGAGCCCCACATATTTCCTGTGGTGACGTTTGGGAAAATACTTGCATGTAATTTAAACTGTCAATCCCAGGCATCTCTCCATAATTTCTACTGAAGACTTTGTAAATCTTGAGGTCTGAGGAAGCTGACTTTGGAAGCTGCATGCAGTTTCTAGAGTTAGGTCCAGGAGTGGGTTTTAAGGGGCAAGAGGGGAGGGAAAGAAACTTATCTATAAGGAATATGATGAAAGAATAATATTGTACACATTCATTGTCCCATTCTGTATATCCTTACTTCTGTAGCCTTTTATATTTTTTATTCTGTTTCTTTACAAAGTCTGTTTACATTTTTGTCTTGCACTTGGTTGTTCACACAGGTATTCTTTAAGATGAGTGAGAAATTGCTAGAATTCCTTAATACACCAGGTAAAGATGCTAGCGTGGAGGCTCTATGAGAGTGTGTCTTACTCCCCACTGTACCTTCAGCTTGTTCCTGGTTCATATTAGGTGCTGCAGAAATATTTGTTAAATGGATGAACAAATGTTTATATTTGTGAGATGAACTAACGTCTCAACGAGCTTACTGCTTATGAAATGTTTGCCCAGACCATCCTGAGGACCACAGGAATGGAGAGCAGTGTAAAATATCTAAGTTGTTGCTCTTTGGGTGACACTGCTTTCATTCTACTGTTTGATGACAAAGGATCATGTCATCTGGGTGCAAAATTAGAATTTCTACCTAAAACCAAGAAAACCAAAACTGTGATAGAGAAATAATTTTAATGTATATGGACTCTATTAAATAGAGAAGGGCTTGTTGAGTATTCACAGTTCTCAAATCAGAAAGACTCTTGGAGAAGGACCTTCATAGACTAATGGCTGTTAAGACGGGACCTAAAAACCCACCGAGGAGATTCTGGCTAGTTGGCATTCCTAAGACATCTGTCCCAGGAAACAGGAGGGTGGGCACTGGAGTTGGCCATTGCGTGCTGTGGGAGTATTCCCTTTGGTAGAAGTTTGGTTTCTTTTCTCTGGGATTCCCTTCCTTTTGGGCTTATGATGAATTCAAGGAGGTGAATTTGAGGTCTGTCCAATTTTAGGGTCTATTCTACTAAGCTGTCAGAAAAGGTCAGCAGGTGGCGCCAAAACATTGTCATACATCTCATGCTGGCTTTGGGAAAGGAGGTGGAGAGAGGGAAGGATTCTCTTTTGAACTGGGGACAGAGGGGGCTCTGGCTGTTGCTCAGGTAGGAAAGCCTTGTGGCTCAGTGTTTGCTAGCTTCCATCAGCCAGTATCTGTACCTGCAATGTCCTACTTTGGGAGAGGATTGGTGGAGAGAGGGGCGTCCACAAATCCAAGAGTGGAAGAAGAACCTGCTCACTTTTTGCCCCTGCGTGACAGTCTCTCCTTTAAGGTCTGATGCTATAAGATGCCACGGTTTCTTATAAGGCTCTTGCCTTGTACTGTGAGCCTCTTTTTCTTTTCTGTGAATTAGTTTCTATCTTTTGACAGATTCCATCCTAGGATATTTTTCTTGTTTCAGGACACGTTCCTTATGGATAGATTTCTGTTTTTCACCTGCCTCCCACCCCTGTTTCTTTGGGAGGCTGGGAGTGGGGTTAAGGGTGTGGGAACGGAGAAGGGTGGGAGTGGAGGTGCTGGTCAGGAGAATGGAGGAGGACAGGGAAAACTGGTTCATTGGTTCTGAGAAGGAAGCAGAGCACCATCAAGACGGTAGGACGCCAAAGCAAAGAGTTAAAAGTCACCTCTAAATTGGCCGAAACTCAGAGTGAGGCCCTTTAGCGGCCACACGCTGGAGCAGGCACAGCTCCCAGCCTGATTGATTCCCACAGCCTGGGCGCGAGCTCGCTTCCAGCATTGTCCCTGACGCCCCTCGTTTCCCCACTCCCTTCGCAAACCCGCCGGGCTGTCTCCAACCTTCATTCCTTGAGCTTGTTCCTTGGGCCGCCCCCCTTCCCTGGGCGGGTTTAAGGGCTGGGCGGAGCTGTCCGCCTGAATCCCTTGTGGCCCCTTTGGTTCCTGGTTCTATATATATCCCTGTCCTTCTGTGAACAGGGTTTGATAGGGCTTTATGGGCATTTCCATCCGCTTCACAGGCACAGCCATCACAGAGACGTGTTTCACCCGAGAAACCTCAGCGGAGCCTGGCCTGTGGCGGACTCAGTCTGGCCCCTGAATCAAGGCTCTCTTCTCTTCCTGCCCTCCCCCGGCCCTCCCCTACGGCTCCCCACTACCTACCCCCAAGTGAATAACAGAGCTCTGGGGAGCACTCAGCCTCATTGGCAGGGCACTTTGGAACTCCAGAGACTCGTGGAGAATGCTTTAGTGTCCCTCTCTCTCTTAAGCTCGCCAGGGAAGATATGAACCCTGACTTCTGGCTTAGATGCTGTAACAGGGCGGTGGGACTTTTCTTGACAAGAATGGAACCCGGTGGGTGCTGGCAGGTTCTCTTGAGGCATCAGAAGAGAAAGAAGAGCCTTTCTGAAGGGAGGCTGGAGGAGCCAATGGGAGCTTAGTGAGGGAGGTCAGGGCCAGAACTGGGTCATATGAGTTCAAAGGGATAAAGGGATAAGGGGATTCCAGACAGCGGGTAGGAAAGAATACTTCCCCAAGAGACCCCCTTTTGGCTCATTCTCTGGCCAGGAGATGGACCGATGGAGTCTGGTTTATTAAGGGAAAGTGTGCATAGAATAAAGGGAAACCTGTTAAGCAGGCTAAGATTTGCATGGGGAAGCAATAGAACACCCATCACAAACACATTTCAGGATGTCTGACATCCCAAAGAATAGCTACAATTTTTTGTACCTGTTGAGTGCCAGGCCCTCTGGCTGTAAATCTTGTTACTCTTCACAACCTTTTTATGAGTTGGTATTTTCCCATGGTACGGAAAGTGAAACAGATTCAGAGAGTATAAGTTGACCAGAGTCACATAGCTCATAAATAAGTGATGAAGCCAGCTTTCAAAGCCCATGCTCTTTCCACTACACCATGCTACCTCCCTCAGGAGCCCATAAGAAGGTGACAGAGCCGATGCCGACTTAGTTTGTGGTCTGAATAATGTTTAGTCTCTTTCCGTTATTTAAAACTTCACATTTCCACATGGTTCTCTGAACCTGACACCTGTGTTTACTTGTGCGTTTTCTTGACATTCTGGCTGATTCCTTGAGCCTGGGAATTCCCAGGGCACCAGGATGCTTGGCCGTGCCCCATAAAGGAGAGGCCCATCTGTGTGCGTCTCTGTATTATTATCCGGCTGCGCTCAGGCCAGAAGGAAGCTCACTGTCGTTGCCTAAAAGGCCTTCATCCCTGGCTTAGAGACATCAGTCCATCTGTGACTTTTGCTGTGTCCAGAGTGGCCGAGCTAGGTATTTTCTTTTCCCTGCTTTGTTTACTGTTCTTTCGTGGGATTTCAGATTTCCATGATGGCGGAAGGCTTGTAAAATCCAGGGGTGGGGAAGGGTTACCGTGGCAGGAGCCCAGGCCAGGCCAGGTCGAGCCAGCATTACAGACAGCTTTTATAATGGTGTGCAAGGCTAGGAGGCTTGTAAAGGCAATGCAGGCAGATAGGGAGATAAATCATGCAAGCAGTGGGCAGGGTGGTGAGCCGAGGTTAGGAATTAACTTTGTGTTGGATGGAGCCCAGGTTGTGGGATGGGAAGAGAGGCCTCTCCTCCTTTCCTCTCCTCTCAGCTCTGTTCTTCGCCTCTCCTTTCTGTTGGCCCTATTCACTGCAGGCTGTGACATGTTCGCCCTGGCCTTTCCGGCCCCTCCTCCAAGTTGCCTGAACTAAATCAACAAGGGAGAGGGTACCCCAGAGCAAGGGAGGAAAGTGCTCATGCTTCTACCAGCCAGATTGCTTTGTTTTATTGCAAATAGGGAATGGAACTTCCTTCCTACAGCCGTGGACAAGAATGCTCATCCCTAGTTCCTTTCTGCTTGTTCTCATATGTTATGGCTTTTACCTAGAAAATGGACTGGAACCCTTCGGGATCAGACAAAAAGCAGAAGATGCCCTCCAGCTATTCTGAGATTCCCCCACGTGGTGTAGGGTCTCAAGCTTGCCTGAGCCAGGGTGCGGACTTTGGCTTCTCTTGAGGGCTGAAGCGAATCCTGATAGCTTCATTCAGGAATTATAGTTGATGATGGCATCTTTTTTTGGGGGGTTGGGGGTGTCTCTGTGTGTCATGTATGGAAATGAGGAGGGAGCTGGGAGAAATGCAGAGAGAGGCCACGTGAGTGGACAGAGTGGACTTAGTATAAAAAGAAGTCAAGGTTAAATTCTCTGCAGACCGTGCGTGTGTACGCAGTGGCCGAGTGTTGAGAGGTGGATACTCATTGCAGGGACAGTCTTCAGGTCAGAGTTGTGGCTGTTATGATCTTTATTTCTCCTCACAGCCCCTTGTGTAATGCTTTGCAAATTGTGGGTGATCAATAAATGTTTTGGGCTATCCTTTTTTGGCTCTTGATTGACATGATCAGCCAGCCTCTAAGTCCTCTTCTGTCATCCCTCCCTCTCCTTCCAACATCTCTCACCAGAAAGTGTCCCTCTAATCATCACAGCTTTCAAGTGGATGGCTCAGCCCAAACTCAAGTCATTGACTGCGTTTCTTCCTCCCCAGATCTGTAATAATAGCACTGCCACTTCTCTTTCTAATTAGGCCCTAATTGAAAACTGGTTGCATTTGGACTTTTCTTCTTCTGCTCTGCTTTTTCGTTCCAGTGGTGGAAAAACATTCAGCTGAGGTTTGGGTTTTTCCTTTCTTTCCCCCACCCCTTTTTTTCGTCTCCCCCCTGCTTCTTCTTCTTTTTTAATACGGTGGGATTCTTTTGGGAAAGCTGTCCCCAGCCCGTTGGAGCCCCGCTCACAAACCCCAGCCTTCTCCGAGAAGACCGGGTCTTTTCAAGTGGTTTGCGTTGAACACGTCGGAGGCCCCCAATGCCTGTGACAGTTTCTGTTAATTATAGAGGCTCTTTCCCCCTCTCACATTAGTCAAAGGAGTTTTGTGTGTTTTAACAGCGTTTTCCCTTGGCTTGAATAAGACTCTGTTCAGACATTTCCTAGCGCTGGTGAGTCGGCAGCACACGCTGGTACCCGGTAGCAATGTTTCCTTATTTGCTTCTCTAGGGGCTTCAGAGATTACAGTGGAGGGATGCTTCCTACTAGGCCTGAAATTCAGTTGTTTCTGGGTTCCAGACATAGTGCTTACACAAGCAAACGCTTCTGCAATGCCTGGGCCTCAGATATGAAATAGACGTGCCCTTGTGTGTGGAGGTGCTTTCCAGGTCTCTGGATCTCTTCTTTGTGCTTTCAATCTGCTCCCAGTCTTATCCAGTCCCTGTAAGAGTCCCCTTCTAGTCCTGTTGTCCTTGTTGTCGGGTTATATCAGAGCCTTTCTGGGGACCCTGGCTTCCATTTTCTATTTATCTTTTTAAAAAGTACGTTTTTATTGATTTTAGAGTGAGAGAGAGGAATGGAGAGAGAAACATCTATGTGAAAGATAAACATTGATTGGCTGCCTCTTGTACACCCCCTACCGGGAATCGAGCCCACAACCCAGGCATGTGCCCTGACCGGGAATCAAACCAGTGACCTTTTGGTGCCTGGGATTACGCTCAACCAACTGAGCCACATCGGCCTGGGCCATTTTCTATTTCTTAGGCCTTATTAGCATTATCTCTTGTAGGCCTTTGGAAAACTTATGTTGCTATTATCTTTTTAAAAAAATTTGTTGTTGAGAGTATTACAGATGCCACCCCCTCCCCCGTGTCTCCCTGCTGTTATCTTTAATATTGAAGTGCTCTTCTGTCTTGAAGCCCCCAAGAATGACATTTTGCTTGCTTAGGTCAAGGCGTTCTAAATAGGAATCAGCTCGGCACATGATCTGCTTAGGGACTTCTCTGAGAGGTCAGTCTACCCTGGTTTAGCTAGGAGAGAGCAGGAGACCAAGGAGACAAATAACATTGGACTAGACCTCCTATGTGGGGCTGCATTTTGCTGGATTCTGTTGGATGTACGCAGCCTGAATTTAGTCTGGGAGGGGGTCAGCAGGGTCTCACAGATGGAGCTATGGTGAGAGGGTCAAGGGACCCCCTCACAGGCAAAGCATCATGGGCACATCACTTCTAAGTGCTGGATGATAATTGCTTCTCCCATTGTGGGCTTTATTGTTTTTTGTGTGTGTTTTCCTCAGAGATTTACTTAGCTCTGAATTTCCCCTTAAGAATATTTTGCTTTTGACGATGCTTGTTTTCAGCACCTGCACCATTTTTCTAGCCTAGAAACCTCCCTGTCTGAGGCATTGATTTTATTTGGATGAGAACATCGTGGGAGGAGGACCTTGAAGAGTGATAGACTGATGGGTTCTGTTCAGGACTTCTCCTGTGAGCTCTGTCGCTTAAGAGTAAGAAGGATGAACTTCTTTGGAGTATTAGGTGGGTGACAGTCATGCTGACGCTCATTTCCCTTTTCCTAGAAGTATGGTATACTTGAAATTAACAACAGGTCTGGCTATAGCTTAGGAGATTTGACAGGGAGTCTTAGGTCATACAGGGAAAGTCAGCTATCTCAGCTTCTCCATTGTTTATAGACGATGGAACTAAGACCTGTGGAGGTCATTACTCGTGGAAAAGATGGGCATGGAGTGTGGCGAGGACTCTTCTACGTTAGAAAAACAGAAGCCTTAGAGGCCCTGAGTGGTTGGACCTGGAGGCATGTCACTCCTCTGGAGCCCCCGGAGAAGGACGAAGCCGCAGGAAGAGGGTTATGGAAATTCATAAGGATTTACATTTTGTAAAAAAAGTCCTTGGACCCGAATTCAAGGAAGCTGGTTCCCCACATGGAGTATGATTTCCCCATTGGCTTTCCCTTTTCTTTCCTCTCTGTCTCCCCCTCCCCAGTTTGTCTGGAGTCCCGTGTAGCACATGTTTGGTGCACCAAATGCAAAACATCTCCCTGCCCTGTGACCAGGGAGACTGCAGCGTTGGAAATTCTTCCTGAATTGCTGACATGGTGCTGTACATTGTTTATGTTTTATGACACACGTTTAACAATATAAACTGTGATATATTAAGGTCAAACATTGAACAAGTAAAGCAGAGTCAAGAGATACTAGTGACGTGTTTGGTCAGCCCGAGGAGGCAGAGGACTTTAACTTCATCACTGCAGTTTCCCTGTTCCATAAAGTGACAGATGCTTGTCTGCCCCAGGCTTTGAAGATGTGGAGTGTAAACAGTATACCACATAAAGGCACAGGGGCTTTCTGTAAAACTGGGCAACTAATTTCAGCAACATCTTTTCATGTATTTTTCAAAGTATATTTATTTGAAATACTTTCAGATTGTGATTCTTGGTGGCGCAGTGTTGGCGGGAGGGTGTTGTCACGCTCTACTCGGTGGTGATTGGATCAGACTTTTATGCTTATTATTAATCGTGGAAGTCATGAGTGTAAGGAAAATATAAAAGAGAGTGAAGGCAGCAGATTCAGAACAGAACTAAGTAGCCCGGCAGCTGTGAAGTTTGTTCCTGAAAAACCGTGGGTTGCCAGAGATCCGCCGTCAGGAAAATAGCATTGATGAGTCCTTTCTTCCCCTTCGTATTGGGACCTTTTGCAGCTGGGAGTATGGCTTTGGGGGCATCGTTCAGCAAGTTGGCCTCCTCGTTACCCTGCAGCAGAGGAAGGGTTTAGGTGTATGCTTTTAGGAGGCTTTTAACAAGTTCAGGGGGAGCTCAAGTTCTCCCTTCTGACCTGGCTCTGCTCTTAGAGAGACTGCAGTTCATTGGCCAGTTTGGAGTATAAAGGTGCACAGTTAGCTGGGGTAGAATTAATAAAAGTAATGATTTATATCTGTGTGGTGTTACAGTTGGCAAAGTGCTTTCACTCGCACTGTCTTCTTTGGGTTCTGTCTTTGTGAATTAGGACAAAATACTTGTATTATTACCTCTATTGTGTAGATGGGAAAACGGGGGGTGGGGGGCGGGGGGGGGGTCCTTCAGCTTCCCAAAGCTGCATAGCAATGAAGCAGCCGAGCCAAGACTCAGACCTGGTTAGTTTCGATCGTTCCATTAGGTTAAGTTGGTCACCTGGTCTCCTACCTTATGACTCTTGGTTTGACCAAGGGCCAGGGTTCAAAAGGATAAGCTCCTAGTGTTCTCTCCATTCGGTTTCAATCTCTGTTATATTTCCCACTATTTTTAGTAAACTTTTTCTTTCTGACACTTTCTTTTTCCTCTCTATTCCTACTCTTCTGACCCCCCCACTTGCAGGGACTGCCTTATTTGCTTTCCTAGAAATTTCTCTTTTAAGGCTCTTGGGAACTTTGACCTACCAGTAGTAACTACGTTTAAGAGAGTGTCTAAAATCTCTCCTGCCCCTCTCATTCACCCCCCACCCCCAAAGCACGGCCTCGCCCCATCCTGCCATCGTGCTGGCCAGGCGCGTGGGGCAGCTGTGGTCAGTCCCATTTATAAAACTGGTAAATATGGGACCAGTTTCTGTCCCCTCCAAAGGTCAATATTTGTGCAGAGTTTAATTTTAACTTAACAAGCAGTTGTTTTCTGCAGCTGCCCTAGTGTGTTGTGTTGTGTGTGCTTTCCTTTCCCCTCCTTCCCACTGACTGTATGCGTCTGTGTGTGTGTATCTGTGTTCACACTGTAGACTCAGTTCTGGTCTTCAGAACCTGCAGCCACGGGCTTGGCTGGGCTCTGTATCACCAAGGACATTTGGGCTGAAGGGAGCTAGATGAAGAGCAGTGACCTTAGCATGTGGAGACAACACAGTCTTTTTTTCTAGAGGTCAGGGGATAGAGAACACTGTTTAGTCTTTGGTAATCCTAATGCCATCACCATACCATCCTTTGCAGAAGAGCTTCTAGAATGCAGGATTTGTGTTTTTATTGATTTCAGAGAGCTGAAGGGAGAGTGAGGGAGGGATAGAAACATTAATGATGAGAGAGAATCATGGATCAGCTACCTCCTGCATGCCCCCTACAGGGGATCCAGCCTGCAATCTGG
The DNA here is from genome assembly GCF_951640355.1 of Cnephaeus nilssonii. Classification (NCBI taxonomy): domain Eukaryota; kingdom Metazoa; phylum Chordata; class Mammalia; order Chiroptera; family Vespertilionidae; genus Cnephaeus; species Cnephaeus nilssonii. The sequence continues at coordinate 22,075,783 of NC_137081.1, read as the reverse complement.
GCATGTGCCCTGACCGGGAATTGAACCTCCTGGTTCATAGGTCGACACTCAACCACTAAGCCACACCGGCTGGGTCCTACATTGCTTTCTAAGGAGTGTTCACCCCTTATCCAAGAACCCTGGGCTCTAATTTCAGCAACTGCTTCTGGAGTAAGATGAGGGGAATGCATAAGATCATCTCTTAAGGCCTCTTCCAGCTTTTAATATTCTATGATTTTATGAATATTAGGGCATTGGACTGGGTATCAAGAGTAAATTCTATTCCAGTTCCTAGCTTTAACCTCATTTAAAAAAGGATTTCTTCGGGGATATGATTTTTGTTCCTTACAAGGATTTTGTGTGAATGGATGAGATTTTATTTGAAAGAACTCTGAGCTGTTTAAACAAGGAGAAATACTTTAATACTAAGCTCCTCTTACCTACCTGTGTCCCCTTTCACCAAGCTACTTAAGTTCCTTCTGCTTGTGAGCATGTCCCTGGCTTAGACAATTTAGTCCAACAGGTGATCAGCCCAGCTCCTCAGAGCCATAGGATGTACCATGGAGGAGGAACTGTCACCAAGAATGGCACGTGGGCTCCAGGCATAGTGGCCTCCTTATGATTGTTCCTTGAACATACTGGACATGTGCCACACCTTAGCACCTTCTCCCTTGCTGGTCCCGCTGCTGAGGATGCTCTTTCCTCAGAGACCTGCGTGGCCCCTTTCCTTCTCTTTGTTTGGCTCTTTTTTCATTTGCTACCTTCTAGTTGAGGACTTCCTGGCCACCCTCTGGAAAATGTCATCCCCACCCCCTCCAGCACTCTCCGTTCCCTTTTCCTGCTCTGTTTTTCTCCTTAGCACTTATCATTACCCAACATACCACAGATTTTGCTTTTTTTATTATGTTGTTTTTCTCCCCTGCGAAGGCATGGATTCTCAATGAGGGCAGGGATTTTTGTCTGTGCGCTCATTGCTGTCACCCCAGTGTCCTTAGAACAATGCCTGGCATATTGAAGCTTTTAAAATGTGTTTGTTGAATACATGGAAGGAAGGAAGGGAGGGAAGGAGAAGTAGGCTCCCTAAACTGATGATTCTTCACAAGGGGGCGGGGTACATAACCCGTAGGGGAGGTGGTCGGAATAATTTGGAGGCCTTTTCAAACTATTCAGACCCTTGCCAAAAAATTATGATATATGTCCCCTCTATCCCAGGATGGTTAGGAATCATTACACAATGACTTAAAGTTACTGATGAAAATAGGTGATATGCTTCATGTGTGTTGGGTGGAAAAAAGTTGGGAACCACGGTCCTAGGCAGCCTGACAGGCCTGTCCCCTCCTGGCCTGTGAATTGCAGGCAGCCATCATGGCTAGGAAGAGATTTGTTGTTTTTCTCCCCCTTCCCATCTTCTCCTTCCTCCTGTATACCCCCAACCCATGCCTCCTTACCCCTCCCCTTTTCTTTATTCTCAGCCAGACACCCACCGCCTCAGCACACAGAGGTTGCCTACATTGTGAATGGTTGTAGTTGGGACACAGAGAGCCCTTGATGGCAGCAAGTGCTTCTTGTGACATCAGCTCTATGGCTTTAGGGGGAAGGCTGTGGCTCTGGGTCCCCAAGGGAGGGGGCTGTTTTTCTCTTCTTGATCGTTCACGTTGGTGCCGTCTGACTTATAAACTTTAATGGCCAGTTTTAAAGGTTACTGCCATGGGGCACCTTTGTTGCCAGTTTTAGTTTTTTAATTTGGAAACTTTTTTCCCCTTGTGGTCTTGGGAGGAAAGATTTGGGGCCATTTGGGGCTGGGAATTGGCATTTGTGGGTGATGATGAGATAGCACAGCAGCATTCTGGTTCTGGCTCCAATAACCAGAATCCCTGGCATGTTAGCCAATGGCCCAAATGAACCCCCAAATGAGAAGGGGAAGACTGACATTGGGATGTATAGTTTTGGGCAGTATTGGTCAAGGCTGTACAGGGTTGGTAGCTTGTTGGGCTGTCTGAGAAGAATGGTAACCATAACACTGAGGCACTGGGAAAGGAAAGAGACTTCTCTTTCTTACTCTAAGCCTCTTAACTCTTCCTTCACCTGAGTCCCAGTCCTTTGCCCTGAATATGAACCTCATTGACAATGGTCAGGTTTAATTGGGATGGACACAAGGCTTCAGATATAGAATTGCTAGTTGGGATGTGGCCCGTTGGTTATTGCCCAATGTAGCATGGATACAGAACTAACAGAGAAAGCCGCGTCTTTTTGCCAAGAGGAACCTGCTATAGAAGGAAGGGATAGCTCAGATCTCCAAGATGTGTAGTACGAGGGCAGGGCCTTCTGGCTATAATCAGGGTCTTGGATTCAAATCTCATTCCTCGCTGTTCTCCCTGGGCCGGACAAAGCTGGATTTGCTTCTTGTCCCCTGTGTTGCAGGGCGGGGGAGGAGGTGTGGGGTTGGCTCGGGGCTGGGCCACAATTAGTGACCTGGAAGCTGGGCTGGGCACCCAGAGGCTATAAATAGCAGACGTGGAGCAGTCGCTGAGCGGACTCGAAGCCCAGCCAGACTAGCCGCGTTTCAAGTGGTCTGGGTGGGATTTTTTTTTCTCTGTTAACCATTTGTACATCTGGTTTCCTCAGTGTTGGTGGGGGCAAAGGAGGAGGGTGGGGTTGTGAGCAGAACCAGAAGTGCGTATGTGGAGTAGCTCCCTGATTAGTTTTGTTATATGTGTGTCTTGGAGCTTCCAGGGTCCTTGGCAGGCACCTGGGATGGCGGCTGCTGGAAGCTAAGGTCTCAGCGCAGGACATGTGCTGTGGGAAATGCAGAAGTTCTGCAGGGCTCCTGTCACTAAGGTGTCCTGGATGTTCCTGAAGAGGGAGAGAAGTGGAGTCTCAGATGGAGCCACTCAGATCATTTGGGAGTAGACCGGGGCTTCTTATTTCTCAGTACCCGACGGAACTCAGTACCACAGGACCTCAGTACTCAGTATACGTTCTCTGTCGCAGCCAAGCCAGTCTGCTCACCTTCCTTACAGGCATTGCTCCTTCTCGCTCCTCTGCATTTGTTCCTGTCACCTGCCCTGGATTTGAAGTCAGAATAATTTGATTTGAATTCCAGCTCTTCCACTTACTTATTTGTCACTTGGACATATTTTATTTAAGCTCCCTGGGCTTCTGTTTAGTTCATTTGTCAATGAGCAATTTTCAGAAAACACACCCTAAGGTTCCTTGTAGCTTTTATAAACCCATAAATTGAATTCAGTCAGTCCATTTCTGTTTTTCTTCTTCAAGAAGAAAATTCACCTCTGCCAGGAAGCCTTCCCTGAATTACCAGCTGAATCTTATTTTCTCTCACTTCACAGACCATTAAGAGTTACATACCAATAGTTTATCCTGTTTTCACCTGTATTTATCATCTCTTTCTTTGCAATTATTTTCTTGCTATTTTCACATATTTATATTTTGTCTCTGCAAGTAGATTACAAGTTCTTTGAAGCAGGAAACCATATCTTTTCCAGCTCTACCACTCACAGCACTTACTGCTGATGTTGTAGGCACAATCAAAGCCTACTGAAAGTTCCTGAGAAGCAGGCAGGCAGGCGGGCTGGAGTGGAATGGGAAATAGGAAGAAATGAATATGTTTTCAGCAAACTCCACTTGTGAGAGGTGGCTTTGTTCGAGTAAAATGGAAAAGAGCGAATGAGAACACAGATGGGAGATTTCCTGCATTTTACCTGACCATGGGATTCCTTCCAGTCCCACTGCTTTGCTGATTCTCTTCTTGCTCCTTTTTCTTCTTTCACCCCCAGGTGCTTTGACTTATGGGTGCAGTCTGCATCGGTGGGTTCTGGGGACAATGCTTTAATGACACTGAGTATGGGGCTATATTTTGTGTAATGGTAAAAGGACTTTCTGTTCCAAGCATAGGCTCTTTGTATTCAGTTTCAGTTCTTCTAGTTTCAATAATCCATCTGTTTGTAGTCTCCTTTATGCCTGAAGATAAGGATAATAACACTTGTTGGTATCTGTGAAAATGTATTGTTTTCTCTGAGTCCAAGGAGTGCCGTGTCTCTCCTGGTTGGCTTTTCTGTCACAGGACTTTGATCTTCCATCCTTGTTTCATCCTTTCTCCTACTTTGAGCTTCTTGGGCCAGGCTAAACAATTCCTCTCCACTTGGTGTTTACACTCTCCCGATGTTAGCAGAAGGTTATCATGTCTAGTCTCAGACATCACTTAGGCCATCTGCCTGGCTTAAGCCCCAATCGCTCCTTTTTCATTCTTCCCTCCCCCACCCAGGTCAGTTATGTTCTTCCTGGAACTCCCTCAAACTTATCTCTACAGTTTGGTGCCAGCGTGCCCGATACTGGGCACATGAACCAGGCAAGGTCTCCTTACACCAAGGGAAAGAGACGATTTCTCTGTCTTCAAGGTGTGATGCCTTTCAGCCCTGGGTTTGAAGGCAAAGAACCTGATTTTGCTGTATTATCTTTCTTTCAGTTCATTCATGTAATAAGCATTTACTGAGCCCCTGTAATGTGCTGGCTTCTTATTAGATACCAAGAATATAATTTTGTTTTATGAAACTTAGCAGACACTTAAGTAATTGCAAGGCATTATGTTAGAAGATGGGGATTCAAGAAAACTGAATCCAGAATTTGCCTTCAAGGAACATATAACCCAGGAGGAGGTTCAGACATGTAAATATTAAACTACAATGCAGTGCAGAACGAAACAAGTGCAAATATAGGTCCAAGTAAGGCACTTTGGACGAAAAGAATAAAGAAGGTTGAACTTTGGCTTTTTGAAGGAGGTAGGTTTGTGGGCAGCAGGAAGCAATCAGGGAAGACTCTGAGAAAGAGAAGAAATTTAAGCTGGAGCTTGAAGGATAAGAATTTCTTTAAGTAGAGAATGTGAAAACGGATATTAGAATGAGCAGCATTCATTCTTTCTTTCCAGGTATAATTTTTGAGAGAATGGAAAAAGGGAGTATTCAACAAATGGCACTGTTTCTTCTTTAAGTATTTTTGAGTGCCTCCTCTGTGTCAGTTACTGTTCTAGATGCAGTGACAGAGCAATGACCAAAACAAGTTTTACTCCCCTAGAACTTACAGTCTAGTGAGTTGTCAAAATAAATGTGGTACTTGTTTCCCATTGCTGTTATTCACTACCCTTTTTACGGTACTAACATCTTTGAACTATAAAGGAAATAATGTCTCATAACCCTTTGGACATTGTCATCTCCTTATTCGATGCCATCTACATCTTTCTTGATTGTTTCTTTCTAGCCAGGTTTTTGCCAGGTCAGTAACTGAGACCGGATCCTGTCACTTCCTTAGACAGTAATGACAATTGATAGTTTTGATAAACACCCAGGTTATTGGAAGATTATGTGGTGTCTTATATTTCAGTGTTATTTTTATTTTACAACATACTTTGAGATTCTTTGAAAATTGATCATCTGTATGAGTAGCAAATGGTAAATATTAACTAGAATCCCCCTTCTCAATCAAGCCAGTGATTGGCACTCACTATTATGGTGTTTACCTTGGTTGACTTTTCTCCATTTCTTCCAGTTGCTGTGCTGATCCTCAGGGCCCATCTTTTGCCTAGCTAATGTGTGTTTCTGTTTTACCCATGGTCTCTTTATGGCTTTAGGCCATTTTAATTTGGTCAAGTTAAGCCTTTCTTCCCAAGTCTGCAATTGCCTTTGCCTCAATTCTAAGAGAGGCTGACAGTAGGAATGAATCCAAAATTCCATTCATTTTATATTCACCACATCTGGGTTTCTTTTAGCATCATTTTTCCCCTTGAGAATATTTTCAAGGTTCTCCTAATTTTCTAGTGGCTTTTTATTTTTATTTTATTTTATTTTGGTGGCGGTGGAGGGGTGCCCTTTGGAAGATTACTAAGACATTTCCAGGGCTGATTATCTAGTCTTAAGTCTATTTATGTCTATCTCCCTGCTTCTCTACCACCTTCTCTCATATAGTAAAATCATCTCCTTTTCTCTCTTCATTTACGGTGCAGGCATCTTATTTTTGAGACCTGAGCTGTTGGTGATACTTACTCTGGGTTCCCCTTTGTGTCCTAAGGAGCCATTGATTCCCCAAAGAAGAGTCTTGATTTATCTTGCATTCTCTTGTGTGGGAACACTCCAGTTAGAGGAAGCAGCAATTCGTTTTCATGTCTCCTGATTTCACATCAGCAACTACCCTAGTTCTGTCAATGCTGGAGCTCTCTAGCTAGACCTTTGTAGTTGTCAACACTATTCTCAACCACTAGGGGACACTGTGTTGGCCTAATTGTGGGGCGAAATCTCCCTTTTCCATTAGTCAGTCTGTATCTGGTCCTGGGGCCCACACTCAGCTCTGTAGGTTGTGTACTGTACAACTCCAGTGAATTCCATTCACATAAGTATGATGCCCCTGGAGTCATGCAGTTGGGCTTAATTCAAAAGTATTGGCTATGTATGTAGTTATTATTATTCTCATGTTTCTTTTCCTTTAGCAATCAGTTTATTTCATGAAGATGGTATCCTCTTGGTTCAATGTTTAAATATACAAATTTTATTGTTCTTAAACTGATATATCCTCCTCCACCAAAACAAACAAAACAAAAAGGCATTCACATTAAAAGATGAATGAGATTCTCTCCTCTTATTAGTCGGCAGAAATTAGGATTGATTACTATAGCTTTGGCAAGAGTATGGGGTATTGGGCATTCTACATACGATTTTGATGGGAAGGTAAATTGATACACGATTTTTGGAGAGCAATTTTTTTGGGCAGTATCAGATGTATTCTTTCCTTCAGAAGGTGGGGATGTAATATGTAGAATTATTAACATGTGAAGGCATGCACAAGTATTTCAAAGCAGCATTGACAACATTTAAAATGCCCATTGTTGCCCTAACCGGTTTGGCTCAGTGGATAGAGCATAAGCCTTCGAACTGAAGGGTCCCAAGTTCGATTCTGGTCAAGGGCATGTACCTTGGTTGTGGGCACATGCCCAGTAGGGGGCTTGCAGGAGGCAGCTGATCGATGTTTCTCTCTCATCGATGTTTCTAACTCTCTTTCCCTCTCCCTTCTTCTCTGTAAAAAAAAAAATCAATAAAATATATTAAAAAATAAAATGCCCATTATTACATAAATCTGAAAAATTATGGTTCATCCAAACACTGTATGATGCTCAGTGAACCCATTAAAAAGAATGAGGCAGACCTGGATTATACCTTGAAAAGATGGCCATGATATACTTACTATTAAGTGAAAAAAGCAAAATGCATAAGAATATCTGTGATGTGATCCCATTTTGGGGGAGGGGAACACCTCAGTGTGTGTATGTTTGCATAAGAATAGAAAAAAAGGCCCTGGCTGGTTGCTCAGTGGTTAGAGTGTCGGTCGTTGGTCCGAAGGGTCTTGAGTTTGATTCCCAGTCAAGGGCACACACCTCGGTTGCAGGCTCCATCCCCAGCCCTGATCGGGGTGCATATGGGAGGCAATCAATCGGTGTGTGTCTCTCACATCAATGTTTCTCTCTCTCTCTCTCTTTCTGTCCCACCCACCTCTATCCCCTCCATGCTCTCTAAAAAAATCAATGGAAAAATATCAGATACATACCAAATTGTGTACAGGTTACCCCTGAGGAGTGGGTTGGAGGTGAAGAGAGGGGGTCTGTTACTTATATACTTCTATAGTGTTTAAACTTAATGTTAAGCGTAAATTTAAGTGTTAAGTCGGTATGTTTTGTGGTGTGTGTGGTTGTTTTTTGTTTGTTTGCTTGCTTGTTTTGTAACTTTTTAAAGGGAGGAAACTAAATGGATGAGTTTACGCAGCACAATTCATTTGCCATTTCTTAGCTCCACTGGTTTAGCTTCCTGGGCTCACTAGTGTAGGTTCTTTTCCTCAACTCTCTCTGGGCTGGGAGTGTGTGTGTGTGTGTGTGTGTGTGTGTGTGTGTGTGTGTGTGTGGATTCTCAGTCCTTCTGGGAATTTACATTCTAATCATTCTAATTATCTTCCAGAGTGTAAGCACTGATGAGGTCCTCTTGGCCATATTAATAGTCTCTTTGCTACTCTGCCCTTTTTAGAACACCCTAATTTCTAATTCTCTAATGAGGAATGTATTTTCCTAATTAGTCCCAATAATTCTAATTATGGCTTTAAGTCTATCTGTACTAACCTTGCACAAGTTTCTCCTTTCTTGAAGATTTCCTTAGTTGCTGAACCCTTGAAAACCTGTTCTCAACTCTTGATAGAGGTGTGTCTGGTTGACTTCCTGATATTAAAGCTGGTACTGTTCTTTGGTGAAGCTCAGAAGATTATCCTTCTGTTCTAGACTAGTTCTAGCCTAGGGTTGGTAATGATGTGACTTCTAGTAGCATAGCCACATTCCTGGTATATTCTTACCTATGTTTACCTTCTTGCCAAAATAACAGAAGGCTTTTTTCTTTTCTGGTTTTGAAGATCTGTGTTCTCTACCCCCCTCCCCCCTACTCCCTTTAGAGGACCTCCCACTGGACTCCACCTTTTAGTCTGCACTTCTTCATCCTGTCCTCTTTTCCCAGCCTTCTCCAATTCCTGAACCCTTCCCCTGTGCCTTGTGGAATTAATAGTGCATCATCAGCAAAATCTAATCTCCAGTCTCTTCTCTGAGCATTCTTCTCTCCTTCTTGCTCAGAAACCTGGCTTTGCCCTGAAGACACTTCTTTCTCTGCAGCCTTCTCACAGGGTGGCTATATTTTCTCCTATAGTCCTGTAACCACTGACTATTGAGGTGGGGTGTGTCCTCCTTGCTTCTAATTGCTGCTTTCTCACCATTCTCCTTCCTCCCTAAAAAGCCCGGTTTTGAATCTCATATCACCCAGTCCTCTTCATTGTTGTAATGCACTGACTCTGAGTCAGTCCCACTCATTTCTTGAGGACTTTAGCTCCTGACTCACTGCCACTTTCTCTAGTTTTCTCTGGTTATCTTGACTTCTGCTTTATCTCATTCACTGATTTCTATGGGCATGCTCTAGAACAGTGGTTTTCACCAAGGGGAGATTTTGCCCTTAGGGGAAATTTGGCAATGTCTGGAGACTGGCATCTAGTGTAGTGGATAGCATCCAGGGACCTTGCTCAGCATCCTATAGTACACAGGATGCGCCCCCCTCCCCCCAATGGCAAAGGCTTGTCCAGCCCAAAGTGTCTGCAGTGTTGCTGTTTAGAAACTGCTCTAGAGTCTACTTTAGACCTTGTCATCACCAAAACTGCAACCTCCCAGAAGCTCAATTTTACACATCCTCCTTTTCAACCACTTCCTCCTCTATTGTTCCTGCTCTTTCTCTACCTCTACTCAACCTTCCCTTAATCCCACCGAGACCTGCAGTTAGTTCATTGATCTTACCCTCCTTTCATTGTCCTGGCTCCTTTGATGTCCTGCTTGCCTTCCTTACCCAGCTTCTATGGTCAATCATTATAATCACTTTCCTGCATGGACACTTGATTCTATTGTTCATCTCTTATGTTGTGTACAGTTAAATCCAAATTTTCTACCTCTTTCATTCCTGCATATACAGTCAAGTGTAGTCAGAAAAAGAAACATAACAACCAGGTTGACTAGTTTTAATTTAAATTCTTGAACGTGAATCTCAAATGCACCCTTAATACTGCCAGGCAATCATATTTCCCTAATTTATTAATTCTCCCATCATTCTAGATGTCTTTCACACCTTTTTCTCTTTCCTCAAGTCCCTAATACCTTAACCTTACATCCTATTTTGCTGGGGGGTGGGGGGGAAGAAAAATCAATCAGAAGTGAACTTTAACAGACTTACACCATCACTTATATTTACTCTAATAACTTTTCCCTCATACACTGCCTTTCTGCCTATTGCATGGATGAATGAGCTGTCTGTCTTTCTGAAGGCAGTCCCTCCATTTGTGCATTAGATTCCATGTCACCCATCAAAGAATTCTGTCTGGTAATTCTCCTCTCTCTAACTTTTTTCTTCCTATAGGCTTATCTTATTAATATACAAATGTGCTATTATGTTTCCCATTTTAAAAATCCTCCTCTTGATACCCCAATTTGCCCACCAGTGACTACCCTACTTCTTTGCCCTCTTTGCTACAAAATTCTTACAAGAGTTGTTTATTTTTATTGTGTTCCTCTCTTCCAGTTCTCTCTGGTTCTCATCTTATCTGGTCTATAAGCAGCCTTTGAAATAGTGGTCATACAGTCCTCCTCCTCCTTTCTTCTTCTTCTTCTTCTTCTTCTTCTTCTTCTTCTTCTTCTTCTTCTTCTTCTTCTTCCTCTTCCTCTTCCTCTTCCTCTTCCTCTTCCTCTTCTTCCTCCTCCTCCTCCTCCTCTTCTTCTTCTTTTCCTCCTCCTTCTTCTTCTTCTTCTCCTCCTCCTCCTCCTCCTTCCTCCTCCTCCTCCTCTTCCTCCTCTGCTTTCTCCCCCCCTCCTCCTCCATCTTCTATATTGTATTTGGAATTGACAAAACATTTGCAACTGAAATAATCATCCTACAGACAAGGCTCTAAGCACAGAGTCTGTCCCCAATCATAAGTTTTACATCAACTTAAAACAAAATTAGCAACAAGTGATCTTGGGCACTAGAGTGGGTAATTCCTTAGCTGTTCATACAATATCCAAACAGCACACCACATGACATTAGATTGCTGGTTAACAGTTGAATTTTACATTTAAGTTACCTTAAAAAATTGAAAGTCCTCGCTTAGTTTGTCATTATCAATATACTAATCATAGCTAACAGTGCCTAAGGTAGAGACTTCTGTGAGAGATTTTTTAAAGAAAACACAATTAAGAGTACAATAAAGAAAAAGATTTCCAATCATGGAAGCATATAGCCAAATGTCTTTGTTCAACAAGCCAACCTTTGAAATGCAGAACTCTTGCTTCTTTAATTTCTGTAGCGATTTTTCATAGGAATAGAACTTTCTTCTGTTTGGACTCCTGGATTTTGGAATATCTCAGTAATGATGTTAACTGAGTTTGGGTCGTGCACATTCCATGTTAATAATCACCCAGTCCTTCTTGACACACTTACTTCATTTGGCTTCCAGAGCTGTGCACCTTCCACGCTTTGTTTTCTACTTCTTGGTTACTTCTTCACAATCTCCTTTGCTGATTCCTTCTTTTCTGCACTAACCTCAGGCCTCAGTCTTTGTTCCTCTACTATTCCCTACAAATATTTACTCTGTTGGTGATTACATTCAATCTCATGCCTTTAAATACCATCTTTAACTATATCTCCAGCCCAGATCCTCCCATATCCCAAACCTGCGTTTCCAACTGCTTGTTCAACATTTCCATTTGAAAGTCTAAGAAATATCTCAAACTCAACATATTCAACCTGAACTCCTGATTTTTCCTCCTCTCCCTATCTCACATACTCCAAGCATACTTCCCCTATAACCTTTTCCTCCTCAATTGATGGCAACTCCATCCTTTCACTTGCTTGGGTTAAAAATTTTGGAGTCATGTTTGACTCTGTCTTTCTCTCATACCCCACATACAGAGTCCATCAGGAAATTCTTTAGGCTCTTCCTTAAAAATAAATACAGGCTTTGCCACTGCTTCTACAACCTTGATCTGAGCCACTATCATTTCTTGCTTAGATGACTGCAGTAGCCTCCTAACTTGTCTTTGTGCTTCCTCCTTTGCTCTCCTAAAGTCTTTTCTTAACTTGGAAAGTGGAGTGACCCTTTAAAGTTCTTGCAAAAGCCACCTCGGTAGTTAGACTCAATGGAAATGAGAAAGGAAGAAAGCTGATTATGCCAAGTGTTTCCTTAGCCTTTCTTTGTATCCACTGTCCACTATCCCTTTCTAGCTAGGGATGGATACAGTCGTTCACATCCCTGGTCAGCCTTTTCTTTAGATCCTCCCTTAGGTGCTCTTCTACTCTATCTAGTGGCCTGCGGGGGACGGGATGGTATTATTCCCTGGTATGGGAATCAGAAGGAATACAATTCCTCTCCCACTCTCTTCTGTTTTGGTGGCTGGAGGGCCCGAGCCTTGACAGACAATGTTTTATTATCAACAGGTGTTCAAGATGCCCTGTAACTAGAGCCTAGATTTGGTCCTTCCTTCATCCCCTCACCTGGAGATGAACCCTGGAGTAGCTGCTCTGTTCCCTAGGGTCAGCCTGGTGTCAGGGCTGCCTGTTCTCGCCTTCTAAGTGAGCCTGAGGATAGGGGGAGGTTAGCAACTCTGTGGGAATCTCTCTCTCTCTCTCTATATATATATTATTGATTTCAGAGAGGAAGGGAGAGGGAGAGAGAGAGATAGAAACATCAATGATGAGAGAGAATCATTGATGGCTGCTTCCTGCATGCCCTCTACTGGGGATCGAGCCCGCAACCTGGGCATGTCTCCGCAACCCTGACTGGAATCAAACCCAGGACCCTTTAGTTCGCAGGCCAACGACGCTCTATCTGCTGAGCCAAACCAGCTAGGGCAGTGGGAATCTTTTTTTTTTTTTTTAAATTTCTTTATTGATTAAGGTATCACATATTTGTCCTCATCCCCCCATTCCCATCCCACACCCCTCCCCACGCATGCCCCCACCCCCCTGTTGTCCTTAACCACTGGTTAGGCTCATATGCATGCACACAAGTCCTTTGGTTGATCTCTCCCCTTTATCCCCATCCTCCCCTACCCTCCCTCTGAGGCATGGATCACATGCCTCCTTGTTTCTGGGTCTGTTCTTGTTCATCAGTCTATGTTGTTTATCATTTCCCCTAGATGAGTGAGATCATGTGCTACTAGAAATACACTTATAAGAACCGAAAATGAGACAAGCAATAATGGTTATGCTGAAAGGCAAATGAATCAGTCTGTAGTGAGTTTCTTTCTGGGCCAACAGTTCTTTTGAGACCCAATTTCAATGTCAAACAGTTCCTTATGTGCACATGTCAGCAATGATATTTCAGTTCTGGATGGTGGACAAATAGTGGTAATGCAGGTCCGACCCTCTCTGGTTTGGTCCTGGGCAACCTGCAGTGACGCACAGCTGCTAACTGCTAGTATGGCAAGGCGATGTAAGCGTCTTCCATCTCTGGACTGCTTCTCTTCTGTCTTCATGGCTGGAGTAGTCCTGTCGATTCCTCTCTGTTGCTGGAATCCACATGGTCTTGGAGTTGTTTTCTGAAAATATACAAACATATTCTCGACCAAAAGTTAATAAAGGGATATTTTCTATAAAATTGACTTGGGATCCTTTTTCATTTTTTGCCCAAATGATTTTCCTTTGGCTTGTTTTGACACCATGTGTGTTTTTCATGGGTGTCTTGCTTTTAGCCTTACAATTAATTTTCTAAAGTACAAATTTTCTAGATGTAATTTACTTACAGGTTATTTTTCCTTACATGATATTCTTCTACTATTCCCCCCTTTTTTGATTTAAATATTAGGAGGCTTTTGAAAATTTTATAATGTAGTCTTGATAGCTTTTAAATTTTAATTTTTTGCACTATAATATTACTGCTTTAGGTTCATTACATGTTACGTAATTTTATCATGAGATGAACTACCAATAAAAATTTAGTTAACACTTTAGGAACTGCTTTTTGTCCAGTACAATTAATTTTTCTAGAATATTCGCCTGTTTCAATTAGCCAATTTAAATTAGCCTGAAAACTTGACTACTATTTTACTGTCAAATTTATTACTCTAACATCAATCTTATTTTATCCTGTAAATATTAGTGGAAAGGATTATTTGCCTTCTTGAGTAGGCCCTGAGCATTCCTGGTGGTAGGCTGGATTTAGATATCAAAAACCCACTTCCCCACACCATGGGTACACGACAACTCAAACAATTCTTTTTTTTTTTTTTAATATATTTTATTGATTTTTCACAGAGAGGAAGGGAGAGGGACAGAGAGCCAGAAACATCGATGAGAGAGAGACATCGACCAGCTGCCTCCTGCACACCCCCTACCGGGGATGGGGATGTGCCCGCAACCAATGTACATGCCCCCGACCGGAATCGAACCCAGGACCCTTCAGTCCGCAGACCGACGCTCCATCCACTGAGCCAAACCGGTTTAGGCTCAAACAATTCTTGTTGCAGTGAGAGGGCAGCTGCTGTCGGCCAAGTCTCTGTCTGTTACCCGGGTCCCGATTTGAGCTGGGCATGAGAAGTTAAGCAGCCATGGGGGCAGGAGACTTCCTTCAGAAGGGGTGAGTGTTCAGGCCCCTGCAAAGTTGGGAGGGTGAGGTTCTGTGCCCCACCTCTGTTGACCCCCAAGTTCTCTCCTGATGGTCCCTCTGTGACTGTGCCTGTCTTAGGTTGTTCCTTCCCTGAGGAATCTTACCCGTCTCTGGCTAACCAGCCATCCTCCGGGGGGCAGTGAGAATCTTAAACCCACAAAATTATGGCTTTCTGTATCAGTTAGGACAGTGATGGGCAACCTTTTGAGCTTGGTGTGTCAAACTTCGCCAAAAAACTGAGCATAACTCGGGTAGTGTGTCACTTTGAGGAAAAAACTAACTCCAAGACTCTAGTCGCAAATGTTTCATCCTCAGGAGCAGCAAATGTTTCATCCTCAGCATGTGGCCGCATGTCATCAGAAATGGCTACGTGTGTCAGTGCTGACACGCGTGTCATAGGTTCGCCATCACTGAGTTAGGAAATGCTAAATTAGGTAATCAGGCATTCTCTTCTCCTCAGTACAACCTAGATCCAAAAGAGTGTGTCATATACTGGACCTACAAATGATCTGGAGTTTTGAGTTTCAGTACCATAGCCAGGAGAGGGCAAGGAACGCTTAAGTCCTGGCCTGAGGGTCCAGAAGTCTCAGGAAGCAGCTTTTAGCCTCAAGCCTGTTCACATCCATGTAGGAGAATTTCCTGCTAATCAGACCTGTCTTGATTCCTCTGCAGATTCACACTTCTCTCCTTCTCCAGCCCCATTCTCCCACCACCCACCCCCCTTACTGCCCCCACAGTGCCACCACACTTCTGCTCTGAGTTGAGGTCTGACTTGAAGTCTATCTTTTAACCTCTGTTTTTTTCCTCCCTGTATTTCATTTTTTCTGGTATATCTTTAATGCCTTGTTGGACCTGCTTAGTTCTCCCTAGGCACTAGAATTTAGAGTCATCTTTGAACAATTTTAGGTTACATCCTTCTATTGCTACCTCAGCCATGGATTAGGCAGGCGCCCTGTTGTGAATGAGTATTTTGAATTAATAATTAGCAATTGACCTTCTAGCATTTCAACTTCCTAACCCCACAAATGCCAGTCTTCTTGACTTTATGGAAAATGACTTGATATCCAGAATGGTGTTTTTCCCCCCCTAGAACTTCTGACTCCTTAGAATCCTGCGCTTCTTTAAACTCAGAGTTCCCGGGGCAGGCATGGGTACAGTCTGGAGAGCGTGTCCGTCAATGGACTTGCAGTGATTGGACTTCGGCAGTCAAGCGGGTGTTGTGTTAAATAATTTTCACTTTTTCCTTTGGATGTTTGATTTGGATTTCACCATTTAAAAAAAAAAATATTAAAAAAAAAAAAAAGCAAAATACAAATGCAAAACTGTGAAAAAAAAAATAAATCTTTATTGTTCAGATTATTACAAATGTTCCTCTTTTTCCCCCTCATAGCTCCCCTCCACCTGATCCCCTGCCATGCCCTTACCCCCGCCACTGTCCTCATCCAAAAGTGTAAGATTTTTGTCCAATCTCTTCCCGCACCCCTCACATCCTCTTCCCCCCCGAGAATTGTCAGTCCACTCCCTTTCTATGCCCCTGATTCTATTATATTCACCAGTTTATTCTGTTCATCAGATTTTTTTATTCACTTGATTTTTAGATTCACTTGTTGATAGATATGTATTTGTTGTCACTTTGTTGTTCATAATTTTTATCTTTACCTTTTTCTTCTTCTTCTTCTTCCTCTTCTTAAAGAATACCCTTCAACATTTCATATAATACTGGTTTGGCGGTGATGAACTCCTTTAGCTTTTTCTTGTCTGTGAAGCTCTTTATCTGACCTTCAATTCTGAATGATAGCTTTGCTGGGTAGAGTAATCTTGGTTGTAGGTTCTTGCTGTTCATCACTTTGAATATTTCTTGTCACTCCCTTCTGGCCTGCATAGTTTCTGTTGAGAAATCAGCTGACAGTCGTATGGGTACTCCCTTGTAGGTAACTAACTGTTTTTCTCTTGCTGCTTTCAAGATTCTCTCTTTGTCTTTTGCCCTTGGCATTTTAATTATGATGTGTCTTGGTGTGGTCCTCTTTGGATTTCACCATTTTAAAACATATATATATTTTATTATAAAATATTTAAAACATATAAAAATCTATGAGGTATAAAGAATAATAAAACACATTATGTACCCATCACTCAATGCATTTTAGAACACTTAATTAATAGTAATATTCAATCCCTTATACCCTGACTTTCCTGTTTGCCCTCAGTGGGATTGCAAACAGTGGGAAGAGCACTGTACAAAACTACTGTGGCACTAGCAGTATCTGTGATTTTGTCATCAAAGAAATCACAGGTATTTTCCTAGTTGCTGGGGATATCATGTAATGTAATTTATGCTCATTACTACTTGAAATATGATAGTTGTTAGAGCCACTACTAGATCTTGTAATTTAATGTGTCAATAAAGAAACACCTGTTATTACAAATTTTTTGAAAAATATTTGGATAGCCCTAGCCATTTTGTCTCAGTGGATAGAGCGTTGGCCTGCGGACTGAAGGGTCCCAGGTTCGATTCTGCCCAAGTGCACATGCCCGGGTTGCGGGCTTGATCCCCGGTGGGGGGCGTGCAGGAGGCAGCAAATCGATGATTCTCTCTTATCATTGATGTTTCTATCTCTCTCCCCCTCTCCCTTCCTCTCTGAAATCAATAAAGAAATATATATTCTAAAAAAAATATTTGGATAATGGCATTTTAATTAATTGGTTTATTTGATAATGATATATGTTTTATTTTATGCATTTAAAAAGGACCCAGAGCCTTCACCAGATTGCCAGAGGATTCCATAGCATAAAAACAACAACTAAGAATCCATGCTCATGACTTTCAGATCACATGACTGATGGAGAGAGTCTGGTCCAGGGATTGAGTTTTCTTGGGTCAGGTGTCCACCTTTTGTGTAATTTTCTGGGGCTGGGGGATTCTGGTCACATAGTACAGATCTTCCCCCTCTCTCATCTTGCCTTTTCAAGGAGGGCTATGGGTGAACAGGACATACTTCCAAAGAAGGGAGTTTTCCTGAGTTGGCCACCTTAGTTTATCTGTATTCATTTTTATTTGATAAAGAGAACAGTTTTCTTTCATAGTCAAATTGTATCATCCATCTAGAAAATATGTGCTATTGATCATCAAAGGACCCAGGAAGTAGAGTGTAGACATATCAATATGAAGTTAGAAAGAGCCATACTGATGGTACTAAGTAGCATTATATTGGTACTAGAGGCCCAGTGCATGGATTCCTGCACTGGTTGTGGTCCCTCAGCCTGGACTATGCCCTCTCGCAATCCAGGACCCCTCGGGGGATGTTGGACTGCCTGTTTTGGCCTGATCCCCGCCTGGCCCGAGGGATGTAGCAGTGTGGGAAGCAGCAGGCAGCCAGGGAGGAGCCCGAGCCGGGCTCAGCACTTGGCGCTTGGTGCTAACTGCTTGCCGCTCACTCCTAATTGCTCGCTGCTCACTTCTTACTGCTCACTCCTTAGCTCCTTAGCACTGCCATGGAGGCTGGAAAGGCTCCCGCCACCACTCCTGCGCTTGCCAGCTGTGAGCCCAGCTTGTAGCTGAGTGGTGCTCCTGCTGTGGGAGTGCACTGACCACCAGGGGGCAGCTCCTGGTTAAGCGTCTGTCCCCTGGTGGTCACTGTGCATCATAACGACTGGTTGTGCCATTGTAACGGTCACTTAGGCTTTTATATATATAGATGGTAAGAAAACATAGTAGTGATTGGAATAATAGCAAAGTTTTGATGTTGAATGAAAAAGATATATTCCCCTTACTCAGGATCATGGATCTCGGGAGAGCCACTCTTCCACACACATTTTCTCCAAATTATAGTATTTTCCATGTTGATTATGGAAGGGCTCAGTGTATTCATCTAAGATTTGCAAGCCCTTACACCAGGAGGATAACATGACCCTACCTGCTCAGAGAGGGGCAAGGGAGAGTAATGCCGAGATTAATGCTGGGCTGAGTTAGGAATTTGAGCAGAATTTCCAGAGAATCTCATTTTCCGAGAACACTCTCACACAGATTTAGTTGCAGAACATCATTTCCCACATAACACTGTTTCTCCTTGCCAGCTTTCCTACGGTCCCATCATTAATTCTGCTAGACCTGGCAGCAGTGATTTGGGCTGAGGCTATTAGTTGGCTAGTTCCTGTGGATTTGCCTTCTGTTTTCAACTCAACATGCTATTCTGATTTAATGGACATACCTTGACCTCATTCCCACCCTCCAGATCTACCCCATGGTCTTGCTTCTGTTTGCTGCCAGTGCAGATTAGAAGCAGGGAGTTTGGGGGTGGGGCCAGGAAATCCCTGACAAGGATGAAAAGTCCTGCCTGCTTTCTGCTGTTCTCTCATAGTAGACTGTGCACAGACCCCTATCATAGAACTGAACATATTTTTCCGAATGCACAATCATTCAGTTATTTCTTTGGACCTAGAACAATCTGGCTTAGAGATGTCTAGTAAGTGACTCTTGAATGAATAAATGTTTGTTTTTTTCTGTAGCTTGAGACTTTTCCTCTGATTCTGTTTTCAGGACATTATCTCCTGTTATTAACCAAGGACTTATTCTGTGTGTGTGTGTGTGTCACACAGATACATAAACACAACCTTGTTCATTTAATGAATTTGAAGCAGCTTTTTCAATAATCCTTTGACTTTTGTTATCTTCCAGTCCTAGAAAACAGTGTCCTTTTGATGTATCCTAAGAGTTCATAGTAGAATATACTCACTGGAGAATAATTCAGCATTCCTAGACCTCAGGCTGGCTTTAGCAGGAAGTACCCTTTGGGGTGAAGTCAGGATGGATGGTCTGAGAACCTCAGGACACTGACGTGGGAAGGGGATGTGGGCTCAGCACTTCCAGGTCTAGTTATTCCTTCTCTGTGGGTCTTAGAGAGACTCTCATCAACCTGCTGCCCACCCCCCTCCCCCCAGCCAGTACATCCCTTGCTTGATACTAGCTGCTCTTGCCCTTAGAATGCCTATATGAAGAGCTTTATAAGGAAAGAACTTGCAGAAATGGCTCTGAGGTTGTGCTGCTGGCCCTAGCTTAAACTTCACTGGGCTGTGAGCATGTGGTTCCAGGACTGCAAAAGGAAGAGCTGAGAAGTCCCCAGTTTCAGCCGTTTGCTTTTTGGACTCAGTGAGAGATTGCCAACCAGGGGCTCATATCCACCTGGTCTAGTCAGAAGAAGGGCCTCCACCAGGATTGGGATAATCTTCCACCACAAAGCTTTGCAGCAAGTATATACCATAACATCCGTGAGGGCAGTGGCCATGTCTGCATCCCTAAATGGAATTCCCAGCATCTACTTCAGAACCTGCCACATAGTAGATACTTGGGTAAACATTTGCTAAATGAACCTGAACTCTAGGAGCTCGCAGCCTAGTGGGGGAGATAGGAAACAAGTAAACAAATAAATAATTGAAAAGACAGTCATTTTGAAGGAAAATAATAGTGTGATATAAAAGAGCAAACACTTTAGATGATATGGTCAGGGGCCTGAAGTGACATTTAAACTGAGATCTGAAAGATGAGAAAGAATCAAGCACTTGAAGATCGGGGGAGATAGTATTATAGGAGATGCCCTTAAGCCCCTGGTCAGTTCATGGCAATGCTGAGGAGGCAGTCTGCATGCCTATTTATCTAGATTTTTGTAGGCTATTTATAGAAAAAAAGAAGGGTCTACTGTTGATTCATGGTTAGTCTGTTCACCACTGCCCCCACCCCACACCGTTCCTTACATATCCAGCTTTGTTTTATAATGCCTTAGACCTAGTGTTATTGACTGGGAATCAAAGGCTCCAGTGTGTGCCTGGCCATGAAGAACAATTATTTGTTTATGTGTCTGACTCCCTAGCCAGACTATGAGCTCCTTGAAGGCAGTGAACTCCATCTTCTCCTTAGGACACAGCACGCTATCTGGCCCACTCAACAATTTTGTTTAATGATTGAATTAATAATAACAGTTAATATTTATTGAGTGCTTTCTATGTGCCAGGCAGTCTAGTGACACTTTACATGCATTATCTCAATTAATCCTCATCCTAACTCTATGGTGCAGGTGGTGTTATTATTCCCATTATCCAATTGGAGAAACTGAAGTTTAGTAAGGTAAAGTAATGGACTTGGGATTTGAGCAGTTCAATTCCAGAGCCTACGCAGTTTTGCTTAAATAATGTGTGTTTTCTGGTTGCCTTCAAGTAGCTGAGATTGATTGGAACTTTCAAGGGAAAGGACTTAATATGTTACATACATGATCTCTTTTAACAATCCTCACAACAAGCCTCATTGAAAGGAATTATTTTATTCATTTACAGAGAGAAAATTGAGGTTCAAAGAGATTAAGTTAACTTAGCCAAGATCATAAAGACAAATACATAAGTGGTGGACTTTTTTTCAAAACTAGTCCCATGTGACTCTACCTCTCGTGCTCTGTCCCCATTCTATGCTAACTACCATCACTCGTAGTCGCTAGGCAGTAGTTTGCTCCACTGACTGTGTTTAAGTCATTCAAAAGTTGTCCAGGCCTGTTGGGAGCCAGGGAGTCTATTTCTGAAAAAAGGGAACAGAATGGAGAACAGGCAGAGGAAAGGGGGAGAGTAGAGAGTTTATCTTTTTAAAATCCTTTTTCAAAATTGAGAAATAATTCACATACCATAACATTTACCAAAAAGTATACACCGAAAGTGTCCAATAGTTTTTGCAATAATAAATGGTTTTACAATATTCACAAGTTGTGCAACCATAACTACTATCTACTTTCAGAACCTTTTCATCACCCCCAAAAGAAACCCTGTACCCATATGCAGTCATTCTCCATTCCCCTTCTCCCCTAGCTGTTGGAAAACACTAACCTACTTTCTGTCTCTATGTGGATTTGCCTATTTGAAATATTTCATACAGATGGAATTATATAATATATGGTCTTTTGTGTCTGAATTCTTTCTCTTAGCATTATGTTTTCAAGGTTCATCCATTAAGGCAAGTATCAGCACTTCATTCCTTTTTAAAAATATATTTTTATTGATTTCAGAGATGAAGAAAGAGGGAGACAGAGATAGAAATATCAATGATGAGAGAGAATCATTCATTGGCTGCCTCCTGCATGTCCCTTACTGGCGATCGATCGAGCTAGCAACCTAGGCATGTGCCCTGACTAGAATTGAACCGTGACCTTCTGGTTCATAGGTTGATGCTTAACCATTGAGCCACACTCACCGGGCAGTACTTCATTCCTTTTTATGACAGAATAATATGCCATTTTTGGCTATCTCATATTTTGTTTATTCATTTGTCAGATGATGGGCAATTTGGTAGTTTTCACTTTGGGGTTATTATGAATAATGCTGCTATGAACATTTGTGTGCAAGTGTTTGTTAATCCTTACCCAAGGATATTTTTTCCAATTGATTTTTTAGAGAGAATGAAAGGGAGGGAGAGAGACAGAAAGAGAAACATTGATGTGAGAGAGACACATCGACTGGTTGCCTCCTGCACGTGCCTCAACTGGGACCAGGGATGGAGCCTGCAACCAAGGTACTTCCCCTTGCCTGGAATCGAAACCATGACCCTTCAGTTTGCAGGCCAACACTCTAACCACTGAGCCAAATTAGCTAGGACATGTGTGCAAGTGTTTGTATGAACATATACTTTCAATTCTTTTGGGTATATATGACTAGAAGTACAATTGCTGGGTAGCATAGTAACTCTACATATAACTTTTTGAGGACCTGCCAAATTGTTTTTTTATCATGGTCTACCTTTTATTAATAATCTTTTATTAATTGAAATATAAGGTACATACTAGTACAGAAAAGTGCCCATATCACAAGCATATAGCTTAAAGAATTATTACAAAATGAACATAGCCGTGTAATCAGCACTCAAATCAAGAACTAAAAAATTGTCAGTACTCAGTACCTACCACCTTCAAAGGGTAACCACCCTTCTAACTTGCAGCATGATAGATTAATATGCCTGTTTTGAATTTCATATAAATGGAATCTTATGGTATATACTTTTTGTGTCTGATTTCTTTCACTCAACAAAATGTTTATGAAATCCATCCATGTAGTGTGTAGCAGTATTTTGTTAATTTTCTTTTTTTAAAAATATGTTTTTATTGATTTTAAAGAGAGGGGAAGGAGGAGAGTGAGAGAGAGAGAGAGAGATAGAACATGGATGAGAAAGAAACATCAACATCTATGGGCTGCCTCCTATACACCCCCTACTGGGGATCGAGCCTGCAACCTGGGCATGTGCCCTCACCAGGAATCAAACCGGTGACCTCTTGATGCATGGGTTGATACTCAACCACTGAACCACATGGGCCGGGCTAATTTTCATTTCTGTATAATATTTCATTGTAAGACTGTACCACAATTTATTTATCCATTTATGTTGGATATACAGGATGGGGCAAAAGTAGGTTTACAGTTGTGAGTATGCAAAACACAGTTTATTCTTGTATTATTATTTATTAATTATTATAGCATTTTCCATATGAACAACTGTAAACCTACTTTTGCCCCACCCTGTATACACAAGTGGAATGGTTGTTTCATAGTTATGCATATGTTTAGATTTAGTAGCTATTTCCAAAGTGACTATATCAATTTATACTCACACAGGCAGTATTATGAGAGTCCTAGTTGTATCATATCCTTGTCAACACTTGTGTTATCTGTCTTTTTCCTTTTAGCCATTATTGTGGTTTTGATTTCCCTAATGACTAATGAGGTCCTGTACATTTGCATGTAAATATTAGTCATTTAGCTATGACCAAGCCCTTTGCTAATTCTCTGTTGTGTTGTCTTTTTCTTATTGATTTTTAAAAATTCTTCATATATTCTGGAAACAAGTCTTTGTTGGTTACATGTATTGCAAATATTTTCTCCCATTCTATAGCTTACTTTTTTTGATCTTTTGATGAACAGAGGTTCTTAATTTTATTCTTTTCACCTTTTTTTTAAACCAGAACTTTTCTTTTTCTTATTTTTCTATTATGGTTTACATTCAATATTATTTTGTATTAGCTTCAGGTGAACAGCATAGTGGTTAGAAAATCACATACTAGTCCTGCCCAGTGTGCTCAGTGGTTAGAGTGTTGGCCTGTGCACTGAAGGGTCATGGGTTCAATACCTGGTCAAGGGCACATGCCTGGGTTTAAGGTTCAGTCCTCAGGCTGGATTGGGGAACGTGGGGGAGGTAACCAATTGATGTGTCTCTCTCACATGGATCTCTCTCTCTCTCTCTCTCTCTCTCTCTCTCTCTCTCTCTCTCTCCCTTCCTCTATCCCTTCCACTCTCTCTAAAAGTCAATGGAAAAATTATCCTCAGGTGAGAATTAACAAAAAAGAAAATCATATACTTTACAAAATGTTCCTCCTGATATTTTATTTATTTTTATTTATTTTTTATTGTTTTTTTACGGAGAGGAAGGGAGAGGGATAGAGAGTTAGAAACATCAATGAGAGAGAAACATCGATCAGCTGCCTCCTGCACACCCCCCACTGGGGATGTGCCTGCAACCAAGGTACATGCCCTTGACTAGAATTGAACCTGGGACCCTTCAGTCCGCAGGCCGACACTCTATCCACTGAGCCAAACCGGTTAGGCCCTCCTGATATTTTCTTTAAAAAAAATTTATTGATTTTAGAGAGGGAGAGGGAAATAGAAACATCAATGATGAGAGAGAATCATTGATCAGCTGCCTCCTGCATGCCCCCCTACTGGGCAAGGAATCAAACCATGATCTCCTGGTTCATGGGTTGACGCTCAACCACTGAGCCACCCTGGCTGGACCCTCCTGATATTTTCAATACTCACTTGGTACCATACATAGTTATTACAATAATACTGATCATATGCTATACTTTACATCCCTGTGACTATTTTGTAACTACCAAAGTCCTTTCACTTTTTTCACCCAGTCTCCCGACACCCCTTCCCTCTGGCAACCATCAGTCTATTCTCTGTATCTATGTGTCTATTTTAATTTTGTTTGTTCATTTCTTTTGTTCTTTAGATTATACATGTAAGTGAAATCATATGGCATTTGTCTTTCTCTAACTGACTTATTTTACCTAGCGTAATACCCTCTAGGTCCATCCAAGCTGTCACAAATGGTAAAATCTCATTTTTTAAAAAAAAATTGTTTTAAATATATTTTATTGATTTTTTACAGAGAGGAAGAGAGAGGGATAGAGAGTTAGAAACATCGATGGGAGAGAAACATCGATCAGCTGCCTCCTGCACACCCCCTACTGGGGATGTGCCCGCAACCAAGGTACATGCCCTTGACCGGAATCGAACCTGGGACCCTTGAGTCTGCAGGCCGATGCTCTATCCACTGAGCCAAACCGGTTTCGGCTAAAATCTCATTTTTTATGGCAGAGTAATATTCCATTGTATATATGTACCACCACTTTTTTTTTTAAATCTGCTTGTCTATTTATGGGCCCTTGGGTTGCTTCCTTATCTTGGCTATTGTAAATAATGCTGCAGTGAACATAGGGATGCATATAGTCTTTCAAATTAGTGTTTTGGGTTTCTTCGGATATATAGCCAGAAGTGAAATCACTGGGTCATAAGGCAGCTCCATAGTAGCTGCACCAATCTGCATTCCCATCATCAGTGCACGAGGGTTCCCTTTTTTCCACATTCTCACCAGCATACTTGTTGTTTTTGTTGATTTATTGATGATAGAGACATTCTGACATGTGTGAGATGATATCTCATTGTGGTTTTAATTTGCATTTCTCTGATGATTATGATGTTGAGCATCTTTTCATTTATCTATTGGCCATCTGTATATCCTCTTTGTAGATGTGTCTATTCAGATAGAGGTTCCTAATTCTAATGTAGTCCAATTTATCAATTTTTTTTCTTTATGATCTGTTAAGAAATCTTTACCTACCTAAGGTCATGGAGATCAGGCCTTGCTCACGAGTGTGTGTGTGTGTGTGTGTGTGTGTGTGTGTGTGTGTGAGATGTGGTGTATCACCCTATAGAATAAGATGTTGCAGGGTGGAGAGGACACTGTGTCATCCTATAGGGAGCAGGCAGAGTGGGGTCAGGGAACTCATGAGATCACAGCCTCAGTGGGCTGTGTTCCCAGCTGTCAAGCGTGTAATCTGGAGTGAAAGAGAATCCCTTTGGTGGTAGATGTTCTACAGAGAATACTGCTGGGTCCTCTAAATCACCTCTGTGCCCTGCAGCCCCAGCTGACTGTCCTCTGACTCCGCTAAAACAGAAGAGAGAAAAAGAAAAAAGGAAATGGCACTTACGTGCTGAGCTCGTGGCACAGGGCAGGGATCCGAGCTCTCAGAGCCAGATGCCTGCCTTGGAGCTGTGTGTTTCTTTTTGTTACTAAATCTGATGCCTTTTCCTTTCTGCGTTCGACCACATTGCTTCATTTCCATTTGGGAAAAGGATGGTGAGATGGCTGGATTTGAGAGAGGTGCAAAACTATCATTCCGACTTACCCCCTCCCCCCCCCCCAGGCTAGTTGGAGCCCCCTCCCTGAGCTAGAGCCAACAGGAACTGCTTGTTCTTCTTGGAGAAGGAGGGGGGAGAGAAAAGAAGGAATGAGAGTTTGCTACTGCACTTTCTGAGGGCCTCTGAGGATCCGTCCCCCCCAGGAAACCACTTTTGTCCCCCCAGCCCCTTTGCTGCTGTCAGTCGCTCTCCAGACTAGAAAGCCCTGGTTTGTGCTGTGCCTGGGTGGGGCTTCGGGACAGTTAGGGCTCTGGCCCCCCGAAGGGGAGGGGGTGCTTAAGGAGTGAGCAAAGGGTCACAGCTTAGGCTGTACCATTTGCTTGTCACCTTGAGAAGTTCCACCTTGTCTAGCAAAACCTCCTTTCAGAGGCAGCCACCACAAAGGGCTCTTATGAGAGCAGCGGCCCCTGCCCCCACCTTCACTTCCACTCCCTTTGCCATTATTTTTCTTTTGGGGCAGAGCTGAGGGGCCTTCCTGCTATGACTTTGAGGGGCTGTACTTATTTTAAAAGCAATTTAGAATCTAGAGCCTCCCCATACCAGAGATTCATTTTCCTGATTTTCTGGTGCCACTGGAGGATATTCGAGGGGTTAAGTCAGCTTTCCTTCTCTGGAGGGCATTGTGTCTTTTCCCTCTTCAGCCTCTTGCGCTATTTGGAGATTTAAGGAAGAAGGTGAGAGCTAGCATCTAGTAGGACTCGACCTCAGAACAGGGACCAGCCTTCTTCTGGGGTGGGTGGGAGGGAGAGATGGGGGTCTCATTGGGTGATTCTAAAAGGCATCAGAGTGAATGGTTCAGTGTATGTGCTGGAGCTCAGCTTCCTGGGTCTCCCCCCTCCCCATTCTGCCACTTTTTAGCTGTGGGCTTGGCCAAGTTACTTAACCTCTCTGAGCCTTTGTTTTCTCATATACAAAATGAGAATGATTTTAGTGTCTAACTGATAGGGTTACTGTGGCGATCAATTGGGATAATGCATTAAATGCTTAGCCTAGTGCCTAGTACCTCAAACGCATTCCAAAATGTCAATCTTACCAATACCATCCAAGCGTTTCATTTGGACCTCTCTATGTTGTTTTTCTCCCCACCTTTCCTCTCTTCTGACTGTATAGTTCAGGGCGCTAAGTAGGTCTCGAGTGGAACTACAAAAACATAAATAATATAAGCAAAACTGGTCTTTAATCTCAAATTGTTTTGAACTCTGCACCTATCTTATCTCCATTGTATGTCCAGCACCATGAGAGAGAGAGTGAAGCAGCAAAGGTAACCCATTTTGGTAGGCGGCCACAAAGCAAGTGAACTAATGATTTGACTAGATTGCATACATGCATGCTTGAGTGTAGGTATATGTGCATTCATCCATCCTCCCACCTTGTTTTAAAAGTGTGGAGGGGTGACTAGACTATAATTAATTTGCAAGTTTCAAATACAAGATTAAGTTCAGGCCTGTTTTTCCTTAGCCGAGCCCAGCGTTGAGTGGGTGGTGCTCAGGAGTCAGAGGCGGATGGGAGAGCATGCAGAGGTCAGTGGAGGCAGGCGGAATGGTCAGGGTAGGCCTTGTGCGGCACAGACCCAAACAAAGCTAAACCAGACCAAACACAGGAGCAGTGTCAGCTGTCTCGTCGACTTCACATACGATCTTCAAGGGCAGCGTGCCTTGTATACTTAGGGTACTGTGTTCTCTCCCAAATCACCAAGGTTTGTGCTCAATGAACTGAGAGAACAGAGGGGTATTCTGTGAGGAATAAAACAGAGGGACCCCTCGGGGTTGGATCTTGCCTGAAACTCAGAAACAGCTCATCCACGTGAGATGCTGTGCAAATATTTGAAGTGAGAAGAAGGGAGAGGGAGATGTTTCTCTTTTAAAAATCTGAACATCACCACCATCTCTCTTTTTTTTTTTCATCCTATCAAAAACCATTTGGCTGTGCCCTGGCTGGTGTGGCTCAGTTGGTTGGAGCATTGTCCTGTGGCACTGAAAGGTTTTGGGTTCAATCCCCAGATCAATGTTTTCTCTCTCTCTCTCTCTTTTTTTTTTCTCTCTAAAATCAGTAAAACATATCCTCGAGTGAGGATTAATAAAAAGAAAAAAAAGAAAAAGAAATCATTTGGGTGTTCACTATTTGGATGACATACTAGTATCTGCAGGTCCTGTTTTTCTACTTTCAAAATAGTCTTTATTTAGTGTGTTACTTTAAAATGGAAATGCCAGCCCTGGCTGATTTTGCTCAGTGGTTTGAGTGTCTGCCCTTGGACCAAAGGGTCTCAGGTTTGATTCCTGGTCAAGGGCACATACCTTGGTTGCAGGTTACCTGGTAGATCCTCAGCCCAGACCATGGTCGGGGCACATGTGGGAGGCAACCAGTCAATGTGTCTCTCTCACATAGATGTTTCTCTCTCTCTCTCTCTCTCTCTCTCTCTCTCTCTCTCTCTCTCTCTCCCTCCCCTGCCCCCCGCCTTCCACTCTCTCTAAAGATCAATGGAAAAGTATCCTCATGTAAGGATTAACAAAAAAAAAAAAAGTAAAACCAGATCATTTCACTCTTTTGTTTATGAACTCTAATGGCTTCCCATCTTATAGGGGGAAAAAGGTGATAGATTTCATTATCTCACAATCTCTATATATAAAAGCCTAAGCGACCTGCCGGTAGCTATAATGTGCACTGACCACCAGGGGGCAGATGCTCAACGCAGGAGGGGAAACCACAGTCATGGAAACATGGAACAGACTGATGAATCTCAAAGGGAAGGGGTGAGGGGACAGGGTGGGAAGAGATTAACCAAAAATCTTATATGCATACTAGAGGCCCTATGCATGGAATCATGCACTGATGGGGTCCCTCGGCCTGGCCTGCAGGGATCGGGCCGACACTGGCTCTCCAACATCCCATGAGGGGTCCCGGATTGTGAGAGGGCTCAAATCCGTGCACTGGGCATCTAGTTTTAAATAAATACAGATACACATGGATACCTGCCATGCTCTGATATAGTGTGGCCATCTAATTTATTGTCCAAATTGGGACACTTACAAGAGAAAAAGGGAGCTCTGTTAACAAACAATAAGCATAAACTGGAATGGACCCAGGCAAACTGGGAGCCTGGTCACTTGACCCAGATATGTGGATTATACTCTCACTTCCACTTAGGTCTTTTTAAAATGTCACATGTACACCTGAAACTGGCACAAAATAAGGTTGAATGCAAACTATAGTTAAATAAATTTTTTAAAAATGTCACTTTCTCAGTGAGGCCTTCTTTGACCTCCATTTACGTAAAGTTGCAACACAATTCTGCCCCTATACCATTATGCTTGTGCAGATTTATTTTTCTCCATGGTGCTATCACCATCTTGATCTCCCCTCTCTAGAATGTACACTTCAAGAGGGGAGTTTTTTTTTTTAAATAAATCTTTATTGTTCAGTTTATTAGAGTTGTTCCTCTTTTTCCCCCCCCATAGCTCCCCTCCACCCAGTTCCCACCCCACCCCATGCCCTTTCCTCCCTCCCCCACTGTCCTCATCCATAGGTGTGTGATTTTTGTCCAGTCTCTTCCCACACCCCCACACCCCTTTCCCCCCGAGGATTGTCAGTCCACTCCCTTTCTATGCCCCTGATTCTATGATATTCACCAATTTATTCTGTTCATCAGATTTTTTATTCACTTGATTTTTAGATTCACTTGTTGATAGATATGTATTTTTTGTTCATAATTTTTATCTTTATCTTTTTCTACTTCTTCCTCTTCTTAAAGAATACCTTTCAGCATTTCATATAATACTGGTTTGACGTTGATGAACTCCCTTTAGCTTTTTCTTATCTGTGAAGCTCTTTATCTGACCTTCAATTCTGAATGATAGCTTTGCTGGGTAGAGTAATCTTGGCTGTAGGTTCTTGCTGTTCATCACTTTGAATATTTCTTGCCACTCCTGTCTGGCCTGCATAGTTTCTGTTGAGAAATCATTGACAATCGTATAGGTGCTCCCTTGTAGGTAACTAACTGTTTTTCTCTTGCTGCTTTTAATATTATCTCTTTGTCTTTTGCTCTTGGCATTTTAATTATGATGTGTCTTGGTGTGGTCCTCTTTGAATTCCTTTTGTTTGGGGTTCTCTGCACTTCCTGGACTTGTAGGTCTATTTCTTTCACCAGGTGGGGGAAGTTTTCTGTCATTATTTCTTCAAATAGGTTTTCAGTATCTTGCTCTCTCTCTTCTTCTGGCACCCCCATAATTCGGATGTTGGTACGCTAGAAGTTGTCCCAGAGGCTCCTTACACTATCTTCATATTTTTGGATTCTTTTTTCTTTTTGCTTTTCTGGTTGGGTGTTTTTTGCTTCTTTGTATTTCCAATCTTTGACTTGATTCTTGCGATCCTCTAGTCTGCTGTTGGATCTCTGTATATTATTTTTTATTTCAGTCAGTGTATGCTTCATTTCTAGTTGGTCCTTTTTCATATCCTCAAGGGTCTCACTAAATTTATTGGCGGTTTCTAGAAAATTCTTGAAAAACCTTATAACCGTGGTTTTGAACTCTATATCCTCTATTTCTTTCATTTGTGACCTGTTTCTTTGTCTCTGCATTTTGGCTGCTTCCCTGTGTTGATAGAGTGGCTTTGTGTGCTAGGTGTCCTATAGGGCCCAGTGGCTCAGCCTCCCCAGTTACCTGAGGTGCATCCTTTTGTGGGCTGTGTGCACAGTCTTGTTGAAGTTAAGCCTTGATTGTTGTTGGTATCACTGGGAGGAATTGACCTTCAGGCCAGTTGGCTGTGAGGATCAGCTGTGTCTACGATGGGAGAACTTCTGTGCTGGAGACACCCTTATGAGGCAAGACTTGCTTCAGTGGGGCTTTGGTGCCCACTGAGTCTGCCCCTGAGTGTGTCCCTTATGGATCTGAGGAGTTGTAATCTGGATTATCCCACTCTGACCACTGGGTACACTGGCTCTTGGATCTCCAAGGAGGTGCTAATTTAGCCTCTGCCTGAGGCCACCCAGCAGGAGCTACGGAGAGATCTGCAGATTCCTCTTCTTTGTTTGGGTTTTGGAGGTTCCCAGATGAGGCCCAGCTGTGAAGCAATGCAAGCTGCTGTGGGGCCTTGGGCCTTCTTTTGGATGTTCTGGGTCTCTCTGTCTCAGCTGCAGTTTGTTAGGTAATTTTAGATTTCAAAGAACCAGGCCATTCATATGCAAAAGCCTCTGTGCACAGCTTGGGTGGGGCGGGGTCTCAGGGTAGAGCAAACAGCAATGGCTTCCCGTCAGCCCTGCCCTAAGAGGCCCCCGGGTCTCAGTGTCCCTCGGTAATTGCTGCAAGCACCTCTGAGAGAAAGTCGCCCTCGAGTTCCACCCCATGCCAGACAGTCCAGTTTCTCCCCGTATGAGTCTGGGTCCCCAGAGTCTCGCCTGGAACTGGAGTTCAGAGCAGTCAGGAGCTTATGTCTCCCTCCCGATTGAAAAAGCCAGCCGCGTCCTCAGTTGCCAGCCCTTTCTGCTCTCACGCGCCTCTGTACCTCTGCACTTTACTTCTGCAGCTCCTCTGAGTCTCAGTGTGCTTTTCTCTTTCCTTCTAGTTGTAGAATTTCCACTCAGCCAGCCTTCCTGTGGTTCTGGATGATGTCCGTTTTGTCTTTTAGTTGTAGTTTTGAAGTGGTTGTGCGAGGCAGCAAGTTCAGGTGTTTACCTATGCCACCATCTTGGTTTCTCCCAGTTTTTTGTTTTTTTTTTAAGTTTCTGTTGTTCAGTATACTATATCCCCAGAATCTAAATCATCCTGAACACTGTAGGTGGTCAGTAAATATTTGGTGAATAAAGTATGAAAAGAGGTCACATAGATGTAGCGGAAAGACTAAAAAGGGGAACCTAGAGGAAGCTTCTGATTCCTCATCGTTGTATCAGTTTGGAGCCAAGGAAGCCGTGGCAGGCAGTTGTATTGTAGAGAAACAAAAGGAAATTCCCACAGGCACATCCTTACTTCAGAATGCAAAGTCCTTTGCAATCTGGTGGATATGAATTAGCCTCTTGGTCTCATTTCCCCTGAGATACATCTGTATAGCCTGTGTTTTCACACCTTTGTGCCTCAGAAACTTCTAGCACGTTCACAGTCTAACCTAGCAAGGCTGACCTTGATGTCCCCACCTCCGAAGCTTTCTGAGGACTCTCAGTCAAGATTCGTCCCCTTCTTCTCTGGTTCCCATTACCTGTTGTTTATAATTCTGTTATAGCATAACACTTGAAAAAAATGTATCTCCCTTCGAGGCAGGGACTCTGACTCACTCCTGTTCTGAGGAGGGGAGGACTGATGCGTCCATTTCCCCGCCCTCAGTCCTGCAGGGCTTGGCACATGGTGGAGTCTCACCTTTGCCGAGTAGCATTGATTCTGGTTAATCAGATGAACACATTATACAGTAGAACATGTTACACAATATTCTTCCCCTCCCCATCCTGGGCAGTGACCCGCTTTGTGGCTGGTACACCTTGCTCCTGGCTCAGTCATACTTAGAGCAGGGGCACTGCTATTTGCTTTTCTTAGTCCTGACTCCAGCATTCTCCCTTTGATCTCTGCCACCCGCCCCGGCTCGCCCCTGCCATTGTCCTGGGCAAGGAGCTTAAGTTTCTCCTTCCCAGACTCAGGCCTCTACACCTCTCTCCCGTAGCACATTCTGCAGACGCTGCCCAAGGAATCAGTGATGACAGGGAATGGCTAGAGAAAGATTAAGGTTATGGCTTTTCAGTTCCTGCGGCTTCCAGGGAGAGCCAGCTGTCTTTTTTTATGTGTTCACTTTTTTTCTCGTCACCAGAGGAAGCGTGTTCCTGGGCTGGATGGAATATATAAGCAGATGATCTGTGATGTGAGGGATTGAGGGTTGTGATCCTGGGAAAGGCTATATTTCCCTTTTTTAAAAAATATGTTTTATTTTATTTTATTATTGATTTAAGAGGGGAAGAGAGAGGGAGAGAGAGAGAGAGACATCAATGATAAGAGAGAATCGGCTGCCTCCTGCATGCCCCCTACTGGGGATCTAGCCCGCAACCCCGGGCATATGCCCTGACCAGGAATTAAATCATGACCTCTGGTTCACAGGTCAACACTTAACCACTGAGCCATGCCAGCGGGCTACATTTCCCTTTTAATGAAAATTCTGCTATTCAGAGAAGTAAGTAGAGTAGTCATTATATTTATGGGCCCTGAAGTCAGACTGTTTGGATTCTAACTCTGTCCCGTCACTTAATAGCTGTGGCTTCCTTGGGGAAATGGGACATACTATTGCCGACCATGTTCATTTATGCACACATAGTTATTGCTCCCCTACTATGGGCCAGGTTGTTCTAGGTGCCAAGGAAATAGCAGTGAATAAGACAAAATGGTCTAGAACAGTGTCTAGCACATAGCAAATATCAGCAAACGGACAAATATTCATTTCCTAGTCCTTTGGCAGCAACGGTAGCACCAGATCTCTCTGAGAAGGGGAAGGATAGAGGGAGGGCTAACATATAGGTTCTAGATTTGGACTCAGGTCCAGGACGGCGCCGGCATTAGTGGCCTCTCAGCCCTGGCACTTCACTCTGAGACTAAATACATGAGCTGGCTACAGACCACCCGGGAAAATGGATGAGTCTGTTTAGTTCCATAGAAAGGGCAGGAGGAGATGACCCTGGCTGCCGGATTCTACCTAGGCCATTTGTACAAACAGTACAGTGCCAGCCAAGCTGTGTATGGATGACGCAGAGAGGCCACATCTCTTGAGCAAAATGAAGGGAGATCCTAGAGACATGAGGTAGAAGGGAGGGCTCTCTGGCTGTGGAGTAGAGGACCTTCTGGGGGAGGAAGTGGCTTGGGGATTGGAGAGCTGAACCTGGAAGGAGAGTCAGGTGAGGTGGAGGTGTGTGGCTTGATAGTTGGCCTTCCCTGCTTCAGTTCTTTCCTCTGATAATGATGCAGAAGACAGCTGTTTTACTCCTAGTGTAATGACTGGCTGGAGTAAAGTTTGCACTCATGGCTTCTGATTCATTGTCTGTGGCTTTCGGTGAAAGTCCAAGACTGGTATAATCTTTCTGGTGGGAATCGGGTTAGAGTAGAAATGTATGTTACATTTCCTGGGATCAGCAAGTTCTTCAGCTGCCACCATAAGACAACTGTATAGTCTTGACTATGGTTCACAATTACTTCACTGCTTCTCCTGCGAACTCTTCCATCTTTCTCCCACAGTGCATTTTCAGAAACGAATGCCCTTATAGCCCAGAGAAAGTGCCCTTGACAAGAGATATGGGCCAATCCAGGATTCTTGGGTTGGTTCCCATATGAGCTGCTGGCATGGCTTCCTTGGAGACCTGCTAACTTGGCTGGGAACCATAACAATTTGCATGCATAGGGATAGATGAAGTAGTTCTGGGCCATTTCCAAGTTGCTTAAGTGCAGCCAGGTTTGGGAACACCGGATACCATACTCTTTCATCTCGTTTTTATTGCACTTTCTTCAGTCTTCAGCATTATTTCACTTCAGTTCAGACTATATGAAAGTCAAACTAGGCAAAGCATTTTGCTGTGAATATAAATCCATAGTTCATTCTTTATTGAAGGAAACAAATATAATGTGATTTTAACAATGTTTCTCAACTTTTTTTTCATTATCACCTCCCTAAGGAACCTTTTAAGACATTTTCCCCTAATCACGCCCCTCAGGAAATCTTAAATATCAAAAGGATACCAAAATTCTGTTTATGTTTATACATATCTGTGCTTTATACTTTAAAGAGTAAGATTGTTTTCACCCCTCAAGAACCAATTTTCACCCCCTTGGGGGCAATATCTGTCATGTGAGTTCATGGGTTATGACAAAGCACAGTGGGATTACAGTAGGAATATAATATGTCGTTTTAGCCTCCAAAGCTTTATAAACTGTATTTCTCCCATCGCCTCTGATGGAACATCATGACTCCATAATTTTTTCTTGTCCCTCAGTCTGCCATTCCCCTAATGCTCTCACTTCCCTATCCTGGATCCCATCTCTCATCATTTTTCTCTCTAGTATGGAGGTTTAGGAGTGAACTTAATTAAAATAGTAATCTGTGCAGCTCAGGGATAATTTAGAGACAGCGATTTCCTAAAGCAGTCCTCTAAAGATCATCCCTTTAGAAGAAAGAGCCTAGAGACTTATGGGGTATTAATGGGAAAATGTAATAGATCTAAATATTGAAGGAAAGAAAGATATACATTTGGAAATTGCCTTTCAGAGAAGAAGATTACCCAAGAGTCCTATGTATTGGTCCCATCAGGCTTGGATATGGGTGCCCTCAGATATGGATCTGACTTGTTTATGTAAATTCTTTTGGGGTTGATGCCAGTGGAATATCAAGTCCCCTTTCTCTAGATACAGTGTAATCAATGACAGCATCTCCTCTCCGCTATAGAAACTACCAGAGGCATGCAGTGTTGGTGATGGGAGACCCTTTGTCACGAATCTACAAAATCTGTATATGGCAGTCACCAGACAAGAGGTCCAAGTGAGACAGAAGCATCAGGATGCTGGTGAGTAGCTCCAGAGGAACTTGGTCTCCTGGGGTTAAAGTTAGGGTCTAGGTTTGTACAGTCTAGGTCTGTGGTAGCTACTGGTGACTAAGTTTAGATTAATAAAACTTAAATAAAATGAAAATGTTATTTCCTCACTTGCTCCAGCCACATTTCAAGTGCTCAGCAGCCGCTAGAGGCTACAAGTTGGACAGCGGAGATACAGACCATTTCTATCACTGCAGAAAGTTCTATTGAACTGATCTAGGTGCTTAGGAGAATTAGTAAGAGAACCAGGAGAAAGATGAATCTCCATGCCTGAGACTGATAGGAAATGTGTAGAACAGTTGGCTATTTTGAGTCAAGGAAGCTCTTTTTCTATCTGGTGAAAGTGGGCCTGGGGACTCTTCAGAGTAGAAACAGGGCTTTTGGAAAGTCAGCTGGAAGTTGCATGTGTGGCTACTTCTGTCTGTTTATATATTAACTAGAGGCCAGGTGCATGAAATTCATGCACGGGGAGGGGGTCCCTCAGCCTGGCCTGCACCCTCTCGCAATTCAGAACCCCTTGGGGAATGTCTGACTGCCAGTTTAGGCCCAATCCCGTGGGGATCCCTGCAAAATCGGGCCTAAACTGGCAGTTGGACATCCCTTCCGCAAACTGGGACTGCTGGCTCCTAACTGCTCGCCTGCCTGCCTACCTGCCTGATCGCCCCTAACCACTCACCCTGCCTGTCTCATCTCCCCTAACCACTTGCCTGTCTGCCTGATCACCCCTAACCCCTCTGCCTGCTTGCCTGATCGCCCCTAACCACCTCTGCCTGCCTGCCTGATCGCCCCTAACTGCTCTCCTGCCTGCCTGCCTGACTGCCCCTAACCACTCTGCCTGCCTGCCTGATTGCCTCTAACCACTCGCCTGCCTGCCTGATCATCCCTAACTGCTTGCCTGACTGCCTGCCTCATCACCCCTAACCACCTCTGCCTGTCTGCCTGATCACCCCTAACTGCCTCTGCCTTGGCTCCTGCTGCTGTGGCTTCGTCTGGAAGGACAGGATGTCCGGAATGATGTCCGGGAGGTTGATTGGCTGTCTGGTCTAATTAGCATATTACCCTTTTATTATTATAGATACCAACCCTGGCCTTTGTCAAAATGCCTGGTAAATTCTGATATCTTCCTTTATCTTTCTGAGTTTAGGAGCTCCTCAGACCTCAAGTAGTGCCTCTGCACAAGGAACTGATAACCAACTTCTGAACCAGCCAGAAGAGCCAGTTTCCTCAGCACCATCTCTCCCAGTGCCTGACAGAGAGCCCACAGTGAGTCCTGAGCAGCTTCCTGGATGGCGTTCTAAGCATTGGAGAAGTCCATAGCCTCTAAGTCTGTGGTCCCTAGAATTGCCACCTAGTTGATGCTGCTTTAATAATATTGGGGGATATTTGTCACCAGGCTTCCAAACTGTGGCTTTCTGGATGGACCTTGACTTCTTTACTATCTTAGCCACTTCCAGTGATGGTCTGTGCGGTTATTCCCTGGAGGAGAAGGGATATATGCACCTCCTGCATATGGTCTTTTAAAAATATATATATATATTTTTTTATTGATTTCAGAGAGGAAACATCAATGATGAGAGAGAATCATTGATCGGCTGCCTCCTGCATGCCCCATACTGGGGATTGAGCCCATAACCCAGGCGTGTGCCCTGACTGGGAATCGAACCGTGACCTCCTGGTTCATAGGTCGACCCTCAACCACTGAGCCTCGCTGGCTGGGCATCCTGCCTAGGGTCTTTTATCACATAGACTCCAAAACACTGTGTCAACCACCAAGAAGGCCTCATCCTAACCAGAGCCGTAGGAGGAGGAAAGGTCCTTTCCTAACTGTTCAAAACCCCTATTAATTTAGGTTGCTTTTTTCTCTAGGGTACTTCAGGCCCTGTGAAGAGACCTCAGCTGTCCAAGGTCAAGCGGAAGAAGCTAAGGGGGCTCTTCAGTTAAGCCACTGTCTCAACTGCTGAGGATGGACCCGGAGAACAGTTACTGGTGCCACCTCGAAAGGAGCTTCTGGGGCAACAGGATCTCTGACACAGTTATGTCATCAGAGGCTGGATCACTGAAGTTCATATTCACAGGCCACCTGAATGAGTGCTATTAACTGAGGGAATGTTGGCTCCACCCACTGGGCATTGGCCTGTCCCAGTGGAAGCCAGTCTCTGGGAATCCCATACCTTCCTCTCTTTTGGTGGAGGCTCTCTAGACCCACGACCCTACCATGGACTTTAGGTGTATAGAACAAGTCAGCACAAAAAGGCACAACATGCTTAGGAAGCCTTGCCTACCTTTCTCAAGAGTCCCTAGCCAATTCCAGGTGCTCCTCAGAGACCCACTTCTCTCTTTAGCATGGAACAAAAAGCACTCACACTCCCCTGCTTTTGAGAGTACTTATTCTTCGGAACACATTACCCACTTCACGTTATTGGATTCCACTCCATTGTTGTCTCTTGATAAAGTCTAGGGCCTCAGCCCAATCATTTGGTTCCTCATGTGCTTCTCTACTATGGCTTGTGCTAAGCCTGCATGTGGGAACTTTGATCTTGAGAACTGTCTCCATGGTGGGCACAAGACAGAGCAGATGGCTTATGCTCTCCTTTGCCTAATTGATGTGGTGGTGGTTTTTTGTC
Source organism: Cnephaeus nilssonii (assembly GCF_951640355.1). Classification (NCBI taxonomy): domain Eukaryota; kingdom Metazoa; phylum Chordata; class Mammalia; order Chiroptera; family Vespertilionidae; genus Cnephaeus; species Cnephaeus nilssonii. Next base: position 22,037,929 of record NC_137081.1, on the reverse strand, counting down.
TGTTTCCAAGGCATAGACAACAGGTTAAACTACAGTAGGGCCAAGGTAGTTTCCCACTGGAATGGGAGAAAAAAAATTTTTACCTTCCCATCCTTTGCTCCACTTCAAATAACAGTAACCAGAAGAACTAGGAACGATAGGATGACAGGGAACAGGAAATAGCCACAGGAGTTCTCTGGGACAACATAATTGACTTATAGAATGAATAGTGCTTAGTAAGAAAAAACATAAAGGCCGTATGAGAGGCAGAATCTTAGATAGAAAGTCAACTCTGGACAGATCTGGACAATGTAGCAGACCAGATTGGCAAAATCCCTTGTTCCTCTCTGCTAGGTTTTCCTATATAGGTAAACCATCTGAAACTCTACCTTGGAGAGACAGGAAGGAAAGTAGAACTCAGATGTTAACTGGGATCTGTAGGGTAGAGGAAGGGGTCAGGGGCAGAACCCACAGAGGCCTTTTCTGATTTCTTTACATATGGTGGTCAAATGCCTCCTCGCCCTCATATTCTCTCTGGGATTGGTGTTTCTGTCCTTATGTCAAGTTCTGGGAGAGTGGGCAATCCAAGCAATAATAAAATAATGATTATAAAGAAAACAACAATAATAACATTTATTGAGCAGTTAATGTATACCAGGTTAATAAGTGTCTGACATTGATTCCTCACAGCATCAGATGGGGAAGATACTGCTAACCCACTAGGAGATGGAGTCTTGAAGAGATTAAGTGGCTTATCAAAGGTCACACAACTAATAAGTAAGAATTTGAACCCAGACAGCTGAGTTCCTCATTCTATACATTACTGAAAACATTTTCAAGGGAGGATGTCAGATTCTTCTTTCCTATCTTCCACTGTGACATCCTTCAATGGCCCTGCCTACTTTCAATAGGATGTTCTAGTCCTCATTGCTCTTCACGGCAGGAAACTTTAAAAGACTCCGGGACTTACCTCCATGTCCTTACCTGCTGGTAGAGTCAGAGAACGTCAACAGAGCTCATCCCAGTTGCTGCTGTTAACTTTCTTTACCTCCAGACCAGTGTCGTAGGGTGTACCCAGTCGTGACTGTCATTGAAGTGAAATCATTGGGAACCAAGTGAAATCAATCTATAGATGCCTCACTTTGTTCTTTAGTTTCTTTTTGGCATAATTTAGGTAACCAGATTCAAGGATCTACAAGATATGAGACCACATGGAAAATGGAAAGACTTCCCCAGCAAGCTGGGAGAAAATACGGGTTCTTCACCTGGATAACCCCTCTACCTTAAGAGCACAGTCTCCAGAGTGGGCCTTTTTCATCACAGAGGGTTCTGGGGTTTGTGAGTCCCCCCAAATTATAAGTAAAATCCTAGAAGCATAACTTTGTTTCATGTTCTCAAAAGAATGTGTACTTTTTTTAAAAGGTTAAGTAAGAATATGCCTAATCACCTCTCTGTCCACTGCCCACTGTATCCCCCAAAAGTTGCTGTCTCCATGGGGATATTGCCCAAACACAACCTTCTATAAACATTGTTTCTAGAGGCCCTGCCTCAGGCATTCTTGCCCTGAACCTCTTACCCCCAAAACCTAGGGGTGGTGGTTGAGAATATTTCGTCCCAGGGCAACTCCAGGGAAATCCCTGCCTTGACAAATTGGCCTAACCAGGCTGTATTCCAGCCCTGCCCCCTGGCTTGGGCCCCTCCCCAAGGCCCCCAGCCTGGCCCAACCCCCACTCCACATGCACATAAAAGGGTCGAATTCTCGTGGCTGCTCCATAAATTTTATTCCGTAAATATTAGTTTTCCCTGTGTTTAATAAAGCAGTGGCCCACCTCCCCGCCTACCCGCCCGCTCCCCGGGGCCGGGGCTGGGGCCAGGGCTGGCTGGTGGGAGAAGGGACTCTTTCAATTGCTTTGGAGTATTTTTAGAAAAAAAAATAATATAAGGTGGTTTACACGAGCCAGCCAGCAAACCAGGAGCAGGACTAGAGACCTCGAGGAAGTTCCTGCAGGAACTTGACCTAAAAAGTAGAGAAATAGCGCCACCTAGGCTGCAAGGCCTACTTGGCCTGGCTGGCCGGCTCACCCCTCCCCCACAGTCAGCTAGGACTGGCCCGCTCTTTGCTGGAAGAGAAATCTTCACCCCTTAGCACTCCAGCTGGGCAGCACCTCCTTTACTCAGGCCTCACAGAGGGCTCTCCCAGCAGTCCTTGAAGGCAGAGCCCAAGCTGGGTCCTGGAAAATCCCACTGGGGTCATTCTCTTCCCTCTCGTGACAGGCAGCCAGACTCCCAGATCAAGGAGTGTTTCCAAAGGATAGTGACATTATTGAGAAGGTAGGAAGGAGCTCCTAGTCTCTGTCTTCCCACTGAACCCTGAGGCTCGCCCTGGAGTTCTTAGGGTGTAAGGTGGCAAAGAATGAAATTGGTGCTCCTTGGCTCTGGACCTGGAATCTCTCTCCCTGTCAGATCTAGAGCCTCCCACGCATCTAATGCAGGTCCCCACAGTGAGATACTCAAGTCTCCTGCATACTTAGCCCTGCTGCTTCTTAATTTTATCCTGTGGTACATCTGAACTCCCTTTTCTTGCCTTTTTATTCATTAAAACCTCCCATGTTCCGAAGCCCTTATATCCTTCTCCTCGCTGGTCCTCTGGAGATAAGCAGGAGTCCATGTGTCCATAGGAAGATGGCAGAAGGAGCAGGAATAAAAGGTCGTGCCTTTTCTGGTCCTGATTCAATCTCGTTCTTGACATCGTCACCAGTGCATTTTCTTCTCTCCAATTATTGTGTCCCCCATTTTCTCCTAGTTGTTTTTTTTTTTTTTAAACTGGGTTTTGATACAATTAGGAGATGCTTCTCTAACCTTCGAATTTTCCTGAAAAAACTGTTCAAAAGGAGTAAGCGACACACTACACGGAAGCCACCATACTCAGAGCTCAAGGCCCTTGGTTCCTAGTCCCTGGTACTGACATCAGTAAACCTTCAGGCTCACAAAATTTTAATGGATCACGCCAGGCACTTAGATACAGAGAGAAATGCCAGAGGAGAAGGGACCCACTCTTTGGAGGAAGGGTTTTTTCTAAGACCCCCTGGAAGCTGCTACTGGGTATTCCTGTTGAAGGCTCCTACTGCTCTATTTTTCATGTTCTCTTGGACAGGGCCTCCAAAGATCCAACCCTGATTGGGAGGGTGTGAGGTGTCCATGTATGAGGGAGAGGGACCCGAGGGAATCCCTCTCTACTTGAGGAACCACAAGCCCATCTGGCCTCCCTATTTCATCCCACAACTTCGAGGACTACTTTCTCATCTCCTAAGACTCTGCTTTGGCGGTCCTTTCTGCTTCCCCTCAATTCTGGGGTCTCATGTCCCTACTATGGCACATGGGAAGTCATTAGGTAGCATGACTTCCAAAGCATTCTAGCAAAGGCTCCATTGCTTTTCCAACCTGTCAAGTCCTACCTGCACTCAGTATCTCTATCTGGGAGGGCAGCAGGTTTTGCTGTGCTCTCCACACTCCCTTTGAATGAATGCTCACTTCTCCTCACCTAAGTTTCATGGGTTCTGGAGGCTCTGGGCTAGCCTGGGGGAACCCGGAAGAGGCATTGGAAGAACTCCAGGGTGTGGGGAGCACACAGCCATTGACTCACCTGGGAAGTCTGGGCCAAGGGCCAGGAGTTAAAAGAGCATGCAGTACCATACTCTTCCTCCCCTCACTCGGGCCAAAATCAGTAGCAGGGTTAGAATTGGGGACTAGGACTCCGGGGCTGCTTGGAGTCCCTTTTGAAATCTGGGTGTTGTATTTACTTTTTCATACTGGCAGCTGGAAGGGGAAGCCCATCCCAGCTCGGCATTGTTGTCTAACATGGTTAATCAGATCCTATAATCCTGCTGTGGAAATATTGGGCCTCACTCAAAACAATAGAGACCAAGAATATTGTGGTTAAATTTCAACCAACTGCCTCCCTGGCCTGTTTGCCTAACCTCTACCCCCCTCTCCCGGGCCAGAGTCCTCCTAGCTTTATGGACCCCTGATAGGATCGACAGCGGTCAGAAATTGGTGACGGGAGAAGAAGGGAGAATGGAGTAGGGAAAGGGTAATCCTCTTGATTGGCTCTTTATCCTGCCTTTCCCCTCCCACCCTAGGCCTTGAAGGGTGAGCAGGGGGTGGTGAAAGGAGTTGGAGTTGGTGGGGAAGCCCCACGGGGTCGATCTGTGTTCATGGGTCGGGAGCAGTACTTCTGGGAATCCTGGGTGGTAAAGAGTTCCCTTATCCAAGACAGAAAAAGACTGCTGCCGGACCAGGGGGAGACTGCTGCTTCAGTTTATTATGGCTGCCTGGCACTTCTAGGGCACAAAGCAATGCCAGTTTGTCCTATGTCACATATGGGAGAAATAGGAAGGCACTGGTTGGGGGAAGGGGAGTTGGCAAAAAGGATTTGTGTTTGATTAGTAATCTGGTATAATAGCAATATAAATAATAATACTCTGATGATGTGTGAAGGTGATACTGATACCCTCACTGGAGTTTTCTGGTAGTGCTGATGTCCACTATGTTCTCTACAGTGAGTACAAATTAAATGTGGCAGGATGGGACTAGATAAGCTGTACAGTGACATTGTGAATCAAAAAAGGATACAGTGTCTGGATGGGTTGGGGGAGAAGGAGGTTGTAATACATGGTGACAGGGGAAGATTTGACTTTGGGTGGTGGGCACACGGTGCAATATATACAGATCTTGTAACATAGAAACCCACACCTGAAACCTATATGTTCATGTTGACCACTGTCACCCCAATCAACTTCATTTTAAAAATAAAGAATGTAAAGGGGGGAAATTAACATGGCGATATGTTCACCAAAAGACAGAGAACGTTCCTCTTGCAGATACCTGACTTGTGAAGTGGTCGACTTCGAGATCGTACTGGGCTGTCAAGCACCCAGGATGCATTGGGCACAAGTTGCAGCCACACTATGTTTGGAGTGTCAGCAGTCAATGAGGTAAAGCACAGTGAGGCCCCAGCTGCAGCACCGTGGACAATTGAATGGTCAAAGTGAATGTGCATTTTTAGGATTAAAAAATATATATATATTTTATTATTGATTTCAGAGAGGAAGGAAGTGAAAGAGAGAGATAAAAACATCATTGATGAGAGAGAATCATAGATCGGCTGCCTTCTGCATGCCCCACACTGGGATTGAGCTTGCAACCCGCATGTGCCCTGACTGGTATTAAACCGTGTCCTCCTGGTTCATAGGTTGATGCTCAACCACTGAACTGCACCACTGGGCCATTTTTAGGATTTAAAGAATGAAATAGCAGAGCTGTGCCAAATGAAACTATATTTACTTAATCTATTCATACAGTATGGGGATGGAGGAACAACAAAGAGCACTTGATGTTTCTCACCTAGGGTGCTATGAGATAATTCAGGGTCTGACATGGTTCCTGTGGATCATTCATCAAAGCCATTTTAAAGCAGGGACTGCTTGGTGGGGGCTGTGCTTTGTACCACAAAGACATGTGGAATATTGTTCCTGGGAGTGAGACTCTAAGAGGTATGTTTGCTCATGGATAGGAATCTCAAAAGTAACTTAATGGCAGACATCAAATGGCATTGTAGCAAGTATGAAACTGACATCAAAATGATCTAATGAGCCTGGCTGGTGTGGCTCATTGGTTGAACGTCAACCTATGAACCAGGAGGTCACGGTTCAATTCCTGGTCAGAGCACATGCCCGGGTTGTAGGCTTGGTCCCCAGTGGGGGGCATGCAGGAGGCAGCTGATCAATGATTCTCTCTCATCATTGATGTTTCTTTCTCTCTCTCCCTCTTCCTTCCTGTCTGAAATCAATAAAAATATTTTTTTAAAAAAAACATCTAATGATAATGGAAAACATTTCAACAGTTGAGCAACTTGAGCAACTAGTGCAAATAATTCAATGAGAAGAATGATCCCCAATGGAAGCTTCAGAGATCCCTAATGGAAGCTTCAGAGAATGGGCCATATTCCTGACTGAGAGGGGGAATGAAGAAGCTGAACTTGTTGGTTTAACCTTAGGCTACACATAGACTTGAACTGCAAATGGGAAAGTCCAACAGGAAAATCCTGGGTCACTACAAAGGAATTCAAAGGGATGGCACAGGCTTGTAGGAAATGTGTGGGGAATGAGATTGAAAAATCCATATTCAAGCCCTAGCTGGTTTGGCTCAGTGGATAGAGCGTCAGCTTGCAGACCGAGGGGGTCTCAGGTTTGATTCCAGTCAAGGGCCGGTAACTCAGATGCAGGCTCCTCCCTGGCCCAGGTCCTGGTCAGGATGCGTGCAGGAGGCAACCAATTGATGTGTTTCTCTTACATCAATATTTCTCTCTGTCTTTCCCTCTCTCTAAAAATCAATGGGAAAATATCCTCAGTGAGAATTAAAAAAAAAAAAGATAAAAAAACCCGTATTCAACAAGAAACAGGAATAATTAAAAATGCATTTACTCAAGTCATAAATATACTCACTAGCATCTCACCAATAGGCATTATGCTACATATATATGTACATGCATACATATATATGGCCACAAAGACATACTCCTGCTTTCAAGGAAACTACAACCCAAAGATGATTTTAAAAGGTTGGATTTCTTTTCCTAAAAAATTTTCAAGCATATGAAGTACAAAGTGAGAGCCATGACTATGTACCTCTTTTTTAACAAGTTTAAAAGAATTGTATGTATAAGTGGTATTTGTTACCTGCTTTTACTTTTGCTTAACTATATTGTGTCTATATTTCCATGTAACACCAAGTTCTTTAAAGGGTACATTATCTTCATGCTGAGCTTTATAAAAAGTTTGATAAACACCCTCATAATCATAAAGTAGAGTCAAGCTTACTCACTCCATTTCCCCCTGTAGCTTCATCTTCCACCACACTGGTCTCCTTGCTACTTCTATAATATGCAAGCATGTTAGGGCCTTTGCTCTATGCAGTTCTCTCTGCTAGAATGCTCTTCCCCCAGTTAACCACTTAGCTGAAGCCCTCACCTCTATCAGGTCTTTGCTTAAGTCCCACCTTCTCACTGAGGCCTCCACTGACCACCCCACCTGGTAGAACACCTGCTTCCTGACCTTTCACCCTCTTCTCACAAGCTGGCTGTGCTCCCAATCCTTTTACACCATCTTTATATTCTGTGCTCATAGTCTTTCCTTAATCTCTTCTAAACCATTATATATTTTACTTATTTTTATATTTATGTTTGATTTCGGTCTCCCGACTGCCTTCCACTTGAATAAAGCTCCATTAGAGCAGAAATCAAGGGGTTTGTTTTTATTGTTCTCTCACACCCCAAGCACCTCGAACAGTGTCTGGCACTTAGTAGTTGCTCAAAAATAGTTGTTGAATGAGTAAATGAAGAGATTGTCTCTCTTATACGCACATGGTTTTAGAAATTTGTGGAGATAAATGGATGTAATCTTTGTTGTTTGCAGCAACCAGTTGTAAGGTGAGAGTCGGGCTTAAATATCATTTTGTTAGTTATAGCCGCCATAAGGGAACAAATTTTTTTTTAATTTATTTTATTGATTTTTTACAGAGAGGAAGGGAGAGGGATAGAGAGCTAGAAACATTGATGAGAGAGAATCATCGACCAGCTGCCTTTTGCACACCCCCTACCAGGGATGTGCCCGCAGCCAATGTACATGCCCTTGACCGGAATCGAACCTGGGACCTTTCAGTCCGCAGACCAACGCTCTATCCATTGAGCCAAACCGGTTTCGGCCATAAGGGAACAAATTTATCATTTTTCAGAAACTAAGAATACAACTTATTTTTTAAAAATATATATATTTTAAAAATATATTTTATTGAGTTTTTTACAGAGAGGAAGGGAGAGGGACAGAGAGCTAGAAACATCGATGAGAGAGAAACATCGACCAGCTGCCTACTGCACACCCCCTACCGGGGATGTGCCCGCAACCAAGGTACATGCCCTTGACTGGAATTGAACGTGGGACCTTTCAGTCCGCAGGCCAACGCTCTATCCATTGAGCCAAACCGGTTTCGGCTTAAAATATATTTTTATTGATTTCAGAGAGGAAGGGAGAGGGAGAGAGAGATAGAAACATCAATGATAAGAGAGAATCATTGATTGGTTGCCTCCTGCATGCCCCCCACTGGGGACCAAGCCTGCAACCCAGGCATGTGCCCTTAGCTAGAATGGAACCTGGGACCCTTCAGTCCACAGACTGATGCTCTATCCACTGAGCCAAACTTCTAGGGTAAGAATACAACTTATTAAAAAGCCAGTGCCTGTATACTTTCCTTATTTGGCTACAGAGCCCAGCATCCTTAGGGTGCTATCTCTACCAAGAGAGACTGGTGAGGTGGGTGACCAGCATAAACCCAGTTACAGAATGCCAACAGGCATGTCAGGAGCATCACTTGAGCATCAAGAGTAGTACCTCTATCCCACTTGACTGAACATTCGATGGACTAGTATTTTCCAAGATTCTCTTTAAGCAACTATTTCTTCCCAAATAGAGACACTGGGGTGGAAATAAAGCTCATTATTTGATAAATATGTTATTATCCATATTTATAGGTATGTCTTCCTGTGTATAAGAGTTTCCCACAATCTTTAGTCTCTGATGTTAGGGGAAAACACATTCTTTTTGTAACTAATTCTGCTGCCTTTTCCTCCCCTTTCAAAGTCATCAAAGCCAGGTCTTTAATGCTTGGAGCTCTCTGAAGTGCCTTGTAATGAGCTTATTGTTTGGGCAAAGGTAACTTGACATTCCCATTTCTAATCAATAGCTAGCTTTCAAAGCATTGTTAGTTTTGAGTGGCTCTAATTGGATCTCTGAATGCATTCTGGACTGATCTGAGGCTTGAAAGACAGGCATGCTCCCATTTCTGCATTTGGTGGAGTTGCTAACTTCTTAAAAAATCCAAAGTAGAAGTTAAGAGTGCACCCAACCAGCTGGGGAAGAGGCCAGTCAAATAGAGTTTGAAGTCTTAAAAGCCCAAGATGAAGATAACAGAAGAGTTCCCTAGATGTAGAGAGAAAATGAGTGACTTGAACAAAGGTCAACAGCCCAGCATGCCTGTCCTAGGAATCACTCACCAAGATACTGATTATTATGGAGTTAAACAAGCCTGGATTCCAACTTCAGTTTCCTTACTGACAAGCTCTGCACCTCAGTTTCTCATTCATAAAATGAAGGTAATGGTGTCAACTGCATCCGGTTTTCATGAAGGTTACATCAGATGATATTAGGGTTTCTCCCCTTTACTAGATCATCCAGCGTGGCTCTTCATCATTACTAGTGCCATCATCTTTGCTTGGACCACTGCCCTTTTCTGTGGATCTTCTTCATTCTTGTCAGTCATTTCTTTTCCTCCTTCAAAATGGACTTTTCCTGCAAGAGATCTCATCCCAGCTCATCGTTTCTTTTTATTTTTAATTTTAAAATTTTAAAATTACAGTTGACATTCAATATTATATTAGTTTCAAGCATACATCATCAGGCATACGTTTCTTAATTCCATATTCTTCTAGACCAAGTTCAGCTTATCTATTAACCTATCTGATTTGTAATACATTATTCTGTACTCACTAATGAGTGGCATTTATGGATTTGTAACTGCCTTTTATTTTCATGATTTATCCTTAGGCGTAAATGATGAATTCCTTGAGGACAACAACTGTGTCTTCTACTTTTCTGTTTGCATTTTCTATCCTTATGTACCTATAATACTCGTTTGTACACGGTAGATGCTCCCTAATAGAAAGAAGTAGAGCCTCCGAATCCCCACTACTGTTTTAGGGAGAACATATATGAGCCTCCTAGATGGGTAATAGGCTGCCTCTAGTGGACCCAGCAGAGAATAAAAATGAATTATACATGCGATTTGTACTTTACAGCTTGTACTTTAATCCTCTCAACAACCCCACAAGGTAGGTGATATTAATTTTCACTTTATAGATGAGAAAACGAAAATTTAGAGAAGTCGCATGACTTACCCAAGGCCACACAGGTTGATGGTCTCAAAGACAGTGTTCAGGCACAGATCTGCCGACTCCAGGCCTAGCGCTCTTTCTACTGGCCAGAGCTGCTGTGCACTGAGTCATGGGAGTATATTTTTCTGACCACATTACTGAAGCTTGTTTGGTTGTGGCTCAGCACCCATGGATTTAGAGTGGATTGATTTGGTCAAATGGCAGAATTAGGAGAAAAAAGACTAGTTGAATATAGAAGTATGGACTTAGTGTGTATGTGAATATATACATAACATATATATTTATGTATATATGAATACATCACTGTATGTACACTATATTTGTATGAGATTGTTACAGTCAAGATTGACTGAAAATACTAATGTGGTGGTCTACTAAACAGATGTTAAATTATCAGGTTCTATAGTGTATTTTCCTCCCTCCCTTTTCTTCCAACCTATTTGTCCAACTTTCACTTTTGTAAACAACAACAAAAAAAGTTAATCATGTTATCCAAAGAAATATATTTTACTTTGTTCTCTTCAAAATAGAGATGTTTGAGGAGAACAGAGCTCTAAAAGTGAGAGCAGAAAAGTGATTTTACCAGTTGGCCCAGGACCCAAATCAGGTGCCCTGATCAGGCCCTGCCACCTCTGCCCAGACCCCAGGCCTTTGGTGCCTCCAGAGTGGATGCCTCAGTTCCTCAGGTTCCCTGCTGACAAGAGCCTGAAAGTGACCAAAAAGAGAGCCAGACTTTATTTGATAGATCTAATGGATTGGCCCAATTCAAAAGCTACCACACATCTACTAAACAGCTAAGAACATAGGCAGCCAAGAAATGATCAGGGTTCTTAGGCCCAACTTGGATTAACAGTGCTGCAGGGTCACTGCTGTAGAAGGTATGATGCTTCTAATTTCTCACTTCCTCTCCCCCTTCCTCTGCTGAAGGATATTCACTGATGTTGATCTAAATTTGAGCTTCAGCTCTTGAACCACCATTGTGTCCTGAGAAGAGACTATAGCTTTGGAGTAAAAAATCTCCAGGTTCAAATCTTAACTGTGTGATCACAGGCAAGCTACTTTACTACTAAAGCTCCAGAGTTGTAGATCTGTAAAATGAGAATAATAATTACTGTGTACAGAGAGTTATTGTGAAGATTTACTAAGTGTTTAAAAGCATCTGTAATAGAAAAGATTTGGTCAATGTTAGCTCCGTTTGCTTCTCCCAGTACACACCCTTATCACTGCTCCAAAGACCGTCAGATCGAAGAGAGTCTAAGTTTAGTGCAGTACAATCTAAACCAAGGTCGTGCAGCTGCAGAAGTAGCCTCATCCAAACTACATCAGCACTGCATAAGTAATTCTTATTTGACACTGATCCAATCTTTACCAGAGATTTGTATTCAAGAAGACCACAGTTTAAGAGGAGAAATAAAGAGCAAGAAAGGCAAAATTAATAAATCATTATAAAGGAGAACTTCTGAGAGGATCTTAAAGAAATAGTCTTTCACTTGGAGAAAAGAAGATTGAAAGTGAATCTAACAACCCTTCAAGACCATGGGTAGGAGAGAACAAACAGGATAATAGCCCTAGTTGCTAAGGCCAGAAAAAGAAGAAAGGAGATGAATTTGCATTAGAGAGGGAGGAAGAAGGAAAGATTGAACTTGAGGCAAAAGTTGTATAGAAAATGATTATAAAAGACTGGGCTAGGTGACCTTGCAACCCTACAGGATTTTCTCTTTTGGAACGCCATCAAAATAGGGAGCTCCTGTCTGTATGGACTGGAAGAGGTATTGAGCTGGCTGCATGGTCTGTCCCAGAAATCGGAGGGGAGGGGGATATTGCAGGGATCATTCTTAAACCCTGGAAAACATAAATTAAAGCACTCTGAAAGCTTTCAAGGAAAAGAAGCAACATTAGAGTGATCTGTGAGTCAGAGACATAGAATCTGAATGCTAACGTGAGAATGAATGAGGCGTGGGTAGGAAGTATGGGCAAAAGGGGAGGAAAAGAAACAATCCATTTTGTTCCCAAAGACACATGCCATGCCACCCCTGGTGGAGCCATCCTAAATTCCCTGCTGTAAGCCTCAGTCCTCTTCTGTGATATGAAGTGCTTGGGCTAAACCTTATCTTGAGTGAGTCCCTCCCCATTCTGAATTTGTGTTCACAAAATTGATCTAGAGGAAATGTGAGTACATCTGCGAAAAGCCATCTTAGCCCCAAACCCGAGCTGTACTGAATGAGTGGGTGCTGCACAGAGAGAGGGCCAATATATCTGCTCTGGGGTCCCTCCCTACCCCCAGTGGAATCCCCAGGGGCAGGTTGCTTATCCTCTCTGAAATTCAAAATCTTCACTTGTAACCTGGGGATATTAGCTCATTTGGGGTTGTGAGTTTAAATTAAATATTGCAAGTAATAATATCTAATAGTTTCCATGTATCGGGCACATAAGTACCTGTTGTATCATATTCTGGGAATGAGAATTTTTAAACCTTTTAATTGCTCAGCCTTTTATTTCTACTGCTATTGACTTTGTAGAATATACACAACTAAATCATATATGTAGTTTGTGTGTATGTGTGTGTGTGTGTGTGTGTGTGTGTGTGTTTTACATACTTGCCTTTTCTTGTTTTAGCAGAATGAAACCTAATTCATTCAGCTTTCCTGAATGGCATATTAAAATAAACACACAACCCATGTTTACTTCTCCAGCTGCCTCTACATATTCTCTGTCCTTGTTAATTTGCAAAGTAGAAGGAAGAGAGTAATTATTTAGCAGCTCCTGTAGTGTATGCCACTGGCTTTTCTTTTTTTTCTTTTTTTTTTTTTTGCATTCTTAGCAAGCCCCCTGTGTTGCCCCTCTTTATGGTGGCCAGTCGGGGTTTCTTTGGTATTCTGTTGATGTCACTATGTTGGCTGCACTTCTCTACACCTTGGCGTATCCCTTTGCCATTTCATCTTGCTTCTTTTAACAGCATTCCCAGCTTCACAAACGGCGGCTGAGAGGGCGCGTCTCCTGCGCCAGGGTGGGGCACCAGGTTACCAGCGGCCTCCTGCCTTTTGGGTTTACTTCCCCGCAGGGGACACCGTAGGCGGCTGTGCGGTCCGGCCACTGCCCCCCGCCCCTCGCGTCCGGCCGCGCCGTGGGTTGCGGTCGCTGTGGGGGTGGCAGCTCCTGTCCGGGAGGTTTGCGCCTGGCGGGGCACCCCGGAGCCGCGGGGAGCCCAGAGGCGAGGCCAAGGCGGGGTGGGGCGCGTCCGGGCGGGGAGGGCAAACTCAGGCAGCGCAGGGGGCGCTGAGGGCAGCGGGCGGGCTGGTGGACTCGCGGTGGCGGAGCGAGCAGGACGAGGGCTGGCTGGTGCCGGGGGCCGCCCGCCTGAGGGGGAGGAGGCTGCGCTGCCCTTGTTGCAGGTTCGCTGTCGAGCACACAGGAGGCAGGGACATGGGCAGGGTGCGGTCTGCGCGGGGCCCGCGCCCGGATCTCTTCCATTTCCCCTCTCACTCGGCCCCGGGCTGCGCCGCAGACAGCAGCAGCTCCCGCTCCGCCCGAGCCGCCTGACCGCCGGGCCGGGGTGCTAACCGCGGGGCCCGCCAACCCGCCGGCCCGGCCAACCCAGCCCAGCCCGGCGGCCCGCAGCCCCGCCGTCCGCCGCCCCCCGCCGCCGCCGCGTTGCCAAAACAAACGGGCCGGCCTATTTATTGGCGGCGGGCGAGCCGGGCAGCTCAGAGTCGAGGCGCCGAGGGGGACAGCGCGCCGCCACCAGCCAGGGCCCCGGGCCCCCGCCCCGCACCTGAGTCCCGCCGGCCCTGCGCCACGCCGCGCAGCCCATGGCGCCCCCACCTGGAGCCCCCCGAAGCCACCCCGACGCCTGAGCCCCCTTAGGGCCCGGGTCGACCAGCCCACCCATCAGCCCACCAAGCGCCCTCGCCCGCCGCTCTCCCGGGCTCCCGGCCATGTCTCCCGCCCGGCTCCGGCCCCGACTGCGGTTCTGCCTGCTTCTGCTGCTGCTGCTGGTGCCAGCGGCGCGGGGCTGCGGGCCGGGCCGGGTGGTGGGCAGCCGCAGGCGGCCGCCGCGCAAGCTTGTGCCGCTCGCCTATAAGCAGTTCAGCCCCAACGTGCCCGAGAAGACCCTGGGCGCCAGCGGGCGCTATGAAGGCAAGATCGCGCGCAGCTCGGAGCGCTTCAAGGAGCTCACCCCCAATTACAATCCCGACATCATCTTCAAGGACGAGGAGAACACGGGCGCCGACCGCCTCATGACCCAGGTGAGCGCGACCCGCCCTCCCAGGGCGCCACTGCCCAAGCACCGCCACCTGCCCGGCCCTATCCGCCCTCCCTGGCACTTTTGCTCCACTGGCTGGCACGCCCCCTGGCACCTGCCCCTCTCGCCAAACCCAGCCGCTTCTTGCCCAGTTGGGACAGCCAGGGGTCCCGGCAGGCGTGTCGGCATCCCCCATCGATCGTGCCGAGGGCTATGAGAAGAGCTCCCTGCTGCCGAGCGCCACAACCCAGCCGGTTGGCCACGGCCCCTCTGCCCCGGCGCGCTGGCAGCTCGGGTCATACGCGGCACCCGGAGGCACCTCGATCTGGCTGCCTCCTGCGCCACCGGGATCCACGCGGTACTTCCTGGCCTAACCCTCCGCACGGCTGCGCCTCTTTCATTTAGAAGCCATTCGGCACCCCGAGGCGAAGCAGCTCCTTTCCTCCACTCGCGGTCGCTGTGGAGGTGGCAGCTCCTGTCCGGGAGGTTTGCGCCTGGCGGGTTAGATGCGCTGCCCCCGCTGAGGTCTGGGGTTAAGGAACAGCGAGGAAGGTGAAGGTGGGAAAGAGAACTTGCCGGGCGAGCCCACGTGTCTGTGCTGTGCAGAGAGCTGAGAGGCGCCCCTGCGGTTGAAGGGTGGGGGACGGGGGCCTTTGGGCGCTGGGGCCGAACTTGGGGGACCCCTGGGCTTGCTGGTGGGAACGGGTTGGGTTGCAAGGGAGGGTTTGGGTGCCGGGGAGGCAGGGAGTAGAGCTAAAGTTAGTCTCTGCATGCTGGGACCAGTGCTCAGCACAAGCGCTGGGCGAGTGGAGGGCGGGGGGGGGGGGGGGGGGCGGGATTGGGGGGAGACGCAAGCTTTCTTCACTGCAACCCGGTCCGCAGGGGAAGAGACCTACGTCCCCTTGCTCAGCGCTCCCCCCTCGCCCCCCTACACCCCGCAGGCAGGCAGCCCACGTTGTAAGTGCTTTAGGAAAAGCAGCTCGACCACGGCCCTCGGCATGCGCCCTGGCGCCGGGGCTGGCCGGCCAGTGTCGGGGCGAAGGTTGGCTGGTGGCCGGGCCGGGCTGGGCGCAGAGGAATGCAGATAAGGATCCGGGCCACGGGCTGGGCAATCATTGACAGCGCGCGCCCCGGCTCTGGACCCGAAGGGGCGGGGGGTGGCGGGAGAGAGAGAGGCGGAGAGCAGGGGCCGCCAGAGAACACAGGTGGGAGGCTAGAAGCCTGGAGGCGAGAGCACACGGAGCTCCCTCCTGGGGCAGTGAGCGCCCCAGCTAGCTGGCCCGCCAAGGAGGACTACGGGCCTTGGGCTGTAAACGTTGTTGGCTCCTGGGAGACGGAGTCCAAGGGTCTGTGGGGCCGGGCTCTGCGGGGTGGGGGTAGGTTGAGACCGGGGCTACCCACGCCTGGCGGCACGTCGAACTTCAGAGTCAAGGACTGTGGAAGGGCCCCCTCTGTGGCCGGCCCCTCCCCCCAGTCAACTGCAGGGTCCCTTGGGCTGCAGGCACGCGGGGAGTCAGCACAGACAGGTGATCTCTCCCGTCCTTCCCGCGGGCGCGGCTCTATTCCCACCCCATGTGAGGCGGAGCGTGGAGGCGGCTCCCTGAGATTAGAAGTTCGATTTCTGGAGTCCCTTCCCAGACGGGAGCAGCGCCGAGGCGCGGAGGACTCTGGGCTCGGGGGACGTTACCTAAGATTATCAACCCCGCGGAGACCCTGGTAGCCGGAGACGCTCCGCGTCGCTCTTAATAGGGCCAGGCCGGGCACTAGTCCTTCTGCCAACTTCTGGTTACAGGGCTGCCCTACTTCGGCAGGGGTGCGGGCAAGTTTTGGACATAAGAGGGTCCCATCAGGAATGCTTTGTGGTGTCCGAGGGATCCAGGTATGCCCGGGATTCCCTTCCAACACACCCCCATGCTGCTGGGTCTCCGCACCTGCCGCGCCTCCGGGGCTGGTGTCCCCGGGCCTCAGCCCTGAGGCTACGGTGACACCTACTGGGCATCTCTGGCCTTGCACGCCTAGCAGGCCCGCCGCAGGCCGCTTCCGCCCCTCCAGGTAGCAGGCCGTCCCTGGTCTCCGGTGCTTCCGTGAAACAGAGGGACTGGGCGTTGGAAAGGTGTAGGCTGTGGAGGAATTGGTACCGAGCGGGGCAGGGAAGGGAGGGGCCCCTTATCCGAGGAAGGAGCCCTAAGGGGATAGGGCTTGCCACGCACTTCAGCTCTGTGGCGTCACTGTGCGGTCCAGGTCCGTGGGGCAGCCGATGCTAATGCTATAAGGGAAGTAAGTTAGGGCTCCGTGTTCCAAAGAGAGAGCAAGAGGGCCCCCTTCCCGGTTTCCCACCTCCAGCGGCTGCGCTGGGAGAGCGACGCTACGACTCCACCTGCACGCGGGCCAGCTCCTCCCCCTAACGCGGCGCTTTCCTCTCGCAGCGTTGCAAGGACCGCCTGAACTCCCTGGCCATCTCGGTGATGAACCAGTGGCCCGGCGTGAAGCTGCGAGTGACTGAGGGCTGGGACGAGGACGGGCACCATTCGGAGGAGTCGCTGCACTACGAAGGCCGCGCAGTGGACATCACCACGTCGGACCGCGACCGCAATAAGTACGGACTGCTGGCGCGGTTGGCAGTGGAGGCCGGCTTCGACTGGGTGTATTATGAGTCCAAGGCCCACGTGCATTGCTCCGTCAAGTCCGGTGAGCCGCTGCCGAGGGACTGGGCCCGGGGCCGGGGCCGCAGGGCGTGGGCAGGCGGCGCAGGGCCCGCTGGGGCCGAGAAGAAGAGACCCTCCCGGGGATGGAGGCGGGAACCCCGGGAAAGAGGACGTCGGCGGCGCTCCCCGCTTCCGCTTGTGACCGTTTGCTCCTCCCGTGCCTGGTAGTGTCTATGTTGGGAGCCTAGTGAGACAGGGCCCTGTCCTGGCGCTGCTGGGTGCTGACCTTGAGGTCCACAGTCCAGGGCCTGCAGCAGGAGGTTCGAGACAGCGAGCTGAGCGGATGTGGAACCCAGGCTGTGACAGAGACAGCCTCCCCACCCAGCCTGGTGCAGAATGAGGCGGGTGGGGTGGGGTGGGGGGCAGGGGCCAGGGCTGCCCAGACATCAGCAAGTCTGACCAGGAACCAGGAACCCAGAGGTTCAGAACCTACAACGGGGCTGCAGGCCAGGCCCTTTAGGGCACTATGCGTGCTCTTCCCAGGGGGTGCAGGCATCCCCATCTCTCCCTCAGGGCCCTGAAACTGGGCATTTTGGGGCAAAGCCAACCATGAGGGCCAGAATAAACAGAGTGGACTCAATAAAGTGTATTTTCCCAGATTTGCCGCCTTGTTGATCCGAATTGGCAGGCACTGGGGCCTTGCCCCTCTCTCAAATCTTGTCAGCATCCCCGTCACCACACTGAATCCAGTCATGGATGCTTCAAATGTTTCCTGGCCCCAGGGCTGCAGGCTCAGCCCTCCGTGCTGGTACCAGGCATCGTCACATGCACAGACCCTGCACACGGAGACCAGGCCCCTTTTACTATTCCTGATCCCACCTGGCCCACAGGGGTGACCCCACCCCACCCCCACACTGCCCTTCTCCACTTTCTTGCCCACGGTATCTGTTTCAAGTCACATCCACCCTTCACCTGCAAATACTGGCCCGGTGCCAGCTCCCAGAGAAGCCACTTCCATTCCTTATTCCTGACCCCCAAACACTGTTCTCCATCCCACCCACTGATGCCACTGTGTCCTGTTCCTGCATAAGTACCCAGCACATGAATTGAGACAGTGATTTTACCCTTGCCACTGAGCCAGGCTTCCCTGGAGTCTATATTCACCCCACAGCTGATCTTCCTTTCACTTCCACATAGACTCCAAGGGCCAGCTCTGGCACAGAACTTGGCATGTCAGTCTGAGAGGGCACCATTGGGGGAGTGAGAAATAATGGCACATTTAGACCCCAGAGGAGCTAAGTGACTCACCTTCTCCATGAGGCTGCAGCTTTCTGGGTGTCAATCACAGCTGACCACTGCCTGGCTCAGCTGACCTCTGACCTCCCTGACTGCTGCACAACATTGTCGGGATTGAAAACAGATGGGGGCTGCATCTGGGCTTCAGGATGGCCTTTTCCTTCTCACTCACTGGAGCCACAATATGCTCCTCTCATTGGCAAAGGATTAGACTGGGGGGAAGAGCGGAGATCACATTGTGTGTTGGAATGGGTTCAAGGCTGCATGGGAAGTGGGGATAGGAGCCAGGATATGGTGATGGGGACTCTCTGGGAGCAAGAGGGAGCACTGGCTGGGCTTGGGAAGGGTGCTATGACTGGGAATTGAGCTCCACAGTAGTAACACCTTCATGTCCCTTCTTCCCACAGAGCACTCAGCTGCTGCCAAGACAGGCGGCTGCTTCCCTGCTGGAGCCCAGGTGCGCCTGGAGAGTGGGGCACGTGTGGCTTTGTCAGCTGTGAGGCCAGGAGACCGGGTGCTGGCCATGGGGGAGGATGGGAACCCCACCTTCAGCGATGTGCTCATTTTCCTGGATCGTGAGCCAGATAAGCTGAGGGCCTTCCAGGTCATCGAGACCCAGGACCCCCCGAGACGCCTGGCACTCACACCTGCCCATCTGCTCTTCACTGCCAACAACCACACAGAACCAGCGGCCCACTTCCAGGCCACATTTGCCAGTCAAGTGCAGCCTGGCCAGTATGTGCTGGTGGCTGGGGTGCCAGGCCTGCAGCCTGCCCGAGTGGCAGCTGTCTCCACACATATTGCCCTTGGGGCCTATGCCCCACTAACGAGGCACGGGACGCTGGTGGTAGAGGATGTGGTGGCCTCCTGCTTCGCGGCCGTGGCTGACCACCGCCTGGCTCACTTGGCCTTCTGGCCCTTTCGACTGTTTCACAGCTTGACGTGGGGCAGCTGGACCCTGGGGGAGGGTGTGCACTGGTACCCCCAGCTGCTCTACCGCCTGGGACAGCTCTTGTTGGAAGAGAGCAGCTTTCACTCACTGGGCATGGCCGGGCCAGGGAGCTGAAAAGATCCCTCCACTGTCCTCCCGGAACTGCCCAACTGGATCCAAAGGCCTTCCTACCTGGAGGGCACTGGCCCTGTAAGAGACCTGAGCGGGGGTAATGGATCCCACCATTGCCTCCCCTACAGAGATATACCATTGAGACTTGACTGGGCAATGCCAGAGTCCTCCACCACCATCTTGGTGTAGTGACAGAGCTGCAAGCTGAGCTGGCAAGGGGGTGGTCTGTCCTTCTAACTATAGACCTCTAGACTTGCACAGTGGGTCCCAACCCAGCCAGCTCTCACTACGATTTTTCATACCTGCCTCCCTCAATGGGGAGAGCCCATTCCATCTGTCTTTGGCCCCCCTTTGGTGGGCTTGCACCTCAGTTGATGCTGCTAGATTCCCTGGGAGCCAGCAGGGAGCTGGCTGGACTCAATGCTGCCTGGAACTGAGAAGGCTGCAGGGTGGGGCAGCCATCCTGGCCATCCTGAGACATGTTCTTCCTCCCTGGCCACACTCCTTGGGACACACCCAGAGACTATTGCTGTCAGTGGGCAGAGTTCTGTGTTCCAGCCAATGTGACCGTAGTGCCCGGGACAGGGGAGTGGGCTGGATGTCCTTCCCACCGCTGCCCAGGCTAAGCTCCCTCTTCTGCTGAACCATGACTCCCCCTCCTCTGGTCAGTCTCCCCCACCTTATTTATTGGCGCCAAGGGGGAAGCCCATGGGAGAATTTGAGGGATGTTTTGGTCTTTTCTTCCTTTTGTAATAAAAATTATTTAAGTTGTTAGAGCCATAGAGTCCAGAATGCTGACTGGGTTCAATACTTGCATAGTCTGGAGTCAGGGGTGGTCCTGTCTAGGGATAGGCTCACCTTCCCCTGAGGACAGAACCTCCAGTACTCCACCCCCTCTGCAGGTCCCTTCTCATCAAAGCTCTGCAAAGTCTCAAAAGAAAGCTGTGTTCATGCCAGGACAGGCCTTAGCATGCTGACCCCAAGGTTGGACCAGAGAGAGAGGTGAGGTAACTAGTTCATGGTCACTTTGCTCATCTAGACCATCACCTCTAGTCACAGTGCTTTCCCTGCTGACTCAAGTCTTTCCTGGGGCCTGGGTTTCTGACTCTTCACTGTGATCATGGACCATGGCGTGAAATTATTCTGGAGACATCACATCTGCCTTCTGACTTCTTGGATAAATCAGGGGTCCCTAACCTGGAAGTTCTAAAACCTCAGAGTCACCTAGGCAGCTTGTTAAAAATTATTCTTGGCCCTCCTTCCAAGATTTTGCTTTAATAGATCCAGAGTGATGGCCCAGGAACTTACTTTTACAAACACTCCAAACATGGCAGATGGCCCAAGGCCCAGTTCATTGCCAAAACAGAATGATACTTTTGCCAGCCCTGCCCAAAAGACCAATCTTGGGGTGAAGGTGGGGCCCTGTGCTCACTACAGGTTAGCCGATTCCCAGGCTCAGTGGTACAATTGTTAAATTTTCAGGAACTTCATGAGCCAATTGATATAGGCCATGGTGGGACTATTTATACCATGGAAATTGGTGTATGCTACAAATTAGGGTTCCTCACACTGTGGTGAGCTGGTTGTTAGAGCATACGACTGCCAAGGTTCTAACCTCCTACAGAGATTACTGTGCTGGGGTGACTGCTCAGATTCTTATCTTACCAATCCCCATCTCCATAGAGGAAAACTCCAGAGAAAACATCATTCCTCTGGGAACTGTGTCATCTGGGGGAATAGGCCCCCACAAGGCTATAATGAATAAAAGCTGCTATCATTTAATGAAGATTCCCCATTGCCAGGCTTTGTTTTAAGTGCTTCACATGAAGCACCCATTTAATTTTCATAACAGCCCACTGTGGTATATACTATAATATTACCATTTTCCAAATGAGAACACAGAAGCACAGGGAGGTTAGTAACTTGCTCAAGATGATACAACAAGTGACAAGCAGGATTTGAATCTATGCAACTTGGAGTGAAGGTGGAGACCTGCAACTTTTCTGGGAATCCTGGCCTCAGGTGTGAGGAAACTATGTGAGCAGGGAGACCAGGAGAAACAACCTAAAAAGTCACCCTCCACCTCTGCAGTGTGATGGCCCCGAATCCCTCCCTCCAGAACCCAGCTTGCCCCAACCTCTGTACGATGCCAAGGCCCAATGGAAGGTCAATCATAGAGCCTAGGCCCAGGCAGCTACTGATCCAAAGCGTGGCTGGTGCTCAGTCCTTGGCCAAGGCTGCTGCATCCACAGTTGTAACCTTCATTCACAGTTGTAGCCTTTAGTCATTGTTTACTGGACACCATGTGTCAGGCGCTGCGCCAGAGTGAGGAAAAGAGGCAGTCCCTGCTCTCAATGAACTGGATGGCAGGGAGCAGCACAGGGAGAGGGATGTCCATGCCATGTGCTGAGTGCTGTGCCTGACATCCTTACAGGGGCTATTGGAGTGCCACAGAGAGGCTGGAGCTAGGAAAATGTCCTGGAGATGAGGACTATGCAGGGAGGGCAAGGAGGTGTTTGCATGGCAGGTGCCTAAAGAAAGGGATCCAGGCTGAGGACACAGTAAGTGCAAAGGCTTTCAGGCTTGAGTGAGGATGGGGGTTTGAAGGAACCACCACCAGGTCAGCATTGCAAAGCTGTTCCATGCAAGTGGGTTTGGCAAAGCTGAGGTAGACAGGTGGGTGGCAGTTAGGTTACACAGAGCCTTGTGTTCCATGCATTTGGACTTTATCCTGAGGGCTTGGTGAACACCTGTAGGGGTTGAAGCTGGGAGAACTTACAACTAGTTTGTTTCAGAAAGCTCACCCGGCTGCAGTGTGGAGGACAGACCAGAGAAGGCAGCTATGGAAGCAGGATCTATATACTGGGTAAAGAAGTTCACTAACTTCTGGACTGAAGAGGTGGCCGTGGGGTCAGAAAAAGGCAACGGATTGTAGACATTTTGGCAGGAAAATGGCCAGGACTTGAAGCCCATTTGGATGAGCAGTAAGAGTGAGTAAAGGGCCAAAACCGGTTTGGCTCAGTGGATAGAGCGTCGGCCTGCGGACTGAAAGGTCCCAGGTTCGATTCCGGTCAAGGGCATGTACCTTGGTTGCGGGCACATCCCCAGTAGGGGGTGTGCAAGAGGCAGCTGATCCATGTTTCTCTCTCATCGATGTTTCTAGCTTTCTATCCCTCTCCCTTCCTCTCTGTAAAAAAAAAAAGAGTGAGTAAAGGGCCCAAGTCAATTTCAGGTTTTTAAGCCTGAGATCCCACCTTGGCTGTGAGGCCTCTGGAGCAGCTGGGCAGACTACCTCCACAGAGAGGCCGCTGCACCCTGGGCAGAGGCCTCTCCTCAGATCCCCATCCCCAAGTTGTCCTTGCATGTCCTCTGTTGTGTTTGGAAAGACCCAATCACCTTGGCCATGGCTCTTCTGAAGCCATGTGGGCCTGCACTCCCTCATCTCAGCAACACAGCCTGAAGGTGCTGCCTGCCCGCAGATGGCATCTGGCAGTAAATGGTGCTGTGCTGCGAAAGGCTGAGCCCAATGCACCAATCCTTTAGGCAACCAGGCCTGCTGCTAACACAGCAGCTCAGGTGTGGGAACTGGAAATAGGCACCTCTCCATTTAAAAACGTCCCCTGAGGAGATCTAACTAGAAAAGGCAACTCTTCTGGCCTGGCACCCAGAGACCCTTGTGCATGGGGCATGCTAGGGTATGCAGCATGTCTGGATTTCGTGGTGGCAGCTCCCCCAACCCTGCTCTGCCCTCTGGGTGGGATGCACCTCCCGGGGCTTGGCCCCACATCCCATACCCCAGCTTGGTTCTCAAAGCCTCTTTGTTCCACTGGGACAAGCTGTGGCCAGCCCAGACCTGATAAGGCTGAGTCAGGCCAACAGTAGCCCCAAACCACACCCAGGCTGCCTTGCACACACACTGAACTCCCCTCAGACTGGCATAAATGCAGGATGCTTCCTGCCCAGGTTTGGGTCTGGAAGCCTTAACCTCTGGGCTGACCCTCCCTTTGTTCATTTAAGACCTCTCATCTGGATGGGGAAGCAGGCTAAGGGGATTATCCCCATTTTAGAGATAAACGAACTAAGTCTCCAAGAGGAAAAATGACTCACCCATAGTTATTTATTCCACAATCAGGAGCATCAATTGTGCTAGGTCTGCAATTTACAGTATCTTTTTAAATCCTAACAGTCTGCAAAGTGAAATTGTTCCTAATTCCTACTTTGCAGAAAGGTAAAGTCCAGAAGCCCAGAGAGGTGAAGTCACTTTCCCATGGTGGCACAGTAGTTGAAACCAGAACCCAAGTCCCCTGCAGCAGCAACTGAGGGAGGCAGGAACTGACAAGTCATCATCCCAGAAAGATGGGAGGAAGTCACTCCCAGCATCAGCCTAAAAGATCTGATGAGGCTGGGGGTGGCCAAGAACCTGTGAGGGAAAGTGGTTTTGGAGGAATAAGGTTCTAGATACTATAAGAAAATCTCATTTTGGTGGGAGTGGCAATTATTAAAATAAGTCCTCAATTATTTGACTCTCCTCTCTCCTTGAATCTGGCCTGAGGCTAGGAAAGGCCATGTAGCTTCTTCTTGGTTCTACCCTGAGATTGTCAAGCTGAAGCAACTATAGATTGGTGTTCCCATCCACAGCCTAGTGAGTGCCCAGCTGATGGCCGGCACAAACTTTCAGCCATGTGAGGGCACCATCTTGGATGACCAGCCTCATGGAGCCTTTGGATGGCTGCAGCCTGACCAACTTCTGAATGCAACTGCATGAGAGACTCCAAGTGAGAGCTTCCTGGCCACACCCTTCCTGAATTCCTGACGCACAAATGCATAAGCAAAATAAAATGATTATTTAGAACCTTGAAGTTTGGAATAATTTCTTACACAGTAATAGTAAACTGTATAAAGGGCAAAGAAGGAATGGGAACTGATGAAGGCATTTTCTAATGCTATCCAGGGCCTTTAATACACTTTTACACAAAAGCTTTTTAAAACAGAGCCTGCATGAGGTTGGAGGAGGTGTAGTGCCTCTTCATCTTCTAAAGGGGCAGCATGAGAAGGCACACTGACTAAGCTTGGGGCAGATAGAGATGGAGACAAAGGGAAGAGTTGATAAACACATCTCTTCACACTCAACTTATTGAAAAATGTTATTTATGTATCTGTTCTGGTGGCAGGATCTCTCATGATAGCAAACTCTTGAAGGAATAAAGAAATTTCTGGAAGAAAGGAAGCTCATGTATTTGGGCCAGTGGCCAGCAAGAAGTTATACATGGCCAAGTAGGAGAAAATGCTATTAGAGGTTTTTAAAAACCCAGTGTAGAAGTTGAAGAAAGTTGAAGAAAGTGCTCAGAGATCAGGGACACACTGGAAAAGAGCTGGACATTCCTGTGGACAGTTGTTGGCCACATTTTCCCAGAGTACCCCTGCAAGCAGAAACTTTCAGGGCCTGGACAAAAATGTCCATGAAAACAAACTAGAAGCACCCTGCTGCTCTACTAAACTTCAGGTGTATCTGCATCTGGCTTCTGCACACACCTCCAAATGCCCAACTCAAGTAAATTCAGAGGAAAGTGATCAGGCATATAATGGGACATGGGTGTGGCTCTGGGGAGTAATTGGGAGTACAGGGGTGGAATGGTTAGTTCAAGGACAAATTTCTTGGTTTTGAACTCATAATCCTGAAAAATCACAAAATGGGAGTGATCAAAATCTAATAAAGATGGGGAAATAGCACATTTACAGTAGAAAATTCTGGCAGACACCACTTTAGCCAAGTGATCAAAGTTAACCAATAAAACATATTGACATCATGTACCCTCTGATACAATGCACTGAGAAGGGCATATCACCTCTCTGATATGCTTCTCCATAATGGACACCTCACTGTATTATAAGAAATAAACGCAAATTGAGGAAAATTTTACAAATAATGGACAGTACTCTTCAAAAAAGTCAAGGTCATGAAAGACTAGGAAAACTCAGGAAATGCACAGGTGGGATCCCGGATTAGATGCTGAAACAGGAAAAGAACTTTAGTGGACAAACTTGTGAAATCTAATAAAGTCTATACTTTCATTAACAGTATTTATTGTACCAAGATTAACTTCTTAGTTTTGAGAAATGATCTATGATCATGTAAGATGTTAGCCTCAGGGAAAGTTGGGTGAAGGGTTTATGAGACTCCCTGTATTATTTTTGTAACTCTTATGTATATTTAAAATTAACTCACAATTTTTAAAACATCTAAAAGATAGAATCTCATAGACCAGTCAAAGATGGTCTCCTTTAGCATACATGAAGTTCAAGCCAACTTCCATACTCAAAGGAAGCCAATGGTCATGACTCCTTTACTTGAGAGAAGACCCTGATCAGAAGTGGATTAGAAAAGGGTTTGAGGAATTAGATGGAATGGAAAGTAACAGAATAATGGTGTTATTCATTCATTCAGAGCCTGTAATGAGCCAGGCCCTGTGCTAAGTTCTTTGAATATTTTATTCCACTTAAATTTCACAACCTTTGAGCTGTTAAAGTTTTCCCTGCTTATGGAAAGAACAAGATCATAGCTGAAAGCTGGTGCAGTTGGGATTCAAATCCAATCTGCTTTACTCCAGAGCTTGTTCTCAATCACTCCACTGCACTGTCTTCTCAGGGGTGTCCCTCATTTAGTTCGTACCTCAAGGTTTCTGCACTGTGGGTGCGGAAAGAGGAGATAGAAGGCAGGAGGAAGTGGATGGCTTAGGATGGGCTGGTCATCAGGAGCTGTCCATGGTGCTGGTCAGAAAGACTTGGAGCTAGAGGGCCAGCAGGAGATGGTGCAGGGAAGACAGCTGGGAGGTCTCACACTGAGAAGGAGCACTGCTCAGAGTAGAAGGAAAGAGCGGTTAGATGTGGTAACAGGTCCTTCACCAATGAGGAGGAATTAGAGGGGGAAAGAAGCCAGTGAGGTAGGATTTGTCTTTAGGGCTAACTTGCAACTAATAGTATTCAGTATAACTATACTGATTATTGAAATCTGGAAATACTTTGGTACTAGTTGGTAAATAGTCACTGACCGAGTCCTCCACTGCTGTGGTGGCTGCTTTCTCAGTCCCTCCCTGTACTCCCAGGTTCCCCCATGACCCAGCAACTAAAGGGTTAAGGCCTGGCACAATGTGGGCTCCCAGAACTCTGGTCTGGTTCCAAGGCCCCTTCTCATAGGTCATGCCCATACCTTATCAATTGTTAAATATTTTACCCCTGTTTATCCCCATTTTACAGATGTGGAAAGTGAGGTTCTAGAATGTTTAACCATTTGCTTGAAATTGCTCAGCTACTAAATGCTAGAATCAGGACTTGAACTCAAGTCTTCTGGATCAAACCTTAGGTCCTTTTCCCTTCATCTCCCTACGATTGGCCTGCATGTCTAGCTACTTTTTGTGGGGATGAAGAATAGTAGGAGAAGTTATCTAGGGGGCTTAGGTTGGCACAGGAGACTCATAAAACCCTTTGGCAGTCCCAGGCAGAATAAAACACTTTTCTTTGAATTCTCTTGCCATATGGCAGCCTACCTCAAACTCCTGCTAGTTTTGTGCCATGGTAACTGTTTCAGGCTGGAGGTGCCATCAGTCTCTTAATGCTCTCCCCACCCCCTGCTGCTCCAGGGGAACATGACATTCTAATGCAGAGAGTGCTCCATGCCTGCTCCTTGATCCAGTCCTGAACCAATCCAATGGCCCTTTTGGCTGCAGTCTTCTCTCACTCTCCACCTCTTGGTCTGGGCTTAGAATATTTATTCCACTAATTTCACCTCTTTATCTCCTTCCTGTAAATTAAATATGCCTTGGATGAAGACCTGATTTCCAAACCAACACTCCAAATGGAGTCATTCACAGGGAGAGAAAGGTGGGAGAGAGTTTTGCAAGTGCTAGAGCTGGGTTGCCTTGCCATCTGGATTGCAGATTACTCTGGCATCTCCTTTTGTCTTTCTCCACCCTGGAGCAGAAAGGCAGCCTCCTTCTTGGAGAAACAAGAGGAGGATGTGGAGAGGAGAAAAACTTCTCACCTCTCCAGTGTGCAGCAGAGAGGCTGGGAGGTGGTAAGAGAGGAGGGTGCACAGGCCAAGTGGTTTATTTATAGGGACCTCCCATTCAATCAGTGACTGTGTGTGTGTGTGTGTGTGTGTGTGTGTGTGTGTGTGTGTGTGTGTGTCTAACTTTGTTGTCTAGCATGTGTCAAGTACTTTACACATTCATGATTACTCAGTCCTTACACCAGCCTTTTGATAATTATCACCAGCCTTTTGATAATTAGCAGATGAGAAAAGTGAGGCTCAGAGAGGTCATGTGACTTGTCCAAAGCCACAGCCAGTAAGAGGCAGAGTCAGGATTAATATCAGATCTGCCTGACTTCTCAGACCAGAGTCTTCTCTATTCCATGGTCATGGAAGTTGCGGGTAGCGAGTGATGGGTGGTGTGGATGTGTGTGGAAAAAACGCTTAGAAAAGATACTTTTGTGTGTGTGCACTGAAGCCCAAATCACTGAGTGTGCTTTATCTTTATTACCCCCACACCCAGCTTCCTACTGGAAGGATTTGAGTCCATCTCCTACTCATCCTTCTTCCTCCCGTTCTCCTACATCCTGGTCTTTGTCAATTTCCTGAATTATCACTCACCTTTGTTTATAACCTTGAACCAAATGACACCACCCCCATTGTCTTTTTTAGATCCATGAAGGATATAGTCACTAGGACCCAGCACCCATTATCTCCTACTAGAGGCCTGGTGCACGGATTTGTGCACCGGTGGGGTCCCTCAGCCTGGCCTGCATCCTCTCGCAATTTGGGACCCCTCAGGGGATGTCGGACTGCTGGTTTTGGCCTGATCCCCGCAGACCAGGCCGAGGGACCCCACCAGTGCATGAATCCGTGCACCGGGCATCTAGTATGCATGTAAGATCTTTGGTTAATTTCTTCCCTCCCACGTCCCTCCCCCCTTCTCTCTGAGATTCATCAGTCTGTTCCATGTTTCCATGACTGTGCATTGAGCGTCTGCCCCCTGGTGGTCAGTGTGCATCATAGCTACTGGCCAAATGGTCAAACGGTTGAATGGTCGCTTAGGCTTTCATATATATATATAGATAGGTTCTGGAGTTCTGAAAAGGGAGGCTTCTAATGCAAACATCAATTAAAGACATGATTGCAGGGACGTCCTCTCCCATTCTCAGGCTCAACTCTTTGCCATGCTCTTTTCCATGCTGTTTACCTCCTGGGGCAAAGTCCAAGTTGGGTCTCTTTTTGCATCTAAGATATACCTTTGAAATGTCAGAGTAATCTCCATTCCCAGACCTCTGAAGGCACAATCCTCACACCAGAGCATGAGACCACAGACCCCCTCATTGTTATCTTGTTCCCCCAATACCATCTCTATGTGCTGTAATTGTTAATTACTAACTATGCTGCACCCACCAATGTAAAAGAAGTATGCATCTCTCTGTTTTACTTTTTATTCAGTCTCAGAGATTTCCTTACTTTGCTTTCTCCCGCTCCCTTAACTTACCATCTATGTATTTTATGTAACCCTCCTTATGTCTCCTCCTTTTATTCTAATGTATAAAATAAGCTGCAAAACTGCCATTCTGCAGTTTTTTCTCAGTTCATTGAGATTTTGCTTCCTGCCAGTTTGGCTCAGATAAATTCATAAAAACATTTGGACGTTTCTTATGTCAATGCTACTAAGAATTCCCAAGTCAAGAATCCACCAAGGTTTGGGCAGTTCTCTGGAGGGACAGTCCCCCAGTGAAGAGGCACAAGGATGTGTGGCTCCAAGCATGAGCTTTTCCTCCTACTTTTTAAAAAAATTGATTTCAGAGAGGAAGGGGAGTAAGAAAGATAGAAACATCAATGATGAGAGAAAATCATCAATTGGCTGCCTCCTGCATGCCCCTTACTAGGGATTGAGCCCACAGCCCTGGGAATGTGGCCTTGACTGGAATCGAACTGGGGATCCTTCAGTCTGCAGGCTGACGTTCTATCCACTGAGCCAAACTGGCTAGGGCTCTGCTTGTGGTTTTGTCTCTGGGATTCCTGAGGCCACCACCAAGCCTTGCCCCAGAGTCACTGCTCCCTATTTCTTTTTGACCTAAAAATGAACAAACAGGTCCCATCGTTCCAGCTGAGTCAGGCTGACCATTTCAAAAGAGCATAGGGGAAAACAAAAATGAAATCATTATAGAAACTATAAACAGCATAAAAGTTATCATGCCCAAATATCAGGTCTGAGAATAACATTAAAACCAGTTCTAGCCGAGACCGGTTTGGCTCAGTGGATAGAGCGTCGGCCTGCGGACTGAAGGGTCCCGGGTTCGATTCCGGTCAAGGGCATGTACCTTGGTTGCGGGCACATCCCAAGTGGGGGGTGTGCAAGAGGCAACTGATCGATGTTTCTCTATCATCGATGTTTCTAACTCTCTGTCTCTCTTCCTCTCTGTGAAAAATCAATAAAATATATTTAAAAAAAATAAAACCAGTTCTAAGCTCAGAGTTCTACATTCCTTGATCCCAAGTAAACTCCAAACCTAACTGTGCTTGCATAACTTAACAGGCCCTTGGCCTGTCCCTTCCCTGCAGTCCAGCCAGCATCTGGCCATGTGATCTCCGACTCTCGATTCCAATAATTACAGGCTGTTGTTGTTCCTTGCGATTAAGCCCCTCCAACTCAGTCCACTTTGTCAACAAAGTCTATCTTTTACCTTTCACGAGTAAACCCCAACTT
Organism: Cnephaeus nilssonii; assembly: GCF_951640355.1. Lineage (NCBI taxonomy): Eukaryota > Metazoa > Chordata > Mammalia > Chiroptera > Vespertilionidae > Cnephaeus > Cnephaeus nilssonii. The sequence goes on along the minus strand of NC_137081.1, from coordinate 22,007,955 downwards.
TCCCAAAATGAGAATTTATTTTTTGGATTTACCCCTAGACTCATTAAGGTTTCTCCCCTTAACACCAGTCCCCATTACTGCCCTTGGTAGTGAAACATCTTTAATTGTCCACGAATGAACTTTGAGACTTTTGGCTTCAACCGTCAAAGGCATCTTCACCAAATGAGACCCTCCCCCACAATTCATCCAGACTAATGAACAAAGGGTCCAGAAATCCAGAGTATGTATAACAATGCCTTCTTCATACATTAACCTTCAGATCCCTTCAAAGAGTTAACTTTGTGCTGGTCAGGAGATAAGGACACATTCTCTCCAACCAGCAAAAGGAAGCCATTTGCAAAACAATGTGCAAATGAGAAATGCTGTGGGCTGCTTTTAAATTAACAATTGCAATCACAGAATGAAGTTCCGCTTGAGATTCTGACCCTGTGTCACCAACTCATGTCGGGAAAGAACAGGAACCACTCCCACTCAGGTGATGAGTCCATGTAATAGCTTCCTATGAATTTGGTCGTCAATTAAAGTCACGATTGCGAGGATGTCACGATAAACAAGGGACTATACATACCATGTTGCAACTGGTTAGAAGCCCAGTACTATTTGCAAGGGAAGTCGTAAAATGAACAATGAGGGTAGGACTTAAAAGATGGACAGCGCTTTCGCCTTCTCTGAGCCATGACTCATTTGGGCTGCCGTAGTTGCCCTAGGATACCAGGAATCGACGCGCCCTGGCGTCCTGTATCTATGGAGACGACAACAAGGCGGCGGTGTGAGTTTTGAGCGTTGATCTCGGGGACTCAGGAGCTGCGCGAGTGGCCAGGGAAGGTTATCTGCCGCGGAGATCGCCTCCTCAGTGAAGCGGCCCGGGGTCCCCTCCTTGCCCTTCAGAGTCCCGTGGAACTGAGACTTGGACGAGATCAATCAGACTAGAATCCCGAAGAGAAAGGAGGAACAACTGTAAGTAAATTTTGTCCCTTCATTTTACCTATTTCTTCCTCCCCCAACTCTACACAACGACCTGCCACTTTCCCCACTGGTCATTTAGGAATTTTCAGATTGGAAATTAGAAAATAAAGCAAACTGACTATATATTTTTTAAAGTCCTTGAAGTTAGAAAATTTGATTGAAAAACACCACCGCCTTGCAATGACTGCAGATGTGTGTCTTTTGGAAGAGTAGTGCAGGCCAATGTAGAGGTTATGGTTGTTAATTATAGTAACATAAGTTTACCTAGGGCTTTTTCAAATCCTTTATTTCATTTGAGCTTGGCATTAACTTTGTGAAATAGTTAGCATAACCCTCATTTTACAGGTGAGGAGACTGAGGCTCGGGGATTTGGAGAAACTTTCCCATCTCAAATGAATCTATAAGCAGATACCGGAACCCAGTTTTCCTTGTTCCAGGACCAGTGCTCACTCTTCTAAGTCCTAAACCCTGACCTGGACCAGCTTTCTACCTCATCCTCTCTCATTTCTTCTACACTCACTGGGATGTTCCATGTGCTGACTGGAGACTTTTTCAGAGCCCTGAAGTCACGGGCATTAATGAATCAGGGTAGAACTACAAAGCCATCTAGTAGCAAAAAGTAAGGGGACCCTCTTCTCTGTTTCCTCAGCTTGCATTTCTTTGATTCCATTTGAACGTACACGTCACAGTCGAAGGTAGGGGCCTTACCTTTCTTGTCCAGTGACTAACAGGCATTCAGTAAATGCTTTGTGAAGGAAGGAAGGAAGGAAGGAAGGAAGGAAGGAAGGAAGGAAGGAAGGAAGGAAGGAAGGAAGGAATCTAAGACAGAATGAATCTAATCAGAGTTTTTGGAGATGTTGCCAATTAGGAAATAAACAGATTCTGAATGAACAGAAGAATCTTTTGCTCTGGGTGGGTGGTGGGGAGGGGATGGGAGAGTGTCTGATGGAAGTATGTAAATTTCTAAAGGGTGACCATAACATTGTCTACTAAAGCATAATGTATTATAATAAGGAGCTGACCCCCAAACCTAAAAAGAGATAACTTTAGGCCAAATAAAAGACAAGCCACATCTACTCATAAACTGTTTTAAGAATTAAAGTACATGTGAAGGCCTTACAACACTGCCTGGCCCATGGTAAGTTCTCAGTAAATGTCAGTAGAAGTTTTTTTTATTAATTTTGTTATTGTTATTCAAAGAATTGGGGAAGGATACTGAGTTGTCTGCAAAATATACATATGTTCAAAAAAGATATTAGATTGATGATAGCCACACATGGGTGTGTGTGCTGAAGGAAGTCTGCTAAAGGAAGAGGGTATTTGAGGAGATGGAGCCACAGCCATTTGGGACCCTTGTCTGTTCCCCTAGAGGAGGGCCAAGCATCATTTTGAGTATTTGGTGAAAGCTGTGGACGCTCTCCCTGGTAAAGGTCACATTCCCATACACATGATATTTTGCATATAATTTGCCTATACATTTGCATATAATGTTTAGCTCTAGTCCACCCATAGATTCCTTTGCTTTAAAAGTTGATTCATTTATCCTTGGAAGGAGTCATTATTTCAGTGAGTGCTTACTTTAAACCAGGGCCACAGGTGGCATACTGATAGAGAAAACCCAGAAGACTGAGAGCCCGCCAGTCTCATTAGCCTCTTTGCTCCTTATTCTTCTCCTCACAGGATCAAGACACATTCAGGGGAAAGATACAGAGAGTAAAAGCCAGACAAAGGTAACGCATATGCTTCAGTAAGTCTCACTGGGGGGCTTTCTAGGAAATGCCATGGAGGGCAGGGCTCCTCTTCCAGGTGCCTTCGCCGAACGATGATTCTCTAGGCTCCCAGGCAAAGCCCTGGATCTCATTCAGGCTCATTCCTCATGGTGCCATCTCACATCTGTTGCCAGAGCTGGGAACCAGGCACTCTTCCGTGATAATGATGGCCATGGGGAGTCTACTCCATCGGCCTCTCTTTTTCATGTCCCTCCTGTCTCTCCTCTGGTCTCTTCCCAGCTCCAGACTGGCAGGAACATCCGGCTTATCCAGGGGCTCTCTTTTCCCTCAGAAGGCTCTTCTTGTCATGACCCCGAGGACTTGGTGCTTTATCAATATGTAGATGTTGGTTACTTTTTGTAGCCCCAAGCCCCATCACAAGGACGAGGGACAGCAGGGATCATACCATGGCCTCCACATCATACCTGAGTACCAGCACAACGGCCATTCCTACGGTCACTGGCAGCAGTATTGCCATGAGTGCCTGCAGCAGCAGTAGCAATGTCAGTGTCCGTGCGAGCCCACATCCGGGGCAGGTGAGGCAGGGTACAACAGGGCTAGGGCTGATGGAGGGGTGGCAGGGGAGGGGTGGGTAGGAATCTGAAAGGATCTGACTCTCCTGTCTAAACCCAGATGTAGACCCTGTACAGATGGAGCACCAAGCTGGCTGGCATGGTGGTAGCAGTGAGTGACTGTGGTGGGAGGGCTCTAGGGTGATGTGAGTTGGAGGCTGATAGAGTAGCCAGGAGCTCTCTTTTCCTTCAGAAGGCTCTTCTTGTCATGACCCCTAGGACTTTGTTTTTGACCAACACATAGATGTCGATTACTTTTTGCAGCTTGTAGGGTTCTCTCTATGTGACAGAGCAGGAGTGGGGAGTGGTGGTCTAATGGTGGGAGTACAGGGTATGGCTTTGTCTTTGAGGCAGCGTGTGCCTGTGTTTGTGAATCCTTAGATGTGGTGGTGGTTGCACTTGCCTCCCTGTGGACAGGGTCATCTCACCCCTCCATCTGTGCCATTCCAGGCCTGTTTGCCTGAAGATTCACTTACTACCCTTCCCTGCTCTACTCTGAGCTGGCAGGAGATTGGAAGGTGGGAGGAGGGGTGAAGCCAGAGTATTTCTCTTCTGCCCTCTCCACCCTCTCCATCTGCAATAGCAGTTGCATCTCCCTGTGACTCCAATGCACACCGGACAGGCCTGTGGTCTCAGAGAACCCCACCACCTCATCTAACCTAGGTGTGGTTGCAGCTTCTTTATATATATACTAGAGGCCCTGTGCATGAAAATTCAGGGGCGGGAGGCAACCTGGTGATCAGGGGAAGGCGACACCCCCATCACACCTCTGCTGCTGCCACTGCCGGCAGCACAAGCCTCGGCTGGCCCTGGTTAACTGAGCTTCAGGCGGCCCTGGACAGTTGGGCAGCCGCCATCTGAGGCTTGCCTGCACCTCGGGTCAGCCCTGGGCAGCTGGGCAGCCACCATCCGAGGCTTGCCTGCGCATCGGGCCAGTCCTGGGCAGCTGGGGGGCTGAGGAGGGTGTCTCTGGAGGCAGGCGCATGGAGTGGCTGGGCCCGCCAGCTGGGCCCGGCCTTGCTGCACACCTGCCACCCCAGCGGGGCTTAGGGGACTGGGCGCACCATCTTGTGGCTATAGACACCACCATCTTTCAGGGGGTGGCAGTCAATTAACATATTCCCTCCTTATTGGCTGTGGGCGCCTCCATCTTTGAGGGCGGGACAGTCAATTAGCATATTCCCTCTTTATTAGATAGGATATACTAGAGGCCCGGCACATGAAATTCATTGCAGGTACGGTCCCTAGGCCTGGCCTGTGATCAGGGCCATCTTCCCCAGCTGCCACAGCTGGCCCTGCCCCCTGCCACCACCCACCCCCGGTTCCCCGTTCACCATCGGGTGATCGGTACCTGACGGCCAGGGGAAGGGACCAAGAGGTGGTCAGTGCACCTCAGAGTGACTGGTCCAGTGGTTGTTCTGGTCATTCTGCCGTTAGGGTCAATTTGCATATTACCCTTTTATTATATAGAATATTTTTTTATTGATTGTAGAGAGCATCTGGGAAGGCACATGGGCATTTCTTTAAATTGTCAGCTGAACCCAAGGCGACAGGCAAAGCCACGCCCTGAGAACACGCTTTGCCAAAAAGGCAAGGGTGTTATCAGCTTGACCTTCATTTCAGCCCAGGTGTCGGGTAGTGGGTTTTGATATGTAAATCCATTCAAGCACCAGGAATGCTGGGGCCTACTCAAGAATGCAAATAATCTCCTTTGTCTTGACTTTTGGTGAAACTTCCTGGTATTTTGGGGTATAAAATAAACATGCTGCATGGGCTCTGGGTCACTGTTTCTCCCAGCAGAAGAGGGCAGCAGTCCCACCCGGTTCCCAGCTTTTTTCCTTCCATTTTGTGTCTTGTCTCTTTCATTCTTTTATTTCTCAATCCCCAGCTCCTCTACTCAAGAACTGGACCCGCTCTCGTGGGAAAGAGAGAAAATAGTTACAATTGATTTCAGAGAGGAAGGGAGAGGGAGAGAGAGAAACATCAACGATGAGAGAGAATCATTGATTGGCTGCCTCCTGCATGCCCCCTACTGTGGGATTGAGCCCACAACTCAGGCATGTGCTCTTGACCAGAATCAAACCAGCGACCCTTCAGTCCCCAGGCTGATGCTCTATCCACTGAGCCAAATCGGCTAGGGCTGGTTGCAGCTTCTTGATGTTTCTAACTTCGGGTTACTTTATTATCTTCTGGTTGTACATTTAATTTTTTATTTTAAATATCCAGAGTGGCTTCTGTTTTCCTGGTTGATTGATGCACCAACTGATATTTATAATAAATTACCCTCACTCACCCATGTCACCTTTTCTTCATGGAAAAATTGGGAAAGAAAATACGATGTTGGCCAGCTGACACTCTGCAAATATTGACATTGAGAGTATAACCTCCAAGAGAGGAGGGATTTGCCAGTCGTATTCACTATTGCTGTCCTGGCTCCTAGCTCAGTGTCTGGCTCATAATAGGTAGTCAACAAATATTTGTTGAACAGATGAATATTCCGTATGCTATATCCTATATAATAAAAGCGTAGTATACAAATTGTACCCTTGATTGGGAGTTGAATGGGAGTTTGACCAGGAGGCGGGGCTGGCCAGGGGAAGGGAGGGAGGCCCTCAGCTAGTGGCAGCAGCAGCGGCAGGCAGCTGGGGGAAGGGAGGGAGTACCTGGCCAGTAGCCGGCAGCCACTAAGGATCCTACCAGTGCACGAATTTCATACACTTGGCCTCTAGTAACAATATAAAAGTGATCTTTGGTCAAAGATAAAATGGCAATGAGTTGAGCCTTCATAGCAATGACTGTGGCAGGAAGAGGCACCTGGTTCATCCTCCTTCCACCTTGCCCCCCAGGGGTTTGCCCATCCCCCTCCCTCCTCAAATAGATAGGGATTACAGACAGGAAGCATTGGCACATGGCACCTCTAGTGTCATCAGGAGTAGTGCTTGGAGTGGCCCCAAAGTCAGGGCGTGGGGTGGGGGTTGGTTGCAGGCAAATTGGCTCCTTCCTCTATTCCACCAGCCAGTTGAGGGAGGAGAGGGAATGGCGGAGTATCACTGTGGTCTGGAAAGTGCCTGGGATATACCACTCCAGCTGGCAGAGGCTTCTGTAGTAAAGGGGTAGGATGAGGAGGAAGGAGGAGGAGGCAGCATCTGAGAGGAGTGATATCTAAGGGTGCATTGAGGCACACAAAAGGCTAGCTAAGAGCGCTAAGAGTGCCGATGGAAGGACCAGATGAGGTGACCCAAGGAAGGCTTTAGGGGCAGGAATCTAGTTGGAAAACCATTCTGGTGATCTTGGTAGAGATAATATCTGATTCCAGGGTCTGCCTGCCCCTCAGGGCTGGGGTGTGATACATTACTTTCTGGAGTAGACAGATCTTTGCCTGTTCTCAGGATCTTTGAATCCTGCTCCAATAATTCGTCCTTCTGTCTCTGGCAACTGAACAGCCAACCAGCTCCAGGGACGCTCAGGTGTGCTTCTCAAAGAAGCAGGACAAAGTGAAGAAGAAGGTCGTCTGGGGCATTGAGATGGCTGAGGAGCTGCTATGGAAAGGCTGGGAGCTAGGGAAGGAGATCACCAAGAACCTGGTTCTGAAAAATCTATCCTTGAAAATCCAGAAGATGAAGTACAGGTACGAGTATGAGTGGTCAGGGACCCAGCCCCTGATCTCTCAAGCCCCCAAAGCAGGCGCTCTTTTTTTAAAAAAACTTTTACCAGTAAAATGTTAGGTGAATTCAGAAGAGTATAAAAACACGTGCAGTTTGAAGAATTATCGAAAGTGGAACCCATGCGGTCAGATTAAATAATGGAATAACAGTGTCCAAAGCTCCTTCTATTACGTCCCTCCCCATTGGAACACTAGCCCTACCTATAAAGGTCTGTAAGAAGAATAGTAAAACAAGGGAGACAGGTCCTCCTGTGACAGAGCCCTGGGTTTCCCCCTTTATGGTCTCAAGGACTCAAGCTCTCTCAGCTTTCCAGGGTCTTCCCTTATCACTTTGCCCTGACCCTGAAGTGCTTGTCTTCTGGTTCTCTCCTGCAGGCCCCCCAAGACCAAGTTCTTCTTCACGGCCATGCCTCAGACAATCTTCCTGAGCCCGGGCATAACCTTCACACTCCCCATCATCTTCCGGCCTCTGGAGGAGGTAAGGCTCACCATGGTGAGCAGAGGGCAATGCCGACACATGCACAGTGACCTTGGAACTGACAGAGCAACAAGGAGCCCCTGCCCCGCACCATGCACACCCCTGCCAACTGCAGCAAAACTCCAGCTGGGGAAGCCCTGGAGAGGCTTAGACCCTAAACTCATTAGAGCCTAAACTCAATCCAGTTGGATGCGGGCTGTACTACTATACTGGTCATCAGAAAGCCCCAGGTTCCTTGGCCTCTTCCTGCTCTCAGGATGTTCCCCCGAAATACGTTGTTCCCCACAAAAGAGGCCCCATATCTCTGAGACCAAGACAATGGTAGAGCACAGATAACCAAACCTCTCTTCAGAGACTGAGATGGAGAGCCATAGCCTAGCCCACCCCTCAGTGGTTTGGGGGGATGGCCATGGGCTGGGGAGGAATGTAAGGTCCCTGAGTACCACCCAGGTACGACTGGTCAAGGACTGCCTCTGCCCCCCTCCCCCACACTGCAGAAGGAGTACATGGACCAGCTGTGGTTTGAGAAAGAAGAGGGGGAGTTCTTTGTGGACCTGAGGGCCGCCCTGCCTTGCCACAATCTGATCTGCCCGCCGACCCTGCAGTTGCCCATGTGTGCCATGGGGGACATGGCTGAGGCCTGGTTCTGCCTGGACAATGTAGGGTGAGGGGAGTGGCTGAGGCTCAGAGGTGGTGAGAGCAAGAGGGTACCTGGGAGAAGAGAGACTGGCCCATCTGGTGGGGAGAAGGGTAGGGGGAGTAAAGAGTGCTGCCCAGCACCTCTACCTTTCTAAAGCAGGGGCAGTGAGCATAAGGAGCCCAATGGCTCTGACTTGCCCCACCCTCCAGGGACCTGCCTACCTTCTTCACCTGGGAGTTCTCAAGCCCATTCCAGATGCTGCCCAGCACAGGCCTGCTGCAGCCAGGCCAGGCTTGCCAGATCAAGGTGACCTTTCAGCCTCTTATGGCTATCATCTATGAAGTCCAGGCCACGTGCTGGTATGGGGAGGGCAGCAAGCAGAAGAGCAACATCCAGCTGCAGGCTGCAGGTGAGGCTCAGCCTCTCACCTGTCCCCATAGCCCACCTGCTGCACTGCCCTGGGTCTTAAAGCCTCCATGTGCCCCCCTTACCCCACCTTCTGCCCTGGCCTGGCCCCCCCGGGACCTCCACAAACTTCCTGTCCACCCCCAGCCTTGCAGGCTTTGCCTTTTCTTTGCCTTCCTTGATGTCATAGACTAGTGTTTCTCTGGGTTCACCTACCTTCTTCAGGGGGCTGTTCAGCTGGGGCCACAAAGACCCTGGTCAGTTTTTCCCCAAGAGCCCCCCCCAACTCTGCCTCAGGCAAATGTGCCCAGCTGCTAGTAAGCATAAAGCGACCAGAGGACAAGGACGTCGAGGGCTTCCAGAAAGTGCTGCACTTTGGCTCTGTGGCTGTGGGCTGCACCGCCGAGAGGCAAATCAAGCTGTATAATCCATCAGTGGTATACATCCTGTGCGGGGGGGAGGGGGGGGAGGGGAGTGGGGGCAGGACTCAGGACCATAGGGCTGGGTGCTCCTGACACCCACCCCTGTACAGAATCTCCCCCTTTCCACACCTTTGGCTCCAAGCCTCACATGACCCATGTCTATTGATACACTTATGTGTCAACCTGTGTCCTCCTCTCCTCTCAGCTGGGGGACTGGGCTTCGGTATTCCCTGATCCTCCAGATCAATCCCCAGATCAGCCCTAGGACTGTCCTGACCCCAGAACCACAGCTAGCCTTTATGGTACCTTTGGCCGGGGTAGGTACCCCTCTGGTCAGTCCCAGTACAGAGCAACAAGGAACCTCCCCCACCTTACTGCAGGGCCCCTTCCTTACTCCTGGTGGAGGTAGGGTCACCATGCCCAAAGTTGACAAGTGAGGCACAGGCTGGATGCCAGCTGCCCTGACCCCCTGGGCTAGGCACCTTGGTAATGACAGACTGCCCCACCTTGTGACCTGACTCCTCTTGTTCTCACCTGGCCCACAGGTGTGTGCCCCCTTCAGAATTGAAGTGGCCCAAGACATGCTGCCCAAAGACCAGGCCTTCTCATGTCCCACGGCCTATGGCATCGTGCACCCAGGAAAGAAGAAATATGTGTCGTTGTTTTTCCACCCCAAGACCTTGGACGTCAGAACTATGGACTACGTGACTGTTATGCCCTCTGGTTGTGCCTCCCAAACCCTGCTCAAAGTCGTTGGTTTCTGTAGAGGTACTGGCAATCCCAGGATGCTGCAATTCTCTGGGGACAGGAGCAGCCCATGCTTAGGACTGGGAAATGCTCCTTGCCTGCTAAGAGCCGGCTGCCTCCTTGCCCTTCAGCCTCTGTGTCTGCTGCCCCCTGGTGGACTCAGTGAGGAATCAGTTGAGGACACCTGGAGATCATGTGCCTGCCCTCACTCCTGGGGACCTGGAGGTCTGCTCAGGCTGCTGGGCTCCCAGCCTTTCCAGCCTGGCCTTCTGTCTCCAGGCAGCACCACCTCCCATCAGTGGGACCCCTTCTGAGGCACCCTGGGGGAGGCTGATAGTCCAGCCCCACCCAGGCGGCAGGGCCCACTCACAGGGACCCCATCTCCTATGCCCAGGTCCTGATGTGTCCCTGCAGCACTACTGCATCAATTTCAGCTGGATCCACCTCGGAGAGCGCTCAGAGCAGCCCCTGTGGATTGAGAACAAATCGGACTGCACGGCCCACTTCCAGTTTGCCATTGACTGCCAGGAGAGTGTCTTCAGCATCAGGCCCACCTTCGGGACCCTGGTGGGCAAGACCCGCATGACCCTGCTCTGTGCCTTCCAGCCCACTCACCCCATCATCTACTTTCGGCGGGTGGCCTGTCTCATCCACCACCAGGTGAGTAGGGAGGGAGGGGTCAAGGAGGGGCTTCCCTGGGAGCTGGAGGGACCAATCTGAGGCCCCATCATAAAGACAACGCTTGGTGCTCACCTCTGTTGTCTTGAACTTCTGAGGCTGTCTGCCTGGATCGTCTCCTCCAGAGCTTCAGCTTGGCTTTGGAGCCACAGCATGGCCAGAGGCACCCGAAGTTTACTAAGTCATGTGGGTGTGCCCACTTTGCCCTGACTGCTCCAGGCCAGGGACTTTTCTGATGCTGTTGCTAGGGAGAGGGGGATTGGACCTTACCTCACATTGCACGTGCAGGGCCAATAACCTTGAAGTGAGCACCCCAACCCAAGCTCATTCAAACTGTGCCCTGACCAGCTGGTGGTGAGTGGGGGCTGAAATCCAGCTTCACACGGACAAATGTCACAGGACCCACTGTTCCTGGACCTGATCGGGACCTGCCACTCAGACAGCACCAAGCCGGCCATCCTGAAGCCTCAGCACCTCGTTTGGTACCGCACACACCTGGCTCGGGGCCTGACGCTCTACCCACCTGACATCCTGGGCCAGATGCTGAGCGAGAAGAAGCTGGAACAGGATAAGAACGGGGCCCTCATGATTCCCATGGAGGTTCGATGGACCCCACTGGGCCCTGAGGGCAGGCTACCTCCCAGATTCATGCCCCCTTCTCTAGCAATTCTTGGGCAGTCCTGTGCCCCATAGCGTGGTGGAGGGGACCTGTGCAGAGTTCTGGCAGCTTTTTCCAGAAAGAACCATACAGGTGAGGGGCATGCAGGAGGAATGCAGCTGGGCCTCCACCCGCTTGTCTCTCCCACCAGGACCTGGAGGACGTGCCGGCGCTGCAGTATCCCGTCATCCCCCCCATGACTGAGTACTTCTTAGATGGCACCAAGGACTTGGCCATCTTCCCTCCACCCGTCAGCCTGGAGCCGGTCGAGGTGGATTTTGGTGCCTGCACCGGACCTGAGGATCCCAACCCTGTCCCACTGTGCCTGGTGAACCACACCAAGGGCAAGATCACTGTGGTCTGGACACACAGGTCTAACTGCCCCTTCTGGGTGACCCCAGAAACCTGCGATGTGCCCCCGCTCAAGTCCACAGCCATGCGCCTACACTTCCACCCGCCTCACCCAAACTCTCTCTGTGCCGTGGAGCTCGAAGCCTTCGCCATCTATAAGGTGTGTGCAGGCATACAGGACGGGGAAGGCGGGTTCTCTGGCCCAGAGTGAATGGCAGGGAGGGGTCTGAGGGGGTGACAGAGGGGTCCTATAGGATCTATCCTCTTGTCTCCTTGCCAGGCTCTTCTCCTTGGCTTCTTGGCTGGAAAGTAGCCTTACTGGTTTGTTTTCTCCCAGGCTCAGGGCCTGCCTTGGCTGAGGGCCTTCTTGTCTTGTGTGATTATGTCTCAGTCATGTGTGGCCTCCCACCCCCTCCAGAGGGAGAGCTCAGCTGGGTCCAGCCCAGGGGAAATTCTGGTGTAGGAGGAGGAGTTGCTCCTGGCTTCTCTTCTAGTCCTTGAAGTAGGAAGAAGTCCCTCTAAAGGGGCTGGGGACAGGAACCAGGGCCTGGGGGACAGGGGCGCCAGGTAATTAGGTGTGTGTGTTGGGGGGTGGGGGCTGCTAGCACAGCACAGCTTCCCTTGGCCAGGAAACTCCGTGCATAGGCTGACCTCAGCCCAGCCTCAGTCCCAGGCACACATGACTCTCTCCTCATCTCCAGTCAGTCCTGCCCTTTCTCTCCCTTCCCTCTCAGCTCTGCCCACCTCACTGTCTTTCCCAGTGGCCTGGGTGGTGGGGCCCAGAGAAGACTTGAGCAGTGCAGTCAACATTAGAGTCCTTCACCAGCCATGTGACCCTGGGCAAGTCCCTTGATGTCTCTGAGCCCTGGTCTTTTCATCTATAAACGAGGTCATATCCAAACTTCCGAGAAGTCTTTCTAAAACTGAGTCTTTAATTGTCTCCATTCTAATAGCTTGGCAGTGGAATGTGGAAGTCTGTAGGAATGAGGCTGTGGACACCTGCCTTGGCCGAGGCCGAGCCTGTCAGATTTTTTTTTTTCCTTTATTGATTTTTAGAGAGAGAGGAAGGGAGAGAGAGATAGAAACATCAATGATGAGAGGGAATCATTGATTGGTTGCCTTCTGCATGCCCCCTACTCGGGATTGAACCTGTAAGCCAGGCCTGTGCCCTGACTGGCAATCAAACCAGTGACCTCTTGGTTCCTGGATTGAGACTCAACTGCTGAACCACACCAGCCGGGCAGCACATCAGATTTTAAGTTGCATGCCTAGCCCTGTGCTGCCCGCCACAGCAGCCACCAGCCACAGGGGGCCACCAAGCACTTGAAATGGGGCCAGTCCAAGTTGAGATGTGCTTTAAGGGTAGAAGACACTCTGGATTTCAAAGACTTAGCATGAAAAGAATGTAAAATACTTCGCAAATCACATATACTGATTATATGTTGAAATAAGATCTTATTGGGTTAAATAAAACATAATAGAAATTAATTTCATGTGTTTCACTTTATTAATGTGGTTCCTAGAACCTTTAAAATTATGTCTGTGGCTCACATTTGTGGCTCTCGTATTTCCATTGGCCAGCGTCTCTCTAAGCACATTTCTCCAGGATGTCCTAGGGCTGGTGTGAGGACTGACGGGCGGTTGCTGAGTGCTCAGTGTGGGGAGCCAGGTGTGCAGCAGGAGGGGCCCGATGAGGACTCCTGCAGTGCAGGGGGCAAGCTGGGGTGCCACACAGGGTCGGGCACAGGACTCTGAGCCTGTCCGTGGATCTGGCCCCCCCGTAGGTGCTGCAGAGCTTCAATAATATTGAGGAGGACTGCACTGTGTGCCCCTCCTGGTGCCTGACACTCCGGGCGCGAGGCCACAGCTACGGTGCTGCCTTGGAGCACCACATCCCCCAGTATTCCTTGGACGCCCCCACGGTGAGCATGGCCCAGCAATAGTGGGCGGTGGGCAGGGAGCCTGGCTTCTGCCATGGCCTTCAGATCCCTCTCCCTTCTCTGATGGTCTGAGAAACGCATCCAAGCACCCTCCCTAGCTGTCCCAACCTCCTCACCGTCAGCCCCTGGGGACTCTCTCCTGGGCCACGGCCCTGGCACTGAGGAGAGCCTGGGGCTTAGACAGCTGGTCCCTGCCTGTTTCATCTGAAATACAACCCTGTCCTCTCACTCAGGTTTAAAATGCTCCAGCTCCTTCATTTGTCTGTGCCCCGTTTACTGAACACCTGTCAGGGGTAGGACACCACAGAATGAGCCCCTGCTGGGATTGCTGGGGCTTTCACTTTCTCAAAGTGGGGTTCCCCTCGGCCACCTGCAGGAGAATCATCTAGAAGGAGCTGTTCATCCCAGAGCTCCTGAACCAGGACCTCTGAAAGCAGGTTCTTCGAAAAGATGGTTTGAGGGTGCCCTAAAATGAAAGAACTCCTCCTTAACCTTGAGGAGGGGTCTTGGAGGCCTGTTTCCTGGGGCCAGTTCCTATGGTCACTCCATCTCCCTGTCTGGAGGTCTCTGGAGGACTGAAGCATTTTTTTGGTGCCAAGCTGTGGCCTCCCTCCACTCCCTGAGTGTGTGTGTCAGGGGTGGGAAGGCCTGTAGATCTGAGCCTGCGTCCCTCTTCTCTCGCACCCCAGCTGTTTCCTGCAGTATCTCCCAGTGAGGCCTCCTACCGCAGCCTGCTCCTCACCAACAAAGGCTCCCTGATGCTGACCTTCAACCTGGCCCCCAAGAGCAGCCCAGACATCACCCTGCGGCCCAGCTCGGGCCTCCTGGCCCCTGGGGCCCACCAGATCTTCCTCATCTGTACCTACCCCAAGGGCAATGCCTGGAAGCAGCACGTTTTTTACTTCCAGTTCAATTTTTGCCCCCAATATCTCAAGGTAGGAGGCAGGGGTAGGGGCCTGGATCCTTGGGAGTGAGCCATAGTCTGGGGTTGCTCCCTTTTCAAAGCCACATGCTGGTGTTGGCCTCAAGTTCACTTACAGTAGCCAAGGGCCTGCTGCTCCTTCAGGAAGTACATGGCAGGGAGGCGAGCAGCTCTCTCTCCACTGCAGGCCCCTTATGGGGTCTGGGTCAAGAAAAGGGGTTCAGAAGTTCAACAGGAAGGAGCAAGGCAACATAAGACGCATACCTGCAGGTGGTAAAAGGGCCAGGCCAGAGAAAGGGTCTGCGGTGGCGGAACCATCAGTCCCTGAGCTCTTTCCAAGAATCTGGGTCCGTCCTGATCCACTCTGCCTTCGACCGAAGCTGCCCAGGCCCAGGCCCAGGCCCAGGCTGGCGGAGGGCCTTTGCAGCCCCTTGGAGCTACCCACCCATGGCTTCCTGGACATTCAGGGGATCCAGGGCTGCGGGGTGAAGTCAGGGTACTGACCTCCCTCCTTTGGCCCCAGGAGGTGATCATGCAGAGCCGGGAGGAGCCACTGCAGCTGAAGCTGGACACCTCCAAAAGCATCTTCTTCAAGCCCACCCGGGTGGGCTGCTCCTCCACCAGCCTCTTCACCTTCCGCAACCCCTCACGTTTGCCCCTGGAGTTTGAGTGGAGGGTCTCCCAGCAGTACCGAAAGATGCTGACCGTCCAGCCCGGCAGGGGGCTTATCCAACCAAATGAGAGCCTCGTGAGTTCCCTGCCCCACTGCCCAAGGCCAGAGGAAAGGGTACCCGCCACCCTCACCTCAACCGTCATCTCTTACTCATGCCTATCAGGGGCCAGGCTTACTTTGTGCACTTCCCACTTGATCCATAGTCACCTCCTATTCAATCCATAGTCACCTCCCCCAGTCTTACAAGTAGATGTGGTTGTTACCATTATCATCACTTCCCATTTTATAAAGAAGAATTAAGACTTAAAGAAGAAAACCCATTCACTAAGATTATAAATTAGGAGGTGCAAAGCTGGGACTTAAGCCAGGGTTTCTGATGCCACTGCCCAGGGATGAGTCCACCCTCCACCCATGGTCACCCAAAACCGTGAGATCACCGGGAGGTGGTTTGGAGCCGCTGGATTTGGGCCAGAAGTGAGGAAAGGGACTCCTAGAGGTCCCAGTGGCTGTCTGGAGGGGAGCACAGGCTGGGACCCAAGCTAGCATCCTGGTCTAGGGCCTTATAGACTAGTTGGGAGGCCAAAACAGGCCACAAACCACTAACAAATGTAGGGGTAGTAATCGGCAAGGCAAGAGACAGACTCTGGTTCAGCCTTGAGAGTTCACACCCAGCTCCCATCAAGTGCCCTCACCACTGTGTGACCTTGGGCAAGTTACCCCAATTCTCTGAATCTCCAGCTTCTCATCAGAAAATGAGGCACTAAAATAATACCACTTCCCTGGTGGGGACAAAGGATTGAGAGGCTTTGGGAAATAACATGATATGTAGTGTGTGGGTAAGGTAAACACTCAGGAAGGGTTACCATCGCTTGATGTCCTGCAATGGGACTTCAGACAGCCTGGGCGGAGAGGCGGGGGTTCCCGAAGGCCCCACGCAGGGAGAATCTCTGTGACATAGATGCTGACATGGACCTTTAGCCCTCTGGAGGAGACCAAGTACCTGTTCCGAGTGGGGGTGTGGATATGGGAAGCCGGCCTGCCCTCAAACGCTAAGCCCCACACCACCACCCACTACATTATCCGGCTGGTGGGCATGGGCATCACCAGCACCATCTCTGTGAGTGGGAGAATCCCGGTGGGTTGGGGGGGAGTGCTGGGGGTCAGTGTATCCCAGGGGACCCAACTCTGAGAGAGCAGGTGATGGGAGCCCTCTGGCCCCTGGCCCGTACCCCTGGAACTGCCCTTCCTTGGGGACTCAGGGGTGGGAAAGCCAGGGCTGGGGGGCTGGGGGAGCCCCCTACCCTGGCTGGCTGACTCTGGCCCTCAGGCAAAGGAGAAGGAGCTGGACTTTGGGAACGTGGTGGTGAACAGCCAGCAGTCCAGGTTGCTGGTGCTCCATAATGAAGGCAACTGCACCCTCGATTATCGCCTGTTCCTGGAGCAGCACAGCCCTGAGAGTATCAGCAAAGACCCCCTTGGTACTGGCCTGGGCTGGGGCTGGGGCCAGGGAGGCGGGCACTGGTTAAGACTGGGTAATCAGACCACGGTTTGTGGGCAGGCAAAGTAGAGCTTAAAACTTGGTGCTTCTACTTTCTAGAGGTATGGCACTGGGCTGGCCCTCTCTGAGCCTCAGCTTCCTCATCTGTAAAGCGGGGCTAATGGCAGCACCTACCTCACAGGCTGTTTAGCAAGGTGCCAATGACACAAAGACAGATGCCCTCTGTCTTGGTCTGGGAGGGGGGACTCTGCTCCCCATTTTCTGGCTCAGAGCCTACTCTGCAGCCAGTGCTCTGCCAGCCCCGGGAGGGTATCTGGAAAGGAGCAGGAGAGGCAGAGCCTCTCTGACCTGCACTGAGGGCCTTCTGCCCTTGACCCCCCCCCCCCCCGGGTCATCCCTGAGCAGCTCTTCAGCTGGACCACACAGAGGGGAGCATGCCACCCTGGTCCCAGGACACCATCTGCCTGACCGCCTGTCCCAAACACCGATCCCAGTTCTCCTGGACCATCAGTTACTCTCTCCTCTCGCATAGAGGTACCTGGGCCACCTGACACAGATTCAGGGCTTGGAGGAAAGGGGGAGGGCTGTGTGAGCAGGACTTGGGTGGGGAGATGCGGAGGGTCCAGGCAGAGCTAGCTGACTAAGTGTGAGTGTCCTAGGGCGCACTTTTTGTGTGTCTGGTGTGTGTATCTCATACCAACTACCTCTGTCTGTGTGGGTGTCTGGGCATGTGACACCTGTGTAGGCTCAGTGAAGAGTTTAGAGCTGTGCTGATTTACTGTGGGATCTCAGGCAAACCCTCAGCTGCCCTGGGCCTCAGCTTCCTCCTCGGTGGAATGGAGCTGTTGGGGGCACGGGACAGCATCCAGGGCAGTAAGAAGAGTGGCTCAGAGTGTGGACTTGAGCCAGACTGCCTGGGACTGGATCTGGCTCCTGCACTTATTAGCTATGTAATCTTAGCAGGTTGTTTAACCTCCCTGTGCCTCATTTTCCACATCTGTAAAATGGGGATAATAACAGTGCACAGGCAAGAAAAAGGAAAGCAGTACTGATACAGGTTACCACATGGAAGAACCTTGAAAACATGTCAAGTGAAAAAATCCATTCACAAAAAGCCACATAGTATATGGTTCCATGTATGTGAAACATCCGGAATGGGCAAATCTATAGAAACAGTAGATTAGGGTCATCAGAGGTGGAGGGAGGGGAGAATGGGAATTACAGCTACTGGGTTTCTTTTTGGGGTGATGGAAATATTCTAAAATTAGATAGTGGGGATGGTTGCACAGGTCTGAATATACGAGAGAACACTGAATTGTATGCGGTAAAGGGTTAACTTTATGGCATATAAATTATGTCCAATAAAACTGATAGTAAGAATTAGTTTGAACACAAGTACGGTGCACATTAAACAGTGGTGTGTGTGAAGCACTTAGGACTGTGCCTGGTATGTGCAAGCATCAGACAAGGGCTGGCTGTCGCTGGAAACGTCCCACAGCCTGGGAGACATCTGCTGCTCCTAACCAGGGTCCCAGGGGTCCCTCAGGCCCCGCCCCAGGGGAGCCGGGAGGTGAGCCCACTCCTCTCGCCCACATCCCTCTCCCCCAGATAACAACATTGGGGAGAAGCGGGAGCTGTGCCGCGTCTTCCTGACAGCCGTGTACCCCGTACTCTCCGTCCTGGATGTCTGCTCCTTGGGCAGCGCTGGGGGCATCACCCGCAGGCACCTGTGGTATCTCTTCTCCCTGGACTTGCTCAACAACTACCTGGAGCGTGACCCCACCCCCGGAGAACTCATGTACAAGGTGCCCACCCGGCACAGGTGAGCCGAGCCTGGGAGGGGGCCAGGGCCTGTTGGGGATATTCTTGGAGCTCTCTGTCCACACCCTCAGCACCAGGCCCTGTCAAAGAAGTGGCTCCCTAACTCCTCCCAAATCCTTGCCCATCCCTAGAGGGGCCTTGGGAAGGCAGGGATCGGCTTGGCATCCTAAGTGCTGCCCAAGTCCCAGCGTCCCTAATTCCACCTGCAGGGCGATGAGTGCCAAGCCCCTGGGAGGCCCCCCTCTTCTTATTCCTGTCTCTGAGCCCATTTCTCTGCTCCACACAGCACAAGTCCGATCCCCCCCATCTACACCCCTCTGAAGCTCGACTTCAATTTTGGGGTAGCGCCCATAGAGGCCCCACCCTCTGTGGTGCTCCTGGCCTTGAAGAACATCGGAGTGGTGCCCCTGGACTGGTAGGGCTGGCATGGGGGTGGGGGCTAGGGGCCTGGGGGGGGGGGGTAGGTGCTGGAGGCCCTCACTTGCTGCTGGTAGACCTGGCTGCCTGGCATCTGTGAAAGTGGGCACCCCATCAATGGGCTGTGGCGGCCAGGGTGGGACTGTGGCTGCCCAGCAGGATGCAGGGCCTGTCGCTGGCTGAGACATGACCACAGGCTGGGAAGTGGTGGCATCACCTGCTGGAGATGGCACTGTCATCTCAGTATTTAATGAATGAGAAGCGTCCACTGAGCATCTGCTCCATGCCAGGCTCTGCTTCACAAGCCTTTTTCCTCCAAGCCTCACACCAACCATGTGGGAAGTCTTCCTTTGCTCACTGGTTCACAGACAGGAGGCTAAGCACTCAGCACAGCCAGGTTTGACCCCAGATTTGTCCAACTCCAGGGCCCCTGCCCACACCACTTAGTCAGCAAGGCTTAGATCTGCTCTTGTGTACCAGGCACTGTGCTGGGCGCTGGGGCACCCCTGACAGAGCCCCAATCCAGTGAGAACAGGGCCTGCATGGGGGTGAGTAGAGGGTCTCAGGTGGGGTGGGGGGGTGGGGGAGAAAGACAGGGATCTGCTGCTACCATGGGGTCAGGGAGGAAGGTGTGACTGAGCGAAGCCCCGTGGGGCTGCGGGAGGGTGGAGGCTGGCCCGGGGCAGGCTGCACTTCCCCAGTCACCTGGGGCCCAGGCCGGAGACCCAAGCCACACGCTTGGCCCTTCCTGTGCTTGGCTTTCCTCCCACGGGGCCCGAGCTTGTGCCCAGTAAACATCCCGTTTCCACGCCAGGGCTTTTTCTTGTTCTTCCTCCCTGTCTCTGCCACGCGCCTTGATTTCCTAGTAAACTTCCTTTTGATGACTTCCAACTTTCCTTGGCTAAATGGAGGTGAGAGAGAAGCGTCCCATCTGGGTCAGGCCGGGGAGAGAGCCAGGAGTCCAGCCTGGGCGTGGCAGTGGGTGGATGAGGTGGAAAATACTCAGGCAGAGGCATCTGGGACCTCAGGAACCTTCCTGCCTGAGCAGAGTCTTGGGGGTGTAATGCCCCTTACTCTGGGTTACCCTGCCCCTCCCTGTGGAGGTTGCTGGGGACACTGGCTCCCCAGGCGGCTCCTGCTGAGGAGGGCTGGACTCTGAGTAACTGAGGGCTCTGGCCCTGAATGACTAAGGAAGCTTGGCAGGCAGGGCTGCTGGCCAATGGGGAAGGCCTAGGGCCCATTTTGAGATCTGGATCCGCCATTCACTGGCTCTTTAGTGGCCAGGAGCCAGGTCCAATGGGGCTGCGGGGAGGGGGGGGGGGTGTATGCAGGAAAAGCGGCGCTGGCCTGTGTCCTGGCATGGAGCAGGGTATTTTGGTGGATTGTGTGTGCATGTGTGTTTGTGAAGGAGCAAGCCAGCTCCCACTCTCTGTGGAGAGGATCCAGGTTGCTGGAAACCGAGGCGAGAGGAAACCCAGGCAGAGTGCCCATGCACGGGGCCCATCCGTCGGGAGATCACTGGAGGTTCAGGAAGCAGTCTATGCTTCTTCCAGGAGCCCAGGCACAGGGAACCTTCCTTGGATGGCTGGACTCTTCTAGGCTTTCTGTGTGTTGTGTTTCCCTGCCCTTCCTTAGAAGGCTATTTTTGAAAATTCTAGCTGGTCTCGGCTGAGTTTATAAAGAACAAACTGAAGGTTTCATTCTTGCCAAGACCAGCAAGAAACGGGGAGTGTGGACTTGGCCTGGAGGCAGCAGCCGGCAGGGCAGATGGAGTAAGAATCCCAAGGATGAGGAGAGCATGGGGGGAGCAGGGAGCCACACCACTGCCCACTCCCTTCGAGGCCTCCCCTGACACCCCTCCCCTGACACCTCTGCCCTGGGTGCAGAGAATACTAGGGGCCTAGTATTTAAGGGGAGATTCCATACAGGGGCCGGCTAACCTCATTTGCTTCCTGGTGCACTCAGTGGGTCATTGGCTAAATTTTCCCGGGGGCTTCCTAGGCACAGGGTCCAGGCTGGCTCTCAGATAGAAATGCAGGCGAACCCAGGCCCTGCAGCAAGGCTCTCTGGGCAGACAAGCCTGTGGTGCGGGGTGATGTGTGCTGTGAAAGAAGTGTGCGGCACAGGAGGCCACCTCACTCCTTTTTGGACGTGAGAAAGGCTTCCTGGAGGAAGCTACAACTAAGCTAGGCCTGCAGCCTCCGGAGAAGCACAGGGAGATGCACAGAACCTTCCAACCGAGCACCTGGCTTGTACGTGGGTAAGAGGAAAGGGCCCAGTATGACTGGAGCGTTGATGGGGAGGCAGGGTAGGACCTCGGGTGTGGCCGAGGGGATCCAGCAGGGGCCAAGGTCTAAGCCTTAGAATCCTTCTCCTTCTGAGAGTTTGGACTTCTTCCCAAGAGCATTGATGGGGTGTAAACTGGGATGAAGGGCAAAGACATCATCTACTTACCAGGCCTGTCACTCTGGTCTGGGTTGAGGAGAGAGAAACGGATTAGCAGTTTGAGGCAGGGGGACAGGTGGGGAGGCTGCTGCAGTCCCCGATGGGGAAGCCCACACCAGAGGATCATCAGGGAAAAGGGGCTCAGGATTATTTGGAGGGAGACTGGGTGAAGGCGGTGAGGGAAATGGAAGTATTGAAACTATTTAGACGACCGCCCAAATAACAAGATCTCCACTGGTCAATATCCCCCAGATAAAAATGACAAAGGCCGTTTATTCACCTGTAACAAGTCAACCGATACAAGGTGATGGGAGAAAAGTAAGAACTTCCCCTGCCCTCTTCAAGTCCGCTCTGCTGAAGTGATGAGAGCTTCCTCCACAGCATACAGACCCAGCGAAAGCTACAGGGTTATTCATTCTCTCTCTCTCTCTCTCTCTCTCTCTCTCTCTCTCTCTCTCTCTCTCTCTCCGTTTTACAGTAATAGCACATTTTACATACTACTTTCTGCTCAGCATTATATCAATAACATTCCCTTTAGATAAATACAGATCAATATACAGATCTAGCTCATTCTTTTTAGTAGTTGCATAATATCCCATTACATGGCCATAAATTATTAAACCACTCCTTTATTGGATGACATTAGTTGTTCCCCGTGCTTT
The DNA here is from genome assembly GCF_951640355.1 of Cnephaeus nilssonii. Lineage (NCBI taxonomy): Eukaryota > Metazoa > Chordata > Mammalia > Chiroptera > Vespertilionidae > Cnephaeus > Cnephaeus nilssonii. The sequence continues at coordinate 21,986,227 of NC_137081.1, read as the reverse complement.
TTATTTTGCCACTACAAAGGAGGTTATAATAAATATTTGTGTGTGTGTGCATTTATTTCTGCATGTTACTTTCCCAAAATATAATTTCTGTTCAGAGGGCATATACATTTTTTTATTCCAAATTCCTACCAAAAAAGGTGGCAGCAGATTCTTCTCTCCCTACCTACTTTTGAGGGTATCTCTTCTTCTTAGACATAACAGCATTGGATGTAACTCTTCACATTTCTGATGTGAAAATATTTCAGATCAACTGGAGGGAGTTTTGATCTGCTTTTTCCAACTCCCATTGAGCCTTTTCAGATTTGTTGACCATTTTCTCTTTCCCTCTGACTTCTCCCTGTTCACAGCCTCTGTCAGTTTGGGGCCATCTCTGTGCCAGATCTCAGGTTGTGATCTTGGGCCCCCTTTGTCGCTTGTTTTGTCAGCAAGTGCAGTGTCTACTTTACTACAGCACCAGGCATTTCAGGGGCATTAATCTAGGCCCACCTTTCTTCAGATTCCAGAATGGAAGTCCTGCTGGGACCTCCGTTCTCTGCCCTGTGCCCAAGCTGGACACGGTCCCTCCTGGGGGCCCGGGTTGGTACTGCTGGCATTCTTAGGAGCCTCAAATGGACCTTCCTAGGAGTTTTGTCACAGAAAACCTTCCAGGATTAATGGGCAGCTCTAAGTGACCCACATATATAAGCGACCCCCTTGAGCCCCTGAACCCACAATAGGAGCCTGCCCGGCCTTCAATTCCTGTGTAGCCATTGTGCAATGACAGTCTACAGCAGCCACGTTTGCCCAGCCATGCATGGGACAGCTTGCCAGATGGGATGAAGCAGGGAGGCATGGAGGAGACTGCCCCCATCCCTCCTGGGGTTCAGAGCTCCCTCCTCTCTATTCTGACTAAGAGGCTTCACCCCTCCTGCTTTGTACCCCCTCCCAGGGCCTTTCTCTTTCCAAGTGACCAGCAGATCGACCTGGAGCTGTGGGCAGAGCAAACAGAGTTTGACAGCACCGAGCTGCACCACATGCGCGTACAGGACAATTGCATATTCTCTATCAGCCCCAAGACTGGGAGCCTGAGTCCTGGGCAGGAGCAGGTGGTGGAGCTCAAATACAGGTGCTCCCCCCTCCCCCACCCCCCTGCACTTCCAGTCCTGGAGATCCCTCCTTTCCCCTGGCTCCTGGAGAATCCTGGCCTTGTACTGTGTGATTCCAGGGTACCCTGAGCAGCTACCACCCTGGGAGGACCCTGCCTTCCCACCTACAGGGGAGGTTTAATTCCCTTCTTGTCCCTTCCCAACTCAGGGGCTTCCACATGCTCCCAGGAGCAAGCCAGCTCAAAGCCACTGGTGTGCTGTGATCATGTGTTCTCCCACTGGTATCAGGGATCCCTAACTCATCCTGGACTTGTGTCCTCCCTTCCAGCCACCTGTTCATCAGCACTGACCGCCTCCCAGTGCTCTTCAAGGTGTCCCATGGCCGAGAGATCCTGGTGAGGCCCTAGCCCTGACTGTCATTGGACAGTCAAGAGAAGAGCAGGGACTTATACCCCCAAGGAGCTGGGGTCTGGATCTCTCTGCGGGGGGCTTCACTTCCTCGCTGGGAGGGATGCTACTCATGAGCTGTCTATCTCCAGATAAATTTCATAGGTGTGACAGTGAACCTGGAGCAGAAGTACGTGCACTTCACCTCCACCATCCACCAGTTCATCCCTGTCCGGATCGGTGACACACTGCCCCCGCGCCAGGTCAGTGGTCTACATTGTCCTGCTCACCAAGAGGCCTACTTGTTGAGCTATGTGTATCTGCAAAAGTTCTTGACAGGGTGACAAAGACACTGCCTTCCAGAAGCCCTCACTCTAAGAGGTGGGCCTGCAGGTTGGACCCCGAGAGACCCAAGGCAAGAGGCTTCAGCTTCCTGGTGCCCGGTGCCCAGCCCTCTGCCAGGCCCCGTTCCCATGCCAAAGAAAGGTTATTATATTTGTTCCTCTAGCACAGGGTTCTTCAAACCACACTGATAACCCAGACCTTACATAACACATCCCAGATCACAAATCAATACATACATGCGAAATACTCTGATGGTTTGTTTTATTATATTCTGTTCCTTTTTTAAAAAATGCTGGACATAACCCACTAAATTGGTTTCATGACCTGCTCACTAATAGGTCTCATCCACAGTTTAAAAATTACTGCTTTGAGAGGGACATCTTTTTGCATTGTGAATTCTCCCGAAGCTATAAGATTTTCTTTATTAGTTGGAGGGAATCGGGTTCCTTTGCTGTGAAAATATACATCGGAAATCTTCCAGAGGGGGGCATAGTATTTTCGTAAATATTTTATAGCTCTGAAATTTCCAACTGTTTAGAAGCCCTTGTGTTTCTGGGCAGGGGCCTCTGGCCATTTAGCCTAGAGGTAGAGAAATGACAACCTGAGATGGAGTCGCCAGCCCCAAGCTCTGTTCACTTCCCTACATCACCCTCTACCCCACTGGCTTCCCAGAAGCCCCACCCGAGGCTGGGCGTGCCCAAGCTTGCAGAGGTCCAGACTCTCAAAAAGGAAGTCAAAGGCTCTTGTGCCCCAGGAGAGCTTTCCAGAGCAACCAGACCACTCTCCTGTGGCCCTGAATGCAGACGATGGAAAACGCCCTCAGACATGGAGCCAACTGACCCAGCTGTGCCTCCAACCAAACTCCACAACTGTAGCCAAGCTTTCTCTTTTGTTCATGATGACAGATGATGGCCTGGACCTGCAAGGGGGCAGTGGAAAGAGAGAGAAGTGAACATATTTAAGTTACATTTTGGAGGTAGAATCATTGGGACTTGCTGGGGATTGGATATGGGAAGTAAGAAAGGGAGGGAGCCTGGCTGGTATGGCTCAGTGGTTTAGTGTCAGACTTATGAACCAGGAGGTCACAGTTCAATTCCCAGTCAGGGCCCAGGGCTCAGTCCCCGGTGTGGGGTGGGCAGGAGGAGCCGATTAATAATTCTCTATCATCATTGATGTTTCTATCTCTCTCCCCCGCTCCCTCCCTCTCTGAAATCAGTAAAAAAAATTTTTTTTAAAAAAAGAGAGAGAGAAGGGGAGGGATGGAGGGTGTATTGCTCTCCTAGTTTGAGCTACTGGGAGTATGTAGTGCCATTTACTAAAAGGAGATATACTGCAGGGAGGAATAGGTTTTAGAGTGAAGAGGTTGGTTTTGGCCAAATTTGAGATGCCTGTGAGACAACCAAGAGGGGTTGTCCAGTAGAAGACGGTACAGGTCTGACGCTCAGAGGATGGTCCAGGCTAGAGAAATAAAGTCAGCATATTCAGTCATCTAAACAAGATGAGAGGACTGGGCCTCAGTCCAGATGAACACTTTATTCTCTCTGGCTTTCGTTTGCTCATCTCTAAAATGAATGATTGGACCAGAAGATCTCTGGTTTCTTCCAGGACGTTCTGTGATTCCCAAACTTTGAAGTTATTCCTGGGGGACCGCATGCCTTCCTTCTACTCTCCCTTGTCTGCCTCTAAGCAGGAATGCCTCTGAGAGCAGATGTGGAAAGTGGCAGCCGCATAGGTGACTAGAACCAGAGCCTAGAAAATGATGAAGAGTCAGGATGGTGCTTGCTTGGACAATTTCCCTAAATTCCAATACTAAGGACACGAGCTAAGTGTCCCCTTATACCTTGACAAAGGTAAGTTGAGAACAAATAAAATGAAGATTACAGATTATCTTAAAATATCACAGGCTGAAAATACAGTTATAAACTTCTTGGATGATGAAGCCAGAAGGGAAATCAGAGGGACTCAGGGGAGCTCTGGGACTGTAAGTGTGACTTACGGAGAGCCACCTGCCCTCCCGCAGTGGACCCAGAATCCCAGGCTCTCTGCATTGCAGCCCTGAGCCCATATGGAGGTCTCCTCATCTCCACCCCCTGCAGATATATGAGCTGTACAATGGTGGCTCGGTGCCTGTGACCTATGAGATCCAGACCGACATCCTGTCGCAGGTTCAGGCAAAAAATTTTGACCACCCCATCTTCTGCTGCCTCAACCCCGAAGGGGAGATCCAGCCAGGTACCACTGCTCAGATCTTGTGGATTTTCTCACCTATTGAGGCCAAGACCTACACAGTGAGTAGCAGCCTGGGCTAACATGGGACGGGGCTTGGAATTGGCCTCCTCAGCAGGACTTGCTCTGACCAGTCCCTTCCCCCACCCTCCTAACTTTCCAGGTGGAGGTGCCCATCCACATCCTGGGATGGCACTCGGCCAAAATCCAATTCCAGGGAGTGGGCTATGACCCCCATGCCTTGGGGGATACAGCCCCTTTCCACAATATCTCCTCATGGGCCAACAGCTCCACACATTCAAGGCTGATGGTTCCTGGACAGGTAGGGGGAAGGGAGCTGGGAAGGTCTGAGGCCTAGGAGGAGCCTGAGGGGCCAGGGTGGCCAGTGCATGGGAATAGGGAGGCTGGGAAGGAAATTGTATGATGTTGAGAATTGAGAAATACAGAGGTGAAGCCTGGAACCAGACTTCCTTCAGATTTAGGAGGCAGCACCAGCTCCATGGGAGGCTTACCCTGCCACCTAGTGACCACAGGTGTTCCTGCTCGAGCCACTCCACCCTCTTCTCAGCATTAGGGTGAGGTTACTAGAAGGAGTAGAAAGAAGGGGTAGATAATACCTAGGGCTCTAAGGTATTATTTTCAAACAGAACAGCCCACCTCTGGACCTAGATGGATTTGCTGAAAGATATCTAGAGTCACTAACACTACCTTTAGTTCACATACTCCTCACTGTTGGGAGGTCTGACCCATTTATCCATCCACCCATCTATCCATCTCCTCCCTGACCTGTATGCCAGTTTACTCATCAATGTATCCCATCCATCCATGCAGTTCTCCATCCATCCTTCCATGCACCATCTAGTTACTACCCGCTCCTACACCTGCCTGTCCACCCTTCCACCACTACCCTTTTGGACTTTTACTGCAGGATGAGCACTGTGGAGGCCCTGGGGACACAGAGAAGAGTCCGACAAAGTCCCAGCCCTGGAGGCACTCAGTCTGGACAGAGAGAAAGTGCTCCTTTCATGTGGCCTCACTCTTCCCAGACACCCCTACAACACAGCTCCTGTTCTGTGCCCAGTAACAATAACAACAGCTGGTCACCCATTAATTTATAACCATCCTTTTTTTTTGGGGGGGGGGGAGTCAAATGCAGTAGTGAGAAGGGAGAAATTTATAACCATCCTTCAAGGCCTCAAACTATGTTGGCTTTAGTTCTGTCTTCTCTAAGCGAATTCTGATTTCTCAGCCTTTCCAAGCCCATTTTAATGGTCAAAATCATAGGATTCAGAGTAAAACTGGGTTTACTCAAGCTTCACCTGTGAGAGACCTTTGGAGAAAATATTTATGCTGTCTGAACATTAGCAGTATATCTGTAAAATGGGAATAACAGTAGAACCGGTATCATAGGGCTATTGGGAGGATCAAATGCATGTAAATTGCCTACCATGGTACCTGGACTGTTGGAAGCACTCAGTAATTGGCAGTAGTTGCTGTGATTATTATTTTTTCACCTCCCAAAGTTGCTGTTGTGTTGTCTCCACCAACAGAATGTCTTCCTGTCCCAGTCTCATGTCTCCCTGGGAAACATTCCTGTGCAGAGCAAGTGCAGCCGCCTGCTGTTCCTCAACAACAGCTCCAAAAATGAGACAATTGTCTTCGCCTGGCAGCTGAAGCCTCTAGACTTCGGGGAGGTGAGAGTCCCTTGTTTCCACAGATTCTGAACCTCCAGCAGAGGTTCCTACCCCCCTCTCACCTTGTCCCATTTCATCCTACCCTATCCTATTCCCTCCATCCATACATCCCATCCCACTCCATCCCATACCGTATCATACCACTCCATCCCATACCATATCATCTTGTCCCATTCCATCTCTGTGAAGCTCCAGAGACTCCTTCCCCAAATCAACAGGTGTCCGTGAGCCCCATGAGAGGGAAGGTGGCTCCGGAAGAGACGATCCCATTTGTGGTGACTCTGAAGGCTTCAGTGCATGCCAGCTTCTATAGCATGGACCTGGTATGCAAGGTAGGATCAGCCCCAGAAAGAAGCTGAGTTAGAGCACAGTTCCCAGCCCTATTAGATCCCCAGATCCCCAGGGCAAACCAGCTCCTGGAAGGACAGGGGGTCTACAGCAAGATGCCAGACCTTGGTCTTCTCTTTCCTTGTCCTGGGCCACAGGTGTACCGGCAGGAACTCCTGAAGAAGTTCCATAAGGAACTGCAGGAGTGGAAGGATGAGAAGGTGCGGCAGGAAGTGGAGTTCACTATCACAGATAGGAAAGTGAAGGTAAGGAGGGCAGAGTGGACCTTAAACACCATAGATATTTCTGATTGGCCTTACCAGAGATGACAGAAGTAGTGATCTGAGGGTGTCTTATATGCAAAACTGGCCAGCCTGCCTTAAGAGGGTAGATTTCTTTCATTAAGCTAATCATAATATCTCCCCAAGAGACTCTTTGGATATAGAAGGCTGGCTGACCATCCTGCTTCATGTAGCTAGTACTTAACAGGTGCCATTGAAGTGCTGGGTACTAGGGACCAGAGGATTGCCTTCAAGATAATTCAGTGGGGTGGAGATGAGACAAGATTGGCTGTGAGTTGCTAATTGTTGAAGGTGGGTGGTAGATAATGGAAGATTCTTTGTATATAATTTTATATATGTCTGAAATTTCCCAAGATTTAAATTGAAAGTTTTAAAAATATTTTAAGGTGAGTAAAATATTATCTGCTTTGAGCACTCTTGGGTGGATCAAAGGAGTTAATACATGCAAAGTGCCTGCCCCCCAGTAAGCATTCGTTAAACATGCTATGAGCATTTGTCGGAGGAGACCAATGATAAACATAAGACAAAACATATCTTGGTTCCTCCTCCAATCTCATAGCTTTCCCGTGGTAGTATTCATGTTCCTTGATCACCTTTGTGTCCACCACACAACTTCAAAGGAGGGACTGCTCCCCTCTAAAGCTCTGGCCCAACTGTGGATGCAAATCATATCTTAAGGCCACAGAAGAAGGGATTTCTGAATTAAACCTTTTTTTTCTGCATTAAATCTTAATAAGAGAGGCTGTTTCCTTATCAAACCAAACCACAAAGCTCCAGGGCACAAGGACAAGCTCTTTGGGGGGCAGCCTACACATATTTGGCAGCACCTCCTCTTTCCTTCAGTTGGATAACTAGATTTCCTTGTCTTTAGGTTGCACTTCCCTAGGGAAGGTTCTGGAAGAAGGTGTTTCTTGGGCAAGTCCAAGAGGGCAGCAGGTCCTGGCATTGGCTTCAGGCCTCTAGGCCTCTTGTATCCTAAGCAGGGGTCTCTTTGCTTCCACAGAAAAGGGCATATTATACAGCCTATGAACCTGTGAGGAGGTACAAGGTAAATCAATAAGCCCAAGGGCCATCTCCTTGGATAACTTGAGAGAGGGTCCTTGCTTGCTCTCAAAGATACCGCCAACCCCTGGTCCAGCCTCCTAGAAGGGTAGAGTCAAATCCCTGCATGGCCCAAAAGACCTGGTTGGTGGGCTGGGGACCCATTGGTGATGGGAGTACAGTCCTGAAACCCTGCCATCATGCCTCCCCCTTCCCAAAGACGCTGCCCCCCATCAAGAAACAGCAGTCGTTCGACCCACCCACCAGCTGGAATATTAAGATCCCAAAGGAGGAGACATCCTGGCCATGTCCCCAGACGCCCTCGCCAGGCATGCTCTACTTGGGCCTCACTGCCCGCGCCCATGCCATCGACTACTTCCTGGCCAACTTCTTCTCTGACTTTCCCCGGCACTTCTTGCACCGGTGAACTCTCAGGGAGTGAGGGGTCTCCTTCCTCTACTCTCTACCCCCTCTCCCTCTCCAGAACAGGGGCTGCCCAGACCCAACCCTTACTGAGGGCTTGGAACAGGTGCAGTGGCAGGGGTGGGGGAGATTGGGGCTAATATGGCATTGTTGAGCCCAAGATGCCCCCATTACTGCTAATGCCCATATGAGGAGGAGGCAAAGAGCCAGAGGGCCCATAGGGAACCCACCGAGGCCTCCCCATCCTTCCTTCCTTTCCAACTTGGAGCCACTCCAGGTCCTGCATCAACTCTGAGGGTCAGGTTTAGTTCCCCAAATGCAGTAGCACCATGTTTGGGTTAAGGATGGGCCCACCCCAAACTCATCCATGTCCTCTTGATTGGGAGGCCACCACCACTGCTTATGCCCCCAGTCCCAGCATGGTGGCTTGTGCAGGCCACTCAGTGTCATGGCTCACCCCAGGATGCTGCCAAAAAGGAAGTGCATCACGGAGGAGTCGGAGGCTTCTGAGAAAGAATCCCTTGACACGTGGGCCCCTGTCTCCAAGCAGAAGAAGCAGCTTTTGGTTGACTGTCTCACCACCATCATCAGGTGACTGTCCACCCCGTGGACACTAGCCCCCATTTCTCCAGCCCATTCAGTCAATTCTGAGTCCACTCACAGCTGCTGAAGTCCTAGCCTTTCCTTTCCTGAAAAATAAAACTTTCTTACAAGATCATTCCATAGGTGGTCCCAGGCTCTCCAGGATGGTATAGCTCTAATAGAGCTGGCTGGAGGGATCATCAGGGCTGGGTCCTGAGTTCTGCCCTGTCCGCGGCTGGTAGATGATGTCTAGAGTCAGTTCACATTCTCCTCAGGGTTCCTGTCCCTCATCTGTGTAACTCAGACTTCCTGGCTCTGTCTCTACCATATAATCTTCACCTCTAAGACTCCATGGGGTCCAGAGATGTCTTCCTCTAAAGAAGGATGGGGGTGGGGACAATGGACCAAGGGCTTCCCTCCCCCACTTAGCTTTTGTTTGTGGGCACAGTAGGCAAGAACCACTACTTGGGGAACGCTGAAACCAAAACCTCACAGGGGGCCGCAAGGCCTCTCAGTGAGAACCTTCTCTTCCTCCCTGCCACCCAGGGGCCTGCTGGAAGATAAGACCTTCCATGAAGCCATGGACCAAAGCCTAGTGGAGCAGATTCCTTACTTTTGCCAGTTCTGGAGTGAGCAGTCAGCCAGGTTCATGGCCCACTCCAGCAGCCTGCACGTAGAACCAGGCCTGTTTCTGTCCTCCAACAGCTGGGATGACAGGGAAGGCAAGGAGCAGGAGGAGGACAAATGGGGGCTGGGAGAGGAAGATGGGGAAGAGGAGGAGAAGGAGGAAGAGGAAGAGGAGGAGGAGGAAGAAGAGGAGGAAGAGGAGGAGGAAGAGAAGAAAGAGGAGGAGGAGACGGGCAAGGAGGAGCTGGAGGAGGATGAAGAGATGAAGGAGAAGGAAGAGAAGTTGACCTGGGCAGGGACTGAAACCCCACAGCAGCGTTCATCCCAGGAGTCCCTGAAATGGTGGTGGCAGCAGCAGCTGAAGATCATGATGAAGGAGGAGCGAGAGCAGGATGAGAAGGAGGCCGTCAGCAGGTGAGCAGACAGACCCAGGTGTGGGTTTGGAGGAGGGCTGTGTGCAGAAGGATCCTTCCTGCAAGGCAGTGGTATACTGGGGTGGCCTCCTGTATGCATCTCTTCCAACTCAGTGTTTAACCGTTGGAAGGGTAAGGCCTGGGTGGGAGTATTTACAGAATGGCAATCTGAGCTTTAATTTTCTCTCCAAGACCTGCCTATTAACATTCACCATCACACCACTTCAAGGAGAGTAGTTATAGTCTTCTAGATCTCTTAAATGGGTTTCTAGAACCAGGAGAGAAGTACCACCTCTTCTTGTACCACTTTCCCTGGGACTGCTCTGCGGTTGCTTTCTTTTGTGGTTGGGATTTCCTAGGCCTTATATAGTCACTTCTGTACATTCTCATTATTGGATGCCTTTCCCCAAACGTGGCCGAGAGATGGGGACTATAATTGCCAAGGTTTGAATCCCACTACTGTGCCAGCAACATGACGTTTGGTAAGTTGGGTTCTTGAAGTGTGAGCAAACTTGGAACGAGGATGCCGCCTAGTGTTGGGAGGGTGGGGAGGTAAATGAGAATCCAGGTAGAGCACGTGGCACACGGTACAGCACAGAGGAGGTCAGCAGAGAATGTGACTGTGGTGGGTGACAGCGCTGACACCGACTCTCTGGTCCCCTGCAGGCTCCCGGCTTTCGCCAACCTGCAGGAGGCGCTGCTGGAGAACATGATCCAGAACATCCTAGTGGAGGCGAGCCGAGGGGAGGTGGTGCTCACCTCGCGGCCGCGCGTCATCGCCCTGCCACCGCTCTGCAGGTGGGGGCACCCCGGCCAGCGCCGCGTGGACGGCGGCAACGGAGGGGTGTGAGGGGTGGTATGGACGGGCAGGCTTGGTCCCAAATCTCGCCCTCACCCCTACCTGGGGCTTTCTATCTTCCAGGATTCCGACTCAAGACCTGCTGCAGGGGCCGCCCCAAATAGCGGTGACTCGGCCGGTGACGCCGCTCCCTACCGACCCTCTGCGGATGCCAGCGTCCAGCCCCTACGATTTGCTTCGCTAGGTTCTAACCGGTCCCCTCTCCACTACCCCACCAGTAAAGCATCTAGCTTTTTTCTTTCTTTCTATATCTGTCTTTATTTCTCCAACGCGGAAGCAACTCGCGCTCGGTTTCCTACGAAACAGATGGTGGGAGCGGCGGATGTGGACTGCAGCAACTCATCGGAGACTCAGGGGCTGGCTGGGCGATTGCCCTCTCCACTCCACACCCAGCGAGGCTAGGCGAGGGTTCCCGCGGCTGAGTGCCGGGCGCTGGATCTGGTCAGGCCAGGGGAGGGCGCTTTGGTTGGGGCCCGATTGGCCTTAAATCCAGAGTAGCCTGGTGGACAGAAACAGAGCGCCAGGCCTGGTGAGTGCAGCAGGTGGCCTCGGGTCGAGGTGACCTCTCCGAGGCCTGACCACTCCGCTCTTAGCCGTTTTTTCAGCAGCTGCGGGGCTCCCGGGGCTCTGCTAATAGACTGGAAAGAAAGGGAAACCGAAGCGTGTCGAGGAGGGCCAAGAAGTAGACGCTGGGGCGCCGGGGTAGGTCACTCCTAGACAGAGGGCCACAGTTTCTACCAGCGACTCCCGTCATGACTCTGAGTCCCCTGACCAGGGCTGTCCCGCCTTCCCTGAGATACCCACCTCTGCTCCCCCTAACCTCCGCCAGGCAGCTCTTCAGCTCTTCGGCTCCTCCCATCCTCTCTCCCCACCCCCCGCTAGAGGCAAGTGGGTGGAAAAGTGACATCTGGTGTTGTTCCAGAGGCGCCCAGGTCCTCGACTCCCCCCCACCCCCACCCCCAACACACACCCGCCGCCAAGGCCTGGAGGAGCTCTGGCCCTGGAGCCCCAGCCGGGGCGGGAGGGGGTTGGGGCGCTCCGCCTCCTCTGAGTCAATATTTGCCCCGAGCAAACGAGCGCCCGGACAGGTGTGAGTGTGCGTGTGTGTATGTGTGTCCAGGGGCGGGGACTGAAGAGGCCGTATAAGAGCGCGCTGAGCCCGGGCTTTGGCACAAGCTCCGAGGCGTGCGCTGGGGACTTAGCCAAACGGGCCCGAGAGGGTGGAGAGTGACCAGGAAGGGAGGGGCAGGCCAGGTGCGCACCTGCGGTGCCTCCCTGGCCGCCGACGTGTCAGCCGCAGATGCGCGCAGGTGAGGCGGCGGCTGGCGGAGTGCAGTGCGGCACTGCGCTCGCTCGCGGAAGACCAGGACCAGATCACCAAGGGCCACAGCCAGGCCCCGGGCCCTCCGCTCCCGCCCCGCGACGAGCCCCTCGCACAAACCGGACCTGAGCGTTTTGTTCGTTCGGCTCGCGTGAGGCAGGGGCGGCCTGTCAGCATCCGCCCGGAGGCCCAGCCCCATCGCCACGCAGGCACCTGCTGCCGCCGCCGCCGCCGCCACACAGGTCGGAGAGGCTGTGCGCCGCTCCCAGGCGAGATCCGGCTCCCATCCGGCCTCACCCGCTTTGCCTTGTCCTGCCCTGGCCGGAAACACCTGGGCTGCCGGCTCGATTGGGGTAATCAGGCCACAGGGCGGACTCCACCGGGTGGCATCGGGGGCTGTGACCCAGAACAGGAGCCTTTCGGAGGTAGAAACCCAGTTTCTGGCCCGACTCTGTCCCAGCGACTTCTGTGGCCTTGGGCAAGTCATTCTTGGCCTCTCCTGGGGCTTTCACATTTGCAAAATGAGGATGATGGTCTGGCCTCCCATGAGTCTCCATATTCTGGTTCCTGGGAAAGTTGGAGGCCCTCAAAGGGATTGAAGCAGTAGTGGTGAGATGTGAAGCTGGATGGGGTGGGCTAGAACCGCGATGGAGATCAAGTCTCTCCTCCAGATCCCCGTGGTACTGCCAGCCTGAGGGTTCACTCACTGCCATCTCCCTGGCCCTTCTTTCGGTCTTCCCATGTCTGAGACAGACAGACAGACAGACTGACTGACTGACTGGAAATGACAAACACAGGGTTCAGTAGCCCTTGCCCAATGGGGTCCCAAGGCACAGCAGCTCACTACCTTCCCCAAACATCAGAGTTCCAAGGCCTCTTGTTTCAGGATGGGGGTGGGGTCTGTGTGGCCCTCTGCACAGCTGGGAGTCCATGAGTCATTAGCTACAACCCAAACCTGGGACAGACCATCTCCCTTTTCAGGGACTCACTTCGGACATAAAGGAGGGGGACAGAGATTGCTCAAGACCCTGGCCTCCTGCTAAGAGACCTTAGAACTGAGGGCTCCACACAAGGCCTTTGGTCAGTCTGAGACCCTAGCTGAGTCTGTCCTTGACTCCAGGTGTTCTCCATTCTGCTTTCCAAAATTGATGGTGATGCTGAGCCAGCCCTGGATGGGAGGGGCTAGTTGTAGACGGAGGTGGAAGTAAGGTTCCTTGGACAGCAATATGCAGCCCTAGTTCCCCCTTAAGGTAAGGAAGCCTCATGGGGAGGGAATGTATCCCCACACACCCAGGCCTAGGCAGTCCACAGGGATATGAGAACAAGGGTCAGAAGTCACTGGTCCCTTCCAGCTCTAATCTGGCTGTTGCTGGAGGTGCTTGATGGCTTGTCCCCCACTCTCACGGCCCCCTCCACTGCCACCTTTCACCCAACCACTCTCAGGCCCCATGGGGATCTGCTGTGTCCTTGTTGCAGAGAAAGCAAGGGAATGGGGATGAGATGGCTCTGACAGATCCCTGGCAGGTCTGGGGAGAGGGGGTCATTACAGATGGGATCTGTGGGCACAGCAGCCGTGGATGGGAAGGGGGGATGCTTAGGTCCCAGGCTGGGGTGTGTGCAGTCCCCATTCTGGCCTCACTGACCAGGCCTAGCCCTGGGCCTAGCCCTCTGCTCCTTGCCTGGCACTGAATGATGTGCCTCTTAGGGACTAGGCCTACGGCTGGCTGGCAAGTCCTCCCGATGTCTTGGAGGGCTTCCTCTCCCCTCCCCCAATCACAGAGGGGGGCTAGAGCTCCTCCCCTCTGGCTGGGATTCCAGATCCTGGGGCTGCACAACAAAGGTCTCCCCTAGAATGATCCCTAAGGCACACATAGAGCAGTCCTTTGTGTGTGTGTGGGGGGGAGGGGGGGTGTTTTTGAGAAAACGAGGCCACCAGTGGTCTGGGACATGCCCTTGTTCTTCTCTCCCCCTCTCCCCCAGAACCTAATTTCCCTGGGCCTCCATCCCCCACCCATCATGAAGACCTGAATTTCCTGGCCCTGGCCAGGGATCTGTCCCCTCATCCAGGTCCCTCCTCCCTTGCCTGGCCAGGGGCGGAGTCTCTAGGCGCCAGGCAGGCCTGCAGGTGCTGGGCTGCCTGGGCTGCCTCCTGTAAGGGGGGTGCTCAGCAGCTGGTGTTTGAGGGGGCCCATCCCCCCTCGCCTGTCCAGCTCCCAGCCAGAGCCTGCTTCCTGTCTTCCCCGTCAGCACCCTGGGCAGGGGAGGGAGCAGAAAAAGGGTCTGAGCTTGGAGTTCAGGCAGTGGCGGGACTAGGAAACTGCTGCCTGAAAATGAATGGCATTGGGAAGAAGGATCAGAGGAGGGCCAAGAACACAACCAGAAGACAGATGGACAGACAGAGGGTGCTGCCCAAAGGAGTGTGAGAACCATAGGGCAAATTTCAGGGCCAAAGAGACTGCAGACCCCCCCCCCCCACACACACACACACATACACCCACAATGAAACCAAGAGCTAGAGAGAGACCTGAGAGAGAGGCAGAGACCACCTGAGAGAAACCAAAGAGGGACAGAGACAATGTGAGATAACAGAGATGTACACTTAAGAGAGATGGAGGGATTTAGAGATGGAGGGTCAGAGGTCAGGTAACCAGAGGTGGAAGGCACAGTATATGTAGAAGAAGGGGGAGGTGATGTGGAAACAGCCTCCACCCCATCCCACATTGGTGAGGGGAAATTGCCTCTAAAAGAGGAGAAAAAGCGGCTTCTATGTGGGCTGCAAATGGGACAGCCAGGGCTGGAGGTGGGAGTGACACCCTCTTTTGGGGGACCAATCTCTCCTCATTAAGAAGCAGAAGCCAGCCGAAACCGGTTTGGCTCAGTGGATAGAGCGTCGGCCTGGGGACTGAAGGGTCCCAGGTTCGATTCCGGTCAAGGGCATGTACCTTGGTTGTGGGCACATCCCCGGTGGGGGATGTGCAGGAGGCAGCTGGTCGATGTTTCTCTCTCATCGATGTTTCTAGCTCTCTATCCCTCTCCCTTCCTCTCTGTAAAAAAATCAATAAAATATATATATATATATATATTAAAAAAAAGAAGTAGAAGCCAAAGAGGGGCAAGACTCAGGCCATGAGTGGGGCATGATCTGACTCCATCTCTCCCCCTTTCTCTCTTGGCCACAGCTGGACAGAAAGACAACTATAGCAGCTGCCCTGCCTCCACTGTCCACCTGCTGATTCTGGCCCAGCCTTGGAACTTCTGGGTGTGGAGGCTGCCCAGGGTCTAAAAGAGAGTGGGGGGACCTGGGCATGGAAGCAAGGGGGGGTTCATACCCAGGTACTAATCCCCATCAGGCCAAGGCAGAAGCGGAGGCTCAATGACCTTCTTAGAGATTAGTCCCCATGGTGACAGCAGGCAACTCACCCCCTCACTCTGCCTAGGCCTGCGGGGTGGGGGGGGGGGGGAGGAAGAGGGGGAGGCAGGGGAGGAAGAGGGGGGAAGCTTCCTGAGGCATCACAGGATCACAGAAGTCATGGCTGGGAGGCCCCTCCAGGATCAGCAGTTAGCTTAGTTTACAGGTACAAAACTGAGGCCCCAAGAGGGGGAGTGACCTGCTCAAGACCACATATAGAGCCAGAAAAGGTGTGGGGACCAGAAGTCAGATCTCCAGTTTCACGAGCAAGCATTCTTTCCAGAATAGCAGAGGCCTGAACAAGAACAAAGGATTGGGATACTCCCCTCGGACCTTCCCAGTCCTCCCAAACTGAGGTCATCAGCAGAGTGACTGGAATGGGGTGAGGCAGAAAGGCTCCTCATCCTGAGTGCTAGGCTGGCTTCCACAGGCAAGTGTGGGTAGGGGGATGCAGATCCCAGACTTATACTTGCTGCCCTGGCTCCTCTCCTCCACCCCAGCCCCAGGGGGTGGGCAGAACCATGCAGCAAAGCCAGTTATAAACACAACAGGAACAGCTAACATTTATTGGGTGCATACAGCAGGCTGTGTTTTACATGGATTTAAATTTTCATAACAGTTTTTAAGATTATTATTCTCATTTTACAGAGGGAAAAGCTGAGAAATAGTGTACAAGTTCATCTAACTTATAAGCAGTGGAGCTTGGATTTGAACCCAGGCAGCAGCGTGACTCCAGAGCCCATCTTCAGTGTCTGTATGATGACGGGTGGGTGGCTGAGATGATCTTTTCTAGGTGACCGTGAGCGGGATATGTGCATGTGAAAGTGCATGCTCACATGTCACTCCAACACTCAGCACAGTGCCTGGCACATAGTACATCTTATTAAATATTTGAGAAATGAGTGAGCAATGTCTGCCCATCAATGAGTGTGACTTTGAGGTGTTTATTAAATGCTAGGATGTTTACCTGTGGTGCATGTGGGACCTATCCATGTGCCTGTACTGTGTGAATGTGTGTATGCGTGCACTCTCTCTCTGTCGCCCTGTGCCAGCCTGTGCCTTTGTGTCTGGGTGAGTGGGTAGTGGTAAAAGCTGCCCTGGATGGTGGCCAGCTTTCTATCCCTACTGAGGGGCTCTGTTTATAACAGGATAAGACAATGGGTCTGTGTGGGTGGGGCTCCCACCCCCTCAAGACCCACCTCTTTAGGGCCCAGCTGTTGGACCCTGCTGGGGCTGAGCTGGTCTCTCACTGTTATCTCTGTCTCCCAGGAGACCAGACCTCACAGCCCCAGGGAAAGTGCTCATCTGCCTGTTCCTGGCTCCAGACCTGGGGTGGGGGCAGGGAGTGGAGGAGCAGAGCTGCAAAGGAGGGGCTAGTGATGGTACAAGGGTGCAAGAGGGCACCATTCACAGAATTTGCATCTTCAGTCACCAAAGCCCTGGCTGATTTCCCAGTGAAATGAGAGGTAAGGGTGGGAGCAGGTTGACTTGATAGGACATGGGCCACCAGGCACTTCTCAACTGCCCCACAGTACTAAGAAGTTGGGCCTTTTATGGGATGGGGCTCTATATGAATCACTTCTCTGGGGATTCTCAGGGCCTTTAACTGGGATGGGGACCTGGGTAAGAGGCCAGGATTGGGTCTGAGGGTTTCTTTGTTGGATCTACATGTCCCCATATAGGATGGGGGTATGAGTGGGATCTACAGGAAACAGAACTGGGTCTAAGGCTTTCTCTGTGAGATCTTAGGGTGCCTTATGAGATGGGTGTTTGGGTAGAATCATAAGAGGGGGAATGGTCCTGAGGATTTCTCTGTGGAACTTTGGTCCCTATAAGAGATGAAGAACTGGATGGGTTCTCTGAGGTGATGAGACCTCTGTGAGATCTTGAGGTCTCTTGGAGGTGTGGATGTGGGGACACTGTTTTTTGTTTGTTTTGCCTTCCTAACTCTCCCTCTCCACACCTAAAGGCCAAGGCTGTGGCTGTGGAGGAGGTAGCAGTGAGGGTGCTGAGCTGGCAAACAAAGCCACCTGTGCATCCACCCTCAGGAAGCTCTGGGCAAAACTGATCTGGGAAAACAAACAGGACCAGCTGCCGGGGGGTTGGGAAGGGGCTAGAAGGGGGTTGGGTGAAGGGAGACTGGGGGACTGGAGCTGGACCAACCTAATGGACAAAGAAAGGAAGCTGGGAGGGGGGTCCATAGTACAGGAAAGGGACAGAAACCCGGAGTCCCATTCTGGCACACCAGGCAGGGCCCCCTGACAGCCCCTTTCTTGCTCCTCCCCCTCAGTGGTTAATTCCTTTCTCCCTCAACTTTGAGGTCCAGAGTCAGGGAGGGGGCTGGGGGACTGGAGAGACCTTGAGAGAAGTCTAGAGGTCTTCTGGGCAACTAGCTACTGGCAGTGTTTGGTGGATGTGCAGACAGCTAGAATGAAAAGCTTCGGACTGTAGGGTGGGGGCAGTGGTACCAATACACCATTTTCCTGATGAGGAAGCTGAGGTACAGGGGAGGGGAGAGGCTGGCTAGCTCGTGCCACATAGCTTCATAGTGCAAGCCAAGATGGGAATTTAGGACTAGAAGAGGAGCAGTGGCCCTGCTCACACACAGGGTCCCCACCCCAAATCTCAGCCGGACTCCTAATTCTAATTGGATCTCAGCTGTACTACTACCAGCACTTCCCCCAAGCCTTTGAACACACACACACACACACACACACACACACACACACACACACGCCCTCCTGCGGAATACAGTCTTCTGATCTGACCAACACTTGTACTGGAAACAGCCCTCCCAGGTGGAGCCCCAACCTCAGGAGCATGCCCAGACCCGGGGCCCCAGCTGCTGTACATACAGCGTCCAGTCTGACAGACACCCCGCGGCCTCGGACCTAACACCGGGACCCACGTCATGGACCAGCGAAGACGCACAGGCTGACGCACTCACAACGGGCGCCCGCCGCCCCTCCCAACCTCAGCCTCCCAACCAGCTGCCTCTTCCACCAGCCTGGTGGCCTCAGCTTTCCTCCCAGAGCGGCCCGCCCGCGCCTCCTGGTGGCTGAATCCAGAATTCTCCAATAGAGATAGGGGAGAAAGGCAGAAAAGAGGGAAAGAAAAATTGTGTTCCTCACTTCGCACTGCTACCATAGTGCCGACTTGGGAAGCCAAGGCGAAAGGCCAGGACACAGAGTCCAGGATTGGTTCTTGCCTCCCTTGATAGTTTGTATTTCCTCCTCATGGTTTTGGAGAAATTATAGTCTATTTGTGTCTCTCCAAACCTCCTCTAGGACAGGGAGTCAGGGGACTGGGCAATCAAACCTGGCTGTGGTGTCCCTGCTCTGACTTACACCCTCCTAACTTGGACTTTATTCCCCTTGTTGTAGGACATTCACCTTCACATGCATTGTGATCCTCAAGAGCAATTCCTCACCAGTAAAAAAGAGACAGACACAGGGGAGGGGAGACTTTGGCTGCCCACAGCACCTATTCTTGGCACCCCAGAACCTCAGGGTGGGGAACTTGGTAGAATGGGCAAACCTTGTAGAATTCCCATTGGACAATTGACCCAACCTAACCACCTTATTCACTCACTCAAGTTGTACTCAGAGCCTACTATGTGTCCAGCATGGTGCTAAGGTTTGAAAATAACAAAACTGACACAGCCTGCTTAAATGGAGCTTACATTTGTCTAAAAGAAGACACTTAGCACACCCATAAACACTCATAAACCAAAAAATGAAAAAGACAAATTTACAGGGTGACAAATGCTACAAAGAAAACAGGGTGATGTGAAGGACAGTAAATGTCAGGAGCAGGGTCACCCATGCCAAGAAAGTCAGCCATGCCAAGATTGTGTGACTAAGACACTGGAGGTAATGGGGAACAGCAAGTGCAAGGGCACGGATGTGGGAATGAATTCAGCTGTGTGGTTAGAAATCCTGCTGCAAGTTGGGAGGAAATGTCTTCCTTGGGGCCCCAAGCCTTTCACCTCCTTTCCTCTCCCACTCTCGCCTCTCTTCCCTCGCCCCAACTGGCCTGGGATTGGGGGCGAGGGCCTAGGACCTTCCGTCAAAACAGAAACCCAGGTTCACATCTCAGCTGGGACACCTCCTCCACCACATTCCGCAGGACCTTCCTAAGCTGCTGCTTCTGTGAAGTGCAGGGCAAGAACAGCTCCTACCTCTCGGATATGGTGTGAGAATTAGCTGAGATCACGCCTGTAAAGCTCCGAGCAGAGCGTCTGGCCTGAACTAGCCAGCAGTGATCAGCTGCTGGCTCTCAGGGAGACGAAGGGACCCCAGCCCACTCCCTGGAGCTGTCAGGCGGCTGGTAACCACTCTAGCCACTTCCTTAGTTACTATTATTCTAGGTGCTTTGTAAATCCGAGCCCTCCCTTGGGCGGTTCCAATTTCCTGCGCTCAGCACTGCCTTGCGCCCCTCTCTGCCCCTCAGCTCAAGAAAATCCAGGAACACAGCGCGGATCTGGGAACTCAATTTGGGAGGAAAGAGGCTGCGATGGAGGGATCTTACAGGGAAAAGAAGACTGAAGGGTGTGAGGAGAGTCGCTTTCGGGGAGCCTGTCTACCCTAGCGTCGCCCAAAAGAGAGGCCTCGAACTAGGGCAGAAGAAAAGGTGGACGTTAGACCTTGGGAAGAACTTTCGTGCCTCCAGTCAGAAATGCGCAGTTTCAGCGGGCCACTGGATAGCCTGGTCTCTAGTCCCGAGGGTCTGGGCCAGGGAGGGCGTGTTCTGCTCCAGGTCGCGGGCATCCTGCCTGGCTCTGGCCCCCCAGAAAGAAAAAGCTGAGTCACCCTTGGTTGCAGGGTGCGCGGGACGTGTGCCTCCGTACTTTCTAGTGTAATCCCCGAGGACCGGGGCCAGATCCGCGGCTGCAGGGAAGGCCTCGGCTCCCCAGGGGACGGCAGAGCTGACCGCAGCCTGCCCGCTGACTCAGCTCTCCCCAGCCCAGCGGGAGAGGGCGTGAGGAGGGAGGCGAGGCCAAGTATAAAGCCCCGCACGCCTGGCCCTTGCGCAGCCTCTCCATTTCCGTCAGCACTGCGCCATCCACCTGGTGAATATTCCATCTGGGGCAGGGTCTTTTCAGGGCGGGGGAGGGCGACATGACGGAAAGCCACTAGCAACCCGGGTCCAGACCGCGGGGCCTTCACCCTTAACCCGGGTTGGATGGGCCTGGGCCTGACGCCGGAGGGGGTTCGCGAGATGCTGGGCGCTTGGTCCTGTCCTTCTTGCCACAGCGGCATGAGCTGCCTCACACTCCGAGAGGAAGAGGACTCCAGGGCCGCCGCGGTCTGCTGCTGAGTGATCATCAAGGTGGAACGCGGCGTGTGAGTGATCGCACAGACATGGCTGGGCTGGGCTGGGCTGGGGGCTCTGGGCTCCCCTAGTCCACGCTCCGAGCCTGAGACATCATCTCTCAGCCCTCCGTTCCCCAGTCTGTAAGGCCTGCCTGATAAAGACCCACCAACACAGGAAACCCTCTGGCCTCCCCCAAATCCCCAGCTGCCTCAAGACCAGTCATAAGACCGAGTGAGAGCTAAAAGGATAAAAGTGAAAAGGTAACCTTTGCTCCAGAGGCGGGGGCGCTGTGGGGCCAGCTTGAACAATGAAGAGGTTCCCAGTTTAATCTCCTCTCCAAAGTTTTTCTCTACAAAGTTAGATGGCTCTGTGCTTCCTTTAACAAAAGAAGCCAAATCTCTAAAAAAAAAAAAAAAAAAAAAAAAAAAAGCCAAATCTCTTCCACTGGCTCCACCTTGGTCTCCTAGAGCCTGGGGCCCTCATGCGAGCTGACTGTTGTTATCATAAGTTGCTATGCAGGTTGGGGTGCAGTAGGGTTCCTACACCTACTTTTGCAGACATCTAAATTCTTGATGTAGAAGCACTTGGTTGGGTGATCTTTGTAAGCTGGAAAATTCGGTCCACCCTAAGGGCACTGAGCTGGAAGTCTGGACCCCTCAAACCCTGTTCAGGGTTTTTAGCCCGAGAGGAGCTGGTTTGTCATGCAGTGGATGCGTCAGGGAAAGGGCCCGGGATTAGAGGAAAAGATCGGTTTCTCAATCTTTTCAGTCACAGCAACAAGGGGGAGGGGGAGGAAATAGTGCTGCTGGGCAGATGCTTCCCTGCTCCCCTTATCTTTCCCCAGGATGGCCTATGAGTACCCCAATTTCCAGGGACAGTAATTCATTCTAGAGAAGGGTGACCATTCTCGCTGGAGCGCCTGGAACAACAGTGGCAGCCACCACAGCGACCAGCTGCTCTCTTTCCGGTCTGTGTTCTGCGGGGTGAGCACGGCCCTCCCCCTCTTCTTCTGCCTCCAAGCTCCTGGATCCAGGCCCTGGTCCCACCATGCTGCCTCCAAAAGGACAACCACTTGCTGGGGGGGGGGGGTGTAAACACATCTCTCTTAGATGGGTGGTAGTGGCATTACTTCCCAGAACTAGAGGGCTGTCCTTAAGTTTGGATTGTGGGCAAAAGCCAGATGCTGAAAATCAGCACCACAGACAGCACCGAGTCCATGCCAGTCTTGAGATGCATGGGGTTTCTAAGATCCAGTTGTGGGCAAGAGTGAGAGAGCGCCTCTGTCATCACGCAGCCCTGTGAGGTCTGGGTGGCTGCTATTAGTGTGGAAATGGGGATCAGATGAGACTTAGAACTCAACCCAGGAATCAAGGCTTAGAAAGGTCAGTGTGTGTGTGTGTGTGTGTGTGTGTGTGTGTGTGTGTTGTGGTGAAAGGGTTGGTAATAAATTAAATACTAAAGGGGAGGATCTCACTTCCTATCTGTGCTGACTTAGGTACCCTACTGGTGAGGCCAGGGACTGGGAGGTGGAGGGCAGAGAGCAGGTGCTGACTTTGCCAAGCTTCTCCATTCCAGGAGACCAAGGAGCCTTTCAGGGGGAAGAACCTGGGACTATGGAAGCCCAGACCAAACCAACACTGATGTCCTGGCCTATCTGTTCTGACTCTGCCATCCAACCCATTAGTTGGGCTGCCCAGGGTTCTGGGCAGGAGATTGGGTTAGTCAATGAGTCCCTTAAGGAAACTGTCTTCATTAATGGACCAGACTTCTCTCAAGACTTCTATTTTTCCTCATGAAAAACAGGCCAATGTCACAAGATGCTTTCTAGCCCTGACCTGGAAAGGTCTTTGGGACACCCCCTCCAGTCTCACCACCTCAATCCAAAGCCATAGAAGAGACCAGACTGGGAATCTCTGAGCACCACAACTTTTCAGGCTGCTAGGAAGCTAATGGAATAACTGCCAGGAGTGTTTGTGGAGCCTGATTATCTGCACAACCTGTGTTGGCAGTGGTGTGTGTGTGTGTGTGTGTGTGTGTGTGTGTGTGTGGCGGGGGGGGGAGTGGTGCTGAGAATGTACCCATTAACACCTCTTTGGAGGGCTGACTTCTACCTTTCTGTGCCTCAGAACCACAGTGACAGCTGCATGACACTATTTGAGGGGCACAACTTTCAGGGTTGCAAGTTTGAACACAGTGATGACTACCCATCCCTATCCTCCATGGATTTGGGGCAGTAAGGATGTGGGTTGCCTTAAAGTCAGCTCTGAAGCTTGAGTCCTGGGACTGGAATAGGGAGATGAGAAGAACAGGGAGGCAATGGGACCAGGGAGGAGAGTGAGGAAAGGTAATGGGCATGCTAAAAGACATAGTAAAGGAGATGTTGAAGACTGGAGGACAGAGGGAAGAGAGGGGATGGGAGACTTGGAGGGAAGCGGAAGAAATTGAGATGGTGGAGATTGTCTGGGAGGGAGGGGGCAGGTCATAGGAGTCAGGGGAACAATATAGGGACAGGGGAAAATATTAAAAACTTGGATGAGGAGGCAGTGGTGGGCGGGAATAGGAGACATGGTCAGGAAGGTGATAGGAAGATGTGGAGCAGTGAGCAGGGCAGAAAGAGATCTATGTAGGAAAAACTGAAGCAGTGGTGTTGGACCTGGGGGTTGGGAACTGTGAAAGGCGGACTACTACTAATTGAGGACATTGATGGGGCAGGGGCAGAGCCTACTTACCATCCTTTGCCCTCACTGGTCTAGGTGGGTGGCCTACCAGTACCCAGGCTACAGGGTTACCAGTATGTATTGGAGCAGAACCAGCATGGCAGGGAGTTCCATACCTATAGTGAACTCAGCATGCAGGTCCATACTGGGCAGCTGTAGTCCATTCAAAGAATACAGCAATAGCCCTATGGCCCCAACACCTCTCCTGAAGACCCTCAATAAAGCCCCCTGAACCTGCCCTCTTGCCTCTTTTTTTTTTTTTTTTTTGGTGTCTTGCTTTGTGATACCTATCCTCATCTTTCTGAGGGTCCTTCCCTGCCAACCTGACTCTCCCTTCGGGCTCCAGGACCCTTGATTATGGAGCATAACTGAATTAGGATGTGTGTGGCTAGTCTAGCTGCTAGACTCATGGGGCTGAGAGGAAATTGCTGGTAAGAGCCTTGGGTATCCTGTTAACTACAACTAGTCCCACACCACTCCTTGGTAAAGGCCCATCAGCTTGGGATGGGTATTGTGGCCAAATGGCACTGTTGCTATCTCCTGGTTGGAGTGCGCACAGGTCCACAGCAGGGTTTAATGCTGCATTTCAGTCCTGGGCCAGGCACCATCATGCAGGGCAGGACCCCTGTGCAGGAGCTCTGTTGGGTTCTTCTTTAACCCCTAAGGCCTTTCCAGTCTTTATTGTCACCTACCTCCCTTTTTGGCTAGAGAAGCCTGCATCCTTTTCCCAGCCTTATAAAATCTCTGCCTTACAGAAGAGCAAGAGTGTGAGAGGAGGAATTAGTGGGAGGTTTCACTGGCTACCAGGACCTTCTAAGGGGGAGACTTCCTCTCTCTGAGCAGAGCCTCCAGACCCTTTGTCTGAATAATAACGATCCCTCACATTGTTTGAACTCCAGCATTTACAAAGCATTTTCATACCCCTCCTCTCTACTGTTCCAAACAACTCACTCTTCATTCTTCCTCTTCCTTCCCACTCTTAGGAGAACTGGTGAGCTGGAGAGGCAACCCCTCAGTCACTGACTACAGTGAGCCTGTGTTATGGAGCAGGCAGCAGAAGCCAACAGACATGGCAGGACTGAGTGTGGCAGCAGCCACCAGAGCCCCTGCCACCAATGTAGTTTCTTCCTAGTTTCCTCTTTTGTCCAGGTAACAACACCCTCAGTCCCACATAGGCAGGGCCTCCAAGGCTCTGGGAACTCCTCTCATTATGTCCCTCCCTCAGGAATGCTTGTGTTTTCCAGCCCCTAGTGGGCTTATCAATGCAGAGGGGTGGCTCAGATCATTGCCCCAGCCGAGGGGAGGCGATGTTGAAAAACAGTCAGACTTGGACCTGGCAGGCCCCACGGGTCCAGCTGTGCAAAGTCAGGCATCTGCTCCCTGCGGGAAGAGCCCTGAACTAGAAGTCAGAACACCAGAAGTCAGACCCAATCACATACCACCCCTGAGCTTCGATTCCCTCTTTTGTAAACTGGGGCTAGTGATCCCTGCCTTATCTGTGTCACAGGGATGTTTGCAGGATTCAATGAGAACCCCCTGAAAATGCTTGTGGTGTTATGGAAAAGCACTGGGGCAGTCCATTAGGAGCCTCCTTTCCTTCCCCTGTCCCCCCATGGATCCCAGAGTTAGGTCCAGAAACCAAGGGTCAGAGTTCTAGATGATTGCAGATGATTCTCCTAACACACTGCGTGCTTCATCCATTTCACCAATGAAGAAACTGGAGCTCCGCTGAGAGGGAGAAGCCTCAGTGAGGCTACCCACTTAATTGGTGACTTGAACAAGGGCTTTTGACCCCAATCCATGCTAAGTGGAGGCTGACCTGAGCTGTGGCTTAAAGCCTCAGGCCTCAGAAAAGCTCCAAACCTTTCTGGGCCCCAAAGGAGCCTGGGGTTCCTGCCTAGTCACACAGGCTTCTAACTGTCTCTTTGGGGGATAGTAGCAGTAACAATAGCTAAATGATTAGAGAGAGCCTTGTCTGAGCAGTCACCATGTGTTGTGTAAGCCTTATAATCCTGTGTAATAGGTACTATAATCCCCATTTTACAGATGAAGAGACTAAGGTGGAGTGGTTATGTAACTTCTCCAAAAGTCACACTAGGAAATGAGACCCAGAGTTGAACCCAGACAAACTGGCCTCAGAGCCCAGCAGCCCATCTCCCCACTCCCTGTTTTGGGAAGCAGACAATGGGCAAAGGGAGATCTGGTCTCTACCATCAGCTGAACTGTTCTCTCTCTGGGAACGTCTGTGGCTGCTGGAAAGAGCAAGATGGCTTCAGAAACTGGCAGTGTGACCCTGAACAGGGCACTATCTGTCTCTAAGTATCAGTGTCCTCACCTGTACAAGGGAGTTGGGGAAGCTAATATTTGTAGCAAACTTTTGTTCTCCCAGACCTGGGGGTCGGACTCTGCTCCCCACACTGACAACAAAGGTGTGGGGGCTGCAGAGGCCCATTCCAGGCAGACTGATGGTTTGCAGGACCCTGTGGGACCTGCACCCTGCGTGGAACTTGCTCATTGGCTGCACTCAGCCAAAGGCCAAAGGGGGTGGAGGAGGACAATTCCTTACTGGTGCAGCCAAGATCCAGATGGGGTTAAAGGACAACTCTCATCTGCCACCCCCCACACACACCTGTCTACCCTCTACCCTCCCACTTATCCCTCATCCCACACCCACACAAATTCTTCCTGCATCCCACCTACCCTTTTAACACCTGAGTCCTCAGTGAGGCAGCGGCTTAGAACCTGAAATGTTGACCCATCACCAGTTCAGGGTTGGGATGTCTGGATAGACTGCTCACTCTGGGAAGCCTCTCTAATTGAGAGCATTAAGGGACTGAACCTTGGTGTCTCCCAGCTGTGACCACCTGCTCCTTATTTTTCTATCTGGGGAAGTGATAAGAAAACAGGAAGAAGAGGGGTTGTGCCCCAGGCGGTTTGGCTCAGGGAATGGAGCATCAACCCTCGGACTGAAGGGGGAGGGTATTTGATTCCAGTCAAGGGCACATACTCAGCTGCAGGCTCTATCCCCCGCCTGGTGGCCCTGGTCATGGTGCATGTGGGAGGCAACCAATTGATGTGTCTCTCTCACATTGATGTTTCTCTCTCTCTGTCTCTGCCCCCCCTTCCACTCTCTCTAAAAAAAGCAATGGAAAAATACCCTCCAGTGAGGATTATCAAAAGAAGGAGGGGGGGGGAGGAAGGGGGAGGATTGGACCTTAGGCTGTACCCTCAAGGCCCTCCGCTCCTGTGAAGCCCTGAGTTTGGTCCTCAAAGAGCATCCCAACCTCTCATCTTTGCTCCCACCGGATTCCACATCCCTATACTGAAGCCCCCATCCTTGTCCCTCTAGGATCCTCTGGGGTCCTGGGACCCTCTACTTCCCCCTAGTCTTTGACTCCTACACTCCTCCATGGCTCCTTTGGATCTTTACACCCTCCACCAGTAAAGACAAACACTCTGGCAGTAACAGCAAGAACCCACCACGTTAGACTTTCCAGCCATTCTCAGTCAGGCACCCCAGAACCAGGATCCTACAGAAAACTTGCCCATTCTAATCCATGTGCCCTGGAGTTCCAGGCCTCATTACCTCCTGAGCTCAAGTAGTGGGAGAAAAAGGCCTCAAGAGTACCAATTCCAATAGTAGCCACCAGGCCATTCATGGCATCAAGTGGCTCCTGGCCCAGAACCTTTAGCCAGCACCCCTCCTTGGGAGCCTATCCAGAGTTAGGAAGACCCACAGGTGCCCAGAGCCTCCAAGCCACCTGGGAACCACATCAGCTTGGCTAATACACAATCAGCATCTTTGCCGCTTTTCCAGAGTGGATTTCAGCCTCCACTCCCCCTGAGTTGGGGGCCTTGTACAGTACACAACCCTGTTTTAGCCCCTCTACTCTTGTAAGAGCAAGGTGCCAATTCCCAACTGATTTAGGGATAACCAGGATGGCAGCAGTTGATGTAGGCTGGGATAACACAGAATGGGAAGACTGGGAGAGGGGTCATTATGGTGGAAGTGGAAGGGGGATCATGAGCTTACTGTATGCCACAAATTAATGGGGAACAAATTAATGAGAAAATGAGGAGAGAGACAGGAGGGAGAGAAAGAGTGGAGGCAGGAGGAGAGATGGATGTAGGAGAGACTAAACGGAAGAAGAGACCCAGAAAGCAGGGAGGGGCAACCCACTAGCAGTTGTGGGGAAGACGCCCAGCGCTGGCCCAGAGGCCTGGGAGCCCTGGAAAGGCAGACAGGGGAGGAGATCGGGTCTCCAGGAAAGAGCAGAGAGTGGGAGAGGAGGAGGAGGGAGAAGGCTGGGGAGGAGGGATTCGGAGATAAAAGGAGCTACGGCTGCCCGGCCCGGGAGCGCAGCGACAGGAGAGAGGGAGGGAAGCGGAAATTTAAAAGTGAAGATGCAGATAACGCAGCCTGGAGACGGGAACCCGGGTGGGGGTGGGAGGAGGAAGCGGGAGGAGAGTGAAGCGGTGAGGGGGGCAGGAATGGTTGGGTAGCAGGAACTGTGGCCCTGAAGGTCCGAGGTGGGGCCGTGTACTCCACCCCACCGATGTTTGCTAAGAGTCAGGGAGGCGGAAAAGAAACGCGCTCCTGACCCCTGTCAGAGCGCGAGGCCCAGGCCCATCCCCCGCGCGTCTCCGGGCTGCGGGGCGCGGGGGGCTGCCGGGTGCGCTTGGCTGCAGCACAGCGTGTTGGAGACTTTATTGCGATGGGGCGATAAGAGGGGCGGGGGCGGGGTCCCGGGGGCCGAGGCGACAGCGCTTTAATTAAAACGGAAATTGCGGCCCCTGCCCGCGCCTGGGGCCGGAGGGTTCCAAGCTGCCTGGTAGCTGGGAGCGTGGCTCCAGGACCCCCTCCATCCCCGCCTCACCCGGCCAGCCCCCTCCCGCCAGGCCCTGCCGGACCTGGCGCTGTCTTCGTCTCCCAAGTACCCGCGGTCGCATCGGGCGGGGATCAGTACCCCAGAGCGCAAAGCCTGACGCGTCCCCCCTCTTTCACCCCCCCCCCCCCCCAACCTCCCACCACCCAGCCTCGGGCGGCGATGAGACAGAGCGGCGCCTCCCAGCCCCTGCTGATCAACATGTACCTGCCAGGTACCAGGGACCAGCTGGGGGCTGGAGGCACCGGGACCCGGGGCTGGAAGTCTAATCTGGGGCGTGGGAAATGGATTGTTGGGGTCCAAGGGAAGGGGCGCAGTCCAGAGATTCGGATCGTTGGAAGGACTGAGCAATCTAGGGCATTGGAGGACGGTAAAGACAGATGGAGAGCTTTGGGGCTTTCCTGTGAGGTCTAGAAGACTCGAAGTGAGCAGATTGGGAGACTGGGAGGCCGAGGGCGCCAGCTCGGGGGCTGAAAGAGCCTGGAGGGGGAACAGCGGTCTTCGATGTGGCGGGGACCGGGGCGCGTGCAGCTCTGGGAGGTTGTAGTCCGCCGGGCGCCGCCCCTGCACCCTCGTGGCTCCTCACCTCCGTGCTCCCAGCGTTCCCACCGGCCCAGCCTTCCGCCCTCCTCTTCTCTCCGATGGGCTCCCGGCGCTCCGGCTCGACAGGCGCAGTCCCGGCTCCTCCGCTTTATAAGGCTCCCGCCGGCCCGTTCGGAAAGCGGATTTCCTTTTTCCTGGACGCGTTTCCTGACTTGGGCGTTATGGAGGGGCTCGGCGCGGCGCGCGCCCGGGCCAGGCTCCGGGAGGAGGAGCCGGGCAGCTGGGGCCCCCAGCCTCACGCCGGGAACCACGGCACCCCTCCTGGCGCCTTGGCCCCGGGGCCCTTTGGGTCAAGCCCACAACCTCCGCCTAGGTCCCTCTGACTGTTTCCTTCTGCTGCCACAGATCCGGTCGGAGAAGGTCTCTTCAAGGAGGGGAAGAGCCCGGGGTGGGGGCCGCTGAGCCCTGCGGTACAAAAAGGTGAGCTGGCTGGTGGACGGGGTGGGCGGGGGCGAAGTCAGAGGACGGGAGCCAGGGCATCCACCCAAGAGAAGGAGAGGCGCCGCCGCTACCAGAACCGAGGGCGGAAGGGATGTGCACTGCAGGGCTCCAGGAATCGGAGGGTCCGGGCATAATTGTGGGAAGGATGGAGGGCGGGGGGAGGGGGGCATTCACTTGGCCTGAGCTCCTGCATCTTCCAAGTCTCAGCGCTGGACTTGCAGGCCAGGGCTGAGGGAGAGGATCCTGGCCCCCACTCACCCTTTTGGGGACAGGGCTGAGGCTCTTGGCATCCTCTCCTTGCTAGCAACAGGAGCACAAGGCCCCCGCACCACTGGGCAAAGAGACCGGAAGATTTACTCCCTGACCACTAGCACCGCTAGCACCTGGGCCAGCGCCTACCTGACTCACTGACCCCCAGCGGCCAGGCTTTTCCCACCGAGTCCCCTGGGCCATTGCTGTGGATTCCTATGTTCAAGGCCAGCTCTCCGCAGGTGGCTGCATTACCTTCTGCTTTGCCTTGCTGGTGGGACTTGACTGGCCTTCCAGGCAAAGCCTCCCTACAGCTCCCCATCCAGTCGGTACCCTAAATGTCATGGTTACAGTAATCATAAAAACAAGGCTGGCGACAGTTTTATTCAAAAGGGAACAGGACTTCCATCAGGACTGTGTTTCTAGGCCTCTGGTGGTGCTCAGCATCTGTACGAGCTGCACATTTTTACCCAAACCCTCCTTTGCTTCTGACCTAAAACCCAATGCTCCCTACCTGGAGCCAGGCAGCTCCTCTCTGGACTCTTGTGGAGGGATTGGGGGTTGAAATTATGGGGAGCAGCGTCTGGGTTCTGAGCGAGTCATTGAAAAAGAAAAAGAGGTTCCCCGGGCTCGATAGGATGAAATCAGACTTTGAGGAAAATCCATTTTATTTTAAAAGGGGGGTCGGGGTGGGTGTATATCAAGATTTGTCTCCGCTTGTCTGATTGAGGCTCCAAGACAGGGGAGTGGGAGCACTGGGGCATTTGACTCTCCTCACACTAATGTCTGGGGGGAAACCTCCTTGTCGCTTCCAACAACCCCAGAATAGGGAGAGGGCAGAAGAGCTTGGAGGTGAACCAAAGATGGGAGAAGGCAGGGAGCTAAGTGTGGCTGTTTCCCGTCTCACCCCCTCTCCTCAGAGCTGTGCACCTCCCCGGGGAAGTCTGGCAACTTTGCAAGCCAGGAATCCCGCCTGTTCCGAAAAAGAGGCCCGGCCTATTCAGCGCCAGCGCAGCGTTCTGCGCACCAGACCGTGGGAGGAGGAGGGGGGGGGGAGGAGGAGGGGGGGGGAGAGCCTTCAGAGGCCGCCCCTTCTCTCATGCCTAGGGGGCCCCTGTCCCCATTCCTGTCTGAGTGGTTCCGCAAAGAAACCAGCTACCACCTCTCCCCCACCTCAGGCGGCCAGCGGAACGACTGTATGCCTGGGCGTTGTCCAGTGGCCCGGGTGGTCCTGTTGCACGGTCGTCTCCTCTCGCTGGCTCTCGGAATGTGGTCCAGCTGGGATGGGGCAGTGTAAACACCTGGGCAGGCTACCCTCCGGTGGTTGTGCAGGCTCTGCTCCAATTAGGACTCTGGCCCAAGTGGCCACAGGGGCTGCTAGCCTGTCCTTGCTCACCTTAGGGAGCCCACTGTCTTGCTGCACGGCTGCCTCCATGCAGAGGAGGTGATGCTTCATTCACCCTTGCTCCCAGTTCTCACAAAGCCAGGCGCTGGCGGGGCTGCGTCCTCCTAAGTGCGGGCTGTGTTTCCATTGTGGGAAAGCGCGGTCACGACTAGGACAGCTTTGCTGATCAGCCCCTCCCTGGCCAGCCGCTCCAGCTGGGTCGGTCTCCCGTCTCCTCTCACCCCTTTCCCCACCTTCAGCACCCCCCCCCCATCCCGCCTGTGGCTGACGACCCCCTCCCCGCAGGCAGTGGGCAGATCCAGCTATGGCAGTTTCTGCTGGAGCTGCTGGCGGACCGTGCCAACGCAGGCTGCATCGCGTGGGAGGGTGGCCACGGCGAGTTCAAGCTCACGGACCCCGACGAGGTGGCGCGACGCTGGGGCGAGCGCAAGAGCAAACCCAACATGAACTACGACAAGTTGAGCCGCGCGCTGCGCTACTACTACGACAAGAACATCATGAGCAAGGTGCACGGCAAGCGCTACGCTTACCGCTTCGATTTCCAGGGCTTGGCGCAGGCCTGCCAGCCGCCCCCGACGCACGCCCAGGCCGCCGCCGCCGCCGCCGCAGCGGCTGCCGCAGCCCAGGACGGCGCGCTCTACAAGCTGCCGGCCGGCCTGGCCCCGCTGCCCTTCCCCGGCCTCTCCAAACTCAACCTCATGGCCGCCTCTGCCGGCGTCGCGCCCACCGGCTTCTCCTACTGGCCGGGCCCGGGCCCCGCCGCCACCGCCGCCGCCACCGCTGCGCTCTACCCCAGCCCGGGTTTGCAGCCCCCGCCCGGGCCCTTCGGCGCCGTAGCCGCCGCCTCGCACTTGGGGGGCCATTACCACTAGACAGGCGGCGGGGTGACGCGAGGCCTCCCCCAGACGCCCAGACCCGCGCTCAACCCCATCTACGTCCTGGGGAGGAGTCCCCACGCCTCCCCACCGTTCCTTTGACTTCAGATTTGACTCCATTCGCCGCACCCAGCCCCCGGGGAAGGGATCTGAAACCGTCTCAATCTTCCTTTAACAGCTGATTCCCCTCACCCCGCCTCCCAACTCCTAGGGGAGGGTGACTGTGTCCCCCCACTTCCTCTAACGTCCATCTTCTTCTAGACCTCAGATCCCTGAAGGGAGGTTTTCGGGCTTTCCCTGTCGTTTCCTCCCCTCCACCTGTGCTTAGGCCTGGCTCCTGGAAGCCCCCTCCATTATGACCCCTCTCTTTTGAATTCCAAATCTTTTCTCATTTTTTCTCTTCCCCTTGGAGCTGCCCCGACCCCAGTATGGTGGAGGCCTCTCACAGTCCCACCTTCTCCTCCCGGGCACTTCAGCAGGCTTGGTCAAGGGCCACTGCCCCCGTGACTTACCTAGGCGCTTTGGGGCCCCTTCCTCCCACCTCTATTCTCTCCGCTGGACCGGCCCGGTGTGTTTCTATTCCCTTCCAGACCCATTAAAGCTCCCAAGTTCCCTGCTGCCTCCTCTCTCAATTCCTTGCTTCACCAGAACCTTGTTTCAGGGAGAAAAGAAGTGGGATGCCCAGCATAGGCCTGAGCAGAAAGGCCTGCCACAGAAGAGCTGGAGAGAGTGAGGGCAAAGAGGCTGGGGTGCTTGCTATTGGAGGGGAGGGAGGAACCCATGGTGATGGGCCCAGCCAAGAGGGAGGTGCCATGTTCCAGACCCCCCCCCCCCCCCACACACACACACACTCACCTTGCAGCCGACCTCAGTCTGCCTCACCCTGCCTTCCACCCACACCTTCACCCTACTTTATCCCAATTTCATCCCAACACACATGGTCATCTCACCGTTTCCTATCTCGCCCATCCTTCACCTGCCCCTCATCTCATCCTAAACTCCATCCTACTTCGTCTCATCTCCACACAACACAAACTCAACCTTTCCTCAGTCTCTCCCGTTTCATCCACTTCTAACCCTCACTCGGACTTTCTCTCTCACCCTCATTCACAAGCCCCGCCCTGCCCACACATCTCCGTGGTTTTCTCTGGATCTGCCGCCTCATTTTCAGGAGGGACCCCTCCGCCTTCCTCGCCCGGCTACTTCCAGCCAGGGCTTGTGTACCCACCCGCCTTCTTGCAAGTGGCGCGCGCCCTCTGCTGGTTGGAGGAGGGTCAGTCCGGGCCATGTTTTGCAGCTAAACCTTGGAAGGCTTTGCTCTGGGCGAGGTGTGTTGGAGCCTCAGGTGTGTCTCCCCGCTGCACCCCGCACTGCCCGCCCCCCCACCCCCCGACCGAGGGCTGGAGGACGCCGACACTTCAGAAAGGAGGGAGAAAAATAGGGAACCCCAGCTCTGCACTCCAGGTTCGACCTCAGGAAGTCTGAGAAGTGAGTCAAGTGGGTCCTTCTTCTGGCTGGGTCCTTTCCCTCACCATCTAGAGGCCCTTCTGAATGCTGCTCCCAAGGGGACCATGGCTCTTACGTTCTCTCTGCGCCTTTTACAAAACGTATTGGCAGGAAAACTGCCTTAAACATGTTGCCATAGGTGGAAACAACACCGGGGAAGGGACCTGAAGTGATAGCCGGGACCTCGAGCTGCACAACTAGGCAATCTCCTTGCTCCTCCTTCGTCTTGGTTCTGGTGTTTCTTTCCCAAGGGCACATCTCTTCCTGGACCAAAGGCTCCTCGCTGGTTGGTGGGAGAATGCCTGGGCTCCCACAAGGCAGTTAAGGAGATTTCCCTAAGCCTGTGGGAAGGAAAGAGAAATGTAGGTGGAAGGCTGGACAGTTAGTACAGCCAGAGCCTGAATGCCCCTTCCCAGAGGGCTGATGAAACCAGCCAGGTCCACAGGGAGTCTTGCTTTCTTTTCATTTTATTTGTCTGGCTTTCCAAATAACACACACTCGGCATAGAAAAGTTGGAAAATAAACACATAAGGCCCCATTAAACATTAGTTGATGAGAGTGTAATGAAGAATGGGAAAAAGTCACCTACAGTCCCATTATACAGAGGCTACTATTCATATCTCTTTGTCATAATTTCCTGCCTTTTAGAATGTAATGGTAGTCTGCTCTAGTCGCCTAGCATTTGGGGTGGTATGTTCCACGTCATGTAGACATCATGGGTGGGAGGGTGGGCTCATGTATTCCAGGGAGCAGATGAGCCAGGGAAGGAGTCCTTAGTGACTTGCTCTGATTGGTTTCTCCATAGTCCTCAGTGGCCTTTGGTAACCTTGCTTGTAATGTCAAACCCTCCCCCAACCCCTAGAATTACACAAACCCATGTCTCTTCCAGTAATGCGTGCTCCATTCAGCCAAGCTCCACTTGTGTCTATGTGCAGATGGAATCAAAAGTCCAACTAGCCTTAGCTGGTTTGGCTCAGTGGATAGAGTGTCAGCCTGTGGACTGAAGGGTCCCCAGTTTGATTCTGGTCAAGGGCATATGCCCGGGTTAACAGCTCGATGCCCAGTAGGGGGCATGCAGGATCAGCCAATCAATGATTCTCTCTCATCATTGATGTTTCTATCCCTCTCACCCTCTTCCTTCCTCTCTGAAATCAATAATAATAATAATAATAATAATAATAATAATAATAAAAAACATGTTGATTATACCCATTTTATTTGATTTGGTTTGCTGCAAGGGAACAGCATGTGCCTAAAGAATCCATCATGAAAGGCTGCTCCATAATTGTCATTCCCTTCAGCATCGACCAGCCCAGAATAGATACCTGCCCTGTGAGCGCAAACCATCTCCCACCAGTCTAATCCTCCAACTCTGCACCCCAGTTCTCCTTCCATGAGTCAGAGAAATTCCTTGAGTTTCTGTGAGGTTGGGGGAGAAGAAAGTAGGTAAAAGCTAAAAAGCCAGACCCCGAACATTGGATTCCTTTTTCTGGAAGAGGAGGCCAAGTTGCTTAGCAATACGGCAGGAATTTGTCAGGAAGGCTCTAGGCAGTTCTGTCCTTTTGCATCCTGCTGCAGGGAGAGATCTGGGGTGACACTAAGTGAAGAAATTAATGGGAAAAGTGGGGAAGGGTCACAGGCTCGGATGGTAATCTTTGGGCCTCATCCTCCATTCCTGTGATCACCTTTCCAATCCCCTAACTCCGTGGTCGGCCAACTGCGGCTCGCGAGCCACATGCGGCTCTTTGGCCCCTTGAGTGTGGCTCTTCCACAAAATACCATGGCCTGGGTGAGTCTATTTTGAAGAAGTGGCGTTAGAAGATGTTTAAATTTTAAAAATTTGGCTCTCAAAAGAAATTTCAATCGTTGTACTGTTGATATTTGGCTCTGTTGACTAATGAGTTTGCCGACCACTGCCCTAACTCTTTCACTTTGGTTTTCTACCCTTGACACACAGAGGCAGAGAGGCAAGTTCTAGGGTCCGTCTTGCACACACATCTGTGCAATGGTCACACTTGTGACCAAGTACCTAAGGGCCAGACTCAGGACCACCTTATAATGTGTACCGTGCTTTACAGCTGACAAAGCACATCCATATGATTTCACCTGATACTACAACAGCCTCTTTAATTCTATGTGACAGATGAGGGGGAAAGTCTCAAGGTTCCACAGTGAGGGAATAGCAGGATCCAGATTTTCTACAAATCTCAGCATATTTCCATTACGTGTTGTAGCATGGATCTTAGTCCAGGCATTAGTACACACTATTCCATGTGCTCTCAGTTTGAAGTTTTTTCATGCCTAGTGTCCCCAGATGCCCCAAGGTACCTCTTCCCTCCCACCAGTCACAAAGCAGGTAAGTTGTGATGGCAGAGTTCAGCTGTTCTTCCCTGCTGGCCACAACCAGACTGGGGCAGGGGGATCCCTGGAATGGAGAGTACCAAGAGGGGCCTGGCCTTCTGGCCCAAAGGCCTACAGTCTGTGCTAGGCCAGGCTGGCACAAATATCTACACACTAGCAGCTGAAGCAAGTCTCCTGGCTGGCATTCCAGAGAGAGGCATGTGGGTCCTGCTGGGACCAAGTCCTGGCAGCAAGGAGTAAACATAAGTCACCCAGTCACAGATAGCTCATGGGAGGCCCAAGCTTCCTTGGCCCCGTGCTGCCTCAGGGGCCAGCAGAGCTGGTCAGAGCAGCCCCAGGCTCCATTCTGGACTCTGTAGTGGTCCCTTAACCCCTTTGTCAATATTTATTAAAAGTGCTGACTACCAGAGCAATGGTTGTTACCCTAGCAACAGTTACATTGTCATTCCTATCATAGTCATTAGATAGACACAACAAATCCGAGATCCTTGTTTCCATCTGATAGATGAGAAAATGAAATTCAGAGAGGTTGGATAACTGTCCTAGGTCAACAGTTAGTAAATGATAGAGTAAGGACTCAAACCTCTGACTCATAATCTTTTGTTCATCACATCACAATATCTTTACATGTCAGAGGGGAGAAAGGAGTCCCGGGGAGACATTCAGCCACCCTGTCCTCTATTCCCAAATTACACACACCAGGAGCATGTAGGCCAACATAGCTCAGTTGGTGTTCTACACTGAACAGCCAATTTGAGTATTTTGATCAAAGTTTTATTGACATCCAAAAAATGGTGTTGTGTATGTATAGCCAGATACACAAAACAGAATATTCCGTTTTAAAAGAAATAAAAAAGCAGCTGGCGAAATATGAGAAGAATTTCCATAAATTGTGAACAAGGCAAGGATGTCCTTTATACCCCTTCTGACCTGTCATTATTGCTACCACTAAACACTCTACTAGAGTAATAAGATAAGAAAAGATATATGCTGTATGCACATATTGGAAAGGAAGATATTAAAATAGACTTCTTGCAGACAATATGACTGCCTACATAGACAATTCAAGAAATTCAACTGGAAAACAATTAAGATTGAATGAAATGAGTATATCCAGTAAGATATAAGATTAACATAATTTATACTTAAGGTTCTCCTATAACTCTGTAAAAAATAATGGGAAAAGTGGATTTACAACAACAATTAAAATATACTCTCAGATAAACATAATGAAAAATATGGAAAACATTTAAATGAAAAAGCTATAAATCTTAACAATGGAATGTAAAAGAAGACCTGAATAAATGGAATAATTAGCATGTTCCTCAGTGGAATGATTCAGTATTGCAAAATGTCAAATCTGTTCAAATTGATCTATAAAAGTGATACAGTCCCCAAGAAATTTTATGGATATTGACAGGCTTGGTTCTAAAGTTCTTCTGGGCTATGTTTAAGAATAGCCAAACCAATTTTAGCAAAAGATAATGAGTACACTGTAAAACTACAGTTATTAAAGGTGTGGTTTGGCCCTGACCAGTTTGGCTCAGTGGATAGAGCGTCGGCCTGCGTACTGAAGGATCCCAGGTTCGATTCCGGTCAAGGGCATGTACCTTGGTTTCGGGCAAATCCCCAATAGGGGGTGTGCAGGAGGCAGCTGATCGATGTTTCTAACTCTCTATCCCTCTCCTTTCCTCTCTGTAAAAAATCAATAAAATATATATATTTTTAAAAGATGTGGTTTAGCAGAAATAGTCAAGTAGACCAATGGTGTCAAGGAACAGATCCATGTATATGTGGGAATTTCATAAAAAATGAAGATGGTATTCACTGGGGGAACAGGAAAACTATTCAAAGGTTGGTACAACTTACTATCCATTTCTTGCTGCATACAAAAATAAATTCCAAAATAGATTAAAGAATAAAATAAAGATACTGTAAAAGTACCAGAATAAAATTAAAAAACAAAACCTAACCTCCAAATCCAGCAAAAAAAAACAAGGCATTCAAAAAGAGAAGAGAAATATCAAACATCTAGGAGGAGTTATAGTTGTGTCCAAAAGATATATACACACATATTTAGTTGTGTATTTATTGGCAACCAAAGATAAGCATAGAAACTGTCATCATTTACCCATTTCATATTTCTGAGACCCTACTACATTGTCAGGCAGTGTGCTCATTGTTTAAATAAAAAATGTGAATAAGTTAACGTGAAGAGAACAATTTATTATTTGAATAAGGAAAAATGGGTCTTCTATGGCAGTTATGTGTTCTTTGAATGGTCTTGTATGGATCCTTGTAAGGGTGTGTACATGTGTGTGTCCATATTCTGTGTATGTGCGTGCACCATACGTGTGCTGTGTGTGTACATACACATGCTTGCTGGGCTAAATAAGTGTCTAACTGCTCTTGTCCAGCAAGGGACGTTCTTAAATCTGAGGAATTTGGTAACAGCTTGGGGTGGTGGTGGAAGGGAGTGAAGAGACTTTGAAGATGTGTGAGAGAGGAGTGGGGCAGGGCTCCTTTTGTTTTAATCCTCACCCAAGGATATTTTTCCACTGATATTCAGAGAGTGGAAAAGAGAGGGAAAGACAGAGAGAAACATTGATGTGAGAGAGACACATTGATTGGTTGCCTCCTGCATGAGCCCCAACCAGGGCCTGGTCCGGGGAGGAGTTAGCAACCAAGGTATGTGCCCTTGACTGGAATTGAACCCGGGACCCTTTAGTCCGCAGGCCGATGTTCTATTCACTGAGCCAAACAAGCTAGGGCTGTGTTTTTCCTTTTCCAGACACTGCTCGGCCTCACATTTTTCTTCTTTCTTTCCTTCTTCCCTTTCTTCCTTCTGTCCGTCCTTCCTTCCTTCTTTCCTGTCTTTTTCTTTCTTTCATTCTTTTTAAAAATTTTTAAATTGATTTCAGAGAGGAAGGGAGAGGGAGAGAGAGATAGAAACATCGATGATAAGAGAGAATCATTGATCAGCTGCTTCATGCACACCCCCTACTGGGGATCAAGCCTACACTCCAGGCATGTGCCCTCAACTGGAATCGAACCTGGGACCCTTCAGCCCGCAGGCCGACACTCTATTCACTGAGCCAAACCATCTGGGTCTCTTTTTCTTTATTTATTAATTTTCTTTTCTCCCTTCCTTCCTTCCTTCCTTCCTTCCTTTCTTTCTTTCTTTCTTTCTTTCTTTCTTTCTTTCTTTCTTTCTTTCTTTCTTTCTTTCTTTTTTTGTCATCATCATCATCTTCTTCATCATTGTCATTATCATCATTACCAACTAGAAAACTCAGGAAAGTACTAAAGGAGTAAAACTGATCATTTACAATCCCACCATATAGAAAGTTGGGGGAGGTAAAAGAGGGTAAAGTGGGTCAAACATATGGCGACAGAAGCAGACTTAATTTTGGGTGGTGAACACACAATGCAATATACAGATTAAGTATTATAGAATTACTAGAAGCCCGGTGCACGAAATTCGTGCACGGCGGGGGGTTGTCCCTAAGCCCAGCCTGTACCCTCTCCAATCTGGGACTCCTGGAGGGATGTCCGACTGCCCGTTTAGGCCCGATCCTGGTGGGATCGGGCCTAAACGGGCAGTCGGACATCCCTCTCACAATCCAGGACTGCTGGCTCCCAACTGCTTGCCTGCCTGCCTTCCTGATTGCCCCTAACCGCTTCTGCCTGCCAGCCTAATCACCCCCTAACCACTCCGCTGCCAGCCTGGTTGATGCTTAACTGCTCCCCTGCCAGCCTGTTTGCCCCCAACTTCCCTCCTCTGCCAGCCTGGTCACCCCTAACTGTTCTCTCCTGCAGGGTTGATCACCTCCAACAGCCCTCCTCTGCCGGCCTGGTCACCCCTAACTGCCCTCTCCTGTAGGGTTGATCACCTCCAACTTCCCTCCCTTGCAAGCCTGGTCCCTCTCAACTGCCCTCCCTTGCAGGCCGGGTGCCTCCCAACTGCCCTCCCCTGCTGGCCATCTTGTGGTGGCCATCTTGTGTCTACTTGGGGGCAGGATCTTTGACCACATGGGGGCAGCGATATTGTGTGTTGCAGTGATGGTCAATCTGCATATTACTCTTTTATTAGATAGGATAGAGGCCTGGTGCACGGGTGGGGGCCAGCTGGTTTGCCCTGAAAGGTGTCCCGGATCAGGGTGGGGTTCCCTTGGGGTGTGGGGCGGCCTGAGCGAGGGGCCTGTGGTGGTTTGCAGGCCGGCCACGCCCCCTGGCAACCCAAGCAGAGGACCTGGTATCTGGGATTTATTTTCTTTCTACAATTGAAACTTTGTAGCCTGGAGCGGAGCCAAGCCTGCTGCTCCCTCCGGGGCGGGGCAGCAGCCATTTCTGTGGCAGTTAATTCACCTTCTACAATTGAAACTTTGTAGCCTTAAGCGGGTGAGCCCAGCCAGGGTGTGCGGAAAGCTTTGCTTCCCTGTTGCCGCCGGCAACCCTGGCCTGCTCTCTCAAGCTCAATTCTGCCGCCATTTGTTTGAATTTGTTTACCTTCTATAATTGAAACTTTGTAGCTTGAGTGGAGGCTTAGGCCTGCAACGGCTATGGAAAGCTTGGCTTCCTCTGTTACCTGGGAAACCTTGCTCTCTGTGGCTGTAGCCATCTTGGTTTGGGTTAATTTGCATACTTGCCCTGATTGGCTGGTGGGCGTGGCTTGGCTGGTGGGCGTGGGTTATGTAGTGGAGTGATGGTTAATTTGCATACTACCGTTTTATTAGAGAGGATACACTCGAAACTTATATAAACTTATTAACCAATGTCACCCCAATAAAATTAATCTTAAAAATTTTAAATTAAAATAAAATTCCACCACTTAGAACTATTAATATTTTAATAAACGTCCTAAAAGTTCCTACTGCTGCACATGTGCGCCCACCTGTGCACACAGGCACACACACAATCAGTAATATACCTATTGACTGCCTACTGTGTGTCCAGCACTATGCTAGGTACAAGGACTCTAGCAGTGAACAAGATAAAACTTTATCAGGTGGTGACAAATGCTATGAAGAAAAATCAGGAATATGTGATGGAGGGTGACTGTGGGGCAGGCTGAGATGAATTCATCAGGAACAGGGACTATTAAGTAGAGATTTGAATGACAAAAAGAGGACAGCTATTTAAAGGTGTCTCTCTCATATTATTTTTAACCTGCTATTTTCACTTTTTCATGGTAATTTTTCATGCCAATAAATATAGACTGATGCATAATTTTCAATGTCCATAATATCCCAATGAATATTGATTTATCACAATTTACTTAATCTCCTATTGATGTATCCATTTTTTATCATTATAAATAATGTTATGGCCCCAGCTGGTTTGGCTCAGGGGATAGAGCATTGGCCCGCAGACTGAAGGGTCCCAGGTTCCATTCTGGCCAAGGGCACATGCCTCAGTTGCAGGCTTGATCCCCTGTCCTGGTCAAGGTGTGAGTGGGAGGCAACCAATCGATGTCTCTCTCCAACATTGATGCTTCTCTTTCTGTCTTTCCCTCTCCCTTCCACTCCCTCTATAATCAATGGAAAAATATCCTTGGGTGAGTATTAAAATTAATAAATGAAGTAAGTTATGATAAGCATCCTTATATCAGGTTTTTCCCTACTTACCTTCTTAGGGTAAGTTTCTGAAAATGTGGTAGCTGGTCAAATAGCCAAGTTGCTCTCCAAAAAGACTAAACAAACATGTATGTCTACAAGCAGGGTGAGGAAGTGTACATTTCCCTCAGTTTTTTCGTGGTTTCAAATGTTCCATTTTATAACATTTGTCAGTATAAGAGATTCAATACCCCATTACTGTTTTGATTTGAACGTCTTAATGAACGTCAATAATGAAGTTAAGTATATTTTTATGTATTTATCAATTATTTACATTTTTTGTGTGACTTACCTCTTTACGGTTTTAAGTATACATTGAAAATATATTGTGTTGTAAATACATACTCTTGGCTTGTCATTTGTCTTTCAATCTTGCTTTGGTTGTTATTTTTCTTTCTCTATTTCTCTTACTTACATTCAAAAGCTCAAATGGAGTCAGATGAATCAATCTTCTCCTTTAAGATCTCTCTATCTCTAAAAAGATGTTCTCCATCCAACCCAAGATGCAATAATAACAATACAATAAATAACTCATATTTTATCCAAGTATTTTTATTTAATATTTGACTATATAGTCATATATTAATTACTATTTTCTAATTATGAAAACAACATACTCATGCATTTTTATTTAAAAAAATTAAACTCCTCATAGTGCCCCATGTCAGAGCAAACTGTGGCCTTGAACCATTGTCTGGCCTCTGCCCATAGGCTGCAGGCATTGAAGTGAGTTACACAGTGGGAAAAAATTTAAACTCCACAGATAAGGTGAAAGTCCTCTAGACATTAATCCCAGTTCATTCCCAGAAGTCACTTTTTAAGAGTGATGTACTAGTATATCTTTCTCAAGCTTCTATTGTGCGCGCGTGCGTGCACACACACACACACACACACACACACAGAAATTACAGTTTAGTTTGATTTGTTTGCTTTTGCATAAG
This sequence comes from Cnephaeus nilssonii, assembly GCF_951640355.1. Taxonomy (NCBI): domain Eukaryota; kingdom Metazoa; phylum Chordata; class Mammalia; order Chiroptera; family Vespertilionidae; genus Cnephaeus; species Cnephaeus nilssonii. The sequence goes on along the minus strand of NC_137081.1, from coordinate 21,944,271 downwards.
TGGTATTATACTGTATGTATTGTCATGCAACTATTAATAATACAATATGTTTTGGAGATCTTTCACATCAGTGCATACAGTCCAATCCACTCTTTTTAACTGAATACTACTAACCATAGTATTCAGTAATTTGGATGTCTCAAATTTTATTTAACCCCTAACCTATGGGCAGATATTTAGGTTGATTCCAAGTTGTCTCTCTTCAAATAATAATGCAATGTTAAAAATATTTGTTATGTCTCCTTGTGCACATGTTTAAGTATTTCTCTAGGGTCAATACTAAAAATTGGAATTCCTGAGTAAAAATGTATGTGCATTTGAATTTTAATAGATACTTTGAAATTTCTCCTCTTCTAAGGCTTTTATGGCTTTTTATTTAATTTTAAAAATCAATTTGAAATTTATTTTGGGGTAAAAATGAGGAAGAATTGACCTTTTCCTTCATAAAAATGACTACCCAGTTGTAGCAAAACCATTTACTAACTAATCCATCTTTTCCCAATGGATTTGAAGTGGTGCCTTTATCATATATTAAATTTCCACAATTGTTGAAGTTTAGCTTTGGGTTATGCCTTCTGTTCTATGGATTTGTCTATTCCTGTATCAGTGCCATGTATTTTAGCTACTTAGCTCTATAATACATTTTAATAGCTGGTATGACAAGCTCTCCATCATTATACTTCCTTTTTTTTGGCTTTTCTCCATAGTCTGTGTTTTTCTGGGATAACAAATTATTTTTTAGAAGGAGTAAAATGTAGAAAGATTGTAAAGAAATACCTCTTTTCATATTTATATTGTTTACTAGAGGCCCGATCCGGAAGGTCATTTGGCTGTTCTATCTAATTAGCATATTAGCTCTTTATTATATAGGATTATTACCCCTCCTTCCTTCTAGGTTGCCACATATAAGAATGTACTTAGAGAGACTAATTGTATGATTTATGGGCTTAAAGCTAAACATTAATCACAGGAGACCCTAACCAAGGGGTGGGCAATATATCCAAGTAGAAAGAGAATTTGGGAGCAGCTAATTGCTGAAGAAATAGTGGGGAAAAATCTAGGGGGGGGGGGGAAAATCCTGAAAGCCCAAACTGAATTGGGAGCATTTAAAGCCAGAAACTAAGAGGATAAGCCAGTGATGGGGGCCACTGGAGTGAAAAGTCAGCTAGCTAGTCTGCAAGTGCATCAGAGAAATTGACTTTGAAAACCTCATCTATGTATTAATCTGCTCAAAGGAACTTGTATCCTAAGACTATGCCCTGGGGTTTATTTTGTACCCAATCTTTTACCACACTGAACTAAAACCATTTTTCTACATCCCATTTATATATCTAGCCTGTGTAGGTATAGATGATCTTCTTGTAGGGTGTCTGGCAAGGTGCTGAGAGGCAAGGTAATGGTCTTAATAAAGTTATTTAAATTGTTGAGCTCTGTGCTGTCTTGAGGCCACTCTCAGCAAATGTCATTTATGTACCACTTAAAGTAGGGCACATGATGAGGGTCAGGCCCCATACCTAGCTTCCAAACCAGCCCCTATTGTAAAAATCTTCTGGAAATGCCTATTTGAAAGCCTGAGGCAGAGTCCTCAGGTGGATAGAGGCCACAGGATGTCCCCTTGGATACTGCCAGATGCTCTGGTTGCTGGGCATCCTGCCTGGCAAGCAAAGCAGTTACCATGACAACCCCCCCCCCAACTCTGCAATTTTTTGTTTCTCCTTTCCCATTAAGTACTAAGGTATTCCAAGGGCAGGCAAGCATAACTCTCAGGACAGGATGTCCTCTGCACCAGGAAGTGGGGCAGGGAAGGTGGGAGTGGAGATGTGTATGTCACAATTGAATAAATTTTCATCAGTATAAATGCATATGTACCTACTTCTGGGTTAGAATGTGTGCCTTTTGTTGTATATCAATGCATGTATTATGCAAATAGTCGGATCACTGTGTATACACCCATTTGCTATTTTGTTCCCCTCCCCTCTCTGCTGCCCCTGTACTGGGAGAGTCACCCCCACCCCCTCAACCAGGAGAAGTGCTGAGTCATGGCTCCAGCTGGGTTTCTGTCTGCTATTCTTCATCTCCATTTTTCCCTCAGTCCACTCCTCACCCCTGCTGGGCTCTCTCTAAAGCTCTGAGCCCTCTTCAAAACCACCTTCCTGAGCCTGGACTCACTTTCCCGAGGTCCACTTCTTGGCAGTAAAAAGGAGGCACTTCGCTCTGTTTCTAAGCTTACTTGTTTCTCACCTTGCCTTCTCAGAAGACAGTTCTGAGCTCTTCACCTTGCAATTGCCTTCTCTCCCAGAAAACAGGAGTCTGATCAAGTTGACCCAGAAGGCTAATTCTTCCATGTATTCTTGCTGATCCTCCTCCAGTCCTTCACCCCTAATCGGATTATGGCAAAGCCTCATGCCTTGGGGCACGGCAAGGAAAGTGAGATTTAATTTGACTCCACACACTGAGACTTTTTCTCATTCCAGGTCTCCAAGTGCCAAACCACAGGTTCCTGGAGGGGTGTGTGTGTGTGTGTGTGTGTGTGTGTGTGTGTGTGTGTGTAGTACAGGGAAGATGCTCCATCAATGGGTTCAAGGGCAATACCTAACGCAGTAACTCCAATCAAGTAGTCTTGCTAACTAGTTCCAAATAAGGAAGATTAGGACTGTTTCCCCCTCATAGAAAATGAGAGAAAGGAGAGGTGGCCCCGCCCATCCGCTCAGTCTGGTTACTATGGCGACAGCCGCGAGGTGACCCAAGTGCTCCTCCCTCCCTCCTTCCAAACTAAGAGAGATGACGGCACCGCGCTGACTGCGCCAAATTCCAGCCAATGGGCGGCAGCTCCCGCCTTCCCTTCCGCCAGTTCTCTCCCCCTCCCCGGGGGAACTCGATTCACAAATCTGGACCGGGGATTTCCGGCTCCAGGCCGGGTCCAAGGGTGCTTGGCAGAGGCTGGGGGAGAGTCGAAGTCTGTCCTCTTAGGAGGGCAAGCGGAAGCCGTCATTCCTGGGTTTGGGAGCAGACTCCTGTAACTCACCAACAGAATTGATCACACCCCACTTCAAAATTATCCGGAAAACCTAGTTGAGACCCAATCCGCGACTCCCCTTGCCCCTACAGGCCCCTACCCGGCTCTTCCTGCCCCTGTGTGCAGGTCAGCACCACGGACAGCAAGCCTCGTTCTTGAGGTCTCCCGGTGACTTAGGGTCAGAGATGCCAGCGCTTTTACTGGAGACAGGCTTCCTTGGGCCAATGAAACAGTGAATGGAGCGCTTAGCCATGTGGCTAAGAAGGCAAGGGAGACCAAACAGGGATCTCAGGCTAAATAGGTTATTTCTCTTTCAACCCCAATCAATGGCTCCTGTCTCCCAGGTTGCCTGTGTCCTAGCCTCCCTAGGGATAAAGAGCCAGGTCTGAATCTCAAGCAGGAATGGTCCTCCCAAGTCTGCGCTGGGTAGGCGTGTGACCGAAGCAGCCTTGAAGCAGTCCAGTGGGTGAGGGGAAGCGTGTGGGGCTGCCTGTCAGGCCCCGCCTAAGAGTGGTGAACACAGACTTAGGTCAGGTCTGCCTGGACTCCTGACAGGATATATGGCGGGGAGAGATGAAGAGAAAAGTAGCCACAATAATTAGCTAGTTCTGCCTCAATGGACCACTCTGTAAAAGGGGGACAACTTCTGCTGCCCTCATCGTTTAATCCAGAAATGGATCGGCCATTAATGAGGAGCTAGGTCAGACAAAATGGAGGTGGGGGTGGGGATGGCAGTAAATGGGACCGAAAGAGTAGCAGTTCTCAGGGACCAGACCTTCCTCACTAGGCCCCTGGGGACCTCCTGCCCTGCTTGTGGCAGCTCCACTCCTGCTCCTGCTCCCTCCCTCCCGGGGCCCAAAGAAAGGCCGGCGCAACACCATCTGCAGGCGCTTCAAGCGCTTTATAGTTATCTTCCGGACAGACGGACAGATAGACAGTGCGGCCCGCGCCGTCGGCCCGCATCATTGGCACCTTGGATTCCGCACCAGGCCCAACCCAGTCCCTGGTACCCTCCGGGGAGGATTCCAGTCCGGCCTCAGATCAGCACCTCAGACAGCTCCCTGCCCAACCCTCCCTCCCCCCACCCTCCAGAAACAACCGAATAAATTAAAAGAGGGGGAAACAAAAAACACCTAAGGATAAGGAAGAGGGTGCCCCCTCCCCCTAAGTAAGAAGAGTTTCTGTCTCTTCCCATCCTTCCGCTGAGGCACCGCTGCCGCCGGGGTGGCCTCCTAGGTTGAGTTTGCTCCCAAAGGTCAGCCTCTTGCAGTCGGCATCCCTCTCCCCCCAACTCCCGGCATGCAACACGTTGGAAAGGTAGAGAGAGGCGGTGGGGGTGGGGTGAAGGACCATCCTGGTGGTTGTCTGAGCCTCTGGGAATACAGTTTCTCGCCGCACCTCAGTCCATCCAAATTAAGAACTAATGTTCCTTTTGGTTTGGGGAGGGAGGAATGGGGGCTCATTCGGGGGGAATGAATGCAGGCTGACACAGGCGGGGTGGGGGAGGCAGACAGGAAGGAAGGTGGTGACACATGCCAAGAGCGAGGAAAAAGAGAACAAGATGGGCGATGGGGACACAGGTGCAGAAAGAGAAACGGGGGCAGAGAGAAATCGGTATGGGGTGAGATGGAGACGTAAATACACACCCAAGGAAGTAAAATGGAAAGGCAGATAAGAGGAAAGATGAAGATACAGGAAGAAAGTGAGGAAACGGACAAAACCGAGGAAGCTGGGCTTATAGACACACACAGAAGGGAAAGGGGAGACCTGGGCAGAGTGGGAAAGATGAGGACGCATACAGAAAGGTTGAGGTAGGGGGATCCCCTTCCCGCGTTCATCCCTCAGCCCCACCCTGCGCCCAGCAAATCCAGAGGCCGCGGCGTCCACCTTCCCCGGCGGGGCAGGGGCGGCTCCTCCTCCGGCCAGGGCGGGAGCGGCGGTAACAGAGACGGCAGCTTGATGGTTCCAGGGCTCCGAGTGTGTGTCAGCGGCTGGGGCGGGGGCAGGAGCGGCCGTCGGGTATCCCTAGCGGTCCAGGTTCATAGTCCAGTGCTTGGCTCCGGTCGCGCAGCTGTCCCTGGCGGCCGAGGAGACGGGGGTCACGGGCGCTCCCCCACTGGGTGGACCCCCGGCGCCGGCGGCGGCCTCACCCTCATTCTTGAGGTCTTGAAAGACTTGCGTGAAGAAGTGGGGGTCGGCGTTGAGCCGCAGCATCTGCGGGCTGAGCCGCTGGATGAGGCGCAGGCAGCGTTGCCAGAAGCGCTCCTTGTCGGGCTCCACGAGAAAGGGCTTGAGCGGATAGGAGATCTCGTTGCCCATGTAGGAGTAGGCGAGGTAGAGGCAAGTAAGGAAGGCGGCCTGCAGCTCGGCGGCGGACGCCAACTCATCCCCGCGCAGCGACTCGCGGCACAGCAGGTACACGAACACCAGGTTGGCAGGCGTAATGAAGGCCTGGTCTTGCCAGCCCTGCAGCAACAGCGAGCGGTCCACTCCGCGGAACCAGCCCACCAGCTCGCCGGGGCTCAGCTCCTTGAGGCGGTAGCAGCGTCGGCACACGAAGTCGCCCAGGCAGCGCAGCAGCTCGCCCGTGGACGCCTGCACGATGACCCGCCGTGGCGAGCCGCCAGGCACCGGTGGCGCCGCCTGAGGGGCTGGGGGTGGCGGCGGCGGCTTTCCCCCGCCCGAGCCTGGCGGCGGTGCGGCCCCACTGCCCCCCGACGGCGGCTCGCAGGTGGCGGCGGCCGCGGGCACTGTGGGCACAGGCACGGCCAGGGGCTTGGTGGCGCCGCCGCCGTCTGGGGGATCCCGGCCCTTGCGGAGTAGGTTCTCGCGGTTGCGTTGCTGGACCAAGGGGTCCGCGCCAGTGGACGCTGGCTTGGGCGTCACCTTCTTGCTGCCTTTCTTCTTCTTGGCAGACGCGGCCACCAGGCGCTTCCAGGTGAGCGCCGAAATGAGCACGGATGGCCGTTTGAGCCGGCTCTCGCCTTTGCCGCCTTTGCCTACTGGCGGCGCTCCGTAGCCCCCCAGCGCCTCGTCCCCCGCGGGCGGTGCCTTCTTCTTCTCCTCGGGCAGCCCGCCGGGCCTCCGGCCCTTGGCCGAGGAGGCTGGGGAAAGAGACAGCACCGTGCCCATCCTGCAGAGAGGGGCCGGCGCCCGGGCCCCAGCGGGAACCACGGGCGGCGCCGCTGCCGCCGCCGCCGCCGCTACTGCAGCCCCCGGGGACCCGGCGGGGTGGGGGGGCTAGCCCCGACCGGGGCGCGGGAACGGGCGGGGAAAGCTGGCTGCTTTGCTGCTCGGCGACTGCCGCTCGGAGTCTGAGCTGCGCCAGCTGCAGCGTCAGCCCCACCCCTAGGGCCTCTTCTTTCGCTGCGCCGCGCCCCGCTTCACGCTGCCAATCCTCGCCCGAGCTGCCCTCCTAATCGGCAGCTCTTCTGACCAATAGAACCTCACATGCCAATCACAAGTCCCGCCCACCTCCACCCTCTGTTGCTGGTCCTTTCCCTACACCAGCAAGGGGTATGGAGGAGGATGTGGCGGTCGTTCGAGGACCCCGTAGGGTCTGAGCTGGGGAGAAAGAGTGGCTGCTCCCACCTCCCTCTACAGGTCTTAGAGACCTGGGTCAGCTTGTCTTGATGCACTGAATCGAGGTAGAAGAGAAGCCATGGGGACAGCCTCCCCTTTTGATTATGTGTTGGTGGCAGCATAGGTAGCAGTGCCGCCATCTGGGCGCTCTGGCTTCGGCGGGGTCTTACTGCACTGGCTCCTTCAATTGGCTGTCTGAACTATTCCCTCTTAGATCTTCTCCCCTATCTTACCTCCTCACGAGGCCACCACAGAGAGCTGTAGTGGGCACATTTTTGCTCTACCTGTGATGGGGTGCTGGCAGGGCCTGGGTTTTCCTGAAGGTCACAATTCTCCTTGGGGGCCCTTGCTATAGGGACCACAAGACCCCCATATATGTCCCCGAGGCCGAGTTCTCCGGTCTGATTCTCTGTCGTTGAGTTCTGTGGGGAGAGGTCCTGGGGTTCTGGTCCCTGGATGGCTCTTCTTGTGCTCTTCATCCTCACCAACGCACCCTGACCCCATGCTTGGGTGGATGATGGATGGTTGGTCTATGGGGCAATGCTGGAAATTGAATAGGTTGGTCTCCACAGGCTCAGGCAGCAGACAGGGCCTTCTGAGTGGAGGGAGGCCCAAACGGGTTGGCACAACCTCCAGCCCAGTCCCAGGTTCAGGTTGAGGTGGGTTTTCATTGTTAAATGATTCCTGCCAGTCTATCCCCACTCCCAGCTGCAAGCTATTAGGCTGAGTCCTGCACATTTCTCTTTTTCCCTCCCTCCCTCCCTCCCTCCCTCCCTCCCTCCCTCCCTTCCTTCCTTCCTTCCTTCCTTCCTTCCTTCCTTCCTTCCTTCCTTCCTTCCTTCCTTCTCTCTCCTCAGTGCCCACAAAGTCTTTGTCCTGTATTTCAGACTCTCCAGGGCTTACTGCAGGTTCTGAGCCCAGCTGGTTCTGGGCTGTATATGCCTTGTAGGATAGTGTCCACCCTTCTCCAGGCCTGCTCACTGGCTCCCCAACACAGGAGTCTTCTTCTTCTTCTTCTTTTTTAAAAACTTATCTTTATTGTTGAAAATATTACAGATGTCTCCCTGAGCCCCCCACCGATCTCCTCCACCCCTCAACCCCCACCCCTCCAGGCCTTCACCACACTATTGGCTGTGTCCATGGGTTATGCATACTGGTATATACATATAAGTTCTCTGGTTAACCTCTTCCCGCTCCCCATCCCCCCAAGTCTTCAGCTTCTTTTGTTTGTTTGTTTGTTTGTTTGTTTGTTAATCCTCACCCCAGGATATTTTTCCATTGATTTTTTTAGGGAGAGTGGAAGAGAGAGGGAAAGACAGAGAGAAACATCGATGTGAAAGAAACACAACGATTGGTTGCCTCCTGCACGAGCCCTGACCAGGGCCTGGGCTGGGGAGAAGCCTACAACCAAGGTACGTGCCCTTGACCAGAATCAAACCCAGGACCCTTTGGTCTGCAGGCCGATGCTCTACCCACTGAACCAAACTGGCTAGGGCCCAAGTCTTTAGCTTCTTAAGTGGGCCTTGATGGTGGGTATGTTGGCAAGAGAAGCCCCTACCTATGGATTCAGCAAAATCTTCAGAACCATCTCTGGAGTCACCTCCATGATCCTCACAGACCACCAACACAGCTCCAAGCATCCACTGGTGTCAGGGTTGGTGTGTATGCACATGAGCTTGTGGTTCATTCCAGATAGGCTGTTCCAGAATCCCCTTAGGCTGCAGCTCCTGCCACCAGCTTTCTCACAATCCTTGCTTGCTAGTACTCACACCTGGAGGCCTGTGATCTGCCTGTCTTGATTCCCTATCTGATTCCACTGTACACATGCAGACTTGTACCCCTCCCTGACTCAGCACCCATAAACATGGTCTCATCAGGGTCTCTTTTGCTCCCTTAGATCTGATCTTGAGTCTCTCACAGCCCAAGCTGACCTGCTCAATTTCCCCATTCTCCCTTTTTTCAGCTCCTAGAACTGGTCCCACTTCTTCCTACAAAGCCTTCTGAGTCAGCCTTTATCAGGCCCCATAGAGACTGAGTTGCACTGGCAGAAACACCAGGCATATGGATCTGAATGGCACCTGGGTCCTCCCAGCTCTGCTCCCTAGAGTCCTTCAATGACATAAACCTGGTATTGTTTAGGACAAGATCTTCTATGTAGTACCCACAGATGTCACCACCACGGTACCCTCACTACAGGCCCAGCGGTGACCTCCTGTTGTCCTCTGGGTCAGAATCAAGAGTCTCTTCCTCTGTATCAGGGTCCCCAGATCAGGTATCTTAAAAGGTCACACTTCCCTTTCTCATTCTTCACCTTACCCTGCCTCATACCCACGCTCCGGCTCACCCACTCTCCACCTAGTGTGGTTATCTCTATTGAATCTCGAATTCCTACTACTGGGCCAGACACCCTCAAAAATAAACATTACTTTGCCTTCTCCTGTCAAGCCCTTGAAATTCTACCTCCTCCAAGAAGCTTGATTGGAAGGGACGTAATGCTCTTCCCGACATCAGTCTCTCTAACCTCTTCCCCTGAGCAACAGCTACTACATAACAACTTGGTTAAGGGCTGGGCTCTGAGTCCCCAGTCCAAGATGTGCAGGATGGATATGGGTGGAATTTTTTTTTTAAAAAGTAGACAAAATAATCAAAACTAATCCTTAAAGAGTGACAGCATTTCTGTTATTAAAAAGCTAGAGATATTAAGGGAGGAGAGAGGGAGATTATGCCTCTATAGAAGACGTCCTCAAACTGTGGCCCGCAGGCCACATGCGGGTATTTTTGCCATTTTGTTTTTTTACTTCAAAATAAGGTATGTGCAGTGTGCATAGGAATTTGTTCATAGTTTTTTTTTAAACTATAGTTCGGCCCTCCAACGGTCTGAGGGACAGTGAACTGGCCCCCTGTTTAAAAAGTTTGAGGACCCCTGCTCTACATAGTGGAGGCCTAGAGGGCTAAGCGTAGTGAAACCAGAAAGACTTGAGAAGGCAGGCTTTACAGAAGGACAATGATGTCCTAGCCACATCTACAAGTGTACTTTTCTGGTTTGGTTATATTTCAGGTCTATATTCTGTAACTGATGCATTTATATGTATGTTGGTTCTGGTCTGTCCATTTCCCATGGACATACACCAAACATGTCAAACTTGCGGCCCACAACGAATATTTTTGCGGCCCAGCCAATATAACAATATGTAAGAAATGTTTTAATAAAAATTTTGTAACTTAATTTTTTTTGTAACTTAATTTTTAATATCCTGTTATACATAATCATTAACGAACTACAACATTCACTAATTGCTGATTACTATAATCATGTTGCATTCATTTCCTTTACACACCTTATGCACAGGCGCACCATTTCTTTCCACTAATACTAGCAGCAAATATTTTAGCAGCCGACTGCCACATCATTAGTCTTGTTTGGTGTGCACAACAGGAAATATTTCGCTTTCAGAGAACAAGAAAAATAGGTTTATTTGCGTTATTGTTTAGGTTTATTTGCTTATTAATTTGTGCAGTTATTCAGTGTCTGATAAGTTAATGTTAAATAAAAAATATTAATTGTTATTAAAATGTTCTATTATTTTATGTTAATGATGACTCATTTATTTCAGCCCTTCATATTCAGCATGTCTCTATCGAAATAAACCTACGTTTCTATGAAAATTGAAGCTTTTGTTTTTTTGCGGCCCACATAAACTTAAACCTTGTTTATTTGGCCTGTGTTAGCCTTTGAGTTTTGACATGCTTGACGTACACACTCCTCTGAGACAGTGCTGGCTGGATTAGACTCCTTTAGATGAGAAACCCCTTGTCTGTCTCCATCACTCTGGAGAACAATGCCCTGTCCAGATAAGCAGTTATTCCTGAAGGCTCTTTAAGACCAGAATTGTAGGCCGAGACCAGTGGTCGGCAAACTCATTAGTCAACAGAGCCAAATATCAACAGCACAACGATTGAAATTTCTTTTGAGAGCCAAATTTTTTAAACTTAAACTTCTTAAAACGCCACTTCTTCAAAATAGACTCGCCCAGGCCGTGGTATTTTGTGGAAGAGTCACACTCAAGGGGCCAAAGAGCCGCATGTGGATCGCGAGCCGCGTTTGCCGACCACGGGCCTAGACCAAGAAATGGAGTACCTAGATCAAGATTTTAGCCTGTGTAGGAACATGGCCTTATTGATGAGAATTGTACTTTCACTGTAGAGATGAGCCTTTCACTGACCCTTCCCACCCGCACCTCTGGGAAGATGAACCCCACCTTTAAGGGAATATCTCCAGGCAATGCAGCTCAAACTCTTATGCCCTTTGGCTGTTTTCATCTCCCTCTCTGAGAGTCCATTTCATCTCCCTCTCTGAGAGTCCAAAGGCAGGAGTTCTAGTCCATTGCTTATAAACGGTATGACTTGGGGAAGTCATTTCAGCTCTCTGGTCTCTCTTTCTTTATATTAAAATGTAAAAACTATATATTTTACTTTTATTATCAGATAAAAATGAATACTAAAGGAATAAGATAACATCTTGGGGGCTGAACTTAAAATGATACCTAAAGTCTCTTCTAATCCATGAATCTGATTCAAAATTAATCTGTGCTCTGAATCTGTTTCCCTCTCTAGCTCCAGTTCTGTCTGGTTCTCCCTGATATATTTCTGCCTGATGGACTCAGTCTCTGTGTGCACAGCATCTGTGTGAGGCCTGCACTTCTGCAGTTCAGCACAGGAGACAAAGAGAGGGGTACTCAGGCTCTCAGCAATACTTCAGAGGGGCCCCTGAAAGATGGTGAGACGAAGGACAGGATGCCAAGATGGCTGAGGTCCAGGGTTTCCCCAGGAAACATGAAGACCAGAGATCCCAGAACCCAAAGTCATTGCACCTCCATTTCTCCAATGGATCCCTCCATAGAGGCTGATGACAATGCAGATTCTTTTTTTAAAAAAATATATATTTTATTGATTTTTTACAGAGAGGAAGGGAGAGGGATAGAGAGCTGGAAACATCGATGAGAGAGAAACATCGACCAGCTGCCTCCTGCACCCGCCCCCCCCCCCGCCCCCGGGGGATGTGCCCGCAACCAATGTACATGCCCTTGACCGGAATCGAACCTGGGACCCTTCAGTCACTCTATCCACTGAGCCAAACCGGTTTCGGCGACAATGCAGATTCTTAAAACACCAAGGGTGGAGACAGCCTGGGCATCTGAAGGCCTGGATCTTGCTACCCCTCCCCCCATACACACACATTCAGAACCCCCATCCAATGTCTCAGCTCCTTAGGTGTGCAAAGGGAGAGCATATGCACCAGCCTACCTCTCTCCCTTCTCCTGAGGACTCTAGCCTAGGAGAGCTGGGGTGGGGAGGAGTAAGGCCCTGGGAAGGCAATAAAGGGAGCAGGACCCTGCCCCTGGCAATAGAGGGGAGTGGGGGAGAGGGTGGGCAGAGAGAAGAGATGAACCTGACCAAGGAGATGTTGCCGGCTGCCAGGAGGAAGACCCCCACCTTCTCAATGCCTTTCCCATTCCAGCAGGCCCCTTGCTAGAAGGACTTAACCCTTTGCACTCGCTTGCTTTTTTCTCGATTCCTTTATTCTACTAGGGATTTAATGCTAACCGTGTCGAGTCACACTCGAGATCCGAGTGCAAAAGGTTAATTGAGGAGCCCAAATGTAGGTTTTTAAGAGCAGAGAATAGAGTTGATAAGCACAGATGAGGAAAAGGTGCTCTGGGGCAGAAAGAGAAGGGACCATTGCTGAGATGCTGCAGGGCCCAGGATAAAGGCTCAGGGGAGGGCATGGGTGAGCTGGGGCTCCTTTTCCTTGCCATAAGCTCTCCTTCCTTCCTTAATAAAGCCTTGGTCTCTCCATCAGGTCAGCCTTCCCTCATCCTCACTCCTGGATCTTCTATTCCCAAACCCTGGCTCCTGCCCCCACCTCCCTTTGTTGCCCCCTGAGAACAGTTTTTTTTCTGCCCAATCTTCCAGCACTCTCCAGTAGCTTTATTTCTCAGTTCGAGTAGTTGAACTGAGAAAGAGAGCTACTGGAGAGTGCTGGAAGAATTGGGCAGAAAAAACTTCCACCAAGCCCATTTTTTGCCTCCTCCCTTTCACCCCCCATCCCAAGCATCACACACACACACACACACACACACACACACACACACACACACACACACACACACATCCCTTCTCTTCCCTGCCCCTGCTGGCGCCCAGCATAGCACTCCAGATGTAGGAGCAGATCAAAAGGGCGGGGGTGGTGGCTGTTGCTTTTCTGAGATATTCTTAGCCTGTCTGGAGGCTGGAGCTGGAATCAGCGTTTCCATCTCAACCAGGCAGTTGGCTGCAGGGAGGCTGCTGCCGTGACTGGGTCTTCCTCTAGTTCTCTGTCCCTCTCCCTGTTCCCATGTCTTCCTCTGTCTCAATTCCACTCTGTGAGCATAGACCCTCCATGAGTCCTGCTTCCCACCCCTGTGCCCAGGCATAGGGGGTACCCTCTGCTGTGGCCTAGCCCCAATGAATTCTGAAAACCCTGCTCTGGGACTCTTGGGACCTTCGAGAACTCTAGCTTATAAGTTCCCTGAATCCACACACAGCCTTCATCTCTGTGGCCCCAAGCTCACTTTCATCTGTCCCGCAAGAAACCCTCCATCGTACCTGGTCCCTAGACTCAAGCCATGACCATGAGAGCCTTTCTTATCTTGACTTTCAGGAATGACTCAGGGTCCCTGGAGTTCCAGGAACCTATTCCTGAGAGAGGCTGAGCCCTGGGGTCCAGTCCTCCTTTGGGACTGAACAAGGAACTCATGGCCCAGATTTGTTGTTAATAGAGGAAGGGGCCAGAAAGAGATCTGACTCATGCACAAATAGCATAGAGAACATTTGTCTTTTTAAAAGAGAAAGACAGTATGGGAGTTCCTATGTGGATTCTGGAGCTGCAGGTCTGGGTTCAAATCCAGCTCCTCCACTCATGAGCTTGGAGGCTTGAGGCAAGTTTCTTAATTCTTCTGAGGTCTATCAAAGTGGACCAGGGCTATTGTAAGATTTTATTTAATCTCTCAATGCTTATATATATTACTAGAGGCCCAGTGCATGATTCAATCATGCACCTGGTGCACCAGCGGGCTGGCTGTCCGCGGGTGCCCCAGGCTTTCCGAAAGCCTCCAGCGCTGCGGAGGCTTTCGAAAGGCCTTGCGCCGGAGCAGACAGCCGGCCGGGTCCCCCGCTTTGGCCTTTGATCGCGGGGGACCCGGCCGGCTGTCCGCCCGTGCCCCAGGCCTTCCGAAAGCCTCCGGCAGCCATGGCACAGACGGCGAGCTCAGCGTCCTGCTGGCCCAATCAGCTACCCCGGCCACCCTGAGTCCCGCCCCCTGCGCCTCCTGCTGGCCCAATCGTGGGCGTAGCGGAGTGATGGTAATTTACATATTGCCATTTTATTATGTAGGATATGTATATGGTGCTTGTGTTTTAAAAATGTGAGTTATTACAAATTATATTGTTATCATTATTTTTACAGAGCAAGAAAGGTTTGCTTGATCTGTACCATTAACATGCTTTTTTATTTGTTTTTTTCTTACTAGAATATTCTTCATTAATGAGCCAGGGTACTATTAAAATTTCTTTTTGTTTGGTTTTTGAGTCTGGAATTTATAGCTGTCCTTTCTTCTTGGCTATTGTGCTGATGGCAATTGTTACTCAGACTGTTCCTAGGGGATTGCTGGATTTGATTCCTGAGGTCACAAAGACCTAACAGCATGTCAGGCACCGTTCTCTTCTCTGGTCCACCACATGCCTCATTAATTTGATGAACCTCTGTGTACTTGCTACGTGCCAGGCACCATGCTGGCCACCCCACCCTCACCCCTTCTGACTGTGCTTTTCAGGGGGTGTGCTCTGGCTACTCATCACACACCTGCTATCTCTCCAATGCTCCAGAGACTTCATGCAGGGTTAGCTCTACTTTTCAAGGGCTTTGAGAAATTGTTCTGAAAAAATTTAAAATCAATTTTAGCAAATACTATTCAAGAAACTGTGGCCTACAAGGTACTGGGCTAGACTCTGGGAACATAAAATGCTGTGAAGTAGGGCTCCCTGTACAAGGAAGGTATAGCAGAGATGACAGAGATATGAAAAATAACAATAAATAGTAGCAAATTGATCAGTATACTCCGATTAGGTGTAGAGAATGCGATAGGATGATTTGGCTAATCCTGCCCATCCCCCTCCACCTTCCACCTTTGCAGCTAATCCATCTCGTTTGTCCTGAGTTCTCACTGGTCAGCAAACACTGACAGGGAGTTAAAATCAATTTTTAACTGAGGTCCAGTTCCTCTAGCTGTTATTATGTCCTCTCCAGTCCATAGCCGTCCCTGCCTGACTCCAAGCTGTGATGATAACCACCTTTCCCAAGGCAGAGCCAGGCCTCAGCAACGCCCTGCTCACAGTGACAGATTCCTGCCCTGTGAGCAAGAGAGTTAATGAGTAACTGCTTGTATGAAGAATCCCGGTGGGCCTGCTTACTGGCCCAACATCTTAGTTGGATAGGAGCCTCTTCTGTTTATCTGCTGTTTGTCCAGGATTAGGGGCAGGTGGGGGATAGGCTTTGAAACAGGTTCATTAATTTATACTTTCCTCTCTCTAATTTCAAAATATACAGACAATTCTTTCTTTTTACCTCCTTTGAGTTAAAAAGGGAAATGCTACTTTTATAAGCTAGAGTCACACATATACTCACTTTTGATTTTGAGTAGGGTGTAGAGAAGAATAAGAAGGTTGTCTACTACATTAATTAGTAGTTCCTATACTACTCTGCCAGAACCATCTGGGGAAACTTAGTAAAAATGCCATTTCTGGGCTCTATCTCAGACCTATGGAGTTACAATTTCTTCAGGTGGGATAACTATCAGAAAATGTTAAGGGGGAGCCCTAGCAGATTTGGCTCAGTGGATAGAGCATCGGCCTGCAGACTGAAGGGTCCTGGGTTCAATTCCGATCAAGGGTACATAACTAGGTTGCAGGCTCAATCTCTGGCCCTAGTCAGGGCATGTGTGGGAGGCAACCAATTGATGTGTCTCTCTGTCTCTCCCTCTCACTTCCACTCTCTCTAAAAATCAATGGGAAAATATCCTCTGGTGAGGATTAACCAAAAAACAAAACAAAAAAGGAAAAGAAAATGTTAAGAGGGAGAAGAAAAATCTGGGAGGTGGCTAGATCCCACTTGTTCTTTCTGTTACACACCACTGTCGTTGCTACAGCCAAGCATCCAGCCTCCCTGTGGTAAGAACCAGATTTGCCATTGGGAAATCACTTCTCCCACACTCCAAATCCATGTGATATGCATGGGGCCAATCCCTCTCTAGATCCAAGGGTTGGGTATAAGAACACGGACCTGACCAGCTACCATCCTAGTCACAATGGATCAGGGCTTGGCTGGTGACCCAAATCAATCCAATTAACACTCAATTCTTAGAGTTTTACTAGAACTAGAGAAAGAGATGCTTCCCTTTCTCTAAGGTTTGCTAAGCTGGTAGGATGAGTCTTAAGATCCTGGTGACTCTCTTGCCTTCACATGGACAGAGGTCATTTGAACCAACACATGGGAAAACAGAATCAACAGTTGGAAGGAGAGATTCCTGATTTAATTTGAGCTCCTGGATCCAGCTGGGCCTGATGAAGGTCCATGAGCCAATAGACATCCCTCCTCCCCACTTTTTTTCTAATCATAAGGTAATTTGAGTTGCGAATCTAATATTTGCAAGCAAAATTTTCTAATAGAACTTCATGCCTAAATTTTTTCCTTCTGAAAATGTGTCCACAACTTTAAAGAAGTACATGTTTGGTCTTAGTGACTAAGAAAGGTGGTCTCTCACATTCAATTGTCAGTTAAGGACTTATTCTGAGACACTATTGACCAATAACCTGGGTTTTGAACCCAAGGCCAATTTCCTGTTGGATTCCTCAAACCAGTGTGTCCAAATCATAGCTGGTGATAGTTTTTTGTTGTTGTTTTTTTTCAGGTCCCATGACCCTTCCTCAAAGTAAAAGCCTTGGGATAAGAAAGCATTTCCCTACAGCCTGCACAATTCTCAAATCTTCTTTCTGGGTTGATGCCAGGTTGTACTCCTTAGGTATCAGCTTCCTGCTCAAAAAAGAAATTTGATGCTTCACCCTCCATTATGCTTCTGAATCAAGTTTGCCCCCAACCAGTGTAAGAGGCAGCTGTGGCCACACAGAACCATTTGTTATTATCAGGGCCATTAGCACAGTGTCTCTGGGGGCAGGGGTGGAGGTGGGTTTGAGTTTCACTAGTAAGCTGCTCCAGGGTTCTTGTCCAGGACTCCAGCACTCCTAATCTGGCCTTCCTTTGGGGAGCTCTCTCAGGGGAGTGGCTGGAACTCCAATCAAACCAAAATTTACAACATGGCTCACATCTTTTTTTTTTATATATATATAAACTCCAAGACTGTTTACTTTCAAATAGTTTGTGGGTTATTCTACAATGGAACAATATTTTCCTTTCCCACTCTGTTGTCCAGATATACAATCTTGATGATGATTCTATGGGTACTTGGGCATCCATTCGTAATTCATCTTTCTATTCATTTAGTCATTCATTTATTCACTCCACAAATTTGAGTTTAAAAGAAATTTTCTTTCTTTCTTTCTTTTTGTTTGTTTGTTAAATTAAATCTGATTTCTAGCCCAATCCTATTAAAGTGGAAGAAATTCAATCTTAGTTTTTATGGGAACTCATATCTTCCTTCCAAAGGTTATGTGATATTTCCAGAAAGTGAAAAGTCTCTAGCACAGTCCTTTGGAGAGAACTCATAGTCCCCTCAAAGTCTGGCATTTATACTGTTTCTAGTCTGTGGCTGAGGATCAAGCATTTTTTAAATTGTTGTGCAACATGTGAGATATAGAAAAAGGTATAAAGATAAAATAGTATATCCACCACCTAGTTTAAATAATACTGCCTTACACACTTTAATCCTCTTATCATCTCCTCGGTAATAGTCTCCTCTTCCTATCAGCAACCTGCCCCCCCAACAGAATGACCAATATTCTAAATTTGGTATTTATCTTTTCTATATATTTGTTCATGTAGAACTGATTAAGCAAATATGTAGATGCTGATTAAGCAAATATGTGTGTGTTTTATTGCTATCATAACAATTACCACAAACTTATGTTATGGCAGAAATCAGGTCTTTGGGAAGCAACAAACCAAACACACTCGGAGGTTCAGAAAAGGACTGTTTATTCGCACCGGCACTGGCCCAGCAGAGTCCCCTCCAGAGGCTGAGCGCCAAACGTGGTGGGGTTTTGCCTTATATACATCCCTAGGTTCTTTGTCTCCCATATATATGGCATACATACACATTCTAGACTTCTTTCTAGGTTACATGCTAAACTTCCGGGTATTTCCGTGGGCTTTCCACACCCGTTGCAGTTCGTGCTGAAGGCCTGTTGCCTAGGCTACAGAAGGAGGAGGACTCGGTTCTTTATCTGCGCCTAGGGGGAAGTCCCCAGACTGGGGGCAGAGAGTACCGCATGGACGCAAGCAGACCTCCTCACTGTCAACCCGCCAAGAAGCGAGCGAGATTACAGAAGCCAGGGGTATGGTTATGGTGGTGCAGACAAAGGCGGGGGGGGGGGGGGGTCCACTTCTGTGACTAACTGGAGAAAACTTCCTGCTTTTAAAGAGTTCATGTTAGTAGATTAGTTAGGCTCACCCAGATAACCTCCCCATTTTAAAGTCAACTGATTAGTAACTTCAATTACATCTGCAAAAATCCCCTTTGCTACATAACTTTACATAATCATGGGAGTAACATGGGAAAGAGGGACCAAGAAGGCTATCTCAGAATTCTATCTCTCTTTCTATAGAAAGAAACTGTCCCTCTATTGAGAGACATTTGTTCATATTCTAACTTTATGTAAGTAAAACTATACTATATTAATCTGAAACTTACTTATTGATGTTCTGGGGCCAGGCAAGAATGATAAAAAGAATAAAAATTATAAAAACCAATCAGAAAAAAGATAGACAACTCAATTTTTACAAGAGGTAAAATAGGCAAGTTTTTTAAATAAATGGACATTAAACTTTTGAAAAGATGCTAACCTTCATTAGATACCACAAAAACATAAATTAAAATTACAGTGAGATTTCACTACAAACCATCAAAATAGCTAAAATTAAAAAGACAGAAATATCAAATGTTGGTAAGATTATAAGTAACAAGAACTCTTACACATTGCTGATGAGAGTGTAAATTGATATAAGCACTATGGAAAACACCAAAAAACTTTGTAATACCTACTAATGCTGGACATATGTGTATACTATGGCCCAGCCTTTTCACTTCTGGGT
The DNA here is from genome assembly GCF_951640355.1 of Cnephaeus nilssonii. NCBI lineage: Eukaryota > Metazoa > Chordata > Mammalia > Chiroptera > Vespertilionidae > Cnephaeus > Cnephaeus nilssonii. The sequence continues at coordinate 21,925,312 of NC_137081.1, read as the reverse complement.
TCATACCCCACAGAAATGCACATATATTCACCATAAGACACACATTAGGATGTACACAACAGGGATATTTGAAATAGGCCCATACTCGAAGCTACCTTAATGCCCATTACATTAGTTACCTATTGCTGCATTAAAAAAATAATGACTCTAAAACTTAGTGGCTTAAAATGATAAACACTTATTATCTCACAGCCTCTGAGATCAGGAGTTTGGGAGTAGCTTGGCTGGATGGTTCTGGTTCAGGGTCTCCCAAGAAGTCACAATGAAGGTAACAAAGAGAGGACTTCAGTCATTTGGAGATTTTAACTGGGGCTAGAAGACCCACAACAAGTGTTTTCCGTTGCTTTCACAAAAAATATTTTACATGCCTCTTGGCTTTGACTTGCCAGGCTCCAGCCTTACTTCTCAGCACAAACCCCTCAGTCTCTGCCCTCCAATTACATTCTCCTTCTTCCAGTTCCTTGAGTGTTCCATGCTTCCTCCACCCCAAGGCCTTTGTAGAATGCTCTTCCCCACAATCGAGTTAACTCCCACTCATTCTTTAGATGTCAGCTCAAATGTCTTTCCTCAGGCAGACTTTCCTGATTCCATTCGAAAATAGGTATTTCCTTAACTACTCTTTTCCACTATGAACCTTTCCTCTATAATACTTAACTGGGTTATAATTGTACACCTATTTGATAATTATTCAACTAACTGCCATCTCCTCCTCTAGACTGTAAGTTAATAAAGGCAAGGCCATTTCAGTTCTGCTCACTTGTATTCCTAGCATGTCACAGAGTGCAGGGGACAAATATTTGTTTTTCTTTAATGAATGGACAAGTAAGTCATGAAAGTCCTTAAAATTGTCTGGATGATACTGACAGGACAATTTTAGTTGTGTGGACGACTTCTCAGACCACATGACTTGATCTGGAGTTCTCAGCTTTGCAGTCACTATAGCAAGTGTGGATTCTCTCGGTCCTCCTGTGGGCAGAGTGGGTTGTTTGAATTCCATATTCTAAGGCTTGATTCTAGTGCATTGTCCTCTTGCCCATATTTCAGAACTTAGACAGCATCTGTAACTTGGTCATTCTACCCGAAATGACTAGATGTCTTTTCTACCCCTCTCCACCTGGCCATCTCCTAGTCCTCCCTCAGAACCACTTGAAATGTCTCCTCCTCCATCAAACATTATCTGACACCCCCAGTCAGAATTAGTCACTCTTCTCTGCTCTATAGGATATTGTTATTCACAGCTTCATCATAGCACAAATCACCTGTAAAATAATTATCCACTTATCTGTCTGTCTCCCATACTGTACTTCTCAAGGATAGAAACCTCATCTTCTCCATCTTTGGGCCAGTGTCTCCATATGTGGCACCTGGAACATAAAGGGTTCACTATAAAGACTTGTTGAAATGAAATTACACAAGGGCACAGTTTCATGGTACCTGGCGGAAAATATAACAGTGCTTCTCTTTTTCCTTTTCTGGTGGTGTTGATCAGAGTTTCAAAACTACAGACACTTCTGAATATTTCTTTTAATGTTTCTGGACTCTCCTTCTCCTTGAATCTGTTCTGTTCTCTGCTATGTCCTCAATGCCTAGAACAGTGTCCAGGAGACAACAACCATTTCACAAATAAATTTTGAATGAATGGATATCTTTGATCAGAAGGAATAACTACAGTGCAGCTGGGATTTTTATTTTTTATTTTTTTGCCTGTTTGCTGTGAAGATGAGCAACATTATTAACCAACTTGACCTAACTGACATTTACAGAACACTCCTCTCAACAACACCAAAATACACATTCTTTTCAGCTGGACATGCAGGACTGCAGCTTAGGAGAGCCATCTATGTAGGAAGCAGACTTGAAAGTCATTAGCTTTACAATGGTAATTAAAGGCTTAGAGTGAAGGCAAAGAGTGTGGAGGGTGAAAAGAGAGGAGGGTATGCCTGAAGTATGGTAAAGGAAGAGGAATCAGCAGAGCAGCCTGAGGAACAGAATGAGTGTGGGTGTTATCAAGACTACATGAACAGTGTTTCATGTAGGGAATGGTCCATGGAGTCAAGACTGCATTTATTCATGCGACAACTCAGAGCACCTTCTACATAGCAGGTACTATGCAGGAGGCTGGGGATACAATGGGAAAAGAAAAAGCAAATTCCTCTCTACTGTCCTGGAGTTTATAGTCTACAGGGAAAGACAATCAAATAAATTTGTAATTATAAAGATGGTTTTGGTGCGAGCATATATCACAGGAAAGCTAACTTCCCTGAGGAAGTGACATTTGAGCTAGATCAAGACAGAAGGGCACCAGATAAAACACCAAAAGTACAAGCAACAAAAGAAAAAAAAAAACACAGATAAATTGGACTTCATCGAAATTAAAAACTTTTGTGCTTCAAAGGACACCATCAAGAAAGTGAAAAAAGACAACCTGAGCACAGAAAATATTTGCAAAGCATATATCTGATAAGGGACTTCTACTTAGAATATATTAAGAACTCCTAAAACTCAATAATAAAAATACAACTAACCAAACTAAAAAATGAACAGAGGATTTGAATAGACACTTATCCAAATAAAATACATAAATGGCTAATAAGTATGTGAAAGTAGGTTCAAAATCATTCACATTAAGGAAATGCAAATAAAAAAACAAAATGAAGTACCATTTGACACCCAAAATGATGGTTATAATAATATTTTTAAAATGAAAAATAACAAGTGTTTGTGAGTGTATTAGTTTGCTAAAGCTGCCATAGCAATTGTCTCACAGTTTTGGATGTGTTAACAGATAAAATGAGGCATATTAAAAAAATTTTTAAATATATTTTTACTAGAGGCCTGGTGCACAAAATTCATGCACGGGGGACGGGGGGGGGGGGGGGGGTGTCCCTCAGCCCAGCCTGCACCATCTCCAATCTGGGACCCCTTAAGGGATGTCCGACCGCCCGTTTAGGCCCGATCCCACTGAGATTGGGCCTAAACGGGCGGTCGGACATCCCTCTCACAATCCAAGACTGCTGGCTCCCAACCGCTCACCTGCCTGCCTGCCTGATTGCCCCTAACTGCTTCTGCCTGCCAGCCTGAAAACCTCCTAACCACTCCCCTGCCAGCCTGATTGATGCCTAACTGCTCCCCGGCTGGCCCGATTGCCCCTAACTGCCCTCCCCTGCAGGCCTGGTCCCCCCCAACTGCCCTCCCCTGCAGGCCTGGTCCTCCCCAACTGCCTTCCCCTGCAGGCCTGGTCCCCCCCAACTACCCTCCCCTGCAGGCCTGGTCCCCCCCAACTGCTCTCCCCTGCAGGCCTGGGTCCCCCCCAACTGCCCGCCCTGGTTGGCCTGGTCTCCCCCAACTGCCCTCCTCTGCCAGCCTGGTCACCCCTAACTGCCCACAAGTGCCCTCCCCTGCCGGCCATCTTGTGGCGGCCATCTTGTGTCCACATGGGGGCAGACATCTTTGACTACATGGGGGTGGCCATCTTGTGTCTTGGAGTGACGGTCAATTTGCATATTACTCTTTTATTAGATAGGATTGATTTCAGAAAGGAAGGGAGAGGGAGATAGGGATAGAAACATCAATGATGAGAGAGAATCATTGATCAGCTGCTTCCTGCAAATCCCACACTGGGGATCAAGCCCACAACATGGGGATGTGCCCTGACTGGGAATCGAACCTGTGACCTTCTGGTTCAAAGGCTGATGCTCAACCACTGAGCCATGCCAGCAGGGCGCATATTAAATTTTTTTAAAGAGTTTATTTGAGCAAACGTTGATTTGAATTAGGCAGTATTCAATCTAGCAGATAGCGAGGAGCTCTGAGGAGCTGTATAAAATGAAACACCTTGCCTGGCTGGCTTGGCCTAGTGGTTGAGCGTCGACCTATGAACTAGGAAGCCATGGTTTGATATCTGGTCAGGGCACATGCCCCGGATGTGGGCTTGATCCCCAAGGTGGGGCATGCAGGAGGCAGCTGATAAATGATTCTCTGTCATCATTGATGTTTCTGTCTCTCTCTCCCTCTCCCTTCCTCTCTGAAATCAATAAAAACATTTAAAATAATTAAAATGAAACACCTTTAGAGGCATAAGGAAGCAGGAATGAGAATGTTATTCTAAGCAAAAAGCGGGTTGGCTACTTTTCTTTAGGGATGCATGGCAGGGGTCTATCAGGCAGATTAACTAACTAGTGCTGATCAGTGATTCCTGATTGACTGGTTTAAGATTCCATTTCTGGGAGAGCCAAAACTAATTAAGTCTCCATTTGGTGACATGGGGTTTAGCATAAGTGACTCCATTTTGAGTCTGTTGTCTTTTTTTAAAAGAGGCCAGAAGTCTGAGATCAAAGTGTCAGTAGGGCCATGCTCCCTCCATAGGTGCTGGGATATGAATCTGTTCCAGGCCTCTCTCCCAGCTTTTGGTAGTTCCTCGGCTTGTGGCAGCATAACTCCAATCTTCACATGGTATTCTCCTGAGTGTGGGTCTCTGTGTCTAGATTTCCCCTTTTTATAAAGGACACCAGTCATATTAAATTAAGGGCCCGACCTACTCCAATATGACTTCATCTTAACTAATTCCATCTGCAATGACCTTAATTCCAAATAAGTTTACATTATGAGGCACTTTGGATTAGGACTTCAACATGAATTTTGGAGGGACACAACTCAACCCATAACAGCAAGGATGTGAAGAAATTGGGACCTTCATACAGTGCTGGTGGGAACGTAAAGTCGGGCAGTTTCTCAAAATGTTAAACATGGATCTACCATATGATCTAGCAATTCTACTCCTAGCTATATAACCAAGAAAAGAAAAACATTTGTTCATACAAAAATGATACACAAATATTCATAGCAGCATTATTTACAGTAGTCAAAAGGTGGAAATAACCCAAATGTCCTGCAATTTACATATAGATAAACAAAATGTGACATAGAATACCATGGAATATTATTATTTCACAATAAAAAGAAATAAAGTACTTAAACTTATACAATGTTATATGCCAATTATATCTCAATTTTAAAAAAAGAAGAAGTAAAGTACTGATACATGTCTCAGCATGATAGCATGGAGGAACCTTGAAAATGTTATGCTAAGTGAGAGAAGCCAGTCACAAAAGATCACATAAGGTATGGTTCCATTTATTTTTTTATTTTTTTATTTTTTTTTAAATTTCTTTATTGATTAAGGTGTCACATATTTGTCCTCATCCCCCCATTCCCATCCCACACCCCTCCCCATGGATGCCCCAACCCCCTGTTGAACTTAACCATTGGTTAGGCTCTTATGCATGCACACAAGACCTTTGGTTGATCTCTCCCTTCTCCCCCCACCCTCCCCTATCCTCCCTCTGAGGCCCGATAGTCCGATCGGTGCCTCCTTGTTTCTGGTTCTGTTCTTGTTCATCAGTCCATGTTGTTCATCATTTCCCCTAGATGAGCGAAATCATGTGTCACTAGAGATGTACTTATAAGAATTGAATGTGCGACGGGCAATAATAGTTATGCTGACAGGCAAAAAATCAGTCTGTAGTGAGTTTCTTTCTGGACCAACAGTTCTTTTGAGACCCAATATCAATGTCCACCAGTTCCTTATGAGTACATGTCGGCACTGACCCCTCAGCTCTGGATGGTGGACAAATGGTGATAATGCAGGTCCGACTCCCTCTGGTTTGGTCTCGGCCGGACCCAGGGGGGGCACGGCTTCACCCGGACCCGGGACCCAGGCTCACCCGGATCCAGGGGCCCGCGGCCTCACCCGGACCCGGGACCCAGGCTCACCCGGATCCAGGGGCCCGCGGCCTCACCCGGACCCGGGACCCAGGCTCACCCGGACCCGGGACCCAGGCTCACCCGGATCCAGGGGCCCGCGGCCTCACCCGGACCCGGGACCCAGGCTCACCCGGATCCAGGGGCCCGCGGCCTCACCCGGACCCGGGACCCAGGCTCACCCGGACCCGGGACCCAGGCTCACCCGGATCCAGGGGCCCGCGGCCTCGCCCGGACCCGGGACCCAGGCTCGCCCGGATCCGGGGGCCCGCGGCCTCGCCCGGACCCGGGGCCCAGGCTCGCCCGGACCCGGGGGCCCGCGGCCTCGCCCGGACCCGGGGCCCAGGCTCGCCCGGACCCGGGGCCCGCGGCCTCGCCCGGACCCAGGGCCCAGGCTCGCCCGGACCCGGGGCCCGCGGCCTCGCCCGGACCCGGGGCCCAGGCTCGCCCGGATCCAGGGGCCCGCGGCCTCGCCCGGACCCGGGGCCCAGGCTCGCCCGGATCCAGGGGCCCGCGGCCTCGCCCGGACCCGGGGCCCAGGCTCACCCGGATCCAGGGGCCCGCGGCCTCGCCCGGACCCGGGGCCCAGGCTCACCCGGATCCAGGGGCCCGCGGCCTCGCCCGGACCCGGGGCCCATGCTCACCCGGGCCCGGGTCCAGGGGCCCGCAGCCTCGCCCGGACCCGGGGCCCAGGCTCACCCGGATCCAGGGGCCCGCGGCCTCGCCCGGACCCGGGGCCCAGGCTCACCCGGATCCAGGGGCCCACGGCCTCGCCCGGACCCGGGACCCAGACTCACCCTGACCCAGTTCCCAGCCTCACCCGGACCCAGGGGCGCGCAGCTTCACCCGGATCCGGGACCCAGCGGGGTTTCGTCTTCTTGATCCCATTTCCTGTTGGTCAATTCCATCTCAGTAATTCCTTCGGCCATTTTCTCAGAGCTCCAGGGCAGCCGCCGCAGAACTCGTTGGGCGGCGGGCTCGGCGAAGCTCCAGTGTGCCCGGTGCGCGGCAGCGGGCTGGTCCGGGGTGGCTGCGTCGGCCCTTGGGTCTGCAGCGGTGGCCAGTCACTGAGCGTGCGCACCTGGCCGCTTCCGGGGCGTTGAGATTCTTGAAGGACTCGGAGGTCAGCAAGCGCGGAGTCTCCCACCCCATGACTCCCAGGGGCTCGTCTGTCCGTGCTCGGCAGCGAGTGGGGCCTTCCCCTCAGCCGGAGACCGCCGAGGGAACTGCGCCGAGCACGTTCCAGGCCGCCACTGTGTCGTCTGAGCCGTAGTTCTTAAAGTGTGATCTTTGGGTCGCCGGCATCAGCATCATCCCGAGTACCCCTCTCTTTTATTCTAGTTGTAGAGCGTCTGCTCAGTCAGCCCTCCGGTGGTTCTGGATGGTGTCTGCTCCGCTCTCCCGTCGCAGACTCAAAATTGTTGTGGTAGGCAGCAATCAGGCTTCTGCCCTATGCCTCCATCTTGGTCTTCCTTTGTATAGTTAAGTCTTGATTGTTGTTGGTGTCGCTGGGAGGAATTGTCCTCCAGGCCAATTGGCCGTGCAGATCCTCTGTGTCTATAAAGGAAGAGTTGCTATGTAGGAGACAGATTTATGGGCCGGGTCTTGGTGCAGCAAGGCTTTGGCGCTCATTGATTCTGCCTCTGGAATGTGTCCTTTATGCGAGTGGTTGAAATCTGGTGTCATCTCACACCGACCACTAGATGCCCTCGTTTCTGGGTCTCCAATGGTGTGTAGGTCAGCTACTACCTGAGACCACTCAGCAGGACTTACGGCAAAAACTGCAGTTTCCTCCTCCTGTCTGAGCGTCCCTAGAGCAGTCTGACTAGAACCGCAGTTTATCTGGTCAAGCTGCCATAGGGCAGGCCACCCACATGCAAAAGCCGTTGCTTGGAGCCCAGGTGTGCCTGCAAGACGTGCGGGGCGGACCTGCAAAACGAGCGGGGCGGGTCCCAGGGCGGGGCGGGTCTCAGGGCGGGGCGGGGCCTCAGGGCGCCACCAGGCCATGGCGAGGCGAACCGCACTGGCTGCAAGTCTGCTTTTTCTGTTTTCCACGTTTCCAAGCCCCCTCATTCTGCACTCCAGTGCAGCAAACACTGATTGCTGGGCGCACCTCCACAAGGAAGTCACTCCCACTCTCCGACAGGAAGGCCGAGAGTCCAGCCTCTTCCCGCAGGCGTCTGGGGAGCTAATCTCCCCTAGGGTTGGAACAAAAGCCACAAGTCCCTTCCCCCGACCCACGCGCCTCCGCACCTCAGCTTCTCCAGAGTTCGCTCTTTCCTCTTCTCTCTTAGCTGTAAATCCACCATTCAGCCAGCTCTCCTGTGGTTCTGGGTGGCAGACGCTCTGTGCGCGGCGAAGTTCCTTTGTTTAACTTTGAAATTGCTGTGCGCGAAGTTCCTTTGTTTGACTTCGCTGCCTTCTTAGTTCTCCTCTCTCAAAATGGCTAGAGGACTTGAGTGTAAGACAGGAAGTCTTAAGAATCCTCTAAGTCGGTGTTGGCGGTCTCCGGGGCCCCGAGGATCTCAGTGGGGAGCTGGGCCAGGTCGGTGACGCGGGTGGGCCCGTCTCGCAGAAAGATGGTCTCTTCCTTCACCGAGAGCCGCTGCGCCGAGTCCGCGGCCGCCGCCACAGCAGCTGCCGCGGCGCCCACGAGCTCATGGCCCCGGCTGCGGTGCTGGCTGAGAGGAGCCGCCGCCCGGTCTGGGGAGACGCGAGCAGGAGTCGCCGCGCTCACCAGTCCATCTTTTAGTTGTTTTTCCAAAACTGCCATGCGAGGCAGCAGATCAGCCGTTCACCTCCGCCGCCATCTTGGCTTCATAACTCTATGGTTCCATTTATAAGAAATGTCCAGAATTTTCCAATTTATAGAGATGGAAAGTAGATTGGTTACCCAGGACTGGGGAGATTTGTAAGGGGGAAGGAGAGTGACTACTAATGAATATAAAATTTCTGTGGTGACAAAGATGTTCTAAAATTATTTCTTTCTGGGGTGATGAAAATGTTCTAAAATTGCTGCAATGGTTGCACAACTCTGCATATACTAAATTGAATTGTACACTTTAAATGGATAAATTTTATGGTACATGAATTGTATCTCAATAAAGCTGTTAATATATATATGTGTGTGTGTATATATGTATACTAGTAGCCCGTTTGCACGAAGATTCGTGCAATAGACCTTCATTCACCTGGCTGCCTGCACCAGTTTTCTGCCGGCACCAGGGACCCAGGCCTTGGCTGTGGCCACCGCCTTCTGCCTTTTTCAGGGTCGGGGCTTGGCCCCGGGCGGTGGCCTTGGGCTCGGCAGCACCCAACATCCTTGCTAAGGATCGCAGGAGCCGACCCCCAGTGGTTTCCTGCGATCCGTGCAGGCTGCCCACTGGTGCCCAAGGCCAGGAAAGTCTCCGCCCCAGGCTTTCCCGGCCTTGGGCTCGCCGCACCCAGCGTCCCTGCTACCGATCACAGGAGCCGACCCCCAGTGGTTTCCTGCGATGGGTGCAGGCTCCCCGCTGGTGCCCAAGGCCCGGAAAGCCTCGGCCCCTGGGACCCCTGGGAGGGGCGGGAGGGGCCGGGCAACGCCCCCCCTAGTGGCCGATCGCCTCCGGGACCCCCGGGAGGGGCGGGAGGGGCCGGCCACGCCCCCCCGGGTGGCTGATCGCCCCCCCGGGACCCCCGGGAGGGGCGGGAGGGGCAGGGCCACGCCCTCCCAGGTGGACAATCAACCCCGGGACCCCCGGGAGGGGCCCGGCCACGCCCCCCTAGGTGGCCGATCGCCCCAGGCACCCCCGGGAGCGGCAGCATGGGCCTGGCCACGCCCCCCCGGGTGCCGATGGGCCCGGCCACGCCCCCCCGGCACCCCGGGGAGCGGCGGCATGGGCCCGGCCACTGAGCACCACCATCTTGATCTTCTCAACGGCGGATATGCCACCCGGAGTCCCGCCCCCAGCCTCCCGCTGGCCCAATCGTGGGCATAGCGGAGGTGCGGTCAATTTGCATGTTTCTCTATTATAAGGTAAGATATATACACACACACAGAGTGGCCAGATTATTATGATCTCTGAATGCATAATAATCTGGCCACTCAGTATATATATAAGGCCCAGTGCATGAATTCGTGCATGGGTGGGGTCCGGCCAGCCTGGCCAGGGGGAGGGGACATGGGCGGTTGGCTGGCCTGCCTGCTGATCGAACTCCTGGTCGAGGGGACAATTTGCATATTAGCCTTTTATTATATAGGATATACACTAAGTGGCCAGATTATTATGTATTCAGAGATCATAATAATCTGGCCACTCAGTGTATATATATGAATAAATAAACTCCTTAACATGAAAAAAATAAAAAGAGGGAAGGGGAAGAGCATTCCAGCAAAAAAAACAATCACCAGAAGGTGAATCCCAGAATGGCAGCAATTTTTGCATGCTTTGTTTGCTGTTGTATCCCAGCACCAAAACAATGCCTGGAAAATAATAGTTATAAGTAAAATAGTATACATATATGTAGGTACAAATAAAATAGTATATATGTATATATACATACATACACACATACTGGTGCCAAAATATAAGCATATATACATTAGTATAAATAAAATAGTATATACACACACACACACATATATTTCATATATATTTATATGCAATGGATGAAGGAAGAGAATATGGCTCATTAGAGAAATGAAAGATCAGTGTATGTGAATGAGATGACCTGGAGAGGACTGGATCTGATCAGGCAGCTCAGATTTGGATCTTAATTGTAAAAGCAATGTGGAGCTACTGAGGGATTCAAAATGAAGATGGATCAGATTTACATTTTAAAGGAATACCTATAGCAGGGAAGAGTCAGTTAAGATAAGGACTGAAAAGTTGGATTTAACAACAAAGTTTAGTGACCTTGGACAAAATCGGTCTAGATGGAGAGATGGGATGACTAATTTTGGGAACTGGAAAGGAAGCGGAGCTGGCAAAATTAAACTACACTTGGTAAGGCCTCTCCATATTCTCAAGTCTCCAGGGAAACCGACCAAAAATATACTTAGCTTGAAAAATAACAAAAGACATCTTTGCATGCATATTCACATATAGCCAGTTCACCAGATGATTCTGTTTCTATTCAAGGATTCCACACTTACCCTGACACAGAGGGAGGACCCATGGCTGCAGTTCTTCTGCCATTCTCTCCCACCAGATGCTGTCCTTCTTTCATCACTAGCAGGGAGGACACAGAGAAGGCTGCCATCATCTGAGATTTAGGGGCAGTTCAGAAACACAATTTGTTTCTTTTTAGCTTTACTGGGCCTCTCATCTGGACTATTTACAATCCAGACCCTGGAGGCAGACCAAACAGATACACACTCACTAAAGCCCTACTCACTAAAAGGTGAAAAGTTTTGGAATAGGGCACCTGCCCCTGGAGTGAACTGAAGTGAGAATCAAAAGGGCTAGGTTCTAATTCTAGTTCTACCAGTCACAGTAGCAAAACCTTGGGAAAGTAACTTAACACCTCTGGGCTTCCATCACCTCATCTCAAAAATTAAGGGAATAAACACATGTCCTGCCCTGATCAGAGTGGTTAGGAGGAATGGCCAACCATGTAAAAAGATCTAGATTTTGTGGGGCCTAAAGTTTATATCATTTCATGGGACCCTTTTAAGAAAAATATACAATTATAAATACAAAATTAGGTACAAATGTGAACACGTATTTATAATGAGAAATTACATCAAGCTACAATTTTTTAAGTTAACAAATACCCCCCAAAATCACACAAAAAATAATATACTTGTTAAATTAACTTCTTGGCCTATACATTCTTTCCCTCACTACTTTTGGCTGCATATTCTTTAATGGCCTCAAAGGCAACAATTTTGTAATGCTTTCTGTGGAGAGAACAGGAAGATAAATCAGTCTGTTCTCTCTTGTGGTTGATCAAGATTTGTTCTTTATTATTGCTAGTTTAGAAAAGCTTCTTACAGCTTCCTAATTCATTATTTTAGGCTGATTGTCAATTTGGGCAAAAATCAAGATTTAGACATATCACGCTTCTTTTCTTTGTGAGCTGTAAGATTTCTAGGAATTTCACATTTCTTGTGCAGTGATATTTTACATCTCTCATTCTTCTGCTGCTTGACCTCTGGCACCTTCAGGTCACCATGCTTGTAATTCAGCCCTGGAGTATTCCTAGAAGCCACTCCTTCGCCGGAAAGGCTGGCAATAACTTAGGTATGCACGAACCTTAGATAGATAGGTAGGTTGGTAGATAAGACAGATAGATCCCACGTAAATTAAGAATACCCGCTACTCCAAAATGCCTAAAAGCAGCCACTTCAATGCCCCCAGATAGGGAAGTCTCAGGGGAAAGACAAAAGCTAAAATAATTTAGTTTGGCTAATTTTATAAAAAGATGATCGTAGGGCCTCTTTCATGCCATAGAGGGGGCCGGGCAAGAGAGGGCCCTGAAGATGAAGTTTCATTAGCGTCGGGCAAACCACCTCTGCGACCACAAGACTCATTCAAAGGCTCAACCAACGTGGGGAATGTTACTCATGTTTGGAGGAAGGCGCCGCGGACCTGGCTGTGCGCTCGGGAAGCAAAGATGACCTCTCTAATCTGGCTCACAGAAGGTGGCCGGCCCATGGTAGCTGCCCAGTGAATTAAGTTGTGGCCGCTGCCAGCGCAACCTTACGTCTCCGCTGAGCCAACTTCTCCCTCCTGCGGCCTCCCCTCTAGTCCCTGAAGGTAACAAAAACTCCAGCCTACCCTTCTCCTCTGCAGACCCACGTCTCCGGTTTCAAAAGGGGCGCGCTCCCTCACTCCCACCCCTCACTTCCGGCCTGGGAGCTCATTGGTCCCGCCAGGTCTCGCGACATCACGTCTTCTCGCCTTCCCAAGCCGACCAGGACAGCCGCTCCCGCAGAGGTGCTGGGTCTGATCGCTCCGGCTGGCGAAGGGGATGGAGCTCTTAGCTCAACTTGTTTCCTAGCAGCATGGACGGGGCTATGCAGGCCCATCGGGTCCTAAAGGTTCAGATCAGAAACCGAAGGGCAGGGAACCGCCTTCCACCCCATGTTCCGCCTGACCCCGGCCCGGGTGGAGTTCTGCCGCGTTTGGGTGATAAGGACTCAGATACGAATGGCTGCCTGTTCTAGGCGCTCACAGGGTGCCAGACACCCGGCTCTACACCCGTCCATCGAATCTAATCCCCACAGTAACCCTGAGAGAAAGGTGTGTTTTTAGACTCTTATTACACGGAGGGGGGAACTGAGGCTCAAAAGTGAAGGAGCCTGAGGAGGACCACAGAAAGGATGCAACCAACATTCAAACCTGGACAGCCTTGACTCCAGCTCTGAGGCCTCATTGCTGTGGTAGAGCAGTTTGTTAGCATATCCCGCCACATCCTAGATTCTTAGTGAAACGTGTCCCAGCTTTGGATTCACACAGAATAAGGTTGGAATGAAAATTCAGACACTTTCTATGTTGTGTGACCTTGAGCAACTTCCTTAACTTTTCTGAGACCCTTCAACTGACAGATGGGAACAATAATACTTCATGGGATCATTGTGAGTGTTGGGTGTTTGTTCAGTGCCTACTCCAAAATAAACACCCAAATAAATGGAAGCTACTGCTAATCTTTTTTATCCCCTTGCATGTTGTACAGTGTTCAATGTGTAGGAGCTGCTGTTATAAAACATAAATGAATGAGTGAGTGAATGAATGGAGGGAGACATGAAATCCGACCCTGGTAGAGTAAGGTATCGTTGATGCTGAGCCACAGGATGGTCATACGCATCCTCACATCATTCCAGATAACACTCCTCCCTCTGCTCTGTTTTGTGTACCCCTTCCTCTTTCACGAAAAACTCTTTCTCGCTCAGGGTGATGGACCCTTAGGGCCTCCACTGTTCCTCCCTGCAGTTTGGCATCGACCACAGTCCCCTGGCCCACTAGACTTGTCTGTTCATGCCTGAACCCCAATTGTGAGCATGGTTTTCATCCTCTTCCAAAGAATTCCTGATGCCATGCAGGTTTAAGGGTTCTGGGCATTCTGCCTGGTGGGGGCAGTGTTGCCTACAATCATGAGACAGCCCAGTCCATAGCCCAGTTAAGAAGCCCCATTACACAGATATCATCAAACTCATGCTACATATGAGGAGGGTAAGGCTCAGATGTTTAAGGGCTTTGTCCAAAAACAGATAGTTCATAAGTGTTAAGAATTAGACCTTGGAGTGCCATTTACTGCCGGTCTAGAAGGCTGGGTATGTCTTAAAGAGACTGAAATGGACCAGATGCATATATATTTTACATATCTACTCCTCAAAACCACGCCAGGAGATAAGTGTTTTATTTCCATATGGAAAATGCAGAAACTGAATTCCAGAGAAATTATGTTACCCAACGTCACAAGGATAGTGAGAGACTAAAGTATGATTCAACCTTTTCCATCCCACAGCCTGACCCCAAAGCTTTCTCTTTCCTCTGCCCTGTGCCACACTAAGCAGAGGGATCTTGACAAGTGCAGACATGAATGGATACGTGGGTAGGATAGGACTGGGGTGGGAGACATTTCAGAGAGAGCAAAACATGTACCACAAAGGGGCTGCATCGGTTTTCTGTGTAACAAACCACTCCAAAATTTAGTCACTTAAAATAATAATTTATTATTATCTCTCACACTCCTATGGGTTGAGTATACTCAGCTTGGCAGTTCTCACTTGGGATCATATGGAGCTGGAGTCATCTGAAAGCCAACTGGGCTGAATGTCCATGATGACTTTTAAAATCACATGTTTGGCAGCTCATCTGAATGGGCTGGAACAGATGGGGACTGGCCAGGCATTTCTCTCTCCACACAATCTTTCCATGTGACTTGCTTAGGTCTCCTGATAGCATGAGACCACCTCATGCTTAGGTGGTCTCAGAGTAGACAAACCTCATTCATGGTGTCTGCCTTCCCCCAAAGTAAACATTCTAAGAGGCTGAGGCAGAAGCTGCAGGACGACTTCTTCTCTCCCCCCCCCCCCCCCACCCTTCATCTTTTAGAGCAAGTGGAAGAGAGAGGGAAAGCCAGAGAGAAACATCGATGTGAGAGAAGCACATCGATTGGTTGCCTCCTGCACACACCCAAACCAGAGCCGGCCTGGGGAGGAGCCTGCAACCAAAGTATTTGCCCTTGACCGGAATCAAACCCAGGACCCTTTGGTCCACATGCCGACACTCTATCCACTGAGCCAACCCGGCTAGGGCTGCAAGACTTCTTATGACCTCTCTTTGGAAGTCATGCTGCATCACTTCCACGGCAAAAGTGAAAATAAATCACAGGCCCAGACAGATTCAAGGAGAATGGATGATACATGGGTATGAATACCAGAAAGTTTGGTTCAATGATTTTTGGAGATAAGCTGCTACAAGAGGCTGAGACAGGAAGGATCAACTGAGGGAACTGCATATAGTCCTGTTTTAGTGCAGCATGGTGTGCAAGGGAAAAATCTGGAAGTGATCATTTGTGGCAGATGGTGAAGGGCTTCAATGACATGCCCAGGAACCTGTATGTGGGTACATACTGGGGTCATCAGCTGCCCAGCATCTAAGTCTCCTTCCTGTGTTGGAGGATCCTCCTTAATGGAAATCTTTAATGGGAAGTCAGATACTTGCTCTCTTGACCCCTGACAGGAAGGTCACAGAACTGTGACTTCAAAAATGTGCCAAATCAATGATCTCACTCAGGACTATGAATCTTCAGTAAGTGACCCAGGGAAACAGAGAATTGTTTATAATTCATCCTAGAGGCAGCAACAGCCAGATCTCAGGTTGGTGATGGTTGTGTGAGAGACGGCCCCCAGAGCCCAGGGCAGCAGCCCCCTTATCAGGCTGCTCCTGGGGCAAGACCTTGCTGAGGTTCTGGCTGCTTAGCTTCTCTTGGTTCCTGCCTATTTCCTGATCCTGATTCTTGAGGGTACCTGTCAATTCTGCAATTGTCTGATATCATTCCAGTAAATTCCTCTTCTACTTCAGTGAAGCAGAGTCCATTTATGTTGTTTGTAATTAAGAACCCTGATTGGTACAAAGAGCCCACTGAATGCTTCAGCCAGAGGAAATAACATTATCAGAGCACTTTATGGGAGAGAAAAATAGAAAAATCTGATAGAGGTGAATTAAAGAGGAAAAAAAGAGGAATGGCAGAAGTCAGTTAGGAGGTTGTTGTGACATTTGAGCTGTGTGATGAACTACAATATTGACAGTGCTGATGAAATAGGAAAATGGGCAGGTTTTGGCTACTGATTGAATATAGAAAGAAGAGAAGGGAAAGTCCAAGTTGGCAGTAGTTTTTAGCCTTAGTAACTAGGAAAATGATGGTTTTACAAAGAGAAACAAGCAAGTCAGGGAGAACTAGTTTGGAGAAGGAAACCATTCATTTATTCAACAAATATTAAATGTCTGCTCTATGCTAGCCATTGTTCTAGGCAGTGAGAAGAAGCAGTAACATAACAAAGTTTCAGTCCTTAAATTAACAAATACATACATGAAATAATGAGGCTGCTTTAATAAAGCTTTAGTTTGTGGAGCCACAGACACACAGCAACGCATGTCTAGCTGGCAGCCAGAACTTTAAGAAAAATCATAGGGCCCTAGTTGGTTTGACTCAGTGGCTAGAGCGTCGGCCTGTGGACTTAATGGTCTGGGGTTTGATTCCAGTCAAGGGCACATACCCGGATGTGGGGTCGATCCCCAGTAGGGGCGTGCAGGAGGCCACCGATCAATGATTATCTCTCATCATTGATGTTTCCATCTTTCTCTCTCCCTCTCCCTTCCTCTCTGAAATCAATAAAAATATATTTTAAAATAAAAATAAAGACCATAGGAAGAAAGGCTGGTCCTAAGGACAGATTGGTAGTCATTCCCAAAGACATTCATTCACTCATTCACTTATATTTATTGAGTACTTACTTATGTAGGCAGTACCCTTCTTGCTATAGAAATAAAGCAAAAAAATAAAGAAAGAGAGAGAATCTCAGCTTTCATGGATTTGCCATTAACCCTTTGCACTCGCTTGCTTTTTTCTCGATTCCTTTATTCTACTCGGGATTTAATTTTTTAAATACCCCAGATTTTACAAAGCGCGGCAGTAGAATAAAAAACTGGAGTTTCTTTTCATACAAACTTATTTATTTGGATTTTTTAATATTTCAAATTATTGATACATTCAAAGAGTAATTTTAATCTCTATAATTTTTCATGGTGTGATATTTTTTGAAACATTCACCCACATGAAGACCTGGTTTACATTCACATGTTTCGCAAATATAAATCGTCTCTCTTCTTCCTCCTTTGACTTTTCTGTTAGAACAAACAACACAATCTTTGTGTTTTTTGTTAGGGTGAGGTGTGATTATATGGAGCTTTCCATCTAAACGTTGCTCTAAGTTAGTGGATAATAATCTACCCCTGGAAGTTAGTGTACCATCTCTGAATTCTCCAACAAGATCATGTACTAGTTTCCTAATAAATTTCACATGCGTTATCGGTTTTTCATTTTTTCTTTTTTTGCATCAGTTGAGATGGCATTTACATTTTACTTGTCCTTTCATGCTAATTAAAACAAGAAAAGATACTGGAAAAATAGACAAAAATCCCTCCCCTCCCCCCCCCCCCCCCCCCCCCCCCCGTGAAACTACGTGTCGAGTGTGGCTCGACATACGAGCTGCTACAGATGCTAACCGTGTCGAGTCACACTTGACATCCGAGTGCAAAAGGTTAAAAAGTGTGTAGGCAGATGGTAAACAAATACACAAATATATCAAAGATGTGATGTGTACTATGAAGAAAAATAAAGCAAGGTAAGGATAGGAGGTGGTTTGCTATTTTACACAGGATGATCAGGAAGGCCTCTCTTGTAAGGAGATATTTCAGTGAAGTCCTGAATGAAGAGAGGCAACATCCATGTGGCTATCTGAGAGAAACCTATTTCAAGCAGAGAGAATAATGAATGCAAAGGCCCTGAGGCAGGATAATTTGGTTTGTTCAAAGAACTGCCAGGAGGCCAAAATGTTGAAGCAAAATGGATGAGGGTGAGAGTAGGAGGAGGCAAGGTGAATGTGGTCATGGGAGCCAGATCTTGTAAGGCCTTGTAAGGCATTGTAAGTAATTTGGCTCTTGTTCTGAGTGAGAAAGGAAGGCTTTAGAGTTTTGAGCAGAGGAGGCACACTATATGGCTAACACTTTAAAAGGATCACTCTGGCTGCTGTGTGTAGAATAGATGACGATGGGGGCGGGGGGGGGGGGGGAAGGGCAGAAGCAGAGACCTACTAGGAGATAACTGCTATCATTCAAAACAAAGGAGGTATGGACCAGGATGGTAATGATGGAGGTATGGACCAGGATCTGCTGATGGTTTGGATACGAGATGTCAGAAATATAAAGGAGTCCAGCGCCTCCAAAGTTTTCAACAAGAATAGCTAAGAGAGCCCTAACCGGTTTGGCTCAGTGGATAGAGCGTCGGCCTGCAGACTGAAAGGGCCCAGGTTTGATTCCGGTCAAGGGCATGTACCTTGGTTATGGGCATATCCCCAGTGGGGGGTGTGCCGGAGGCAGCTGATCGATGTTTCTCTCTCATTGATGTTTCTGGCTCTCTCTCCCTCTCCCTTCCTCTCTGTAAAAAATCAATAAAATATATATTTTTTAAAAAGAATAGCTGAAAGAGCAGTTGCCATTTACTGAATAGAGAGGATGAGAATTATATCTAAAGTTTCAAAGAGAGAGTAAAATTGTTTCTAACCTTCCTTCCTACCTGCCTTTTTATTTTTAAAAAAATATTTTATTGATTTTTTTACAGAGAGGAAGGGAGAGGGATAGAGAGTTAGAAACATCAATGAGAGAGAAACATCCATCAGCTGCCTCCTGCACACCCCCTACTGGGGATGTGCCCGCAACCAAAGTACACGCCCTTGACCAGAATCGAACCCGGGACCCTTCAGTCTGCAGGCCGACGCTCTATCCACTGAGCCACACCGGTTAGGGCCTACCTGCCTTTTAAAATAATTTAGCTCAAAAGCCATGATGTGGACCAAGCAAAGTAAAGCATCTATGTGGGAGCAGAGGAAATATTGACTGACATAGGTTATCAAGGCCAAGATGGGAGAAGATGACATCTGCAAGGGAGTTGAAGGAGATAGCAACAGTGGTGGGGAATAGGTTAGTTACAAAGGGATTAATCCAACAAGAAGGGAGAAGGAAGCTACACAAATAGGGAGAAAATTAGAATAAATCCTGTGGTACTGGATTGGAATTGAAGGTATGTGAACTCATGATTTTCTACATAGAAAAATTGATAGATGATAAATAGATATAAATGTGTGATCAATCATACTTTTATTTCCTAGCACTGTCCACTGAAAGACAATGAACAACCTTAGCAACCAGATCTTGACTTCTACTGATTATTCTCCATTAAAAGAAACAAAGGTCCCTTGGAAAAATGGCTGCTTGCAGGGCTGGAGCAGAGAAAGTATAAGATGAGCCCGGAACATCTTGTGCCAGAAAGTAAGGAAGTACTCAAAGAATTATGGTGACAGGAGCCAGCTTGGCAGCTGGCCAGTTCTGGGGAATTTTGAGCATGAACATAAATAATGAGGCAATGAGTAAAATACTCACATCTGTAATATCGCTGCCAAAGATACATAGCCCAAATCTAATCATGAGGAAACAACAGATAAACCACAATTGAGGAACATTCTTCTTGCACTAGGTCTGTAGTCTTCTAAACTGTCCTAATCATAAAAGCAAAAGAAGCCTTAGAGATTGCCTCAGACTGAAGCAGTGAATACCTCGGGACTGGATCCTATCATCATAGGCCAACTAATGAAAGTCCAATAAGGTCTGGGGTTTAGATGGTATTAATGTATCGATGTTAAGTTCCTGATTGTGAGCATTGTATTAGGTTATGTAAGAGAATGTTGTTATTTGTAAGAAACATACACTACAGTATTAGGGGTGATGGGGTATCATGTAGGCAACCTACCATCAAGTGGTTTCAGGGAGGGGAAATTTCTTTGTACTATTGTAACTTTCTGTTACAACAAAAGAAAAAAGACAAAGAAAGAGTGAATGGAACGCTTGAGGCAGTAGAGAATGAGAGGAGAGCCAGGCATTTAACATCAAATATGTGCACTAAAAGGTTGAATATGTCAAAGCAGAGGACAGTTAATAATGTGTAGTGTTGCAAAGACATCAAAGAGGATCAAGTTTGGAAAAAGGTATTAAAACTTATTTTTTTATATTGGGAATTATGGCAGCATCTTTATACATCTGCAGTACAATGGAAAATAAATCAGCTATTCCATTCACAACAATACTGGTGGATATACGGATTTGAGGACCCTTCTAATAATTTCTTGGGTTTTCTGAGCCCTGAGATTCAAAGGTTGGAAACCTGCTTTCATTGCAATCAGTATGATTTTAAGAAGAAAATCCCAGTGACATAATCATATTAGCTCTAGCTAGGAGGTCAGGTCTCTCTAACACCTAGTTTTTAAAATGGTCTTTCTTAAATTTGGTATATTATAATGGTATAATTCGATGCTCACACTTTGGGCAAAAATATCCTGGATGTGGAATTATTATTGTACCCAAGTAATATATGTTCATTATGGACAAATGAATAATGTAGATAAAAAGGAGACAAATTTTAAACCACCTATAACCCCATCATCCAAAAATAATTTCTGTTAACATTTTGCTGCCTATTTTAGACTGTGTTTTTAAATGCAAAACACATCTACAATTTTGTGTTGCAATAAAGGAGGGATCCGGCCCTGTGCTATTTTATATCTTGCACCCACACCCTAAATAGAGCAAATATTGTCTCAGTCACTAAATATACTTCAACCACCTCATTTTTAAGGACGCTGTGAGGAATTCCATTGAGCAGATAGGCGGTGATTTATGTAATCATGTTCCTATTTGCAGACTTTTATCGTGGGCTCCAAGAGATCACGCCGCAGCACGAGCCCTCGAAGCCAAAAAGGACTAGAAAAGATGGAAGTCTGGGGAATGGTTAAGTCACCGGACAAGATTTTAAACACGCAGAAAAGGGGGAAAGAAGGTCAGCGAGGGTGCGACCGGCGGAATGCATAGGGCCTAAAGGAGTCGATTTGGGAACGGTGGGCCGCAGAGGATGGGTGGTACCCAAGAGCTAGAGGCGCGGAATGGTGGAACCCCAAACCCACCCCAGGCCAGCTGCGACTGCGGGCGGTCCAGGCTCAAAAGCTGTTGCGCCGCCGTTCCTCACCAACAGAGGGCGCTGAGTCCGCAGTAGTTCTCAGTGGGCGGGTCCCAGCTGCCCGCCAGATGTGTACTGCCGGACCGCGGGAGAACTGAGCTCTACCCCAGCCGTGGCAGACCCGCAGGCGGGGTGAGAGCGAAGAAGGGATGGCAGGGGATGAGGGGAGTGGCAGAGTTCGCCACTGTCTGTGCTCTGCAGGCTCCCAGATTGCCTTCACGTGTGTAACAGAAGCGGGTAGCCGCCCGCCCAGAGGGGGCGCCGTTTTCTGATTCCCACAGAAGTGCGGTGTGGACTGGCAGGGGACCTGGGGTTGGCTCAGCAAGACAGAGCCGGTCCACGGGGTGGTCCCCGGGCCAGGAGAGATCCACGCGACCGTCTGCAGCGGGGAAGAGAACCGGCCTTGAGGGCTTTGAGCTTCTTGAATACCCAGCCCTCGACTTCAGAAGCTCCAACAACACACATACACACACCCTCCTGGCGCTCTTTCTGTCCTGGGTGCGGTGTGCTTTCCAGGAGAGAAACTGAGGCACAGCAGGACGGAACAGTTAGTAGCAGAGAAGTTGGCCTAAGAAGGCCTCACCCCTAAGCTCCAACTAAGGACCCTGGGCAGGGGACAAGCCCAGGGAACCGCCCTCTTGACCTGCCTGCTGTCCCCACCCCCGGCCGCTTCCCGGACTCGGGAGTAATCAGCTGCTGCGCGCTGTTGTAATTGGCGGTGTAGGCCTACCTAGCAGAGGACCGGAGGGCAGCCGAGGGGCTTAATTGCAGGGCTTTCGGGTCGGTAGTCGGGGATCCCTTCCCCGGAAACGGGGAGTTGGGGGCTTAAACCCCAGCGAGAATGCAAGAGGAGGAGGGGAACGTCCCCGAGAGCTGGAGGGTGGGGGGAGGGGGGAGATTCCAAACTCCCCACCCCAACCCCAGAAGTCCTGGTTAGTCTTGTCCGAGTCTCCTCCCTCGTCCTGACACCCCCCCCCCCCCGCTCCTCTTTCTGCCACCCCCGTCACCTCCCCCCCCTTCTCGTATCCCTAAGGCGCTCCCACCCTGGGGAAGAATGTGCCCTACTAGCGCACCCTTGCCATGGTAACGGCACACCCCCACCCCCGCGCACCGCAACAGCCCGGCCTGGCCCGAAGGGCGGCGAGAAGAGGCGGGGGGCGCCTCCCAGCCCTGCGGACACACCTCGACTGCCCTGGTTGCCACAGCAACCGGGGGCGTTTCGAAGTGCGCAACCGCGAAGTGGCAAAGGGCTCTGCTCTGCTCACGATCCCTCGCCCCTCTAATTCACCAGCAGAGGACCCTGGTTCCTGCAGGAGGCTACCCTCCCCCAGCTTCCAGGACAAAGTCCAGAGAGGGATCATGGGGTGTTACAGCTTCGACGCACTGCAAGCCTAGGGAGCAAAAGCAGCTGGAGAGCCCCAGAGAGCCTGGAACCTAAAAAGGAATCCCCCTTGTCCCCAGCCCGTCCTCCTCTCGCAGCAGAGCCCGAGGGGGGCGCTGGCAGCAGGAAGCTGGGGTAGGGCCCGGAGGCGCGCAGGCCCAACAGCGGAGCGGTGATTACAGGGACCTGTCCCTCCCGCCCCCGGCTCCCACTCTCATTAAGTCATTTTTTCCCCTGTTGGAAAGTCCCCGCGCCTTGAGCGCAGGGGTTGGGGCGACCGCAGGCAGCTGCCGGCAACCACATAAGAAGTGGGAGTGGGAGGGGAGGAGGGGGACCGCGACTAGGGCCTGGCCAAACTCCAATGTGGAAGGCCCCCTGCCAGGGGCTAGCTGAGGGCACCTTAATTCAAGGGAACGAGGGGCTGGGTGAGGATGTCCCTGACCTTGCTTCTCACCCACCAGGGCCCTCCTACAGCTACCAAAGTCTACCTTTGCCTCTCTCCTCTTTTTTCCAACCGTAGGACCTTGGGAGACTGTAAAGCAGGATGACTGGGTTCTGATCCCCACACTAATCTGGCTGCTTCTCCCTGACCTTGAACCCACCACTGCCTGCTGATCTGTCCACCACCCTCATTCTCTGTTCCTCCCGTTGGGACCTTCCAGGTTCCATTAGACCAAACTATGTTTTCCTTCTGCAAGGTGACTCAGTGTCCATCAAGGTGAAAGGTGTTGAGGGCGGAGATGGTCCCCTTCTCCTCTGAATGTTCTCTAGTCCACCTTCTGTTCTCATTTGCAAATCTCAGCCATGGTCCTCTCTGAGCTGTTGGAAAGTTCTCCCATCTACCTCCACTGTCCCACTTTATTTCAGCCCATTTCCCCTATTTGCAATCAGTACATTGATTCCTGCCTCGCCCTTCAGCCAGTATACATAAGCCCAATGCCTCTTGGGCCCCATTTCATCATCTCCACATCTCCCTTCGGGCCCTTACCAAATCCCACACACCCTTGCCTGTTCAATGATGGGATCCAGCTTTGGTCTCAGGACTCTAGTCAGCTTCTGGCCCAGAGAGAGGTTGGGGGTGGGCAACACCCTATTTGTTCCTTCCGCAACTTTTCCTGTCTTCCTTTACATGTCAGACTAGCATATGTCAGATCACCATGACTCAACTGGTCTGGTGTCCAGCCCCCTGCCACACCTCACCGCCCACCCTTCCTTCTAGAGGCAGCATGCTCTCCAGAGTTACACCTCCTGCCTCCAAATTCCAACCCTGATCCTGTATCGCCCATTTTCAGTCTCTCCTCCCCCAGCTCTGTCTTCCTTAAGCATGGAAGGCAGAGGAGGATGGGGCCAAAGCTTATGCTGTAGTGGACACTGCTGGGGGAGGAAGTGCCCACCCCCTATTCCTCCATTCCCCACGTGCCACCATTACCCCCCTTCCCTCCTCCTCCTCAGGATGGTATGGCAGGGAACCCAGCCCCCACAGCTCTCCTGGGTGAACAAGAGGAAAGGAATGAGGCAGGTGTGTCTGGCTGCTCCTGCTTACCCCTCCTCCCTGGGGACTCTTACCTGCCTGCCTGCCTGTGGAGCTGTTTTTTGGGGGATGGTGAGAGAAACCCTGTATTCCATAGAGGCAGAAGCGCTGAGCATGTGAAAGGAAGGCCATGCTGCCTTAGCATGTCTGGGAGCTGCTGGGATGCAGGCATTGGAGGGGAAGGAGCTGAAGACAAGCTAGTGAGGTCAAATCTCCCAGCTGGTGGGCCTACAAGGGTTCACCCTTTCCTTCTTACCCTTCCCTAGGGGTAGGGAGACATGGGACAGGGCTAGGGAAATATGGGGGATTTTTGTAGGCTGGCAATTGGGGAGAGGAATAAGACTCTGTCCTTGTCCAGTTGATCATGTAGGGTGGCATTCTGGGGTGAACTGAGGCAGACAGCAGGATCCCCAACTGTGAGCAGCAGGAGGCCTGGATGAAGAGGTGAAGTATTCTTTCCCTAAGATCCTGATCCCACCTTCCTCTCCACTCCCGCCTCCTCTTTGAGGATCTGTTCCAGAAAACATCAGATCTGAGAGCCAAGGAGAGTGTGACACTGAACCAGCTCAGCAGTGTTTTCATGGGGACATGGGGATGGGGATGTGCTTGCTGACCTAAGGACACCCTGAGTTGGGGATCTGGGGGCACAAGAGATCCAGGAAGGATGCCTCCCTCCCCCACCCCAGCCTTATATACCCCACCTCCCCTGCCTGGACTCAGAGAGACCAGAATCCAGACAGTGAGTCTCCTTGGCCCTCCCCCGCCACCCTTCTCCCAGCCGCACCTCCTAACCCCACCTGCTCCCTGGGGCACTGGGCTGGGTTGAGCTGGGTCTTGCCCAGGATTACTCCTCTCAGAGTGCCTCCTGTCTCTGCTGACGGGTGCTGCTGGGCACAGCCACTCGTCCTGGCTTGTGGCAGAAGGTTCAGATACAAGCTGGACTGCTAGAGCTCTGGCATCAAGGGCTCTTGATCCAGCTCCTTGTCAACATCCCCTGCCTCCACTCCATCCAGTCTGGGCCCCATCTCTGGGTTGGAAGACAGCTATAAGTGTCCTAACTGGATCCCCTGCTGTCAGCTTGTCCTCCTTCAGCCAGTTCCCCCATGCAGTAATCCAGGTGGGAATTAGACCATGACACTTGCCTGTGCCTGCTTAAGACCCTGTGAAAGTTTCCATTCCTCTTAAATAAAATCCCAACTCCTTATCTTGACCTAGGACACATGATATGACCCTTCCCCTGCACCCTGCTCCTCTCCTGCTAATCTATCCCTTGATTTCTTCACTCCAATCGCACTGGCCTCTTTGCTATTCCTCATCAGAGCTTTTGCATTCACATGGCTTCTGCCTGGAAAGCCCTTACCCTCAATCTGGGCATGGCTGTCCTTCTTATGGGGCCCCCAGCAAGAGTATCACAACCCCAGAGGCCTTCCTGGACCAATCAATGGCTTTATCTAAAGGAGCCCCACTCCCCCAAATTACTCTACATCCAGCACCCCGCTTTATTTTCTTCATCGCACAGAGCATTGCGATGTTTTGAAATGAACATTGTCTGAAATGAACTTGTTTACGTATTGACTTGTTTATTGTCCATCTCCCCCAGCCAGAATGTAAACTCCAAGAGGGCAGGTGCTGTCTCTCTGATTCACATCTGTATTCCCAGCACCCCTCATCCCCTGAAGAGTACCAGGCCACAAAGAGTGCAAAATAAATATTTGTTAATTGAATGATGAGGGGCAGAAGCCTGTCAGGGAGGGTGTCTGGGCCTCTCTAGGATCTCTGCAGCTCAATTATGTCCATTTCTTCTTTTCAATCCTCTTCCCGCTGCCCATCAGCTTCCATTCATTTCCCTCCCACTCCAGGGGAAGGGGTGAAGGATGAAAGGAGACAGGCTTGGGGTTGGCGGCTGACACTCGCCCCAGGATGTGGGGCAATTCCCAGCCCAACTGAGCAGCCAGAGCTTGGAGCCCCCAGAAGTGAGTGATGAGGTCTAGACTTTCCCGTGATTACAAACTTGAGGACCCTCAGAACTGTCAGGTTCCCCATAAGATCATGTGACTCAACCTCCTCTCCCAGGAGCCAAGGCGACTCTGTCAAGATCTCAAGCAGCAGAGAGAAAGGGCCAGTCTCAGGGAGGGGAGCCCTCGGCTACTTGCAGACGCTGACCCACTCAGTGATGCGGCACTCCTCACAGACCACGAAGCAGCACCAGTGGAAGCGGCAGTGGCAGCGCTCGCTGCGTGTCTGGCGCAGGATGTTGTGGCCCCGACCACAGCACATGCTGCCACAGCCGTCGGGGCCCGCGCTGCTCTTGTTGCACAGGCGGCCCACGGTGCCCGCCGAGTCCAGGCGCGGCTCGCGCTCGCAGAAGTCGGGCGACTTCTCGAAATAGACCAGGTCTGCAGGGCTGGCCCGGCGGCGTGGCCCGGGAGCGCCCGGGGCCGGAGAGGGAGCCCCCCCTGGGCCCAGCTCCAGCTGGCCGCTGTTGCGGTTGTGCGGCCTGATGAGTGTGGCGCGGTGGAAGCGGTTGCGCAGCAGCGCCCCCACAGCGCGGAACTCCGGTGTCACCTGCCAGCAGGTCTTGAGCTGGCAGCTGCCTGAGGTGCCGTGGCACTTGCACTTCCGCCGCATGTTCTCCATCACGGCCTGCGGAGGGAGGCGCGGTGAGAAGTGACCCAGGCCACCCCACTGCCCTCCTTCCAACACAAGACGCGGGTCTGAGAGAGTCAGAGGCTTTTGGAAACCGACTCCCATTGAACGGAGGCCCGAAGCGGGGTTGGAGGGCGGGGGTCGCACAGCCCCTGAGCCAGGCTGTCCAGAAGAGAACTCTGCCTGCTCTTCTGCTGCTCTCGCACCCACCTCCCACCAGGCCAGGCCTTCGGGGAATTCCCTCTTTCCTGCTCACCCCCTCCTCCTGCCCGCCTTTCCCAGCACCTGCAGGGGGCCCTTGGGGCTGGAGGCTCTTGCTTCCTGAGGGGGGATCCCAGATCCTCAGGGAAATTCCCTCTCCTTCCATCCCTCAGGTGGGGGCCGAGAGCAGGGGTTTGCTGGCCCCACTACATCCCAGCCCCAAAGCCTCTGGCCTTGCTCCAGGCTGTGAGTGGGGGCTTTGGGGAGTCTGAAAAAGCCCCTTTCCTCCTCTGGGCCCTGAAACCCTTTGCAGGGAACAGAGGAGGGGGGAGGGGATGGAGAGACAGCCCTCCCCCCAGTATACTGTCTGGGGCTTATTCTGTCCAATGCCGACTACCACAGTTCCTCCTAGGAAACAGAACACCAACAGGGCCCAAAGACTTTACCTGAAGGCAGAATGGGAACAGAACCCAAAGAGCCAGGCCCGCCAACCCAGTGAAAGTGGAGAGAGGTTCCCAGACCTCCAAAGGAGGTAGTTAGGGAACAGAACCCACTCACGCCCTGCTCTTCTCTGGAGTCTCCTCCCAAAGAAGCCCTTGGCATTATCCTCACCAGAGGACCCAGAGGGCGTTGACCACATCCTTCTCTCTCCCCATTCCACATCAAAAATACACCCTCAGACAGGGAGAGCAATGATCTGGGGCCCTCAACCTGGGCAAGAGGGCCATAGACAGACCCCCTGCTCATCCATGTTTTAAAGGGCTCCTCAGCCTATATGTGCAGCCTGCGGTGTCAGCACCACGTGGGAACCAGCCCAAAGCCTCCCCTGGCCAACAGCTCCAGAACATCTGCTTCCCACAGGCAGCAGCCATTAATTAACCAGTTTAACGATGAGGAGGAGGCACTGCTGGTATGGGCTGGGAGAGTACTGAAGCTTGGGAAAAGAGCTGCATGGACAGGGCAGGGCTGGGTGGGAGCTAGACTTGACCTGAGGGTGGATATGCCTCAGTTTACTTCACCTCTAAGGCAGAATGGGAAGAGCTAAATCAGCTTGGAGATTTTTTTGGAAGGAGAGGGTGAATCAGCCTGACTGAGGGGCCAGGAGAAAGGGGAGTGAGATGGAGAAGGTGCCAGCCAGAGTGAAGGGAAGCCAGGACCAAGGCCTGAGCAGGCCTGGCAGGGCAAGAGAAGGGGCAGGGTAGGGTGGAATAGCCAGGAAAGGAGAGTGCTGAGTTACCATGAGGCTAAGGAGGCACCTTAGTGTAGGTGTGCACCTAGAGTAGACTATGCTGTAAGCAAAAGAGCAGGGTCTCAGAGCTCAAGTGCCCAGAGATAAATCCTGCCTCTACCCCTTTCTCACTGGTTATATCACCTTTGGTCAGTTTAGTCGTTCTGGGCCTCAGTTTCTATATCTTAACCTGAGGTTCATAATAGTACCCTCAATAGGTAGTTGTATGATTAAGTAGGTTAATATGTAGTAAAGTGCTCCAAACAGTACCTAACACATAGTAAGCACTCAATAAATCCAGTTTATTATTACTTTCATCTCTCTTTCTCTCTCTCTCTCTCTCTCTCTCTCTCTTCAAATGAATGAGACATTTGAGGTAGCATGACCATTTGAGGGTAGGGAAGACTGGGACACAGTTCTACAGAGGTTCCTAGGAACCTCACTTTGAGGAATTCCCCATTCTGCACAGAAAGGTTGGGAGAGAAGGGGGTTGCAGCAGAGGATATCATGGAACACTAGAGCGGATGGCCTTCTGGATGATCCAGTTCAAATTTCCCACTTCATTGGAGGAGAGAGGGTGGCAGAGCCAGGCCTAGACCCCTGAGGTCTGACTATAACCCTGTCTCTCACCATTGTTCCCAGTGGAAATGGGCAGAGCAGGCTGCCCAGCAGAGGGTGAGTTAATGAGGGCAGGGGTTGTTTCTGCCCTCTATCCCCAGGCCTAATCAAGTGCCTGGCACACGGTAGATATCCAATGCATGTTTGTTGACTGAATTAGGAGGGGGCAATGAGAAAGTTGCTGAGTTAGGGGGAGCCATGTGATTCCCAGAGGAGAGGCAAGCTGGGGAAGGGGAGGGGCCCGTGGCAGAGGGAGCAGAGTGAGGGGTTGGGAAGGGTAGCTCTTACCTGCCTCCCAACTCGGTTGTTGTGGAGTCTCATGCGTGCGTGGATGTCTCTGTGAGGCTCCCGGGAGTCCAGAAAGTCTTTAGAGAAGCGCTCCCCAAAGCCCACGTCAGGGCTACAGCCGCCCCACTCCCAGGAGTCCTGCAGGCCAGGGCTGGCAGGGGGCAGGGCTGGGTGCTCGGGAACCCCGTGGCTCAGGCCCTTACCCCGCTGCAGCGCATCCAGCTGTAGGCGGTGCAGCTTCCGAAGGAAGGCCTCCTCATCCCCACGCCGGGATGCATCACAGCCGCATGCCCTCAGTTTGCCCAGGGCACAGGCATTGGAAACTGCGTGCACTACGCCGGCTGCAGCGATGGCATATGCGAAGGCACTCTCTCGGAAACCTGCAGGTAGAGATCCAGGAAACTTAGGCTCTGAGCAGCCTTGACAAACCATCCCTCTGCCTTCCCTACCCAAGCTTCTCACCATACAGAGGAGAAACTGAAGCCCAGTGTTGGGAGAAGGCCTGTTACAGGGCACCGAGTCAAAGGGGGTCATAAAGCACACCAGAAGTTCTGCCCAGAGGATGCAGGTGGTGGGAGTCTCCCTCATAACCCTCCTTTTTGGCACTTATTTCCCTGTTTCATTAACATCACCCTTAGCAAGCTCAGAATTTGTGTCTACACCTCTCCTTTTGGACAGAAGGTATCGTATCTGTTAAACATTCTTTTTTAAAATCAGGGACTTGCCCTAGCTTGTTTGGTTCAGTGGGTAGAGTGTTGGCCTGTGGACTGAAGGGTCCCAGGTTCGATTCTTGGTCAGGACACATGCCTGGGCTGTGGGCTCGATATATATTTAAAATAAAACAAAATCAGGGACTTAATCTATTACCTCTCTTATAATATTTGCATTGTAAAAATAAGCCTGCAGAAAGAAGGCAAATTAGGTAACCTAAAGAATAAATCACCAGTGATGGAATTCCAGGTTGCAGGAAATGTTGGGCAGATGGGTAAGTCAGAGGAGCTGGTGTCCTCCTAAAGCTCCTGGCCCCAAGATTGCCTGCCTGGTGACCCGCGCACCCCCACCCCCGCCCCCACCTCCAGGTTCACCATAGAACCTTTCTGAGGCCAGAATTGAGAGGCAGGGAAATCAATTGGCAGAATTTCCCCTTTTCCTGTCCACAGGACATTCCTGAACATCTAGGTCAGCTGAAGGTTGTTTGAGGGATGCTAGAGGTGAGCCCTGTGCCTTGCATGGGGTCAAGCATAATAGTGTTGAAAACTGAGAGGGAAGCATGAGCTAAGGCAAACACTTTCCCTGAGATGCTGGTCGTGGTAGGTGGCGGGGGGGCACAAAGACTCCCTCATGAGCCACTCTCAGGGGCTCAGGGCTGGGCCAACCTGGCCACTGACTTATCTACACAGCTTTCCTTCTTGGTGTTCCCAGCCTGAGCTTTTCTCTGGGACATCCCTGGTAGGTCTGGGCCTGTGGCAGGGGAAGGCCTACTTGCAGAAGAGTATCTGGACCCATTGCTCCCAGACCCACAGCTGCTTCTTGCTTATTCTGCCTCTGAGAAAGGACCAGCTGTGAGCAGGTTCTGGTACAAGTTTCTGACCAGTCTCTGAACCTGTGTGGGCAACGAAAGAAGCGGAAAGTAATAATAGTCCTCATACAAAGAGGAGACTCTACCTTTGCCATGGGCCTCTGCTGAGGAAGCCCAAAACTAGCCAGAGGCTGAAGGCCTTGGGGGAGGCCCGAGGTTCAGAGGAAAAACTAGGGCCTTCCATTCAGCACCAAAGAATGGAAGGACAAGCTCTCAGAGGACTTACAGCTCCAGAGAGCCCACCAAGACTGGACAGAGACCCTAGCCCAACCTCACCTTGTGCACTACAGGCCCCTGTCCTTCTCTTCCTGCCCAACCAAACCAAACAAAAACCAAACAAACAAAAACACCCCAAGATATATAGTAGTAGTTAAGATTATGAACTTAAAATCAGATTGCCTGGGTTCAAATCTAGGCTCTTCCACTTACTAGATGTCAATAGCTATATGACCTTGGCCAAGTGACTTGACTTCTCTGTGCCTCACTTTTCTCATCTGTAAAACAGGGTTATTATTATCTGCCTCACTGTTGTTCCAAGGATTAAATGAGTTAGTAAATTTAAAGTACTTAGAAAAATACCTTACTCGTAGTAAGTACTATATAAACATTAACTATTAAGTTCTTCCTGCTGTCTGACCTCGCTCACTATTTCTATAGTTTCAGGCCATTGCTTTTCGTTTCCCTGATCAGGGACAGAGCCCAGAAGCTCATAACCCACTCGACAAAAATTACTTGGGTCACCAGAAGCCCATACAGCAGACAGTCCCTCTCTATTTTCTCTTTCCAACTTGTGGTATCTTTGGGATCTTTCCGTAAGAAGCCAGCTATGAACAGACAAGAAGGGATGGGTATTTGCTGGAGCCTTCAAAGGGGATACTGGGAATTGTTGGCAGCTGCAGAGGAGTAGACACTGCTCTGGGAGGTGGGGCCCAAGAGAAAGGAGGAGAGATTCACGCTGAGGAGCACACCCTGTGTTTATCCATTGCCTTTTGTCTATGGAACTCTGAAGCACTTCTCTTATTGCTGAGGGAGTCATCAGCCTGCTCCTTAGACAAATGGCAATACTCAGACCTCAGAAATCTACCCCCCAAACACACACACACACACACACACACACACACAGTGAAAGGGAGATGCCCAAGGTCATGGAGGTTATGGAGCTGGACCCAGCCCCAGCTCTCCCAGTTTCCAGGCCTGACAACTTTCTGCTGAAGGCCTTTTGACAGGGAAGACCTGCTGCTGAGTAAGAAACCAGGTAGCCCAGTTCCCAGTTCCCATGGCCCTGACTATGGATGGCACCAGGAAAGAGCAAGAGGCTGGTCCAGGGGGATGTGCTAAGCCAACCATCATATTCTAGGCTCTGTTACATTCAAGGAAAGGCTGGAGGAATCTGGAGAAATGTAGTCCACAGCCTGCAATGACCACCCATACCTACCACAGGCAGCAAAAGAAACCATTCCATGGTCTCTAGTAGCTGTCACAGCCCCATGTAGGTGTGACCAGGCAGAGTTTGTGCGGCCACCCTCTGTTCTAAGCATCCAGGCCTCGAGAAGTCCAGCCCACTGGGTCTGCCTCCAGTTCCCATTCAGGGCCCCAGTTTCGGTCCTGGCCCCGACTGTCTGGAGCAGACGCAGGCACTGTGCCATCTGGCCAGCTGGAGGGGGAGAGGGGTGGGGACATGGCCAGCTGGGCTGCCCGGAGCATTGGTTGGGGTGGGGGTGGGGGGCTCGTTAAGACGCACAATTAGCCTCTCTGCCTTTGATCTGGGACAGGGACTGCCAGCATCTAAGTGGAGTCAGCTGCTGCTACAGGCTGAAGCCAATGGCCAGGAAAGGGCTGGGGGAGGAGATTTGGAGGGTAGGGGAGTGTTGAGGAGAGAGGATTCAGGAGCCAGTGGGAACCTGGAGGGGGTAGAGAAGCTTGAGCCCTGCCCATTTGAATCAGACAGGAAAGGGGAAAGGTCTGGTCCCCATTCCCGCTGTGCAAACAATCTGTGCGTGCTCATGTGCCTGGGCTGAGAGGGAGAGAGTTGTGTGCATATGGCAACACTTAGGGATGACACTGAATGTGGCTACATGCTTGCACAAACATGGGTAGGAGTGTGTGTGCATGTCAGTTTCATTTCTTGGACTACTCTTACATTGCACAGTTCACCTCTGGGCACAGAGATCATGGTGGCCATTTAGCTTGGGAGGCAGTATGGCAGGAATTGAGTGGAATCTCTAAAGTTAGCTGGCCTGCACTTGAGTTCTGGTTCTACAGCTCACTTACAAGCTGTGTGACTAAACGCAAGTTATCTAACCTCTCTTAGCTTCATTAGTAAAAGGAGGATAATAATAGGACCTACGAATGGGGATTGTTTGAGGACCCTAAAGTGCAGATAAAGTGCTTTAGAAGAGTGCTTGGCACACAGCAAGTACTTAGTATGTGTTGTCTGATTCATTGGATGCCATTAGAATAATGGGACCTTAGGTGACCTTGGGATATGATTGCCTGTGCCTCTGTGTCCCCATCTGAGTTCTACCACATACCCCAAGCCTGGAGACGTAGGCATGAAACCAAGACTCTCTGAGGATGAATGTGAAAAGGAAGTGCGAGAAGAAAGAACCAAAACCTTGGAGAACAGAGGCTGGACTCTAATTTGCTGGTTTCTCCTGCACTAGGAGCCTGGCTTGCTGTGGGGCCTCCTGTGCCTTCTATCAGTTTCCAATGGGTCTGGGCCTTAGGGAGGGCAGTACCTAAACTGTGTGGGAGCTCCAGAACCTGCTGTGTGAATCTCCTGCAGTCTCCTTCATCAAGCCTCTCCCTGTCCTCTGATCGCTTCTCACTCCAGGGTCCAAGTCCAGCCTGAAGTAGCCCCTTCCTCAAATCTCCCTCTGGTCCCTGAGTGAGAGATGGGTTCTCTAGTTCTCACGAGGAAGAGCTCCCCTCTAGCTGGTCTTCTGCCAACACTCCACCCACCCAGGCACTAACCCTCTGGGTCCTAGAACAAAAAGCTGGGAATACCAGTGCCCTTGACACTTAGGTCACAGCTGCCCCTGGGCTGGATAAAACAGCCAGTATGGACTGGGAGTCCTCTCACAGCTTTTATTCTGACTCTAGCCTCCTAGAGGCCCCTCTCCTTGTCCCCCAACCCCAGGCTTCAGCACACACACACACACACACACACACACACACACACACACCAATCTCCTCCCCTTGGCTGGGTAAAGCCCTGTTATATGTCCTGCCTTCCCAAGAACACACTCCAGGTACTCAACCTCCTTTCCTTCTCTCTCCTACCTCAGCCCAACCCATCTCAGGAAAGGCGCCAGGACAATTAGATGACAGTAACAGCATTAAAATGGAAGGCCCAAGGGACCACCTCTTCCCAGCAGTTTCTGCATTTTAAACATGGCAGGATGCACCTTCAAGAAGCCCTATTGGCAGCCTGGGTCCGAAGAGGGCTCAGCACCTTGATATTCTATGTGGCAGAACTGAGGTCACCTGGCCCCACAATGGACAGCCCATAGCTTAAAAAGAAGTGAAACTGTGGAAAGGGCCTATACCAGGGGCCGGCGGCCACCAACAGTGGTCCCATGGGATTTAAACTCAGCTAGTCCTTCAGGTCGATGGGCCAGGGCAGACCAAGGAAATGACCCCATGAGGGTGAACTGAGAGGTGGAGATGAGAGAGGTCCTTTGGGGGGGGGGGGGGGGTGGCAATTCCTTTCCAGAAGCCTAGAGTCCCCTCCTCGAGGGAGAGGTACAAATGAGGTGTCGCAATGCCGGGAGCAGAAGCCGCAGAGGTGTGCGACGGTGTTCTGAGGCCAAAGGAAGGAGCCCAGCCTCCTTGCCAAGCCCAGGAGTCGCTGTCCCGCCCCCTCCCCGCTTTGGGCGCCGCCCCGCCCCGGCTAGCCCTGGCAAGTCTCCCCCTCCACCCCTAACCTCTCCCCCTACCGTCCCCCCAGCTCACCTCCCGCTTATTAAACTGCAGGTGAACCCGGGAGCGCCTGGCGCCGCGCCAAGCCCGCTCGGTTCCACCGCTCGGAACTCGCCCCCAGTGTCCAAGACCCTGCGTCCTCTCCACCGGGCGCACGGGCCTCGCCAGGCGCAGCCACCGGGACGCCTGGCTCACTCTGTCTAGAAGGGACAGGAGGACCAGAAGGGAAGAGGGGCGCCGAGGCCAGGAGGGGTAAAGAGCTAGTTTTGCCTCGCCCCTTCGGAAGCGGCAGGGCTGAGAAGCTCAGCGCCCGCCTGAGTCCCAGGGAGCGGAACCCAAGCAAAGTACTACGGTGCCCTCACGGCGCGGCCCGGGCGCTGGAGGGAGATCGTGGCTTCGGGGAACTCGGGTGACCTAGAGACCCACCCGGAGTGGGAGCGGGCGCGCGGCGGCGGCCAGCGCCGGCCTGGCCCGGCCAGGGCGTGACAGATGCGGAGGCCTGTCACTTGGTGTTGGCCGGCGCTCAGCGGGGCAGGGCGGGGCGGGCGCCGGTGGGCCGGCCAGCCGGGGTCCGGGCCCGCCGCCCTCCAGTGGCTGGAGAGGCTCGAGAGCAGCGGGGCGGGCGGGGCGGGAGCGCAGGGCCGGGCGGGGGGCGCCCTCTCGGAGCGGCGCGGCTGGGCCCGGGAGCCGTCTGCTGCGGCCCGCGGGGATTAGTTCGCGGCTGCATGCCGCCACACGCGTCGGGCTGGGCTCCGCCAGGGAGAAACAGCGCCCCGGGCTCGCGGGGGAGGCAGGAGGGAGAGCGCGCGGGGGCGGGGCGGGCGGCCCGGGGTTGGGCTGGGGGAGACTGGGAATGCTCAGAGGGGTCCTGGGAGGGGTCCTGGTGAAAAGGGGAAGGCGCTGGCTTTCTAAGTTCTCTCTGAAGTTGGGGTCCATTGGAGCCTTATTCTCCCAGAAGCCTCAGGCCCCTAGGCCAAAGGGTATAGGAGTACCCCTCCTTTCCCCTTCACTGTCAACCGAGGTCCCCACATTGTCTCACCTAAGCAGCTGAGTAGGAGAGATAGGTATCCAGCCGGGCCCAGCTAGGAGGCAGGACCCCCATCTTTCCCACAGCACCTGAGTCAAGGCCTAAGATACCAACCCAGGAGGTAGGTGTGAGCAGAAATGAGTGACAAAACCTTCCTAGATCTCCAGCCCAAGCCATTCTAGGGACTGCCCAGGTGAGACCTGGGTCACCTAGCAGTGAGGAGGGAGGGCAGGAGTCTTAAGTTTCTCTGTGTCGTGAGGGAAAAAGAAATTGGCAGGGCCTCCAGGCCTACTAGGCTGGAGGCACACACACCCAGTGCCTCTGATTCAGAGAGAGCTTTCCAGGGAGGTGAGGATGACACATGGCTGGTGGCATACCCTGCTGGGAAGAGCTTCTTCGGAAGTACAGACCTTTTACCTGCCCAGGCTTCCCTCACCTACGCCATTTGGCAAAAGTCCCCCATGCCTCTTCATGCTGATTCTGGGTACTTTATCACAGGCTCTCTAACCTCAATGCTGTTTGCTAGGTGGAGGGTAAGTGAGGCAGGTCACAGATATAGATAGTTCCTGGGCCTGAGATAATGCTGTGCTGATGACAGGGCAGGATAACTCAGGAGTCCTCTTCTCAGGCATGGAACCTGCCACCCTGGGACCACACAGCCCAGCCTCAAGCCAACTCGTCCCCATTTGTCTGCCCCTTACCCCCCTCACTGTGGGGGGCATTTCTGAGACCAGATAAAGGTAGCATGGCTGGCAAATGGGCACCTGAGGAGGTTGCCAGCTTGTGGGAGTGGGTTGGGGATGGCTGGCAGATAGGTTCTAAGGTGGAGGTGCTGGATGGGGCAGGCAGAGGGGAGAGATGAGGGGCAGCTACCTCTGCTGAAGATGGGACTCTCGTAGGGGATCTTATTTCGAGTCTCGAGACTAGAGCAGTTCCAGCGCTGATCCCGGAACTGGTGCTGACATTCGTGGATGGCAATCTGGATGCCCTGGATGGCTGAGGCAGCCACGTCAGGGTGGCGCACGCACACCTCCATCTGCCGCCTACTCAGGCCGGGCAATGTCAGGCACACGGTGTTGGCGTCGAGCACGGGCTCCGGGGGAAGGCGGAGGCCCAGAATGTCGTTGGGTGCAGACCTGCAGAGTGGGATGGGGGTGGGTGAGTGTTTGGGGAACGAGGAGGACCCCATCTAACAATACACAGTCTGTCCCGAAGGCTATAATCCCCAAGGCGTTGGTGGTATAGTGGTGAGCATAGCTGCCTTCCAAAGGCTATAATCCCCTGGCCTTTGAGTTTGGGCCCGTCAGTGTACCCCTAAAGCATTCTCTTTTCCTTGACCTTCTCACCAGCATCAACTCCAACAAAACCCACCCAGCTGCACACCCACACAGGTAAACATGTGCAAATGCACACACCTGGAATACCTGCACACACAGTATTTTACAAGTACATCTGCAGACATAGATGCTTACCCACACAGCATTCCCCAGAAGACCACTCTTTAAGACATGTTTCAGACATATTCCTGAAGACACATTGAGGTGAACACCCAGACCCACTTACACACATGCACACTTCACCAGACATAGTTACACACAGAGACACACAACACATGCACACTTCACCAGACATAGTTACACACACAGACACAAAACACATGCACACTTCACCAGACATAGTTACACACACAGACACACAACACATGCACACTTCACCAGACATAGTTGCACACACAGACACACAACACACTTCACCAGACATAGTTGCACACAGAGACACACAAGTACACACAAGTGTTCATCTTAACATCTAGGAGCTCTCACATTCACATAAATGTGCACACAGACTGCTATTTACATAACACAGCTTGCTGGGCTCACTCAAACACACACACACACACACACACACACACACACACACACACAGAACCCTTCCATCTTCAATACCTCACTGACCCCACCTGGGCTACACCCTTCTAACCCCCAACCCTGTCCCTGCCTGTGAGCCATCTCCAAGGTGGAGCAAGGCAGTTTGAACTTACTCCTGGGGTGGGGGTGCATGCCCCCAGCACAGCACTGACTCCAACTTGGTACTTGCTACACACACACACACACACACCTTCCCTTCTAGTAGCCATCACTCTCCTGGGCACTGCCCTGTCTCCCTGGACTGCCCATATTCTGTCACCAGTTCTACACCCTCCTATGAGGACACTGTCTTTCATTGGGCAGCAGGACTTTCCTGCGACACTGTCCCTCCCTCCTTCCAGGGTCCCCAGAGGCCTCCGTGGCTGGGGGTCCCAGTTCTCTAGGAGGGCGGAGCATAAGGTGAGGGCTCACCTGGGCAGGGCGGCAGCCAGCAGCAGTAGGAAGAACAGGAGCGCGCAGAGCGCGGGCCGCGGCTGGGGCCCAGGTCGGAGAAGCCGCAGCCAGGGGCAAGGGTGGGTGCTGCCCATGGCGCGCGGGCCGTGATGGGCGGGGAGTAGGGGGCTCACAGCCCGGCAGGACCCTCGAGCCAGGGGCGACGGCGCATGATCCGCGGGGGTCGGGGTGGCTGCGACACAGAGCTCCGACCTGGGTCACGGCTCCGGGAGCAGACGGCGCCCGCCTCCCCGCTCCATGGGGCAGCGCCCCCGGGCACCGCCCCCGGGGGGGGGGGGGTAGCGGGCGGGCGCACCGGGCACCTCCTGGCACAGGGGTCCAGGGAATTTCCCGAGGCCCCCCTGCGACAACTCCTGGTGCCTCTTGAGGGTAAGGGGGGCCCGGAGGTGCTGCGGGCTGGGGACGAGAGGCTGGGGTGCCGGCAGCCCCCCAGCACTGCCCCGCCGAGCCTTCGCTTCCGAGGGCGTGTAGGGCGAGCCGGGGTGGGGGCTGTGGGGGGGCGGCGCTGTCTGTGCCTGGCCTCGCCGCCCAGAGAGTGAGTGACTGTCCCAGCTCGGGGAGCTCCGCCGCCTCCCCACCCCCCAGAGTGTCTCAGGGCTCTACCCCACGTGACGTCACGACGGGGTGGAGGAGTGGAGGCGTGTACGCGTCCTGAGGCCACTGCGTCCGCTCAGGACTCTGGGTGGGAGCGGACACGCCGGGGGTAGGGGAGGAGAGGGCTGGGGTCTGTGCGCGCAGGCACAGGGAGGTGCCGGTACTCCGGACGTGCTGGTTTGTGCTGGAAGGTGTGTGTTACTGGGAGGTGTGGGTGCCTGGCTGAGACACAGCTGCTGGGGAGCGCCCCCCCCCCCAATACACACACCTGCAAGGGCTGGAGGGGGAAGGGCTGGCCCCTCTGCTCGCCCCCCCCCCCCCCGCCACTTCAGGGGGGACTTCCCAGGCTTGGCTGGCTAGGCAGGTGTTGGATCCTGCAAAGAGGGGTTTGGCAGCTTCTGGATCTTGCTCTCCTTCGCCGTGTGACCTTAAACAGGTGCCTGCTGCTTACTGAGGCAACCTTTGCTCCTTTGTGAAATGAGGTTAATGAGGCCCCCTCGTCTAGTCACCTCGTCCAGCCAATGAAGACAAAATTGCTGGGACTCCAGTAGTAAATGCTTGTCTGGGCGCAGAGCACCCAGCGGTGGCACACCCTGGGAGGGGCGGGGTTAGAGAGCCTTTTAATCCTAAAGGTGTGCTTCAAGGGCGCCTTATTTCACCCTCTTCTATTCACAGGAAAATATTTAGGTTCAGAGAGGGTCGTGACTTATTTGGTTGGAACCAAAACCGGCTTGCTTGATCCTGAGCACAGCAGCAACTGCCCCAACACTGAGGACTGCTTGCCCTGGCCCTGCCACCTGTACTTGGGCCTCTGGGAGCTCCCCAACACCAGCTTCCGGCTCAGGCTCAGGCCCACTCCTCTCTGGGATCCCTTCCTGTGCCCTCTCCGTAGCTGAACACCGGGCTCACCTCAATATAGGGCGCGTGTACTAGATCCAGGCAAGCGCCCGAGAGCCAGAGGGTTGGGATAGAGGCTTCAGTGCCTGATCCTGGTTCTAATCTGTGCCCTGATGGTGACTCCTACTCCCGCCGAGGCCTTAGCACCCTCCTCTCTAAAATGGGCACAAGCCTCCCACGTTCTGTACACACCTCCCTGCCAACCTCACTGCCCTCTCTCTCTGAAGAGAGCCCCTGCTGGCTTAAGGACAAACTACGGAACCTCTGGCCTCGGAGACAAAAGGGGCCCTTTCCTGGAACTGGCCCACCCTGGGGAATTGGCGGAGAGGGGCAGGGCCTTCTCTGTCCCTAGACTGTCAGGTGGTGGAGGCAGCCTGAGCAACAGCAGGCTGATGGCATACTCCCCCCTTCATTCCCTCCTCTCTGCCTGCAGCCACCGCAGCTGTCAGGAATTAAGGACTTGAGGCTGTGGGGGATGGGGGTGGCAAGGAGGAGGGGGAGAAGATTGGCTGGACAGCAGGAAAACAGAGGGGGGGGTGGCGGGGGGGGGGGTGGAGGAAGCAGTCTGTGTCAGCCAGAGCCTTGTTTGACCCCAGCTGCCCTCTGCCCCCACCTCTCTCTCCCACCATGTTGCTGGCGACCATGCTACAGGCACAGGAAATTTGGAACTAGACTTTGGGAAGGGTATAGAGAGGGACAGGGCAACACCAGGCTCAACACAGGAAGGAGGCATGGACCCAGGGTGAGAGAGGGCCCCAGCACGGGCAAGCCGGACTGGGAAGTCATGCTCCCATTGGCTGCGAGGGAAACTGAGGCCCAGAAAGGAACACGCTCAATTAGGAATGGGTTCCCAATCCTTACTCCCTGTCTAGTGCTCACACTAGCATTTCCCAGTACCCATGCATCATATGTATCCCCTGGGGTGGGCCATTGTGGGAAATACTGCTTCCAGTCCCAAGCAGCTGAATCATCCTTCCCAGGGGCAAGGCCTGGACATCTGCATTTCTAACTGGCATCCCAAGTGATTTTTGTGAGGATCACATTTGGGAAACACTGACCTGCTTGAGTGGCTGATTTTTCCCTTCGGCCTCCATCTAATGAGGGAGAGTCTCTTTGCTCTCCCACCCTCTACTGTCCATGAACCATAGACATGTGGAGGAGAGGGAGAAGGCCCTTTCTTCGAAACCCCCAGGAGGCAAATAATGTTGCCCAAGCCCTGCTTGCACTAGGGCGTGGTTCTGACCTGATGTCATGAGGGCTTCGAAGCACCAAGCCTGGGGCACCTCTCCGTGGTTCGGGGAGGAGAGGGCATATGTAGGGTCTTGGCCTCTGTGCAGATGAAGCCCAGAAAGAGCGCCTGCCCAGCCTCATATGACCCACACCATGGGCAGCCCCTAGGCCCCACCCTGGCCCTGCTCTGGGCTCTGGCCCTCAGCCCAGCCCCAGCCCCCGCAGCAGCCTCAGCGCAGCCTGAGACCACAATTACAGGGGCCACTGAGGGTGGGGGAGCACCATGGCTGAAAGGCAGCTCTGAGAATGGTTCCAGCTGTGGCAGCTCTGGAGGAGGTTGCAGGGAAGGGAGTGCTGGGGAGGCACCAGGGTGAGAACAGGTGGGCCCTCAGTCCTGATGCTCTGCCAGAGAAGTTTGTCTTGGTGAAGAAGAGAGGGAAGGAGTCCCAGACTGATAAGGGAGCTTGTTGTCCTATTGTCTAGGTCTCAGGGGCCACCACCCCTCAGCAAGGTAAGGGAGCGTAGCTTGCTGCTTCAGTCTCCCAAACACCTAGTTCGTTTAGCCATTGAAGGGAAGGGGAAATGTTTCTTGAGCTCGCAGCCTACGGCTGGTCCTAGCCCTTCCAGCCAGCTTCCCCATCCATCTTGCATTCAGGCTGTTCCTGATATGGTCACTCACATATCTGGAGCATCTCAGTACTTTCCCGCCATCTCCTTGATTCCACATGTCCTCCATCACTCAGCCAGCAGGAAGCCTTGGTGGCTCAGATTGTGTCTGGGGCTGAGCAATTGGGTCAGCAAGTGAAGGGGGGGGGGGGTATGATGGGATACTTTTGAGTTCTGCTTCCAGCCTCCTTCCCAGGCAGCAGTGCAAGAGCCTGATCTTAAAGAGGGCCAGGATAATGATTAAAATGGTGCCTATCGAGCCATTACTCTCACCCTTCACACATAGCTGTTCCCGGACTCCTGCTAGGCTCAGTCACAGAAGATGGACCACTAACAAATGACTAGCACTTAAAAGATTGCAGTGTACTCTTACAACGTACTAATAAACTACCAGGCACCCCCCCACCCCCATTTCATAACGGGAAAACTAAGGCTCAGAGAGATTAGCTGATTTGATCAAGGTCGAGCTAGCAAACTAGGCCTTTTGTTCACGGTATCATGCTACTTCTTCTGAGTTCCCTTTAACATGCTTGGGTTGGTATCAGTTCATGCCACTGCCTCAGTTTCCTCCTCTGGCATCATGGAGAAGAATATCCAGTATCACCCACCCCATAAACTCTCCACCCACCCCCCTGGACCTGGAAGTAAAGATGGGGAGGCAGGCATCCCAGACAGTCTGGAGCCCTAGCAGCTTAACCTAAACTGTCTCTGGGTCTCCTTGCTTCCTTTCTCCTGTCTACCATTCTGAGTTCCCTAAATGTCCTGCAGGTTCTGATGGTCCCTTTTAATAGGGAAACCGGGCTCTGTGCACCCTCTGGTGGTCTCTGAAAGAAGTTCAGGAGATTATTTTTAAAAGCATTGCACCCATCAAAGAGCTCTGGGGAAGGCAGAGATGTGAATAAAAACCCTATCTGTAGGAAGTTTCATTTCGCCTCCACGTGGCCCACAATGCCAGTTCCACTCTCTTCCCTTTGTAAGTTATCCAAGTCCTCTTGTACGAGAAGTTGTGAGTCCAAATTCTCCACGACACTTCCCTGAAGCCCAGGCATTTGACCCGAGGGAGCCAGGAGAAGCAGGAAGGAAAACCCAGATGCTCCTTCCTTCCCACAGCAGCCTATACCCTCTCTCCATACATGCCACATGCTGGGGCCCGACCTGATCCTTGAGGGCTGAGCCAGGCTAGGTCATAGATGTGGATGGAGGGGCATTGAGGGGGGAGGACAGATGCATTAGAAGCACGTCCAGGATGAGTTCCCCTTCCTTCTGTTTCATTTGAAGAACTCTGCCATCCTCCCTGTGCCCCTATTCCCCGTGGTCTTGGTGGGGCTGTCAATCCCAGTCAAAGTAGTACATCTCTCTGGACACTGTTATTGCTCCAGGAATAGGCAAGAAACCCAAGCTGGCCCGGTCAAGGTCTTCCTCAGGACTTCTGCTTAGAAGGCCATTCTTTTTCATATCACTAGCTCTAAGAATGTAGGCATAGAGCTGTCATTTAGAGAAAGTCTATCTGCAGTAGGCGAGAATGAGAATGGCATGAAAAGAGAGGCAGAAGTAAGCAGAAACAATAGATGTGGGGTGGAGGTGGGAAAAGAGATGTATGACACGCTTTGGGACCCTGGTTTCAGCTGTGCCTGAATTCAGTTTTACCCCTGGACTTCCAAGGTATAAGACCCATTAATTAAATTTCTTTGGACCAAGCTAGTTTTTTTAAAAATGTCTTTATTGAGTTTTATAGAGAAAAGAGGGAGAGGGATAGAGAGATAGAAACATCAATGAAATGAGAGAGAAGCATCATTGATCAGCTGCCTCCTGCACGCCCCCTACTGGGGATCAAGCCCGAAACCCAGGCATGTGCCCTGACCAGGTATAGAACCTGTGGCCTCTTGGTTCCTGGGTCAAAGCTCAATCGCTGAGCCACATGGGCCAGGCTGGACCAAGCTAGTTTGAGTTGGGTATCTTTATTTTCAATCAGGGTCTGCCTAATACCTACAACAACAACAACAACAACAACAACATCCCTCAGCTTTCTATTCCCATTCTTATAGCAACTACCATTTATTCAGCATAAATTTAACATAAATTATTCTGTGCTGAGTGCTTTTCATAGTTCAAAGATATCCTCCCCATAGTTCTATGAGGACGTGGGATGGATTGTAATGGCTGCAAATTCTTTGCCACATTCCCATGGAGAGGTGGGGTCTATTTCTCCTCCCCTTGAATGTTGTCTGGTTCTATGACTAGGGTCGACCAATAGAGAGTAACAGAGATGCTGTGCAACTGCCAAAGCTGGAACTAAAAGAAGAGACGGCAGCTTCTGCCTCCCAGGCTGGCACAGTCTATGTCAAAAGTCAGCCTTATGTAAGAAGTCCCATCACACTGAGGCCGCCATGCTATGAGGAAGCCCAAGCTAGACACATGGAGAGAAGGAGGCCACTGGAGAAGCTCTGAGGCACTAGACATATGAGTGAAGCCTCTTTGAGTGTCCAGCCCAGCCCAGCCACCAGTGGAGTACAGCCAGCTGAATGACTACAGCCAATAGTTCTGCCATAAGGAGCAGAACCACCAAGCTGAGCTTTGACAAATTCCTGACCAAAAGGATCGTGAGAAGTAGTTATGTTGGGGTTGTTTGTTATGCAGCAATGGGTAACTGGAACAGGATGACAGTCCCATTATAAAGGTAAAGAAACCGAGACTCACATGATCTGTACTGTAAACTTCTAAGCAGCTGCACCAGCTTCAGACCCAAAGCTCTTGCTTTGCCCTACATACCTTGAAGGGGGCATGTACAGTATTTGGACTATGAGAATATTGGGGGCTTTGAATCCTAGCCTTTTGGCTATCCCCTCCCCCCTTCTCTCTGGAGGAAGATGGGGGCATGAAGTTTAGCTCTGGAGAGCCCAGATCTCCCAAACCTTTCCTCTCTTCCTTCCGCACTAACCATCAGCTTCCTGAGAAAGAACTAGAAGGAAGGAAATGTAGTTGGGTGCCAGGAAAAACCTTGGAACAACTTTTCTTTGTCTCCCTCTAAGTGTAATTAGAAATGCTGTTCTGAGCAGTCTTTTCAGTGTTAATGGGGGTAAAGTTAGTTTCAAATGTTTAGTCTGATGTTAGTAATAACATATTTCATCACATTCTACGGTTCATAAAGTGCTTTAATCCTATGGGCTTGGGTGGCCCTAAAAGTCTACCCACAAATCCCCCAGGGATCACAGAAACAGAAGGGCAGATGAGGGTGTCACACGCCCCTAGAATGTTGGTGAGAGCTGAGTACGCCAGCAGAGGCTTCCCGTCTGCTTTCCCCAGACCCTCTCAGGAGTCTGTTCCTTTAAAGAGGGATTGCTACTTCTTCTCCTGTAGATCCAGGCCCTCGATGTGTGACAGGAGTGAACAAGAAGAATGCCAAGGGGAGATTTGGCACTCTTCACCATGGTTGCCAGGAGAGCCCAGTCCCATGGGGGAGGGGGGCGGGGGAAGATAGGGACCCAGTTCTATCAAAACCATCTCCCTTTAGACACTCCTTCCAGAGCCTGGCCCCATGTTAACCCGCAGGAGACCAGCCCCCCTCCCAAACTGTGGTCCCAGTCCTATTGGTTTAAATATCTTTATTGATACTAAACTCACCCACCCAACACATGGCCAGCAGTTCTGAGGAACCCCGCATCCAGA
This sequence comes from Cnephaeus nilssonii, assembly GCF_951640355.1. Lineage (NCBI taxonomy): Eukaryota > Metazoa > Chordata > Mammalia > Chiroptera > Vespertilionidae > Cnephaeus > Cnephaeus nilssonii. The sequence goes on along the minus strand of NC_137081.1, from coordinate 21,880,422 downwards.
GGCCTAGAGAAGTTTCCATCCGGGACCAAAAGAGGGAAACTTTAGAGCTCCCTACAGCGTATAGTCTCCCCAGAACCCATTAAAGCACCTCTGGGGATCCCTCGGATGCACTGGGCCTTCCTGGGCACGCGAGTAACTCCAACCTCAGTTTCCAGAGGCTTGGGAGATGGACTTTTGCAAGGGTACATTGGGCCACGGCAGCGCCCCCTGCTGGAGCCCAGAGGTCACACAGGTACGAGAGGCAGCGCTGCGCGCAGTGGGGAGCGGCCGGCGGCGGGTCAGAGGCAGAGGCTGAGCTCCTTGCGCACGAGGCACTGGTGGCACTGCACGACGCAGCACCAGTGGAAGCGGCACAGGCAGTTCTCCTCGAGCTGCACGCTCTCCTCGCGGTGCCCGCGGCCGCAGCACAGCAGGTCGCAGCCGCTGAGGTCCAGCGCGCTGCTGTTGCAGGCGCGGCCGCGCGTGCCTGGAGAGCCTGTGCGCCGGTTGGGGGCGCAGAAGTCGGGCGAGTCGGCGACATAGAGCAGGTCAGCGCGACTGGGCGGCTTGAGATTGCGGACAGCGGGCAGCAGAGCCTTGCCGTCGTTGGTGCCCATGACACGCGAGGCGCCGTGGAAGCGCTCGAGCAGCTCCGCGCCCACCTCTCGGAACGGGGGCAGCTTCTGCCAGCAGGTGCGCAGAGCGCACGAGCCCGACAGCCCGTGGCACTTGCATTCAGTGCGCGTATGGCTCCGCACCGCCTGCGGGGAGCAGAGGAGCAGGCAAATAGAGACAGATGTGGGGGGTGCGGGTCGCGGAAAGGCCCAGAGGACCGACAGACAGAAACAAAAAAAAAGGGGGGGGGGTGCGTGGATGGAAGAGAGGAAAGAGCAGACCAAAAAAAAAATTAAAAAAAGGAGAGCGCAAGGTGAGGAGGAGGAAATTAAGGAAGCGACAGCCCGGAGTGGAGGGTAAGAATGACAATGATGGAGAAGTAGAAGTGGGGAGTGGGGGAAAGAATGCAGCGCAGGGATTCTGGGATCCAAAGCCAGAGAATAGGGAGAAAGTAGAATGGACAGCGCGGGTGCGAATCTCCCTGGAGCAGGGGAGGTGGCGGTGGTAGCTGTCGCACCTTCTCCCTCCTGCCAACCCTCAAGGCACCAGGCAGGGCTGAGCAGAGGCGCAGAGCCCGCTCCTTGGGCGTCTGTCTCCACCATCCCTCCCCAACCCTCTCTGGCAGGTATGTGGGCCTGTCAGGACATACCTCTCTGGGCCCCTTCTTACCCCCTGCCCATGCCTCAGCCCCAAACTCTAGAAGATACAGGATATGTGTGGGGATGCCTCTAGAGCACCCTAGAACTGAGGCAGGGTGCCCACTGTGGACGCACTACTGAGAACTAGAACCCCAGGTGTCCTGCCCTCTATTTGCTGTTTGTGTCTAAGAGTCACAGCCCCACCAGAGATTATGGGGCCAAATGCCCTAGGAAGATCATCTCTGGAATCTCAGAGTGTAGGGACCAATCTGATTACAGACATTTGTGTCCCTCCCCCTCCCAGGTTCTGTCCTTCCCCTTGGGCACATCTGACCCAGACAGCTTTCTGTCCCTAAACAAGCTCCTGGGGCCTCCTCATTGCAGAGGGAAGGGGAGAGGCTGCCAGAGTTCTGGGCAGGGCCTGGTCTAGGGTTGCTGGGAGGCCAGTTGACAAGAGTCCCGACTCAGTCACAGCTCTCCTGGCCTCTGCCTGACCCCCTCCTGCCTCCACCAGGATCCAGCCCGTTGCCCCTTGGTCTAGCCCCTTTCCAGGCCTCCCTCACACCTCCTGGTTCCCCTACCTCAAGACATTTGTCTCCATCCTCTTGTCCCTGCCCTGGCAGCCACATCTCTACCCACCCCGAGCTTTACCCCACCTGTCCTGTTTCAGAGGTATGCCCTCTCTACCTGGGGTCCCTAAAAGCCTCAACCGAGTCCTCTCCCCTGGGTGACCTTCCCTACCCTGCCCCAGGCCCTCCCAGGCCCCCAACCAATCTTCCCAAGTGGCCCCCCCCACCGCCACGCTAGCTCCCACACACGTTAACATACTCCTACACATACACACCCTCTCTCACACCCTCACTTCTCACACTTCAACAAAGTGCTCCTACACATTCACCACGCTGTCCTACATCCACCCAGCCACACAACTGTCCCACATCCACTGACACAAGCACACGTTTCCACCGTCGTGCACACACCCTCTGGCACACCCCTGCCCATACTCACCAGCCGGCCGGCCTCATTGTTGTGAAGCTGCACCAACGCTCGGATGTCTCCACTTCCCCGCTTATGCCTCGCGTCCATGAAGAGCCTGGACTTCTCATCCCCGAAGTCCACATCGTCCCCACAGCCTCCCCACTCCCAGGCTGCACTGCCCTCTGGGGAGCCCACAAGGCCAGGGGGCCCCAGGGTGCCTGGCAGGCCAGGGGGCCGTGGTGGGGCCCGCCTGCGGGGTGCCTGGCAGCCACACTGCAGCAGCTCGCCCATGGAGCAGGCCTGCGTGACTGCATGGCTGGCGCCGGCAGCCGTGATGGCAAAGACGAAGGCGGTCTCCCGGATGTCTGTGGGGACAGGGAGGAGCAGTCAGCACAGCATCAAAGCTGAGTCCTAGGGGACTGTGGTGGGCGGGGCAGTGCGGTGGGGCTGGAAGACAGGGGCAGGGCAGGGTGCCCAAAGATTCTGGGAGAGGTGGGGCTCGGGCAGCCTCCCCAAACCTCCACCCTCTCCTCTGAGCTCGAGGTCCCCTCCTCGCACTGACCCTGCTGCAGGATGCGCCCAAAGGCCTTGCTGTGGCTGGAGCAGTTCCAGCGGCGGAAACGGAACTGGAACTGGCACTCTCGAACCCCAAGCCGGGCACCCCGCGCTAGCTCAGCCACCACTTCTGGCTCCTCCTGGCACAACTCAGCCTGCCGCCCTGCCAGCCTCCGTGCTTTCCTGCAGATACTGGTGGGGTCCATGACCAAGGGGCTGCCCACTGCCCTAGGAAGCAAAACACAGCAAGTCAGGGGTATAACTCCAAGGGTAGGGGGTGACAGAGAGGGAGACCAAACCCCGCCCCCCACACTCAGCCCACAGCCCAGGAGCTGGGATATGCCTACCCACCACCAACAACTAAGATTGAGATTCTCCTATCTGGTTCCCCTGCCATTCCATCCACATCTGTGTTCCCTTTTAACTAGAGTCTAGACTGAAATCACTGTAGAGCAAGAATTCAATCTTATCCTTCTCTGCATATTTTTACTAATAAATCCTTATGTAATTTGACTCAAGGTAAAGGCAGCTGGCAGCAGGTAGGCCAAGACTAAAATTCAATAGGCCTCGCCCAAAGGAAGACAAGGAAGAATTTAACAGAAGGAAGATCAAGAAGGTTGTCAAAGGAAAGAAAAAGATTTTAGAAAAAGATCAGAAAAAGAACTGGTCTTAGTGGACCACAAGCTGGATATGTGTCAGCTGAATAGTCCTGATGCTAGCAAGGCATGGGCAATCCCAAGGGATATAGAAAGCCATCTGATGGTAGCGTGGCTGGGGAATGGAGCCTCTGAGAGAAGTCACACTTCCTCTCCAGCCCAAGTTTCTCATTCTGTAAAATGGGAAGGATGGGCTTTGATCTCTAAGGTGGGCCCTCCCACCCTCAGATCCTCTGTTTCCCTTAATTGGAGAGCAGGAAGAAGGAGCTGGGGGCTGAGTCTCTGAAGCACTGTGAAGCAGGTGACAGTGACCCTTCTACTCCAGGAGCTGTGGCCTTTCCAGAGCAGCATGGCAGCAAGCCAAGCCCTATGCACTGGGGCGACATCACTGATTGGAGAAGGGGGACACTGAGCGGGTGGGTAAAGACCTCCTGGGAAGTTCCACACACTTTCCGAAATCCCTCCATTCCCACCACCATGCTGGCTCCCACACGCATTCCCAGCCTTCATTCTGACAAGAGAGCTACAATTTGGTCTCCATACCAGGCCCGTGAAGGTTAACTTGGCTGGGTATTCACACCTGGATGAAAGGGCTTTCATCAGATTGCTCTTATTTGAATGCTTAACTGGTATGCCTGTCTTGTAGGAATGAGTTGAGCACTTGGGAGCTGAGGGTAATTTGAGACCACTCAAAAACCCTTCAGCAGAGGGCAGAAAAAGACTCTCTGGGCGGGGAGAGAAAAGTGGCATCAGGAAATAGAAAATGTAGAGGAAAATGGTGGTAGATAGGTGCCAAAGGTCAAGGTGGCCTTCTTTTCAGTTTAGCTTCAGTGTACATCCACCCCCACTGTCCCCATTTGCTCCACAAGTACAGGCTTCCCAGGCATGTTCTGGCCCAACAACAATGAAATGTAATGGGCTTAAATAGCAGCAAGAGGAATTTAGGTCTTAAGATAGAACTTAACACTAAGGAGTGAGATGCTTGAAGAGGTGGTTGCAGGGAGATATGTAAGTCCTTTAAGGTCTAACACACACACACACACACACACACACACACACACACACACACACACCACCCGACAGATCATTGTTATCATCCCTTTCCAAGTAGTCCAGGAGCCAGAGTTCTCCCCTCAGTGGAGAGATTTACAGTCCAGACCAGCGATTTTCAACCTGTGTGCCACAAGAATTTTTAAAACTCAATACCTGACTATTGAGCCAGGGCACTGACCTCTTTTAAAAAAAAATATTTTTATTGATTTCAGAAAGGAAGGGAGAGAGAGATCGAGTGATGAAAGAGAATCGGATCGGCTGCCTCCTGCATGTCCCCCCATTGGGGATCAAGCCCGCAACTAGGCATGTGCCCTTGACCAGAATCGAACCCAGGACCTTCCAGTCCACAGGCTGATGCTCTATCCACTGAGCCAAACCAGCTAGGGCGGCACTGACCTCTTTTCCCTTAGATTGTTAAACAAAAAAATGACAACATCCAACACAACAATAGTTGTCCAGTGTGAATGAATCAAAATTATACCTAATTTTTTGGGTCAGATTGACACATTTTTGGTGTGCCGCAGAATTTTAGTAATTAGTTTATGTGTGCCATGAGATGCAAAAGGTTGAAAATTGCTGGTTCAGACCTCCCCTCCTCATGCTTAGGACCTGCCCATCACTGCATTCCAACTGTGTCCTGGGAAGGTCTTTCCCAACCCTAGAGAAGTGATGGATGGAGCAGTGGGGAGTGGGCCAAGGGTAGGGCAGCCAAGCTGGCTCCCAGTGGCTCAGTGACCTTCAAGAATTTTAGGTGCTTCAAGAATTGATTTCTACTGCCCAGGGTGGCTCAGTGGTTGAGCGTTGACCCATGAACTAGGAGGTCACAGTTTGATTCCTGATCAGGGCACATGCCTGGGTTGTAGGCTCGATCCCCAGTGTGAGGTATGTTTCTATCTCTCTCTCCCTTCATCTCTGAAATCCATAAAAACATTTTTTTTTTAATTTTAAAAAGAGTTGACCTCTATCTATTTATCTATCTATCTCCACCTCCTGCCACTTATTTCACCTCATTACAAAAAGAATTTGAGGCAGCTTCCAATAAGATCATATAGGGTCAACAGATAAGACTATAAGCACCTTGAGAGCTATTAGCGTCATATTCTTTTGTCTCCTAGGCAGATTTTAAGGTGCTTAATTCAAATTTCCCCTGGATTTTAATGGAAAATTTGCATATTATGAACAATTACTATAATACTACAATGAATACCATTTAATACATGTTTCTGAATGAATAAATGAGCCATCTCAGGAGAAAATCCTTACTTGAGCCCAGCCCCTGTCCACATGTCATTTCATGAGTCCTAATTGCTTTCCATAAACATTTTATTTCTCCCACTGGATTCAGAGGCAGGGAAGCAGGCCTCCCCAGGCTGTCCAGGTCCTCTCCTGCCACCACATGTCCAGGCCTCCACCTAGGAGTCTGGGGATCTGCACACTCAACACTCCCCCATGCTACTAAGTTCCCCAATTCTCCTCCCCAAACCCTCTGCTAACTCCCTACTTTCCCAAGGTCGACTGGCCTTATCTTCCCAAGGTTACTCTGCCCCATCCCTCTCCTCTCCCTCCTCCTGTCCCAGGGGATGGAGGGGGTATGCAGGGGAGAAAGGCAGAAATCTCTTGACCTTATCTGTTTCCCAGGGGCTAGAGATAGAAGACTCAGAAGGATTCCTGGCTGCCTGGGAACTAGACTTGTTTACAAGCTGGTCAGGAGAAGGGATGGGCAGTAGTAGCAGCCAGAATCCCAAGGGACCAGTTTGCTCCCTGCCCTCCTGTTCTTGCTCCCATCCTCAAGTCACAGGAAAGGGAACTCCAGAAAACGAGTGGCAGGGCAGCATTGGGCAAAACACCGAGCCTCACTTCAATACCCTGGTCTCTGTCAGCTCTGGGTGAGCTGAGCCACTCTGGGCAAGTCAGTTCCCTCTCTGGGTTTCAGAAACATGAGGAGCTAGCATAAAAGGCTCTCATTACCCCCTCTAACTTTAACACTTGACTCCACATCAAAAAATAACTCCCCCATCTCTCCTCTTCCTTTACCCTCCTTCCTTCCCTTCTGCTTCCTTAGGGAATGAACTCTGCTATTCATGCTCTGAGTCAGCATTGTCCTGGGATCAGCCCACAGAAGCTGTGCCCGTTTGGGAACATCTGCATGTTTTGGGGGCTGGAACACAGGGTGGTAAGAAATATGTAATATAGAATATGTAGGGTCTGTGATCCTAATCAAGTAGACATTCCTGGGCATAGAAACAATGAGGCTAGTTTTAAAAGAAATCAGTATGCAGACAAGAAGGGACAAGCCTAGGGTTAGCCATTCTAACTGGCTTGGCCTGCGCCAAAATCTTCCTCCCAGGGCACAACATCTGTACATCCTGCTCTGGGGGCCCGGAGTCCTGGTCTGCTCTACTTTTCCTTTCCCATATTCACAGGGCCTAAGAGAATGCCCAAGGTCATGCAGGCCAGCTCCACCAACCTGACCTCCATTATACAGATGCACAATCTGAGAAGGGAGGTGACCAACACTGACCACTCAGTGTGTGTGGGGGTGGGGGTGTCTCATTGCAAGAAACTTAGGTAAATATTTTAAAAACCAAAGGGCCAGAGGGAAATGGCCACCAAAGGTATCAGAAGACATTAGGTAGGTAGCCTCACATGCCACCCTCCATACAGCCCTTACTCCTAGCAGGATTGGGTAACTCTGCAGCCATCCCAGATTCTACTGATAAATTTCTGGACTCAGAGCCAGCCCCTCCCTAGCCCCTAAGTCATGAAAATCTAACCCAACATCTCTCCAAGCTCACCTTAGATACCACTTGCCCTAAGGTGCCTCCTCTGGTCCCCATGCCTCCCTCTACATCATTCTGCCTGTCACTCACTGGGGGAGAGGGGCAGGTGCTTGTTATCCTGCCAGTGGCATAATTATTTTGTCATGTTTTCTTGTCTATCTCTCCAATTAGATAGGAAACTCATTAAAGACAAAGATCTCATGAGGAAGCATAATATCAGTAGCAGAGTATACGCAGGGCTTTGGGGATCCAGCAGACATGGGGTTGGAGCTGGGCTCCGCTGCTTGCTTATTCTATGATGTTGAGCAAATCCCTAGCATGTGAAGTTGGCATTTCGTATTTGCTGAATGGCTGCTGAGACTTAACCTTCTGAGTCGTTTTTGGCAACTGTGAAATGGAAGCAAATAATAACACCTGCCCACTTCCCAGGTGACATGTGAAAAGAGCCTGTCCAGAGAGTGGGCTTCCACAAGTGATTTTTGTCTTGCCATTCACACCCTTATTCATCTCCTGGCCTGCTCAGTGCAGGGCAAACGGTAGGAGTGCAGGCGGTGTCTGTGGATTCCTGAGAACTCTCTTTTCTCCAACTTACACTTCTCAGCCTGTGTCTCCTCCCCTACCAGCCCTGCCCCTGGACCAGAGGACCCTCCAGGACTCCCACCCCCCTTCTCCGATGAGCACTCCTGGGTGGATTATTGAGGCCAAGGGGATCACAGACCCTTTTGATGCCCAGCCTCCTCTGAAAGGTCTCACAGTCAGCTCTCTATCCCACCCCCCCACCTGGGAAGGGGGTCCCTCATCTGACCCTCATCTCCAGGAGCCAGCAGAGGGAGCCCTGAACCCTGGGGCTGTGGGTGGGGGCTGCACGGGGGTGGGGGAGGTGGGTGGTGGAGAAGGGGCAGAAAAATGTTGCTTGACTGCTGTGGAGGCGGCTGGGCCCGGGCCTGTGCCCGCCCGCCTGTCCTGTCCTGCTCTGTCTAACTCCCTAATTACTGCTACCCCTCCCCCAGTCCCTACTCCCACCCCAACCACCACATCAAAGCCAGTGATGCCCCAGCTCCATTAACCCCTGCCTCCCCACCACCCACCAGCCACCCTACACCACCACCAGCACCACCCCCTTTCCCACCCCAGTTCCGTTCCCTCTGCCCTGTCCTGGACACTGCCCTTCCCACCTCCTCACACTTCTCTCCTTCCCATCCTCACCATACAAGAGGGCTTCCTATTGATCAGGGCTGTGGGAGGCCAAAGAGTAGACACCTTGAACCTCCTACTGGATCCCCTGAGGACAATCTGTGCCTTCTGCTCTCCCATACTTAGGTGGGAGCAGGGATGGGGGAGGCCCAGTACCCCTTTCCTGAGTCCCACACCCAATGGCACCCAGGGTGAGACCCTCAGCAGGAGGCAGGCTCCTGGCTCCCACCCTCAGCTGCCTGCATTCTGTGTGGCCTCTGGCCATTTCCTATCCCTGGACTTTGCTGGACTTCTTCCTATAAGTGACAAGATGAGACCAGATGATCTCTAAGTCCTTTCTCAGTCTAATTTCTGAATTAAATGGAGGGCTCAGAGCTGGAGGAACCAGCCAAAGAGGCCAGGTGGAAAATGGGAGAACCCTCCCAGCAACCTTTCCCTTCCTCAGGTAGTCCAAGGCAGCACCTAAGATCTCCTCCCATCCCACTGCAGGCAGGAAGGAGGGCGCAGGCTAGAGGACTCTTACCCAGTCCCCAGGGACAGGCTTCTGTGTTCCCCGAGTGCCTCCTGCTCTGGCTGGCTGTATGCCCTGCTGCCAGCCTGACCCAGGCCTGGCTGCCTGCCCCGCCCTGGCCTCATCCCCTCCACAGCTGCATTTCTTCATCAAAGTACACATTTGAATCCCCCTCGCTGAGCCCTGGTGATCAGGCCTCCCTCTGACCTCCCCCCACCAACTCCTGGCTTCTGATGAGAGCTGGGCAGGAGGGGGCTGGCACCTCCCAGGAAGTGTCACAGTGCCAGGACTCTGGTGGGCTCAGGGCATGCTCTGGCCCAGATTGAGCCAGCCTCCTTTTGCCCCTGCCCTTTTCTGCTCACAGCCCCATTGTCTTCCTCCAGGGGAAGCTGCCAAGGCGGGAGGCCTGGAGGGTGGGACTGGATGACCACCCCACCCCCATCCCCACCGCACCCTGAGCTTGGCAAGGACCAGCAACAGGACTGCCCACAAAGGGTGAGGGCCCCAGATAAAGATGGGCTGGGAAAGGGTGGCCAGGCCCAGCTTGGGGTGGGGGTCACAGCTGGAAAACCCGAGCTTCAGGAAGGAGCCTTGTCTTTTCCCTGTCTCCCTGTGGGGCCAGATATGAGGCTATCTTAGGCCCACGGTTCCTGTTTCTATAAGGAAGGGGGTGGTGGTGAAAGGCAAGATGAGATGGGGGAACGGGGTGGGATTGGGTGGTGTTTTTCCCAGTGGAACAAGGGGAGGGTTCGTTTCTTTCATAGGAAATATAAAACAGAAAGAGGAAGAGAGAAAAAGGGAGATTAATTTGGCTATTCTGTGAAAGTGAGCTATTTTCTACATCCACTAATTAAAGGATAAATAAAGATGGGTCAGACATTAAGAAGAACTTTCGGGGTGGGACGGTGGGGGAACAGGTAGAAGGGAGCTGGTGAGTAGGAAGCTATAGCCTCTCCCTCTCTCTGACTCATTCTCAAAATGGGATCTGTCAGGGTCAGCGCATTGGCTGGACAAGACAGCCTGGTCAGTGTCCCGGAATCTTGGATTCTGCAATTCACAAGGATACAGTTATAGATGTGAGAGAGACAGGCAAAGAGGCTGGGACAGAGTTTAGAAAGCATCAGTTCCATCAGGCGAGCAAGGGGGAGAGGGACAGAAGTGAGAGAGGGATCTTTGGAACCAGGAGCCAGGTCCCTGAGCCTATCCCAGGGCCGGGGCCACTCACCTCCAAGAAGGACCCTCCTTTCCTAACCAGGTCAGTCCTGTCATTCAGAGTTCCTGGGGTCCTCTCTGCTCCCTGTCTGGCCACTGCTGGAATGTCAGAGCGGACTGCAGTGGGCTGCTGCAGGTCGCTGCTTCCTGCTCCACCACTAGAGCCCTAACCTGAGAAGTAGGGAGAAGAGGGCCAGCAAGTAGGTCCTAGACATCAGAGAACAGCCTGGAAGTTCCTGGCCTGAAAAGCTCCTAGCCAAAGTGAAGCTGGAGGGTGAGGGTGAGGGTGAAGAGTGGCAGGAGCCTCAGGCCACTTGGGATGCTGGGTCTGGCCCATAAGCCCATTCCTGATCTTGGAGGGCAATGATGGGTGTGGTGGGAACAGGAGTGTAAGCAACCAGAGTCAAAGGTCCTGAGAAAGGGAATCTGGGCTCAGACCAAAAGAATTAAGTATCAGAAACAGACAGAGGAGAGCGAAGGGCCAAGGCAGGCAGGAGAGGCAGGTTCTATCTGAGAAGCATCTGAGTGAGGCAGTCTCTGGACATCTTATCAGCCCAGCCCCTCACTCTTCACCCTGCTTGCCCTGCAGCTGCGGCCATGAAGGCTTCTGTGTTCTCCCACACCTGCCCTCCTCACCTCCTCCCCCACTCCTTGCTTCCCAGCTTCAGGGTCAGTCTCCAAGGGATCAGGCTCCCTCCCTCTGGTTTGGCTCTTACCCAGCAACCCTTCCTGAACAAAAGTACCCCCACAGATACAAATCCCAGAAAAGTGAATCAACCAACCAGTAACACTCCATAAAATTGTCCCCAGGACTTTTTGCCTCCAGGGCCCCAAAGGCCAAGGCTCTGGTTTCCAAGACCAGGGAAGAGAGACACAAGAGGAGATGGTTGTCAAAATGCAGTAACTGGCATAGTTGCCCAATGCATGGGATGGTGCATTGGGAGCACAGAGAAGGCAAGGGAGAGAAGACAGAGGGACAGCTTCCTGGAGGAAGTGTCATTTTAATCGGAAGGATGAGAACAATTTGGACAAATGGAGAGGGAGGGGAGGTAAGGCAACAATTATCAGGGAGAAACCCCTGTCCCACCCTGAGAGAGGGCAAAGTTAAGAAAGGTTTTGGAGAGTAAAAGAGATACCCCTTTACAAAGTTTTGTTTGGGACACTGGACTTTAAACTGAAATGAATATCCCTTTACACTCAGGAGGTCTCTGGCCAGGAGAACCTGGGGTGTGGAGGAGGGAACTACATTTAAGGAGTACCTCCCAATGTCAGATAATTTTGCAAATCATCCCACCTAATGCTCTGACTAAGCCTGCCAGGTAGAGGGATTGTTTCCCAGTTTTATGGTTGAGACGTTGTGGGGCAGCGAAAAAGTGACCTGCCCAAGGGTAGCAGATTTAACAAAAGGAGCAGGTTAGATCTCAGGTCTATTTCAAAGCTGCTACTGGATTATGCGAAGACAGAAGCAAAGGACACATGTTGCCTAGCCGGAACCTGGGTCGTCCTCAATTTGCCCCCTCACTGACACCCGGAGGGATGCTCTCCCGTCAGCAGCTCCCTGTGTGGGCATCCTCCTCTCCATCTCCCTAGAAGAGACAGTTTCTGCCTGCTTCACCCCTCCTTCCAAATCCTGGGATGGGGGAGGAGTGGAGTGTAGAGAATCCAGCCAATGACATGGCGATATGCAAATAGGCAAGACCCTGCCTTCTTAGGATTGGCTGATGCCTCAGCGATATTGGCCAAGTCCCTCCTCTCTTAACACTAAGCTATTCCGGGGTGGTTTTTGCTGCTCTGGAGACTGGAAAGGAAAAAGTCCGCGGGACCCAGATATCCGAATGGTCCTGACTTGGCACCCACCTTCCCAGTCCCTACTCCAGCCCCAAGACTCCTGCACCCTTCGCTGCCTAGGTGTCTGCTCTAGCTAAGGCCAGTTCCGGAAAGATGTCCTCATTTCTTAGTTGACCAAGCCTCCCTCCCTTCCACCGGACCCTCCCGGGTTCCTGAGCTGCACATTTACTTGATCCTTGATCCCATATCCGCAAGGTCCAGGCGCCTGGGTCCCTCTCCTGCCTGGGTCCCTCCTCCTCTGCTCGGGGAGGAGGAAATAGAGAAAGCCAAGGTCCTGACTCAGTTTCCCTTTTCCGTCCCTTTCCTGCCACTACCGCCCACACTGAAGGAGCTCAGAGAGAAGTAGGTAGATTTCTGGGCAAAGTGGGGCGGGGCAAAGGCAGCCGTTTGACCCTGCTTATGACTGCCTACCTTGTTCCTCTCTTTTCCCCAAATCTAGTCCAACTCCCCTAAATCCAGAGCCCTCCTCGCAGGTTCTTTTCTTCGGATCTCTAACTACAGATCTTCCCCCTGTCTCCCCGGTAGCTTTTTCCTACCCACCCACCAATTCCTTGGTGACCTGGATTGAGCGCATAACCTGGGAGGGAGCTGGAGTGTAGGACACGGGAGGAGGACATACAATAGAATGTGCGGGGGGTTGGAGTAGATTATAGAGCCGCCTGAGTGGTAGTTCAGAAGTGCCACGGGTGGAGGCCGGCAGGAGAGCTGTACGCACCTCCCCCGCACCGCCCCAGCGCGCAGGTAGAGCCGGGAGGCAGCGGGACCGCGGTTCGGAGCCATCCGTCACGAGGTCCCCACCCTCGAGCGTCGGGAGCCGCACCGGGACAGCGCGCTGCAGCACTCACCACCACAGTCCGCCGACGTGCGCGGGACACAGGAGCAGCAGCAGCAGCAGCCCGAGGCGGGAGGGTGAGGGCGGCAGCATCGTGACCGCTCTGCCGCCCGCCGGTGCGGGCAGGGGGGCGAGGCTGCAGGGCCAGTCGGTGCACGCGGGGCCCGGGCTTCAGGGCGAGTGCGGCTCTGGCGGCGGCCGGGAGGCGACGGCTCCGGCGGCGGCGGGGGGGCCCATCCCGGGCGACGAGGGCGCGGCGGAGGCGGAGAGCGGACGGGGCAGCCAGCGCCTGAGTCTCCTGCCGAGCTCGCTCGGGAGAAGAAATCAGAGCCGGGGGCAGGGGTGGGAGGGGAGCGGGGCCCGGGCGGGGGCGGGGGCCGGGAGGTTGTTGGGGTGGCAGTTGCGACAGTCAGGCGGCGGGACTCTCGGGAGGGAGCTGGGAGCCCCGGGGCGGCAGGCGCAGCGCCGCGAAGGGCGGGAGCGAGGGTCCGGGGCGGGGCCGCGCGCTCGTGGCTGCCCGACCCGCCTGCCTCGCCCCCTCACCACGCCTCTCGCGGAATGGGAGCCCCCCGCCGTCGCGGGAGTCGGGGGCAAGGAGGGCGGGGAAACAGGGTGGAACGGGGTGGGGGGGGGGGGAGAAGAGGAGCTGAGGAATGGGGGACGGGCTGGAAGGGAGACGTTTGACAGGTTTGTTGACTGTAAAGAGAGAAAACTTCCCAGGAATGAGGGAGTTTGGGTGGGTGGGGGGGCGGGGGGCGGGGAGGGCGGTGCGGGCGATGCTAGAGCGGGGACCCGAAGAGGAAGTCCGCCTGGGGCTCTGGATGCTCCTGGGAGGGGTGTCTAGGGAACTAGAGGGTAGGGACAGGCGGACTCAGGAGGGGGTCACCCCTTACCGGGGCCGCCTCCGCCCCTCACGCCCCTTTCTCAGCCTTTCCTGGAGAAAAGGAGGAAGCCCTAGGCCTCCACTCTGGCTCCCCAGCCACCCCGCCTCTTCAAGCCCGAGTTCAGGGGAGGGAGGTGCGGAGGGGAGATTAGACAGCAAGAGGAACCTCTCCACGGTCTGCGCTCCAGCTCTCAGACTCAGGAGCGAGCGATAGAGCGGAGGTTGCAGAATAGCAAGAGATTGAGGGGTCAGAACTCGGCAGCCAGGCCTCGCGTACCCGCGGGTCCCTGCCTCACGTTGCTCCCCCAACTTAGCGGGGCCAGAAGGGGTAGGAGAGCCAGCTGCAGGTGAGATGGCATTTATTCGATTCTCTAATGCTACAAAAATGTCTTTGATGCCCCTGGCCCCCTCCCCACGTGGGGAGATCAAAGGCTCCGTGGGAAGGAGGGACAGCTCCATTCATCACGGCCTTCGGGCTCGCACCGGCTGCAGTCCCTGCTCCTCCCCTCCGGCCCCACATGCCCCGGGGGTGCTGAGGGACAGGTGGTGCGGGACATTCCACAGCAAGGGCCTTGTCTCCAAACCACCATTTTCTATCTAGAGTGGCCATCAACCTTTAGGAATGTATTGGGGTGGGGAGGGCAGATCTCGGACTTCAAGCCCGAGGTGCAGACACCTCAGGCTCCCACAGCAAGACTCCTGGTGGTTTGAGTGGGGGAGCCCCTGAACTTGGAGAGTTAAGCCACTTCCAAGAAAAACACCCGTGGTGAACAGAGAAGGCAAGATTCCGAGTTCCTCAGAGAGCAGAGACAAGTGGATCACGATGAGACTGGCGATGTGACAGAAGACCATGGGTGCCTACCCCACAGGAGGAGGCAGATCTGGGAAAGGAAAGGATGGGTGAGAAGTGTGAAAAGGAAATGGAGAAATGTTCACCTAGGCACCTAGGGAAGCCTCTGAGTTTGCTGGGAGCTCCACCCCAGGGCCCTGGTGTCTGGGCTGTGTTGGTCTAATTCCTGGGTACAGAGAGTTCTGGTGAGGGGCTGGGATACTCTCGAAGGGGAGGGGGCCCTGTGGGAGGAGCTGGTGGCTGAGGGAGTTAGTGAGGAGGACATGGTCCTAGTGCCGCCCTTTCCCATTTTAACCCTCCATAGCACCCAGATGCCACGCACAGCCTTGCACCCATTAATTCTGTACACGGTTGCTGTTTCTGCAAGGCAATGCCAACTCTGGGCGCTGCACACTTAAAGACATGCCCAGGTTAGGCACACACTCAGGCCAGATGGTGCCCGAACAGACTGTTGGGGGCTCTGTGGGGGTCCCTGGAGGCTGCAGGTGGCCAATGATCAGCCCCCCCTCCCATCCACTGCCTGGGTTCTGAACCCCCTGCCCCCACCCTGCTACTGTTATTGCAGATTATGAAATGCTCTCCCTATCCTGCATTCTTCTTGAAGGCAAGAATTTTAATGTATTTGTCTTTGTCATCAGGGGACCAGGGCTCTGGGACCGCCCTGCCTCTGCCTGAGGAGGGAGCGCCCCAAATCTGGTCCCAGCTGCCTCCAGACCCCAGCCTCTCTCCATTACCACCCCCTCATGCCCTAGCCCTGCCCCTCGCCTCCCCCTTCTAAGACACAGTCTCTCTGTGGGGTGGATAAAAATGATGTTATTGAAACAACAGAATTGGGAGCAGTGGCAGGGAGCAGGGATCAGCTCAGGAAACTGGGGTGTTTGCCAAGAAGCCTTCTCCCCCGCAGGCGGCCTTTCTGCCCCCCCCCCCACCTTTCCTACAAACACACACAGATAGCCCCACCCCTCCTGCAGTACTCTGTCTGGTCAGATCTTGCAGAATAGTTGGCCATCCCTGGACTCCCCAATTCCTTGTCCTCTCCTCCCACCCCAGAGTCCCATTCCAGAATCTATTGGCTCAGTGGTGCCTGCAGAAGCACTGGGGCAGTGCAGGTGTGGGCTGTAGTCTGTGATGGACAGGCTCCCAAAGCCTCAATTACCAGGGCCTGGGTTCCCAGGGAAACCTTGCCTCTGCTCACTTCCTTTTGCCTTCTCTGCATTCTCATCTAGGAGTTGGCTGGCATCTGGGCAGAGCCAGAGCAATGATTTCTGCCCTTATGCCCTCCAAACCTTCATGTAGATGAATTCAGAAGTTACTAAGACTTCAATCCATCACTATCACCCTGGAAGACTTTCCACAGAGAAGGACCAGGACATAGAGACAGAGACACACCAAGACAGATCAAGATGCATGCACCCCCCCCCACACACACACACACACATAAGTTGGCACAGACTTTCAGAGAACTCCACAGAAACCACAGGGCAGCCTCCCCTCCCCCAGACAATGCTGGATAACCCACACATATGGATGGACACACAGATGGGCTGGCTCAGGATGAGACTCATACCTGCTTCTCTGGAGATCAAATGTGTACACACACACACACACACACACCCCACCTCTGCACAGACATGCATGTAGAGAAAGGGTCACAAGAGATTGGAATGGGAACACAGCAGCCCAGACGTGAGCAACATGAATGGAATGGTGCCCCACTAATCCCCCTCTCTCTGTCCTCTGGGCACTGGGCACCCTCTACTCTTCCCCCCACTGCTCTGCCTTAAGTCCCAAGAACCTGTTCATTCCAAGTCTAGGCCCTGATGCAAAAGAGAGATGGGAAGGAGAGACACGGGTGTCTGGCTGTGGGTTTGGAGAGGAAGGAGGGGTAGAGTTGGGGACTGCAGAGGGGGAGAGAGGCACCTGGAGAAAGATAACATCAGAATTGCTGCAGGCACAAGCAGAGCCCTCTGTCTCTGTCGGATTCTCTCTCTCTTTCCGTGTCTTTTCACGTTTCTCCTGTCTCCATGATTCGGTCTCTATTTGTGTCTGTCTCTAAATCACTTTCTCTGTTTCTTTGTTTCTCAAAAGGACTGAAGCTGCAGGAGCCCAGGAATTTGGGCCTGTGACCCTTCCCCTCCCAATAACCTCTCTCTCTTCCTCCCTCCCCACAGCCCTCCCTCCCTTCTTTCCCAGCAATGGGACCTAACTCTCATTCCTTTAGGATGGTGGCAGGGCTTCAGAATTCCTCAGGGCCCTGGGTCTCCGGGTCCCAGGAGAACAGAGGAAAGGCCAACTCTCTAGAGAGATGGAGGGAAGGAAACAGATAGAAAAAAGAGTCACTTTCCTCTCCCTTCTGTACCCCAAATCCCTCCACTCCAGCTTTTCCCAGCCCACCTGAAGTCATCAGAATGCACCTTCCCAGCTGAGAGGGTGGGAATTCAAAAGTCCAAGCTTTAGCCAGGCTTGTCGCTGCCTTGCAGGCCAAGTTTCCTCTGAGACTCCCTCTGGGCCTTTGTCCAAGGGAACCCCCACTCCAGGCCCAGGTTCCCCACAGAGCCCACCTGCCTCCCATCTTCCACATCTCTCAACCCTATCCATGTCCCCAACCTTCCTATCACCCCATCAGTCAAAGGGAGAAAGAAGCGGGGGGGGGGGGGGGGGGCGGCGGGGGGGACGAGGGAGCAGGGGATGAGAGGGAGGGGCTGCTGGCCCACCAGGACTGGGCTAGGAAAAGCCAAGGAACATTTGTTTCCACTTAGCTCGGCCTCAGTGGCCCTGAGTGGGAGTGGTAGGACCCAGGAGCTTCTCCAGCCATCCCAGTCCAGGCCCAGCTCCTGCTTTATGGATAGTGGAGTGGGCAGGAGGACCCTGGGTATTCTAGGGGGAGCCCCTACCCTCTTCTCACTGCTCCATTCTTTTCCAAGTGACACCAGTTACCCGGCTGTGTCAGCTCTCACCTCTGAGGAAACCCGGGCTCCTCAATCAGTTCTTCAGACCCAGACTCTCTCCTAATTGTATTGGTGTCTGCTGGTTATCATCTCTCCCTGGGCAGCAGTCAGCAAACATTTAATCGAACACCTACTATGTACCAAACACCCAGCTAGATAGTGGAGAAACAATGGTGAGCAAAAGCAGACATAACACCTACCCTCAGGGAGCCGACAGTCATTAATCATAGCATCTCACAAACAATTGGAAAACCACAACCTTGACCTGTGAAGGAGAAAGGAGGGGGCTGTGAGAGGCTCTGGATGGGGGACTGGCCAAGTTGGGAAGGTGAAGAAGGCTTTTCTGAGAAGGGAGTGCTCCAATTGAGATACAAAAATAAGTTAAGGTTAACTGGGAGACACAACAGAGGGTAGAACATTCCAGGCAGAGGGAACAGCCTCTGCAAAAGCCCTGTGGGGCCCTGGCTAGTTTTGCTCAGTTGGTAGAATGTTGGCCCACAGACCAAAAGGTCATGGGTTTGATTCCTGGTCAAGGGCATGTACCTAGGTTGCAGGTTTAATCCCTCAGAAACCCTCCTTTCCCTCCTTCCCCTGCCAGCGAGCAGGAGGCGAGCAAGAGGCAACCAATCAAAGTGTCTCTCTCACATCAATGTTTCTTTCTCTCCTCTCTCTATCTCCCCCTCCCCCCTCCCTTCCACTCTCCCTAAAAATTAATGAAAGAAATATCCTCACTCCTGGGGTGAGGATTTTTTTTTAAGCCATGTGGGGATATGGAGAAGGTATGTGGGCACTGAATCAAGGTTGGCACTGAATCACAGGGTGGGAAAGAGTGAAAGGCAGCCTGGTGGGAGATGAGGCTGGAGGTATTTGGATGATCAGACCAAGTAAAGCCTTACAGGCATGGAAGGAAATTTTTTTCTTATTTTGAAAGCAATGGGAATTCTACAAGACAAATAAATACATTACAAGAGGGAAGAAAAAGAGATGGAAGGGGACCTCTAGTTTAAAGGAGAACTACAGACATCCTATATAATAAAGAGCTAATATGCTAATTAGACCAAACAGCAGAAGACCGTCCAGACGACCTTCTGGACGAAGCTGGGGTTGCAAGGTCCTAGCCCCTTGCACGAATTTCGTGCATCAGGCCTCTAGTATAAATTAAAAAACAAAACAAAGGTGAGCTATAGTATTTAGAAATGCATGCTTGATGGCAAAAATAAGTTGTCATAAAATTCAGGATAGTACTTGCTCTGGGGTTGAGGGAAGGAGGCAGTTCTATTTTGAGGGGTATGGCTGGCAAGATTCTGTCTCCTTTCATGGCAGTTGGTTTCAAATCTCTTCAATTTTACATTTGATCTGCGCTCTTTTCTGCATAATCTTAATCAAAGGGTTAAAGGTAAAAAGCAACAGGAAGCCCTGTGAAGATTTCACTGGGACAGTGAGTGACAGGGCTAGTTCTACATTTTGAAAAGATGGCTCTGGCCACAGTGTGGAGAGTGGATTGGAGCCAGAGTGGAAGCAGGAAGACCAGTTTGGAGGCTCTGTGTGGCCAAGGTGAAAAGCCCTTGAACCTTGGGCCCGGGTCAGTGGTGGAGGAGATGGAAAAAAAAGCCAGCAGTTCTGACTGGTATTGGGGAAGTAGAGGTGAGTGGACTTGGGGAGGGGGTGGAAATGGGGGTGAGGAAGAGAGAAGTGGCAAGGATGCCTCTGGACATTTAACTGGCCTAACAGGATGAATGGTGGTGTGTCTACTCAGCTAAGAACACTGGAAGGGGACCAGCATTAGGTGAGGTCGGATGGGGGAGTTTGGGACATGAATTAAAGATGCTTCCGAAACATTAGCAAGAGCTGTCGAGTAGGCAGTAGGATATATGGGTCTGCAGCTCCTAGGGGAGGCCTCGGCGAGTCATCTTGATGTAAGGTGTAATTAAGCCAGAGCAGAGCTGAGATGGCCCAGGGGAGAGTGAAGAGTGAGAAGAGCCATGATGAAGTGCGGTGTTTAATGGCTGCATGGGGAGGAAGAGGCTGCAAAGGGGGCGAAGGAGGGGCTCCAGAGGCAGGAGGGGAAAGAGCGCTGTGGTTCACAGGAAAGACAGCACTTGGAGAAGAAGAGAGCATGGAAAACCATCCCAACCACTTCTGAGATGGGAAGGAAAATGTATCTACAGAATACACGAGGAAAACCACTGAATCAGTTCAACCACAGCCTAAAGTTGCCAAAGCACAAATACCACCCCACCATTTTCTTGCTGTAAAACGTCCATGAGCATACCTTCACTTACAAAATCAAGTCCATGCTTCTTAGCTTGGCATTCAGGCCCCACCACACAGTTTGTCTCTTTGTCATCCCAGCCTCATCTTCCTTGTTGTTTCCACCTGCGCTCCAGGCTTACAGTGGCTCTTGGTCAGGCCTCCATATCCTGCCCCCACACTCTGCTGGCCCAGCTCAACCCCCACATCCTCCAAGACCCCACATACCTAAAGTTGGAGGCAATCACTCAGATTCCCAATAACTCATAGCACTTTGAACCTTTATAGGAAGTACAGCCTTTATACTTGATTTTGTTTGTATATTTTCTTCCACTTGTCTAGGAGTTTTTTGGAGGGTGAGAACTATGTCTGGCCTGCAGTGGACATTTCATAACCTTGGGTTCTGTTGAACTTCGAGAGAGTGAAAGATATGCTGGCTGGCAGGGCAAGGCCAACTCAGCAGGCGTGGTCTCAGCTCCTCACCAAAACCAAGTCTTCTGAACTCAGGTTGGAAACTGGGGCTTCAGAGGAGACCAGGAGATTTTTTAACATCCCCTCTCCTGCTGCATACATACAACCCACCCTGACCTCAGGGCTTCTTCTCAGGGAGCCTAAGCACAGGGTCACAGCGCCATCTCCTGCCAAGATGGGGCACTGTTCCTTAAGAAAGGTTATCTCCAAAGCAGAGAAATACAAATTAAAAATGAGAACCAGGAAGAACACCAACCTGTTAAATTACCAACAAAATTTTAGAAGGTGTAAAAGTCAAAATTGGAAGAGGTGAGGAGAAATTTCCGTGTGTTGCTGCTGGCACTATAAACTCGACCATGCTTTCTGGGGGTCACGTTGGCAAAACTGCTAATATACTTTGCATGATTTTACTTCTGGGGTGATAACCAGTGTAAGTTACTTAAGAGAAATAGCCCTAGCTGGTTTGGCTCACTGGATAGAGCGTTAGCCTGCAGACTGAAGGGTCCCGGGTTCGAGTCTGGTCAAGTACCTTGGTTGCAGGCTCATCCCTGGCTCGAGCCCTGGTCGAGGCTCTTGCAGCAACCAATTGATGTATTTCTCTCACATCAATGTTTCTCTCTGTCTTTCCTTCTCTCTTGCACTCTCCCTAAGAGTCAATGGGAAAATATCCTTGGGTGAGATTTAACAGAGAGAGAAGGAGGAGGAGCAGCTACTCAATGCATGCAAATGTAATTATTTATATTTTCTATATTAGCGGAGAGCTAGAAGCTTATATATGCCTAGCCAACAACAGGGTACAGCTAAAGTAGATATGATTTGAAACGAAGAATAATCTCTATAAAATAATTTCAAGTGACAAAAAGAGTACCCCAAATGTTATTTTTATAGTAAAGACTGTAAAATAGAAACAGTGCATGCAGCAATGGGGATCAGAAGAGGATTAAAAACCTTAGAAGCAGTTGATGTTCTTCAATACTGAAGACGAATTTTGAATTGTTTTTTGTTTTGCTTTGTTTTGGTTTTGCCTACTTATTTACTCTTCAGTTGAAGCTTGTTTTTTATTATCAAGGCTTCAGCTATTCAGTGAAAAGAAATCAAATAAGGAGGGAACCGATTAGGAAAATGTCCGAAACTCTTGGGGCTGAGGAGTCTCCCTTAAGGGCAATCAGGGTCAGAGACCCTCCCTGAGTCTTTTCTCCAAAACTGCCCACCTCCTAGCACAAGGTTGTGCACAAAGCATGTGCTCAATAAATGTCTGTGGAGCCACTAAATCAGGGGTGGGGAACCTTTTTTCTGCCAAGGGCCATTTGGAAATTTAAAACATCATTCATGGGCCATATAAAGTTATCCACTTAAAAATTAGCCTGCTATGGAAAAAAAAGGAGGGGGGGATTAGCATGCTATATTTGGTCAAACACTTAATTAACTCACCTCTAATGCCTTGTCAGGGCCAGACCAAATGATTTATCTGGCCTTATTAGCCTGTGGGCCGGACGTTCCCCACCCCTGCTCTAAATGAAAACGATTAACTGCCTGAAATATTGACCATCTTCCTCCTTGTCCTTCTTCTCTCAACAGCTCTGGAGGGAGGATTACCCACCAGAATGCCCCTGGCTGGATTGAAGTGGCTGGGCCTTTACACCCCTACCTCACTTGGTCACCAGAGAGGTGGGCAGCCACAAGAAAGGCAGAGTGTGTTCTCTGACGCTGACCCTGAAGAAGCTGTCAGCTGGAGACTGTTTGCTGTCCCCACTCCCTATAGCTGGGCAGCAAGTGCTTCCATGAAGGGGAACCTGGGCGGTGCAGCTCCGTGTTTACTATGGAACTTTTGACAAATGAGGAAACTGAGGCCAAGGTCAGAGTCATTGAGTAATAGAGCTAGGAATCCAGCTTGTACTTCTGCCTTATCCCCATCCTCCTCTGTCTGTCCACCAGTCACCCAACTCTACCCCAGGAGAAGGCCCAGGTGGAGTCACCCATTAGGAAGGTTCCCATGGAGCCAATGTTACAGACAGCATGTAAGTGATCAGAAGAGGCCACAGGGTACCCAGCAGCGTCAGTGACATCCCCCGGGGCATCAGAAAGGCAGGTCCTGGAATGCCCCTCAAATCCACTCCATCTCCTCTCTCTGTCTCTACTCCCAGGACTGGTGGCCCACCTGTCTCTGATCTTCCTATATTCCTATAGGCCAGGATATCACACCTCCTCATGCCTCTAGGACAGTGGTTCTCAACCTTTCTAATGCCGCGACACTTTAATACAGTTCCTCATGTTGTGGTGACCCCAACCATAAAATTATTTTCGTTGCTACTTCATAACTGTAATTTTGCTACTGTTAATGAATCGTAATGTAAATATCTGTGTTTTCTGATGGTCTTAGGCAACTCTGCTAGCGGTTCTCAACCTGTGGGTCGTGACTCTAGAGCCTAATGTTTACATTACGATTCATTAACAGTAGCAAAATTACAGTTATGAGGTAGCAACAAAAATAATTTTATGGTTGGGGGTCACCACAACATGAGGAACTGTATTAAAGCATCGCGGCATTAGAAAGGTTGAGAACCACTGCTCTAGGACAACACTCATATGTGCACCATCTGACTTCCTCCTGCACAACAAATCTCTCCATAGCACAGATGCTTCCCCAGTCATTATCTCATAACTACAGCTTTGCATAATTTTACCTTCTTTTCTTAATCCTCACCCGAGGATATTTTTCCATTGATTTTTAGAGAGAGAATGGGAGAGAGAAACATCGATGTAAGAGAAGCACATCAATCCGTTGCCTCTTACATTAGCCCTGGTCAGGGCTGGGGATGGAGCCTGCAACAGAGGTACGTGCCCTTGACTGGAATTGAACCCAGGATCCTTCAGTCTGTAGGTTGACGCTCTATCCACTGAGCCAAACCGGCTAGGGCTGCATCATTTTACTTTTAATTTCAAAAGACAAGCAAGTTCACATTGGTCGGCTTTGGAAATAGAGTAGGGTTAAATTCAGTCAACCACTTACCAACTGTAGGGCCTTGATCAAGTAACTAGCCTGTACATGCCTCGATTTCCCACCACTTGCAGCTGTAATGAGGACTGAACAATATGATGAAGACGCACAAGATCAGTGCCTGGAGGATACCAGGTTCTCATTTGCTAGCAATGCTTGTTTTTTAAGTGAAGAACTCAGGGTGAGGACCAAGTCTTCTTGCACTAAAGGTAGACAACAGGACTCCCAGACAATTCCTAAGCAACCAGATGCATCTACACGTTGCCACCCAGGGAAAGGTGATGCATTTCTTTTCACCTTTCAGTTTAAAATGAGACAATTTAAGAAAAGTATTAGGCAAATTATAGTCTAAGTGGTACGCGGATATGGCAAATCCATGAAGGGGCCAGAAAATTATGGTGTTTGGGGAAGCACGGCCTATGCTGAGGTCATTAAACCCATCCGTGCTCTAAGGGCAGAAATGAGGAGTCCCAGAGAAGGTGAAGGGCCCATTGCCCAAAGCACAGCAGAGTACAGCTAACATTTGTTCCTTTCAATCCTGGAAGCCAAGCAGGGGTCACCTGCTCCAGAGAGTTCCTGGGGGCATGTGTGGAAGGCAGATTCCCCAGCCTGGGAGCCAAAAGTACAAGCTGGACTCCTGATATGTCCTATGTTCTCATTCCCTCCGACAAAGGTATGCTGGGAGTCGTGCTGGCAGAAGAGTTAGAAGGCCTATGTTTTGGTTTGAGGAGCTGATTTGCTTTGTGTTTTTAAGCAAGTCACGTCCCCACTTGCTGTCTGTCTCAGTTTCCCCATATGACAGTAGGGTAGGGAATGGATGAGCTTTAAGGTGAGTGCAGGTCAGGCAGTCCCATAACGACTGTGGTGGGTCCTTAAGGCCAGCAGAGGGCAGCAGACCCTAAGGAGCAGATTCAAAGCAACCTTCAGACCATCCAGAAAGAACCCGGGTGAGACAGAGTGATGGGGTAATCCTACAGAGTGATGGGGTAATCCTACTGACTGGTGGAGGGACAGGGCTGCTCAGGAAAAAAAGCTCTGTGTAGGAACAGGGCCAGAGGTGCCGCAGCCCGGCTTGGGGCAAGGCACTTTATCTCCCTGGGCTAATGGCAATTAGAGACCAACTGGATGGTATTCAAAGGCAACATTTCATCCCAGTGCCAACTTCTCTTGGGGCCTCCACTATTGGATGACATTTGAAGATTAGATTCATGCATATTCTCTCTCTCCTTACAACAAATATTTTCAAATACTTGGGGAAAAGAAATGTCTCATCATGGGAAACTATCATGTTCTGCAGAAGATGCAAATGCCTCATTTTCACCTCATCTAAGTTCAAAGTGAATTTGTCATTTCAAGATGTTTAAACAAGACAACTTGTTAGCACATTACTGGTAACAGTAAAAACAACAATAAAAACCTGCCAAAAAACTAAAAACAACCTAAATACCATAAAATATAAACTCTCTACAGATACCAATGGGGTCAAGACATACTATTTGTGAAGAAAACAAGAACAATGCAGCAGGATAAATCCTGAAAAGGGTAAATTTCTGGGAGGAAACACAAGTAATTTAGCGCCCTGTTAACAGAGGCATTACCTTCTGGGACAATGGAAAAGGGAGATTTACTTCCCAGTTTTACTCTCCCATATACTGCTTTGGAACTTTCTAACAATGTGCGTGTATTATCATTTTAAAATGTCAACAGGGATTATCTGGTTGGAAGATTATGCATTATTTTTGTTTTTATCTTTATACTTTACATTTTAAAAATGTTTTGAATGTGTTACACATTATAAAGTCCAGAAAATCAGGACAGTATAATAAATCTTACTCCCACCTTGTTCAAATCTACCCCACTCTCTTAACTCCCCATCCCCCAGCCCATATTCTGCCAATCTGTTACTGGTCCAAAGTCCATGTGTTCAATGCTTTGAAAAACAAACTCAAAACGTCAGTGTTTGGAGTAAGGAAAGGTTTATTGATAAAAAAGGCACCAACTGAGAAGATGGAAGACTTCCTGGTGCCTCAAATCCATCTTAAGAAAGTACAGAGTTCAGGCTTCTTTTATGTCAAGGGAAAGGGAAATGGGAGGGACAAGATGTGATTGACGACTGCAGGCATCTGGGTGTTAGCAGGGGTTCATGTTAGTCCTGTGAGCCCAGTCGTAGTTTCCCGCACATATTTGATAAACAGTGTATACTTCCCTTGTCTCCCCAAGCTGAAAGCAGAATGTCTCTAATGATTAGCATGTCTTTATGCAAGACTAAGCAGAAGCTATTAGCCTGAAGGTTATGGGAACAAAGCAGGCTTGAACAAAAGCAGTCAGAGAGGCCAAACCTTTCAACTGTTACAAATTCTCAAGGTAAGCACTTCTATTGTTTCTTGTATCCTCCCAGTATTTCTTTGTGCAGAATAGACATACAAATGTATATTTTAGTCCCCTTTTCTTATACAAAAGGTGGCATTCTATGTCCACTGTTCTGCCTCTTGCTTTTTCTATTTAACAATGTGTCCTGGATATATTTCTATATCACTAAAAAAAAATCTCTCCCACCTTCCTCTTCTCCCCTTTTCTAATATAAGTATTTAGTGCTATAAATTTTCTTTTCAGCACTGTTTTAGCCATGTTAGGGATGTGGAAATCAAGACTCAGAGAAAGAAAATGATTTGCTAAAAGTCACACAGCTAGTGAGGCAATGTCTCTTAGCTGAGCAGAGCAGGAGCTCTGTTGAGGCCCAGACTCTTCTCAAAGGCTCTCTGTGGCCACTAGGTAAACAAAGACTTCTTGGGACAAATGTCCCCTGAGTTTGCATGCTACCCAGAGGCTCTGAAGGAGAAAACTTGAACTTGGCCTGTTATTAGCATTTAAACATGTGCAACAGGTGGAATGGGATTTTTCTGAAGAAGGTAGACTGAGAGAAGGGGAGAGAGAGGGAAGAATGGTAGGAGGGGGGGGGGGGGGGGAAAGGCAGGGAGAGAGAGCTCTAATGGGCCCTGGAGGCAAAGTTACTGTTATTGAAAGAAATCTGGCAGAAAAGGCTGTGCTGGGAAACAGGGCCAGGATGTTGGAGAGTGCTGTGAGTCCAGGTGGAAAGTGAGTCTGTGCTAGACAGTAATCCTGTACTCACTCCACACCCTGAGACTGGGAAGGAGAAGGCTTGGTACAAGGGAAAGTAGAGTACTACTAGGGGCTAGCAGCTTGACTGTGGAAAGGAGTTTTGAAATAGCTGATCTAAAGATCTAAATAGAATGTTTCTGTTGGCCAAAGAGGGAGACAGAAGCCACAGAGGTCTGTGGCCAGAGGAGTAAGGAAATGCACAAGCAGTGGTGTGGGTAGTAGGGTAGTCTTAGCCACCAGAGAGAAGAATGGCAAGAGCAGAAAGGAGCAAGGCCATGGGACTGCAGCCCAGCATGATAGTTCTGACTGTGTGTGGAATATACTCAAACTCCTAGAAGGAATAGGGGAGGAAGGGCTTAGTTCCAGAGGGAACATAACAGGTCTTTTTGCTACTCAAAGGAGTATAATTTTGAGCTCCAGGATTTTTGGTATATCATCTGCAAATGTGGCACATTTATTATGATAAGCAGGTGAGATATGAATAGACACAGCTCACATTGGTTTATTTTTTTGTCATTTATTTTATTTTAAATCAGTATCACAAGCTGCATAGGAGACATTATTATTATCATTGAATACATGAGGACACTGAAACTCAGAGTTTTCCAAGATTACATAATAAGAAATAATCACTTCATTCCTCTACCCAGTTTCTTTTAAATCCGGGTGTACATACTAGTAACTGACGATGGAGGGGACTACACATCTCCCAGAGGTCCTGGGTTTGCACCTGGATACAGAGTTGGATAAAGTTTGGGTGGTACTTTTTTAGAAGGGCCCAAGTGCATTTTATTAGGCATGGGGATTTCTGGAGTTGTGTGTAATATAGCTGGAGGTTACATATGAATATTTGGCAACTAAAGGGGAGGGTTATAGTTATAGTTTTTCTTCAGTGTCCACTCCATTTCTCCTTATTTTGTAGTAGTCATGCAATTGAGAGAACTGACCTTAGTCAAGGATGAGCCCTGAGGGGTATAAGTCAAATGTTTTCTCTGGGTGATGATTTTGGAATGAACATGTGGCCCACTTTGGGCTAATGAGATGCAAAAAGAAATTTGCCGAGGGGTTTTGGAAGATGTTTCCTTCTCTTAGAAGAAAGTACAGGAAAAGGGGGTCTCTGGGTATTGTTGGACATCAATAAAGGCCCCAGAACTGTTGCTCCCACCTCAGTACTTGAAGTCGGCACTGGAAGCGATCCGAACTAAGAGACTCAAAGGAAAATATATCAGAACCACTAGCTTAAATCAACCAGAAGCCCAACCAGCCCTGTTAAGTGAACCAATAAATCTCTATCTTGTTTAAACCAATTTAAATAGAGTTTTCTATTTCTTGTGCCTGAAATCGTCCTGACTGGTACAGCCTGCCCCCTGAGAAATTTAACCTCAATGAATTCAGGATCGCCTCAACTCCTCTGGGGTTGTGTCTAAGTCCCTGAGTTCTTATATTGGCTAAGATTTGGGGAGTGAGAGTAGGTATTTGGTCCTCATGTCTTTTCTGCTGGCTCTTGCTCATGACTCCTAGTTTCCTTGTATATCTAGTTATTTTCAACTATGTGCTGGATATTGTTGGAATAGTTTGTGGCTTTGGAAGAGGTAACTTTGCCCAGAGAACATTTATGCTTGCTTCATCTGGGCAAACATAAGGACCACCTCAAGCCAAGTTACTCTTTGATACTCTCTGAACCATTCAGATGAAGAAAACCTTGACTGTAAATCAATCTAAGAACTAGTTTGCTTCTGAAGTGCACTTCCTCTGAGGGTGTGGTTCTTTGAGAGCCCAGCTTTTTATAGGTTGGATTTTCTATTGTAATCCTAACTTGTATGGGTCCTGGGCCCCCATGACCCTACATGATTATTGTTAGAATTGGCAGTAACTTCACTGTGTGCCCATTTTTCTTCAGTTGGGCCTAATAAGTCATTACTATCTTGTCTTTTCGTTGCTTTTGAGAAGATGCTCTTTATATTTTATTCAGCATTTTTGTTGTTTTTAGTGGAATATGTTTTCTAAAAAACCCACCCCACCAAAATTTCCAAATCTCTTGTTTAAACCAAAGGTATTCCCTTTCCTCCAGAAGACCTCGCTTTTAAAACTCAAAAGCCAGAGGATGCTTTTTCTTCTTTGCAGGTATCATTTCTTCCCTGAGGCATTAAACAAGGAAATGCCAAGTTGGAGTGAGAAAAGGGCTAAGTGGTAGAAGGAAGTACACCTCAATTTGGCTAGTATTTCAAAACATCACTCCACCACCTATGTAAATTGCTTAACCCAGTGCCCAGCACATATTTAGGGTTGAGTAAATAGTTGCTGCTGTCATGATTATTATTTCTATATCCAAACTCACCTTCTTTAGGAAGTCTTCCTTCATTATCCTTGTCCCATTCCAATTCATCTTTTACTGTATTTTCTCAAAGTACCTTTTTGTCCCCATTGTCACCCTGTTGATTTACTCCAATTGCTTCTTCAAATGTGTACTTTTTCTGGGAAAAATGCAGTGACTGAATACAACCTCTAGAAGCCTTTGAAGGTGTCTAGATCTTGTTTCTTTAACTCTGGTATCAGAACTTCAACTGCAGGTGATGGAAGATTCATTTCAAACTGCATTAAATGAAAAAGATTCTATTGGTTAATGTAACTGAAAAAACTTCAGGTACCGTTTGATCTGGGGCTCATTCTCAGGCAGCTCCTGCATGGTGGTGGCAGGATCTCCACACTTATATTTTAGAGCTCCAAATCCAGTGGGAAAGAGTTCTCATTAGCTCCATCAAAAGTTCCAGAATTCGCCCCTTTGGGACTAATTATATCAATACCCCCCTCACTGTGGCCAGGGAAGTATGATGTGTTGATTGGATAAGTCTGAATCAGAGATATATTTCCTGGAACCCATAGCTAAGCCTTTTGGAAAACCATGTGCTCTGAGATTGGAGGAACTGTGGTTCCCTGAAGGACTTGTGGTTCCTTGGAGGGCTGCCATGAGAAGGTATAATAGATACTGAGTAGATAAAAGCACCATTTGTCCACTTCAATTTCCAACAGCCCACAGAAAAGGGCTCAGTAATGTGAGGCAGACTAAACTACATTAACAAGATTCTGAGTCTGTTTAGGTCCTTAGAACACTGTCATTGACACTGCTTAGTTTCAGCCACACACCGATAGGACAGGAGCTGGAGTGTCTGGGGACTGATATGACGGCTGCTCTCCCAGCCACTCTGGCACAGGGGACACCATTTACAACATATCAGTAAGGGGTCTCGTCCAGGTTACTCTGTTGGCCTCCTCAAGCTGTTTTTCTTTCACTAATATAAAAATAACACTTACAGAGGATCCCGACCCCATGTTCCAGACAAATAAGCTATCCAGAGATGGCAGCCAAATTCACCCCAGGGTCAGGATGCAGTGTTCTTATCACATCTCCTTTTGAGAGCAAGCCAAGAAACAGGGTTTCAAGAAATAAGATACCACGACCAGAAACTAAAACCAAACACCCAAGGAGTATTTGCTTCCCAACCAAAGCCAGTACCTTCTGCTGATTTGCCCTGTCAAAGAGGATGAGTGGTCTGGGATGGCAGCAAGAGCCAGTGTGGGAGCTCTGAGAGGTGAAGGGCTAGGGCAAGACAGAAAGCTCCTTTCTGACGACCAGAAAATCACTATGATTTTAGTGTTGAGCGGTGCTGGGGTCTGTCCCCAGCTAGAGCCCTCCTCCGTCCCACCCTTGATGCCACCACAAGATGACTAGTAAGGAGCCACTTCTTCAAAGCCTCATAGCTGGAGGTCTAAGAGGACTAGAAGCAGATGGCAAGGCAATCCTTTTAGTAACCACTTACTGAGCACATACTACATGCCAGGTCTCTGCTTTATTTACATGAAGCTTAGTGGTTGAAAGTGTGATACAAGAGTCCAGCAACACTGGGTTTGAGATTTTAATCAAGTTATTTAATCTCTTTGTGACCTGATTTTTCATTTGTAAAATTATAATAATAAAAGTATTTACCACATAGGATTGTCAGGGATTACATGGGATACTGCACACAACGTTAAGCACTGCATAAATGGGAAGCATCATTCTTTGCACTTGTAAAATCTAATCCTACCCTGATCCTGCAGTGTAAATGCATTGCTTAAAGAGAGGCTTGGCTGCTGTAGCAAAGGTTCCGATTGTCTATGGCTTCAACAAAATAGAAGTTTATTTCTCCTTATAACACAGCAGTCCAGAGGTAGGTAGGCAGGCCAGCACGAGGGTGGGAGGTTCTATCATGTTCAACTTGCATCTTCCACCATTAGGTTCAAATGGCTGCTTCAGCTCCCACCATCATATCTTAAGTCCAGTCAGCAGGAAAAGGGAAATCAACCCCTTCCATCTAACAGCACCCTTAAAGGTTACATATAACATTGCTGCTCAGATCCCATTGGCCAAACTTAGTCATATGGCCATCTTATCTGCAAAGGAAGCTGGGAAATATAATCTTGCTCTTAGTTAAAATTGTAAGGGTTTACTAATAGAGGAAGAAGAAAGGGAAAATAGATATTACTCTGCCAGAGTTCAACGTCTGTCCACCCCTTACAACGAGCACATTTAGCACCCCTCAGCGGGAGGAAAGGCAGGGTTCCCTCCAGACACAACACCAGCCCAGAGCCTAGGACCTCCGAGGGACCAGGTGTGGATGAGGTCCTCATGGTCTTGTGACTTGTAAAACAAAGGCAGGCAATCTGGCCCTCCCATTCCTCATAAACAACAGTGGAGAAGGAACAAGATAAACTCAAAACACCCACAAAAGGATAAAAAGACTGTAGGTCAGATATACATATATACAATAGAATATTACTCAGCCATAAAAAAAGAACAAAATCTTACCATTTGCAACACTTAAGTGATATAAGTCAGAAAAAATATATATGATTTCGCTTACATCTAAAGAACAATATAAATGAACAAACAAAACAGAAACAGACTCAGAGATACAGAAAAAAAACCTGATGGTTACCAGAAGGGAGTAAGGTTGGGGAACTGGGTGAAAAAAGTGAAGAGATTGAAAAGTACAGATTCGTAGCTACAAAATAGTCATGGGGATATAAATTACAGCATAGGAAATATAGTCAATAATCTATATATATAAAAGGCTAAGTGACCATCCAACCATCCGACCGGCCAGTACATATGATGCACACTGACTACCAGGGGGCAGATGCTCAACGCAGGAGCTGCCTAGCTTTGGTGACTTGGCAGTGGCAGTTCTTGGGTGATGCACCCTGGAACCAGAGAGGAGGGAGCCTGATTCCTCGCGGGGGCCATGTGATTCCACCTTCGGGCATTGGTTATGTTGTTGCTTGGGCACTGTCGGTCCTGAATCTCGTTTACTGCTGAGCTGCAGTAATTAATTTCCTTTCAATGTGCACAAATCCGTGCACTGGGCCACTAGTAATGTAATAACTATGTATGGTTCCAGTTGGGTACTTGAACTATCAGAGGGGATACTTTGTAAATTATATGATTGTCTAACTACTATGCTAATACACCTGAAACTAATACAAAGTAATACTTAATGTAAACTGTAATTGGAAAAAATTCTAATGATAAAAACAAACAAACACATTCACTCAACAAGAAAGAATGGCAAACATCCAGCAGTCACTGGATCTTAACAGTTACTAAATCCAGTCAGGTAGGAACTGCAAAGCTGCCTCCCAGCCATGGAGTAATTTGGGCAGTGCATCTGGCCACTCCTGCTTCTGCTGTCTGGGAGGATTTCCCTTGCCTACTCTCCCCTGTGGCCTCTGGCATTACCTCCTGGGAAGCTTTTCTTTACCCAAGATCCTCTGCAGCTGCATCAAAGAACATATCTGCCTTCTTGCAGACCTTACAACTTTCACAGCACTCTTCCTGCTGGTGCAGATTTGGGGGAGTGGGAATAACTGGGGGTGGGGATGTTGAACCAGGGTTTGCTGACCAGGATTGTGGTTTCTTTGTGAATACAATACCTTCAAAATCCTAGAAGTCTTCTGACTGGTTCCATATTTGAGTAACCACAGCCAATGAGCAAATCCTATCTAATAAAGAGGGAATATGCTAATTGACCACCACACCCTCACAAAGATGATGGTGCCCACAGCCAATAAGGAGGGAATATGCTAATTGACTGCCATGCCTTCAAAGATGGCCTCGCCCAGTCCCCTCAGCCCCACTGGGGCGGCAGGCATGCGGCAAGGCCGGGCCTGCCCCGTGTGCCTGCCTCTAGAGTCCCCCAGCCGCCCAGGGCCAGCCCGAGGCGCAGACAAGCCTCAGATGGTGGCTGCCCAGCCACCCAGGACTGCCTGAGGCTCAGGTAACCAGGGCAGGCTGAGGCTTGTGCTGCCAGCAGTGGCAATAGCAGAGGTGTGATGGGGCGTCACCTTCCCCTGATCACCAGGTCACCTCCCGCCCCTGAGGGCTCCCAGACTGTGAGAGGGGGCAGGCTGGGCTAAGGGACGCCCCCCCTCCAGTGCCTGAATTTTCATGCACTGGGCCTCTAGTATAGAGATAACTTTTATGCTTGAATATGCTGGACTTGGTGTACTTCCTAGTCTTTCTCTCACTGCTGGTGACTATCTTGAGGCCAGCTGAAACAAATATGCTTGGCTGTGAAGGGAACTCCCTTATTCTGCCCACTGAGCGAGCTTGCACTGTTTGCTGAACAGGGTGAGCTTGAGAAAGATTTGGGACCACAGATACAGCCCTTGCTAGGCCTGCCTGCTACAAACTACCTCTTAGAACTAGCCTGAATGCATCTGTCTTGTAGGACTTTGCTTGTAGCAGCAAGCAACAGCTAATACACACCAACAATCTCAGTGTTTCTGCTCAGTTTCCATGAGTGTTTACATATGCTTTACCTTTCAAGGGATCATAGATGACAGACTTGTCCTATGTTTTGCTGTAACATAACAATGGTCACCAGTTTACCTGCATACAATATTTTTCTTTGCTTTCTTCTGTCCATTCTTTAAACCAATGACACTTGTCTTAGGCTTTTAAAGCAGTGCTGCTTCCAGATACCAAATTTTGCATTAGTTAGTATACATTTGGTTGTTGTTGCAAAGACCCTTTTTATTTATTTTTTATTTTTTTTAAATATATTTTATTGATTTTTTACAGAGAGGAAGGGAGAGGGATAGAGAGTTAGAAACATCGATGAGAGAGAAACATCAATCAGCTGCCTCCTGCACACCTACTACTGGGGATGTGCCCACAACCAAGGTACATGCCCTTGACCGGAATCGAACCTGGGACCTTTCAGTCCACAGGCCGACACTCTGTCCACTGAGCCAAACCGGTTAGGGCTATGTTTATTTTTTTAAGTGTGGGGAACCCCTAGGACTGGGCCCCCAGGAGTTCTTTTTCATTTTCATTTTTATTGATTTCAGAGAGGAAAGGAGAGGGAGAGATAGAAACATCAATGATGAGAGAAAATCATTGATTGGTTGCCTCTTTCACGCCCCCTACTGGGGATCAAGCCTGCAACCGGGCATGTGCCCTGACCGGAATTAAACCCAGCACCCTTCAGTCCGCAGGCCGACACTCTATCCACTGAGCCAAACTGGCTAGGGCTCAAAGATCCAATTTAAATGACTTAAGAACGTTTATATTTCTTTCTTATAAGAGTTTATAGACAATCCAAAGCCGGTAGGGTGACTCTGAAACCCTTAATAAACATCTTTCATCATTGGTATAAGATAGCTGTTCTAGCTCCTGCCATCACATTAGCGTTCCAGTCAGCAGAGGGTGAAAAGGAGAACTCAGGTTTCTTTTTTTTAAGGCCTGACCTGGAAGTTGCTCACATCACTTCCACTCATATAGGTCACTGGCAAAATTTAGCCACAAGGCCATATTTAGCTGCAAGATAGGTGGGAACTTGTGTTTATAATAGGCAGCCATTCCAGCTAAAATTCAAGTGATTCTATTACTAAAGGAAGAAGAGGAAAATAGATTTTGGGAGGCAACTGGTAGTCTCTGCCACCTAATGTCTTTATCCTCATTTTACATTTGTGGAAACAGGCGGGGAGAAAGTGAGCAATGCTTGCCAAGGTCATATGGCCAGCCAACGGCAGAGCATACATTTTCATCAGGTCCATCTGACCCCCAAACAGGTTTTGCATCACATCCAGCCAACAAATTTAATCATCAAGGTGCCCACTGTTTACTTAGAGATAAAAGGTATTTGCATGTGATTCGTTATGTAAAGGCCAGTCCAGTGCACGCTGAGATGCGTCCACAGAACACTCACTGTCAGACCATTGCAGTGAGGGTGATGCAATTAGGGAAGACTGAAAAGGAGCCTACTGGCCCTGTAGGTAAACCATGTTTGAGGTGGAGGGACAACAGAGTATTGCAAGAGAAGGTAATGGTGTGAGCTGATGTGTATCTGGCTCGTCTGTGTGGGTGGCCTGGGGAGCAAAAGGGGGTAAGGGTTTTCCAAGTCTGATGCATCGGATACCTCCAGGGATGGTCCACTTGATCTTTCTACCATTTGAGGCGTCCCATTAGCTGTGCCTTAGAAGTTCCATCATCTGACAGGGATCCTGTGGCAGGAGAGCTGCACTCACCCCTGCACTATCCAAGACACACATGGATGGGCACAGTCCCTTCCCTGCTGTGTTCTCCCCCACCCCCATCCTTAGGCAGGTCAGGGGCTTTGAGGGACGATGGAAAATACATTCAATGAATTCAGCAAGAAATCCAGTAATCCATTAGCAAGTGTCCACTCCAGGGCCAGAGACTGAGATGGAAGAGACTGAAAGAAAAAGAGGAAAGGAGGGGCAGAGAGAGAGGAGCTAGAGCAACTGGGTCAGCATTCCTGATTTGGACATTGACTCAGACTCCAGGAATGCCAAGGGAGCGGGGTGGGCAGCCACCAGAGCCAGGTTGGGATCCTGTTGGCACCAGAAGATGTAGAGACAGGAGACACAGCAGGATGAGGGCCTTGGGCTGCTGCACACCTAGACTTACCTTCAAACCACAGGCAGAAACAGGTGTCTCTCACCCTGTGGACAAGTGTAGGTCCCAAGCCCTCAAGCCCATGGCACACCTTCAAGAGGATCATCACAGGTTCCCACCTGCCTGAACCATCCCAATCCTCCACCAGAGAGAGAGGGACAGACTCCCGGGACTCAAATGGGGACATCCGTACACATATTGGCCACTCTCCCGGAACCACCCACAAACCCCGTATCCCTACCCTCCCAGCTAGCTGGCTGCAACTGCCCTTTCTAACTCTAGCACCACCCCTGACTGAAATTGGTACAAGGAAGAAAGGTAAGCTCAACCCACCTCTATTTTCCTTCTTTTGGCATCTGACAAAGATGAGAGAGGCCCTCAGAGGAGGAACCCACTTCCTACCCCCCAGTGCCCCACATTGCTCCAAGCCACCCCTCCCCGCACACACACACAGCAGGGTCCTTCCTGCTTGTCCTCAGAGATCTAGAAGGCGGCCCAGGACCAGATATCAAGATTCCAGGTTGCTCCAGTCCTCTCCACCCTGCCCCCAGGCTGCTGGGCTGGAGCAGCTGAGCCGGTGGACCCCTCCCTCCCAGCTGCCTGACACCCAGAGAGAAACTGATATGGGAGGGCAGGATGCCAGGGGCCAGGCCCAGAATAGTGCTGCCCAGCCACAGCGGCCAGCACTTGCTCTGCGTAGGCCCAGCTGGCCCCATGGAGCCCGAGCTGGAGCACTCACTACGCACGGTACAGGGGTCCCAGGGAGGCCGTGAGGGGGGAATACACCACACTGTGTGAATGTGTGCGCGTATGCGGGTGTGTGTGTGTGTGTGTGTGTGTGTGTGTGTGTGTGTGTGTGTTTGACCTGGATTTCCTCAGTATAGAGCATGTGGGTGTCTGTGTGTATATATTCGTTGTGTAAGTCAGTGTACCTGGGAATGGTTGCATTTGTTTGTTTCTGAGTGTGTATTAGTATTTGTGTATTTGTGTATGGGTATGTGTGTTTATGTGTGTTTGTGGGGTGAGTGTTTATATGTTTATATGTGTATGTGTTTGTGAGGTGCATGTGTATATGTGTTTACGTGTGCACCATGGGAAGGGAAGGACCTGTGCTCCAGAACGTAGGGCATTCTCCCACCCCTTCAGACATTCTTCTCCCCACAGACCCCATCCTGGAGCAGCCTTGTGGGTTCTCAGCACCAAGGTAGGTGGGCAGTCCCCTCCTGGTGGGCCCAGTCTCTTTTCTCTGGGCCCCCAATCTCTCCCACTCCACTAGCCTGGCTTTGGTCTTCCTCCCCTTTTCTTTGTTTTGTTCCTCTTGGTTTCTTCTTCCTTTTCTTCACCTGCTCCTTCCTCTTTCAAATGACGAGAAGGTGGACCTATAGTCTGAAGACGTAGGCCCTGGTTCTGACTTTACCCCTTACTAGCTGTGTGATTTGTGGCAAATTGTTTAACCTCTCTAACCTTGCTATGAGGTTTGGATGAGAAATGTTGGAGAAAAGCCCTTTGAAAGCTTGCAAATATTAAACATTACTATTATAATATTTTAATTGATCCTGTTATGCTTTTCCCTATTAACCAAACAGGCCCCCTTCCCTCTTCCAGAGATGAGCGTCCTGGAGCAAGGAGATAGCACTTCTTGGCCGTCACCTGCCATGACCACCAGGTCAGAAAGAAGCCGTAGGAAGCGGAGGGCCAAGGCCTCAAGATGGACAAGGCAGGAAGCTGTGGAGGAAGATGACCTCCCAGGCCTGGGGGAAGGTGAGGCCAAGACCAGTTCTAGGGAGAATGGGGGCGGGGTGCACGCAGTGTGAAGCCCCAGAGCCTGGGGCCTGGGTTTTGTCCTTGATTCTTCCAAAACACAGAGTTGGGCGCAACCCTCGTCTTGCAGCCTCAGTCTCCCCACATGGAAGAGAACTACCACATTGCAGAGCCAGGGACTCAACATGGGTTATTCGGGACAGAAACTATGTCATGTGACTCCCTGAGACTCAGCTTTCTCATCTGCAAAATGGGGCCCCCAACATCCAGGCTTCCCAAGGCTGCTCTGAGGGTAAACTGAGACAGCACATAATAAGGCATTTTGGATGATGGAATTACTGTCCTCTCCCCCTCAAACAGGTCCCCAATCCAGGCCAGCTGCTGAGTTCATTGGGCTGGAGTCCACATTCCCCAAGGCCACACCCTTGGCCCAGGCTGCTCCCTGGGACATCCTCCCCTCTGAGTGCGCAGTCTCAGCCACCGGCTCCAGCAAAGAGTTCCCAGCCACAGTAGCTTGCAGGTCTGAGCTCAGCCTGGTGGGAGAGAGGCCTGCCAGGTGCCCATCCCCGCAGGCCCCGTTACCCAAGCAGGGCTTGGACGATGAACTGCAGAAGCCGGGAGCCCAGGTCTACATGCACTTCATGCAGAGGCACACCTGCTACGATGCCATGGCAACCAGCTCCAAGCTGGTCATCTTCGACACCGCGCTGGAGGTGAGGCCACGGCTCTGCTCACCTCCATCCTCATGGGGCTGCACCACCACTCACACACTCCAGGATACCTAGCCAGGCCAGGCCTCCCAGCGTGTCCCCTTCCAAGCTCCTTCTTAGCACCCTGGAGACCAGTGTGGGGAGGGCTGCTCCTCTCTGTGAGCAACCCCTAACTGTCATCACAGCTCTGCCACTTAGTATCTTGGGGTCTTGGGTCAGCCACGTGACCTCTCTCATCTCTACAATGGGGGTAGGAATGCAAAGGACTCCTAGGACAACCCAGGATAGGTTGGAACACTTTGCAAACCCTGAAGGATGTGGAAGATATTCCAGAATGGCTTAGGACACAGAGGAGGGGACTTTCATACCAGATAAATAAGATGAGCTCTGGCCCCTGTTCTTCCTTTGGCTGAGCTACAAAATGCCTATAATTCCATTCATATCATCACGTGTAGTAAAACAGTGTTTCCCAAAGCAGGGCATATGTGTCGTCCACAGGACATGATTTGATTCTAGGGACTTGTGAATAGATATATTTATATTAGTAGCTTTGTATTTATTTTAATATGTATTAGAAATACAACCAGCATGTTTAGATAGCATTGCTTAGGTAAGGCCAAAATGAGTCCATGTAAAATTTATTTAGATAAAAGTATTTTGTAAATCTACAAAATAATTATACCTCTAGTACTTATATTAGCAAAATTATACCGTGTGTGTCTGTGCTCACATGACTTCTGAGTGGGAACACAGTTGTTTTCACACCCTGGTGCGTGGTGAGGGGATCACCCCAGTGCCTCTGGCCGCCAGCAGCCTTATCTCTGTAACAAACATCCCTGACAGGGATTATGAGAAAGGCAGGCTAGCTGGTGTGGAGGGGGACCTGTGAGAAGGGAACCCTGGTCGGGACAGGGTACCACCGGGGACAGTGAGAGACTCACCTTGGCTTCTCCCTGACCCTCAGATCAAGAAGGCCTTCTTCGCCCTGGTGGCCAATGGTGTCCGGGCCGCACCTCTGTGGGACAGCAAGAAGCAGAGCTTTGTGGGTGAGGAGGGCTTGGAGGCAGAGGGCTGGGGAAGGGTCCCTCAGAGGAGGGACCTTGTGTGGTGGTTCTGCATTTAATTTTCCCATCTGGGGAGGAGTGACCAGCTGACCTCTCTAGCTTTATTGCCCCAGGGTCCCAGGTCATAAGTGCTAGGTAGAAAAAGGGAAAAGGGAAAGGAAGAACGTGGGAGAATAGAAAAGGATGAGGGGGGAGGAGAGAAATTGGAGAAGAAAGGGAGAACCCCATTCCTCAGGCACAGGAGGGGCTGTTCTACTCCCCTCCTCCCACAACTCCCACTGCTGTCTCAGTACTAGGACATTGGAGGGCCCAAGAGGGGAGTCTGGCCCCTCACCCTGCCTCCCACCACAAGGCCCCAGGCTGATGCCCCAATACCCCACCCCCACCCCACAGGGATGCTGACCATCACAGACTTCATCTTGGTGCTGCATCGCTATTACAGGTCCCCCCTGGTGAGGAATGGGCTGCGAGTCCAGTGGGCACCCATCTGGGCTGGGTGGTGGGGAGTTCAGGGAGCCTGGTGCCCCAGGGGCTTGTGTCTGACTTCTGAAGGCCTGTCTATGTCTCTAGGTCCAGATCTATGAGATTGAAGAACATAAGATTGAGACCTGGAGGGGTGAGCGGCCCGAGGGGACCTGGAAAGGGGCTGAGGGTGTGGGTGTGGGACCAAGGAGCGTGGGAGAGGATAGGCTGTGGGGATTTCCTGGACGAAGCAGAGGAAGGGTGACAGGGAGCCTAGGGGGCCTGAGGGAGGGGATGCACTGGTGGGCTATGTGGTAAGGCAGGTGAGCCGGTTCCCTTGGCCTGACTCAGCTTTTTCTTCAGAGATCTACCTTCAAGGCTGCATCAAGCCTCTGGTCTCCATCTCTCCCAATGACAGGTAAGCATCCCAACCACCCACCTGAGCCTCCTTGCTCTACACAGTCCCCTTCCCCACCCCTCAGTTCTGAACACACCTCTCATCCTGGGAGGCCCACAAGGCAGCCTCAGCACCTGACCTCCCGTCTAGGGAGCTGGGATGCAGGGTCTCTCTCCCCAGGCTGCCTCAGGCTCACTGTTCCCACCCCTCAGCCTATTTGAAGCCGTCTACACCCTCATCAAGAACCGGATACACCGCCTGCCTGTCCTGGACCCGGTATCAGGCGACGTGCTCCACATCATCACACACAAGCGGCTACTCAAGTTCCTGCACATCTTTGTGAGCCTAGGGGTGACCTGATCATTGGGAAGGGGGCAACTGGGAGCCCTGGAGGCTGCTCACCCTGATGGCACCACCTGTCCCCAACCCAATCAGGGCGATCTGCTGCCCCGGCCCTCATTCCTCTACCGAACCATCCGAGATTTGGGCATCGGCACATTCCGAGACTTGGCTGTGGTGCTTGAAACAGCACCCATCCTGACCGCACTGGATATCTTTGTGGACCGGCATGTGTCTGCACTGCCTGTGATCAACGAAGATGGTACTCACGCCAGGATAGGACTTGGGGGTGCAGGGGCCCATGAGGGGCAGAGGTCTATGTGGCATCCGCTCAGGGCCCAGGGTAGAGTCTGGGTTAGAAGTCTCTGCCTGCTTTGAGCCTTGGATCAGTTACTTAGCCTCTCTGTGCCTCAGTTTCCTCATGTATAAAGTGGGCATCTTAACAACACCCATCTTCTGACTTCAAAGGACTATTTTATTTTTTTATTTTTTAACATATTTTTATTGACTTCAGAGAGGAAGGGAGAGGGAAGAGAAAGAAATATCAATGATGAATCATTGCTTGGCTGCCTTCTGCACACCCCCTACTGGGGATCAAGCCCACAATCTGGGAATGTGCCCTTGACTGGAATTGAACCTGGGACTCTTCAGTCCACAGGCCGATGCTCTATCCACTGAGCCAAACCGGCTAGGGCCAAAGGATGATTTTAAAGGTTTATGTGCCATCAAATGAACATAATGAGAGGAAATAGTAGATAAGGTTTTTCATTTTAATTAACCCTAAAATGGACCATGGGACCTTGTCAGACCTCAATTTCTTACTCTGAAAAAGGGTCAGAGAAATTACAAGACCACTTCTTTGGTAAACCATGGTTATAAATTATTTAAAAGTTAAAATTGCCACAATGAAGCTACATATCAAGAAGTATTCTAATTTATTTTTTTATTATGAAAAATTTCAAATGCATGAAAATGGTAGAAAACCCTGTATAATGAATCCCACATAACCATTGCATAGATTGACAGTTAACATATTGCCATAATCAGTTCTTTCCTTTTGCTGAAGTAATTTAAAATAAAATTATAGACATTATGTCATTTCACACCTAAACATTTCAGTTTGCATCTCTTAAAATATTTCCTCTATCACCTAACAAAACTATAAATAATTTATTAATGTTATCTAATATCCAATTCTAATTCTCATTTCCCTATTTTCCCCAAGAACAAATACATACAGTTGATTTGTTCAAACCAGGATCAATTAAGGCCTATATTTTTCTCTTTTTGTCCTTTAAATCTTTTAACTCAAAACAGTTCCCTCCCCACTTAATTTTTATGATATTGATGATGAAAAGCCTGAGTCAGTTGTCCTATAGAGTGTTCCATCCACCCCCAGCTCTGCCTGTTTGCTTCCTACAGGTGGCCTTTACCTGGTCCTCTATTCCTGTTTCCTGTAAACCAGAAATTAGATTTAAGGTTCTATCAGATCCAGGCTAGAATATTTCATAGGTGACTCGACGTGCTCATATTGTGTCAGGAGGCATGATGGCAGGTTGTCTGTCTCTGTGATGCTGTGTGATCTTGGTCCAGATAGTGGCCACCTGATGCTTCATGATAAAGCTAGTAGTCTAAGGGTGGGTGGGGTGGGTATCGAGGAGTTTATTCCAAAAGCCCAGCCCAAGCCCTCGCACAGCATCCTGGTTCTGATCTGAACCTCTTCCCTGTCTCTTTCTCTCCCCACCCACCACTCCTGCAGGTCAGGTCGTGGGCCTCTACTCCCGCTTCGATGTGATCGTAAGTGTCTGTGGGGAATGGAGGGGAGCTGGAGCTGAGGGTGCTGCAGGGAGGCTGTGGGTGTGAGAATCACAGGCATCTGTGGAACAGGGGGACCTTTTTGAGTGTGTAGCAGATATCCACTGGGCTAGAGCCTGGTTGAAGGGGTGACTAAGAGCGATACTTCCCTCCCTGCCCAGCACCTGGCTGCCCAGCATACCTACAACCACCTAGATATGAGTGTGGGAGAAGCACTGAGGCAGAGGACGCTGTGTCTGGAGGGAGTCCTTTCCTGCCAGCCCAAAGAGAACTTGGGGGAAGTCATCGACCGGATTGTCCGGGAGCAGGTACCCCATGCCCTT
This sequence comes from Cnephaeus nilssonii, assembly GCF_951640355.1. Lineage (NCBI taxonomy): Eukaryota > Metazoa > Chordata > Mammalia > Chiroptera > Vespertilionidae > Cnephaeus > Cnephaeus nilssonii. Next base: position 21,838,221 of record NC_137081.1, on the reverse strand, counting down.
CATACATGCTTCTAACACATATGGTCCAATCCTTCTCATGAACTGCTCCAGCTCTTCCTACACATCAAGCACCTGCCCTGTCCTCCTATTTCATGGCCAAGCTTTTGGTGTCCATACGGGTCTGCAGCTGGTCCTATCCATTGGCCCATGTTCCATGGGCCACAGCCATCTGATCACACAGAGAGGTCAGAACCTTAACTGGTTTCTAAGAGGCACTCTCTTGCTCTCCCAGTTATGACCAGTTGTTGCCCCTGATTCTTGATGCCAACCTCACTGGTGCCAGAGCTTCATGGCCCTGCCCCCTTATCCAACCTCTGTGGACCCACAGGTACACCGGTTGGTGCTAGTGGATGAGAACCAGCATCTCCTGGGCGTGGTGTCCCTATCCGACATCCTTCAGGCACTGGTGCTCAGCCCTGCTGGCATTGAGGCCCTCAGTGCCTGAGAATATCTGAGTCCTCATTCCCAGACCGCCTTCCACAACCGGAGCCAATGAAGGGAGCCGGGCGTCGGCCTTCATCTTCCCCCACCCCCATTAGCTGGTTCGACTCTGGTTCAGGTAGGCTCTACCCTGGGCTTTTGGGCTCAGCATCAGCCCCTTGGTCTTTCTGGTCTCCCAGATCTCAGATTGAGGCACCCTGAGGATGGAAGTGGCCCAACTCATAGCTGAGTAGCCCTGTGAAAACTATGAGTGTCAGGACTCACCATGGGGCCACCACTTTGTTCCATTCTTTTTTTAAATATATTTTTATTGATTTCAGAGAGGAAGGGAGAGGGAGAGAGAGATAGAAACATCAATGATGAGAGAATCATTGATTGGCTGCTTCCTGCATGCCCCCTACTGGGGACTGAGCCTGCAATCGGATATATGACTTGACTGGAAATTGAACTGTGATCTCCTGGTTCATAGGTCGATGCTCAACCACTGAGCCACATCAGCCGGGCATTTTGTTCCATTCTTTAGTTGAGGTCCTAGAGCCCCTCATAAGAGGGGTGCACTGGGGCCAAGGTAAAGACAAGGGCAGTGTGATGTGATGTCAGGCACTCTGAGGAGATTAACCTGCCCGCTCACAAATCAATTCCCACCTGCTTGAAATTCCATTACTGGAAGGAAGCAAGTTAATAAACATTTGTTGAATGAATGGAATTTCCCTGCTCAGTGAGAATTAAGGCTAAAAGGAGGGAGTTTCTAAATACTCATCTCAGTAAATTCGACGTGATCTCAGACTTTTTCCTGGGAGTGTGTTTGCTAAGGGTTGGCATAAGGTTGGGACGAAAATTTCGCCTACTTGGCAGTGAATGGCAAGACTGAGGTTCCCCAATTGGAAAGACAACCTCCTCTCCGAGGCCATTTAGTCACCATCTTCTTCTCTTTTCCTCACAGGCTTCTCCAGCCCTCCCTAAATGCCCTTGCCCTGACTATGCTCCCAGAAGCCCTCGGGAATGCCCAGTGCACTATGGGATGATGCAGCTGAGTCAAGCCTAGAGGTCCCTGAACCAGAGGCACTGGGATTGCCCTAAGGCCCACTGCTCCCTGTCCACCCACATCACCTTCCCCCACCTGGGTCATGACTGGCCCCAGTGGGGCCGCGAGCCCTCAGCCTCTGGGTATAGTCAGGGGCTCTGGATTCTTCGGAGCTCCTGAGAGTCCCAGCTCTTCTTCCCCCGGGATAACCTCTGACCTCCTACTCCCCCTGCATTGTCGTTTCAGGACTGCTGGGGGCACCATGGAGCAGCAGTTATTTGTAGAGCTGCCTGTTAGAGTGGCCCTCCCTCCATTCTCTTCCTCAGCTCTCACTTGCAAACAGTGTTCTAGGTTCCCAGTGATGGCCCTGTATTCAGATCACTGACGATGAACAACAGAGAAAACAAAAACAAAAAGAACAACCCATAAATTTAGGTTTTATACGTTTCGCTCAGAAAATGCTACAGTCATTTGATCTTGTGGCAAGATCCCTGCACTTTCTGAATTCGAAGACACAGAAGGAAAATCTGTAATTGGCCAACACTGCAAGTGGCGTTTCTTTTGTGCACAGAGTGTTATTCAACCAAAATGTCTTTTTCATCTTTTATTTATAGCAAAACCATAAAGAAAATATTAGTCACTTACATAGTAGCTACAACTCACACCATAAACTCTATTCTGCAAAAAACATAACTTTATTTTTCTAACACTGAATGTAATTTCTATTATGAAGCCCCATTTACCAGGTGGTAGAAATTAATCTCAGTCAGTTTTGGGTTCCCCTTCCAACTTTTCTTGGGGTTAAGTTCGGTGATGGGGGAAGGCTTTCAATAGTATAAGAATTTGTTCCTCAGTCTTCTTCAACCATCCACGTCAGCTCCTGCTAAAATATCCCCATTCCATCTGGTTGTCACTTGGTTGGTCATAGGTGGGCATGGCCCCTGGTTGGTGCCCCCTCACTCCTTACCATGCAGCCTCATTGGGCCTGCCTGCTCTTGGGGCATAAGAACATCCTAGCTCCTGGCCCTGCACCCTCTGGGCTTTAGGAAGCTCTGTGGGGCTGTACCAAGCCCATCTGCTGAGATGCACAGCAAGTGGCCTGTTCTACTCTGAGACGTACAGTTTTCCCAGACTTTACCCAGGAAATATGGGGCCCAGGGCTCTTCTACCCTTTCCTCTCCAAACTTCTCTGGAAGTCATTCTTCCCCCTCCCTTCAGACACAGCTCCTTCTCAGGGACTCCAGAAGCGCCCACCCTCTTTGCTTCCCCAAACCTCACAGTCTGTGGGAAAGAGAAGGCATTTTTCTCCAACCCATCATATATTCTTCCAGATCCACTGTGTGTGTCTTGAGTTTCTGCCAATATATCTAAAGTTTGCCCCCACCCCATTTGCCTCACAGAGCAACATGATGGGTCAGGTAGTAAATGAAGGCATTTTCTCAGACTCTCAGCTTCTGTTTCTGATTTTGCTCTGCTCTGGCCCTACCTGGGAAGGTCTCAGGCTCAAGTGGAAGGATAGGAGGGGGTGCTTGCTCACTCAAGAGACAGTGTCCTGGGGGGCTGCCTCTAGCTGCGCTGGCTCCAGGGAAAGCGCAGAAGGTCAGTCTTTGGGTGGTGCCCTGGGTTGCTCAGCATGAGCAGACCTTCAGAGGCCACAGCACAGGCTTTAGGTGAAAGGGCAGCCCAAGGAAGGCGGTCTTCCGCCTTCAGAGCAGATATGTCGGCCCACCTGGGCCCACCATCCGAGGTCCAGCAGTTCACCCGCCTGGGGAGAACGTTCTTTCAGTCAAAGGTACTTTTGCTGTGCTGAGTGCACGTTTACTCAGTTATCCTCAATCCTATTGTTCTTTCCTTACAGTCAGGTTGGGTGGGTTATCAAGGAGCCTCACTGTGACATCCTTCACTGTGACTTCTGGGGACAGCCCAGAGTCCCTGAGACCCCAGATGCTGGAAGTGTGCCTCGTCACTGGCCACTGATGGACGTTGTGCCAAACCTCAAACCAGAGCTGGTGTTTTTCACCCCCCAGAGAGAATAGTGCAAAGGAAAGAGCTCATGCTATTACATCACATCCATCCTGTCAAAGAAACTTACATTAGACAAGTCTTGTCCGGGCATTGTGCTGGAATTTTAACCGTCAGAGGCCATTTTCAAGCCCCCAAGACAAGCAAAAGAACTTCATGTGCACATCTGGTGTATGTGCATTGTTCTGCAGGTATATTATATTTCTATAAAAAACATAAAAATTAGCCTGGCCAGTGTTGCTCAGTGGTTGAGCATCGGCCCACGAACCAGGAGGTCATGGTTTGATTCTCAGTCAGGATACATGCCTGGGTTGCAGGCTCCATCCCCAGTAAGGGGCTTGCAGGAGGCAACCAATTGATGATTCTCATCATTGTTGTTTCTATCCCCCTCTCCCTCTCCCTGAAATCAATAAAAACGTATTTTTAAAAAATGTTATAACCTTATAAAAATTAAATTTAAAAAAAGAACCTCTAGTACAAAGAGAAAACTTCTTTGGCCATGTTGTATTTTGTTTTACTCTGTTCGGGGTAGAAGTTTCTGATTATTTTCTTCCCAGTGCTATGTCTGAGGGCAAGGTTTTGTAGTTGTGCTAATAGCTCTTCAGCTCTTATGTCTTGTGGGATACGACGTTCACTTGTCACGGATGGCAAGGCTTTTTGGGGGGAGCCTCTGAAGCTGTGCCTACTTCAGTAGCCTGCTTAGCTCTTGTTTGGGCTCTGCATTTCCGATTTCCGATTGGAGGTTGGACTTTAAGTCCTATAGGTCCTGCACAGCAGAACAGTGCCGCCTCAGAATTTCCTGTGGTGCCTCTAGAGGTACTGCTTCCATCGGCAGCTATTTCTACCAACTCATCTCCATAGATTTCTTTCAATTGAGATACAATTCAGATACCATTTAAATTCATTCTTTCAAAGTGTACAATTTAGTGGTATTTAATACATTCACAAAGTTGTGCAACCATCATCACTATCTAATTTCAGACCATATTCATCATTCAAAAGAAACTCCATATTCATTAACAATCTCTTCTCACTCTCCCTTCCCCTTGGCTTCTGGCAACTACTATACTAATCTACTTTTTGTCCCTATGGATTTGCCTATTCTGGACATTTCATGTAAATAGAATAATACAAGATGTGGTCTTTTCCAAATATATGGTGACAGAAGATGATTTCACTTTGGGTGATGGGCACACAAGGCAATATATAGATCATGTATTATAGCTATCTACACTTGAAACCTGTGTGATCTTATTAACCAATATCACCCCAATAAATTTAATAAAAATATGTGGTCTTTTGTGTCTGGTTTCCTTTATTGACATAATGTTTTCAAGGTTTGTCCATGATGTGGCATGAATCAGTACATCATTCCTTTTTTATGGCTGAATAATATTCTATCTATGGATATACAAGATCTTCATAGATTTTAATGGGGAATTAGCCTATATGTTCATTAACTGAGCTGTAGATCATGAACGTTGACCCTCTTGGGTATATGCTACAAAACCCCACTTCCAAGCCACATCACACCAACATTCCCCCACCCATATGCCAGCACTAAGGGGTTCATGTTGCTTGGACAGCTCACCTTTGGTGGTCTGAAGGAACAACACACTGGGAAAGGCAGAAGTCTGCTTTGGTTGGCATTGTGACAGGGATCCTGGCACCCTCTGAGCCCAGCCCCAATCCTCTGCATTTATAAGGAGCTCTCACAGGTGAACCCCTACACAGGTAGGGTTGAGATCCACATCTTTATAATCTGGAATTCCTTCCAGTTATCTCCAGGTTTCTCTTCTTAATATGGAAAGTTCATATCCATCCCTGTCCTTCCATTTCCTTCCTCTAATTCCAGTCTCTGCTCATTAAATAAACATTTATTAATCACCTCCTAAGTGCTAGACACAGAGTTAGACACTGGGATCCAAACTGAAAGGAGCTTGATCTGTGCCCTCCACGGAGTTCACAGCTGGATGGGGAGACAGTCATGTCTACAAGGTGAACAAACTGAGGGCTCAGTTCTGTAAGAGGAGGCAGATAGGGGAAAGCACAAAAGGCAGTGCTCACAATCACCCAGAGAGGTCAGGGAAAGCTTTGCAGAGGCGTGACATTTGAGGTGAGTCCTAAGGAAAAGCAAGTTCTCTGGGATTACATGACAGTAGGTGAAGACATGGTTCGAAGGAGAGGGGATATTAAGTACAAAGTATTGAGACCGAAAGAGCATAAGGTGCTCAGGAAAATACAAAGAATTTGGGCTCAGCTGTGGCAAGAGTATCTGGGTTGGGAGGGGAAGGAGAGAGTATGGAGGGTAGGGTGCCAGGACATGAGTCTTCTAAACCCACTAAGGAGCTTGAAATTTGCCTGAGTGCTAAGGGTGTGTGTGTGTTGTTGTTGTTGTTGTTGTTGTTGTTGTTTTGGGGGGGGGGACACTGAAGGATTTTAATCAGGACAATTATGTGTTTTTTAATGAGTTCAAACTCAAATCCCCACAGACATAAGAAATTTGACTCTTGTTCTCTATGACTCAGCAGACATTTACAACTGGGACTGGGACTCTGTGAAGTTGGGACTCACTGAGTCCTCAGGCTTGCGATATGGTACATTGGATCTCAATGCAAAACTGCTTTCCTTCTAGTTGGCGTTCTATACTAAAGAGGCTTGAAAGCTAAAAATAATAATCCCCAGACTCCCTTGCAGCTAGAGTTCCAAGTGGGACTTAGGCTCCACCTCTCAGATGTATATGAGAGTGATTTGTAAGGTGGTTGTGAGGCAGAGGCCATGCTTCTGCTGCCTCTGATCTTTCTGGAAGCATTAGCAGAGGTCCAAGTCCTAGGACCAACAGTTGTAGTGAGAGCTTCCCAACTCTCATCCTCATGAGTGTGGCTAATGTGGTGCTCCCCAGGCTGGTCAGTGCCTTGGTGATGTCCTAGAAGTCACTCCTGTAGACCTAGCCTAGAGTTCTTCCAAAAATTTGTATAGCACCTTGTAGTGTATATATCTAAGAAGTTTCTGCTCAAAAGAGGGTGCTATTCTCAGTGTCTAGGAGTATCTCTGCAGCTCCTGCTCAGGTGGGGCCTCAACCAATTCCAGGTGAAGCCAAGGCCTGTCTGGGAGGTCTGGGAAAGCATATGGTGTTCTCAATTTCCATGGGGGGAGGTGGTTTTGCCTCCCACCAAGATTCCTAAGTGGGGAGAGAGCATTTCCTAAACACAGAAAGGGGTTCAGATGCTGAATCATCAAAAAGAATGACCAAGGACTCCAATTATCAATAAAAGTCCCTTTATTCTATATTTCCCCAAGGAAAGCAATGTAACAAGGGGATGGCCTTTTATCTAAGAGGGAGATGAGCACATGATAAAAGTAGCAAAATCTCAGGGTTTTATAGGAAGTGCACTGAGTTTCTCCAACCTTTGGTATCTGGCAGCCCACTTTGCTCCTCCTCATCTGAGCCACAGCAATGATCAGAAATCGCTGTGACAGGGCCAGGGTCTCCAGGGCAAGCCCCAGGATGGCAGAAGCCCAGCTCAGCAGGGTCTCTGCAGGAAACGCAGGCCCACATTCTTATTAGGAACCAGGACAATGCGGGCCACACTCTTCACCTCCCCTGTCTCAGGGGCCAGGACCACCTTGTACTGCTGCATCAGCTAGGAGGTAAAATGCGTATGGGGTGGTTAAAGTCTGTGATCTTCATCTACTGCCCTCCTTCACATGCTCCCACTCTGTGCCTCCCTTCCTCTCTTCCCCAACGCCTTCTTTACCCCTCCCTGGACCACATACCACCTGCCTCTCCCCACTCACCCTTGCCAGCAGCAGTTGCATCTCCAGCTCTGCAATCCTGCGACCCAGGCAACCCCGGACCCCATAGCCGAAGGGCACAGAGCCAAATGGGTGTTGGACCCCGAGTGTGTCAGGCTGACTCTTCTTCAGCCAGCGATGGGGTTGGAAGCTTTCCGGCTCAGGGAAGATGCTAGGGTCCCGGGACACCACATAGTGGCAGAGCACAAACTGGGTCTTTAGAGGAAGAATGGGCAGCACATCAGCTTAGGGTTATGGGGCACCCCTGGGAACCCCAGATCTCTAGCTCCACTCACATTCTTGGGGAAGAGGAAACCACCAACTTCAATTTCTTTTTCCACGATTACCCGGGAATTTATGGGGACCACAGGGTAGAGACTGTAGGGAAAAGAAAATGCAGGCCTGCTCTGGATCCAAGAAGGGACAGAGTGCTCACCCCTTCAATCCTACCTCTCCGGTCCCCCAGGCCCTTCCTCCCATCCCACCCCTGGCCCTACCCTCAGCCCACTAGGCCCCACTTCCCACTCCTGTCTCTGAGTCATCCCACACACAGACCCTGTGTTCCCGAAAACAGCAGCTTACCGCAGGGTCTCCTTCAGCACAGCTTTGAGCAGGGGCATGTGAGCAAAGTCCTTGTGTTGGGGTGCCTGCCCAGCTGGCACCACACCTACCACTTCTTCATGCAAGGCCTTCTGGATCTCTGGGTTCTTTGAAAGATGGTACAGGGCCCACGTCAGGGTGTTGGATGTCTAGGAAATAGAGTGAGAGATGAAATGAAGAGTGATTTCTAGGAAAGAAGCCAGTTAGGTAGTGGGAGAGTGGGTGAATGGGTGATGCAAAATGCAGGAGAAAAACGAATTTCCCATAAGTATGGAAGGATGAGAGGGTTCATGGGACCCTCCACACTAAGCATGATTCAACAGTGGGATGAGGACCAATGATGTAGGATCACACTCTAACAACACAGGAGGCTGTAATGTAGAGAAACCCGACATGACAAAAGGACCGAAAGGACATCCAACAAAGAAGGATCTTGGTGGACAAGCTTTCAACTCGCCATTAAATTACAGCACGAGAGAGTTGATTTAGATGTGAGATGAAACTCCCAGCTGTCAGCAAGGCTCCAAGGGGATGGGATCCCACTACAAAAGGACAATTCCCTGCCCACCTCTCCTGGGCTGAACGACACCCCCCTCCCTATTTTCCTTCTAGCTCTACATCCATGTTACAGAAAGAGAAGCAGGTACCTGGAGGGACGAAGGTCAGGTGAGGGATAGTGGGGAATTGGATCAGGATGGGAGCCCCGATCTCCTCGCTGGCCCCCCTCACGCACCGTGTCTACTCCAGCCATGAGCAGCTCAGGGAGGCTGCCCATGGCCTCCTGAGGACTGAGCTGTCCACTGGTCAACAGGAAGTGCAGGTAGCCAGATATCTGGACCCCTTCTGGCCCTCCTGTCTGCAGTTGGGCCTCTATCTCTTTGAGTTTCTGATCAATCAGTTTCTTCCCTACAAGGACAATGGACAACAGGGGAGGGCAAGGTCAAAAGTCATGCTCTCCATGAACCAAGCGCCACTCCGACAGCTGGCATTATGAGGGAGAAGATCCTGGGAGAGATTGCTAATTCCTAGTCCCTGGGACCTACCCCCAACTTCATTTCCTGGGTTCCTCACCAAAAGAGAAGATGGTGTTCCAGCCATCCAGGTATCGCTTCCAGAAGGGCAGCAGGGGACGGGTCCACTTGGGGAGGAAGGTGGCATAGAGCGAGTTCTGGAACATGAGCCCGACAGATCTGACGAAGGCCGCAGTGTCCTGGGGGATGGAGCTCTCCAGGCAGCCAATACGTTTCTCAAACAGGATGTAGCAAATAGCTGGCAGTGCACAAAGACCAACACAGGAGGCGGTGCCATGGCACACAGAACCCAGGGGGCTTTGAGGAGGGCAAGCACAACCTCCCCGTGACCAATGCCCACCCAGCCCCTCTCCCCACATAGGTACCTTCCAAGGCAAAGTAGTAGAAAAGGTGAGCCATGTCAGGCACCTGATCCCCAGAGACACTCTCTGCCCGAATCTGGTTCAGTCGAGCCATGAAGCTGTCAATCACTTCATTCAGAGCATCCGTGTAGAGCGCAGCCTCAGCTGGCTTCAGCATCCGCTGGTTCAGAACCTGGCGCAGCTGGTACCAGTGATGTCCTTGCCTGTGGGGAACAAAGGAGCAGCACCAATGTGAGTATCTAATGGGGGTTAAATTAGAAGGCATCTTCCCACCATGAGACCACTATGGAGTCTAGGAAAATCTCATTTTGAGGTTGAAAATGATACAATCACCGAACTTTCAAATGATGGACTCTTTGAATCACAAAACTTTAGAATCTCACTACAGCAGAGTGGAAGTGGTTAAGGTGGGCATCTAGAACCAGACTGCCTAGGTAGGGGCAAATCCCAGGTATAATGATTACTGGCTGAGTGACCTTAGGCAGGCTGAACTGAACACCTTTGTGCCTCAGTTCCCCCTTCTGTAAAATGGGGATAATAAGAGTGTCTATTATAGTAGGGTTGTTTAGATAATTAACGCACTTAGATTAATTAGTGCCTGGCACATGGCGAATGCTTACTGATTGTTAACTATGATTATCTTAGAATTATATAACTCCAGAACCTTCTGTACGTGAAATGTGGGGGTGATGTAGTGGTACAGTCCTTCTGTGTGGAAGATGAGGAATGAAGGAGGAGACAATTAGGGTTCCAGGGTTCTCAGATTCTGGACCTTCATGCTCTTCTTGGCTCAGCAGGCCAAAGGGACAGGGAACCCCACTAGGCTGATGCTCCAAACCCTCTTGCCACAGCCATCCAGTAGGTGGTTTGGTCCCCACTCTGGTTAGGCAGGGATGCTCACGTTGTTGGGTGCACACTTCCTATGGGGGTGCTTAATGTTCAGGGGCTGCCCCACCCTCAGATATTCCCCAAACCTATTACCTTCCCTAAGCAAGTTGGGACGAGTTTTTTTTTTTTTTTTAATAAGCTAGTTGCAGAATAATAAGTACAATATGGTCCAATTTAAAAAGGAAGAGGGGAAACCCTTCCTGTCCACATGTATATTTGCATGTTTCTACATAAAGTAGGGAAGAATACACACCAAACTGTCAGGATTACTTAGGAGGAGGGGATGGGAGTGAGAGGTAGAAAGTCAATATTTTATTATTGGAGTTTTTACAATAAGTATTAACTTTTGAAAACTAATAAGGTATTTTAAAAAGAAAGACATGAAAAGTCTTAAGTCAAGAATCAGATGTTTTATTTTTAAAAATTATTTGTTTAAAGAAACATAAAACCCCAAGAGTTTTCTTTATTATATTAGGGAAAACCTGAAAAAATGTAAACAAAAAGTGTTGCTGAGAAATAAATGAAAACCAGAACAGATGCACTTATTAAAAATTCAGTATGTAGGGGCTTCTCCAAGGGTAAAAATCTCCAACAGTGGGACTCAGATTTGAGGAACTTAAGTTAGAGCATTTCTGTGGTTGATAAAATACATATTTCTTGGGGGGAAAATACTTCATAAGATAAAATCTAAAAATATAAATATTAAAACAAAAACACCCTTATTATCATAGGTCAGCAAAGTAGCTTTAAATACATATATATGGTATAATATATATAGGAATTAGGCTTTAGAGTAAAAATGTATAAATCAATGACAAAGGGGTGTATGTAAAGTTCAGTTTCAATTCTAAATTTGAGCCTTGAAGTCCAGCGGTGGCCTGACTTGGCAAGAGCCTGTGACCCAGATCTTGCCTTTAGGGTCAGGCATCAAGTTAAAGATTTCTTGAAGAACAGTCATTCCCTATTCTCTTCCCAGAACTTTGAATAACAGGAATTGTTAAGTTCTGAAACTATCCACCTGTGAAGGAACCAGGAAAAAGATAGAAAACCATGCAATGGGAGAATGAGTGTCTAGGCATCAAAGAGAGGGGAAATGAACCCCCCACCCAAAGAGCTGAGGCAATAAGTTCTTGAGTTCCAGAATCAGAGATCTGCTCCACCACTGGCTGGTGGGGTCACCTCTGGAAAGTGGTGCAAAAACCTCTCTAGGCCTCAGTTTCTTCATCTATAAACTAGGAATAAAAATCTCCTTCATGGGCAAGTTGTGAGGATAAAATGAAATAATGTAAAGAGACTATCCTTGGCCTGGCATGTCATAAATACATAGTTACTTACTGTCATTGTTGCTGCTACTACTACCACTACCAGGAATGACTTTAATCCCTTAAGAAATGACTAAAACATGGACACCAAGCCACTAGGAAAAATAAAAAGCCATTCATTGTTTTTGGAGCTCTGTTAACATATATGGGGTGGGGGAAATGCCTGTAATATATCCAATTACAACCTGTGGCATTGGGAATAATTTATCACCAGTGACTCTCAATTATTTACCTCGATTGGCATATGGGTATATAGCATACTCAGCCCATCCTTTAATTTGTCACTGCCAAAATAACCTGAACTTTTCTAGATATAACTTCAAGACTGAAACCTAAATCTGTCTCTGTATGAAGAGCATCCATGAGACATATCCAACAACAAGCATACAATACATAATTTAGGAAACATTTTAAAAATGAAATTGAGCCCTCCCAGCTAATATGGTAATGATGTTTTTTCAATTATAAACGGATATGTCCCATTACAATTTTTTTTATTGAGGTATTATATGTGTACATATCTTACCATTACCCCCCCACACCCCACACCCACACATGCCCTCACCCCCCAGAGTTTTGCGTCCATTGTTTATGCTTATATGCATGCATACAAGTCCTTCGTTTGATTTCTTATCTACCCCCCCTCTCCCTAACTTTCCCCCTGTAATTTGAAAGTCTGTTTGTTGCTTTAATGTCTCTGTAACTATCTTTTTGTTCATCAGTTTATAATGTTCTTCATTATAATTTGAGTTGGTGTATTTTCAACCATAATGTAGAATAATGGAGCTAGAAAGGCCCTAGCGTTCCCTTGGAGATACTCTAGTCCAGCAGTCACCAACCGGTGGTCCACGGACCACTGGTGGTCCATGAGGTCTGAAAGGTTGGCGACTGCTGGTTTAAGGAAACCTTTGGAGCAGCGGTCCCCAACTGGTGGTCTGTGAGGTCCGAAAGGTTGGCAACTGCTGCTTTAGTCCAAACTTCCCATTTTATATATGAGAAACACTAGAGGCCCTGTGCACAACATTTGGGGGTCTCTCAGCCCGGCCTGCACCCTCTCGCAGTCTGGGACCCCTCAGGGATGTCCGCCAAGGGGTCCTTAGCGCTGCCAGAGGTGGGAGAGGCTCCCACCACCTCCGCTGCACTCGCCAGCTTTGAGCCGGGCTTCTGGTTGAGCAGCGCTCCCCCTGTCAGAGTGCACTGACCACCAGGGGGCAGCTCCTGCGTTGAGCGTCTGCCCCCTGGTGGTCAGTGCACGTCATAGCTACCGGTCGTTCCACCGTTCGATTGATTTGCATATTAGGGTTTTATTATATAGGAAAAGGCCAAGGAAGGGAAAATTATTCATTTGTCCAAAATCACAATATACTAGTGGAAAAGTCAGTGAATGGTCCCCAGGGTTTAGTCCCGTGGTCGGCAAACTGTGGCTCGCGAGCCACATGCAGCTCTTTGGCCCCTTGAGTGTGGCTCTTCCACAAAATACCACGGCCTGGGCGAATCTATTTTGAAGAAGTGGCGTTAGAAGAAGTTTAAGCTTAAAAAATTTGGCTCTCAAAAGAAATTTCAATCGTTGTACTGTTGATATTTGGCTCTGTTGACTAATGAGTTTGCCGACCACTGGTTTAGTCCATCCCAACCACTGCTTTCTAGACTGAGTATCAGGTTCAGAGGTTGCAGGGAGAGCCTACCCTGCCCATGATCTACTGGTTGCCCAGTGCCACTGTTCTTTGGACCCGGCCCTCTGGGGCCCTGTTCCAGTCCCGTCAGGCCCCAGCTCACGTGGTAAAGGGCCCATATGCCAGGCCCTGCAGGTCCCGGTGCTCCTTCCATAGATCCATGTCATTCCGTACTGGGTACTTGCCCTCTTGCCGCATCACTTGCTCCAGGAGTGGGGCACTGGCCAGGTTCACATGGGTCTGAGGTCCTACACGGGTTATCCACATTGGACCATACTTGGCCTTGCTCAGCACCTGTAGGGTTCAACCAAAGCTGAATAAACCATGCCCAACCAGGCAGGTACTTCATGGAGAGAAGATGAGATGGGAGAGTGTCTGATGGCCACACCACAGCAAGTGGGCTGGGCAAAACCACATTATGTAGGTAGGCACTGGGATGGCCTATAGTTCCAAAAGGAGAACACTGAAAACAATGAGCACACAGGAGTTGAAAGAATGAGTACCTGATGAAACTGGGGGAACTGAGGTCCTTGGAGGAATGAGATTTGGGAAAAATGGGATATGTTTGCAAACTGGGGTATGCTGAGGTATAGATATTTGGGGTTCAGGGTTTTAGAGAAACTGAGCCCTTTGGTGAGGTATAGCAGAATGTCTATGGCTCTTCTATAGAAGCATTTAAATCTACTGCAGCTTGCTGTCAATGGGAAAAAGATAAATATTTCATGTAATCAACAATTGGAAACTCCAGGAAAAAAAACAAGAAGCTGATAAGAAGGAATACAAATATGAAGTAAACTATGCAGTGTGCATTTTTTAAATAAAAAATTATTAGCTGTGTTAATTAATGTAATTCTCAAATATTTATCTTAGAATTTCAAAAGCACTTGACAACACCCATAGCATCTATGAAATTGACATTTCTATGATGTCTTTATACCTGCTGAAAAATGAGGAAGAAACTAGATATATTTTGGTTTGGGGGGAGGGTAAAATTTTAAAAGAATCCACAAATATTGAGACTAAAATTTACTGATTAATTTACACTTGCAAACTGAAAGCAAATGAAACAGTGATTTCCCAGGTACTTCGTCTTTCACAATCTGTTACTAAGGAGATTTCAAGAGAATCAGAATCTGCTCCAGCATTGACATTAGACCAATGGGTTCTGTAAAAGAGACCTCAAAGTTATAGAGATCTGCCCGGCCGATGTGGCTCAGTGGTTGAGCATCAACCTATGAACCACAAGGTCAGGGCACATGCCCAGGTTTGGGCTCGATCCCCAGTAGGAAGTGTGCAGGAGGCAGCCAATCGATGATTGTCTCTCATTGTTGATTTTTAAAAAAATATATTTTATTGATTTTTTACAGAGAGGAAGAGAGAGGGATAGAGAGCTAGAAACATCGATGAGAGAGAAACATCAATCAGCTGCTTCCTGCACACCCCCCACTGGGGATGTGCCCGCAACCAAGGCACATGCCCCTGACCGGAATCGAACCTGGGACCCTTGAGTCCGCAGGCTGACGCTCTATCCACTGAGCCAAACCGGTTTCGGCTCATTGTTGATGTTTTTATCTCTCTCTCCCTCTCCCTTCCTCTCTGAAATAGAAAAAAAAAATTATAGAGATATATCATTCATATTATAGAAGGAACTTCACCTAACTCATAGTCTAGAAAAACACCAGTTTTACTGGGTCTTACTATTGGCATTAAAAACTGGATCCTCTTAGAACCAATGCAACATGATTGCCTCAGTATATATTATCCAATTCAGAATCCACCCTGAGTAACAGTTTATTCTGCCAGTTCCTAGGAAGGCAACTTTGACAAGCCCCAGCATCCATTTAGGCTGTTTCCACTTCTACCTCCCAGTAATGCCTGCCAGTGTGGTATGATTTGGAACAGTTGATTGTCTGTATACTATATGATTCTTGGAGAGAAACTGGTGGGAGTATACTAGTAAAATGACACAACCCTACATGGAGGACACTTTGTTAATATCTATAAAAATTACAAACACATTTATAAACCAAGTAGGAGACATCTACATAATTGACTACTATTTCACCTTAAAAGAGAATAAAGCAACTCCCTGTGCACTAACATAGACAGAGATAACCAAGATAGATTGTTAAATGGAAAAGTATGATATCTTTTGTCTAAGAAAGAAGAGCTAAATAAGAATACACAGCATTTGCATTTGCTTTTATGCAGAAACATTGGATTGATCAGAAACTAATTAAACTGATTACCTGTGGGAGGGTGGAGGGAATAGCAGTGGGAGTAAGACTGTGCACTGTAGATCTTGTTTTATTGTTTTGAGTTTTGAACTATGAGAACGCATTCAAATTTTTTTAATCTAAAGGAGGAAAAGAAGAAAGTGTTTTCTGAAACAGTACGTCACCCATCAGGTAATTCAAGAAAACAGGAAAGCCTTACTGAATCTCTGAATTCATGTATACACTCCTGAGATTTAGAAGTGGGCCCTACATAGTCATTTCATTTACTTTTCTTAAAATTTCCATTAAAAAATACTTTACTTCTATATCTATTTTTGTCTACTAAATTCCACAGGAGAATTATCCTAAAAGTAAGCTTAATTTGTGTTTTCTGTTTGGTTTATTTAAGATATGAATAACTTAATAGTATTAGTAGTAATGATAATAGGAAATATTTCTACAGAGCTTAGTATAAACCAGACTCTGTCCCAAGCATTTTAATTATATTATGTCATTCAGTCCTTGCTATAGCTCTATGATGTAGGTTTAACATGACCACAGTTTTGTAGATGAGAAAACTAAGGCCCAAAGAGATTACTCAAGGTCACTTTACTGGTGAATCAGAGTTCAAGCTCAGACCACCTGCTAGAGGCCGTGCTCTCGACCACTTACTCCACTGGTCCCTGAGAAAACTACCTTACTAACCAGAAACAAACTTGGGCCCTTTAAAACTATGTGCTATTTAAAACACCACAACTATGCACTAACCCACGGTGTCTCACAGCACTGTTGACACTCTGGGCTGGATAATCCTTTGTTGTGGAGCCTGCCCTGTGCATTATAGAATGTTCAGCAGCATCCCGGGCCTTTACCCACCAGCACCCTCCCAAGTATGACAACCAAAAATGTCTCCAGATATTGTCAAAATGTCCCCAGAGGGGTAAAATCACCCCAACTTGAGAACCTCTGCAATAACCCCAACTTCCTAATATGTCTCTTAATTATTTAATTTTAAAGGAATCTTTTTGAGAAATAAGATCTCATTTTGAAGAAATATTTATTTGAAATTTGGTTTCTTTTCCTTCTGTTAAGTACAAGTCAAATTACATGTCACATATTTATAAAACCGCAAACACAGGTTATCTCTGAGTCAGCTTATAGTAGTTTCCTTTCTTCTTTATACCCTGATTTTTAAAATTTTTACCATGAACTTGGAATGAGGGGGAAATGTTATGTTTTAAAAGACTAGACCAAAAGCCATTTACTTGGGCTTCTTCCCTGGAATCCAAAGACCCTGACACCATGTCCCAGCTATCAGTTTGGAGGTTTCTGGGACATTTCCCCCTTGTCCATGCCCTGCTTTCTGTCGTCCTCTTCTTCTTCTCAGTTAGTTTACTCAGTGGAACTTAATGAGGATCTATTTATGTAAGAACTTATTTTAGAAAGACACCAGAACACTTGCTGAGAGATGTGAGCTGTGTCTGTGTGCCAACCATTAGACCGTAACCTGAGCCAGTTAGAAAGCCCCAAGTTCTCAGATGGGTTCTGTCTAAGTACCACTTAGCAGAACAGAACCTCCTAAGCCAGTGGTTCTCAACCTTTCTAATGCCACGACCCTTTAATACTGTTCCTCATGTTGTGGTGACCCCCAACCATAAAATTATTTTTGTTGCTACTTCATAACTGTAATTTTGCTACTGTTAATGAATCGTAATGTAAATATCTGTGTTTTCCGATGGTCTACAGCAGCTGTAGAGCCTAGGACCATCAGAAAACACAGATATTTACATTACGATTCATAACAGTAGCAAAATTACAGTTATGAAGTAGCAACAAAAATAGTTTTATGGTTGGGGGTCACCACAACATGAGGAACTGTATTAAAGGGTCGTGGCATTAGAAAGGTTGAGAACCACTGTCTAAGAAGGGATCCTCTCCAGGATGAATGGCAGGGCTGGCCTCTGGCAGGTGACATTCCAAAGAGGAAGGGTATTGAATTCATTCATTAAAACAAAAGTGTTTACTGACATAGAAAGATATTCATATTTCTTTTTTAGTAAATGACAAATAACGAAAGAGAGTATAGGGTATGCTTTCATTTTTAAAAACAGGTTATTTGTAGATGACACATGGGGAGAGTGTGGAAGTCTATTCACCAAGGACAAAGCAAGCAAGAACAATGCCTACTTATTCTCAGGATCATGTGTGTATTTACAGGTTCATTTCACAAATGCTTATCCTGAACTGCACATCCCCTAATGTGTGCAAGACACTCTGACACATGCAGGGTGTTAGGGTTAGGAAAGATTTGGGATTTTCTTCTTTTTGTGTCCTTATATTTTCTGATTTCTGGAAATAATTTCAACTAAATCAAAGTGATACTCTCTTTTAAATGTGGTATGAAATCACAAATAATTCGCATGTAACTCATATTTATGTGATTTTTTTAAAAAACAAGGGTAATTTTTATAGGGAAAAATATTGCCTGTCTCATGGTCATGTGATTTCGTCTGAGCTCAGTCATCCTCGGCTGGCAGCAGTTGAGGAATCAGGGACTACTTGGCAGTAGATTTTGTTCTAGCTCCAGCCCCAACACTAACAGCCTTTGTCACTTTGTTGGGTAATAGCTCCGCCATGGCACCCTCCCTGTGTCCATATACACAAAGGCTTGGACGCATCCTTCTCTGATCTTCAGGCTGACTGCCCTGCAATCCTCCAGGAATGCCAGAGCCTGGATGCCTGCTCAGAGCTGCCTTGAGGCCACCTGGCACTGAACTGCCTATGTCCCCTAGGAGACAGCTTCTCTTGCTCTGTGGGTTCTGATGGAGTGTAGACTTTCCGCCTTATCCCCGAGAAAAGAGGGGGGCTCCGTAACAATGGGTTACTCCATTACTTGCATTGCACTCATCTGGCCCCTTTTGTTTCAGGGTTGTCCTTCTCTGTGGGGGACAATGATATTGGCAAACTGGGATCCATTCTTCTTTTCACTCTCTAGGTAAGCAATGAACTAAATCTAAATGTGCCCCACTGTATCTTTCCCGGAAGAAATCTTAAGACTTGGCCTTGCCTTGTGTTGTGTGTGAACTCGACACGTTTGATGTCCAACATGTGGCTGGTAAAGCTACAATGCTCTTTTAAGACCTGGCCAAGTAGGAGATAAATGGATTTCCCCATCCTAGTTTATGTGGGGAAGGGTGGGGGGTGGGGGTGAGAGAGGGGGTGGGGGGAGGGTGAGGCAGGGGAAGGATATTCCCATTAGGGGATGTGCAGTTCCGGGTAAGACAAATAAGACTAGCCAAATAAGACTAACATGCAGAGTAGGGGTCTCCCCACAGTCATAACTATCTGTCAATAAGTGGCCACTGAAAACTGAAAGTAAGCATAATACTGCGCTTTCCGCTAAGCACCCCCCAATTCCCTCCCCACCCGGATTTCCTGAGCTTCTAGCTACTGCATAATTCCAGAAGTGCCTGTGTTAAAACCTTTAGTCCAAGTTTCTGTAAAAAGTGACGAATAGTTTGGGGCAAGAATTGCCGTGAAGAGAGAACAAAAGGGAAAGTGATTCTGTGAGTGAGAAGCTTGTGAGCCCATTGCCTCCTACACTTGCAAAAATGTGAGACCAGTAACAAACGTTTAATTGTGAGTGTTACCAAAGTGCTAGGAAAATTCCTCTGATAGCCAAAGTTTTCATTGTATAATGTCTTGTTGATTGGCAAGTTGAAAGTCCCAAGGTCCATGTTGGGAGTGGTTTTCTGGAAACAATGTTGTGGAATGACAACACTGAATCCCTTGGCAATCAAAGAAAAACTGCTTTTACCAACTGAAACACAGATGTTCCTGATATAAAAGTTGCACCCCGTGATCCTGAAGATCATCTCCAAGGGATTTTTATTTTTTTTTAAATGTATTTTATTGATTTTTTTTTTTTTTTTTTTTTTTTTTTTTTACAGAGAGGAAGGGAGAAGGATAGAGAGTTAGAAACATCGATGAGAGAGAAACATAGATCAGCTGCCTCCTGCACACCCCCTACTGGGGATGTGCCCGAAACCAAGGTGCATGCCCTTGACCAGAATTGAACCTGGAACCCTTCAGTCCGCAGGCCGACACTCTATCCACTGAGCCAAACCAGTTAGGGCTCCAGGGGGTTTTAACCCCTTCCTCCTCAAAGTTGATAAGGTCACAACATATTTTTGGAAAATAGACAGAGACCCCACCAGGCAGATTAGCAAGGTATAGAACAGGATCCCTGCAGGTATTAGCAGACCTGCTATGTTTAGTGACAAGGTGATGAGGGTCTTTGATCATTGTTCCTGAGAGCCCTGGTGAGTTGGTTTTGTTGGTGTTTAGAATAAAAGAGGAGAAGGCCCCATAACAAATTTAAAAAGCATTTCATGGTTGTTCTTATCCTGAAAGTGAAATTGCTTTGCTTGGACAGGTAGCTGTGATCACAGATAAAATACTCCCTGGTCTTCAAGGACAGTTAGTTCCTCAGAGATATCCTGAGGTCCCTGCTTACAAAGAGCAGGAATGGAGATATTAGAGACAAGTTTGGGCAAAAACCTAATGAAACACTAGAAGTCTGGTTGCACTGACTTGCAGAAGGGAAATCCACACCAGTTCTGCTGAAGGAATGGAAATCAATTCATCACCTAATGACTGCGCCCATGCTCCTAGTCACATTGGCCACGAACGGCTTAGCTGATGACATGAGCATGGAGGACGAATAAGTAAAGATGGATCACGGCTGGTTGTGATGAGTCTTTACATCTATAATGAAACCATCATCTGATAAGCACCACACATGATCACAGGGGAAAATATAACCCAGCCCAGATTTATAATGGAAAACAAGAGTGCCCAGATGTTGAGATAGTCACTTAGGGTTAGATTCAGTGGTTTGTTTAAAGGGCACCAACAGGCCTTTGAAGACAGTTAAATCTTCTCAGGCACCCCAAAGACAGACTCTGGAAAACTAGCTCTGGGCAACAAACTTCCCAGAATGGAAGCCTGGACACGGACCAAGATAAATGCCTTTCAGGCTAAGGGGGTGCTTTGAGTTGAATTGTGTCTCTCTCCCCGCCCCCAATTCATAAGTTTAAGTCCTAATTCCCAGTACCTCACAAAGTGGCCTTATGTTAAGAAAGAATCTTTACAGAAGTGATACAGTTAAAGTGAGGTCATTAGGGTGGGCAAAATTCAGTATGACTAATGCCCTCATAAAAGGAGGAGATTTGGATGCTGACACACGTGCATACAGGGAGAATGCCAAATGAGCGTGAAGACAGTCATGTACCGGCAACAAAAGAGGCTCCACTCACAGCCCTTAGAAGAAACTAACCCTGCCAACACCTTGATCTGGGGCTTCTGGCCTCCAGAACTGTGGCACAATATATTTCTGTTGCTTAAGCCACTCAGTTTGTGGTGCTTTGTTATAGCAGCCCTGGCAAATTAATACGGGGGCAGAAGGCAGGAATACAGGCATCCAGAATGGTGAAATGCCATAGGAACTGAACTCTCGTTTATATCAATTAGCCTAGGTAAAAGTGGTTGTTTTCCTTAAAGTTGCAGAATCTAGTGACGTGTTAAGTGGGGACTTACTGAATATCTTTGTATAAAGAGATTTATTTTAAGGAACTGGCTCATGCGGTGGTGGAGGCTAGCAAGTCTAAAATTTGCAGGGTAGGCCAGAAGTCTGGAAATTCCAGCAGGAGCCAATGTTGCAGTCTTGAGTCTGAAGGCAGGCTAGGGGCAGAATTCCTTCCTGTTCTGGAGTCTTTTCACTGAAAGGCCTTCACTCACATTATGGAGGGCAAATTGTTTTACTCAAAGTCTACCTTGACAACATCATAGCCAAGCCAAGTTGACATATAAAAGGTTCACAGTGGATAAGACTTTTTGGACCAATACACACTCAAGTGGTGCTGAATGTATTGTGGGAATAGACATGTTCAATGCATGTAATTCTTCTCTTGATGGTAAAGCAAGTCCCCATTGAGGAATTGCCCCATTTAGAACAGTGGTAGTGGGTTGAGGGGACCATCAGGAGTCCACCTAGTTCTCCCAGCTCAGCCATGTGGTATCAATAAAGTAATGTAGGATTTCAGGGAAAGGGAAGGGGTAGAAGGGAAGATCACTGTCTTGATCAAAGAACTAGACTGACATGCTTAAGACACTCTTAAGCACCTCCTCTCAAGTGTACTCTTGGGAATTGACTGTAGTAGACACCTTTCCAAGGTATGGCACTGCCATCTCCATCCACATAGCAGGTGGATACCCATGGAAAAGGTCTCCTTGAATGGAACATCAATGAAATCCACAAGTTGAGATCTGTTAAGAAAACTATCCAACACACTGTACAGATTGCCCTTCTACTTGGGCCAGTCAGAGCTCATGAGACTTTTGAACAACACATGCCAGTGACTAACAATTCTACAGACTGGAGCCTGTGGCAAGAAATGTAGCATTTATGTAATGGCTCCCTAGGGTTTTGTTTTTTTTTTTGTTTTGTTTTGTTTTTTTTTAATATATTTTATTGACTTTTTACAGAGAGGAAGGGAGAGAGATAGAGAGTCAGAAACATCGATGAGAGAGAAACATCGATCAGCTGCCTCCTGCACACCCCTACTGGGGATGTGCCCGCAACCAAGGTACATGCCCTTGACCGGAATCGAACCTGGGACCTTTCAGTCCGCAGGCCGACACTCTATCCACTGAGCCAAACCGGTTTCGGCTCCCTAGGGTTTTGGATGTGACATTTGCCTTATATCAGCACCCAGAATTTCCCATTTGGGAGACAAATGAGTGCTTGTGGATACCGAGAGAGTACCAAACAAAGTGTTGCTACCTATCATGAAATGGGGCAGAAATGAGAAGAGCAACCAAGTGAGTATTGCCTAACAAGTCATGTGTGGAAGTGATACTTCCAGGAAAAGAAGTACACTGAGCATTAAGTGGTTGGTTGCCCTCCAGATGTGCTGATTAAGATGCAAAGTCTATGCCAACATCTCAGGTTTCTTGGGAGCTTCGCCACACTGAGGCTCTTGACAAAGCTTGGGTACACTGAGGACGTTAGTACACTGAGGATGACTATTTCATGGATGAATCAGCTAAATTGAAGGCCATTAGGGTATACTGAACTGCTGCTGCTGTGCAACATCCCAAAAAATGATTAAAACTATGCCTGGAAAAGAGAACTCTGTTCAATAGGTACAGCTGTAAGCTGGGTACTTGCCCTCCCAAATTTCAACTTGTTACATTTTCACTGGTTCATGATGGTATGGGCTGGTGCCTGGCAGCAGAGTGCCTGGATGAGCAAATCTTAGCCTCCTGGGGGATGAGCATTATGGCAGCACATCACCCAAGATTCACACCTTCTGTTTGAGACCCAGGTGGATGCTCCTGGAAAAGATCTCCTTGGATGAAACATCAATAGAACCGGCAAGTTGATGAGATTTGTGGTGCTCATATAAAGACCATGGCCACCTGGATACACCATTTCATAAGTCATGATAATCCATCTACAATTCAAGACAGGGATCCAAAACAATGACTCCAGCACATGAAATCAAGGAAGCATGGCAAGTATGCCCAGACTCCCAGCTACATAGTCCAGTGATAAAGCAAACTGAGCCACTTAGTGAGAGGTACCAGACTTGGCTGGTCCAGGCAAACAGATTGTATAGGTCCCCTACCATCCTCTCAAGGGTATTCTTGGGCATTTACTTGCAGTAGACACCTTTTCAAGGTATGGCACTGCCATCTCCATCCACATAGCAGATGGGGGGGGGGCACACTATTCAAAGACCCTTCCCTAGATAACTGTGCTACATATTCAAATCCACCAAGAGCATCCAATCAGACAATGGTGCCACCTTTGTAGTAAAAAGTACCCAGCAGTGGGCAGCTCCCTGGGATATTCACTGGATCTTTCATGCCCTGGATCATCCCCAGGCAACAGGGGAGATTGAAAGATGGAATGGACTCTTAAAGGGGAAACTGAAAAAGATAACTCGACAACTAAGACTCAGCTCCCAGGGGAGCACACACTTTAGAAAGTTTGGACTATAAATGTGGCAATTCACCAGAAGGGTACCTCCCATTTAAACAGAATTTTTCATTATGAGTTGGGGAGGTGAGAAGAGGCCCAGATAGGCTATAAGAGACCCAAGCCACATAATTAACTTTCTCCCTCTACTACTTTTCTTCCCACACCTACCCCTGGGAAATCAGGTTACTGGAATCTGCAAGTAGCAAAAAGAGTCAGGGAATCTTCTTGCTTCTTTTGCCACTGGCTATGCTTCCTGCTCTTGGAAAATCATGCATTTTGATAATAATGATCATGTAAATGACATGACAAAATGCCAGGAATAGGAGATATTCTAGGATGGTATGAGGTATACAAGGAGGAAATGGCTGAGGCACCTCGGGAGAAACCAGGGTTCACATGAGGGTAAGTCACAAGTAGGACATGGCATGAAGTAATTACTGGAAGGACTGATCACACTGATGACATGGCTGTGGAAAGAGTAACACCTCTGGCTGGGGGGATATAGGGGTCAATCCTGATTGTTTAAGGGATAAAGAAGGAACTGTTAACCTCTTTTACTCAGCTCGTGTCTACAAGGTATATGGCCAATTTGACCAGACTGCCACCATCTACCCTCAACTGACTGCTAACCAAAGAGAATCTGAGCCTAAAAACTCTTAGAAACTTCCCAAGAGCCACTGGCTTCAGAAGGGATCTGTTTCCACTAAAGATGACAGAACAAGATTAACTTTCTGTTCTTTAGCCTCATTCTGTCATAGGTTCTTCTCAATTCTTCAGCCTGGGTAGTAAAAGGCAATTGTACTGACCAGGACTTCTGGGGTCAGCCAAGGCAGGTATGCAGGTTGCTGACACCTCTAGTTGCCCTCCCCATGGGGAGACTGGCTGCAGCCTATACTCCAAATAGGCTTTGGGTTGTGATAAAAATTCTCTCCTTAACTAAATTCAAGTCAGTAATGCTGTGACCTAAAATTGAAGTTCTCCATAGGATGTAATAGACACTCTCAATAGTGTCTATTTTGTCCTGAAGAGATATATGATTAAAAAATAATAATAATAATAAATAAAAATAAATTCAAGTCAGGATCCCCTCTACCCTCTTCTCAACTAGGCCTCAACCTTGGCCTAGAAAAACGTGAACACATCAACATAGTTTCCAACAACTCCAGGTCCCATCCCTAGGATGACCTTCACCCTTAGGATGAATCCTCCCTTAAAGTGCCTGCCTGAGGAAACTCAAGGCTGCCAAAAGAATTTGCTATTTGTTCCAGGCAACACCTGAAGATAGTGTCCCTGTCTCCCAGTCCCAGTGGGGTCATGGGCGCCTGACTTCAATAAGATAAGCACTATTTAGCAAACCCAGATGAGTTTCATGTGAACCAAGCTTCCCTTCCTGCTTTTGTAAGTTTTCACTTCCTTGACTCTACTCAAGCCCCTGCTGGTCCCCCTCCCCACTCCTTCACACTCCCTTTAAATCACCTTCTGTACAATTGGAATGGAGTTCATCTCTTTCCCCTGTTGTCAGTAGTTGCTGAATAAAAGGAATTTTTACCACTTTAAGTAATACCTTTGACAGTTGCATACCTTGAAAACTCAAAAAGTACTACATAAGCCAAAAAGTGGAAACAACCCAAATGTCAACAGATCAATGAACAAATTGCAGTAAACTCCTACAATGGAGTATTACCCAGCCATATAAAGGAACAAAGTAGTGATACTTGATATTGCTACCAATGGATGAACCTTGAAAACATCATGCTAAGCGAAAGAAGCCTTTCACAACAGACGACATATTGAATGAGTCCATTCATGTGAAATGTTCATAATAAACAGAAAGTAGATTAGTGGTCGCCAGGGGATGATGAGAGAGGTCAACAGCATAGGGAATGTAGTCATAAGGAGAAAAGGGGAAGTGACTGCTAATGAGTACAAGGTTTCTTTCTGAGGTGATGAAAATATTCTAAAATTGATGTGATGGTGGAAAACTTTGTCAATTAAAAAACATTTAGTTGTTAAATGGGTGAATTTTATGGTATGTGACTATATCTCAGTAAAGCGGTTACCAAAAGAAAAATAAGAAAAGTAAAATCACCTGGCCCGGCCAGCTTGGCTCAGTGATTAAGCATCAACCTATGAACCAGGATTTCACGGTTCAATTCTCAGTCAGGGCACAAGCCTGGGTTATGGGCTCGATCCCCAGTGTGGGGCGTGCAGGAGGCAGCCAATCAATGATTCTCTCTCATCACTGATGTTTCTATCTCTCTCTCCCTTTCCCTTCCTCTCTGAAATCAATTAAAATATATATATATATATTTAAAATCACCTAAAAATTTCCTCCTGAAAAAAGTGATACTGCATTCGATGTTCTGTTCTACTTGGTGGCCTGTGTAGTGTACTGATAGAGTGCTTCTTAGGGAGCATGTCAGCACAGCAAAACAACAAGAACACAGTAAGTAAACAGCCTGAGGACAAAAGTGAGCTCACAAATACCAAGTACTGTTCTGACAGTATCAACAAACCTGACCCTAAAAGCTGGCAGCCACCAGTTGGATAAACAGGCAGATGTAACTTCAGGCACAGGCCACTCTTTTGATGCCAGAAAAAAAGGCCCACTCAGGGTCAAAGGTGAAAAGGACAGTGTTGTCAAAGTGTTGTCAGGGGTTTAGCCTAACCCCCTCACACAAGTGAAATTCACATTTCAAAGACACAGGAGGTGTTAGATAATTAACAGCATTCTCAGGTTCTCCTTGCTCCAAACTTTGCCTTGAATGATCTCCTCCAAGATCAGACCAAGTCAGTGGCACCATTTGGACTCAAGATGAGCAAAATTACTTGTATTTTTTTTACTATGAATATTTTAATGTGGATAATTAAATAAAATAACATTATAACCACCCATGCCCCACCTTCTAGAATTAAGATTTGTCATATTTACTTCACATCTTTTTAAAAATGAAAACATTTCAGATACAAATTCATCATCTTATCCTTCCCTCCACAAAGCAATTACTATCCTGAACTTGAAGTGCAGTCTTTCTGTCAATGTTTATATAATTTTACTACATATACGTATCCAATGATGGCTTATAGTATTTTTGTATTTTATAGTAACACTATTCTACTGTACATATTATTCTATACTCAACTTTGTTTTCTATATTGATACATAAAAATCTTGTGCATTCATTCTAACTGTATTCCATTATATGAATGTTGCAATTTATTTACCTTTTGGATGGGCATTTAACTTGTTTCTGAATTTTTTATTTTACAAACAAAGCTGCAAAAAGAATTTTGTGCATGTGTGCGGCTATTACTTCAATAACAGTAAGATGTGTTTTTGTGCAACAAGGCAGGACCGTCATAAGTTACCAGGTAGTTGGACAGTAAGAATTTCCTTCTGATTTTGCACTCTAGAGAAACACTAGGTTGAGGGTAGAGGAAGATCCAAGAAAAGGCTTTGCCTGGGATGACCTCAGAGAGGCCATCAGGCAAACAGAAGCAGTGCTCACCCACCATCTGCAGCCCTCACACACCCAGAAGCAAACCTCAGTATACTGAGCACACTTTGCCTAAAAGTTGGGCTGGGCTGGAGTGAAGCAATGAGAATATTTCAAGAACAAGGAGTAGATGATCAGCAACAGATGTAGAACTGAAAAGAGGATGTCGACACAGAAGTGGACATCAAAAGTAAGGGCCCCAAACCAGACTTAAGTACAACAGAAAGGGCCATCAGAAGATCTCAAAATATTATGTTGGACCAGGAAGCACTTGGTTAGACATCTGTTTATCTCCTGCTCTCCATTCTTTTGCTGTTTATGCCTGGCAGGGTAAAGCCAGAAGAAACTCTGGTGGCGGTCCATAACAATCCTGCAATAAAAATTAAGTCTTTCTCCTAGTTCTCACCTCCAGACTCAAAGACCCCTACACAGAGGCAACCATCATTACCAATTTCTTGTGTGTCTTCCCAGAGATATTTTATGTGTATACAAACATATAAATGCATATATACCTCACACTCTTTTTTATCCACATAAGATGGCATATTATATACTTTTGCACCTTACTTTCTTTCCATCACTTAGCAAGTGATTCATGTTAATACCCATAGATCTGCCCCCATTCTTTTTAATGGTTGCATAAAATTTCATCATACAAATATATTATAACTTATTTAATTAGTCCCCGACTAGAACATGGAAGTCATTCTAATCTTTCCCAATCAGAAATATTGCTACCTTGAATATACTGGAATATTCCTTTATCTGTAAGATGAAAACTGGCAGTGCAGTTGATAAGTTGGTATGATTCATATTTTTGACTTCAACACCTAGTTTCAAATTACCGATCCTGAGGCTTAAAGACAGTACACCTAATTCTGCTATAGCTTCAACGGCACCTGTAAATGTCTGCCAGATGAGACTGAAAAACACTTAAGCCAAGTCAGGGTAACTGGAGGATAATCCTGGAAGGCTTGATGGTAATGTGAGTTCTGAGGAAGAAAATCCTTAATCAATGGTATTAGCCAAACTGAAGAAAGAATGTGTTAACAGAATAGGAGTGGCCATTATAAACTCCAGAAGATGGGAGCCAAACAGCAAGAATTTGGCAGCATTTATCTCTCAAGAGAGCGATACTTTATGTAATAAACAGACACCAGAGCCCTAGCTGGTTTGGCTCAATGGATACAGCATAGGCCTGCGGACCAAAGGGTCCCGGGGTTCAATTCTGGTTGTAGGCTCCTCCCTGGCCCGGGCCTGGTGGGGGCACGTGCAGGAGGCAACCAATGGATGTGTTTCTCTCACATTGATGTTTCTCTCTGTCTTTCCCTCTCTCTTCCACTCTCCCTAAAAATTAATGGAAAAATATCCTGGGGTGAGGATTAAAAAAATAAACAAACAAACAGACACCAGAGAAGCATATTCAACCACGTTTCTCTAAGGCCTAGATGAAATTTCCTTCATACATTTATATTCCTTTAGTTATGGGGTCCCCTGCATGCCAGCAGTCCACTAGGGTAGTTAGTAATTTCTTTCCCTAGGTACCTAAATCATAGGAAGAGGATGTAGTGGATTAAAGATAGCCACAGTCTGGCTGATGTGGCTCAGTTGATTGAGTATTATCCCATGAACAAGGAAGTCACTGGTTCGGTTCCCAATCAGGGTACTTGCCCAGGTTGTGGGCTTGATCCCCAGTGGGTGGCATGCAGGATGTAGCTGATTGATGTTTCTCATCGATGTTTTTACCTCTCTCTCCCTTTTTCTTCCTCCCTCTCTCAAATCAATAAAAACACATTTTATAAAACTAAAATATAGCCCTAACCGGTTTGGCTCAGTGGATAGAGCATCGGTCTGTGGACTCAGGGTCCCAGGTTCGATTCCGGTCAAGGGCATGTACCTTGGTTTCGGGCAAATCCCCAGTGTGGGGTGTGCAAGAGGCAGCTGATCGATGTTTCTCTCTCATTGATGTTTCTAACTCTCTATCCCTCTCCCTTCCTCTCTGTAAAAAATCAATAAAATATATTTTTTAAAAAAATAATAATAATAAAAATATATAGTCACAGCTTCTTTGACATCCCTCCCATTAAGAGGTAAGGTCTACATCTTCTCCTCCAGAGTTTAGATGGGCTCTGTAACAGATTTAATGGGCAGAATACAATGGAAATACTACTGTGCCAGCTTCCAGGCCCAGGACTTAAGAAACTGGCAACTTCCACTTTCTATCTTTTGGGACATTCACTTTGGAGAAAGCTAGCACTCTGGAAGAAGTTCGACTATCCAAAGACCATCATACTATAAGGAAGCCCAAGCTAGCTACATGGAGAGAAAGAAATACTCAGCTGTTCTAACCAAACCATCCCAGACACCAAACATGAAATTTAAAAAGCCACCTTGGAAATTCCAATTCTGGCAGATGTAACATGGAAAAAAAGTGAGGAAGCCAGCCAAAAGCCAGACCCTAGGTTCAACATATGGTCCCAATTAAGCCAGTCTAGTGATCTTTAGCTATTTGAACTGAAGCCACACTCTATTGTGAAGCAGAGATGAGCCATGTCTAAAGTGCACAGCCCAAATTATTGACCCACAAAATCATACTAGTAAGTATAACAAAATGTTGTTTTAAGCCACTATGTTTTAGGATAGTTTGTTATGCAACAATAGATAATAGAATAGGGAGTTTCTATGTGATGGAATATTATGATCCCTGGGAGGGTTAATTTCCTCAGTAAAGAAACATGTGGTCACTCTAGTCCACAATTTGTTTCTGTGGATTTGGCCAATGTGAGACAGTCCCCAGTAGTCTATCCATGCTGAATATGCTAACAAAATTTAGTATCTGAGCCTGGAAATCTGAGATCTGAAGGGCAAGGCTTAATCAATCTGCCCATCTCCCTTATTACCTTATTTCACTCTATCTTATGACAAACAACCCAGATGAAGGAGCTGAGAAGAGTCTCACAAAGAAGTTTACCATCAGATATAGCCACTGCTCAACACCATCAGAGCCCTTTGGCTGGTCTATGAAATTTATTCGTTTATCAAACAGTACTGAGAACCTCCCCTGTGCTCATTCATGGCTGTGCCTGGCACTGGGGGACCCAAAGGTGGGAAAGACATAGGCTCAGCTCTCACAGCTTCACAGCCAGTTTCTAACCATATACATAGGTTATGATAAGAAATAATTTACTAAATATATAAAGTAAATATTAACAGACACAAAGGGATGGCCACACAATAATAGTAGGTGACTTTAATACTGTACTTTCGTCAATGAATAGATATCATCCAGACAGAAAATGAATAAGGAAACATTGGCCTTAAACGACACATTAGACCAGATAGACTTAACAGATATATTCAGAATAGTCCATCCAAAAGCACCAGAGATGGGAATGCAGACTGGTGCAACCATTATGAAAAACAGTATGGAGTTTCTTCAAAAAATTAAATATGGATCTGCCATTTGACCCAGTTATCCCACTTCTAGAAATATTTCCTAAGAAACCCGAATGTATGGACATTTTTTATAGTAGCACAATTTACAATAGCTAAGATCTGGAAACAGCCCAATTGTCCATCAGTAGATGAGTGGATAAAAAAATTTTGGTATATTTATACCATGGAATACTATGCAGCGGTAAAAAAAAGAAGAATCTCTTACCCTTTGAGACAGCATGGAGGGATCTGGAGCATATCATGCTAAGTGAGATAAGTCAGTCAGAGAAAGACAAGTTATCACATGATCGCACTCATATGTGGAATCTAAGTAACAAAATAAACTGATGAATGGAGTGGATCCAGAGATTCGAAGCATGGAACAGAGTGCGGAATCTCGGAGAGAAGGCGGTGGGTGGATGGGAGGCAATCAACCAAAGGCCTTATATGCATATATGCATAATCCATGGGCATAGACAATAGGGTGCTGAAGGCCTGGGGTGGGGGGAGGGAGCAGGGGCGGGCTGTAGAGGGAAAATTGCGGGGGAGGACATATGTAATACTTTCAACAATAAAGAATTATTTTTAAAAAGAAAACAAAAGCACCAGAGAAGGTAGATTTGAGGCACTATTAGGTCTTCCACCTTCTAGGTTGGTGCCTTCTCGGTCAATAAACCTTTCCTTGGGCAAAGGATCTAAATAGACACTTTTAAAAAGAGGACATACAGAAGGCCCAGAGACATATGAAAACATGCTCAAAGTCACTAATCAAAACAACAATGAGATACCATCTCACACCTGTCAGAATTGCTTTCATCAACAAATCAACAAACTGACAAGTGCTGGAGAGGATGTGGAGAAAAGGAACCCTCCTGCACTGCTGGTGGGAATGCAGACTGGAGCAGACACTGTGGAAGACAGTATGGAGTTTCCTTAAAAAGTTAAAAATGGAACTCCCATTTGACCCAGTAATCCCACTCCTATGACTATATCCCAAGAAACCAGAAACACCAATCAGAAAAGATATATGTACCCCTATGTTCATAGCAGTGCAATTTACAATAGCTAAGATTTGGAAACAGCCTAAGTGCCCATCAGCAGATGAATGGATTAAAAACTATGGTACATCTACACAATGGAATACCATGCTGTTATAAAAAAAGAAGGAACTTTTACCATTTGCAACAGCATGGATGGAACTGGAGAGCATTATGCTAAGCAAAATAAGCCGGTTGGAGAAAGATACATATCACATGTTCTCACTCATATGTGGCATATAATGATCTACATAATTTGATGAACAAGAATAGATCCAGAGACAAATGGCAGGGGAGAGAGGTGGTTAGAGAGCAACCAAAGGACTTGTATGCATGCATATTAGCATAACCAATGGACACAGACACTGGTGGGGGGGAGGAGGGCTTGCCCGGGGTTGGGAATGGCTTGGGGGGGGGATTAATTGGGGGGAAAGGAGACATATGTAAAACTTTAGACAATAAAAAAATAAATGGAAAAAAATCTTTCCTTACTCCAAACTCTGATACTTTTGAGTTTTGGCCTTTTGAAGCATTGGGCACACAAACTTGGGTTCGGTAACAATTTGGTGAGCCAGCCAGAAGCCCTTGGCAGCCCAACCCCAGCTGGGGTTCCCCTACATGAGTGCTGAGCAGCTGCCAAGGCAGTTTCCCTTGGGGGCTCTGGAGGGTCTTTCCCTGGCAGGCACTGGCCACCCTTGGCACACAGCTCAATTGGAATAAATAAACATCTTTGGAATTCGGTTTACCATTGGTTTTGTTTCGGGGTAAGTTGCTCCATTTCTGGGCATGAGCAGCCGGAATCCTTCTTCTCTATCTGGGCATGCTCTCCCTTGGGACAGAAACTAACCCATATGCTTTTTAGATTCACATGATCCGGGAAAATATTTGATATTAAAGCTGGTTTTGAGTTTGGTTTGGTTATCTTCAGAATCATCAGCTTAAATAATACTTTTATTCTACCTGGTTTTACTAGTAAAATAAGCACATGTTATCTCTTGGCCTCTCCTGGGCACCTCCAAGCCCAGTATAAGTAGCAGCCATCTTCAGAGCACTCTGTAGTTGTGCCGGGTGATCCCAGGCAGGGCACAAGTGGTGGCTGACTTTGTACTTCCTGGAAGGCCCCAGAGCCAGGGAATTCAGTGGACAGCTTCAGACCATGCCAGATTACAACTCTACCACTTCCACAAATGACACATTTAAGGAGTGGACTCGGTGAGCACCAAAGCCCCACTGAAGCAAGTCCTGCTCCATATAGTCAACTCCTGCACAGCAGCTTCTCCACTGTAGTTGCAGCGGGTCCTTACAGCCCAATTGGCCTGGGGCGGGGAGTGGTCAATCCCTCCCAGTGATGCCAACAGCAATCAAGGCTCAACTACAACAGGACAGTGCACATAGCCCACACAGGAGCACGCTTGGAGTACCCAGCTCAGGTGAATGGGGAGGTTGTGCAACTAAGCCCTAAAGGACACCTATTACACAAGGTCACTTTACCAACTCCAGGAGACATAGCAGCTCTACCTAATACATAGAAACAAACATAGGGAAGCAGCCAAAATGTGGAGATAAAGAAACATGCCCCAAATGAAAGAACAGGAGAAATCTTCAGAAAAAGAAGTATATTAAATGGAGGCAAGCAAACTACCGGATACAGAGTTCAAAACAATGGTTATAAGGATGCTCAGGAACTTATTTAGAACTTCAAGGAACCCAGTGAGAACTTTAACAGCATGAGAAAGGACATAGAAATGACAAAAAGGAACCAGTAAGAAATAAAGGACACTCTAGCTGGTTTGGCTCAGTGGATAAAACGTTAGCCTGCAGATCAAAGCATCCCTGGTTCAATTCCATTCAAGGGCATGTGCTCGGGCTCAATCCCCAGTAGGGAGCATGCAGGAGGCAGCCAATCAATGATTCTCTCTCATCATTGATGTTTCTAACTCTCTCTCCTCTCCCTTCCTCTCTGAAATCAATAAAAATACGTGTGTGTTTTTTTAAGAAATAAAGGATACACTAACTGAAATGAAGAGTAATTTATAGGTTATCAACAGTAGATGATGCCAAAAATCAAATCAGTGATTTGAAATATAAAGAAGCAAAATACACCCAATCAAAATAGCAGAAAGAAAAAAGAATCCATGCCCAGCCAAGATAGATCAATGGCTGAAAATTGACCTATTAACCAGGAGGTCATGGTCCGATTCCCAGTCAAGGCACATGCACGGATTGTGGGCTCGATCCCAGTAGGGAGGCAGCCAATCAATGATTCTCCTTCTACCTCACTCTTCCTCTCTGAAATCAATAAAATATTTAAAAATAAATAAATAAAACATAGTTCTAATGTCGGGGAACTCTTAAAGCTAGGAGCAAAGCAAGTAGCTATCAAAACCCAAACTTATTTTTTCCCCAATGATCTTCATGAGGATTATCATCATGGTTTGGGTCCTGGAGGACATAACAAAAGTTACTCTTTATTCTTTATCTCATATTAAGATACAGGTATCCTGGCCTGCTGCTACCTCTATTGATTCTATGATCTCTGCTTGTAAATGAACACCTAGAATGTCCCCTTCAAGGCTCAGGGACCATCACAGAAGAAGTGGGTTCATGAGATTGTAAGAGTAGGGTAAGAGGGGCACAATGGGCAGACAAATCTGACTCTATATTAAAGTAAATCCTCCCTCTTAATTGAACCTGGACCCAGTTGCCCTATTTCCCTCAAGTTTGAGGAATGAGCCCTAACTGGTTTGGCTCAGTGGATAGAGTGTCGGCCTGTGGACTGAGGGGTCCCAGGTTCGATTCCGGTCAAGGGCATGTACCTTGGTTGTGGGCACATCCCCAGTAGAGAGTGTGCAGGAGGCAGCTGATTGATGTTTCTAACTCTCTATCCCTCTCCCTTCCTCTCTGTAAAAAATCAATAAAATATATATTTTTTAAAAAGCTTGAGAAATGAGCAACAAAAAGAGGAGATTTGTAACCATAGAATCAGCTCAACATGGTCCTATCCTGTTTAAAGAGATACTGAGTTGCTTTTCAGAGACAATAAACCCAAACCACAAGTCATGCAGCCAAAGCACGTGCAAAGGCGAAAACTCTGACCTGCCGGCTGCACACTATACACACATACATGGAAACAAAGAACCTGGACATAACTAGAATTTGAATACCGGAATCCTTTCAGAAGAACCCTTTCTTGTCCAGAAAAATCCAGTGTTGATGCCCACTACCATAAATGGCCAAGTTCCTAGGTCCACCAGTAAAAACTTGCTCCATCAGTACTTCTGCATACCCATTCCCCTTAACCCCTTAGAAACCCTTAACCTGGTCTAGCAAGCAAGATGGATTTAAGGCACTATTAGGTCTCCCATCTTCTCAATTGATCAATAATCTTTCCTTAAAAAAAAAAAAAAAAAGCAACAGAATACACATTCCTCTCAAGCACACATGGAATATTCTCCAGGACAGATCATAAATAAATTTTAAAAGATTCAAATAATATCAAGCATTTTTTCTCAATAACAAGAAGAAAACTGAAAAATTCACAAATATGTGGAGATTAAACAACATGCTACTGAATAACCACTGGGTCAAAGAAGAAATCAAAAGAGACATAAAAAGAGAACCAAGATGGAGGCATAGGTAAACACCTGTACTTGCTGCCTCCCACAGCCACATCAAAATTACAACTAAAAGGCAGAACAACTATCATCCAGAACTGTGGGAAAGCTGTGGGAAAGTTGTGTTTGGAAGTTCCACAACTAGCGAGGTGAAGAAAGAGCATTGAGACTGGTAGGAGGTGCAGAGGCACGGAAAGTGCTGGCATCCAGGTGTGCTGCTTTTTTAATCACGAGGGAGATACAAGCTCCAGCTTGCTCTGAACTCCAGTTCTGGGCAAGACTCTGGGGGACCCAGACACATACGGGGAGAAACTGGACTGTCTGGCATCAGGACAGGAATGCGAAGGCGGCTTTCTCTCAGAGGAGCTTGCAGCGATTATTGTTCCTGTGCGGGGACATGGGAACCTCTCCAGTGCAGGGCTGACTGGCAGCCATTGCTATTTGCTCCGCCCTGGTAATTCCCTGAGATCCCGCCCCACCCAATTTAAAGTACTTTTGGTGTTTCTCTTGGGAAAAAAAGAGAGAGAGAGAGAGAGAGAGCCATAAAAAAAAACTAAAGGCAAATGGAAATGGAAATGCAGCATTCCAAAACATAAAGGGAGGGGTGCTTGGGAAAGAAGGCTGGGGTCTCAAATGTCCATGTGAGGAGTTTAAAGCTGATTCCCCAAGCCTGTGGAGATTCCTGAGCAGGGGAGCAATATAATCAAACATGCTCTTTGGGGCACTGATGTGGCAGTGGTGCATGAGTAGATTGCAGAGGCAGATCAAGCAGCAAGGGAGACCAAGCCCAGGCACCATTTCTTCCCAGAGTCAAGATGGTGCTGTTCATGCTGTCAGCTGAGTCACAGATAAGCAAGGAAGGTGACCTAGTGGAGCTGCTGGAGCAGCTGGAGCTGGAAAAACAATCCTCTGTGTTGGGCAGAACAGCTTCCACAGTTCAGGAAGTCACAGATCATCTGGCCTTTTGATGCTGATGTCCAATGGAGAGTGGGAATGGAGGCTTTAGGTCATGGGTAGGGAACATTTTTTCTGTCAAAGGCCATTTGGATATTTATAACATCATTCTAGGGCCACACAAAATTATCAACTTAAAAATTAGCCTGCTAGAACATCCAGGTCTCATTCACATCTTCCTTGGGAAGGTGTGTCTTATTGGAGAGGAAGTTAGGGATGAGGTCGTGAAGAAGTCTGGGATGAGGAAGAGGATGAGGAAGTAGGTCAATCTCTTTTCGCCTTGCTGTATGAGGGGTGGGGGAGAGATAGGGCCAGAGAGGAGATTTGTCTGCCTATAAACACCTTCTGACCTGCTCCTTCGTGCTGAAAGTTTTATAGGGGCAAGCTGCGTTTTTTCAGCCTTCACATGCCTACTTCTGGGATTCAGTAATAAAAAGCTCACTGTTGCTGTCCACGTAAGCCACGTTCTCCAGTCTGAGAATGATCAAAAATAAAGGTGATTATTTTCATCTCCCCCCTGCCCCCAAAAAATTAGCCTGCTATATTTGGTCAAGCATTTAATTAACCCACCCCTAATGCCTTGGCAGGGCCAGACCAAATGATTTTGTAGGCCTTTTAAGGCCCGCAGGCCTGATATTCCCCACCCCGGCTTAGGTGAAAGATGCAAAAAGTGGTAAAAGTCAGACTTTATGGGATGCAGCAAAGCATCCTAAGAGGAATGTTCACAGCAATAAATGTGTACATTAAGAAATAAGAATGATCTCAAATAAACAACCCAACTCTATACCTCAAGGAACTTGCAAAAAGGAGAACAAACTAACTCAAGAGTTAATAGAAGGAAAGAAATAACAAAGCTCACAGGGGAAACAATTGAAATTGAAACTAAAAAGATAAGAGAAAAGATCAGTGAAACTAAGAGCTGTTCTTTCTTTTTTTAATGCTAACCAAAATAGACAAGCCTTGGCTAGGTTCACCAAGACAAAAAGATAAGAGGACTCAGATAATAAAATCAGAAATGAAATATTATTTAGCCATAAAAAGAAGGAAATCTTGCCATTTACAACCACATGTATGGGCCTTAAGAACATTATGCTAGCTGAAATAAATCCCACAGAGAAATACAAATACTGAATGATTTCACTTATAAGTAGAATCTAAAACAAAACAGAATCAAACTCATAGATACAGAGAACAGATTGGTGGTTACCAGAGTCAGGGGCTGGGAGGGTGGGCAAAATGATTGAATGTGGTCAAAAGGTACAAACTCTCAATTATAAAATAAACTAGAGGCCCAGTGCACAAAATTCGTGCACTGGGGAGGAGGGGTATCCCTCAGCCCAGCCTGCACCTTCTGCATTCTGGGACCCCTCGAGGGATGTCTGACTGCTGGTTTAGGCTCGATCCCTGCAGGTGAAACAGTCAGACATCCCTCTCACAATCTGGGACTGCTGGCTCCCAACTGCTCACCTGGCTGACTGCCCCTAACCACTTCTGCCTGCCAGCCTGATCACCCCTAACCACTCACCTACTAGCCTGATTGACACCTATCTGCTCCCCTGCCGGTCCAATTGCCCCCAACTGCTCTCCCCTGCCAGCCCGGTCACCTCCAACTACCCTCCCCTGCCAGCCTGGTTGCCCCTAACTGTCCTCCCCTGAAGGCCCAATCGCCCCCAACTGCCCTCCCCTGCCGGCCTGATTGCCCCCAACTGCCCTCCCCTGCTGGCCTGGTCGCCCCTAACTGCCCTGCCCTACCATCCTGGTTGCCCCTAACTGCCCTCCCCTGCAGGCCCGGTCGCCCCCAACTGCCTTCCCCTGTTGGCCCGGTTGTCCCTAACTGCCCTCCCCTGCCAGCCTGGTACCCCCAACTGCCTTCCCCTGAAGGCCTGGTTGCCCCTAACTGCCCTCTCCTGCAGGACTGGTCACCCCCAACTGCCCTCCTCTGCTGGCCTGGTTGCCCCCAACTGCTCTCTCCTGCAGGCCTGGTTGCCCCTAACTGCCCTCCCCTACAGGCCCAGTCACCCCCAACTGCCTTCCCCTGCAGGCCTGGTCACCCCTAACTGTCCTCCCCTGTAGGCCTGGTTCCCCCCAACTGCCCTCCGCTGCAGGCCTGGTCCCTCACAACTGCCCTCCCCTGCAGGCCTGGTCACCCACAACTGCCCTCCCCTGCTGGCCTGATCGCCCACATCTGCCCTCCCCTGCTGGCCATCTTGTGACAGCCATCTTGTGACCATATGGGGGTGGTCATCTTGTGACCATATGGGGGTGGCCATCTTGTGACCACATGGGGGCGGCCATCTTATGTGAGGGCATAATGGTCAATTTGCATATTACCTCTTTATTATATAGGATAAGTCCTATGGATATAATGTACAGCATGGTGACTATAATTAATAATACTGTATTATATTTGAAAGTTGCTAAGAGAGTAGATCTTAACAGTTCTCATCACAAGAAATATTTGGTAACTATAAAAAAGAAGCATGAAATGACAAGTATGTGCATGGGGCATTAGAGGGTTCACCAATCCAGGAAGTCCACCATAAAAGCTACAGAACAGATGACTGATCTCATTATTCTAAAGGTTGGCATCTCTAAAAGAGATCAATGTACTATAAACATACATATAAATTTAATATCTATTCACATTTCATTTTTCCAACACTCTGGATGGACATTATTTTGGTTAAGAAAGAGAAAGAAGCTAGCGTTTATGGACTAGCCTGATTTACACATGTCTCAATTCCCACTCTACCCCCTTAAGTCCTACAATGCATACTTAAGCTGATTTGATTATTTTTATGCATTCTATGCAATTTTTGACAACTGAGGGTGCAGGGAGCATTGTGGTGAGGAGGCCCTATATCAATTACAGTCCTCCCCTTTGTACAGTAGCCACCTGGTTTAGAGGGGAAGACCCAACCCCAGATTTAGGGGTGAGCCTGTTTGGGTCTAAGCTAATTAAAATATGTATGTGGCCACTATGATGTGTTCAGGGATGGACAATTAACCCAACCCAGTCAACTAATTTCTGCAAGACAGCCGGGCCAAGAGAACTGCAAAAAAAACAACACTGTAGTTTTGATGATTTTACAAATTTCTAGAGCAAATTATACCTGAAGGACACCCAACTATTAGACTTTTCAGTTATGTGAACCAATAAAGCTGCTTTATAGTTTAAGCCAGTGTGAGTAGAAACCAATGGAATTTGAACTGATACAAAGTGGGTCACTGGAATGCATCCTATTCTTCAATAGAGTTATTAACTGGGTTTTATAGATGTACAGGACTCTGCCCTTTATTAACTCACATAAGCCACGTGTAGTGAGTGGGAAGGGCTAATATATTTCCCATGGAACATCCCAGGCTCACATGACTCCAGAGCTTTGGGATATAAAGGCTAGAATCAGGGGACTCTCCTAAATCCTAGCCATGGCCTCTCATTTAAAAGGACACACATTCCTGGCTTTCTTCTGCTTCTTGCTCCCCCTCCTAAAGCCAGCTAGGATTTCTTTCGTAGTTACTGTTCTAGAGACAATCCTGAGCAAAACCTCCCAGTAATCTCCCCCTGAGAAATTATGAGAAATTCTCAGCCACCACCCTGGACCATTCACTGGGCCTCTCAAATTTCCAGAGGTCAAATCAAGCAGAGGAAGTATACAGGACTCTGGTTTCTTGGCTTATTTAGTTCCTTAGAGCTGAGCTTAAAAGGAATAATTTTTTAAGCATCTCTGAGTACCTTAGGACCTGCCTACCAAGTCTCAGAAACAGGGAAGGTCCCTATCCTTTTATGGAGGATAAAATGACTCCATAAAGGAAGCCATAGGCCTGAGGATACAGGAGCAGAGCAGGGCTGTTGAGGACAGGACATAGTGGACATCGCTCATTCATAGGGTCACCAGGAGTTGGAGCCAACTCAATGGCATGTACAACACGCCTCCCTCTTCCACAAAGGAGTATATAAACCCCATGAGGGTGATGGCTTTATCTCATTGAATTCTAACACTTGGGAAAATGCCTGGGGCAGAGTGGGTGCATTAATTCAGTTCATTTCCTTAAAAACTTCTCCAACTAAACCAATATTGGGGTTTTTAGCCTCTGTCCATTGACAATAGGCTATCCATTCATTCCTGCCTCATATCAGTGTTCAAATGGATAAATCCTTCTTACTGGAAATTGACAAAAAAGTTGCCTTTTCCTTAATGTCCATGATTTCCTTAATGTCTAATGTCCCTGAGAAATGACATCTTTTTTCCCCTAAGGGTTGATTTACCAGGTTAAGTGCTAAACCCCTGTAATCCTCCTGAAGCCATTTCCTTTGGAAGACATCTATAGTAGCCAATATAACCACAGAATTAAATAGTGGATCTATAGCATCTGGTAGCTTATATACTTGCATCTACCATTCTGTTACCAAGACAGTTCCCTCCTCTCTCAAGCTCTGTCCACTTTAAACCTAGCCTCCTTTCTGGTGCCCTCCTGGTTCTTAACACTCCTAGACCTGTTCATTTCAGTTCCAAGGGCTGTCTACCCTTTGCACATAACCCCTACAGGACCCCAGTGGGTGCCCGGCTAAGTTCCCACGTTCTTCACTTTTTGTCCAACGTCTCACCATCCCCAGCTTCTGTCCCAGTGCTCATTCACCTCCCATTCCGCAGTCCCGAGGCCCTGCTGGCTTACCTGGAGCTGGTGCAAGTGCAGAACGTAGCCTTGCACCAACAGCTGGAATAAGAAGCGCAGCTGCCCTGGTCCTGAAAGCTCCTCCAGGCTCCGCAGCCTCCGGTCGCCAGGCCCGGTTTCGGGAGCCTCGGCTGCGTCGGCCGCCGGGAGGGCGCTGGGGAGCGAGGCCTTGGCTCTGGCCCCGAGTGGACCAAGGCCAGGGCGGGCCACCCGCGTCCCCAGCAGCGCCCACCGCAGCCTCGTGCAGCTCACCGCGGCAATGCGATTCATAGCTCACGCAGCCGTGCCTGCGGGTCGGGCCGCGAGTGCGGAGCGCCTGGAGCCCGCCCAGGGACAGATCAGGATGGGCGGGTTCAAGGGCAATGTTCCCTTTGCCTTGTTCAATCCCTCCACCGGGAACTACAGTACTCACAGAAGCCGCCTTCCACAGCTGTAAGCCTCCCGGCCCAGCCCGGGGGAGGGACCAGCTAACCCTATGGCAGGCGATGCACAGGACTTAGGGAGACCCGGAGCGCTCTGACCATGGCCGCCTCTTCCGCGACTCCCCACATCGCACTTCCGAGAACTGTAAAGGAGAACTTGAAGTTCGCTTGGTCCGAACTCAGAGCAATAGTGCCCAAAGTTGTCGGAAATCCCCGAGGCTTCCAGAGGACCCGGACGGGTTGGGGGTTGGGGGGGGGGGGGGGCGGGGGTTGGGGGGGCGGAGGGCACACCCAGTGAAACGGGCCCTCGCCTGACTTGCGGGTTCATCACCCCAGGAACCCGCCGCTGAGATTTAAGGAGCTGAGGGGCCTTTCCTAAGGCATCCCCTCCACCGCCACCCCCAATTGATCCCGCAGACCTAGCGCTGAGAGACAAGAGAACACAAAACAAAACAAAAAGGGCCCAGTGTCGGAGGGCATCTGATTCCTGGATGGGGAAGCCAAACAAACAGACCAACAAACAAATTTAAAGAGGTTTTTAAAATGCAATTCTACCCATTCCCCCTCTTGCTCCCCACCCCTCACCGGCCCTAAGTGTGCTAAGGCAGAGTTTTTCAAACTGCTGGTTGAGATCAGATTAGTGTGTAAGCAGAATTATTTTTCAGTAAGATGGAAAAAAATAATACAGAAAATATTGCAAGAAGAAAAAGTATTGTTTCATGAATTCTTTCATATATATTCAAAAGTATAAACATGACATACAAATATAAAATAAATACAGGGTCACAGTTATTTAACCCATTAGTGACAGAACCAGCAAAATAGTAAAGTTTGTTCTAAGAGCATTTGAAGAGTTGGTTATTTATAGGCAGCCAGAGGGGGGAAAGGGGCATATTAAGTTCAAAGGCACAATTAGACTGACAGCTGATATGGCTAGGTATGGATTTCTTTATACTTATCCTGCCTTAGGGGTCATAGAGTTTCTTGAATCTGTGATTTAATGTCTTCATCAGTTTAGGAAGTTTTTCAGGCATTAACTGTTCATTGTTTCTGTTGGAGATGGGGGTGGGGTGGGGTAAAGGCACCAGGTCTTAGACCTGTGGGGTCAGACCAGAGTTCAGCAACTTTGGTACTTAAGTTCTAGCTAAGAAAGAATTCAGAGTCAAGACTCAAACTATAAGAGAACATTTCAACTGGCTGGTCCAAAAGTCACACAAGAGCCGTAGCTGGTTTGGCTCAGAGGATAGAGCATTGGCCTGTAGGCCTCAATTCCAGTCAAGGGCATGTACCTTGGTTGCAGGCTCCTTGGGCCCTGGCCCTGGTCGGGTTCGTGCAGGAGGCTACCAATCAATGTTTCTCTCACATCGATATTTCTCTATGCCTTTCCCTCTCTCTTCCACTCTCCCTAAAAATCAATGGAAAAATATACTCCGGTGAGGATTAACAAAAAAAACAAAAACAAAGAAAAGTCACACAACATTTTCTTTTGAAATTTCTGGAAATTTGCTTCCCAAAGTTGTCTGATTGTCCATTATCTTGGTCACCAGACCCAGGAACTTTTGTGAAAACAATAATAATGTATTAAAATAATTCAATCCTTCCCTGCCTGGTATGGTTCAGTTGGTTGGGTGTCATGCTGTGCAACGAAGGTCTCTGGTTCAATTCTTGGTCGGGATACGTACCAGGGGCAATGGATTGATGTTTCTCTCTCACATTGATGTTTTTCTCTTTCTCCCTCCCCCTTCCTCTTGCTCTAAAATCAGTAAGAACATATTTTTTAAAAGATAATATATAAATATAACACCTTAATTTTCCTTTCCCTTTTTTTTTTTTTAGGGGGAAGGAATCTCCAAAAAGAAGTATGTTATGGAAAATGTATAATTGAAGATATCTATGAATTCAGTACAAGGACAAATAGTGTGCATAAAAATTGATGTGCAGACCAATGCTCTACCACTGAGCCAGGGCAGGGTGTCTTTTATTTTGTTGCTTTATATAAATTTTTCAAGTGGTGGAATAATGAGTGATTTTTACTTTGGGGATTTTTTCTGTATAGTTAAAATTCTTTTTAAAGCAATTGTAAACATAAATTTTCCACTTTTAGGAGGTGTAGAACATTTTTGTTTTATTTTCAAAATCACAAAATGTATGTTAATCAGATCAGTTTTATCTACTCTCACATCTCAAACCAGTGGAAAAAAATATCCTCAGGTGAGGATTTAAAAAAAAAGACCCCCTGCTCTGCTTCCCCAATTATATTGCCTCAAAATTAAGTACTGTCCATAGTTTGGTATACATTCTTTCAGACCATGTTCTATATTTA
Organism: Cnephaeus nilssonii; assembly: GCF_951640355.1. Classification (NCBI taxonomy): domain Eukaryota; kingdom Metazoa; phylum Chordata; class Mammalia; order Chiroptera; family Vespertilionidae; genus Cnephaeus; species Cnephaeus nilssonii. Next base: position 21,794,841 of record NC_137081.1, on the reverse strand, counting down.
TATAAACCTTTTTTTTTTTTTTTTTTTTTTTTTTACCTGTAGGTGAAAAATATCATGTTGATACCTTAATTCAGGGATGGGGAATGTCCAGCCAGTGAGCTGTATAAGGCCAGGGAAATCGTTTGGTCTGGCCCTAGCCAAGGCATTAGGGGTGAGTTAATGAAATGTTTAACCAAATATAGAAGGGTAATTTTTAAGTTGATAAGTTTGTATGACCCTCAAATGATGTTATAAATATCCAAATGGCCCTTGGCAGAAAAAAAAGGTTCCCCACCTCTGCCTTAATGTGAATTCCTTTAAATATTATAAAGACTTAAGGTTGTTTTTTAAAATATGCTTATTGACCATTTCTCTTTCTTCCCTGAAGTCCTTAGTCACATCCTTTGATTATTTTTCTATTGGATTATTTTTCTTTCCTTGTTATTTTGTTGGTGTTCTTTTTCTATTTAGAGAGATTAATGTATTTTTTTAACTTTTTTTATTATTGATTTCAGAGAGGAAAGCAGAGGGAGAGATAGAAACATCAATGAGAATCATTGATCGGTTGCCTCCTGCACGCCCCCTACTGGGGGGTCGAGCCTGCAACCCGGGCACGTGCCCTTGACTAGAATCAGACTTGGGACACTTCAGTCCACAGGCTGACGCTCTATCCACTGAGCCAAACCAGCTAGGGCTACAAGTATTTTTATAAATATATATTACAAGTATTTTCTCCTGGTGGTGTGTGTTCCCTGTATCTTGACTGTATTTAGGGTATCTTTTCTTAATTTCTGTGTGATTTAACCTGACATTTCTTCCTATTATAACATCTGGGTTTCATATCTTGCTTTGGAATGCCCCAAGATTATTAAGGGGGCGGGGGGGGGGGGGGAACTCCTATATTTTACCCTGCATTTGATAGTTTCATTTTTACATGCTATATTTTTTTCACAGCTAACAATTCAATCCATGTGGACTTAATTTTTGGTTTTGGTGTGTCCTAGAATCTTAACATATTCTAATTATTCCAACATCATTTATTAAATAATAACTCAGGAGATTTCTGGATGCTCTCATCTCCTATCTGAAACAGCGTTCTTTAAATTACAGAACTCAACAGATTTGATCTTCAATTTCCCTCCAGGACATTGCTTTGGTGCCATGTAACTTTCAGGAGCTGGCTCTGTGTCATCCTCTGATACTGCAATGACCACCTGGAGCTCAGAGTCAGTCTACACTAGGATGACCTTCCATCTTTACTGGCGGCCAGGAGGAGATGATAAGAACAGACACTTCCACCGCCACTCTGTCTCTTTAGTGTTCACAAGACCAACATATCAGAAAGCACATGTTCTTTTAGCAAGAGATTAGGACATTTCCAGGGGGGGATTCACTACATAGGAGAATCAAACATGCTAAATCTCACTTACTCAAGTTCCACAAGGGTAGGCAGCTGAATACTTAGACCTTAATGACCTTGTACTTCAGAGGCTTTTCCAACAGCTTTCTAACTGGGTTCTCCAGCATTGTAGTTTGTTTATTGTCCCTCTTGCAGTCTCTTCTTCCAAGTCTCTAAGTGGGAAACTCCACCTTCCCTTCCTCAGGAAAGCCCCACTTCTTTCCCCCAAGGGCCCTGAATTCCTTTCTTCAGATAAGATTCCGAGTCCTAGTTTGGTAGTCTCATCCAACCCTGAGTTTCAGCCAATGGTTCCATAGGTATAGAGGGGGGTGGGGTGGGGTGAGCATCCAGTTCCTAGGAGACAGTGAAGGAAGAACATCCAGTTCCTGTTTTGACAATATTGCACTCATGAGAATGGTGGCCAGGCAGCTGGTTTGGTTCCTCTATTAGTTAGCTTCAACATCTCATCCTAGATAAATTATTTTTCTTCTCTTTAAGACTACAGTCTAAACCCACAATGAATCAGTGAATGTTAATTATTTTGCTGCAGAGCAAAGCAGCTAGTTTCTCTTCTGCTTTCCTTGGGTATGCAGGAGAACCGCTGCATCACAGGTCTACATTAGCTCTTAATGACTCTATCCAGGGAAAGGCACCTGCCTTCATTAAAGTCTTTCAAGTCAACAATTATCTGATTGGGGATGAGAGGGTGAGGCCAACTCTTCCACACAATGCTTCCCCAGAGATTTGCAATACCATATATATCTTTCCTTCAATTCTAATATGTATTTAGATCTATTTCTGTATTCTTCATCCCAGAAGGAGAAAAATAGCTTGAAATGAAGAGTGGCAAGGTCAGTTATAGAACTGCATGTATGTTGAAAGAAATTGCTACAGCCACCTTTGGAAAAAACAGTCTCCCATACTAGCTATCAGGGAAATGCAATGTAAAACTACAAGATAAACCTATGCTTCCACTAGAATGAGTAAAATTACAAAGGCAAATGAATAAAATTAGAAACACTAAAATTACAAATATTCAAGTGTTGCCTCCTCTTCAACTGGAACCTTCATACACTGCTAGTAAAGTGTAAGCTGCTATGAGTACTATAGAAATCTAGCCATATTTATGAAAGCTGGACTGTGTCCACCCAATGACGCTATAATTGCACTGCTAGATGCAAACCCGACAGAAACGTGTACATATACTCACCAAAATATGTCTAAGAATGTTCTTAGTAATACTATTTGTGATAGTCCCTAACTAAAAATCACTCAAATAACTCATGACATTAGAATAGTAAATTGTAACATATTCATACAATGGAATTGCATACAATGATGAGAATGAACTGCAACTACATACAAGTGAATCTCATTAGAATAATCTTGACTGAAAGAAACCAGACACAAAAGATAACATATTGTTGCATGATTCCACTTATATAAAGTTTAAAATCAGATGAAAGTAATGTGTGGTGCTGGAAGTTAACATCATGGTTTCTCTGGAATGGGAAGGCAGTGACTAGCAAATGGAATGGAGCACAAGGGGGCTTCTGGGTTCTGATTATAGCTGTTTATTGTTCTGAGTGCTGGTTTCATGGCTTTGCAGACATCATAAAAATTCATCAAACTGTGCAATTATGATGTGTACACCTTTATATATGCTATATAGCAATTAAAACTTTACATTAAAAAGACCAAGAGGCCCGGCTGATGTGGTTCAGCGGTTGTGCTTCCACCCAGGAACCAAGAGATCACTGGTTCAATTCCCAGTCAGGGTACATGCCCAGGTTGCGGGCTTGATCCTCAGTGGGGGGCATGCAGGAGGCAGCCAATTGATGTTTCTCTATCATCAATGTTTCTATCTCTCTGTCCCTCTCCTTTCCTCTCTCTCTAAAAATCAATAAACACACACACACACACACACATACATATATGTGTGTGTGTGTGTGTATTTAAAAAGATAAAGAGGATGTCAGTAAAGTGGTGAGGTAGGCAGTTCCAAATGCCCATCCCTTCACAGAAACTTTGGGATTGTCAGAATCAACTTTGTCAAAACGCTGAAAGTTAAAAGTTTACAGCAACCAAGTGGATGCTGAATTTATTGGGACTTGTTTTGTGGCCTAACATGTGCTCTATCCTAAAGAATGTTCTATGTGCACTTGAGAAAGATGTATATCCTACTGCTTTGGGGTAGAATGTTCTATATATATCATATAAGTCCATCAGGTCTAATGTGTCTTTAAGGCCTGATTTCTTAATGTGCCATTTCAATGTTTCCTTATTTTCTGTTGATCTAAGTGGGATGTTACTGTATTGCTGTCAATTTCTCCTTTTGGTGTCAATATTTACCATATATATCCCCCAAATTGTATACACACACTTTGAATAATTATAAAGGCAGTGTTTGTGTTTATTAAAATACATTTCATTTTCAAAATTGAGCTATCGACTGTTAAAGTGTGTATACATTTTAGGGAGAACCCTATATTTTGGTACTCCTATGTTAGGTGCATATATATGTATAAATGTTGTATCTTCTTGCTAGATTGATCCCTTTGTCAAATATGGTTGCCAATTCAGCACCAACAGGAATCCCCAATTTGGGGTTTGGTGAAGGAAACTTTATTCAGTGCAAAACAGCTCAACTGTGATACAGCACATCTGTGAAAACAGCATGGCTGTAGATCAGCTCTGGGGCCAGGTCCCTCTCAGAGATATCTTTGGTGTTTCAGCTCAGCCAGGAAGACAGTCTCCCAAGAATCTGTGGAAAGGGAAGTGATGTGCTATCAGTCAAGGGGAGCTGCCTTACATGGACAGGGGTCCCTAGAACCTGATTGGTCCATCCTCATGTAAATGAGGACTCCAAATCTTTGAAGTTTGATTGGTCCAAAAGGCACTGTCTGATAGGTCAAAATAGAGCCACTCTGGTTGGCCAGAGCTGCATAGTCCAATTGGACAGGGAAAGCCTCAGTCCTCTTGGTTGAAATAGGATTCTAGGAACTGCTTTATAAGAGCTGGCTCAGATGGCAGAAAGACAGCGCAGGCAAAACAGTTCAGTGCAGAGGCAGGCAGTTTACCACCAGCTTGTTTTCAGTTTAAAGAAGTCCCTTGAATATTGTTGTAAGGCCATTTTTTGTAAGACTATAGTTTCTTTTTATTGCTGAGTAGCATTCCAAACCAGTTTGTTTATCTGTTGAAAGGAATTTGGATTGTTTCCAATTTTTTTATGAATAAAGCCACAATAAATGTTTTTGGTGAACATCTGATTTCATTTGCCAGGGAGTGGGGGTAGGATACCTAAAAGTGGAATCGCTGAGTCATAGGTAAATACGTTAACTCATAAGAAACTTCTAGTGTTCCAGAGCAATTCCAACATTTTACTCTCAACTAGCAGCCATATGTAAAAGTCTCAATTACTGCACATCCCCTCCAACGTTTGGTCTTGGCTGCCTTTTTAACTATGCTAGTGTTATCTCATTGTGGTTTTAATTTGTATGCGTCATGAAATGATACTTTGTCCTTTTTTAAAAGTCAAATCTATTTACTTGCATAGAATAAAACTCATCCATATTAAGTGTACAATTTGATGAGTTTGGACAAATGCAGTCAAGATATAGAATATTTCCAATGCACCCCTTTATAGCCAATCCCGTCCCTCATATAATCCCTGACAACCACTGATGTGCTTTTGGTCAGTTTGCCTTTTCCAGAATGTTATATAAATGAAATTATAAATATACAATCGTGTTTCTGGCTTCTTTCACTTAGCACCAGGTTCCCCAAGAACATGAGATGTGAGAGGGCAGCCCCCTTTTCTGCACGGCTGCTTTTCTGGAGGCTCTCTGCTCAGGACTCATGCCTCTGCACCACTAGGAGCACTGGGCCACCTTCCCCTGTGCCACCTGCCTGCAGAAACAGTCTGGTACCAGCAAACCAAAGCTCAGCCACTGCCCTATCATTCTGCCTTGGTGGATTCTGATTTAGAGATAATCCCACAGATGGTAGTACACCAAATGTCTGAACCTGTGTATTATAGTCTTGATTTCCCTGACAACAAATGTCGGGGTTCCAACCTTTCAAAGCTAATTACCTTGATTAAATCCGCAAGTTCGATATCCCATGGATAGAATCAAAATATATTTTATCAAAGTTGTGTAATAGTAACATGCTGTTATAATTTCTTTATGAAGAAATGTTTTCGGTGGTACTAATTTTGTCTGTTTTAAAATATGTTTTAAATCTGCACTATATATCAGGCACCTCTCCTAACTACCCTATAAAGTAGGCTTTGTTCTCCCCACTTTACTAATTGAAACTTAAATGTCCTTCCAAAATTGTGTTGGCTTTTGCTATGACAGTCTCTAGCATTCCATGTGTCTCAATCTATTATATAATAAAGGCACAAATGGGTTTTAAAAACAACTACCCTTTGCCGACACTTCTTGTATTGTTTCACCTATAAGAGATTTGCCAAGAACAACATTAAGACTGTTTGCAGCTTTCATTGCTCCAAAGCTGATGAAAGGTCAATTCAAATGAGCCTTGGCATCAATAGGGTGTAAACTTTTAGGGGGAGGGAAATCTAAGAGGCCAAGGGTTGTCTAAGGGTTGGATCAGAATCTCAAGTGAGATGAAATGGAGCATCCTTAGCCACATATCTTTGAAAATCGTCAGTGTTTCTAAGTCTCAAAGCAGTTGGGGCATTGGAACAGTAGACAGCTGAGCCTTAGTTTTAAAGGACAAATCCAGAGGAGGCCAGGAGGGGAGGTCTCCTAGCTGCTTTCCAATAACTAATTCAACTGACAAGGGCAGTGGAATGTACTGTGTACCCAAACTGTCAATCTCCTTCACTGGTGCACTTCTGTATTGCCCCCAGGGCAATCAGGTATGTCCTTTGGCTCTGGTGACTAAATAGCTTGTAACCATAAGAATTAACCTGTAATGACAACTGTCCCTTGGCAGAGCTGTTGGGTAGGTGCGTCTGTTCTTTGGCCCCAGCTCCAGTTCAAGGTCTCTATTTTCTTTACTATGCTCCTCCCCTTCCCAGTCACCAGGCACCCATTGCTCCCTTGCTCTCCTTTTCTTATCAAAGCTTATCTTGGGGTAAGATAATAATGTCATTTAATTCACATATTTCTAATGCTTAATATGCTTCCTTACCCAGAGAATTTGCATGCTGTGTGCCTTGGGTGAAGGTGGCAGTGATGTGGCATCTAAACCCTGTCCTGGCCTTCTTCACCTCAAACTGGCTCTACAGCTGCTTCACTTCCCTTGTGGAAGGGGTTTTACATTTCTTACCTGTCTTCCCTACCCAAGACAGGGTTTGGATAGCAAATAGAAGGAGTGGCCATGAATTAAGTACCCTCTAAGTCCTAAGTGGTTTTACTATATTTTACTAAGCTTTCACAGCCCTGCAGTATAGGTATATTCATATTATTAAAAAACTGAGACTAAAAAAAAAAAAAGAAAAAAAAAGTGGTAGCTGAGGTCACACAGCAGAACTGAGATTTGAACCCAAGGTCAGCCTCTAATGCCCATGCTCTCTTCCTATCACAATACCACCTCTTTGTTAGTATTTATTCTAAGTCACTTAGTTTTTTATCAATCCTGAGTGAATCTGAAGTAAACAGCAATAAGCAACCCTTGTCTTCTACCCTAAATCTTTACTCCAGTGCTCCAGAAATACTATGTTCTGCACTCCCCTTTCTCCAAACAGGGTCTGGGTTAAGTTAGGAAAACAACCAACATGTCCTGACATTTATCCTACTATATCCCCAACTTTAAACTTTCAAAGAAATCTCATTACTTCTCCAAAATTCCTTATTCAGCTGAACTCCTTATACTATGGGTATTCATTGCTAAGTATGTATGCTGAATGCTTAATAAGCAAGATTTAATTTTCTCCCAATGATAAAAGGGAAATATAATACATAAACCTTATTCCTTCTCCCATCCAGCAAAACACACCTATCCTATACTCAAATGTGATAAAAATTAAAAACAATGCATGTATAAACATGTTTTAAACTACTAAGAACACTCTATTTTCATCATTTAATTTCCTAAGCTCTTTCCTGCCTCTCCCCCTCCCCACCCTCCATTCCCATCACACTGCAATGTTGGTTCCCTCTCCAGTTGCAGGGATGGAAATGGACTGGTTGTGCTGTCAGAAGGTAGGCCAGAGAATTGAAGCTAAATTGCAAGAAGCCAGCCAGCTCAGGCAGGCCTCTACACCGAAGCCCTTGACCAGACGACCAACCACAACAAAACTACTTACACAGGTGGCTAGTTTTCCTAGAAAGGCTGCTTACTGTCCTTGTCACAAGGCTCACTGTGACATTTTTGCATCCAGGTAGGACAAGGAGTTGGCTTCAAGGACCTCTCCTGCTGGGCTACCCCAGGACTCTGCCAAGCTTTCTTTCCAACTTGTCAACATAGGCTTCACACTGGCCAGCCCAGTCACCTACTTGTGTGGCCTTAAACCTAGTCAGACCTCGTAGTGATTTTTTCCATGGCTCCATTCCAACTTGCCACAGAACTCCAGGAGCCATAAAGCAGAGTAGTCTCCATCTTCCCAAAGCTCCAAATGATGGCAGAGCCCAGGACAGGACTGTGAGCAGAGCTCCCTGCCTGATGTGTAATGGGGAAAACTTGGGTATCACAGATGGGCCAGTGGCTTCTTGTTGGGCCCCGCTGCTAGAAAAATAAAGGGATGACAGGGCAGGGGAGGGGGCAAGCAGTAACCAGGAAGTACCTTTGTGTGGGTTAAGAAGGAGCACAGTTCAAGTGAAAACAACCTTTCTGACCCAAACTTCCCACCTTGGATTCCCTGGGTGCCACTTTGCCCCAGGGGAGAGAGAAGTAGACCTTCTGGATCAGATACAAGTGTCTTTGGAGATCTCCGTCTGTACAGTTCACTCAAACATTTATTGAACAGTCACTGTTTTACTGAGTCTTAGGGAGGGAGGTAGATTCAGTTAAGAGTACAAGAGTTTAAGCAGCAGTCTGACTGGAAGCCCATCCTACAATGAATGACTGCTTCTGAAATCCACCTGCCATGCCACAAGACTCTGCTTGCCCTAGCGAGCTGTGAACCAGACCCCATTAATCAGAGACAGTAAAGGAAGTAAAGAGATCATGAGCCTTCCTCTAGGTTATGGGGAAATCATAGCTCCTTCTGCTCTCCCCCAGGATTGTGTCCATTGATATACAATGGGATTATCAGGCTCCTTTACTGGGGCCATAGGAAATTCACAAATTGGCTCTCACCCTCAGAAAGCCAAGAGTTGAAGAGGAAACATCCATGACTGAGAAGTCTAGAAGGCTGACTGAGTAGTGTTATGAGGTCAGAATATGGGGGCCACTGGCTGGGTGGACATATGTAAAGACATATGGTCTACAGGTGGTGAAGCTCCCAAGACTAGCATGATAGGACATGGCTTCATCATGTCATGGCCTCTCCCTGTCTGTCTACTGAGGAAGTTTGAAGGTTTCTGAAAGTGGCTTCTCAGGATAAGAGGGAAGGAAGGGAGGAGGTGGGAAGACCTGAGGAAATGAGAACCTTCAGAGGAACCTCCTCAACTACAAAGGACTTCAGGCCCAAACAGGTTCACTATGTTTTCTCCTCTTGAACTCTAATTCAATCACTGCACCATGGCCTAAAACAAACCACACACAGCTCTATGAAGGTAGAAAGCAAACCCTGCTTTATAAGGCCGAGTAGCTGTCATCGGCTTCTCTGCTGAGAAATGAGGTACCAGCCAGTGAACCTTCTTCACCTTCTCCCTGTCCCCACCATCCCACCACCCCTCCAGATACCCATCTCTGTAATTTCACTGCTTCAAAAAAATACTCTGAAGAGGGGGACGGTGAGGGGGCAGGGGCTCAGACTGGCCGGCTGGCCAGTTCCCATGAGGTAGCTACACCAGGCTCCTGGGCAGGGGCTAGTGGAAAGAGGCCAGTCATGGGCTCACAGCAGCCAGGAGGGAGTCACCAGTTGACTGGGAGGTGGGGGAAGCAGAGAGTCTCAAAGTCCGCCCAGAGTATTTGTTCACAGGTAACATCTGCTTGGAGAGGCTGGGCTCTTTGCTGGTGTCTTCACTGTCTTTTGAGGAAATGGGTTTCCTGGGGAAAGAGGAAAAAAGGCAAGCCTGGGTCTTCTTGGACTTGGGTATAGTCCCATCTTCAAAGAGTGGTACGATTCCCTACGAGGAGCTGTGTTTTGTGTGTGTGTGTGTGTGTGTGTGTGTTTTTGTGTGTATGTGTGTTTTTTTAGAGAATGGGGACAAAGAAATAGCTGAGACACTCAACTATAGTTATATGGAGGTATAAATAATTGTAAAATATATTTATTTGAAGGCTTGAGAGCTTAAGTACAAGTATAAATGTGTGTGAGGGTAGGAGGGCTAAAAGATTTCCTAAAGCTAGTGGGTATGGCAGAAAGTGGCCATTTCTACAGATGATTCTGTGCTCAGCTCAGCTCAGCATCATGGGCATACCAAGAGCCAACCAATTGAAAAATGCTGATTTCATAACAGTCTGGGCATATCAGGAAAAGGATATTATAGCTGAAAATTCTGAATATCAACCAATTGAAAAATGCTGGCCTCATCATAATCTGGGAAGAGAGAAAGGAACAAAACTCTCTGAACTCATACCATTAAGATATTGTGTCTCAAATATAAAAATAAATTTAAAATAAATTTTTAAAAGTATCCGAAGTCCTACCCAACACCGTTTCCTTGCAGCACTCACCCCAGCTTGCCAGCCTCTGATTTGGAGAAAGCACTGACCATCACATCACCCTTTGGCACAGTCAGAAGTGATGTCGGGAGAGACCACTGAAAGCAAAGGAAACAGTGAGGCTAAAATGTTCCAGGTCTTGGCACTCTCTCGCACCTCTGCCTCTGAGTGATGATCATGGGCTTCCCCCCTTCCCTACCCTTCAGGCATGGGCCCACATGGGATAAAGTCTTGGTTTTCTCTCTATTGAGACAAAAAGTTGAGGCTACAAAGCACTTTTTGATCCTTGAAAGAAAGGCACCCAGGGAATCCTAGAGGCAATTATTCCTTTGAAAAGGAAGGGCCATGAGACACAAAGGGAGGGCCTAGGGAGAAGTGGGAGGGTCTGGACCTCTACCCAACCCACACTGCATGCTTCACGCAGAGAAGGGAGGACTCTGAGATGGAGCTGACCCCTCCCTCCCAATGGTATCACTTACCACTGGAGCAGACTCAGTGATGGCTCCTGTGTGGAACCCCTTGTAGCACCAACTCCTAAGCAGATCTACTCCTAGGACAAGATGAGTAGGGGTGGGATTTAAGAGAGCGGAATCAATTGGCCAATTCTTCTTGCCAGGGAAGCCCATTTCTTGGTCTACAGAGATTTAATCTCTCACTACTAGTAAACATGGCCTCCCGTAGGCAGGGAGGACACATCACCTTTGAGCTTGTTGCCATGGTACTTCTGTTCCCACTGGGTGGTGAGAATGTTGAAATAACGTGGCTGCTCAAAAAAGCGGAGATAGCGAGAAGAAATTCGAGAAGGAAAAATTCGTTCAAATTGACCCCGGCGGGAAAACTCGTCTTCCATCTCGACCAGAACCCGAACGTCATCTGGTGTCAGGACATCCAGCACAGATGCATAGAAGTCCTATGACCCAAGGAACAGGGGGGAGGAGAGTATGACAGAAAATATAAGCCAGAAACAGAGAATCAAGAAGCCAGGGGTCAGGGAGAACAACTCTGGGGCCCTATGGCCCCAGGACTCTCAGGGGACCACCAAGGCAGCCTGGTGAGCCAGCTCTGGACCTCATCTGTTCCCAAGTCTACTGAGCTTAGCCAGGAGATGAATACATTCTTGGCCAGGGTGAGGGGAACGCTGGGGCACAAAGGTTAAGTGATTTGTTGGATGGGATCAATATCAGAATCCAGCAACTCAGATTTGGCAATAGCCTTATGTCTGTCCTCTTCCATCCAGCTCCCTCACCTGCTCTGAGAAAGCCAAGCCTTCCAAGGGCTCACTGCACATCAGGGAAAGAAACCCAAAGGGTCTTCTACAGTTCTGAGGACAAGGGTGGGCTAGTATAGAATTTTGCCAAGGGCAGTGGTTCTTGAATACATGATAAAGGCCATCAACTCTCTCCCGAATGATGTACATGCCAACATATCTCTGCACACAAAGGAGGTTGTGGACCTAGACTAGGAAACCCTGCCCTAGACAGAAGAAAAATTGGTTCCAAATGTTTGAGTAGGGAAGCTTTCTGTTGGCACTGGGGGCGGTGGGGAGGGGTGGGGGCGGTAATCTCCTACCTGATCAGGAATTTTCTGGGTCAGGTAATAGGCTTTCTTCAACTTCTGTGCAGTGATTTGCTCTGGGGCCATTTGACATTTGTTCTTGGGGGAGCTGGGCAGGCTAAGGCAGAGGGCAGAAAGGGAGAAAGGGTAAGGTCAGCAGCTTTACATCCTGAGGACATGTGGAGAGAGGGTCCAGCTCAGGAAGACACCCTTTTCAAGAAAAGACAAAGAAGTATGGACAGATGTTAACTGAGTAGATTAGTGTGCAATGCACCCCATTCAAGCAGACTGTCTAAGAGTCAAAGAGCAAGTACCATGGAAAAACGTAAGGAGTATGGCCCTGCTGGTGTGGCTCAGTGAGAGCACTGGTCCATGCGCCAAAGGGTCTCGGGCTTGATTTCCAGTCAAGGGCACGAGCCTGGGTTGCAGCCTGAGCTGCAGATTTGATCCCCAGCTCTGGTGGGGGCGCATGCAGGAAATAACCAATTGATGTGTCTCTCATCTCAATGTTTCTCTCTCTCTCATCCTCCCTACATTCCCTCCCTCCCACGCTCTGTAAAATTTCCTCAGGTGAGGATTAACCAAAACAAAACAAAAAAAGTAAGGAGTACAAAGTGCCCTTTCTAGGTGCATTTCAATAGTTAAAAAGGGCCCTGGAATAATTACTGTATATTCAATTTAGTTTAATTTAGTGAACACTTACTAAATACCCAGCTCAACCCTACTGGCTATGTGATCCTGGACAAATTACTTGACCTCCCTGTACCTTGGTCTCATCACCCACATTACTACAATTATCACCGAGAGATACAAAGATGGCCTCCAAGGAGCTCACAGGATGGCAGGTGTCAAATGACAACTATAGCACAGAGCCCAACAAGAGTCTCTTAAGGTATGGTGAGGAAAGCAAGTTTTGTTACTGGCAACTTAGGAATTGAATTCCAGCTCTACCGCTTTGTAGCTGGATAACCTTAGGTGGGATACTTAATCCTGGTGATTTCAGCTTTCTCTTCTGTAAACTGAAGATACCAATACCAGCCTCATGGGGCTGCTATGGGGATAAGTTATAGGTTCTTCCTTACATAAAGCAGGTCCTGGCTAAATATTGGCTCCCTTCCCGCAAGAGTAGTTCCGAGAGCAGGCTTCATAAAGATGTTGCCCTGAGTTAGGCTTTGATGGATGGGTGAAGTCGAAACAGGGAGGTCTGGCTGAGGGGAATTTCAAGAGGAAGAAACCCTATGAGCAAAGGAGGGGACACTATGGGGAAACAGTGAGAAGCAACCAACGTTTTAGAGAGGAGACTGGATTAACTGATCTTTAAGGATCCTTCCAACCTTGAGGTTCTCTGAGTGGTCTGGTTCATCAGAGCACGGAAACCAGAAGAGGAGTAAAGCGAGGGGTGCCTTGGAAACGGAGACTGGGGCCTTGATGCCCATGTGAGGAGTTGAAAGCTGAGTCCGCAGGCCCTGTGGAGATTCCTGAACAGGTGAGCAGTATAACTAAACTTGCTTTTAGGGGCACAGACATGGCAGAGGTGTGTGGATAACTGTAGGGGCAGATCAAGCAGCAAAGGAGACCCAGCAGGTGGAACACACTGACATTATTCCTTCTCAGATTCACAAAGGGGCTGTTCATGCTGCCAGCCAAGCTGCAGACAAGCAAGGAGGCTGACCTGATGGAGCTGTTGGAGCAGCTGGAGCTGGGAATGTCCTCTGTGTTGGGCAGAACAAAGCCTGCCAGGTTCAGAAGGTCACGGATCATCTGGCCTTTGATGCTGATGTCCAATGGAGAGTTAGAGTGGAGGCTTCAAGGAAAGGTTGGAAAGAGTGGTAAAAACACACTCTAAAACTGTTTCCAATCATATGTCCAAGTCAGTGCTAGCTCCATTTACTCCCTGGCTTCCCCAGGATAAAAGGACTCTGATATTCAAACTCACGAGCACCATCATGGGGATCTTCCTGCCCCACAGATAGTGAGTAACCTTACTCAGGGAGGTTCTTGCCCATGACCTTCATTTGTTAGGGAAAAGCAAGTGGTGGGAGCAAGTTCAAAAGAACAAATTTTAACAACCCCTGCCCTAGCCAGTTTGGTTCAGTGAGAGCGTCGGATTGAAGGGAACCGGGTTCAATTCCAGTCAAGGGCACACGCCTGGGTTGCGGGCTCAATCCCCAGTTGGGGGCATACAGGAGGCAGCCAATCAATGATTCTCTCTCATCATTGATGTTTCCATCTCTCTCTCCCTCTTCCTTCCTTTCTGAAATCAATAAAAATATATTTTAAAAAAATTTTAACAACCCCTCTCCATCCTCAAAGAACCCTGAAATAATGGCAAAGAATGAGGAATGAATAAACAAACAGATGCTGAAGGGAAAACACAAATTCTAATGAAGGAAAAGTCTTCCCAAAGCCAGCAAGATTGGAGCAGAAATAGGACCATGAGCATAAAGAAAGGGTTCTGCTGTGAGTGCCCTGACACCACCACCTACCTCGGGGAAATGTTGACCTCCAGGACCCAGGGCTTAAGGTTCTCATCCAGCATGATGTCAAAACCAAAGAGCTCGTGGCAACTATAGGGCCGCCGCACGTACATCTTCAGCAGGCTGGTCACGTAGGGTTCTGACCTGGTCATATGGAGAAGGGAGGCCTTACCCAGAGCTGCCCTGCCAATGAAGTGGCCCAAAGATGGGAGAGCAAAGCAAGCCAGAAAAAGCAGCTCTCAAGAGGCCTCTGATGTGGGGCCAGCTTCTGGGGATGGATTTCATAGAAGAGCAGAATTTAACTCTATCCATTCCTTCCTACTCCCTTAGAAACTGAAACACAGCACTAAGTCTGGAGCACAGCAGTGTGGAACTCATGAGAAAAGAGGGGCTTTGGTGGCAGGCCTCACACCAGGTGGCAGTGTGACTCACGAGATGATGGTTTTGACAACAACATCCTTTATCTTCTCCCAGATGGCATCACTATTGACTCCTTTCTGACTCAGGTAGTTCCATAAAGCCTTCAGTGCCCTGCAACGTGGCAAAGGGAGTACAAGTATTTGGGGTTATATTCTATGAATTGAGTGCTGAAGAGAAAGAAAAAGGAATAAGAAGCACAAAAGTATTTTCTTCCTATCTCTTCTTTTGATGTTTTGAATTAAGACAGAGTTGAGCTTGGATGCAAAGAGACCAATTCTTTGCCAAGTGTTTAAATATCTTGGGTCTTATATTAATCTTCCATTCATCATCTCCTTGAACCTCCCCAAACCCCAGAACCCTGTGCTCCTCTAGGTTCCATTGACAGAGACACTGCCTAGGTACCATTTGTGGCCCTGGCAGGCCGTTTCATCTGCATTGGCCTGGTACTCAGCATTCTTTTTATTGACACTGTAGTTGGTCAGGTGCATGAACTTGTTACCAAGGCTCTTCATGGAAGGAGAATACCTGAAAGGAGGAGAAAAGCAGAGGTAAGATGAGGAGATTACAATCAGACAATGGTTCAAACATTTACCATATCCTGAGGAGGTAATGGACAAGCGGACAGATCTTTTCAGATGCACAAGAGCCTCAGAAGTAGGTGTGGTGGTAAGGTTTCTAGAACAGCACAGCTAAACTCCTCTCCTTTATCCGACCTCAGTCCTGCAGGAAGACCTTCCCCAGATTCACTGAAGTAGAGAACCTCCTTATTTCCCATTCCGCATATGATATTGTGATTTATAATCCTTGCCCTCAATTTTCTGACACACAGTTCCTAAAACCCTTGTAAAATCCTAAGTGATAAGAGCATTAGAGCATTTTTTTTCTAATATTGGCCATTGGCCCAGTTCCTGACACAGGACTCCTGAAACCCTTATGAAGTCCTATGCAATAAGAGTGAGTTTTATTCTAATGAAGAGCTTTGGGGTGGGCTCCTGGATAAGGCTGGTCACCAGAAAGAATAAGCCATGATTATAAGCTTGAAATTTTCAGCCTGGCCCCCCATTCTCTTAAGATGGGAGATAGGCTGAAAATGGATGAGTATGATCCATCATGCCTATGTGATAAAGCCTCCATAAAACCCCAAAAGTAGAGGGTTCAGAACGCTTCTGGGTAGGTGAACATGTGGAGGAGTAGAGAGAATGGTGCCCCCAGAAGAGGAATGAAAGCTCCTAGCCTACACATCTCTTCCATCTGGATGTTCATCTATATTTTTTATCCTATTCTATCATAATAAACCAGTGAACATTAGTAAATTGAGTTCTGTGAGCCACTCGACCAAATTAACAGAACCCTAGGAGAGGTCATGAGAATCTGATTTATAGCCGATGGGTCAGAAGCACATGTGGCGATGTGGACTTGTGACTGGCATCTGAAGTGGGCAGTGGGGAGCCTTGTGAGGCTGAGCTCTTAACCTGTAGGATCTGATGCTAACTCCAGGCAGATGATGTCAGAATTGAGTTGCACTGTGGGACACCTAGCTGGTATTGCAGAGATTTGCTTGGTGTGGGGAAAAGTCCCCATATATTTGGTGACCAGAAGTGTCCGAAGCAGATACAGAGGAGGAAAGGAAGACTAGGTTTTCCTACATATACCTCAAGTTCTTCTTTGCTAACAAAAACTACCAAAACATTTGTTATTTTTCTGTTGGGTGTCCTCCAGTTTCCGTTCCTCTCAGGAAAGCAAATCCCCAGAGCTGTCAGGGTGACACCTCACCACTAGCACATACTTGCAACTGGCAAAGCGGACGAGTCCATCTGAAAAGAGGTAAATCCGTAGAGGATCATAGCAGGTGACGTAAACATAGATTCGCAGATCAAATTTGCTGCCACTGATGAGGTAGGGTTTGTGTAGATACCTACGTACAGAAAGGCCAGCTTCAGGAACATGATAGATGAGGTAGGGTTCAGTGGGTAATTGAGCTATGACAAAAGCCAGCCAACAGTCCCCGAGATAAAAACTAAAACAGTTGGCTGAGGACAGTCTTTGGCTGGAAGGACAAAGGACAGAAGAACATGACAAAAAGGGAACCTCCAGGCTGAGGAAATAAGAAAATGGGAAGGGGGATCTGAGCTGCGGCAGACTCACCTCTGTACCAGAAGGGGCCTTTTCTTGGGGAGCTGACTCCACTTGTGAATGACCTGGATGCCAATGCCCCGAGCTGATGCTGGCTAGAAGTCAAGTGCACAGGAGATGAGATTTGCTCATGGCCAATACTCTGTTGTTCCCATTCTCAGACCATGACCTACTACCTCACTGTGACCCACTCACTGGTTTAACAATCCACTTTTGGCGGCTGCTGCTCTCCCAGGTTTTGCGCAGGAGCTTAGCATCCTGGGGCAGGATGAAGGACTGGGGGAAGAAACTGAACTCCTTCTTGCCAAAGCAGTTCTGCATGCGGGACAGGTTCCGCCACAGCCGGTCCTTTCGCCCAATTTGGAATGAACCTGGGAAGTGGTTTAGCTACAGGAGGGACAAAGGGTGAGAGCAGGGAGAGGGCCCAGGTAAGATCATGAGGAAGATGGCAGGACTCCCTCTCCCATTCCAACTTCCTTAGCAACTTTCTAAGCTCCTGTTCGATCCTCTTTTCACCATCTCATGGTCCTCAAGAATTCAGCTGCCAAGCACTCACCAAAAAATGATTAAAAGACAAAACAACAAAATTTAGTGCCTTCCAGGAGTTGACAGTTCATGACATATAATACCAATTAAGGCAGATATGATATCCACCTTAAGTGCAAAGAAAAAGCTATTAAGTCTTCTTCCACTACAGCCTATAATACAAAGATAAGAAAGTACCTGGCCTTCATTCAGTAAGGCTGGGGCAAGGGACTCACTCATTCCAATATGAGACGAATTTCGTGCATGGGGCTTCTAGTTAGAGAATAATGTCTTTGAGAGGCTGTGACTGCCCAAGTCACTGCAGCTGAACTGCTAAATGTGTGTGATCTGCTAGGGTCACACTGCACCCTCTCCTGTACTTTCTCCACTCCTCTATAAGCCTTTCTGACTTCTGTCATCCACCTCTTCCCCCACTACCAATCTCCTTCTGCCCAGTCCAAACCCCTAAAGAGCCCCTCAGAAAGAGCTCCTACCTTCTGGTGCCCCCGAAGAGATCGGAAACTAGAAGACTTCATGTGGTGACCCCAGCAGCCCAGCCAGTCATCATTTTCTATAGAAGACACACCAGGGAGTCAGTCCCTAGGACAGAGAGATCCCCAGAGGCCCGAGAAATGCCACTGGGGCTGGGCATATAGCTCTAGACCCTATTTTCTAAGAGTTACCATGGAGCTGTCCTACATGAGGTCCTGGGGTCACAGGTAGAACAATGACTCTCTGTCTTCCAGTTTTGAGGAATAGGCTCCAGCCCAGAAGGAGTTCAGAGCTATGTCATATGAGACTGGCAACTTCAGGACAAGATCCCCACATAGCAGGAAGTATCCAGGGCTCCCTTCCTCCCAAAGCCCATCTGTTGGGACAGATTCAGAATAAGGCAAGTGACTCACTCTTGCTGATTTTGAAGTGGGACCGTCCAATGGTCTGTTTGACAATGTTTGGGGTCACTGTGCTCATCTTCCACCGCAGCAGCTTCCTTTGTTCCCAGGGAAGTTTCTCCACTGGGAGAAAGTGGGGGTGGGGCGGTTGGAGAAGAGCAGGAGAGTCACGGTTAGAAGAGGAAAGAGATGGCATTATTGCTCAACCTTTCCTGGGTAGGTAAGTCACTAAGTATTGTTTCTGATCAGAGTTTCAGTGGGGAAGAGGGGGGACTGCACAGGAATGAGCGCAGAAAGGAGGAGAGGTTGAAAGGGGAAAGAAACAAGGTTAGAGGGCAAGAATAATGCATGAGATTATGGGCTGAGAAGGATCAGCTCAAGGACAGACACGGAAAAGGTCTGCATATCAAACCGGTGAACCAGGTGGAGGACCAAGCACCATAAGAGACATTCTGGAAGGCCCCTCCAATCCTTTTGCCACCTCCTCCCAACTTTGCTAGCACCCTTCTCCTGGGGCTCTTCTGGGCTTACACAATTGGCCAGGTTTACCTTTCTCATCCCGAGTGCCAAAATAGATGGTAGGAGGCACATTGGGAAAGAGACTGTAGATAAGGGCCGGCCGGACAACTTTCTCATTGGAAAGAGGTTTGGTCAGAGCCTCAATGCAGCCCCTAAGAAGAGAAACAGACAAGTGGTACAAAGGGAAAGCCATGGTCCTGAAGTATTGTTACTACTACATATAATTTCTTTGGGAGTGCTGTCTTTTAATTGTACTTCTATAAGTGCTCAATAATTATTTTGCAAATATCAATAAGGTGCTAACCTATATATAGTCACACCTTTAAATGTTACCTGAAGACAAGGCTTTTGATACTTCATTCTGTAATACAGCTCCAAAATTTCCTGTGACAAGCTACAGGCTGGGGAAATCTCTGAAAAGAGTGGTTCTGGCCCTAGCTGGTTTGGCTCAGTGGATAGAGCGTCAGTCTGCAGGCTGAAGGGCCCCAGGTTTGATTCTGGTCAAGGGAACATGCCCAGGTTGCCAGCTTGATCCTCAGTAGGGGGCGTGCAGGAGGCAGCCGATCAATGATTCTCTCTCATCATTGATGTTTCTATCTCTCTCTCCCTCTCTCTCCCTTCCTCTCTGAAATCAATAAAAACAAAATAAATAAATAAGAGTGGTTCTGAGAGCAGGTAATGAGTTTGGGTGGCTACTAGTAGAGGAATATGCTACACTAAGACAAAGAGAAATAAATGAAGAGAGAAAAAGAATGATATGGATAATTTAAAAAGGGGAAAAGCAACAAAAAAAAAGAAATAGTGATACTTCTAACTCATTTTATATTTAGACTTCTCTGAAGATAAACATGGTTGATTAATGCTCTCCTCCATCTTGGAAATTATTTGACACCAAATTATGTAACAACTAGAGGCCTGGTGCACGAAATTCATGCGGGGGGGGGGGTGTTCCACAGCCCAGCCTGCACACTCTCTAATCTGGGACCGCTCAAGGGATGTCCAACTGCCCGTTTAGGCCCAATCCCGACATCCCTCTCACAATCCAATAATGTTGGCTCCCAACCGTTCACCTGCCTGCCAGCCTGATTGCCCCTAACCGCTTCTGCCTGCCAGACTGATCACCCCCTAACCACTCCCCTGCCAGCCGTATCGACACCTAATTGCTCCTCTACTGGCCCGATTGCCCCTAACTGCCCTCCCCTGCCGGCCTGATCACTCCCAACTGCCCTTCCCTGCCGACCTGGTCGCCCCCAACTGCCCTTCCCTGCTGGCCTGGTCACCCCCAACTTCCCTCCCTTGCAGGCCTGGTCACCCCCAACTGGCCTCCCCTACTGGCCCAGTCACCCCTAACTGCCCTTCCCTGCCAACCTGGTCCCCCGCAACTGCCCTCCCCTGCTGGCCTGGTCACCCGCAACTGCCCTCCCCTGCTGGCCTGGTCACCTGCAACTGCCCTCCCCTGCTGGCCTGGTCACCTGCAACTGCCCTTCCCTGCTGGCCTTGTCCCCCGCAACTGCCCTCCCCTGCAAGCCTGGGTGCCCCCCCAACTGTCCTTCCTGCAGGCCTGGTTGCCCCCAACTGCCCTCCCCTGCTGGCTCGGTCATCCCTAACCGCCCTCCCCTGTAGGCCTGGTCGCCCCCAACTGCCCTCCATTGCATGCCCGCTCACCCCTAACTGCCCTCCCCTGCCAGTCATCTTGTGGTGGCCATCTTGTGTCCACATGGGGGCCGCCATCTTTGACCACATGGGGCGGCCATCTTGTGTGCTGGAGTGACAGTCAATTTGCATATTACCTCTTTATTATATAGGATATGGCAATGTAGGTCTGGGAATCTGGGGCAGTGGGCCATGGGATCTCTATGTTTGTTCAACAATGGCTTGGCCAAGGCTATGTCATGGGGTCTCAGAACAGTGAATATCTCAACTATCTATTAGGTACAAGGTGACAGACCCAGTCCATTTCTTTAAATAGCACTGAAAATAGAGAGAAGAAATGACTCTCTATATTGAGCTGATAGAATCCACAAATATTACTATTTAAGATTAATTTTTAGTTTATAAACAGCCATTCTATCTGTTATTTTGCAGCATAACAGAAATAGGCACAATATGTAAAACATTAAAGTTTTAAACCTTAGAAAATTTTAATAAATTTTAGTGGGTCAAGTTAAATAATAATTCCCAATTAAATAATTCCAATTAATTCAACTCTATTCCTCATTTAAAAAATATTTTATTTCAAAGGCTTTTAATTTACTGAGTATCAGAATTTAAGATTATTGAAAATCAAGGAGAATGAGTTAATTTAAAAACAATGACAAGTGGCCCTAACCAGTTTGGCTCAGTGGATAGAGCATCGGCCTGTGGACTGAAGGGTCCCAGGTTCGATTCTGGTCAGGGCATGTACCTTAGTTGCGGGCACATCCCCAGTAGGAGGTGTGCAGGAGGCAGCTGATCGATGTTTCTCTCATCAATGTTTCTACCTCTCTATCCTTCTCCCTTCCTCTCTGTAAAAAATCAATAAAATAAATATATTTTAAAAAAACAAAACAAAAAACAACGACAAGTGACACTCAGGTAACATTGCATGTCAACTGCAATTGAAAAATATAATTTTTTAAAAAGCAAAGCAAGATAGGAATGTAATATGGTATAGACACTCTGGAAAACAATTTTTGAAGTTTCTTAAAAAACTATTTGTACCCTAGCTGGTTTGGCTCAGTGGATAGAGTGTTGTCCTGTGGACTGAAGGATCCCCCGGATTCGATTCTGGTCAAGGGCACATGCCCAGGTTGCAGGCTCAATCCCCAGTAGGAGGCATGCAGGAGGCAGCCGATTAGTGATTCTCTCTCATCACTGATGTTTCCATCTCTCTCCCTCTCCCTTTCTCTCTAAAATCAATTTTAAAAATACACACACACACACACACACACATCTATCTACACTAATAAAAGAGAAACATGCAAATTGACCATCACTCCGCTACGCCCACCAGCCAATCAGGAGGGAATATGCAAATTAGAAGAACAAAGATGATGGCTGCCCAGCTGCTCCAGGTGTGGAGTGGCCAGGCGGGGCAGGACGCCTGCTATGAGAGGGAGGGTGGGGGGGTGAAGGGATCTATAGGAGCGGCACTCCAGCACAGCGAAGATGAAGACTGCAGACGCCAGAGTCTGCAGTGAAGACGAAGATGGCAGACTTGGGCCTGGGTCTGCAGTGAAGACGAAGATGGCAGACTCCGGCCAGATCAAAGGCCTGGGTCCCGGGTGCCAGAGGAAAACCGGTGCTGGAAGCCAAGGGCAGGAAGGTCTATTGCACGAATCTCTTCATGCAATGGGCCTCTAGTATATATATAAAAGCACAAAGACCCTTATGGCGGAACGATCAGAATGACTGGTTGCTATGATGCGCACTGACCACCAGGGGGCAGACGCTCAATGCAGGAGCTGCCCCCTGGTGGTTAGTGTGCTCCCACAGCTGGAGCACCACTCAGCCAGAAGCCGGGCTCACAGCTGGTGAGCACAGCAGCAGTGGCTGGAGCCTCTTCCACCTCCGCAGCAGCGCTAAGGAACAGCAAGCCAAGCAGTAAGGAGGAGCAGGCGGGCAGTAAGGAGCAAGCAGGCAGGCGGTTAGGAGCGAGGGGTCCCCCATTGCGAGAGGGATCTCGCATTGCGAGAGGGATCTCGCATTGCGAGAGGGCGCAGGCTAGGCTGAGGGCTCCACCCCCCCTGCACAAATTTCATGCATTGGGCCTCTAGTATATATCTCCTAAACATGCAATTACCAGATGACCCAGAATTGCACTACTGGGTATTTATCTCAGAGAGATGAAGACTTACGTTCATGCAAAAATATGTACGTGATGGTTTATTCATAATAGCCCCAAACTGGAAGCAACCCACATAACCTTCAACAGGTGAATGGTTAAACAAACTGGCACATCCATACCATGGATACTGCTCAGTAATAAAAAGGAATGAACTATTGATATGTGCAACAACCAGGGTGAATGTGCAGAGACTATGCTGAGTAAAAAAAGCCAATCCCAAATGGCTACATCATTCCATTTGTATAACATTCTTGAAATGTCAAAATTATAGAACAAATCAGTGGTTGCCAAGGGTTAAGAGCTGTTGGGAATAGGAGGGAAGTAAGTGTGGCTCTCAGAACAATAACAGGGGTCCTTGCAGTGATGGGAATGTATCTTGACTAATGTTGGTATCTTGGTTATACTACAATATACCATATCTTTGCAAAATGTTACCATAGGGGGAAACTGAGTAATTTTGGGGATCTCTATATATTATTTATTACAACTGCATGACAATCTATGATTGTCTCAAAATCAAAAGTTTAAAAAAGTTTAAAAAGACAGAAAATTTTTGTTAGCTGCCTCTCAAGAGTACTGGACTTAGCCTCTCCTAAAGAGACAGA
This sequence comes from Cnephaeus nilssonii, assembly GCF_951640355.1. NCBI lineage: Eukaryota > Metazoa > Chordata > Mammalia > Chiroptera > Vespertilionidae > Cnephaeus > Cnephaeus nilssonii. The sequence continues at coordinate 21,771,766 of NC_137081.1, read as the reverse complement.
AAATGAGCATCTATCAATGATCTATACAACCAACACTCACCGAGAGATCACTGCTATCGACTCGTTGGAGGAGACAGCACTGAATGAGGAGCACTCTGAGTCTCCTGGCGGGGGGAAAGCAGAGAAGTTCTGAATGGGAAAGGCTGCTACACAAACTCAGGAAGCCTACGCAGCTCTTCCTTGGACATCCTGGCTCAGCCTTCTTGCGGAGCCATGAGCATCACTCTGCTGCCTTGTACTGCCTTCCTTGAGCTCAACAGCAGCAGGGAGAAGGCAAGACTGGTAGGACAGCAGGACTAGAGAACAAAGTCCCTCAAAAGCCACTACCCACCACCCTTGGACCCCCAAGGCGAATGAGTAATGCAGGTGACAAAGTGGATCTAAGACCTGGTACACAATTGTTAGCCCCCTTCCCGAGCGGTAGTGACCAATTCCCAGTTGGAGGTGAGAGGGTCCCCTACTCACCCTCCTCCACTTCATTCCCATCATTGCTGCAGCAGTCTTCCAAACCATCTACCAGCTCTTCTTCTAGATCTTCAGCCTCAACCTGGTCTGGCTGGAGGTCAGTAGCTGAACTATAAGAAAGAACCATAGCCCAAGCCCAGCCAATTCCATAACAGAGGTCACAGTTAAGATTCTCATTCCTTCATCATCTTCCAGTGTTTGTCTCTTCCCTGGTCACCAATCTGCTATCTCTTGCCTGAATCTCACAGTTTATTTCCCTTGCTCTCAGAGCTTAGGTCTAGCCATAGTTCCTCAACCCTACACCCCCTATTCTGCAGAGGCACTATGTCTTCCATCTTCTCTGAAGTCCCTCTGAGCATATAAGTCTAAAACTCTGCATTCAAAACACCACCAATGAATGTCTGTTCATTGGCTTCAAAGTCCCTAGACCACTCTCTGGGAACTTAGAACAAGAAAAGCCTTGGTGAATCAAATTAGTAACAAGAAGCTAAGAGAAGAAACCAAGTACATGTATGCCCTAACTCTGAAATGGCTGTCACTCCAAGAATGATTGAGAACCTGATCTGGTTTGGAATTAAGTAGAAAAGTCACAGCCCCCAACTCGTGTGTTTGGAATTTTTATTTCTCCCTGGTTATAACCTAAAGCAGGGGTCAGCAAACTCTTCCTCTAAAGGACCAGACAGTAAATATTTTCAGTTTTGTGATCCAGTCAGTCTGTCACAACTACTCAACCCTACCATAGCAACAGGAAAGCAGCCATATAGTACAGTAGTAAGTGAATGGTCGAGGCTGCATTTCAATAAAATTTTACAAAAGCAGACAGTGTGCGGGATTTAGCTTGGAAGCTGTAGCTTGCAGACCTTTGCCCTAAAGTGAAAACCATAATTCTAGAGCAGCTAAAAATTAAAACCAACCTTCAGAGACGCAGGGCCAGTGTCAGCGAGTTTGGGTATATATAGTCTATTGCTCTAAATGAACCAAAAACTTCCTCCAACTTACCCAATATCCTTAGCAGGTGAGTCCAGCTCCCTGGCTTCTATAGGCTCCTCCTTCCCATGCTGGTCCAAATGGATAGAAGAGAGGTGGTTGGCCACATCTGCTAAGTCACAGGGCTGAGGGGGAGAAGGCAGCACTGGCGTCTTGTCTTCTCCTGGTGGTGGGGAGTCGACCGCAGACCCACAGTCAGGGCTATGGCTGAGCCCACTGGTGTGTGAGGCAAGGAGGTGAATGCTGATGCGTTTGGTACAAAAGACTGTATTGTCCAACTCCACGGTGTCTGAGGCTCCAGGGAGGATCCTATTGTCTGCCGGGGCACCCTCCTGGGGGGACTGCTGCCCTACCACAGGAGGTTTCCACCGCCTGTTCCTGTTGAGGAGATCCCATTGCAAGCTTGGGTTCACAAAACAAGACTGTCCAAACTGGGAGCCTTGCCTCGGCTTCTCAAAGCCTCTTGCAGTCAACTGCCTCACAGCCTCAGTGAACGGAGCCTCCTTGGTCAGAGCCTGGGAAACAGGGTCGCCATTCAGGCCACAGGGATGTGGCTTTATCCTCATGACTAAGTTACTGTGGTTGTACTGCGGGGAGGCAACACTGGTGGTGGAAGTGTCTAAGGAGCTAGGGGTAGATAGGGTGCTATGGGCAAGGGCACCATGTACAACAATGCCATTGCTCTTGGGTACCTTGTGTTCAATAGGCTGGAATGCACAGTCTCCAGTGCCCCCTGAATGATGCCAGGACACAAGTTGGATTTTGGGTGAGGACAATGGCTTCAGGCCCTCTGTGGCCTGTGATAAAGGCACTTTAGTGCTATTTGGCCGCGTGAAGGAGTTATTCAGCATGGGCTTGTAGGAGGGTGAAGGGGACGAGTGTGGAGATGGGATCTTCCCTGAGATGGCAGAGGCCAGCCTCTTCCCTGAAGGGTTTTCCCCAGCTGCTCCCAGTGTGAGGTATGGATCTACGGATGAGGATGCCATGGGCTGGGCCATGGGGGAGACCGTGGAAGAAGTGGCCTGATTGGCAGTGAGTCTGACAAGGAGGCTCTTTTGGGGGACAGAAAAAGGTCTTTTTTCTGACGGGCTTGAACGTAAGCAGAAAGACTCCAGCTGCTGGTATGTTTTGTGTCTATGGTTGAAGCGGCGGTACAGCAGGGTACTGCTAAACAAGTCCGGGACAGAAGGCAGGTAACAGGTGTTGCTGTGGCCTGCAAGGGCAGCTGTGGTCCCAGAGCTACATGAAATGCTGGGACAAAAGAAATATGCTGGCTGGGTTGGGAAACCCAAGAGGTGTAGGTCCAATCCTGCTGAAAGGGTGCCCACGTGCTTCTCCAGCTTCCAGATTGTCTTCGCCTGCTGATGAACCTGAAGACCAGACTTTGCCCTCAGAGGATTTCTCAGATGGCACTTTGCCAGAGGGACCACTCTGTGCGAAGCTATTTCCCTGGCCAATACTGTAGTGTTCAGTTCCTGCTGAGGCCATGAGGGGCCCACATCATGGCAACATGGCCTCATGGCCTGGCTCAGGTAAGGTGCCACACATCTCCAGTAACAACAGCTGCATCCTTGAAGTCTGTCAGCCTGAAGGGGAGAGAAACAATTGGAATGTTACAGTCCCAAGAAGACAAATACAATGCTACAGTGGTCCTTGAGTAAACAAGAGTCCCACTTCAGTATTTCTTGGGTGATCAGTCTTGGTCGTCATTTGGGGCCATGAGAGAAGAACACTAGATTCCTAGAGTGTTTTCAAGTGGTCTTCCTGCTGCCCTCATGTGATCAAACCTGGCTACAGGTTTAGGACTGATAAAGTCCCAAGGACTGTGACTCTAAGGCTCTGCCAATTGAGAGCCTGCTCACATGCTTACTCAGAGAGTGCTATCCTCTCTCTCCGAAAAAAATCTTTCTGTCTCACCATTCACAACTTTACCTGAGTGTTTTCCTTCCTTCTTTCCCTCCTCTAACACCAGTGTGGCTAGGAATAAGGCAATTATGGGAGTGGCATAGAAACCAGCCAATATCTTCCTCCTCACCAACCAATTCTGAAAGGTCAAAGATCATTCAAGAAACATATTTTACATCTACTGTTCCCTGACCAACTCTAAGCAACCCCTGGTGTGGTCTGCTTTTCACGGGTAAGTGTGACAAGTTCAGATATGGGCAGAGGATTCCCCTTGCTGACCTCTGGAGTTCATTCTGGAATTTAGACAGTAATTTCATCTCTTCAACAGTCTTGCCAACTGTACAGACTTCAATTCCATCCCATGTGTTGATGGGAAATAGAAGAAACAAAGTAGATAACAATATTTTTTTAAATATATATTTTTACTGATTTCAGAGAGGAAGGGAGAGAGAAATAGAAATATCAATGATGAGAGAGAATCATGGATCGGCTGCCTCCTGCATGCCCCCTACTGGGGATCGATCCTGCAACCTGGGCATGTTGCTCTTGACCAGAATCAAACATGGGATCCTTCAGTCCATAGGCCAACACTTTATCCACCAAGCCAAACTGGCTAGGGCTAGATACCAATATTTTTTTACTTAAAATGACTTTATATCCAGCAGCCACAGTGGGACAGGAGAGTTTAGAGAGTAGAACACAGAGGCAAAAACAGGACAGAAGCCTTCTTTACTGCATATCCCGGGCTTCAGTTTGGGCTGATCTTTCAAAAACAACCAACCACTTATTACTTGTGAAGTTTTCCAAGAGTGTCCCGGGCACTACCACTACTCACAGCCATGCTGCATCAGCAACTACCACCCCTTGGTGACTCACATTAAGCAGAGCTCTGCCGAATAGCAAATCCATTCAATGCTAAAACAACACAGCTGGAATGTTTGGGGAAAAGACAAGGGAGAAAGTACCATAACCCCCACTACCTAGTGGTGAGATCAAATTAGAAAATTCACATAAAGCACAGTGTGTAGTCCACGCTAAACATTCAAGGGCTGGTGGTTATCACACTCATTATTACTAACACCAAATGATCTGACCTCAGAAAACACATGGAGCAGGCAATAATTATTCCCCACAGAATTTCAGCATATAGTACAATACTCTTTTTTCCTAATATGTATTTTTATTGGTTTTAGAGAGAGGAAGGGAAAGGGAAAGAAACATAGATGAAAGATAGAAACATCGATTGGCTGCCTTCCGCATGCACCCTGACAGGGGATTGAATCCCAAACCTGGGCATGGGCCCCAACCTGGAAATCAACTGACGACCTGTCGGGTGCACGGGACCATGCTCAACCAACTGAGCCACAGTGGCCAGGGCCAAGTAATACTCTTTTTTTATAAAAAGACACAACTGTCTTGCCATTTGGGAACTTTTGTGATACTTGTTATATTACCACTAACTAGATTTTCAGCTACAATTCTAGTTTGGTGCTAAAAAGCAACTGAAAAGTGGGAAATAGGATAATTATATTGTCTCTAACTACCGCTCCACCAGATATTTGTTAATCACCAAGGGACACACCATGACTTTACAGCACAGAAACCTGGCAGACCCTACCTTAATCAAGTGGTCAAAATTATCATCATCAGAAATAGAAAAAATTGACATTAAGTGTCTCATGATATGATGCACTGAGAACATATCATTGCTTCTCTGATTTCCTGCCAAAAATGCATATAGTGAAGGCATGAGAAAGATCAGACAAGGCCAAATTGAAGGTCATGCTACAGAATAACTGGTCTGTACTTTTCAAATGTGTCAAGCTCATTAAAAAACAAGAAAGGCCAATGAACTATTCAGATTAAAGGAGACTAAAAAGACATGACAACTGCCCTGGCGGGTGTGGGAGGGTCGTCCTGTGAACTGAAGGGTCTCAGGTTCAATTCCTGGTCAGGGTACATACCCAGATTGCAGGTTTGATCTGCAGTCCGGGGTGCATGCAGGAGGCAACCGACTGATGTTTCTCTCTCACATCGATATTTCGCTTTCTCAAAAACAAAACAAAACAAAAAAAAACACCACACAAAAAAAAAAACCTGTCCTCAGATGGGCACTAAAACAAACTAACAAAAAAACCAACCATGACATTGTAACCTGAAACAGATAAAGGACACTGACAAAACAACTGATAATATTTGAATATGGTAGATCTGATAAAAGCATTACAGCATACCAGTGCCCCAGTGCACTGATTTGTGCACATTGAAAATAAATTAATTAGAAGGTGGCCGGTGGGGCTGGACTAGGCAAGATGGGCTGGAGTGGCCCTGGAGCCAACCTCCTGCGGTCCCTCCCCAGCCAGCCACACCTGGTGCAGCACCGCGGCTCAAAGGGCATCTGCGGAGTGAGTGGGGTCCCTCTGGCAGGTGGGGGTCCCTTGGCCTGGCCTGTGGGGATCAGGCCTAACCCGGCTCTCCAACATCCCTCCAGGGGTCCCAGATTGCGAGGGGCAGTTCTCGGGTGACGCACCCCAGAATTGGGCTCCCTCCTCTCTGGTTCCAGGATGTGTCACCCAAGAACTGCCACTGCCAAATGACCACAGCTCGGCAGCTCCCGTATTGAGAGTCTTCCCCCTGGTGGTCAGTGCTCATCATACCTAACAGAGGATCAGACAGTCGCTTAGGCTTTTATATATATAGACTAGAGGCCCAGTGCACGAAATTCTTGCACGGTGGGGGTGGGGGGTGCCTCAGCCCAGCCTGTGCCCTCTCGCAGTCCAGGACTCCTCAGGGGATGTCCGACTGCCAGCTTAGGTAAGGTGCCACACATCCTGAGATGGCAGAGGCTAGCCTTTTTATTATACAGGATTCTCCAGATAGTGGCCATGGTGCTCTTGATAAAAAGTAGCTTAAAGCCACTGGATGGCTCCAAGGCCTATGTAATCTGACTCCTGACTCTCCCTCTGACCTTATCAGCCACTGTTCCCCCTCACCAGGCAAGTTCCGGTACCCCTCACTTCTTACCGCCTGCCTGCTTGCTGCTCCTTACTGCTCGGCTCACTGTTCCTTAGTGCTACCACAGAGGCGGGAGAGGCTCCCACCATCGCCAAGCTGAGTCCAGCTTCTGGCTGAGCGGCGCTCCCCCTGTGGGAGTGCACTGACCACCAGGGGGCAGCTCCTGGGTTGAACATCTGCCCCCTGGTGGTCAGTGCGCATAATAGCGACCAGTTGTTCTGGCGGTTGTTCTGCAGTTTGGTCAATTTGCATATTAGGGTTTTATTATATAGGATGGTATTACACCAATGTCAATTTCCTGATTTTGATCATCATACTATGGCAATGTAAGAGAGTATCACTGTTTTAGGAAATATTTAGGAACTGTCTAGGAAATATTCTGATGTAAAGGGGCATCATGTCTGGAAATTACTCTCAAACATTAAAAAAAAGTTCACAGTTCACATAAGAATGAATAATAAAGCAAGTGTGGAAAATATTAACATTTGATAACTCTGGGTAAAAGTAAATAGGGATTTTTTGTACTATTTACAACTTTTTGCAGGTCTGAAATAATTTCAAAATAAAACAAGTTAAAAAAGAAAAATCTACTTCAACTTTTCTTTGAAATTAGACTGGCAAGAATGGATTTTACCAGTGAATGACTCAAGCCAATACAATAAAACTCACTCCTGGTTCCATTACCTGAAGCAGGCTTGACTGGGTGATCCACCTGAACTGAGGTCACATGCCTGATGAAGAGCCCCACCAAAACACAAGCCTTTTCAATGTAGCCACTGGAGGTGGCCACCTTAGCATGAACTAGCCACCCAGCACACTCCACTCTAATCTGCCAGTGAATTTGTAAACTATGGCGTAAGGGGAGTTTAAGGAGGAAGGCACACACTACACCTGGCGGATGAAGTTTAATAGCACTTTCTCTGGGGCCCATCAACACACAGTGTGGGGGGAGTCTCCAATTTTTAGAAAAGAAGTGCTGTTTAAACCTGATTCTATGTGAAAACCTCACTACCCAACAAAACACAAGTCCTGTCTTGCCTTCAACTGAGAGAGCAGCTGCTGTCAGCACCAACCTGAAAAACAGGAACCTAGATGCTAAAATAAGGACTTTAGGGCTAGAGTCAAGAAAACAAGGGGACAGTGTGGGAAGCTCAAAGTTCTCTATGACTGCTGTTATTCAAGGAAAGAACACATTATCTTTTAATCTTCTTGAAATTAGATGGGAATGTCAGATTTTAGTAAAAAGTCATGCTAAGGGAAGTGGGGGGAGGACTAAAAAAATAGGAATGATCAATCATATTCCTCATGTAACATTTTAGAGTCAATTAATCTTTTGGAGTCAGAGACAGGAAATAAGCTGTAATTGCACAAAGAAGAATTCAATAAAAAAAATATATATATATCCAGGCAGAACGGCCTAAGTCCCGGAGACAGGTGTTTATGCAACACAGAAACTCCCAACATGCCCCGTGGTAATGACTTCACCCTAATCTCAGGAGATCTTCACTTCCACTCATTCAATCATCAAATCCTTCCAGCTTCAAATATATGTCCTTGAATCCATCTATTCTTCTTCATGTCCAGTTATTACTTTAATCCAAATTACTATAATCTCTCATCTGCTGGTTTCCCTACTTCTATTCTTGCCACTTCTTATAATCTACTAGAGGCCCAGTGCACGAAATTCATGCACGGGTGCGGTCCCTAGGCCTGGCCAGTGATTGAAGCATGAGCATGAATGGTGTGGAAGGGCAGGTCCCAGCTGACCTCTGGGCCCTGGGCAGCACCCAGGCCCCCAGGCCCCTGCTCGCCCCCCTCTGCCTGAGTCATCAGGCCCCCACCCGGCTCCCTCAGCACCTGGGAGCCGGGCGGCGACCCCACCCCCCACCACCGCCACTGGTCGCCATCTGCAGGGTGGTCAGGGAGGCAATCGGGCCTCACTCGAACCCGCCTTGGCCTGGCACTGCCTGCTCACCTGCTCACCTGCTCCACCATCCCGCTGCAGTCCCACTCCCGTCAGGGCCCATCAGGGTTGGCAGTGCCTCCACTGCCACCCACTGCCAGAGCCATGTTCTTTGCTTCCCCCTGGTGGTCAGCACATGTCATAGCAAGCGGTCGAACTCCCAGTGGAGGGGACAATTTGCATATTAGGCTTTTATTATACAGGATTCTCCAGACAGTGGCCATGGTGCTCTTGATAAAAAGTAGCTTAAAGCCATTGGATGGCTCCAAGGCCTATGTAATCTGACTCCTGACTCTCCCTCTGACCTTATCAGCCACTTTTCCCCCTTACCAGGCAAGTTCCTAGGGTCTTTGTGTTTCCTCTACAACACTGCTACACCCCTAATTATTCCCTATCACATTACCTTGTTCTCGTCTGTTTCATTTTTCCATTATCTAAAATTATTATATATTAACACTACCTTATAACTGCTTAAAGAAACAATGGAAGAATAAACAGAAACTGATTTTTTAAAAACAGGTTACAATGGGGTATGAGACTTCTCTATGTATACCTTGTGCTATCATTTTAAGTTCTGAGCTATATAAATGAATCACCTAGTCAAAAACCTTATTAATTATATTTTAAAATGAAAACTTTAATTATTTAAACATTCCTTTGCTATTTGTCTTCTTCTCTTTCACAATGAACGTTCTATTGTTCGCACAGCATATGCTCAGCCCTGAAAATGTAATCAGGGTTCCTTAAATATTTGCTGAATAAACAAATGTGTCTACAATAGGTATGACCAGCAAAGCCACAAGATGGAACTCTTCAGATTAAACAGGTATGTGGCTCCTCTCCTACCATATCTCCTTGTTGCTACTTTATTCACTGTTCTTGGGATCTGCAGTTTTCTTTTCCTCCTCCAACTCTGCCACAGCCACCCCCAACACCTTCAATAATAGCTATTCCTCCTGCTGAGGCTCCCTCCAAAATTTTCCAGTGTCTCTCTTTTATCCTCTCCCACATCAAACCAATTTGCTCCCACGATTTCAACTATTATCTTCAGGAAAACAGTCACTTTTCAGACCTGACCTCTCTCAAGCTTCATGTTCTCATCATCAGCTATCTGCTCCACCTTCTCCATGTCCATGTCCAACCATTTCAATCCAGCTTGTCAAATTAGCTCTGTACCTTGACTTATCTAATTTCTTTCAGTGGAACCTTCTTTCTCTCAGTCACCTAAGAGGACAACTTAAGTCACTTCTGCCTTCTTCCTCTGCCAAACCAGACACAAAACTTATGAGATTCTTTCTTCATAACATGCTTCCCCTTTATTACACCCATCACCTGGACTATTACAACAGCATACAGACTGAACTGAAATCTGTATCTCTAGGGTCTGCCCTTTTAACTCCTTCCTGTGCTGGTCTTAACACTCAACTCCTAGAATAAACCTTCCAAAGCTGTTTGCAGGCCTTTACTAAGCCTCTTCCTTTTGAATCTTTATATTTTACTCACCGTTTTTTACAGGCCAGCTCAAGCCCCTCTCCTTGAATATCTGTGTATTCATTCCTCTAATTTGACACTTTGCAAAGGTTATCTTTTACCACTGTTTGTTCTCTTTTCATATATATAGATATGCCTCATAAACTCCATGAAGGTTTTTTAGGGAAGCCCTGTGTATCTCTAACAGACAAATGCAGAACTAATCTGCTAGAAGGGGAAGATCACTGCCCTAGCTTGGCTTCCTCCTCAGCAATGCTGCCCAACTCTCCTCTCACAACTTCATGGAGGTACTAAGACTCCCTAAAATAAAGTTTAAAAAACAATTCACTTGGGAGTGATGGATATGCTCCATGTCAATTATACTTCCCCAAAGCTGTTAAAAGTTTGATTAAAGGGACAAGAAAGGAGGGTAAAGAACTACAGAGCATTCTAAAGATGAATAAAATGGCCTCAAACATCCCTTTCTTTGTATTTGCATGGCTGGCTCAGCCCAATCCGTAACCTCTCAGCCCTCCACCAAGTGCAGGACTGTCACAGTAGAATCCTGACAGACTTCCTTGGCTTCAGCCTCTCCCCCTCTAAAGTATCCAGTCTCAGGAATCTCAACATCCTGCTTTGTCATCTTTATACAGCATTCAGAGACTGCTTATCTCTTTCTGCCTTCCACTCTTTGTGGAGTAATTCTGCCTCAGAGTTTCTCTTTAAGTAAGAGTGAATGATGAGCAGCCTAGGCTTAAAAAAATCTATGGTTGCTGTCTCAGATCACTAAGTCTCCAGGGACCAGGCCCAGACCAACTTGGACAAGGTATCTATTTCTACAGAAAGCAATTATTCATTACCCACTGATTGAATCACTCTCCTCTATTACAGGAGGGTGTGTGACTCTTGGGATCTGCAGTTTCCTTTTCCTCCTCCATCTAAGTGTTTCCTCGGTCAATAGGGGAACTCAGGACATCAGAAATGGTTCCGAGTCTATAATTCAAAAGATCTCTGATGAGATTACTTTAATTGCTCAGTAGTTATGCTACAAGATAGAATTGACTTATGCAGAACCAGATAAAATGGGAGGAGTACAGGAACCAGACTCATTTTATCTTATGAGATAAATCCCAAGCTATGTCTCCCTAAAGAATGTTGGAGGAACAATGAACTTACTATTACTATTATTATTTTTTTTTTTAGCAATGAACTTCTTA